>NW_027480450.1:3967500-5290000 GCF_051401765.1 Calliopsis andreniformis | reverse complement strand
ACCGTAGCCGCGCGGCCTTACGGTGGGAACTCGCCGCGCGTGCAGCACTCCCGGCCGGTACGCTGCCACTTAGACTCGGCAGATGAACACGTACACGTACGAGGTCGTATAAAAGTAACTTAATACTAAACTGCGGACATTATACTGCTATAATCACAAACTTTCAACATGTTTCAACCACATATTTTAAGACTATATACATACAGATATAGCAATATTGAAAATATTCTAAGTCCCCGTTCGTGTCGCTCCGGAACCGAATGTCGACGGAACGAAATGACAACGGTAGATCCTTATTCCTGGTGCTCGTGGCTCTCTAAAACCATACACTTGTTCTCCTCTGTCTCTTACCTGTGTCGAGATAATCGAGAATCATGGAGCGTTCGTGTCGCTCCGGAACCGAAAGTCGTCGGTTCGAAACGAGAACGTTAGATCCATATTCCTGATCGTTGAGGCACTCTAAAACTATTAGGCTGTTTTGCTCTCTGATGCCCGTGGACCGAGAGAACGTAGAATAACGGAGCGATCGTGTCGCTCCGGAGCCCGAGCGAAAAAATTCTAAGTCCCCGTTCGTGTCGCTCCGGAGCCCGAGCGAAAAAATTCTAAGTCCCCGTTCGTGTCGCTCCGGAACCGAATGTCGACGGAACGAAATGACAACGGTAGATCCTTATTCCTGGTGCTCGTGGCTCTCTAAAACCATACACTTGTTCTCCTCTGTCTCTTACCTGTGTTGAGATAATCGAGAATCATGGAGCGTTCGTGTCGCTCCGGAACCGAAAGTCGTCGGTTCGAAACGAGAACGTTAGATCCATATTCCTGATCGTTGAGGCACTCTAAAACTATTAGGCTGTTTTGCTCTCTGATGCCCGTGGACCGAGAGAACGTAGAATAACGGAGCGATCGTGTCGCTCCGGAGCCCGAGCGAAAAAATTCTAAGTCCCCGTTCGTGTCGCTCCGGAGCCCGAGCGAAAAAATTCTAAGTCCCCGTTCGTGTCGCTCCGGAACCGAATGTCGACGGAACGAAATGACAACGGTAGATCCTTATTCCTGGTGCTCGTGGCTCTCTAAAACCATACACTTGTTCTCCTCTGTCTCTTACCTGTGTCGAGATAATCGAGAATCATGGAGCGTTCGTGTCGCTCCGGAACCGAAAGTCGTCGGTTCGAAACGAGAACGTTAGATCCATATTCCTGATCGTTGAGGCACTCTAAAACTATTAGGCTGTTTTGCTCTCTGATGCCCGTGGACCGAGAGAACGTAGAATAACGGAGCGATCGTGTCGCTCCGGAGCCCGAGCGAAAAAATTCTAAGTCCCCGTTCGTGTCGCTCCGGAGCCCGAGCGAAAAAATTCTAAGTCCCCGTTCGTGTCGCTCCGGAACCGAATGTCGACGGAACGAAATGACAACGGTAGATCCTTATTCCTGGTGCTCGTGGCTCTCTAAAACCATACACTTGTTCTCCTCTGTCTCTTACCTGTGTCGAGATAATCGAGAATCATGGAGCGTTCGTGTCGCTCCGGAACCGAAAGTCGTCGGTTCGAAACGAGAACGTTAGATCCATATTCCTGATCGTTGAGGCACTCTAAAACTATTAGGCTGTTTTGCTCTCTGATGCCCGTGGACCGAGAGAACGTAGAATAACGGAGCGATCGTGTCGCTCCGGAGCCCGAGCGAAAAAATTCTAAGTCCCCGTTCGTGTCGCTCCGGAGCCCGAGCGAAAAAATTCTAAGTCCCCGTTCGTGTCGCTCCGGAACCGAATGTCGACGGAACGAAATGACAACGGTAGATCCTTATTCCTGGTGCTCGTGGCTCTCTAAAACCATACACTTGTTCTCCTCTGTCTCTTACCTGTGTCGAGATAATCGAGAATCATGGAGCGTTCGTGTCGCTCCGGAACCGAAAGTCGTCGGTTCGAAACGAGAACGTTAGATCCATATTCCTGATCGTTGAGGCACTCTAAAACTATTAGGCTGTTTTGCTCTCTGATGCCCGTGGACCGAGAGAACGTAGAATAACGGAGCGATCGTGTCGCTCCGGAGCCCGAGCGAAAAAATTCTAAGTCCCCGTTCGTGTCGCTCCGGAGCCCGAGCGAAAAAATTCTAAGTCCCCGTTCGTGTCGCTCCGGAACCGAATGTCGACGGAACGAAATGACAACGGTAGATCCTTATTCCTGGTGCTCGTGGCTCTCTAAAACCATACACTTGTTCTCCTCTGTCTCTTACCTGTGTCGAGATAATCGAGAATCATGGAGCGTTCGTGTCGCTCCGGAACCGAAAGTCGTCGGTTCGAAACGAGAACGTTAGATCCATATTCCTGATCGTTGAGGCACTCTAAAACTATTAGGCTGTTTTGCTCTCTGATGCCCGTGGACCGAGAGAACGTAGAATAACGGAGCGATCGTGTCGCTCCGGAGCCCGAGCGAAAAAATTCTAAGTCCCCGTTCGTGTCGCTCCGGAGCCCGAGCGAAAAAATTCTAAGTCCCCGTTCGTGTCGCTCCGGAACCGAATGTCGACGGAACGAAATGACAACGGTAGATCCTTATTCCTGGTGCTCGTGGCTCTCTAAAACCATACACTTGTTCTCCTCTGTCTCTTACCTGTGTCGAGATAATCGAGAATCATGGAGCGTTCGTGTCGCTCCGGAACCGAAAGTCGTCGGTTCGAAACGAGAACGTTAGATCCATATTCCTGATCGTTGAGGCACTCTAAAACTATTAGGCTGTTTTGCTCTCTGATGCCCGTGGACCGAGAGAACGTAGAATAACGGAGCGATCGTGTCGCTCCGGAGCCCGAGCGAAAAAATTCTAAGTCCCCGTTCGTGTCGCTCCGGAGCCCGAGCGAAAAAATTCTAAGTCCCCGTTCGTGTCGCTCCGGAACCGAATGTCGACGGAACGAAATGACAACGGTAGATCCTTATTCCTGGTGCTCGTGGCTCTCTAAAACCATACACTTGTTCTCCTCTGTCTCTTACCTGTGTCGAGATAATCGAGAATCATGGAGCGTTCGTGTCGCTCCGGAACCGAAAGTCGTCGGTTCGAAACGAGAACGTTAGATCCATATTCCTGATCGTTGAGGCACTCTAAAACTATTAGGCTGTTTTGCTCTCTGATGCCCGTGGACCGAGAGAACGTAGAATAACGGAGCGATCGTGTCGCTCCGGAGCCCGAGCGAAAAAATTCTAAGTCCCCGTTCGTGTCGCTCCGGAGCCCGAGCGAAAAAATTCTAAGTCCCCGTTCGTGTCGCTCCGGAACCGAATGTCGACGGAACGAAATGACAACGGTAGATCCTTATTCCTGGTGCTCGTGGCTCTCTAAAACCATACACTTGTTCTCCTCTGTCTCTTACCTGTGTCGAGATAATCGAGAATCATGGAGCGTTCGTGTCGCTCCGGAACCGAAAGTCGTCGGTTCGAAACGAGAACGTTAGATCCATATTCCTGATCGTTGAGGCACTCTAAAACTATTAGGCTGTTTTGCTCTCTGATGCCCGTGGACCGAGAGAACGTAGAATAACGGAGCGATCGTGTCGCTCCGGAGCCCGAGCGAAAAAATTCTAAGTCCCCGTTCGTGTCGCTCCGGAGCCCGAGCGAAAAAATTCTAAGTCCCCGTTCGTGTCGCTCCGGAACCGAATGTCGACGGAACGAAATGACAACGGTAGATCCTTATTCCTGGTGCTCGTGGCTCTCTAAAACCATACACTTGTTCTCCTCTGTCTCTTACCTGTGTCGAGATAATCGAGAATCATGGAGCGTTCGTGTCGCTCCGGAACCGAAAGTCGTCGGTTCGAAACGAGAACGTTAGATCCATATTCCTGATCGTTGAGGCACTCTAAAACTATTAGGCTGTTTTGCTCTCTGATGCCCGTGGACCGAGAGAACGTAGAATAACGGAGCGATCGTGTCGCTCCGGAGCCCGAGCGAAAAAATTCTAAGTCCCCGTTCGTGTCGCTCCGGAGCCCGAGCGAAAAAATTCTAAGTCCCCGTTCGTGTCGCTCCGGAACCGAATGTCGACGGAACGAAATGACAACGGTAGATCCTTATTCCTGGTGCTCGTGGCTCTCTAAAACCATACACTTGTTCTCCTCTGTCTCTTACCTGTGTCGAGATAATCGAGAATCATGGAGCGTTCGTGTCGCTCCGGAACCGAAAGTCGTCGGTTCGAAACGAGAACGTTAGATCCATATTCCTGATCGTTGAGGCACTCTAAAACTATTAGGCTGTTTTGCTCTCTGATGCCCGTGGACCGAGAGAACGTAGAATAACGGAGCGATCGTGTCGCTCCGGAGCCCGAGCGAAAAAATTCTAAGTCCCCGTTCGTGTCGCTCCGGAGCCCGAGCGAAAAAATTCTAAGTCCCCGTTCGTGTCGCTCCGGAACCGAATGTCGACGGAACGAAATGACAACGGTAGATCCTTATTCCTGGTGCTCGTGGCTCTCTAAAACCATACACTTGTTCTCCTCTGTCTCTTACCTGTGTCGAGATAATCGAGAATCATGGAGCGTTCGTGTCGCTCCGGAACCGAAAGTCGTCGGTTCGAAACGAGAACGTTAGATCCATATTCCTGATCGTTGAGGCACTCTAAAACTATTAGGCTGTTTTGCTCTCTGATGCCCGTGGACCGAGAGAACGTAGAATAACGGAGCGATCGTGTCGCTCCGGAGCCCGAGCGAAAAAATTCTAAGTCCCCGTTCGTGTCGCTCCGGAGCCCGAGCGAAAAAATTCTAAGTCCCCGTTCGTGTCGCTCCGGAACCGAATGTCGACGGAACGAAATGACAACGGTAGATCCTTATTCCTGGTGCTCGTGGCTCTCTAAAACCATACACTTGTTCTCCTCTGTCTCTTACCTGTGTCGAGATAATCGAGAATCATGGAGCGTTCGTGTCGCTCCGGAACCGAAAGTCGTCGGTTCGAAACGAGAACGTTAGATCCATATTCCTGATCGTTGAGGCACTCTAAAACTATTAGGCTGTTTTGCTCTCTGATGCCCGTGGACCGAGAGAACGTAGAATAACGGAGCGATCGTGTCGCTCCGGAGCCCGAGCGAAAAAATTCTAAGTCCCCGTTCGTGTCGCTCCGGAGCCCGAGCGAAAAAATTCTAAGTCCCCGTTCGTGTCGCTCCGGAACCGAATGTCGACGGAACGAAATGACAACGGTAGATCCTTATTCCTGGTGCTCGTGGCTCTCTAAAACCATACACTTGTTCTCCTCTGTCTCTTACCTGTGTCGAGATAATCGAGAATCATGGAGCGTTCGTGTCGCTCCGGAACCGAAAGTCGTCGGTTCGAAACGAGAACGTTGGATCCATATTCCTGATCGTTGAGGCACTCTAAAACTATTAGGCTGTTTTGCTCTCTGATGCCCGTGGACCGAGAGAACGTAGAATAACGGAGCGATCGTGTCGCTCCGGAGCCCGAGCGACAAAATTCTAAGTCCCCGTTCGTGTCGCTCCGGAGCCCGAGCGAAAAAATTCTAAGTCCCCGTTCGTGTCGCTCCGGAACCGAATGTCGACGGAACGAAATGACAACGGTAGATCCTTATTCCTGGTGCTCGTGGCTCTCTAAAACCATACACTTGTTCTCCTCTGTCTCTTACCTGTGTCGAGATAATCGAGAATCATGGAGCGTTCGTGTCGCTCCGGAACCGAAAGTCGTCGGTTCGAAACGAGAACGTTAGATCCATATTCCTGATCGTTGAGGCACTCTAAAACTATTAGGCTGTTTTGCTCTCTGATGCCCGTGGACCGAGAGAACGTAGAATAACGGAGCGATCGTGTCGCTCCGGAGCCCGAGCGAAAAAATTCTAAGTCCCCGTTCGTGTCGCTCCGGAGCCCGGGCGAAAAAATTCTAAGTCCCCGTTCGTGTCGCTCCGGAACCGAATGTCGACGGAACGAAATGACAACGGTAGATCCTTATTCCTGGTGCTCGTGGCTCTCTAAAACCATACACTTGTTCTCCTCTGTCTCTTACCTGTGTCGAGATAATCGAGAATCATGGAGCGTTCGTGTCGCTCCGGAACCGAAAGTCGTCGGTTCGAAACGAGAACGTTGGATCCATATTCCTGATCGTTGAGGCACTCTAAAACTATTAGGCTGTTTTGCTCTCTGATGCCCGTGGACCGAGAGAACGTAGAATAACGGAGCGATCGTGTCGCTCCGGAGCCCGAGCGAAAAAATTCTAAGTCCCCGTTCGTGTCGCTCCGGAGCCCGAGCGAAAAAATTCTAAGTCCCCGTTCGTGTCGCTCCGGAACCGAATGTCGACGGAACGAAATGACAACGGTAGATCCTTATTCCTGGTGCTCGTGGCTCTCTAAAACCATACACTTGTTCTCCTCTGTCTCTTACCTGTGTCGAGATAATCGAGAATCATGGAGCGTTCGTGTCGCTCCGGAACCGAAAGTCGTCGGTTCGAAACGAGAACGTTGGATCCATATTCCTGATCGTTGAGGCACTCTAAAACTATTAGGCTGTTTTGCTCTCTGATGCCCGTGGACCGAGAGAACGTAGAATAACGGAGCGATCGTGTCGCTCCGGAGCCCGAGCGAAAAAATTCTAAGTCCCCGTTCGTGTCGCTCCGGAGCCCGAGCGAAAAAATTCTAAGTCCCCGTTCGTGTCGCTCCGGAACCGAATGTCGACGGAACGAAATGACAACGGTAGATCCTTATTCCTGGTGCTCGTGGCTCTCTAAAACCATACACTTGTTCTCCTCTGTCTCTTACCTGTGTCGAGATAATCGAGAATCATGGAGCGTTCGTGTCGCTCCGGAACCGAAAGTCGTCGGTTCGAAACGAGAACGTTAGATCCATATTCCTGATCGTTGAGGCACTCTAAAACTATTAGGCTGTTTTGCTCTCTGATGCCCGTGGACCGAGAGAACGTAGAATAACGGAGCGATCGTGTCGCTCCGGAGCCCGAGCGAAAAAATTCTAAGTCCCCGTTCGTGTCGCTCCGGAGCCCGAGCGAAAAAATTCTAAGTCCCCGTTCGTGTCGCTCCGGAACCGAATGTCGACGGAACGAAATGACAACGGTAGATCCTTATTCCTGGTGCTCGTGGCTCTCTAAAACCATACACTTGTTCTCCTCTGTCTCTTACCTGTGTCGAGATAATCGAGAATCATGGAGCGTTCGTGTCGCTCCGGAACCGAAAGTCGTCGGTTCGAAACGAGAACGTTAGATCCATATTCCTGATCGTTGAGGCACTCTAAAACTATTAGGCTGTTTTGCTCTCTGATGCCCGTGGACCGAGAGAACGTAGAATAACGGAGCGATCGTGTCGCTCCGGAGCCCGAGCGAAAAAATTCTAAGTCCCCGTTCGTGTCGCTCCGGAGCCCGAGCGAAAAAATTCTAAGTCCCCGTTCGTGTCGCTCCGGAACCGAATGTCGACGGAACGAAATGACAACGGTAGATCCTTATTCCTGGTGCTCGTGGCTCTCTAAAACCATACACTTGTTCTCCTCTGTCTCTTACCTGTGTCGAGATAATCGAGAATCATGGAGCGTTCGTGTCGCTCCGGAACCGAAAGTCGTCGGTTCGAAACGAGAACGTTAGATCCATATTCCTGATCGTTGAGGCACTCTAAAACTATTAGGCTGTTTTGCTCTCTGATGCCCGTGGACCGAGAGAACGTAGAATAACGGAGCGATCGTGTCGCTCCGGAGCCCGAGCGAAAAAATTCTAAGTCCCCGTTCGTGTCGCTCCGGAGCCCGAGCGAAAAAATTCTAAGTCCCCGTTCGTGTCGCTCCGGAACCGAATGTCGACGGAACGAAATGACAACGGTAGATCCTTATTCCTGGTGCTCGTGGCTCTCTAAAACCATACACTTGTTCTCCTCTGTCTCTTACCTGTGTCGAGATAATCGAGAATCATGGAGCGTTCGTGTCGCTCCGGAACCGAAAGTCGTCGGTTCGAAACGAGAACGTTGGATCCATATTCCTGATCGTTGAGGCACTCTAAAACTATTAGGCTGTTTTGCTCTCTGATGCCCGTGGACCGAGAGAACGTAGAATAACGGAGCGATCGTGTCGCTCCGGAGCCCGAGCGACAAAATTCTAAGTCCCCGTTCGTGTCGCTCCGGAGCCCGAGCGAAAAAATTCTAAGTCCCCGTTCGTGTCGCTCCGGAACCGAATGTCGACGGAACGAAATGACAACGGTAGATCCTTATTCCTGGTGCTCGTGGCTCTCTAAAACCATACACTTGTTCTCCTCTGTCTCTTACCTGTGTCGAGATAATCGAGAATCATGGAGCGTTCGTGTCGCTCCGGAACCGAAAGTCGTCGGTTCGAAACGAGAACGTTAGATCCATATTCCTGATCGTTGAGGCACTCTAAAACTATTAGGCTGTTTTGCTCTCTGATGCCCGTGGACCGAGAGAACGTAGAATAACGGAGCGATCGTGTCGCTCCGGAGCCCGAGCGAAAAAATTCTAAGTCCCCGTTCGTGTCGCTCCGGAGCCCGGGCGAAAAAATTCTAAGTCCCCGTTCGTGTCGCTCCGGAACCGAATGTCGACGGAACGAAATGACAACGGTAGATCCTTATTCCTGGTGCTCGTGGCTCTCTAAAACCATACACTTGTTCTCCTCTGTCTCTTACCTGTGTCGAGATAATCGAGAATCATGGAGCGTTCGTGTCGCTCCGGAACCGAAAGTCGTCGGTTCGAAACGAGAACGTTGGATCCATATTCCTGATCGTTGAGGCACTCTAAAACTATTAGGCTGTTTTGCTCTCTGATGCCCGTGGACCGAGAGAACGTAGAATAACGGAGCGATCGTGTCGCTCCGGAGCCCGAGCGAAAAAATTCTAAGTCCCCGTTCGTGTCGCTCCGGAGCCCGAGCGAAAAAATTCTAAGTCCCCGTTCGTGTCGCTCCGGAACCGAATGTCGACGGAACGAAATGACAACGGTAGATCCTTATTCCTGGTGCTCGTGGCTCTCTAAAACCATACACTTGTTCTCCTCTGTCTCTTACCTGTGTCGAGATAATCGAGAATCATGGAGCGTTCGTGTCGCTCCGGAACCGAAAGTCGTCGGTTCGAAACGAGAACGTTGGATCCATATTCCTGATCGTTGAGGCACTCTAAAACTATTAGGCTGTTTTGCTCTCTGATGCCCGTGGACCGAGAGAACGTAGAATAACGGAGCGATCGTGTCGCTCCGGAGCCCGAGCGAAAAAATTCTAAGTCCCCGTTCGTGTCGCTCCGGAGCCCGAGCGAAAAAATTCTAAGTCCCCGTTCGTGTCGCTCCGGAACCGAATGTCGACGGAACGAAATGACAACGGTAGATCCTTATTCCTGGTGCTCGTGGCTCTCTAAAACCATACACTTGTTCTCCTCTGTCTCTTACCTGTGTCGAGATAATCGAGAATCATGGAGCGTTCGTGTCGCTCCGGAACCGAAAGTCGTCGGTTCGAAACGAGAACGTTAGATCCATATTCCTGATCGTTGAGGCACTCTAAAACTATTAGGCTGTTTTGCTCTCTGATGCCCGTGGACCGAGAGAACGTAGAATAACGGAGCGATCGTGTCGCTCCGGAGCCCGAGCGAAAAAATTCTAAGTCCCCGTTCGTGTCGCTCCGGAGCCCGAGCGAAAAAATTCTAAGTCCCCGTTCGTGTCGCTCCGGAACCGAATGTCGACGGAACGAAATGACAACGGTAGATCCTTATTCCTGGTGCTCGTGGCTCTCTAAAACCATACACTTGTTCTCCTCTGTCTCTTACCTGTGTCGAGATAATCGAGAATCATGGAGCGTTCGTGTCGCTCCGGAACGGAAAGTCGTCGGTTCGAAACGAGAACGTTAGATCCATATTCCTGATCGTTGAGGCACTCTAAAACTATTAGGCTGTTTTGCTCTCTGATGCCCGTGGACCGAGAGAACGTAGAATAACGGAGCGATCGTGTCGCTCCGGAGCCCGAGCGAAAAAATTCTAAGTCCCCGTTCGTGTCGCTCCGGAGCCCGAGCGAAAAAATTCTAAGTCCCCGTTCGTGTCGCTCCGGAACCGAATGTCGACGGAACGAAATGACAACGGTAGATCCTTATTCCTGGTGCTCGTGGCTCTCTAAAACCATACACTTGTTCTCCTCTGTCTCTTACCTGTGTCGAGATAATCGAGAATCATGGAGCGTTCGTGTCGCTCCGGAACCGAAAGTCGTCGGTTCGAAACGAGAACGTTGGATCCATATTCCTGATCGTTGAGGCACTCTAAAACTATTAGGCTGTTTTGCTCTCTGATGCCCGTGGACCGAGAGAACGTAGAATAACGGAGCGATCGTGTCGCTCCGGAGCCCGAGCGAAAAAATTCTAAGTCCCCGTTCGTGTCGCTCCGGAGCCCGAGCGAAAAAATTCTAAGTCCCCGTTCGTGTCGCTCCGGAACCGAATGTCGACGGAACGAAATGACAACGGTAGATCCTTATTCCTGGTGCTCGTGGCTCTCTACAACCATACACTTGTTCTCCTCTGTCTCTTACCTGTGTCGAGATAATCGAGAATCATGGAGCGTTCGTGTCGCTCCGGAACCGAAAGTCGTCGGTTCGAAACGAGAACGTTAGATCCATATTCCTGATCGTTGAGGCACTCTAAAACTATTAGGCTGTTTTGCTCTCTGATGCCCGTGGACCGAGAGAACGTAGAATAACGGAGCGATCGTGTCGCTCCGGAGCCCGAGCGAAAAAATTCTAAGTCCCCGTTCGTGTCGCTCCGGAGCCCGAGCGAAAAAATTCTAAGTCCCCGTTCGTGTCGCTCCGGAACCGAATGTCGACGGAACGAAATGACAACGGTAGATCCTTATTCCTGGTGCTCGTGGCTCTCTAAAACCATACACTTGTTCTCCTCTGTCTCTTACCTGTGTCGAGATAATCGAGAATCATGGAGCGTTCGTGTCGCTCCGGAACCGAAAGTCGTCGGTTCGAAACGAGAACGTTAGATCCATATTCCTGATCGTTGAGGCACTCTAAAACTATTAGGCTGTTTTGCTCTCTGATGCCCGTGGACCGAGAGAACGTAGAATAACGGAGCGATCGTGTCGCTCCGGAGCCCGAGCGAAAAAATTCTAAGTCCCCGTTCGTGTCGCTCCGGAGCCCGAGCGAAAAAATTCTAAGTCCCCGTTCGTGTCGCTCCGGAACCGAATGTCGACGGAACGAAATGACAACGGTAGATCCTTATTCCTGGTGCTCGTGGCTCTCTAAAACCATACACTTGTTCTCCTCTGTCTCTTACCTGTGTCGAGATAATCGAGAATCATGGAGCGTTCGTGTCGCTCCGGAACCGAAAGTCGTCGGTTCGAAACGAGAACGTTGGATCCATATTCCTGATCGTTGAGGCACTCTAAAACTATTAGGCTGTTTTGCTCTCTGATGCCCGTGGACCGAGAGAACGTAGAATAACGGAGCGATCGTGTCGCTCCGGAGCCCGAGCGAAAAAATTCTAAGTCCCCGTTCGTGTCGCTCCGGAGCCCGAGCGAAAAAATTCTAAGTCCCCGTTCGTGTCGCTCCGGAACCGAATGTCGACGGAACGAAATGACAACGGTAGATCCTTATTCCTGGTGCTCGTGGCTCTCTAAAACCATACACTTGTTCTCCTCTGTCTCTTACCTGTGTCGAGATAATCGAGAATCATGGAGCGTTCGTGTCGCTCCGGAACCGAAAGTCGTCGGTTCGAAACGAGAACGTTGGGTCCATATTCCTGATCGTTGAGGCACTCTAAAACTATTAGGCTGTTTTGCTCTCTGATGCCCGTGGACCGAGAGAACGTAGAATAACGGAGCGATCGTGTCGCTCCGAAGCCCGAGCGAAAAAATTCTAAGTCCCCGTTCGTGTCGCTCCGGAACCGAATGTCGACGGAACGAAATGACAACGGTAGATCCTTATTCCTGGTGCTCGTGGCTCTCTAAAACCATACACTTGTTCTCCTCTGTCTCTTACCTGTGTCGAGATAATCGAGAATCATGGAGCGTTCGTGTCGCTCCGGAACCGAAAGTCGTCGGTTCGAAACGAGAACGTTAGATCCATATTCCTGATCGTTGAGGCACTCTAAAACTATTAGGCTGTTTTGCTCTCTGATGCCCGTGGACCGAGAGAACGTAGAATAACGGAGCGATCGTGTCGCTCCGGAGCCCGAGCGAAAAAATTCTAAGTCCCCGTTCGTGTCGCTCCGGAGCCCGAGCGAAAAAATTCTAAGTCCCCGTTCGTGTCGCTCCGGAACCGAATGTCGACGGAACGAAATGACAACGGTAGATCCTTATTCCTGGTGCTCGTGGCTCTCTAAAACCATACACTTGTTCTCCTCTGTCTCTTACCTGTGTCGAGATAATCGAGAATCATGGAGCGTTCGTGTCGCTCCGGAACCGAAAGTCGTCGGTTCGAAACGAGAACGTTAGATCCATATTCCTGATCGTTGAGGCACTCTAAAACTATTAGGCTGTTTTGCTCTCTGATGCCCGTGGACCGAGAGAACGTAGAATAACGGAGCGATCGTGTCGCTCCGGAGCCCGAGCGAAAAAATTCTAAGTCCCCGTTCGTGTCGCTCCGGAGCCCGAGCGAAAAAATTCTAAGTCCCCGTTCGTGTCGCTCCGGAACCGAATGTCGACGGAACGAAATGACAACGGTAGATCCTTATTCCTGGTGCTCGTGGCTCTCTAAAACCATACACTTGTTCTCCTCTGTCTCTTACCTGTGTCGAGATAATCGAGAATCATGGAGCGTTCGTGTCGCTCCGGAACCGAAAGTCGTCGGTTCGAAACGAGAACGTTGGATCCATATTCCTGATCGTTGAGGCACTCTAAAACTATTAGGCTGTTTTGCTCTCTGATGCCCGTGGACCGAGAGAACGTAGAATAACGGAGCGATCGTGTCGCTCCGGAGCCCGAGCGAAAAAATTCTAAGTCCCCGTTCGTGTCGCTCCGGAGCCCGAGCGAAAAAATTCTAAGTCCCCGTTCGTGTCGCTCCGGAACCGAATGTCGACGGAACGAAATGACAACGGTAGATCCTTATTCCTGGTGCTCGTGGCTCTCTAAAACCATACACTTGTTCTCCTCTGTCTCTTACCTGTGTCGAGATAATCGAGAATCATGGAGCGTTCGTGTCGCTCCGGAACCGAAAGTCGTCGGTTCGAAACGAGAACGTTGGATCCATATTCCTGATCGTTGAGGCACTCTAAAACTATTAGGCTGTTTTGCTCTCTGATGCCCGTGGACCGAGAGAACGTAGAATAACGGAGCGATCGTGTCGCTCCGAAGCCCGAGCGAAAAAATTCTAAGTCCCCGTTCGTGTCGCTCCGGAACCGAATGTCGACGGAACGAAATGACAACGGTAGATCCTTATTCCTGGTGCTCGTGGCTCTCTAAAACCATACACTTGTTCTCCTCTGTCTCTTACCTGTGTCGAGATAATCGAGAATCATGGAGCGTTCGTGTCGCTCCGGAACCGAAAGTCGTCGGTTCGAAACGAGAACGTTGGATCCATATTCCTGATCGTTGAGGCACTCTAAAACTATTAGGCTGTTTTGCTCTCTGATGCCCGTGGACCGAGAGAACGTAGAATAACGGAGCGATCGTGTCGCTCGGAGCCCGAGCGAAAAAATTCTAAGTCCCCGTTCGTGTCGCTCCGGAGCCCGAGCGAAAAAATTCTAAGTCCCCGTTCGTGTCGCTCCGGAACCGAATGTCGACGGAACGAAATGACAACGGTAGATCCTTATTCCTGGTGCTCGTGGCTCTCTAAAACCATACACTTGTTCTCCTCTGTCTCTTACCTGTGTCGAGATAATCGAGAATCATGGAGCTTTCGTGTCGCTCCGGAACCGAAAGTCGTCGGTTCGAAACGAGAACGTTAGATCCATATTCCTGATCGTTGAGGCACTCTAAAACTATTAGGCTGTTTTGCTCTCTGATGCCCGTGGACCGAGAGAACGTAGAATAACGGAGCGATCGTGTCGCTCCGAAGCCCGAGCGAAAAAATTCTAAGTCCCCGTTCGTGTCGCTCCGGAACCGAATGTCGACGGAACGAAATGACAACGGTAGATCCTTATTCCTGGTGCTCGTGGCTCTCTAAAACCATACACTTGTTCTCCTCTGTCTCTTACCTGTGTCGAGATAATCGAGAATCATGGAGCGTTCGTGTCGCTCCGGAACCGAAAGTCGTCGGTTCGAAACGAGAACGTTAGATCCATATTCCTGATCGTTGAGGCACTCTAAAACTATTAGGCTGTTTTGCTCTCTGATGCCCGTGGACCGAGAGAACGTAGAATAACGGAGCGATCGTGTCGCTCCGGAGCCCGAGCGAAAAAATTCTAAGTCCCCGTTCGTGTCGCTCCGGAGCCCGAGCGAAAAAATTCTAAGTCCCCGTTCGTGTCGCTCCGGAACCGAATGTCGACGGAACGAAATGACAACGGTAGATCCTTATTCCTGGTGCTCGTGGCTCTCTAAAACCATACACTTGTTCTCCTCTGTCTCTTACCTGTGTCGAGATAATCGAGAATCATGGAGCGTTCGTGTCGCTCCGGAACCGAAAGTCGTCGGTTCGAAACGAGAACGTTGGATCCATATTCCTGATCGTTGAGGCACTCTAAAACTATTAGGCTGTTTTGCTCTCTGATGCCCGTGGACCGAGAGAACGTAGAATAACGGAGCGATCGTGTCGCTCCGGAGCCCGAGCGAAAAAATTCTAAGTCCCCGTTCGTGTCGCTCCGGAGCCCGAGCGAAAAAATTCTAAGTCCCCGTTCGTGTCGCTCCGGAACCGAATGTCGACGGAACGAAATGACAACGGTAGATCCTTATTCCTGGTGCTCGTGGCTCTCTAAAACCATACACTTGTTCTCCTCTGTCTCTTACCTGTGTCGAGATAATCGAGAATCATGGAGCTTTCGTGTCGCTCCGGAACCGAAAGTCGTCGGTTCGAAACGAGAACGTTAGATCCATATTCCTGATCGTTGAGGCACTCTAAAACTATTAGGCTGTTTTGCTCTCTGATGCCCGTGGACCGAGAGAACGTAGAATAACGGAGCGATCGTGTCGCTCCGGAGCCCGAGCGAAAAAATTCTAAGTCCCCGTTCGTGTCGCTCCGGAGCCCGAGCGAAAAAATTCTAAGTCCCCGTTCGTGTCGCTCCGGAACCGAATGTCGACGGAACGAAATGACAACGGTAGATCCTTATTCCTGGTGCTCGTGGCTCTCTAAAACCATACACTTGTTCTCCTCTGTCTCTTACCTGTGTCGAGATAATCGAGAATCATGGAGCGTTCGTGTCGCTCCGGAACCGAAAGTCGTCGGTTCGAAACGAGAACGTTGGGTCCATATTCCTGATCGTTGAGGCACTCTAAAACTATTAGGCTGTTTTGCTCTCTGATGCCCGTGGACCGAGAGAACGTAGAATAACGGAGCGATCGTGTCGCTCCGAAGCCCGAGCGAAAAAATTCTAAGTCCCCGTTCGTGTCGCTCCGGAACCGAATGTCGACGGAACGAAATGACAACGGTAGATCCTTATTCCTGGTGCTCGTGGCTCTCTAAAACCATACACTTGTTCTCCTCTGTCTCTTACCTGTGTCGAGATAATCGAGAATCATGGAGCGTTCGTGTCGCTCCGGAACCGAAAGTCGTCGGTTCGAAACGAGAACGTTGGATCCATATTCCTGATCGTTGAGGCACTCTAAAACTATTAGGCTGTTTTGCTCTCTGATGCCCGTGGACCGAGAGAACGTAGAATAACGGAGCGATCGTGTCGCTCCGGAGCCCGAGCGAAAAAATTCTAAGTCCCCGTTCGTGTCGCTCCGGAGCCCGAGCGAAAAAATTCTAAGTCCCCGTTCGTGTCGCTCCGGAACCGAATGTCGACGGAACGAAATGACAACGGTAGATCCTTATTCCTGGTGCTCGTGGCTCTCTAAAACCATACACTTGTTCTCCTCTGTCTCTTACCTGTGTCGAGATAATCGAGAATCATGGAGCTTTCGTGTCGCTCCGGAACCGAAAGTCGTCGGTTCGAAACGAGAACGTTAGATCCATATTCCTGATCGTTGAGGCACTCTAAAACTATTAGGCTGTTTTGCTCTCTGATGCCCGTGGACCGAGAGAACGTAGAATAACGGAGCGATCGTGTCGCTCCGAAGCCCGAGCGAAAAAATTCTAAGTCCCCGTTCGTGTCGCTCCGGAACCGAATGTCGACGGAACGAAATGACAACGGTAGATCCTTATTCCTGGTGCTCGTGGCTCTCTAAAACCATACACTTGTTCTCCTCTGTCTCTTACCTGTGTCGAGATAATCGAGAATCATGGAGCGTTCGTGTCGCTCCGGAACCGAAAGTCGTCGGTTCGAAACGAGAACGTTAGATCCATATTCCTGATCGTTGAGGCACTCTAAAACTATTAGGCTGTTTTGCTCTCTGATGCCCGTGGACCGAGAGAACGTAGAATAACGGAGCGATCGTGTCGCTCCGGAGCCCGAGCGAAAAAATTCTAAGTCCCCGTTCGTGTCGCTCCGGAGCCCGAGCGAAAAAATTCTAAGTCCCCGTTCGTGTCGCTCCGGAACCGAATGTCGACGGAACGAAATGACAACGGTAGATCCTTATTCCTGGTGCTCGTGGCTCTCTAAAACCATACACTTGTTCTCCTCTGTCTCTTACCTGTGTCGAGATAATCGAGAATCATGGAGCGTTCGTGTCGCTCCGGAACCGAAAGTCGTCGGTTCGAAACGAGAACGTTGGATCCATATTCCTGATCGTTGAGGCACTCTAACACTATTAGGCTGTATTGCTCTCTGATGCCCGTGGACCGAGAGAACGTAGAATAACGGAGCGATCGTGTCGCTCCGGAGCCCGAGCGAAAAAATTCTAAGTCCCCGTTCGTGTCGCTCCGGAGCCCGAGCGAAAAAATTCTAAGTCCCCGTTCGTGTCGCTCCGGAACCGAATGTCGACGGAACGAAATGACAACGGTAGATCCTTATTCCTGGTGCTCGTGGCTCTCTAAAACCATACACTTGTTCTCCTCTGTCTCTTACCTGTGTCGAGATAATCGAGAATCATGGAGCTTTCGTGTCGCTCCGGAACCGAAAGTCGTCGGTTCGAAACGAGAACGTTAGATCCATATTCCTGATCGTTGAGGCACTCTAAAACTATTAGGCTGTTTTGCTCTCTGATGCCCGTGGACCGAGAGAACGTAGAATAACGGAGCGATCGTGTCGCTCCGGAGCCCGAGCGAAAAAATTCTAAGTCCCCGTTCGTGTCGCTCCGGAGCCCGAGCGAAAAAATTCTAAGTCCCCGTTCGTGTCGCTCCGGAACCGAATGTCGACGGAACGAAATGACAACGGTAGATCCTTATTCCTGGTGCTCGTGGCTCTCTAAAACCATACACTTGTTCTCCTCTGTCTCTTACCTGTGTCGAGATAATCGAGAATCATGGAGCGTTCGTGTCGCTCCGGAACCGAAAGTCGTCGGTTCGAAACGAGAACGTTGGGTCCATATTCCTGATCGTTGAGGCACTCTAAAACTATTAGGCTGTTTTGCTCTCTGATGCCCGTGGACCGAGAGAACGTAGAATAACGGAGCGATCGTGTCGCTCCGAAGCCCGAGCGAAAAAATTCTAAGTCCCCGTTCGTGTCGCTCCGGAACCGAATGTCGACGGAACGAAATGACAACGGTAGATCCTTATTCCTGGTGCTCGTGGCTCTCTAAAACCATACACTTGTTCTCCTCTGTCTCTTACCTGTGTCGAGATAATCGAGAATCATGGAGCGTTCGTGTCGCTCCGGAACCGAAAGTCGTCGGTTCGAAACGAGAACGTTAGATCCATATTCCTGATCGTTGAGGCACTCTAAAACTATTAGGCTGTTTTGCTCTCTGATGCCCGTGGACCGAGAGAACGTAGAATAACGGAGCGATCGTGTCGCTCCGGAGCCCGAGCGAAAAAATTCTAAGTCCCCGTTCGTGTCGCTCCGGAGCCCGAGCGAAAAAATTCTAAGTCCCCGTTCGTGTCGCTCCGGAACCGAATGTCGACGGAACGAAATGACAACGGTAGATCCTTATTCCTGGTGCTCGTGGCTCTCTAAAACCATACACTTGTTCTCCTCTGTCTCTTACCTGTGTCGAGATAATCGAGAATCATGGAGCGTTCGTGTCGCTCCGGAACCGAAAGTCGTCGGTTCGAAACGAGAACGTTAGATCCATATTCCTGATCGTTGAGGCACTCTAAAACTATTAGGCTGTTTTGCTCTCTGATGCCCGTGGACCGAGAGAACGTAGAATAACGGAGCGATCGTGTCGCTCCGGAGCCCGAGCGAAAAAATTCTAAGTCCCCGTTCGTGTCGCTCCGGAGCCCGAGCGAAAAAATTCTAAGTCCCCGTTCGTGTCGCTCCGGAACCGAATGTCGACGGAACGAAATGACAACGGTAGATCCTTATTCCTGGTGCTCGTGGCTCTCTAAAACCATACACTTGTTCTCCTCTGTCTCTTACCTGTGTCGAGATAATCGAGAATCATGGAGCGTTCGTGTCGCTCCGGAACCGAAAGTCGTCGGTTCGAAACGAGAACGTTGGATCCATATTCCTGATCGTTGAGGCACTCTAAAACTATTAGGCTGTTTTGCTCTCTGATGCCCGTGGACCGAGAGAACGTAGAATAACGGAGCGATCGTGTCGCTCCGGAGCCCGAGCGAAAAAATTCTAAGTCCCCGTTCGTGTCGCTCCGGAGCCCGAGCGAAAAAATTCTAAGTCCCCGTTCGTGTCGCTCCGGAACCGAATGTCGACGGAACGAAATGACAACGGTAGATCCTTATTCCTGGTGCTCGTGGCTCTCTAAAACCATACACTTGTTCTCCTCTGTCTCTTACCTGTGTCGAGATAATCGAGAATCATGGAGCGTTCGTGTCGCTCCGGAACCGAAAGTCGTCGGTTCGAAACGAGAACGTTGGATCCATATTCCTGATCGTTGAGGCACTCTAAAAACTATTAGGCTGTTTTGCTCTCTGATGCCCGTGGACCGAGAGAACGTAGAATAACGGAGCGATCGTGTCGCTCCGAAGCCCGAGCGAAAAAATTCTAAGTCCCCGTTCGTGTCGCTCCGGAACCGAATGTCGACGGAACGAAATGACAACGGTAGATCCTTATTCCTGGTGCTCGTGGCTCTCTAAAACCATACACTTGTTCTCCTCTGTCTCTTACCTGTGTCGAGATAATCGAGAATCATGGAGCGTTCGTGTCGCCTCCGGAACCGAAAGTCGTCGGTTCGAAACGAGAACGTTGGATCCATATTCCTGATCGTTGAGGCACTCTAAAACTATTAGGCTGTTTTGCTCTCTGATGCCCGTGGACCGAGAGAACGTAGAATAACGGAGCGATCGTGTCGCTCCGGAGCCCGAGCGAAAAAATTCTAAGTCCCCGTTCGTGTCGCTCCGGAGCCCGAGCGAAAAAATTCTAAGTCCCCGTTCGTGTCGCTCCGGAACCGAATGTCGACGGAACGAAATGACAACGGTAGATCCTTATTCCTGGTGCTCGTGGCTCTCTAAAACCATACACTTGTTCTCCTCTGTCTCTTACCTGTGTCGAGATAATCGAGAATCATGGAGCTTTCGTGTCGCTCCGGAACCGAAAGTCGTCGGTTCGAAACGAGAACGTTAGATCCATATTCCTGATCGTTGAGGCACTCTAAAACTATTAGGCTGTTTTGCTCTCTGATGCCCGTGGACCGAGAGAACGTAGAATAACGGAGCGATCGTGTCGCTCCGAAGCCCGAGCGAAAAAATTCTAAGTCCCCGTTCGTGTCGCTCCGGAACCGAATGTCGACGGAACGAAATGACAACGGTAGATCCTTATTCCTGGTGCTCGTGGCTCTCTAAAACCATACACTTGTTCTCCTCTGTCTCTTACCTGTGTCGAGATAATCGAGAATCATGGAGCGTTCGTGTCGCTCCGGAACCGAAAGTCGTCGGTTCGAAACGAGAACGTTAGATCCATATTCCTGATCGTTGAGGCACTCTAAAACTATTAGGCTGTTTTGCTCTCTGATGCCCGTGGACCGAGAGAACGTAGAATAACGGAGCGATCGTGTCGCTCCGGAGCCCGAGCGAAAAAATTCTAAGTCCCCGTTCGTGTCGCTCCGGAGCCCGAGCGAAAAAATTCTAAGTCCCCGTTCGTGTCGCTCCGGAACCGAATGTCGACGGAACGAAATGACAACGGTAGATCCTTATTCCTGGTGCTCGTGGCTCTCTAAAACCATACACTTGTTCTCCTCTGTCTCTTACCTGTGTCGAGATAATCGAGAATCATGGAGCTTTCGTGTCGCTCCGGAACCGAAAGTCGTCGGTTCGAAACGAGAACGTTAGATCCATATTCCTGATCGTTGAGGCACTCTAAAACTATTAGGCTGTTTTGCTCTCTGATGCCCGTGGACCGAGAGAACGTAGAATAACGGAGCGATCGTGTCGCTCCGGAGCCCGAGCGAAAAAATTCTAAGTCCCCGTTCGTGTCGCTCCGGAGCCCGAGCGAAAAAATTCTAAGTCCCCGTTCGTGTCGCTCCGGAACCGAATGTCGACGGAACGAAATGACAACGGTAGATCCTTATTCCTGGTGCTCGTGGCTCTCTAAAACCATACACTTGTTCTCCTCTGTCTCTTACCTGTGTCGAGATAATCGAGAATCATGGAGCGTTCGTGTCGCTCCGGAACCGAAAGTCGTCGGTTCGAAACGAGAACGTTGGATCCATATTCCTGATCGTTGAGGCACTCTAAAACTATTAGGCTGTTTTGCTCTCTGATGCCCGTGGACCGAGAGAACGTAGAATAACGGAGCGATCGTGTCGCTCCGGAGCCCGAGCGAAAAAATTCTAAGTCCCCGTTCGTGTCGCTCCGGAGCCCGAGCGAAAAAATTCTAAGTCCCCGTTCGTGTCGCTCCGGAACCGAATGTCGACGGAACGAAATGACAACGGTAGATCCTTATTCCTGGTGCTCGTGGCTCTCTAAAACCATACACTTGTTCTCCTCTGTCTCTTACCTGTGTCGAGATAATCGAGAATCATGGAGCGTTCGTGTCGCTCCGGAACCGAAAGTCGTCGGTTCGAAACGAGAACGTTAGATCCATATTCCTGATCGTTGAGGCACTCTAAAACTATTAGGCTGTTTTGCTCTCTGATGCCCGTGGACCGAGAGAACGTAGAATAACGGAGCGATCGTGTCGCTCCGGAGCCCGAGCGAAAAAATTCTAAGTCCCCGTTCGTGTCGCTCCGGAGCCCGAGCGAAAAAATTCTAAGTCCCCGTTCGTGTCGCTCCGGAACCGAATGTCGACGGAACGAAATGACAACGGTAGATCCTTATTCCTGGTGCTCGTGGCTCTCTAAAACCATACACTTGTTCTCCTCTGTCTCTTACCTGTGTCGAGATAATCGAGAATCATGGAGCGTTCGTGTCGCTCCGGAACCGAAAGTCGTCGGTTCGAAACGAGAACGTTAGATCCATATTCCTGATCGTTCA
Organism: Calliopsis andreniformis; assembly: GCF_051401765.1. Lineage (NCBI taxonomy): Eukaryota > Metazoa > Arthropoda > Insecta > Hymenoptera > Andrenidae > Calliopsis > Calliopsis andreniformis. Next base: position 5,268,580 of record NW_027480450.1, on the reverse strand, counting down.
GGCACTCTAAAACTATTAGGCTGTTTTGCTCTCTGATGCCCGTGGACCGAGAGAACGTAGAATAACGGAGCGATCGTGTCGCTCCGGAGCCCGAGCGAAAAAATTCTAAGTCCCCGTTCGTGTCGCTCCGGAGCCCGAGCGAAAAAATTCTAAGTCCCCGTTCGTGTCGCTCCGGAACCGAATGTCGACGGAACGAAATGACAACGGTAGATCCTTATTCCTGGTGCTCGTGGCTCTCTAAAACCATACACTTGTTCTCCTCTGTCTCTTACCTGTGTCGAGATAATCGAGAATCATGGAGCGTTCGTGTCGCTCCGGAACCGAAAGTCGTCGGTTCGAAACGAGAACGTTGGATCCATATTCCTGATCGTTGAGGCACTCTAAAACTATTAGGCTGTTTTGCTCTCTGATGCCCGTGGACCGAGAGAACGTAGAATAACGGAGCGATCGTGTCGCTCCGGAGCCCGAGCGAAAAAATTCTAAGTCCCCGTTCGTGTCGCTCCGGAGCCCGAGCGAAAAAATTCTAAGTCCCCGTTCGTGTCGCTCCGGAACCGAATGTCGACGGAACGAAATGACAACGGTAGATCCTTATTCCTGGTGCTCGTGGCTCTCTAAAACCATACACTTGTTCTCCTCTGTCTCTTACCTGTGTCGAGATAATCGAGAATCATGGAGCGTTCGTGTCGCTCCGGAACCGAAAGTCGTCGGTTCGAAACGAGAACGTTAGATCCATATTCCTGATCGTTGAGGCACTCTAAAACTATTAGGCTGTTTTGCTCTCTGATGCCCGTGGACCGAGAGAACGTAGAATAACGGAGCGATCGTGTCGCTCCGGAGCCCGAGCGAAAAAATTCTAAGTCCCCGTTCGTGTCGCTCCGGAGCCCGAGCGAAAAAATTCTAAGTCCCCGTTCGTGTCGCTCCGGAACCGAATGTCGACGGAACGAAATGACAACGGTAGATCCTTATTCCTGGTGCTCGTGGCTCTCTAAAACCATATACTTGTTCTCCTCTGTCTCTTACCTGTGTCGAGATAATCGAGAATCATGGAGCGTTCGTGTCGCTCCGGAACCGAAAGTCGTCGGTTCGAAACGAGAACGTTAGATCCATATTCCTGATCGTTGAGGCACTCTAAAACTATTAGGCTGTTTTGCTCTCTGATGCCCGTGGACCGAGAGAACGTAGAATAACGGAGCGATCGTGTCGCTCTGGAGCCCGAGCGAAAAAATTCTAAGTCCCCGTTCGTGTCGCTCCGGAGCCCGAGCGAAAAAATTCTAAGTCCCCGTTCGTGTCGCTCCGGAACCGAATGTCGACGGAACGAAATGACAATGGTAGATCCTTATTCCTGGTGCTCGTGGCTCTCTAAAACCATACACTTGTTCTCTTCTGTCTCTTACCTGTGTCGAGATAATCGAGAATCATGGAGCGTTCGTGTCGCTCCGGAACCGAAAGTCGTCGGTTCGAAACGAGAACGTTAGATCCATATTCCTGATCGTTGAGGCACTCTAAAACTATTAGGCTGTTTTGCTCTCTGATGCCCGTGGACCGAGAGAACGTAGAATAACGGAGCGATCGTGTCGCTCCGGAGCCCGAGCGAAAAAATTCTAAGTCCCCGTTCGTGTCGCTCCGGAGCCCGAGCGAAAAAATTCTAAGTCCCCGTTCGTGTCGCTCCGGAACCGAATGTCGACGGAACGAAATGACAACGGTAGATCCTTATTCCTGGTGCTCGTGGCTCTCTAAAACCATACACTTGTTCTCCTCTGTCTCTTACCTGTGTCGAGATAATCGAGAATCATGGAGCGTTCGTGTCGCTCCGGAACCGAAAGTCGTCGGTTCGAAACGAGAACGTTAGATCCATATTCCTGATCGTTGAGGCACTCTAAAACTATTAGGCTGTTTTGCTCTCTGATGCCCGTGGACCGAGAGAACGTAGAATAACGGAGCGATCGTGTCGCTCCGGAGCCCGAGCGAAAAAATTCTAAGTCCCCGTTCGTGTCGCTCCGGAGCCCGAGCGAAAAAATTCTACGTCCCCGTTCGTGTCGCTCCGGAACCGAATGTCGACGGAACGAAATGACAACGGTAGATCCTTATTCCTGGTGCTCGTGGCTCTCTAAAACCATACACTTGTTCTCCTCTGTCTCTTACCTGTGTCGAGATAATCGAGAATCATGGAGCGTTCGTGTCGCTCCGGAACCGAAAGTCGTCGGTTCGAAACGAGAACGTTGGATCCATATTCCTGATCGTTGAGGCACTCTAAAACTATTAGGCTGTTTTGCTCTCTGATGCCCGTGGACCGAGAGAACGTAGAATAACGGAGCGATCGTGTCGCTCCGGAGCCCGAGCGAAAAAATTCTAAGTCCCCGTTCGTGTCGCTCCGGAGCCCGAGCGAAAAAATTCTAAGTCCCCGTTCGTGTCGCTCCGGAACCGAATGTCGACGGAACGAAATGACAACGGTAGATCCTTATTCCTGGTGCTCGTGGCTCTCTAAAACCATACACTTGTTCTCCTCTGTCTCATACCTGTGTCGAGATAATCGAGAATCATGGAGCGTTCGTGTCGCTCCGGAACCGAAAGTCGTCGGTTCGAAACGAGAACGTTGGATCCATATTCCTGATCGTTGAGGCACTCTAAAACTATTAGGCTGTTTTGCTCTCTGATGCCCGTGGACCGAGAGAACGTAGAATAACGGAGCGATCGTGTCGCTCCGGAGCCCGAGCGAAAAAATTCTAAGTCCCCGTTCGTGTCGCTCCGGAGCCCGAGCGAAAAAATTCTAAGTCCCCGTTCGTGTCGCTCCGGAGCCCGAGCGAAAAAATTCTAAGTCCCCGTTCGTGTCGCTCCGGAACCGAATGTCGACGGAACGAAATGACAACGGTAGATCCTTATTCCTGGTGCTCGTGGCTCTCTAAAACCATACACTTGTTCTCCTCTGTCTCTTACCTGTGTCGAGATAATCGAGAATCATGGAGCGTTCGTGTCGCTCCGGAACCGAAAGTCGTCGGTTCGAAACGAGAACGTTAGATCCATATTCCTGATCGTTGAGGCACTCTAAAACTATTAGGCTGTTTTGCTCTCTGATGCCCGTGGACCGAGAGAACGTAGAATAACGGAGCGATCGTGTCGCTCCGGAGCCCGAGCGAAAAAATTCTAAGTCCCCGTTCGTGTCGCTCCGGAGCCCGAGCGAAAAAATTCTAAGTCCCCGTTCGTGTCGCTCCGGAACCGAATGTCGACGGAACGAAATGACAACGGTAGATCCTTATTCCTGGTGCTCGTGGCTCTCTAAAACCATACACTTGTTCTCCTCTGTCTCATACCTGTGTCGAGATAATCGAGAATCATGGAGCGTTCGTGTCGCTCCGGAACCGAAAGTCGTCGGTTCGAAACGAGAACGTTGGATCCATATTCCTGATCGTTGAGGCACTCTAAAACTATTAGGCTGTTTTGCTCTGTGATGCCCGTGGACCGAGAGAACGTAGAATAACGGAGCGATCGTGTCGCTCCGGAGCCCGAGCGAAAAAATTCTAAGTCCCCGTTCGTGTCGCTCCGGAGCCCGAGCGAAAAAATTCTAAGTCCCCGTTCGTGTCGCTCCGGAGCCCGAGCGAAAAAATTCTAAGTCCCCGTTCGTGTCGCTCCGGAACCGAATGTCGACGGAACGAAATGACAACGGTAGATCCTTATTCCTGGTGCTCGTGGCTCTCTAAAACCATACACTTGTTCTCCTCTGTCTCTTACCTGTGTCGAGATAATCGAGAATCATGGAGCGTTCGTGTCGCTCCGGAACCGAAAGTCGTCGGTTCGAAACGAGAACGTTGGATCCATATTCCTGATCGTTGAGGCACTCTAAAACTATTAGGCTGTTTTGCTCTCTGATGCCCGTGGACCGAGAGAACGTAGAATAACGGAGCGATCGTGTCGCTCCGGAGCCCGAGCGAAAAAATTCTAAGTCCCCGTTCGTGTCGCTCCGGAGCCCGAGCGAAAAAATTCTAAGTCCCCGTTCGTGTCGCTCCGGAACCGAATGTCGACGGAACGAAATGACAACGGTAGATCCTTATTCCTGGTGCTCGTGGCTCTCTAAAACCATACACTTGTTCTCCTCTGTCTCTTACCTGTGTCGAGATAATCGAGAATCATGGAGCGTTCGTGTCGCTCCGGAACCGAAAGTCGTCGGTTCGAAACGAGAACGTTAGATCCATATTCCTGATCGTTGAGGCACTCTAAAACTATTAGGCTGTTTTGCTCTCTGATGCCCGTGGACCGAGAGAACGTAGAATAACGGAGCGATCGTGTCGCTCCGGAGCCCGAGCGAAAAAATTCTAAGTCCCCGTTCGTGTCGCTCTGGAGCCCGAGCGAAAAAATTCTAAGTCCCCGTTCGTGTCGCTCCGGAACCGAATGTCGACGGAACGAAATGACAACGGTAGATCCTTATTCCTGGTGCTCGTGGCTCTCTAAAACCATATACTTGTTCTCCTCTGTCTCTTACCTGTGTCGAGATAATCGAGAATCATGGAGCGTTCGTGTCGCTCCGGAACCGAAAGTCGTCGGTTCGAAACGAGAACGTTAGATCCATATTCCTGATCGTTGAGGCACTCTAAAACTATTAGGCTGTTTTGCTCTCTGATGCCCGTGGACCGAGAGAACGTAGAATAACGGAGCGATCGTGTCGCTCCGGAGCCCGAGCGAAAAAATTCTAAGTCCCCGTTCGTGTCGCTCCGGAGCCCGAGCGAAAAAATTCTAAGTCCCCGTTCGTGTCGCTCCGGAACCGAATGTCGACGGAACGAAATGACAACGGTAGATCCTTATTCCTGGTGCTCGTGGCTCTCTAAAACCATACACTTGTTCTCCTCTGTCTCTTACCTGTGTCGAGATAATCGAGAATCATGGAGCGTTCGTGTCGCTCCGGAACCGAAAGTCGTCGGTTCGAAACGAGAACGTTGGGTCCATATTCCTGATCGTTGAGGCACTCTAAAACTATTAGGCTGTTTTGCTCTCTGATGCCCGTGGACCGAGAGAACGTAGAATAACGGAGCGATCGTGTCGCTCCGGAGCCCGAGCGAAAAAATTCTAAGTCCCCGTTCGTGTCGCTCCGGAGGCCGAGCGAAAAAATTCTAAGTCCCCGTTCGTGTCGCTCCGGAACCGAATGTCGACGGAACGAAATGACAATGGTAGATCCTTATTCCTGGTGCTCGTGGCTCTCTAAAACCATACACTTGTTCTCTTCTGTCACTTACCTGTGTCGAGATAATCGAGAATCGTGGAGCGTTCGTGTCGCTCCGGAACCGAAAGTCGTCGGTTCGAAACGAGAACGTTAGATCCATATTCCTGATCGTTGAGGCACTCTAAAACTATTAGGCTGTTTTGCTCTCTGATGCCCGTGGACCGAGAGAACGTAGAATAACGGAGCGATCGTGTCGCTCCGGAGCCCGAGCGAAAAAATTCTAAGTCCCCGTTCGTGTCGCTCCGGAGCCCGAGCGAAAAAATTCTAAGTCCCCGTTCGTGTCGCTCCGGAACCGAATGTCGACGGAACGAAATGACAACGGTAGATCCTTATTCCTGGTGCTCGTGGCTCTCTAAAACCATACACTTGTTCTCCTCTGTCTCTTACCTGTGTCGAGATAATCGAGAATCATGGAGCGTTCGTGTCGCTCCGGAACCGAAAGTCGTCGGTTCGAAACGAGAACGTTAGATCCATATTCCTGATCGTTGAGGCACTCTAAAACTATTAGGCTGTTTTGCTCTCTGATGCCCGTGGACCGAGAGAACGTAGAATAACGGAGCGATCGTGTCGCTCCGGAGCCCGAGCGAAAAAATTCTAAGTCCCCGTTCGTGTCGCTCCGGAGCCCGAGCGAAAAAATTCTAAGTCCCCGTTCGTGTCGCTCCGGAACCGAATGTCGACGGAACGAAAAGACAACGGTAGATCCTTATTCCTGGTGCTCGTGGCTCTCTAAAACCATACACTTGTTCTCCTCTGTCTCTTACCTGTGTCGAGATAATCGAGAATCATGGAGCGTTCGTGTCGCTCCGGAACCGAAAGTCGTCGGTTCGAAACGAGAACGTTAGATCCATATTCCTGATCGTTGAGGCACTCTAAAACTATTAGGCTGTTTTGCTCTCTGATGCCCGTGGACCGAGAGAACGTAGAATAACGGAGCGATCGTGTCGCTCCGGAGCCCGAGCGAAAAAATTCTAAGTCCCCGTTCGTGTCGCTCCGGAGCCCGAGCGAAAAAATTCTAAGTCCCCGTTCGTGTCGCTCCGGAACCGAATGTCGACGGAACGAAATGACAACGGTAGATCCTTATTCCTGGTGCTCGTGGCTCTCTAAAACCATACACTTGTTCTCCTCTGTCTCTTACCTGTGTCGAGATAATCGAGAATCATGGAGCGTTCGTGTCGCTCCGGAACCGAAAGTCGTCGGTTCGAAACGAGAACGTTGGATCCATATTCCTGATCGTTGAGGCACTCTAAAACTATTAGGCTGTTTTGCTCTCTGATGCCCGTGGACCGAGAGAACGTAGAATAACGGAGCGATCGTGTCGCTCCGGAGCCCGAGCGAAAAAATTCTAAGTCCCCGTTCGTGTCGCTCCGGAGCCCGAGCGAAAAAATTCTACGTCCCCGTTCGTGTCGCTCCGGAACCGAATGTCGACGGAACGAAATGACAACGGTAGATCCTTATTCCTGGTGCTCGTGGCTCTCTAAAACCATACACTTGTTCTCCTCTGTCTCTTACCTGTGTCGAGATAATCGAGAATCATGGAGCGTTCGTGTCGCTCCGGAACCGAAAGTCGTCGGTTCGAAACGAGAACGTTGGATCCATATTCCTGATCGTTGAGGCACTCTAAAACTATTAGGCTGTTTTGCTCTCTGATGCCCGTGGACCGAGAGAACGTAGAATAACGGAGCGATCGTGTCGCTCCGGAGCCCGAGCGAAAAAATTCTAAGTCCCCGTTCGTGTCGCTCCGGAGCCCGAGCGAAAAAATTCTAAGTCCCCGTTCGTGTCGCTCCGGAACCGAATGTCGACGGAACGAAATGACAACGGTAGATCCTTATTCCTGGTGCTCGTGGCTCTCTAAAACCATACACTTGTTCTCCTCTGTCTCATACCTGTGTCGAGATAATCGAGAATCATGGAGCGTTCGTGTCGCTCCGGAACCGAAAGTCGTCGGTTCGAAACGAGAACGTTGGATCCATATTCCTGATCGTTGAGGCACTCTAAAACTATTAGGCTGTTTTGCTCTCTGATGCCCGTGGACCGAGAGAACGTAGAATAACGGAGCGATCGTGTCGCTCCGGAGCCCGAGCGAAAAAATTCTAAGTCCCCGTTCGTGTCGCTCCGGAGCCCGAGCGAAAAAATTCTAAGTCCCCGTTCGTGTCGCTCCGGAGCCCGAGCGAAAAAATTCTAAGTCCCCGTTCGTGTCGCTCCGGAACCGAATGTCGACGGAACGAAATGACAACGGTAGATCCTTATTCCTGGTGCTCGTGGCTCTCTAAAACCATACACTTGTTCTCCTCTGTCTCTTACCTGTGTCGAGATAATCGAGAATCATGGAGCGTTCGTGTCGCTCCGGAACCGAAAGTCGTCGGTTCGAAACGAGAACGTTAGATCCATATTCCTGATCGTTGAGGCACTCTAAAACTATTAGGCTGTTTTGCTCTCTGATGCCCGTGGACCGAGAGAACGTAGAATAACGGAGCGATCGTGTCGCTCCGGAGCCCGAGCGAAAAAATTCTAAGTCCCCGTTCGTGTCGCTCCGGAGCCCGAGCGAAAAAATTCTAAGTCCCCGTTCGTGTCGCTCCGGAACCGAATGTCGACGGAACGAAATGACAACGGTAGATCCTTATTCCTGGTGCTCGTGGCTCTCTAAAACCATACACTTGTTCTCCTCTGTCTCATACCTGTGTCGAGATAATCGAGAATCATGGAGCGTTCGTGTCGCTCCGGAACCGAAAGTCGTCGGTTCGAAACGAGAACGTTGGATCCATATTCCTGATCGTTGAGGCACTCTAAAACTATTAGGCTGTTTTGCTCTCTGATGCCCGTGGACCGAGAGAACGTAGAATAACGGAGCGATCGTGTCGCTCCGGAGCCCGAGCGAAAAAATTCTAAGTCCCCGTTCGTGTCGCTCCGGAGCCCGAGCGAAAAAATTCTAAGTCCCCGTTCGTGTCGCTCCGGAACCGAATGTCGACGGAACGAAATGACAACGGTAGATCCTTATTCCTGGTGCTCGTGGCTCTCTAAAACCATACACTTGTTCTCCTCTGTCTCTTACCTGTGTCGAGATAATCGAGAATCATGGAGCGTTCGTGTCGCTCCGGAACCGAAAGTCGTCGGTTCGAAACGAGAACGTTGGATCCATATTCCTGATCGTTGAGGCACTCTAAAACTATTAGGCTGTTTTGCTCTCTGATGCCCGTGGACCGAGAGAACGTAGAATAACGGAGCGATCGTGTCGCTCCGGAGCCCGAGCGAAAAAATTCTAAGTCCCCGTTCGTGTCGCTCCGGAGCCCGAGCGAAAAAATTCTAAGTCCCCGTTCGTGTCGCTCCGGAACCGAATGTCGACGGAACGAAATGACAACGGTAGATCCTTATTCCTGGTGCTCGTGGCTCTCTAAAACCATACACTTGTTCTCCTCTGTCTCTTACCTGTGTCGAGATAATCGAGAATCATGGAGCGTTCGTGTCGCTCCGGAACCGAAAGTCGTCGGTTCGAAACGAGAACGTTAGATCCATATTCCTGATCGTTGAGGCACTCTAAAACTATTAGGCTGTTTTGCTCTCTGATGCCCGTGGACCGAGAGAACGTAGAATAACGGAGCGATCGTGTCGCTCCGGAGCCCGAGCGAAAAAATTCTAAGTCCCCGTTCGTGTCGCTCCGGAACCGAATGTCGACGGAACGAAATGACAACGGTAGATCCTTATTCCTGGTGCTCGTGGCTCTCTAAAACCATACACTTGTTCTCCTCTGTCTCTTACCTGTGTCGAGATAATCGAGAATCATGGAGCGTTCGTGTCGCTCCGGAACCGAAAGTCGTCGGTTCGAAACGAGAACGTTGGATCCATATTCCTGATCGTTGAGGCACTCTAAAACTATTAGGCTGTTTTGCTCTCTGATGCCCGTGGACCGAGAGAACGTAGAATAACGGAGCGATCGTGTCGCTCCGGAGCCCGAGCGAAAAAATTCTAAGTCCCCGTTCGTGTCGCTCCGGAGCCCGAGCGAAAAAATTCTAAGTCCCCGTTCGTGTCGCTCCGGAACCGAATGTCGACGGAACGAAATGACAACGGTAGATCCTTATTCCTGGTGCTCGTGGCTCTCTAAAACCATACACTTGTTCTCCTCTGTCTCTTACCTGTGTCGAGATAATCGAGAATCATGGAGCGTTCGTGTCGCTCCGGAACCGAAAGTCGTCGGTTCGAAACGAGAACGTTAGATCCATATTCCTGATCGTTGAGGCACTCTAAAACTATTAGGCTGTTTTGCTCTCTGATGCCCGTGGACCGAGAGAACGTAGAATAACGGAGCGATCGTGTCGCTCCGGAGCCCGAGCGAAAAAATTCTAAGTCCCCGTTCGTGTCGCTCCGGAGCCCGAGCGAAAAAATTCTAAGTCCCCGTTCGTGTCGCTCCGGAACCGAATGTCGACGGAACGAAATGACAACGGTAGATCCTTATTCCTGGTGCTCGTGGCTCTCTAAAACCATACACTTGTTCTCCTCTGTCTCTTACCTGTGTCGAGATAATCGAGAATCATGGAGCGTTCGTGTCGCTCCGGAACCGAAAGTCGTCGGTTCGAAACGAGAACGTTAGATCCATATTCCTGATCGTTGAAGCACTCTAAAACTATTAGGCTGTTTTGCTCTCTGATGCCCGTGGACCGAGAGAACGTAGAATAACGGAGCGATCGTGTCGCTCCGGAGCCCGAGCGAAAAAATTCTAAGTCCCCGTTCGTGTCGCTCCGGAGCCCGAGCGAAAAAATTCTAAGTCCCCGTTCGTGTCGCTCCGGAACCGAATGTCGACGGAACGAAATGACAACGGTAGATCCTTATTCCTGGTGCTCGTGGCTCTCTAAAACCATACACTTGTTCTCCTCTGTCTCTTACCTGTGTCGAGATAATCGAGAATCATGGAGCGTTCGTGTCGCTCCGCAACCGAAAGTCGTCGGTTCGAAACGAGAACGTTGGATCCATATTCCTGATCGTTGAGGCACTCTAAAACTATTAGGCTGTTTTGCTCTCTGATGCCCGTGGACCGAGAGAACGTAGAATAACGGAGCGATCGTGTCGCTCCGGAGCCCGAGCGAAAAAATTCTAAGTCCCCGTTCGTGTCGCTCCGGAACCGAATGTCGACGGAACGAAATGACAACGGTAGATCCTTATTCCTGGTGCTCGTGGCTCTCTAAAACCATACACTTGTTCTCCTCTGTCTCTTACCTGTGTCGAGATAATCGAGAATCATGGAGCGTTCGTGTCGCTCCGGAACCGAAAGTCGTCGGTTCGAAACGAGAACGTTAGATCCATATTCCTGATCGTTGAGGCACTCTAAAACTATTAGGCTGTTTTGCTCTCTGATGCCCGTGGACCGAGAGAACGTAGAATAACGGAGCGATCGTGTCGCTCCGGAGCCCGAGCGAAAAAATTCTAAGTCCCCGTTCGTGTCGCTCCGGAGCCCGAGCGAAAAAATTCTAAGTCCCCGTTCGTGTCGCTCCGGAACCGAATGTCGACGGAACGAAATGACAACGGTAGATCCTTATTCCTGGTGCTCGTGGCTCTCTAAAACCATACACTTGTTCTCCTCTGTCTCTTACCTGTGTCGAGATAATCGAGAATCATGGAGCGTTCGTGTCGCTCCGGAACCGAAAGTCGTCGGTTCGAAACGAGAACGTTAGATCCATATTCCTGATCGTTGAGGCACTCTAAAACTATTAGGCTGTTTTGCTCTCTGATGCCCGTGGACCGAGAGAACGTAGAATAACGGAGCGATCGTGTCGCTCCGGAGCCCGAGCGAAAAAATTCTAAGTCCCCGTTCGTGTCGCTCCGGAGCCCGAGCGAAAAAATTCTAAGTCCCCGTTCGTGTCGCTCCGGAACCGAATGTCGACGGAACGAAATGACAACGGTAGATCCTTATTCCTGGTGCTCGTGGCTCTCTAAAACCATACACTTGTTCTCCTCTGTCTCTTACCTGTGTCGAGATAATCGAGAATCATGGAGCGTTCGTGTCGCTCCGGAACCGAAAGTCGTCGGTTCGAAACGAGAACGTTGGATCCATATTCCTGATCGTTGAGGCACTCTAAAACTATTAGGCTGTTTTGCTCTCTGATGCCCGTGGACCGAGAGAACGTAGAATAACGGAGCGATCGTGTCGCTCCGGAGCCCGAGCGAAAAAATTCTAAGTCCCCGTTCGTGTCGCTCCGGAGCCCGAGCGAAAAAATTCTAAGTCCCCGTTCGTGTCGCTCCGGAACCGAATGTCGACGGAACGAAATGACAACGGTAGATCCTTATTCCTGGTGCTCGTGGCTCTCTAAAACCATACACTTGTTCTCCTCTGTCTCTTACCTGTGTCGAGATAATCGAGAATCATGGAGCGTTCGTGTCGCTCCGGAACCGAAAGTCGTCGGGTCGAAACGAGAACGTTGGATCCATATTCCTGATCGTTGAGGCACTCTAAAACTATTAGGCTGTTTTGCTCTCTGATGCCCGTGGACCGAGAGAACGTAGAATAACGGAGCGATCGTGTCGCTCCGGAGCCCGAGCGAAAAAATTCTAAGTCCCCGTTCGTGTCGCTCCGGAGCCCGAGCGAAAAAATTCTAAGTCCCCGTTCGTGTCGCTCCGGAGCCCGAGCGAAAAAATTCTAAGTCCCCGTTCGTGTCGCTCCGGAACCGAATGTCGACGGAACGAAATGACAACGGTAGATCCTTATTCCTGGTGCTCGTGGCTCTCTAAAACCATACACTTGTTCTCCTCTGTCTCTTACCTGTGTCGAGATAATCGAGAATCATGGAGCGTTCGTGTCGCTCCGGAACCGAAAGTCGTCGGTTCGAAACGAGAACGTTAGATCCATATTCCTGATCGTTGAGGCACTCTAAAACTATTAGGCTGTTTTGCTCTCTGATGCCCGTGGACCGAGAGAACGTAGAATAACGGAGCGATCGTGTCGCTCCGGAGCCCGAGCGAAAAAATTCTAAGTCCCCGTTCGTGTCGCTCCGGAGCCCGAGCGAAAAAATTCTAAGTCCCCGTTCGTGTCGCTCCGGAACCGAATGTCGACGGAACGAAATGACAACGGTAGATCCTTATTCCTGGTGCTCGTGGCTCTCTAAAACCATACACTTGTTCTCCTCTGTCTCTTACCTGTGTCGAGATAATCGAGAATCATGGAGCGTTCGTGTCGCTCCGGAACCGAAAGTCGTCGGTTCGAAACGAGAACGTTAGATCCATATTCCTGATCGTTGAAGCACTCTAAAACTATTAGGCTGTTTTGCTCTCTGATGCCCGTGGACCGAGAGAACGTAGAATAACGGAGCGATCGTGTCGCTCCGGAGCCCGAGCGAAAAAATTCTAAGTCCCCGTTCGTGTCGCTCCGGAGCCCGAGCGAAAAAATTCTAAGTCCCCGTTCGTGTCGCTCCGGAACCGAATGTCGACGGAACGAAATGACAACGGTAGATCCTTATTCCTGGTGCTCGTGGCTCTCTAAAACCATACACTTGTTCTCCTCTGTCTCTTACCTGTGTCGAGATAATCGAGAATCATGGAGCGTTCGTGTCGCTCCGCAACCGAAAGTCGTCGGTTCGAAACGAGAACGTTGGATCCATATTCCTGATCGTTGAGGCACTCTAAAACTATTAGGCTGTTTTGCTCTCTGATGCCCGTGGACCGAGAGAACGTAGAATAACGGAGCGATCGTGTCGCTCCGGAGCCCGAGCGAAAAAATTCTAAGTCCCCGTTCGTGTCGCTCCGGAACCGAATGTCGACGGAACGAAATGACAACGGTAGATCCTTATTCCTGGTGCTCGTGGCTCTCTAAAACCATACACTTGTTCTCCTCTGTCTCTTACCTGTGTCGAGATAATCGAGAATCATGGAGCGTTCGTGTCGCTCCGGAACCGAAAGTCGTCGGTTCGAAACGAGAACGTTAGATCCATATTCCTGATCGTTGAGGCACTCTAAAACTATTAGGCTGTTTTGCTCTCTGATGCCCGTGGACCGAGAGAACGTAGAATAACGGAGCGATCGTGTCGCTCCGGAGCCCGAGCGAAAAAATTCTAAGTCCCCGTTCGTGTCGCTCCGGAGCCCGAGCGAAAAAATTCTAAGTCCCCGTTCGTGTCGCTCCGGAACCGAATGTCGACGGAACGAAATGACAACGGTAGATCCTTATTCCTGGTGCTCGTGGCTCTCTAAAACCATACACTTGTTCTCCTCTGTCTCTTACCTGTGTCGAGATAATCGAGAATCATGGAGCGTTCGTGTCGCTCCGGAACCGAAAGTCGTCGGTTCGAAACGAGAACGTTAGATCCATATTCCTGATCGTTGAGGCACTCTAAAACTATTAGGCTGTTTTGCTCTCTGATGCCCGTGGACCGAGAGAACGTAGAATAACGGAGCGATCGTGTCGCTCCGGAGCCCGAGCGAAAAAATTCTAAGTCCCCGTTCGTGTCGCTCCGGAGCCCGAGCGAAAAAATTCTAAGTCCCCGTTCGTGTCGCTCCGGAACCGAATGTCGACGGAACGAAATGACAACGGTAGATCCTTATTCCTGGTGCTCGTGGCTCTCTAAAACCATACACTTGTTCTCCTCTGTCTCTTACCTGTGTCGAGATAATCGAGAATCATGGAGCGTTCGTGTCGCTCCGGAACCGAAAGTCGTCGGTTCGAAACGAGAACGTTGGATCCATATTCCTGATCGTTGAGGCACTCTAAAACTATTAGGCTGTTTTGCTCTCTGATGCCCGTGGACCGAGAGAACGTAGAATAACGGAGCGATCGTGTCGCTCCGGAGCCCGAGCGAAAAAATTCTAAGTCCCCGTTCGTGTCGCTCCGGAGCCCGAGCGAAAAAATTCTAAGTCCCCGTTCGTGTCGCTCCGGAACCGAATGTCGACGGAACGAAATGACAACGGTAGATCCTTATTCCTGGTGCTCGTGGCTCTCTAAAACCATACACTTGTTCTCCTCTGTCTCTTACCTGTGTCGAGATAATCGAGAATCATGGAGCGTTCGTGTCGCTCCGGAACCGAAAGTCGTCGGGTCGAAACGAGAACGTTGGATCCATATTCCTGATCGTTGAGGCACTCTAAAACTATTAGGCTGTTTTGCTCTCTGATGCCCGTGGACCGAGAGAACGTAGAATAACGGAGCGATCGTGTCGCTCCGGAGCCCGAGCGAAAAAATTCTAAGTCCCCGTTCGTGTCGCTCCGGAGCCCGAGCGAAAAAATTCTAAGTCCCCGTTCGTGTCGCTCCGGAGCCCGAGCGAAAAAATTCTAAGTCCCCGTTCGTGTCGCTCCGGAACCGAATGTCGACGGAACGAAATGACAACGGTAGATCCTTATTCCTGGTGCTCGTGGCTCTCTAAAACCATACACTTGTTCTCCTCTGTCTCTTACCTGTGTCGAGATAATCGAGAATCATGGAGCGTTCGTGTCGCTCCGGAACCGAAAGTCGTCGGTTCGAAACGAGAACGTTAGATCCATATTCCTGATCGTTGAGGCACTCTAAAACTATTAGGCTGTTTTGCTCTCTGATGCCCGTGGACCGAGAGAACGTAGAATAACGGAGCGATCGTGTCGCTCCGGAGCCCGAGCGAAAAAATTCTAAGTCCCCGTTCGTGTCGCTCCGGAGCCCGAGCGAAAAAATTCTAAGTCCCCGTTCGTGTCGCTCCGGAACCGAATGTCGACGGAACGAAATGACAACGGTAGATCCTTATTCCTGGTGCTCGTGGCTCTCTAAAACCATACACTTGTTCTCCTCTGTCTCTTACCTGTGTCGAGATAATCGAGAATCATGGAGCGTTCGTGTCGCTCCGGAACCGAAAGTCGTCGGTTCGAAACGAGAACGTTAGATCCATATTCCTGATCGTTGAAGCACTCTAAAACTATTAGGCTGTTTTGCTCTCTGATGCCCGTGGACCGAGAGAACGTAGAATAACGGAGCGATCGTGTCGCTCCGGAGCCCGAGCGAAAAAATTCTAAGTCCCCGTTCGTGTCGCTCCGGAGCCCGAGCGAAAAAATTCTAAGTCCCCGTTCGTGTCGCTCCGGAACCGAATGTCGACGGAACGAAATGACAACGGTAGATCCTTATTCCTGGTGCTCGTGGCTCTCTAAAACCATACACTTGTTCTCCTCTGTCTCTTACCTGTGTCGAGATAATCGAGAATCATGGAGCGTTCGTGTCGCTCCGGAACCGAAAGTCGTCGGTTCGAAACGAGAACGTTAGATCCATATTCCTGATCGTTGAGGCACTCTAAAACTATTAGGCTGTTTTGCTCTCTGATGCCCGTGGACCGAGAGAACGTAGAATAACGGAGCGATCGTGTCGCTCCGGAGCCCGAGCGAAAAAATTCTAAGTCCCCGTTCGTGTCGCTCCGGAGCCCGAGCGAAAAAATTCTAAGTCCCCGTTCGTGTCGCTCCGGAACCGAATGTCGACGGAACGAAATGACAACGGTAGATCCTTATTCCTGGTGCTCGTGGCTCTCTAAAACCATACACTTGTTCTCCTCTGTCTCTTACCTGTGTCGAGATAATCGAGAATCATGGAGCGTTCGTGTCGCTCCGGAACCGAAAGTCGTCGGTTCGAAACGAGAACGTTGGATCCATATTCCTGATCGTTGAGGCACTCTAAAACTATTAGGCTGTTTTGCTCTCTGATGCCCGTGGACCGAGAGAACGTAGAATAACGGAGCGATCGTGTCGCTCCGGAGCCCGAGCGAAAAAATTCTAAGTCCCCGTTCGTGTCGCTCCGGAGCCCGAGCGAAAAAATTCTAAGTCCCCGTTCGTGTCGCTCCGGAACCGAATGTCGACGGAACGAAATGACAACGGTAGATCCTTATTCCTGGTGCTCGTGGCTCTCTAAAACCATACACTTGTTCTCCTCTGTCTCTTACCTGTGTCGAGATAATCGAGAATCATGGAGCGTTCGTGTCGCTCCGGAACCGAAAGTCGTCGGGTCGAAACGAGAACGTTGGATCCATATTCCTGATCGTTGAGGCACTCTAAAACTATTAGGCTGTTTTGCTCTCTGATGCCCGTGGACCGAGAGAACGTAGAATAACGGAGCGATCGTGTCGCTCCGGAGCCCGAGCGAAAAAATTCTAATTCCCCGTTCGTGTCGCTCCGGAGCCCGAGCGAAAAAATTCTAAGTCCCCGTTCGTGTCGCTCCGGAACCGAATGTCGACGGAACGAAATGACAACGGTAGATCCTTATTCCTGGTGCTCGTGGCTCTCTAAAACCATACACTTGTTCTCCTCTGTCTCTTACCTGTGTCGAGATAATCGAGAATCATGGAGCGTTCGTGTCGCTCCGGAACCGAAAGTCGTCGGTTCGAAACGAGAACGTTGGATCCATATTCCTGATCGTTGAGGCACTCTAAAACTATTAGGCTGTTTTGCTCTCTGATGCCCGTGGACCGAGAGAACGTAGAATAACGGAGCGATCGTGTCGCTCCGGAGCCCGAGCGAAAAAATTCTAAGTCCCCGTTCGTGTCGCTCCGGAGCCCGAGCGAAAAAATTCTAAGTCCCCGTTCGTGTCGCTCCGGAACCGAATGTCGACGGAACGAAATGACAACGGTAGATCCTTATTCCTGGTGCTCGTGGCTCTCTAAAACCATACACTTGTTCTCCTCTGTCTCTTACCTGTGTCGAGATAATCGAGAATCATGGAGCGTTCGTGTCGCTCCGGAACCGAAAGTCGTCGGTTCGAAACGAGAACGTTAGATCCATATTCCTGATCGTTGAGGCACTCTAAAACTATTAGGCTGTTTTGCTCTCTGATGCCCGTGGACCGAGAGAACGTAGAATAACGGAGCGATCGTGTCGCTCCGGAGCCCGAGCGAAAAAATTCTAAGTCCCCGTTCGTGTCGCTCCGGAGCCCGAGCGAAAAAATTCTAAGTCCCCGTTCGTGTCGCTCCGGAACCGAATGTCGACGGAACGAAATGACAACGGTAGATCCTTATTCCTGGTGCTCGTGGCTCTCTAAAACCATACACTTGTTCTCCTCTGTCTCTTACCTGTGTCGAGATAATCGAGAATCATGGAGCGTTCGTGTCGCTCCGGAACCGAAAGTCGTCGGTTCGAAACGAGAACGTTAGATCCATATTCCTGATCGTTGAGGCACTCTAAAACTATTAGGCTGTTTTGCTCTCTGATGCCCGTGGACCGAGAGAACGTAGAATAACGGAGCGATCGTGTCGCTCCGGAGCCCGAGCGAAAAAATTCTAAGTCCCCGTTCGTGTCGCTCCGGAGCCCGAGCGAAAAAATTCTAAGTCCCCGTTCGTGTCGCTCCGGAACCGAATGTCGACGGAACGAAATGACAACGGTAGATCCTTATTCCTGGTGCTCGTGGCTCTCTAAAACCATACACTTGTTCTCCTCTGTCTCTTACCTGTGTCGAGATAATCGAGAATCATGGAGCGTTCGTGTCGCTCCGGAACCGAAAGTCGTCGGTTCGAAACGAGAACGTTAGATCCATATTCCTGATCGTTGAGGCACTCTAAAACTATTAGGCTGTTTTGCTCTCTGATGCCCGTGGACCGAGAGAACGTAGAATAACGGAGCGATCGTGTCGCTCCGGAGCCCGAGCGAAAAAATTCTAAGTCCCCGTTCGTGTCGCTCCGGAGCCCGAGCGAAAAAATTCTAAGTCCCCGTTCGTGTCGCTCCGGAACCGAATGTCGACGGAACGAAATGACAACGGTAGATCCTTATTCCTGGTGCTCGTGGCTCTCTAAAACCATACACTTGTTCTCCTCTGTCTCTTACCTGTGTCGAGATAATCGAGAATCATGGAGCGTTCGTGTCGCTCCGGAACCGAAAGTCGTCGGTTCGAAACGAGAACGTTAGATCCATATTCCTGATCGTTGAGGCACTCTAAAACTATTAGGCTGTTTTGCTCTCTGATGCCCGTGGACCGAGAGAACGTAGAATAACGGAGCGATCGTGTCGCTCCGGAGCCCGAGCGAAAAAATTCTAAGTCCCCGTTCGTGTCGCTCCGGAGCCCGAGCGAAAAAATTCTAAGTCCCCGTTCGTGTCGCTCCGGAACCGAATGTCGACGGAACGAAATGACAACGGTAGATCCTTATTCCTGGTGCTCGTGGCTCTCTAAAACCATACACTTGTTCTCCTCTGTCTCTTACCTGTGTCGAGATAATCGAGAATCATGGAGCGTTCGTGTCGCTCCGGAACCGAAAGTCGTCGGTTCGAAACGAGAACGTTGGATCCATATTCCTGATCGTTGAGGCACTCTAAAACTATTAGGCTGTTTTGCTCTCTGATGCCCGTGGACCGAGAGAACGTAGAATAACGGAGCGATCGTGTCGCTCCGGAGCCCGAGCGAAAAAATTCTAAGTCCCCGTTCGTGTCGCTCCGGAGCCCGAGCGAAAAAATTCTAAGTCCCCGTTCGTGTCGCTCCGGAACCGAATGTCGACGGAACGAAATGACAACGGTAGATCCTTATTCCTGGTGCTCGTGGCTCTCTAAAACCATACACTTGTTCTCCTCTGTCTCTTACCTGTGTCGAGATAATCGAGAATCATGGAGCGTTCGTGTCGCTCCGGAACCGAAAGTCGACGGTTCGAAACGAGAACGTTAGATCCATATTCCTGATCGTTGAGGCACTCTAAAACTATTAGGCTGTTTTGCTCTTTGATGCCCGTGGACCGAGAGAACGTAGAATAACGGAGCGATCGTGTCGCTCCGGAGCCCGAGCGAAAAAATTCTAAGTCCCCGTTCGTGTCGCTCCGGAGCCCGAGCGAAAAAATTCTAAGTCCCCGTTCGTGTCGCTCCGGAACCGAATGTCGACGGAACGAAATGACAACGGTAGATCCTTATTCCTGGTGCTCGTGGCTCTCTAAAACCATACACTTGTTCTCCTCTGTCTCTTACCTGTGTCGAGATAATCGAGAATCATGGAGCGTTCGTGTCGCTCCGGAACCGAAAGTCGTCGGTTCGAAACGAGAACGTTGGATCCATATTCCTGATCGTTGAGGCACTCTAAAACTATTAGGCTGTTTTGCTCTCTGATGCCCGTGGACCGAGAGAACGTAGAATAACGGAGCGATCGTGTCGCTCCGGAGCCCGAGCGAAAAAATTCTAAGTCCCCGTTCGTGTCGCTCCGGAGCCCGAGCGAAAAAATTCTAAGTCCCCGTTCGTGTCGCTCCGGAACCGAATGTCGACGGAACGAAATGACAACGGTAGATCCTTATTCCTGGTGCTCGTGGCTCTCTAAAACCATACACTTGTTCTCCTCTGTCTCTTACCTGTGTCGAGATAATCGAGAATCATGGAGCGTTCGTTTCGCTCCGGAACCGAAAGTCGTCGGTTCGAAACGAGAACGTTGGATCCATATTCCTGATCGTTGAGGCACTCTAAAACTATTAGGCTGTTTTGCTCTCTGATGCCCGTGGACCGAGAGAACGTAGAATAACGGAGCGATCGTGTCGCTCCGGAGCCCGAGCGAAAAAATTCTAAGTCCCCGTTCGTGTCGCTCCGGAGCCCGAGCGAAAAAATTCTAAGTCCCCGTTCGTGTCGCTCCGGAACCGAATGTCGACGGAACGAAATGACAACGGTAGATCCTTATTCCTGGTGCTCGTGGCTCTCTAAAACCATACACTTGTTCTCCTCTGTCTCTTACCTGTGTCGAGATAATCGAGAATCATGGAGCGTTCGTGTCGCTCCGGAACCGAAAGTCGTCGGTTCGAAACGAGAACGTTAGATCCATATTCCTGATCGTTGAGGCACTCTAAAACTATTAGGCTGTTTTGCTCTCTGATGCCCGTGGACCGAGAGAACGTAGAATAACGGAGCGACCGTGTCGCTCCGGAGCCCGAGCGAAAAAATTCTAAGTCCCCGTTCGTGTCGCTCCGGAGCCCGAGCGAAAAAATTCTAAGTCCCCGTTCGTGTCGCTCCGGAACCGAATGTCGACGGAACGAAATGACAACGGTAGATCCTTATTCCTGGTGCTCGTGGCTCTCTAAAACCATACACTTGTTCTCCTCTGTCTCTTACCTGTGTCGAGATAATCGAGAATCATGGAGCGTTCGTGTCGCTCCGGAACCGAAAGTCGTCGGTTCGAAACGAGAACGTTGGATCCATATTCCTGATCGTTGAGGCACTCTAAAACTATTAGGCTGTTTTGCTCTCTGATGCCCGTGGACCGAGAGAACGTAGAATAACGGAGCGATCGTGTCGCTCCGGAGCCCGAGCGAAAAAATTCTAAGTCCCCGTTCGTGTCGCTCCGGAGCCCGAGCGAAAAAATTCTAAGTCCCCGTTCGTGTCGCTCCGGAACCGAATGTCGACGGAACGAAATGACAACGGTAGATCCTTATTCCTGGTGCTCGTGGCTCTCTAAAACCATACACTTGTTCTCCTCTGTCTCTTACCTGTGTCGAGATAATCGAGAATCATGGAGCGTTCGTGTCGCTCCGGAACCGAAAGTCGTCGGTTCGAAACGAGAACGTTAGATCCATATTCCTGATCGTTGAGGCACTCTAAAACTATTAGGCTGTTTTGCTCTCTGATGCCCGTGGACCGAGAGAACGTAGAATAACGGAGCGATCGTGTCGCTCCGGAGCCCGAGCGAAAAAATTCTAAGTCCCCGTTCGTGTCGCTCCGGAGCCCGAGCGAAAAAATTCTAAGTCCCCGTTCGTGTCGCTCCGGAACCGAATGTCGACGGAACGAAATGACAACGGTAGATCCTTATTCCTGGTGCTCGTGGCTCTCTAAAACCATACACTTGTTCTCCTCTGTCTCTTACCTGTGTCGAGATAATCGAGAATCATGGAGCGTTCGTGTCGCTCCGGAACCGAAAGTCGTCGGTTCGAAACGAGAACGTTAGATCCATATTCCTGATCGTTGAGGCACTCTAAAACTATTAGGCTGTTTTGCTCTCTGATGCCCGTGGACCGAGAGAACGTAGAATAACGGAGCGATCGTGTCGCTCCGGAGCCCGAGCGAAAAAATTCTAAGTCCCCGTTCGTGTCGCTCCGGAGCCCGAGCGAAAAAATTCTAAGTCCCCGTTCGTGTCGCTCCGGAACCGAATGTCGACGGAACGAAATGACAACGGTAGATCCTTATTCCTGGTGCTCGTGGCTCTCTAAAACCATACACTTGTTCTCCTCTGTCTCTTACCTGTGTCGAGATAATCGAGAATCATGGAGCGTTCGTGTCGCTCCGGAACCGAAAGTCGTCGGTTCGAAACGAGAACGTTGGATCTATATTCCTGATCGTTGAGGCACTCTAAAACTATTAGGCTGTTTTGCTCTCTGATGCCCGTGGACCGAGAGAACGTAGAATAACGGAGCGATCGTGTCGCTCCGGAGCCCGAGCGAAAAAATTCTAAGTCCCCGTTCGTGTCGCTCCGGAGCCCGAGCGAAAAAATTCTAAGTCCCCGTTCGTGTCGCTCCGGAACCGAATGTCGACGGAACGAAATGACAACGGTAGATCCTTATTCCTGGTGCTCGTGGCTCTCTAAAACCATACACTTGTTCTCCTCTGTCTCTTACCTGTGTCGAGATAATCGAGAATCATGGAGCGTTCGTGTCGCTCCGGAACCGAAAGTCGTCGGTTCGAAACGAGAACGTTGGATCCATATTCCTGATCGTTGAGGCACTCTAAAGCTATTAGGCTGTTTTGCTCTCTGATGCCCGTGGACCGAGAGAACGTAGAATAACGGAGCGATCGTGTCGCTCCGGAGCCCGAGCGAAAAAATTCTAAGTCCCCGTTCGTGTCGCTCCGGAGCCCGAGCGAAAAAATTCTAAGTCCCCGTTCGTGTCGCTCCGGAACCGAATGTCGACGGAACGAAATGACAACGGTAGATCCTTATTCCTGGTGCTCGTGGCTCTCTAAAACCATACACTTGTTCTCCTCTGTCTCTTACCTGTGTCGAGATAATCGAGAATCATGGAGCGTTCGTGTCGCTCCGGAACCGAAAGTCGTCGGTTCGAAACGAGAACGTTAGATCCATATTCCTGATCGTTGAGGCACTCTAAAACTATTAGGCTGTTTTGCTCTCTGATGCCCGTGGACCGAGAGAACGTAGAATAACGGAGCGATCGTGTCGCTCCGGAGCCCGAGCGAAGAAATTCTAAGTCCCCGTTCGTGTCGCTCCGGAGCCCGAGCGAAAAAATTCTAAGTCCCCGTTCGTGTCGCTCCGGAACCGAATGTCGACGGAACGAAATGACAACGGTAGATCCTTATTCCTGGTGCTCGTGGCTCTCTAAAACCATACACTTGTTCTCCTCTGTCTCTTACCTGTGTCGAGATAATCGAGAATCATGGAGCGTTCGTGTCGCTCCGGAACCGAAAGTCGTCGGTTCGAAACGAGAACGTTGGATCCATATTCCTGATCGTTGAGGCACTCTAAAACTATTAGGCTGTTTTGCTCTCTGATGCCCGTGGACCGAGAGAACGTAGAATAACGGAGCGATCGTGTCGCTCCGGAGCCCGAGCGAAAAAATTCTAAGTCCCCGTTCGTGTCGCTCCGGAGCCCGAGCGAAAAAATTCTAAGTCCCCGTTCGTGTCGCTCCGGAACCGAATGTCGACGGAACGAAATGACAACGGTAGATCCTTATTCCTGGTGCTCGTGGCTCTCTAAAACCATACACTTGTTCTCCTCTGTCTCTTACCTGTGTCGAGATAATCGAGAATCATGGAGCGTTCGTGTCGCTCCGGAACCGAAAGTCGTCGGTTCGAAACGAGAACGTTGGATCCATATTCCTGATCGTTGAGGCACTCTAAAACTATTAGGCTGTTTTGCTCTCTGATGCCCGTGGACCGAGAGAACGTAGAATAACGGAGCGATCGTGTCGCTCCGGAGCCCGAGCGAAAAAATTCTAAGTCCCCGTTCGTGTCGCTCCGGAGCCCGAGCGAAAAAATTCTAAGTCCCCGTTCGTGTCGCTCCGGAACCGAATGTCGACGGAACGAAATGACAACGGTAGATCCTTATTCCTGGTGCTCGTGGCTCTCTAAAACCATACACTTGTTCTCCTCTGTCTCTTACCTGTGTCGAGATAATCGAGAATCATGGAGCGTTCGTGTCGCTCCGGAACCGAAAGTCGTCGGTTCGAAACGAGAACGTTAGATCCATATTCCTGATCGTTGAGGCACTCTAAAACTATTAGGCTGTTTTGCTCTCTGATGCCCGTGGACCGAGAGAACGTAGAATAACGGAGCGATCGTGTCGCTCCGGAGCCCGAGCGAAAAAATTCTAAGTCCCCGTTCGTGTCGCTCCGGAGCCCGAGCGAAAAAATTCTAAGTCCCCGTTCGTGTCGCTCCGGAACCGAATGTCGACGGAACGAAATGACAACGGTAGATCCTTATTCCTGGTGCTCGTGGCTCTCTAAAACCATACACTTGTTCTCCTCTGTCTCTTACCTGTGTCGAGATAATCGAGAATCATGGAGCGTTCGTGTCGCTCCGGAACCGAAAGTCGTCGGTTCGAAACGAGAACGTTAGATCCATATTCCTGATCGTTGAGGCACTCTAAAACTATTAGGCTGTTTTGCTCTCTGATGCCCGTGGACCGAGAGAACGTAGAATAACGGAGCGATCGTGTCGCTCCGGAGCCCGAGCGAAAAAATTCTAAGTCCCCGTTCGTGTCGCTCCGGAGCCCGAGCGAAAAAATTCTAAGTCCCCGTTCGTGTCGCTCCGGAACCGAATGTCGACGGAACGAAATGACAACGGTAGATCCTTATTCCTGGTGCTCGTGGCTCTCTAAAACCATACACTTGTTCTCCTCTGTCTCTTACCTGTGTCGAGATAATCGAGAATCATGGAGCGTTCGTGTCGCTCCGGAACCGAAAGTCGTCGGTTCGAAACGAGAACGTTAGATCCATATTCCTGATCGTTGAGGCACTCTAAAACTATTAGGCTGTTTTGCTCTCTGATGCCCGTGGACCGAGAGAACGTAGAATAACGGAGCGATCGTGTCGCTCCGGAGCCCGAGCGAAAAAATTCTAAGTCCCCGTTCGTGTCGCTCCGGAGCCCGAGCGAAAAAATTCTAAGTCCCCGTTCGTGTCGCTCCGGAACCGAATGTCGACGGAACGAAATGACAACGGTAGATCCTTATTCCTGGTGCTCGTGGCTCTCTAAAACCATACACTTGTTCTCCTCTGTCTCTTACCTGTGTCGAGATAATCGAGAATCATGGAGCGTTCGTGTCGCTCCGGAACCGAAAGTCGTCGGTTCGAAACGAGAACGTTAGATCCATATTCCTGATCGTTGAGGCACTCTAAAACTATTAGGCTGTTTTGCTCTCTGATGCCCGTGGACCGAGAGAACGTAGAATAACGGAGCGATCGTGTCGCTCCGGAGCCCGAGCGAAAAAATTCTAAGTCCCCGTTCGTGTCGCTCCGGAGCCCGAGCGAAAAAATTCTAAGTCCCCGTTCGTGTCGCTCCGGAACCGAATGTCGACGGAACGAAATGACAACGGTAGATCCTTATTCCTGGTGCTCGTGGCTCTCTAAAACCATACACTTGTTCTCCTCTGTCTCTTACCTGTGTCGAGATAATCGAGAATCATGGAGCGTTCGTGTCGCTCCGGAACCGAAAGTCGTCGGTTCGAAACGAGAACGTTAGATCCATATTCCTGATCGTTGATGCACTCTAAAACTATTAGGCTGTTTTGCTCTCTGATGCCCGTGGACCGAGAGAACGTAGAATAACGGAGCGATCGTGTCGCTCCGGAGCCCGAGCGAAAAAATTCTAAGTCCCCGTTCGTGTCGCTCCGGAGCCCGAGCGAAAAAATTCTAAGTCCCCGTTCGTGTCGCTCCGGAACCGAATGTCGACGGAACGAAATGACAACGGTAGATCCTTATTCCTGGTGCTCGTGGCTCTCTAAAACCATACACTTGTTCTCCTCTGTCTCTTACCTGTGTCGAGATAATCGAGAATCATGGAGCGTTCGTGTCGCTCCGGAACCGAAAGTCGTCGGTTCGAAACGAGAACGTTAGATCCATATTCCTGATCGTTGAGGCACTCTAAAACTATTAGGCTGTTTTGCTCTCTGATGCCCGTGGACCGAGAGAACGTAGAATAACGGAGCGATCGTGTCGCTCCGGAGCCCGAGCGAAAAAATTCTAAGTCCCCGTTCGTGTCGCTCCGGAGCCCGAGCGAAAAAATTCTAAGTCCCCGTTCGTGTCGCTCCGGAACCGAATGTCGACGGAACGAAATGACAACGGTAGATCCTTATTCCTGGTGCTCGTGGCTCTCTAAAACCATACACTTGTTCTCCTCTGTCTCTTACCTGTGTCGAGATAATCGAGAATCATGGAGCGTTCGTGTCGCCCCGGAACCGAAAGTCGTCGGTTCGAAACGAGAACGTTAGATCCATATTCCTGATCGTTGAGGCACTCTAAAACTATTAGGCTGTTTTGCTCTCTGATGCCCGTGGACCGAGAGAACGTAGAATAACGGAGCGATCGTGTCGCTCCGGAGCCCGAGCGAAGAAATTCTAAGTCCCCGTTCGTGTCGCTCCGGAGCCCGAGCGAAAAAATTCTAAGTCCCCGTTCGTGTCGCTCCGGAACCGAATGTCGACGGAACGAAATGACAACGGTAGATCCTTATTCCTGGTGCTCGTGGCTCTCTAAAACCATACACTTGTTCTCCTCTGTCTCTTACCTGTGTCGAGATAATCGAGAATCATGGAGCGTTCGTGTCGCTCCGGAACCGAAAGTCGTCGGTTCGAAACGAGAACGTTGGATCCATATTCCTGATCGTTGAGGCACTCTAAAACTATTAGGCTGTTTTGCTCTCTGATGCCCGTGGACCGAGAGAACGTAGAATAACGGAGCGATCGTGTCGCTCCGGAGCCCGAGCGAAAAAATTCTAAGTCCCCGTTCGTGTCGCTCCGGAGCCCGAGCGAAAAAATTCTAAGTCCCCGTTCGTGTCGCTCCGGAACCGAATGTCGACGGAACGAAATGACAACGGTAGATCCTTATTCCTGGTGCTCGTGGCTCTCTAAAACCATACACTTGTTCTCCTCTGTCTCTTACCTGTGTCGAGATAATCGAGAATCATGGAGCGTTCGTGTCGCTCCGGAACCGAAAGTCGTCGGTTCGAAACGAGAACGTTGGATCCATATTCCTGATCGTTGAGGCACTCTAAAACTATTAGGCTGTTTTGCTCTCTGATGCCCGTGGACCGAGAGAACGTAGAATAACGGAGCGATCGTGTCGCTCCGGAGCCCGAGCGAAAAAATTCTAAGTCCCCGTTCGTGTCGCTCCGGAGCCCGAGCGAAAAAATTCTAAGTCCCCGTTCGTGTCGCTCCGGAACCGAATGTCGACGGAACGAAATGACAACGGTAGATCCTTATTCCTGGTGCTCGTGGCTCTCTAAAACCATACACTTGTTCTCCTCTGTCTCTTACCTGTGTCGAGATAATCGAGAATCATGGAGCGTTCGTGTCGCTCCGGAACCGAAAGTCGTCGGTTCGAAACGAGAACGTTAGATCCATATTCCTGATCGTTGAGGCACTCTAAAACTATTAGGCTGTTTTGCTCTCTGATGCCCGTGGACCGAGAGAACGTAGAATAACGGAGCGATCGTGTCGCTCCGGAGCCCGAGCGAAAAAATTCTAAGTCCCCGTTCGTGTCGCTCCGGAGCCCGAGCGAAAAAATTCTAAGTCCCCGTTCGTGTCGCTCCGGAACCGAATGTCGACGGAACGAAATGACAACGGTAGATCCTTATTCCTGGTGCTCGTGGCTCTCTAAAACCATACACTTGTTCTCCTCTGTCTCTTACCTGTGTCGAGATAATCGAGAATCATGGAGCGTTCGTGTCGCTCCGGAACCGAAAGTCGTCGGTTCGAAACGAGAACGTTAGATCCATATTCCTGATCGTTGAGGCACTCTAAAACTATTAGGCTGTTTTGCTCTCTGATGCCCGTGGACCGAGAGAACGTAGAATAACGGAGCGATCGTGTCGCTCCGGAGCCCGAGCGAAAAAATTCTAAGTCCCCGTTCGTGTCGCTCCGGAGCCCGAGCGAAAAAATTCTAAGTCCCCGTTCGTGTCGCTCCGGAACCGAATGTCGACGGAACGAAATGACAACGGTAGATCCTTATTCCTGGTGCTCGTGGCTCTCTAAAACCATACACTTGTTCTCCTCTGTCTCTTACCTGTGTCGAGATAATCGAGAATCATGGAGCGTTCGTGTCGCTCCGGAACCGAAAGTCGTCGGTTCGAAACGAGAACGTTAGATCCATATTCCTGATCGTTGAGGCACTCTAAAACTATTAGGCTGTTTTGCTCTCTGATGCCCGTGGACCGAGAGAACGTAGAATAACGGAGCGATCGTGTCGCTCCGGAGCCCGAGCGAAAAAATTCTAAGTCCCCGTTCGTGTCGCTCCGGAGCCCGAGCGAAAAAATTCTAAGTCCCCGTTCGTGTCGCTCCGGAACCGAATGTCGACGGAACGAAATGACAACGGTAGATCCTTATTCCTGGTGCTCGTGGCTCTCTAAAACCATACACTTGTTCTCCTCTGTCTCTTACCTGTGTCGAGATAATCGAGAATCATGGAGCGTTCGTGTCGCTCCGGAACCGAAAGTCGTCGGTTCGAAACGAGAACGTTAGATCCATATTCCTGATCGTTGAGGCACTCTAAAACTATTAGGCTGTTTTGCTCTCTGATGCCCGTGGACCGAGAGAACGTAGAATAACGGAGCGATCGTGTCGCTCCGGAGCCCGAGCGAAAAAATTCTAAGTCCCCGTTCGTGTCGCTCCGGAGCCCGAGCGAAAAAATTCTAAGTCCCCGTTCGTGTCGCTCCGGAACCGAATGTCGACGGAACGAAATGACAACGGTAGATCCTTATTCCTGGTGCTCGTGGCTCTCTAAAACCATACACTTGTTCTCCTCTGTCTCTTACCTGTGTCGAGATAATCGAGAATCATGGAGCGTTCGTGTCGCTCCGGAACCGAAAGTCGTCGGTTCGAAACGAGAACGTTAGATCCATATTCCTGATCGTTGATGCACTCTAAAACTATTAGGCTGTTTTGCTCTCTGATGCCCGTGGACCGAGAGAACGTAGAATAACGGAGCGATCGTGTCGCTCCGGAGCCCGAGCGAAAAAATTCTAAGTCCCCGTTCGTGTCGCTCCGGAGCCCGAGCGAAAAAATTCCAAGTCCCCGTTCGTGTCGCTCCGGAACCGAATGTCGACGGAACGAAATGACAACGGTAGATCCTTATTCCTGGTGCTCGTGGCTCTCTAAAACCATACACTTGTTCTCCTCTGTCTCTTACCTGTGTCGAGATAATCGAGAATCATGGAGCGTTCGTGTCGCTCCGGAACCGAAAGTCGTCGGTTCGAAACGAGAACGTTAGATCCATATTCCTGATCGTTGAGGCACTCTAAAACTATTAGGCTGTTTTGCTCTCTGATGCCCGTGGACCGAGAGAACGTAGAATAACGGAGCGATCGTGTCGCTCCGGAGCCCGAGCGAAAAAATTCTAAGTCCCCGTTCGTGTCGCTCCGGAGCCCGAGCGAAAAAATTCTAAGTCCCCGTTCGTGTCGCTCCGGAACCGAATGTCGACGGAACGAAATGACAACGGTAGATCCTTATTCCTGGTGCTCGTGGCTCTCTAAAACCATACACTTGTTCTCCTCTGTCTCTTACCTGTGTCGAGATAATCGAGAATCATGGAGCGTTCGTGTCGCTCCGGAACCGAAAGTCGTCGGTTCGAAACGAGAACGTTAGATCCATATTCCTGATCGTTGAGGCACTCTAAAACTATTAGGCTGTTTTGCTCTCTGATGCCCGTGGACCGAGAGAACGTAGAATAACGGAGCGATCGTGTCGCTCCGGAGCCCGAGCGAAAAAATTCTAAGTCCCCGTTCGTGTCGCTCCGGAGCCCGAGCGAAAAAATTCTAAGTCCCCGTTCGTGTCGCTCCGGAACCGAATGTCGACGGAACGAAATGACAACGGTAGATCCTTATTCCTGGTGCTCGTGGCTCTCTAAAACCATACACTTGTTCTCCTCTGTCTCTTACCTGTGTCGAGATAATCGAGAATCATGGAGCGTTCGTGTCGCTCCGGAACCGAAAGTCGTCGGTTCGAAACGAGAACGTTAGATCCATATTCCTGATCGTTGAGGCACTCTAAAACTATTAGGCTGTTTTGCTCTCTGATGCCCGTGGACCGAGAGAACGTAGAATAACGGAGCGATCGTGTCGCTCCGGAGCCCGAGCGAAAAAATTCTAAGTCCCCGTTCGTGTCGCTCCGGAGCCCGAGCGAAAAAATTCTAAGTCCCCGTTCGTGTCGCTCCGGAACCGAATGTCGACGGAACGAAATGACAACGGTAGATCCTTATTCCTGGTGCTCGTGGCTCTCTAAAACCATACACTTGTTCTCCTCTGTCTCTTACCTGTGTCGAGATAATCGAGAATCATGGAGCGTTCGTGTCGCTCCGGAACCGAAAGTCGTCGGTTCGAAACGAGAACGTTGGATCCATATTCCTGATCGTTGAGGCACTCTAAAACTATTAGGCTGTTTTGCTCTCTGATGCCCGTGGACCGAGAGAACGTAGAATAACGGAGCGATCGTGTCGCTCCGGAGCCCGAGCGAAAAAATTCTAAGTCCCCGTTCGTGTCGCTCCGGAGCCCGAGCGAAAAAATTCTAAGTCCCCGTTCGTGTCGCTCCGGAACCGAATGTCGACGGAACGAAATGACAACGGTAGATCCTTATTCCTGGTGCTCGTGGCTCTCTAAAACCATACACTTGTTCTCCTCTGTCTCTTACCTGTGTCGAGATAATCGAGAATCATGGAGCGTTCGTGTCGCTCCGGAACCGAAAGTCGTCGGTTCGAAACGAGAACGTTAGATCCATATTCCTGATCGTTGAGGCACTCTAAAACTATTAGGCTGTTTTGCTCTCTGATGCCCGTGGACCGAGAGAACGTAGAATAACGGAGCGATCGTGTCGCTCCGGAGCCCGAGCGAAAAAATTCTAAGTCCCCGTTCGTGTCGCTCCGGAGCCCGAGCGAAAAAATTCTAAGTCCCCGTTCGTGTCGCTCCGGAACCGAATGTCGACGGAACGAAATGACAACGGTAGATCCTTATTCCTGGTGCTCGTGGCTCTCTAAAACCATACACTTGTTCTCCTCTGTCTCTTACCTGTTTCGAGATAATCGAGAATCATGGAGCGTTCGTGTCGCTCCGGAACCGAAAGTCGTCGGTTCGAAACGAGAACGTTAGATCCATATTCCTGATCGTTGAGGCACTCTAAAACTATTAGGCTGTTTTGCTCTCTGATGCCCGTGGACCGAGAGAACGTAGAATAACGGAGCGATCGTGTCGCTCCGGAGCCCTAGCGAAAAAATTCTAAGTCCCCGTTCGTGTCGCTCCGGAGCCCGAGCGAAAAAATTCTAAGTCCCCGTTCGTGTCGCTCCGGAACCGAATGTCGACGGAACGAAATGACAACGGTAGATCCTTATTCCTGGTGCTCGTGGCTCTCTAAAACCATACACTTGTTCTCCTCTGTCTCTTACCTGTGTCGAGATAATCGAGAATCATGGAGCGTTCGTGTCGCTCCGGAACCGAAAGTCGTCGGTTCGAAACGAGAACGTTGGATCCATATTCCTGATCGTTGAGGCACTCTAAAACTATTAGGCTGTTTTGCTCTCTGATGCCCGTGGACCGAGAGAACGTAGAATAACGGAGCGATCGTGTCGCTCCGGAGCCCGAGCGAAAAAATTCTAAGTCCCCGTTCGTGTCGCTCCGGAGCCCGAGCGAAAAAATTCTAAGTCCCCGTTCGTGTCGCTCCGGAACCGAATGTCGACGGAACGAAATGACAACGGTAGATCCTTATTCCTGGTGCTCGTGGCTCTCTAAAACCATACACTTGTTCTCCTCTGTCTCTTACCTGTGTCGAGATAATCGAGAATCATGGAGCGTTCGTGTCGCTCCGGAACCGAAAGTCGTCGGTTCGAAACGAGAACGTTAGATCCATATTCCTGATCGTTGAGGCACTCTAAAACTATTAGGCTGTTTTGCTCTCTGATGCCCGTGGACCGAGAGAACGTAGAATAACGGAGCGATCGTGTCGCTCCGGAGCCCGAGCGAAAAAATTCTAAGTCCCCGTTCGTGTCGCTCCGGAGCCCGAGCGAAAAAATTCTAAGTCCCCGTTCGTGTCGCTCCGGAACCGAATGTCGACGGAACGAAATGACAACGGTAGATCCTTATTCCTGGTGCTCGTGGCTCTCTAAAACCATACACTTGTTCTCCTCTGTCTCTTACCTGTGTCGAGATAATCGAGAATCATGGAGCGTTCGTGTCGCTCCGGAACCGAAAGTCGTCGGTTCGAAACGAGAACGTTAGATCCATATTCCTGATCGTTGAGGCACTCTAAAACTATTAGGCTGTTTTGCTCTCTGATGCCCGTGGACCGAGAGAACGTAGAATAACGGAGCGATCGTGTCGCTCCGGAGCCCGAGCGAAAAAATTCTAAGTCCCCGTTCGTGTCGCTCCGGAGCCCGAGCGAAAAAATTCTAAGTCCCCGTTCGTGTCGCTCCGGAACCGAATGTCGACGGAACGAAATGACAATGGTAGATCCTTATTCCTGGTGCTCGTGGCTCTCTAAAACCATACACTTGTTCTCCTCTGTCTCTTACCTGTGTCGAGATAATCGAGAATCATGGAGCGTTCGTGTCGCTCCGGAACCGAAAGTCGTCGGTTCGAAACGAGAACGTTAGATCCATATTCCTGATCGTTGAGGCACTCTAAAACTATTAGGCTGTTTTGCTCTCTGATGCCCGTGGACCGAGAGAACGTAGAATAACGGAGCGATCGTGTCGCTCCGGAGCCCGAGCGAAAAAATTCTAAGTCCCCGTTCGTGTCGCTCCGGAGCCCGAGCGAAAAAATTCTAAGTCCCCGTTCGTGTCGCTCCGGAACCGAATGTCGACGGAACGAAATGACAACGGTAGATCCTTATTCCTGGTGCTCGTGGCTCTCTAAAACCATACACTTGTTCTCCTCTGTCTCTTACCTGTGTCGAGATAATCGAGAATCATGGAGCGTTCGTGTCGCTCCGGAACCGAAAGTCGTCGGTTCGAAACGAGAACGTTAGATCCATATTCCTGATCGTTGAGGCACTCTAAAACTATTAGGCTGTTTTGCTCTCTGATGCCCGTGGACCGAGAGAACGTAGAATAACGGAGCGATCGTGTCGCTCCGGAGCCCGAGCGAAAAAATTCTAAGTCCCCGTTCGTGTCGCTCCGGAGCCCGAGCGAAAAAATTCTAAGTCCCCGTTCGTGTCGCTCCGGAACCGAATGTCGACGGAACGAAATGACAACGGTAGATCCTTATTCCTGGTGCTCGTGGCTCTCTAAAACCATACACTTGTTCTCCTCTGTCTCTTACCTGTGTCGAGATAATCGAGAATCATGGAGCGTTCGTGTCGCTCCGGAACCGAAAGTCGTCGGTTCGAAACGAGAACGTTAGATCCATATTCCTGATCGTTGAGGCACTCTAAAACTATTAGGCTGTTTTGCTCTCTGATGCCCGTGGACCGAGAGAACGTAGAATAACGGAGCGATCGTGTCGCTCCGGAGCCCGAGCGAAAAAATTCTAAGTCCCCGTTCGTGTCGCTCCGGAGCCCGAGCGAAAAAATTCTAAGTCCCCGTTCGTGTCGCTCCGGAGCCCGAGCGAAAAAATTCTAAGTCCCCGTTCGTGTCGCTCCGGAACCGAATGTCGACGGAACGAAATGACAACGGTAGATCCTTATTCCTGGTGCTCGTGGCTCTCTAAAACCATACACTTGTTCTCCTCTGTCTCTTACCTGTGTCGAGATAATCGAGAATCATGGAGCGTTCGTGTCGCTCCGGAACCGAAAGTCGTCGGTTCGAAACGAGAACGTTAGATCCATATTCCTGATCGTTGAGGCACTCTAAAACTATTAGGCTGTTTTGCTCTCTGATGCCCGTGGACCGAGAGAACGTAGAATAACGGAGCGATCGTGTCGCTCCGGAGCCCGAGCGAAAAAATTCTAAGTCCCCGTTCGTGTCGCTCCGGAGCCCGAGCGAAAAAATTCTAAGTCCCCGTTCGTGTCGCTCCGGAACCGAATGTCGACGGAACGAAATGACAACGGTAGATCCTTATTCCTGGTGCTCGTGGCTCTCTAAAACCATACACTTGTTCTCCTCTGTCTCTTACCTGTGTCGAGATAATCGAGAATCATGGAGCGTTCGTGTCGCTCCGGAACCGAAAGTCGTCGGTTCGAAACGAGAACGTTGGATCCATATTCCTGATCGTTGAGGCACTCTAAAACTATTAGGCTGTTTTGCTCTCTGATGCCCGTGGACCGAGAGAACGTAGAATAACGGAGCGATCGTGTCGCTCCGGAGCCCGAGCGAAAAAATTCTAAGTCCCCGTTCGTGTCGCTCCGGAGCCCGAGCGAAAAAATTCTAAGTCCCCGTTCGTGTCGCTCCGGAACCGAATGTCGACGGAACGAAATGACAACGGTAGATCCTTATTCCTGGTGCTCGTGGCTCTCTAAAACCATACACTTGTTCTCCTCTGTCTCTTACCTGTGTCGAGATAATCGAGAATCATGGAGCGTTCGTGTCGCTCCGGAACCGAAAGTCGTCGGTTCGAAACGAGAACGTTAGATCCATATTCCTGATCGTTGAGGCACTCTAAAACTATTAGGCTGTTTTGCTCTCTGATGCCCGTGGACCGAGAGAACGTAGAATAACGGAGCGATCGTGTCGCTCCGGAGCCCGAGCGAAAAAATTCTAAGTCACCGTTCGTGTCGCTCCGGAGCCCGAGCGAAAAAATTCTAAGTCCCCGTTCGTGTCGCTCCGGAACCGAATGTCGACGGAACGAAATGACAACGGTAGATCCTTATTCCTGGTGCTCGTGGCTCTCTAAAACCATACACTTGTTCTCCTCTGTCTCTTACCTGTGTCGAGATAATCGAGAATCATGGAGCGTTCGTGTCGCTCCGGAACCGAAAGTCGTCGGTTCGAAACGAGAACGTTAGATCCATATTCCTGATCGTTGAGGCACTCTAAAACTATTAGGCTGTTTTGCTCTCTGATGCCCGTGGACCGAGAGAACGTAGAATAACGGAGCGATCGTGTCGCTCCGGAGCCCGAGCGAAAAAATTCTAAGTCCCCGTTCGTGTCGCTCCGGAGCCCGAGCGAAAAAATTCTAAGTCCCCGTTCGTGTCGCTCCGGAACCGAATGTCGACGGAACGAAATGACAACGGTAGATCCTTATTCCTGGTGCTCGTGGCTCTCTAAAACCATACACTTGTTCTCCTCTGTCTCTTACCTGTGTCGAGATAATCGAGAATCATGGAGCGTTCGTGTCGCTCCGGAACCGAAAGTCGTCGGGTCGAAACGAGAACGTTGGATCCATATTCCTGATCGTTGAGGCACTCTAAAACTATTAGGCTGTTTTGCTCTCTGATGCCCGTGGACCGAGAGAACGTAGAATAACGGAGCGATCGTGTCGCTCCGGAGCCCGAGCGAAAAAATTCTAATTCCCCGTTCGTGTCGCTCCGGAGCCCGAGCGAAAAAATTCTAAGTCCCCGTTCGTGTCGCTCCGGAACCGAATGTCGACGGAACGAAATGACAACGGTAGATCCTTATTCCTGGTGCTCGTGGCTCTCTAAAACCATACACTTGTTCTCCTCTGTCTCTTACCTGTGTCGAGATAATCGAGAATCATGGAGCGTTCGTGTCGCTCCGGAACCGAAAGTCGTCGGTTCGAAACGAGAACGTTGGATCCATATTCCTGATCGTTGAGGCACTCTAAAACTATTAGGCTGTTTTGCTCTCTGATGCCCGTGGACCGAGAGAACGTAGAATAACGGAGCGATCGTGTCGCTCCGGAGCCCGAGCGAAAAAATTCTAAGTCCCCGTTCGTGTCGCTCCGGAGCCCGAGCGAAAAAATTCTAAGTCCCCGTTCGTGTCGCTCCGGAACCGAATGTCGACGGAACGAAATGACAACGGTAGATCCTTATTCCTGGTGCTCGTGGCTCTCTAAAACAATACACTTGTTCTCCTCTGTCTCTTACCTGTGTCGAGATAATCGAGAATCATGGAGCGTTCGTGTCGCTCCGGAACCGAAAGTCGTCGGTTCGAAACGAGAACGTTGGATCCATATTCCTGATCGTTGAGGCACTCTAAAACTATTAGGCTGTTTTGCTCTCTGATGCCCGTGGACCGAGAGAACGTAGAATAACGGAGCGATCGTGTCGCTCCGGAGCCCGAGCGAAAAAATTCTAAGTCCCCGTTCGTGTCGCTCCGGAGCCCGAGCGAAAAAATTCTAAGTCCCCGTTCGTGTCGCTCCGGAACCGAATGTCGACGGAACGAAATGACAACGGTAGATCCTTATTCCTGGTGCTCGTGGCTCTCTAAAACCATACAATTGTTCTCCTCTGTCTCTTACCTGTGTCGAGATAATCGAGAATCATGGAGCGTTCGTGTCGCTCCGGAACCGAAAGTCGTCGGTTCGAAACGAGAACGTTAGATCCATATTCCTGATCGTTGAGGCACTCTAAAACTATTAGGCTGTTTTGCTCTCTGATGCCCGTGGACCGAGAGAACGTAGAATAACGGAGCGATCGTGTCGCTCCGGAGCCCGAGCGAAAAAATTCTAAGTCCCCGTTCGTGTCGCTCCGGAGCCCGAGCGAAAAAATTCTAAGTCCCCGTTCGTGTCGCTCCGGAACCGAATGTCGACGGAACGAAATGACAACGGTAGATCCTTATTCCTGGTGCTCGTGGCTCTCTAAAACCATACACTTGTTCTCCTCTGTCTCTTACCTGTGTCGAGATAATCGAGAATCATGGAGCGTTCGTGTCGCTCCGGAACCGAAAGTCGTCGGTTCGAAACGAGAACGTTAGATCCATATTCCTGATCGTTGAGGCACTCTAAAACTATTAGGCTGTTTTGCTCTCTGATGCCCGTGGACCGAGAGAACGTAGAATAACGGAGCGATCGTGTCGCTCCGGAGCCCGAGCGAAAAAATTCTAAGTCCCCGTTCGTGTCGCTCCGGAGCCCGAGCGAAAAAATTCTAAGTCCCCGTTCGTGTCGCTCCGGAACCGAATGTCGACGGAACGAAATGACAACGGTAGATCCTTATTCCTGGTGCTCGTGGCTCTCTAAAACCATACACTTGTTCTCCTCTGTCTCTTACCTGTGTCGAGATAATCGAGAATCATGGAGCGTTCGTGTCGCTCCGGAACCGAAAGTCGTCGGTTCGAAACGAGAACGTTAGATCCATATTCCTGATCGTTGAGGCACTCTAAAACTATTAGGATATTTTGCTCTCTGATGCCCGTGGACCGAGAGAACGTAGAATAACGGAGCGATCGTGTCGCTCCGGAGCCCGAGCGAAAAAATTCTAAGTCCCCGTTCGTGTCGCTCCGGAGCCCGAGCGAAAAAATTCTAAGTCCCCGTTCGTGTCGCTCCGGAACCGAATGTCGACGGAACGAAATGACAACGGTAGATCCTTATTCCTGGTGCTCGTGGCTCTCTAAAACCATACACTTGTTCTCCTCTGTCTCTTACCTGTGTCGAGATAATCGAGAATCATGGAGCGTTCGTGTCGCTCCGGAACCGAAAGTCGTCGGTTCGAAACGAGAACGTTGGATCCATATTCCTGATCGTTGAGGCACTCTAAAACTATTAGGCTGTTTTGCTCTCTGATGCCCGTGGACCGAGAGAACGTAGAATAACGGAGCGATCGTGTCGCTCCGGAGCCCGAGCGAAAAAATTCTAAGTCCCCGTTCGTGTCGCTCCGGAGCCCGAGCGAAAAAATTCTAAGTCCCCGTTCGTGTCGCTCCGGAACCGAATGTCGACGGAACGAAATGACAACGGTAGATCCTTATTCCTGGTGCTCGTGGCTCTCTAAAACCATACACTTGTTCTCCTCTGTCTCTTACCTGTGTCGAGATAATCGAGAATCATGGAGCGTTCGTGTCGCTCCGGAACCGAAAGTCGTCGGTTCGAAACGAGAACGTTGGATCCATATTCCTGATCGTTGAGGCACTCTAAAACTATTAGGCTGTTTTGCTCTCTGATGCCCGTGGACCGAGAGAACGTAGAATAACGGAGCGATCGTGTCGCTCCGGAGCCCGAGCGAAAAAATTCTAAGTCCCCGTTCGTGTCGCTCCGGAGCCCGAGCGAAAAAATTCTAAGTCCCCGTTCGTGTCGCTCCGGAACCGAATGTCGACGGAACGAAATGACAACGGTAGATCCTTATTCCTGGTGCTCGTGGCTCTCTAAAACCATACACTTGTTCTCCTCTGTCTCTTACCTGTGTCGAGATAATCGAGAATCATGGAGCGTTCGTGTCGCTCCGGAACCGAAAGTCGTCGGTTCGAAACGAGAACGTTGGATCCATATTCCTGATCGTTGAGGCACTCTAAAACTATTAGGCTGTTTTGCTCTCTGATGCCCGTGGACCGAGAGAACGTAGAATAACGGAGCGATCGTGTCGCTCCGGAGCCCGAGCGAAAAAATTCTAAGTCCCCGTTCGTGTCGCTCCGGAGCCCGAGCGAAAAAATTCTAAGTCCCCGTTCGTGTCGCTCCGGAACCGAATGTCGACGGAACGAAATGACAACGGTAGATCCTTATTCCTGGTGCTCGTGGCTCTCTAAAACCATACACTTGTTCTCCTCTGTCTCTTACCTGTGTCGAGATAATCGAGAATCATGGAGCGTTCGTGTCGCTCCGGAACCGAAAGTCGTCGGTTCGAAACGAGAACGTTAGATCCATATTCCTGATCGTTGAGGCACTCTAAAACTATTAGGCTGTTTTGCTCTCTGATGCCCGTGGACCGAGAGAACGTAGAATAACGGAGCGATCGTGTCGCTCCGGAGCCCGAGCGAAAAAATTCTAAGTCCCCGTTCGTGTCGCTCCGGAGCCCGAGCGAAAAAATTCTAAGTCCCCGTTCGTGTCGCTCCGGAACCGAATGTCGACGGAACGAAATGACAACGGTAGATCCTTATTCCTGGTGCTCGTGGCTCTCTAAAACCATACACTTGTTCTCCTCTGTCTCTTACCTGTGTCGAGATAATCGAGAATCATGGAGCGTTCGTGTCGCTCCGGAACCGAAAGTCGTCGGTTCGAAACGAGAACGTTAGATCCATATTCCTGATCGTTGAGGCACTCTAAAACTATTAGGCTGTTTTGCTCTCTGATGCCCGTGGACCGAGAGAACGTAGAATAACGGAGCGATCGTGTCGCTCCGGAGCCCGAGCGAAAAAATTCTAAGTCCCCGTTCGTGTCGCTCCGGAGCCCGAGCGAAAAAATTCTAAGTCCCCGTTCGTGTCGCTCCGGAACCGAATGTCGACGGAACGAAATGACAACGGTAGATCCTTATTCCTGGTGCTCGTGGCTCTCTAAAACCATACACTTGTTCTCCTCTGTCTCTTACCTGTGTCGAGATAATCGAGAATCATGGAGCGTTCGTGTCGCTCCGGAACCGAAAGTCGTCGGTTCGAAACGAGAACGTTGGATCCATATTCCTGATCGTTGAGGCACTCTAAAACTATTAGGCTGTTTTGCTCTCTGATGCCCGTGGACCGAGAGAACGTAGAATAACGGAGCGATCGTGTCGCTCCGGAGCCCGAGCGAAAAAATTCTAAGTCCCCGTTCGTGTCGCTCCGGAGCCCGAGCGAAAAAATTCTAAGTCCCCGTTCGTGTCGCTCCGGAACCGAATGTCGACGGAGCGAAATGACAACGGTAGATCCTTATTCCTGGTGCTCGTGGCTCTCTAAAACCATACACTTGTTCTCCTCTGTCTCTTACCTGTGTCGAGATAATCGAGAATCATGGAGCGTTCGTGTCGCTCCGGAACCGAAAGTCGTCGGTTCGAAACGAGAACGTTGGATCCATATTCCTGATCGTTGAGGCACTCTAAAACTATTAGGCTGTTTTGCTCTCTGATGCCCGTGGACCGAGAGAACGTAGAATAACGGAGCGATCGTGTCGCTCCGGAGCCCGAGCGAAAAAATTCTAAGTCCCCGTTCGTGTCGCTCCGGAGCCCGAGCGAAAAAATTCTAAGTCCCCGTTCGTGTCGCTCCGGAACCGAATGTCGACGGAACGAAATGACAACGGTAGATCCTTATTCCTGGTGCTCGTGGCTCTCTAAAACCATACACTTGTTCTCCTCTGTCTCTTACCTGTGTCGAGATAATCGAGAATCATGGAGCGTTCGTGTCGCTCCGGAACCGAAAGTCGTCGGTTCGAAACGAGAACGTTAGATCCATATTCCTGATCGTTGAGGCACTCTAAAACTATTAGGCTGTTTTGCTCTCTGATGCCCGTGGACCGAGAGAACGTAGAATAACGGAGCGATCGTGTCGCTCCGGAGCCCGAGCGAAAAAATTCTAAGTCCCCGTTCGTGTCGCTCCGGAGCCCGAGCGAAAAAATTCTAAGTCCCCGTTCGTGTCGCTCCGGAACCGAATGTCGACGGAACGAAATGACAACGGTAGATCCTTATTCCTGGTGCTCGTGGCTCTCTAAAACCATACACTTGTTCTCCTCTGTCTCTTACCTGTGTCGAGATAATCGAGAATCATGGAGCGTTCGTGTCGCTCCGGAACCGAAAGTCGTCGGTTCGAAACGAGAACGTTAGATCCATATTCCTGATCGTTGAGGCACTCTAAAACTATTAGGATATTTTGCTCTCTGATGCCCGTGGACCGAGAGAACGTAGAATAACGGAGCGATCGTGTCGCTCCGGAGCCCGAGCGAAAAAATTCTAAGTCCCCGTTCGTGTCGCTCCGGAGCCCGAGCGAAAAAATTCTAAGTCCCCGTTCGTGTCGCTCCGGAACCGAATGTCGACGGAACGAAATGACAACGGTAGATCCTTATTCCTGGTGCTCGTGGCTCTCTAAAACCATACACTTGTTCTCCTCTGTCTCTTACCTGTGTCGAGATAATCGAGAATCATGGAGCGTTCGTGTCGCTCCGGAACCGAAAGTCGTCGGTTCGAAACGAGAACGTTAGATCCATATTCCTGATCGTTGAGGCACTCTAAAACTATTAGGCTGTTTTGCTCTCTGATGCCCGTGGACCGAGAGAACGTAGAATAACGGAGCGATCGTGTCGCTCCGGAGCCCGAGCGAAAAAATTCTAAGTCCCCGTTCGTGTCGCTCCGGAGCCCGAGCGAAAAAATTCTAAGTCCCCGTTCGTGTCGCTCCGGAACCGAATGTCGACGGAACGAAATGACAACGGTAGATCCTTATTCCTGGTGCTCGTGGCTCTCTAAAACCATACACTTGTTCTCCTCTGTCTCTTACCTGTGTCGAGATAATCGAGAATCATGGAGCGTTCGTGTCGCTCCGGAACCGAAAGTCGTCGGTTCGAAACGAGAACGTTGGATCCATATTCCTGATCGTTGAGGCACTCTAAAACTATTAGGCTGTTTTGCTCTCTGATGCCCGTGGACCGAGAGAACGTAGAATAACGGAGCGATCGTGTCGCTCCGGAGCCCGAGCGAAAAAATTCTAAGTCCCCGTTCGTGTCGCTCCGGAGCCCGAGCGAAAAAATTCTAAGTCCCCGTTCGTGTCGCTCCGGAACCGAATGTCGACGGAACGAAATGACAACGGTAGATCCTTATTCCTGGTGCTCGTGGCTCTCTAAAACCATACACTTGTTCTCCTCTGTCTCTTACCTGTGTCGAGATAATCGAGAATCATGGAGCGTTCGTGTCGCTCCGGAACCGAAAGTCGTCGGTTCGAAACGAGAACGTTGGATCCATATTCCTGATCGTTGAGGCACTCTAAAACTATTAGGCTGTTTTGCTCTCTGATGCCCGTGGACCGAGAGAACGTAGAATAACGGAGCGATCGTGTCGCTCCGGAGCCCGAGCGAAAAAATTCTAAGTCCCCGTTCGTGTCGCTCCGGAACCGAATGTCGACGGAACGAAATGACAACGGTAGATCCTTATTCCTGGTGCTCGTGGCTCTCTAAAACCATACACTTGTTCTCCTCTGTCTCTTACCTGTGTCGAGATAATCGAGAATCATGGAGCGTTCGTGTCGCTCCGGAACCGAAAGTCGTCGGTTCGAAACGAGAACGTTAGATCCATATTCCTGATCGTTGAGGCACTCTAAAACTATTAGGCTGTTTTGCTCTCTGATGCCCGTGGACCGAGAGAACGTAGAATAACGGAGCGATCGTGTCGCTCCGGAGCCCGAGCGAAAAAATTCTAAGTCCCCGTTCGTGTCGCTCCGGAGCCCGAGCGAAAAAATTCTAAGTCCCCGTTCGTGTCGCTCCGGAACCGAATGTCGACGGAACGAAATGACAACGGTAGATCCTTATTCCTGGTGCTCGTGGCTCTCT
This sequence comes from Calliopsis andreniformis, assembly GCF_051401765.1. Lineage (NCBI taxonomy): Eukaryota > Metazoa > Arthropoda > Insecta > Hymenoptera > Andrenidae > Calliopsis > Calliopsis andreniformis. The sequence continues at coordinate 5,227,113 of NW_027480450.1, read as the reverse complement.
AAAACCATACACTTGTTCTCCTCTGTCTCTTACCTGTGTCGAGATAATCGAGAATCATGGAGCGTTCGTGTCGCTCCGGAACCGAAAGTCGTCGGTTCGAAACGAGAACGTTAGATCCATATTCCTGATCGTTGAGGCACTCTAAAACTATTAGGATATTTTGCTCTCTGATGCCCGTGGACCGAGAGAACGTAGAATAACGGAGCGATCGTGTCGCTCCGGAGCCCGAGCGAAAAAATTCTAAGTCCCCGTTCGTGTCGCTCCGGAGCCCGAGCGAAAAAATTCTAAGTCCCCGTTCGTGTCGCTCCGGAACCGAATGTCGACGGAACGAAATGACAACGGTAGATCCTTATTCCTGGTGCTCGTGGCTCTCTAAAACCATACACTTGTTCTCCTCTGTCTCTTACCTGTGTCGAGATAATCGAGAATCATGGAGCGTTCGTGTCGCTCCGGAACCGAAAGTCGTCGGTTCGAAACGAGAACGTTAGATCCATATTCCTGATCGTTGAGGCACTCTAAAACTATTAGGCTGTTTTGCTCTCTGATGCCCGTGGACCGAGAGAACGTAGAATAACGGAGCGATCGTGTCGCTCCGGAGCCCGAGCGAAAAAATTCTAAGTCCCCGTTCGTGTCGCTCCGGAGCCCGAGCGAAAAAATTCTAAGTCCCCGTTCGTGTCGCTCCGGAACCGAATGTCGACGGAACGAAATGACAACGGTAGATCCTTATTCCTGGTGCTCGTGGCTCTCTAAAACCATACACTTGTTCTCCTCTGTCTCTTACCTGTGTCGAGATAATCGAGAATCATGGAGCGTTCGTGTCGCTCCGGAACCGAAAGTCGTCGGTTCGAAACGAGAACGTTGGATCCATATTCCTGATCGTTGAGGCACTCTAAAACTATTAGGCTGTTTTGCTCTCTGATGCCCGTGGACCGAGAGAACGTAGAATAACGGAGCGATCGTGTCGCTCCGGAGCCCGAGCGAAAAAATTCTAAGTCCCCGTTCGTGTCGCTCCGGAGCCCGAGCGAAAAAATTCTAAGTCCCCGTTCGTGTCGCTCCGGAACCGAATGTCGACGGAACGAAATGACAACGGTAGATCCTTATTCCTGGTGCTCGTGGCTCTCTAAAACCATACACTTGTTCTCCTCTGTCTCTTACCTGTGTCGAGATAATCGAGAATCATGGAGCGTTCGTGTCGCTCCGGAACCGAAAGTCGTCGGTTCGAAACGAGAACGTTAGATCCATATTCCTGATCGTTGAGGCACTCTAAAACTATTAGGATATTTTGCTCTCTGATGCCCGTGGACCGAGAGAACGTAGAATAACGGAGCGATCGTGTCGCTCCGGAGCCCGAGCGAAAAAATTCTAAGTCCCCGTTCGTGTCGCTCCGGAGCCCGAGCGAAAAAATTCTAAGTCCCCGTTCGTGTCGCTCCGGAACCGAATGTCGACGGAACGAAATGACAACGGTAGATCCTTATTCCTGGTGCTCGTGGCTCTCTAAAACCATACACTTGTTCTCCTCTGTCTCTTACCTGTGTCGAGATAATCGAGAATCATGGAGCGTTCGTGTCGCTCCGGAACCGAAAGTCGTCGGTTCGAAACGAGAACGTTGGATCCATATTCCTGATCGTTGAGGCACTCTAAAACTATTAGGCTGTTTTGCTCTCTGATGCCCGTGGACCGAGAGAACGTAGAATAACGGAGCGATCGTGTCGCTCCGGAGCCCGAGCGAAAAAATTCTAAGTCCCCGTTCGTGTCGCTCCGGAGCCCGAGCGAAAAAATTCTAAGTCCCCGTTCGTGTCGCTCCGGAACCGAATGTCGACGGAACGAAATGACAACGGTAGATCCTTATTCCTGGTGCTCGTGGCTCTCTAAAACCATACACTTGTTCTCCTCTGTCTCTTACCTGTGTCGAGATAATCGAGAATCATGGAGCGTTCGTGTCGCTCCGGAACCGAAAGTCGTCGGTTCGAAACGAGAACGTTGGATCCATATTCCTGATCGTTGAGGCACTCTAAAACTATTAGGCTGTTTTGCTCTCTGATGCCCGTGGACCGAGAGAACGTAGAATAACGGAGCGATCGTGTCGCTCCGGAGCCCGAGCGAAAAAATTCTAAGTCCCCGTTCGTGTCGCTCCGGAGCCCGAGCGAAAAAATTCTAAGTCCCCGTTCGTGTCGCTCCGGAACCGAATGTCGACGGAACGAAATGACAACGGTAGATCCTTATTCCTGGTGCTCGTGGCTCTCTAAAACCATACACTTGTTCTCCTCTGTCTCTTACCTGTGTCGAGATAATCGAGAATCATGGAGCGTTCGTGTCGCTCCGGAACCGAAAGTCGTCGGTTCGAAACGAGAACGTTGGATCCATATTCCTGATCGTTGAGGCACTCTAAAACTATTAGGCTGTTTTGCTCTCTGATGCCCGTGGACCGAGAGAACGTAGAATAACGGAGCGATCGTGTCGCTCCGGAGCCCGAGCGAAAAAATTCTAAGTCCCCGTTCGTGTCGCTCCGGAGCCCGAGCGAAAAAATTCTAAGTCCCCGTTCGTGTCGCTCCGGAACCGAATGTCGACGGAACGAAATGACAACGGTAGATCCTTATTCCTGGTGCTCGTGGCTCTCTAAAACCATACACTTGTTCTCCTCTGTCTCTTACCTGTGTCGAGATAATCGAGAATCATGGAGCGTTCGTGTCGCTCCGGAACCGAAAGTCGTCGGTTCGAAACGAGAACGTTAGATCCATATTCCTGATCGTTGAGGCACTCTAAAACTATTAGGCTGTTTTGCTCTCTGATGCCCGTGGACCGAGAGAACGTAGAATAACGGAGCGATCGTGTCGCTCCGGAGCCCGAGCGAAAAAATTCTAAGTCCCCGTTCGTGTCGCTCCGGAGCCCGAGCGAAAAAATTCTAAGTCCCCGTTCGTGTCGCTCCGGAACCGAATGTCGACGGAACGAAATGACAACGGTAGATCCTTATTCCTGGTGCTCGTGGCTCTCTAAAACCATACACTTGTTCTCCTCTGTCTCTTACCTGTGTCGAGATAATCGAGAATCATGGAGCGTTCGTGTCGCTCCGGAACCGAAAGTCGTCGGTTCGAAACGAGAACGTTAGATCCATATTCCTGATCGTTGAGGCACTCTAAAACTATTAGGCTGTTTTGCTCTCTGATGCCCGTGGACCGAGAGAACGTAGAATAACGGAGCGATCGTGTCGCTCCGGAGCCCGAGCGAAAAAATTCTAAGTCCCCGTTCGTGTCGCTCCGGAGCCCGAGCGAAAAAATTCTAAGTCCCCGTTCGTGTCGCTCCGGAACCGAATGTCGACGGAACGAAATGACAACGGTAGATCCTTATTCCTGGTGCTCGTGGCTCTCTAAAACCATACACTTGTTCTCCTCTGTCTCTTACCTGTGTCGAGATAATCGAGAATCATGGAGCGTTCGTGTCGCTCCGGAACCGAAAGTCGTCGGTTCGAAACGAGAACGTTGGATCCATATTCCTGATCGTTGAGGCACTCTAAAACTATTAGGCTGTTTTGCTCTCTGATGCCCGTGGACCGAGAGAACGTAGAATAACGGAGCGATCGTGTCGCTCCGGAGCCCGAGCGAAAAAATTCTAAGTCCCCGTTCGTGTCGCTCCGGAGCCCGAGCGAAAAAATTCTAAGTCCCCGTTCGTGTCGCTCCGGAACCGAATGTCGACGGAGCGAAATGACAACGGTAGATCCTTATTCCTGGTGCTCGTGGCTCTCTAAAACCATACACTTGTTCTCCTCTGTCTCTTACCTGTGTCGAGATAATCGAGAATCATGGAGCGTTCGTGTCGCTCCGGAACCGAAAGTCGTCGGTTCGAAACGAGAACGTTGGATCCATATTCCTGATCGTTGAGGCACTCTAAAACTATTAGGCTGTTTTGCTCTCTGATGCCCGTGGACCGAGAGAACGTAGAATAACGGAGCGATCGTGTCGCTCCGGAGCCCGAGCGAAAAAATTCTAAGTCCCCGTTCGTGTCGCTCCGGAGCCCGAGCGAAAAAATTCTAAGTCCCCGTTCGTGTCGCTCCGGAACCGAATGTCGACGGAACGAAATGACAACGGTAGATCCTTATTCCTGGTGCTCGTGGCTCTCTAAAACCATACACTTGTTCTCCTCTGTCTCTTACCTGTGTCGAGATAATCGAGAATCATGGAGCGTTCGTGTCGCTCCGGAACCGAAAGTCGTCGGTTCGAAACGAGAACGTTAGATCCATATTCCTGATCGTTGAGGCACTCTAAAACTATTAGGCTGTTTTGCTCTCTGATGCCCGTGGACCGAGAGAACGTAGAATAACGGAGCGATCGTGTCGCTCCGGAGCCCGAGCGAAAAAATTCTAAGTCCCCGTTCGTGTCGCTCCGGAGCCCGAGCGAAAAAATTCTAAGTCCCCGTTCGTGTCGCTCCGGAACCGAATGTCGACGGAACGAAATGACAACGGTAGATCCTTATTCCTGGTGCTCGTGGCTCTCTAAAACCATACACTTGTTCTCCTCTGCCTCTTACCTGTGTCGAGATAATCGAGAATCATGGAGCGTTCGTGTCGCTCCGGAACCGAAAGTCGTCGGTTCGAAACGAGAACGTTGGATCCATATTCCTGATCGTTGAGGCACTCTAAAACTATTAGGCTGTTTTGCTCTCTGATGCCCGTGGACCGAGAGAACGTAGAATAACGGAGCGATCGTGTCGCTCCGGAGCCCGAGCGAAAAAATTCTAAGTCCCCGTTCGTGTCGCTCCGGAGCCCGAGCGAAAAAATTCTAAGTCCCCGTTCGTGTCGCTCCGGAACCGAATGTCGACGGAGCGAAATGACAACGGTAGATCCTTATTCCTGGTGCTCGTGGCTCTCTAAAACCATACACTTGTTCTCCTCTGTCTCTTACCTGTGTCGAGATAATCGAGAATCATGGAGCGTTCGTGTCGCTCCGGAACCGAAAGTCGTCGGTTCGAAACGAGAACGTTGGATCCATATTCCTGATCGTTGAGGCACTCTAAAACTATTAGGCTGTTTTGCTCTCTGATGCCCGTGGACCGAGAGAACGTAGAATAACGGAGCGATCGTGTCGCTCCGGAGCCCGAGCGAAAAAATTCTAAGTCCCCGTTCGTGTCGCTCCGGAGCCCGAGCGAAAAAATTCTAAGTCCCCGTTCGTGTCGCTCCGGAACCGAATGTCGACGGAACGAAATGACAACGGTAGATCCTTATTCCTGGTGCTCGTGGCTCTCTAAAACCATACACTTGTTCTCCTCTGCCTCTTACCTGTGTCGAGATAATCGAGAATCATGGAGCGTTCGTGTCGCTCCGGAACCGAAAGTCGTCGGTTCGAAACGAGAACGTTAGATCCATATTCCTGATCGTTGAGGCACTCTAAAACTATTAGGCTGTTTTGCTCTCTGATGCCCGTGGACCGAGAGAACGTAGAATAACGGAGCGATCGTGTCGCTCCGGAGCCCGAGCGAAAAAATTCTAAGTCCCCGTTCGTGTCGCTCCGGAGCCCGAGCGAAAAAATTCTAAGTCCCCGTTCGTGTCGCTCCGGAACCGAATGTCGACGGAACGAAATGACAACGGTAGATCCTTATTCCTGGTGCTCGTGGCTCTCTAAAACCATACACTTGTTCTCCTCTGTCTCTTACCTGTGTCGAGATAATCGAGAATCATGGAGCGTTCGTGTCGCTCCGGAACCGAAAGTCGTCGGTTCGAAACGAGAACGTTAGATCCATATTCCTGATCGTTGAGGCACTCTAAAACTATTAGGATATTTTGCTCTCTGATGCCCGTGGACCGAGAGAACGTAGAATAACGGAGCGATCGTGTCGCTCCGGAGCCCGAGCGAAAAAATTCTAAGTCCCCGTTCGTGTCGCTCCGGAGCCCGAGCGAAAAAATTCTAAGTCCCCGTTCGTGTCGCTCCGGAACCGAATGTCGACGGAACGAAATGACAACGGTAGATCCTTATTCCTGGTGCTCGTGGCTCTCTAAAACCATACACTTGTTCTCCTCTGTCTCTTACCTGTGTCGAGATAATCGAGAATCATGGAGCGTTCGTGTCGCTCCGGAACCGAAAGTCGTCGGTTCGAAACGAGAACGTTAGATCCATATTCCTGATCGTTGAGGCACTCTAAAACTATTAGGCTGTTTTGCTCTCTGATGCCCGTGGACCGAGAGAACGTAGAATAACGGAGCGATCGTGTCGCTCCGGAGCCCGAGCGAAAAAATTCTAAGTCCCCGTTCGTGTCGCTCCGGAGCCCGAGCGAAAAAATTCTAAGTCCCCGTTCGTGTCGCTCCGGAACCGAATGTCGACGGAACGAAATGACAACGGTAGATCCTTATTCCTGGTGCTCGTGGCTCTCTAAAACCATACACTTGTTCTCCTCTGTCTCTTACCTGTGTCGAGATAATCGAGAATCATGGAGCGTTCGTGTCGCTCCGGAACCGAAAGTCGTCGGTTCGAAACGAGAACGTTGGATCCATATTCCTGATCGTTGAGGCACTCTAAAACTATTAGGCTGTTTTGCTCTCTGATGCCCGTGGACCGAGAGAACGTAGAATAACGGAGCGATCGTGTCGCTCCGGAGCCCGAGCGAAAAAATTCTAAGTCCCCGTTCGTGTCGCTCCGGAGCCCCCGAGCGAAAAAATTCTAAGTCCCCGTTCGTGTCGCTCCGGAACCGAATGTCGACGGAACGAAATGACAACGGTAGATCCTTATTCCTGGTGCTCGTGGCTCTCTAAAACCATACACTTGTTCTCCTCTGTCTCTTACCTGTGTCGAGATAATCGAGAATCATGGAGCGTTCGTGTCGCTCCGGAACCGAAAGTCGTCGGTTCGAAACGAGAACGTTGGATCCATATTCCTGATCGTTGAGGCACTCTAAAACTATTAGGCTGTTTTGCTCTCTGATGCCCGTGGACCGAGAGAACGTAGAATAACGGAGCGATCGTGTCGCTCCGGAGCCCGAGCGAAAAAATTCTAAGTCCCGTTCGTGTCGCTCCGGAGCCCGAGCGAAAAATTCTAAGTCCCCGTTCGTGTCGCTCCGGAACCGAATGTCGACGGAACGAAATGACAACGGTAGATCCTTATTCCTGGTGCTCGTGGCTCTCTAAAACCATACACTTGTTCTCCTCTGTCTCTTACCTGTGTCGAGATAATCGAGAATCATGGAGCGTTCGTGTCGCTCCGGAACCGAAAGTCGTCGGTTCGAAACGAGAACGTTGGATCCATATTCCTGATCGTTGAGGCACTCTAAAACTATTAGGCTGTTTTGCTCTCTGATGCCCGTGGACCGAGAGAACGTAGAATAACGGAGCGATCGTGTCGCTCCGGAGCCCGAGCGAAAAAATTCTAAGTCCCCGTTCGTGTCGCTCCGGAGCCCGAGCGAAAAAATTCTAAGTCCCCGTTCGTGTCGCTCCGGAACCGAATGTCGACGGAACGAAATGACAACGGTAGATCCTTATTCCTGGTGCTCGTGGCTCTCTAAAACCATACACTTGTTCTCCTCTGTCTCTTACCTGTGTCGAGATAATCGAGAATCATGGAGCGTTCGTGTCGCTCCGGAACCGAAAGTCGTCGGTTCGAACGAGAACGTTAGATCCATATTCCTGATCGTTGAGGCACTCTAAAACTATTAGGCTGTTTTGCTCTCTGATGCCCGTGGACCGAGAGAACGTAGAATAACGGAGCGATCGTGTCGCTCCGGAGCCCGAGCGAAAAAATTCTAAGTCCCCGTTCGTGTCGCTCCGGAGCCCGAGCGAAAAAATTCTAAGTCCCCGTTCGTGTCGCTCCGGAACCGAATGTCGACGGAACGAAATGACAACGGTAGATCCTTATTCCTGGTGCTCGTGGCTCTCTAAAACCATACACTTGTTCTCCTCTGTCTCTTACCTGTGTCGAGATAATCGAGAATCATGGAGCGTTCGTGTCGCTCCGGAACCGAAAGTCGTCGGTTCGAAACGAGAACGTTAGATCCATATTCCTGATCGTTGAGGCACTCTAAAACTATTAGGATATTTTGCTCTCTGATGCCCGTGGACCGAGAGAACGTAGAATAACGGAGCGATCGTGTCGCTCCGGAGCCCGAGCGAAAAAATTCTAAGTCCCCGTTCGTGTCGCTCCGGAGCCCGAGCGAAAAAATTCTAAGTCCCCGTTCGTGTCGCTCCGGAACCGAATGTCGACGGAACGAAATGACAACGGTAGATCCTTATTCCTGGTGCTCGTGGCTCTCTAAAACCATACACTTGTTCTCCTCTGTCTCTTACCTGTGTCGAGATAATCGAGAATCATGGAGCGTTCGTGTCGCTCCGGAACCGAAAGTCGTCGGTTCGAAACGAGAACGTTAGATCCATATTCCTGATCGTTGAGGCACTCTAAAACTATTAGGCTGTTTTGCTCTCTGATGCCCGTGGACCGAGAGAACGTAGAATAACGGAGCGATCGTGTCGCTCCGGAGCCCGAGCGAAAAAATTCTAAGTCCCCGTTCGTGTCGCTCCGGAGCCCGAGCGAAAAAATTCTAAGTCCCCGTTCGTGTCGCTCCGGAACCGAATGTCGACGGAACGAAATGACAACGGTAGATCCTTATTCCTGGTGCTCGTGGCTCTCTAAAACCATACACTTGTTCTCCTCTGTCTCTTACCTGTGTCGAGATAATCGAGAATCATGGAGCGTTCGTGTCGCTCCGGAACCGAAAGTCGTCGGTTCGAAACGAGAACGTTGGATCCATATTCCTGATCGTTGAGGCACTCTAAAACTATTAGGCTGTTTTGCTCTCTGATGCCGTGGACCGAGAGAACGTAGAATAACGGAGCGATCGTGTCGCTCCGGAGCCCGAGCGAAAAAATTCTAAGTCCCCGTTCGTGTCGCTCCGGAGCCCGAGCGAAAAAATTCTAAGTCCCCGTTCGTGTCGCTCCGGAACCGAATGTCGACGGAACGAAATGACAACGGTAGATCCTTATTCCTGGTGCTCGTGGCTCTCTAAAACCATACACTTGTTCTCCTCTGTCTCTTACCTGTGTCGAGATAATCGAGAATCATGGAGCGTTCGTGTCGCTCCGGAACCGAAAGTCGTCGGTTCGAAACGAGAACGTTGGATCCATATTCCTGATCGTTGAGGCACTCTAAAACTATTAGGCTGTTTTGCTCTCTGATGCCCGTGGACCGAGAGAACGTAGAATAACGGAGCGATCGTGTCGCTCCGGAGCCCGAGCGAAAAAATTCTAAGTCCCCGTTCGTGTCGCTCCGGAGCCCGAGCGAAAAAATTCTAAGTCCCCGTTCGTGTCGCTCCGGAACCGAATGTCGACGGAACGAAATGACAACGGTAGATCCTTATTCCTGGTGCTCGTGGCTCTCTAAAACCATACACTTGTTCTCCTCTGTCTCTTACCTGTGTCGAGATAATCGAGAATCATGGAGCGTTCGTGTCGCTCCGGAACCGAAAGTCGTCGGTTCGAAACGAGAACGTTAGATCCATATTCCTGATCGTTGAGGCACTCTAAAACTATTAGGCTGTTTTGCTCTCTGATGCCCGAGGACCGAGAGAACGTAGAATAACGGAGCGATCGTGTCGCTCCGGAGCCCGAGCGAAAAAATTCTAAGTCCCCGTTCGTGTCGCTCCGGAGCCCGAGCGAAAAAATTCTAAGTCCCCGTTCGTGTCGCTCCGGAACCGAATGTCGACGGAACGAAATGACAACGGTAGATCCTTATTCCTGGTGCTCGTGGCTCTCTAAAACCATACACTTGTTCTCCTCTGTCTCTTACCTGTGTCGAGATAATCGAGAATCATGGAGCGTTCGTGTCGCTCCGGAACCGAAGTCGTCGGTTCGAAACGAGAACGTTAGATCCATATTCCTGATCGTTGAGGCACTCTAAAACTATTAGGCTGTTTTGCTCTCTGATGCCCGTGGACCGAGAGAACGTAGAATAACGGAGCGATCGTGTCGCTCCGGAGCCCGAGCGAAAAAATTCTAAGTCCCCGTTCGTGTCGCTCCGGAGCCCGAGCGAAAAATTCTAAGTCCCCGTTCGTGTCGCTCCGGAACCGAATGTCGACGGAACGAAATGACAACGGTAGATCCTTATTCCTGGTGCTCGTGGCTCTCTAAAACCATACACTTGTTCTCCTCTGTCTCTTACCTGTGTCGAGATAATCGAGAATCATGGAGCGTTCGTGTCGCTCCGGAACCGAAAGTCGTCGGTTCGAAACGAGAACGTTGGATCCATATTCCTGATCGTTGAGGCACTCTAAAACTATTAGGCTGTTTTGCTCTCTGATGCCCGTGGACCGAGAGAACGTAGAATAACGGAGCGATCGTGTCGCTCCGGAGCCGAGCGAAAAAATTCTAAGTCCCCGTTCGTGTCGCTCCGGAGCCCGAGCGAAAAAATTCTAAGTCCCCGTTCGTGTCGCTCCGGAACCGAATGTCGACGGAACGAAATGACAACGGTAGATCCTTATTCCTGGTGCTCGTGGCTCTCTAAAACCATACACTTGTTCTCCTCTGTCTCTTACCTGTGTCGAGATAATCGAGAATCATGGAGCGTTCGTGTCGCTCCGGAACCGAAAGTCGTCGGTTCGAAACGAGAACGTTGGATCCATATTCCTGATCGTTGAGGCACTCTAAAACTATTAGGCTGTTTTGCTCTCTGATGCCCGTGGACCGAGAGAACGTAGAATAACGGAGCGATCGTGTCGCTCCGGAGCCCGAGCGAAAAAATTCTAAGTCCCCGTTCGTGTCGCTCCGGAGCCCGAGCGAAAAAATTCTAAGTCCCGTTCGTGTCGCTCCGGAACCGAATGTCGACGGAACGAAATGACAACGGTAGATCCTTATTCCTGGTGCTCGTGGCTCTCTAAAACCATACACTTGTTCTCCTCTGTCTCTTACCTGTGTCGAGATAATCGAGAATCATGGAGCGTTCGTGTCGCTCCGGAACCGAAAGTCGTCGTTCGAAACGAGAACGTTAGATCCATATTCCTGATCGTTGAGGCACTCTAAAACTATTAGGCTGTTTTGCTCTCTGATGCCCGTGGACCGAGAGAACGTAGAATAACGGAGCGATCGTGTCGCTCCGGAGCCCGAGCGAAAAAATTCTAAGTCCCCGTTCGTGTCGCTCCGGAGCCCGAGCGAAAAAATTCTAAGTCCCCGTTCGTGTCGCTCCGGAACCGAATGTCGACGGAACGAAATGACAACGGTAGATCCTTATTCCTGGTGCTCGTGGCTCTCTAAAACCATACACTTGTTCTCCTCTGCCTCTTACCTGTGTCGAGATAATCGAGAATCATGGAGCGTTCGTGTCGCTCCGGAACCGAAAGTCGTCGGTTCGAAACGAGAACGTTAGATCCATATTCCTGATCGTTGAGGCACTCTAAAACTATTAGGCTGTTTTGCTCTCTGATGCCCGTGGACCGAGAGAACGTAGAATAACGGAGCGATCGTGTCGCTCCGGAGCCCGAGCGAAAAAATTCTAAGTCCCCGTTCGTGTCGCTCCGGAGCCCGAGCGAAAAAATTCTAAGTCCCCGTTCGTGTCGCTCCGGAACCGAATGTCGACGGAACGAAATGACAACGGTAGATCCTTATTCCTGGTGCTCGTGGCTCTCTAAAACCATACACTTGTTCTCCTCTGTCTCTTACCTGTGTCGAGATAATCGAGAATCATGGAGCGTTCGTGTCGCTCCGGAACCGAAAGTCGTCGGTTCGAAACGAGAACGTTGGATCCATATTCCTGATCGTTGAGGCACTCTAAAACTATTAGGCTGTTTTGCTCTCTGATGCCCGTGGACCGAGAGAACGTAGAATAACGGAGCGATCGTGTCGCTCCGGAGCCCGAGCGAAAAAATTCTAAGTCCCCGTTCGTGTCGCTCCGGAGCCCGAGCGAAAAAATTCTAAGTCCCCGTTCGTGTCGCTCCGGAACCGAATGTCGACGGAACGAAATGACAACGGTAGATCCTTATTCCTGGTGCTCGTGGCTCTCTAAAACCATACACTTGTTCTCCTCTGTCTCTTACCTGTGTCGAGATAATCGAGAATCATGGAGCGTTCGTGTCGCTCCGGAACCGAAAGTCGTCGGTTCGAAACGAGAACGTTGGATCCATATTCCTGATCGTTGAGGCACTCTAAAACTATTAGGCTGTTTTGCTCTCTGATGCCCGTGGACCGAGAGAACGTAGAATAACGGAGCGATCGTGTCGCTCCGGAGCCCGAGCGAAAAAATTCTAAGTCCCCGTTCGTGTCGCTCCGGAGCCCGAGCGAAAAAATTCTAAGTCCCCGTTCGTGTCGCTCCGGAACCGAATGTCGACGGAACGAAATGACAACGGTAGATCCTTATTCCTGGTGCTCGTGGCTCTCTAAAACCATACACTTGTTCTCCTCTGTCTCTTACCTGTGTCGAGATAATCGAGAATCATGGAGCGTTCGTTGTCGCTCCGGAACCGAAAGTCGTCGGTTCGAAACGAGAACGTTGGATCCATATTCCTGATCGTTGAGGCACTCTAAAACTATTAGGCTGTTTTGCTCTCTGATGCCCGTGGACCGAGAGAACGTAGAATAACGGAGCGATCGTGTCGCTCCGGAGCCCGAGCGAAAAAATTCTAAGTCCCCGTTCGTGTCGCTCCGGAGCCCGAGCGAAAAAATTCTAAGTCCCCGTTCGTGTCGCTCCGGAACCGAATGTCGACGGAACGAACGAAATGACAACGGTAGATCCTTATTCCTGGTGCTCGTGGCTCTCTAAAACCATACACTTGTTCTCCTCTGTCTCTTACCTGTGTCGAGATAATCGAGAATCATGGAGCGTTCGTGTCGCTCCGGAACCGAAAGTCGTCGGTTCGAAACGAGAACGTTAGATCCATATTCCTGATCGTTGAGGCACTCTAAAACTATTAGGCTGTTTTGCTCTCTGATGCCCGTGGACCGAGAGAACGTAGAATAACGGAGCGATCGTGTCGCTCCGGAGCCCGAGCGAAAAAATTCTAAGTCCCCGTTCGTGTCGCTCCGGAGCCCGAGCGAAAAAATTCTAAGTCCCCGTTCGTGTCGCTCCGGAACCGAATGTCGACGGAACGAAATGACAACGGTAGATCCTTATTCCTGGTGCTCGTGGCTCTCTAAAACCATACACTTGTTCTCCTCTGTCTCTTACCTGTGTCGAGATAATCGAGAATCATGGAGCGTTCGTGTCGCTCCGGAACCGAAAGTCGTCGGTTCGAAACGAGAACGTTAGATCCATATTCCTGATCGTTGAGGCACTCTAAAACTATTAGGCTGTTTTGCTCTCTGATGCCCGTGGACCGAGAGAACGTAGAATAACGGAGCGATCGTGTCGCTCCGGAGCCCGAGCGAAAAAATTCTAAGTCCCCGTTCGTGTCGCTCCGGAGCCCGAGCGAAAAAATTCTAAGTCCCCGTTCGTGTCGCTCCGGAACCGAATGTCGACGGAACGAAATGACAACGGTAGATCCTTATTCCTGGTGCTCGTGGCTCTCTAAAACCATACACTTGTTCTCCTCTGTCTCTTACCTGTGTCGAGATAATCGAGAATCATGGAGCGTTCGTGTCGCTCCGGAACCGAAAGTCGTCGGTTCGAAACGAGAACGCTAGATCCATATTCCTGATCGTTGAGGCACTCTAAAACTATTAGGCTGTTTTGCTCTCTGATGCCCGTGGACCGAGAGAACGTAGAATAACGGAGCGATCGTGTCGCTCCGGAGCCCGAGCGAAAAAATTCTAAGTCCCCGTTCGTGTCGCTCCGGAACCGAATGTCGACGGAACGAAATGACAACGGTAGATCCTTATTCCTGGTGCTCGTGGCTCTCTAAAACCATACACTTGTTCTCCTCTGTCTCTTACCTGTGTCGAGATAATCGAGAATCATGGAGCGTTCGTGTCGCTCCGGAACCGAAAGTCGTCGGTTCGAAACGAGAACGTTAGATCCATATTCCTGATCGTTGAGGCACTCTAAAACTATTAGGCTGTTTTGCTCTCTGATGCCCGTGGACCGAGAGAACGTAGAATAACGGAGCGATCGTGTCGCTCCGGAGCCCGAGCGAAAAAATTCTAAGTCCCCGTTCGTGTCGCTCCGGAACCGAATGTCGACGGAACGAAATGACAACGGTAGATCCTTATTCCTGGTGCTCGTGGCTCTCTAAAACCATACACTTGTTCTCCTCTGTCTCTTACCTGTGTCGAGATAATCGAGAATCATGGAGCGTTCGTGTCGCTCCGGAACCGAAAGTCGTCGGTTCGAAACGAGAACGTTAGATCCATATTCCTGATCGTTGAGGCACTCTAAAACTATTAGGCTGTTTTGCTCTCTGATGCCCGTGGACCGAGAGAACGTAGAATAACGGAGCGATCGTGTCGCTCCGGAGCCCGAGCGAAAAAATTCTAAGTCCCCGTTCGTGTCGCTCCGGAGCCCGAGCGAAAAAATTCTAAGTCCCCGTTCGTGTCGCTCCGGAACCGAATGTCGACGGAACGAAATGACAACGGTAGATCCTTATTCCTGGTGCTCGTGGCTCTCTAAAACCATACACTTGTTCTCCTCTGTCTCTTACCTGTGTCGAGATAATCGAGAATCATGGAGCGTTCGTGTCGCTCCGGAACCGAAAGTCGTCGGTTCGAAACGAGAACGTTAGATCCATATTCCTGATCGTTGAGGCACTCTAAAACTATTAGGCTGTTTTGCTCTCTGATGCCCGTGGACCGAGAGAACGTAGAATAACGGAGCGATCGTGTCGCTCCGGAGCCCGAGCGAAAAAATTCTAAGTCCCCGTTCGTGTCGCTCCGGAGCCCGAGCGAAAAAATTCTAAGTCCCCGTTCGTGTCGCTCCGGAACCGAATGTCGACGGAACGAAATGACAACGGTAGATCCTTATTCCTGGTGCTCGTGGCTCTCTAAAACCATACACTTGTTCTCCTCTGTCTCTTACCTGTGTCGAGATAATCGAGAATCATGGAGCGTTCGTGTCGCTCCGGAACCGAAAGTCGTCGGTTCGAAACGAGAACGTTAGATCCATATTCCTGATCGTTGAGGCACTCTAAAACTATTAGGCTGTTTTGCTCTCTGATGCCCGTGGACCGAGAGAACGTAGAATAACGGAGCGATCGTGTCGCTCCGGAGCCCGAGCGAAAAAATTCCAAGTCCCCGTTCGTGTCGCTCCGGAACCGAATGTCGACGGAACGAAAGGACAACGGTAGATCCTTATTCCTGGTGCTCGTGGCTCTCTAAAACCATACACTTGTTCTCCTCTGTCTCTTACCTGTGTCGAGATAATCGAGAATCATGGAGCGTTCGTGTCGCTCCGGAACCGAAAGTCGTCGGTTCGAAACGAGAACGTTAGATCCATATTCCTGATCGTTGAGGCACTCTAAAACTATTAGGCTGTTTTGCTCTCTGATGCCCGTGGACCGAGAGAACGTAGAATAACGGAGCGATCGTGTCGCTCCGGAGCCCGAGCGAAAAAATTCTAAGTCCCCGTTCGTGTCGCTCCGGAACCGAATGTCGACGGAACGAAATGACAACGGTAGATCCTTATTCCTGGTGCTCGTGGCTCTCTAAAACCATACACTTGTTCTCCTCTGTCTCTTACCTGTGTCGAGATAATCGAGAATCATGGAGCGTTCGTGTCGCTCCGGAACCGAAAGTCGTCGGTTCGAAACGAGAACGTTAGATCCATATTCCTGATCGTTGAGGCACTCTAAAACTATTAGGCTGTTTTGCTCTCTGATGCCCGTGGACCGAGAGAACGTAGAATAACGGAGCGATCGTGTCGCTCCGGAGCCCGAGCGAAAAAATTCTAAGTCCCCGTTCGTGTCGCTCCGGAGCCCGAGCGAAAAAATTCTAAGTCCCCGTTCGTGTCGCTCCGGAACCGAATGTCGACGGAACGAAATGACAACGGTAGATCCTTATTCCTGGTGCTCGTGGCTCTCTAAAACCATACACTTGTTCTCCTCTGTCTCTTACCTGTGTCGAGATAATCGAGAATCATGGAGCGTTCGTGTCGCTCCGGAACCGAAAGTCGTCGGTTCGAAACGAGAACGTTAGATCCATATTCCTGATCGTTGAGGCACTCTAAAACTATTAGGCTGTTTTGCTCTCTGATGCCCGTGGACCGAGAGAACGTAGAATAACGGAGCGATCGTGTCGCTCCGGAGCCCGAGCGAAAAAATTCTAAGTCCCCGTTCGTGTCGCTCCGGAGCCCGAGCGAAAAAATTCTAAGTCCCCGTTCGTGTCGCTCCGGAACCGAATGTCGACGGAACGAAATGACAACGGTAGATCCTTATTCCTGGTGCTCGTGGCTCTCTAAAACCATACACTTGTTCTCCTCTGTCTCTTACCTGTGTCGAGATAATCGAGAATCATGGAGCGTTCGTGTCGCTCCGGAACCGAAAGTCGTCGGTTCGAAACGAGAACGTTAGATCCATATTCCTGATCGTTGAGGCACTCTAAAACTATTAGGCTGTTTTGCTCTCTGATGCCCGTGGACCGAGAGAACGTAGAATAACGGAGCGATCGTGTCGCTCCGGAGCCCGAGCGAAAAAATTCCAAGTCCCCGTTCGTGTCGCTCCGGAACCGAATGTCGACGGAACGAAAGGACAACGGTAGATCCTTATTCCTGGTGCTCGTGGCTCTCTAAAACCATACACTTGTTCTCCTCTGTCTCTTACCTGTGTCGAGATAATCGAGAATCATGGAGCGTTCGTGTCGCTCCGGAACCGAAAGTCGTCGGTTCGAAACGAGAACGTTAGATCCATATTCCTGATCGTTGAGGCACTCTAAAACTATTAGGCTGTTTTGCTCTCTGATGCCCGTGGACCGAGAGAACGTAGAATAACGGAGCGATCGTGTCGCTCCGGAGCCCGAGCGAAAAAATTCCAAGTCCCCGTTCGTGTCGCTCCGGAGCCCGAGCGAAAAAATTCTAAGTCCCCGTTCGTGTCGCTCCGGAACCGAATGTCGACGGAACGAAAGGACAACGGTAGATCCTTATTCCTGGTGCTCGTGGCTCTCTAAAACCATACACTTGTTCTCCTCTGTCTCTTACCTGTGTCGAGATAATCGAGAATCATGGAGCGTTCGTGTCGCTCCGGAACCGAAAGTCGTCGGTTCGAAACGAGAACGTTAGATCCATATTCCTGATCGTTGAGGCACTCTAAAACTATTAGGCTGTTTTGCTCTCTGATGCCCGTGGACCGAGAGAACGTAGAATAACGGAGCGATCGTGTCGCTCCGGAGCCCGAGCGAAAAAGTTCTAAGTCCCCGTTTGTGTCGCTCCGGACCCCGAGCGAAAAAATTCTAAGTCCCCGTTCGTGTCGCTCCGGAACCGAATGTCGACGGAACGAAAGGACAACGGTAGATCCTTATTCCTGGTGCTCGTGGCTCTCTAAAACCATACACTTGTTCTCCTCTGTCTCTTACCTGTGTCGAGATAATCGAGAATCATGGAGCGTTCGTGTCGCTCCGGAACCGAAAGTCGTCGGTTCGAAACGAGAACGTTAGATCCATATTCCTGATCGTTGAGGCACTCTAAAACTATTAGGCTGTTTTGCTCTCTGATGCCCGTGGACCGAGAGAACGTAGAATAACGGAGCGATCGTGTCGCTCCGGAGCCCGAGCGAAAAAATTCTAAGTCCCCGTTCGTGTCGCTCCGGAGCCCGAGCGAAAAAATTCTAAGTCCCCGTTCGTGTCGCTCCGGAACCGAATGTCGACGGAACGAAAGGACAACGGTAGATCCTTATTCCTGGTGCTCGTGGCTCTCTAAAACCATACACTTGTTCTCCTCTGTCTCTTACCTGTGTCGAGATAATCGAGAATCATGGAGCGTTCGTGTCGCTCCGGAACCGAAAGTCGTCGGTTCGAAACGAGAACGTTAGATCCATATTCCTGATCGTTGAGGCACTCTAAAACTATTAGGCTGTTTTGCTCTCTGATGCCCGTGGACCGAGAGAACGTAGAATAACGGAGCGATCGTGTCGCTCCGGAGCCCGAGCGAAAAAGTTCTAAGTCCCCGTTTGTGTCGCTCCGGACCCCGAGCGAAAAAATTCTAAGTCCCCGTTCGTGTCGCTCCGGAACCGAATGTCGACGGAACGAAAGGACAACGGTAGATCCTTATTCCTGGTGCTCGTGGCTCTCTAAAACCATACACTTGTTCTCCTCTGTCTCTTACCTGTGTCGAGATAATCGAGAATCATGGAGCGTTCGTGTCGCTCCGGAACCGAAAGTCGTCGGTTCGAAACGAGAACGTTAGATCCATATTCCTGATCGTTGAGGCACTCTAAAACTATTAGGCTGTTTTGCTCTCTGATGCCCGTGGACCGAGAGAACGTAGAATAACGGAGCGATCGTGTCGCTCCGGAGCCCGAGCGAAAAAGTTCTAAGTCCCCGTTCGTGTCGCTCCGGAGCCCGAGCGAAAAAATTCTAAGTCCCCGGTCGTGTCGCTCCGGAACCGAATGTCGACGGAACGAAAGGACAACGGTAGATCCTTATTCCTGGTGCTCGTGGCTCTCTAAAACCATACACTTGTTCTCCTCTGTCTCTTACCTGTGTCGAGATAATCGAGAATCATGGAGCGTTCGTGTCGCTCCGGAACCGAAAGTCGTCGGTTCGAAACGAGAACGTTAGATCCATATTCCTGATCGTTGAGGCACTCTAAAACTATTAGGCTGTTTTGCTCTCTGATGCCCGTGGACCGAGAGAACGTAGAATAACGGAGCGATCGTGTCGCTCCGGAGCCCGAGCGAAAAAGTTCTAAGTCCCCGTTTGTGTCGCTCCGGACCCCGAGCGAAAAAATTCTAAGTCCCCGTTCGTGTCGCTCCGGAACCGAATGTCGACGGAACGAAAGGACAACGGTAGATCCTTATTCCTGGTGCTCGTGGCTCTCTAAAACCATACACTTGTTCTCCTCTGTCTCTTACCTGTGTCGAGATAATCGAGAATCATGGAGCGTTCGTGTCGCTCCGGAACCGAAAGTCGTCGGTTCGAAACGAGAACGTTAGATCCATATTCCTGATCGTTGAGGCACTCTAAAACTATTAGGCTGTTTTGCTCTCTGATGCCCGTGGACCGAGAGAACGTAGAATAACGGAGCGATCGTGTCGCTCCGGAGCCCGAGCGAAAAAATTCTAAGTCCCCGTTCGTGTCGCTCCGGAGCCCGAGCGAAAAAATTCTAAGTCCCCGTTCGTGTCGCTCCGGAACCGAATGTCGACGGAACGAAAGGACAACGGTAGATCCTTATTCCTGGTGCTCGTGGCTCTCTAAAACCATACACTTGTTCTCCTCTGTCTCTTACCTGTGTCGAGATAATCGAGAATCATGGAGCGTTCGTGTCGCTCCGGAACCGAAAGTCGTCGGTTCGAAACGAGAACGTTAGATCCATATTCCTGATCGTTGAGGCACTCTAAAACTATTAGGCTGTTTTGCTCTCTGATGCCCGTGGACCGAGAGAACGTAGAATAACGGAGCGATCGTGTCGCTCCGGAGCCCGAGCGAAAAAGTTCTAAGTCCCCGTTTGTGTCGCTCCGGACCCCGAGCGAAAAAATTCTAAGTCCCCGTTCGTGTCGCTCCGGAACCGAATGTCGACGGAACGAAAGGACAACGGTAGATCCTTATTCCTGGTGCTCGTGGCTCTCTAAAACCATACACTTGTTCTCCTCTGTCTCTTACCTGTGTCGAGATAATCGAGAATCATGGAGCGTTCGTGTCGCTCCGGAACCGAAAGTCGTCGGTTCGAAACGAGAACGTTAGATCCATATTCCTGATCGTTGAGGCACTCTAAAACTATTAGGCTGTTTTGCTCTCTGATGCCCGTGGACCGAGAGAACGTAGAATAACGGAGCGATCGTGTCGCTCCGGAGCCCGAGCGAAAAAGTTCTAAGTCCCCGTTCGTGTCGCTCCGGAGCCCGAGCGAAAAAATTCTAAGTCCCCGGTCGTGTCGCTCCGGAACCGAATGTCGACGGAACGAAAGGACAACGGTAGATCCTTATTCCTGGTGCTCGTGGCTCTCTAAAACCATACACTTGTTCTCCTCTGTCTCTTACCTGTGTCGAGATAATCGAGAATCATGGAGCGTTCGTGTCGCTCCGGAACCGAAAGTCGTCGGTTCGAAACGAGAACGTTAGATCCATATTCCTGATCGTTGAGGCACTCTAAAACTATTAGGCTGTTTTGCTCTCTGATGCCCGTGGACCGAGAGAACGTAGAATAACGGAGCGATCGTGTCGCTCCGGAGCCCGAGCGAAAAAATTCCAAGTCCCCGTTCGTGTCGCTCCGGAGCCCGAGCGAAAAAATTCTAAGTCCCCGTTCGTGTCGCTCCGGAACCGAATGTCGACGGAACGAAAGGACAACGGTAGATCCTTATTCCTGGTGCTCGTGGCTCTCTAAAACCATACACTTGTTCTCCTCTGTCTCTTACCTGTGTCGAGATAATCGAGAATCATGGAGCGTTCGTGTCGCTCCGGAACCGAAAGTCGTCGGTTCGAAACGAGAACGTTAGATCCATATTCCTGATCGTTGAGGCACTCTAAAACTATTAGGCTGTTTTGCTCTCTGATGCCCGTGGACCGAGAGAACGTAGAATAACGGAGCGATCGTGTCGCTCCGGAGCCCGAGCGAAAAAGTTCTAAGTCCCCGTTCGTGTCGCTCCGGAGCCCGAGCGAAAAAATTCTAAGTCCCCGTTCGTGTCGCTCCGGAACCGAATGTCGACGGAACGAAAGGACAACGGTAGATCCTTAGTCCTGGTGCTCGTGGCTCTCTAAAACCATACACTTGTTCTCCTCTGTCTCTTACCTGTGTCGAGATAATCGAGAATCATGGAGCGTTCGTGTCGCTCCGGAACCGAAAGTCGTCGGTTCGAAACGAGAACGTTAGATCCATATTCCTGATCGTTGAGGCACTCTAAAACTATTAGGCTGTTTTGCTCTCTGATGCCCGTGGACCGAGAGAACGTAGAATAACGGAGCGATCGTGTCGCTCCGGAGCCCGAGCGAAAAAATTCCAAGTCCCCGTTCGTGTCGCTCCGGAACCGAATGTCGACGGAACGAAAGGACAACGGTAGATCCTTATTCCTGGTGCTCGTGGCTCTCTAAAACCATACACTTGTTCTCCTCTGTCTCTTACCTGTGTCGAGATAATCGAGAATCATGGAGCGTTCGTGTCGCTCCGGAACCGAAAGTCGTCGGTTCGAAACGAGAACGTTAGATCCATATTCCTGATCGTTGAGGCACTCTAAAACTATTAGGCTGTTTTGCTCTCTGATGCCCGTGGACCGAGAGAACGTAGAATAACGGAGCGATCGTGTCGCTCCGGAGCCCGAGCGAAAAAATTCCAAGTCCCCGTTCGTGTCGCTCCGGAGCCCGAGCGAAAAAATTCTAAGTCCCCGTTCGTGTCGCTCCGGAACCGAATGTCGACGGAACGAAAGGACAACGGTAGATCCTTATTCCTGGTGCTCGTGGCTCTCTAAAACCATACACTTGTTCTCCTCTGTCTCTTACCTGTGTCGAGATAATCGAGAATCATGGAGCGTTCGTGTCGCTCCGGAACCGAAAGTCGTCGGTTCGAAACGAGAACGTTAGATCCATATTCCTGATCGTTGAGGCACTCTAAAACTATTAGGCTGTTTTGCTCTCTGATGCCCGTGGACCGAGAGAACGTAGAATAACGGAGCGATCGTGTCGCTCCGGAGCCCGAGCGAAAAAGTTCTAAGTCCCCGTTTGTGTCGCTCCGGACCCCGAGCGAAAAAATTCTAAGTCCCCGTTCGTGTCGCTCCGGAACCGAATGTCGACGGAACGAAAGGACAACGGTAGATCCTTATTCCTGGTGCTCGTGGCTCTCTAAAACCATACACTTGTTCTCCTCTGTCTCTTACCTGTGTCGAGATAATCGAGAATCATGGAGCGTTCGTGTCGCTCCGGAACCGAAAGTCGTCGGTTCGAAACGAGAACGTTAGATCCATATTCCTGATCGTTGAGGCACTCTAAAACTATTAGGCTGTTTTGCTCTCTGATGCCCGTGGACCGAGAGAACGTAGAATAACGGAGCGATCGTGTCGCTCCGGAGCCCGAGCGAAAAAATTCTAAGTCCCCGTTCGTGTCGCTCCGGAGCCCGAGCGAAAAAATTCTAAGTCCCCGTTCGTGTCGCTCCGGAACCGAATGTCGACGGAACGAAAGGACAACGGTAGATCCTTATTCCTGGTGCTCGTGGCTCTCTAAAACCATACACTTGTTCTCCTCTGTCTCTTACCTGTGTCGAGATAATCGAGAATCATGGAGCGTTCGTGTCGCTCCGGAACCGAAAGTCGTCGGTTCGAAACGAGAACGTTAGATCCATATTCCTGATCGTTGAGGCACTCTAAAACTATTAGGCTGTTTTGCTCTCTGATGCCCGTGGACCGAGAGAACGTAGAATAACGGAGCGATCGTGTCGCTCCGGAGCCCGAGCGAAAAAGTTCTAAGTCCCCGTTTGTGTCGCTCCGGACCCCGAGCGAAAAAATTCTAAGTCCCCGTTCGTGTCGCTCCGGAACCGAATGTCGACGGAACGAAAGGACAACGGTAGATCCTTATTCCTGGTGCTCGTGGCTCTCTAAAACCATACACTTGTTCTCCTCTGTCTCTTACCTGTGTCGAGATAATCGAGAATCATGGAGCGTTCGTGTCGCTCCGGAACCGAAAGTCGTCGGTTCGAAACGAGAACGTTAGATCCATATTCCTGATCGTTGAGGCACTCTAAAACTATTAGGCTGTTTTGCTCTCTGATGCCCGTGGACCGAGAGAACGTAGAATAACGGAGCGATCGTGTCGCTCCGGAGCCCGAGCGAAAAAGTTCTAAGTCCCCGTTCGTGTCGCTCCGGAGCCCGAGCGAAAAAATTCTAAGTCCCCGGTCGTGTCGCTCCGGAACCGAATGTCGACGGAACGAAAGGACAACGGTAGATCCTTATTCCTGGTGCTCGTGGCTCTCTAAAACCATACACTTGTTCTCCTCTGTCTCTTACCTGTGTCGAGATAATCGAGAATCATGGAGCGTTCGTGTCGCTCCGGAACCGAAAGTCGTCGGTTCGAAACGAGAACGTTAGATCCATATTCCTGATCGTTGAGGCACTCTAAAACTATTAGGCTGTTTTGCTCTCTGATGCCCGTGGACCGAGAGAACGTAGAATAACGGAGCGATCGTGTCGCTCCGGAGCCCGAGCGAAAAAGTTCTAAGTCCCCGTTTGTGTCGCTCCGGACCCCGAGCGAAAAAATTCTAAGTCCCCGTTCGTGTCGCTCCGGAACCGAATGTCGACGGAACGAAAGGACAACGGTAGATCCTTATTCCTGGTGCTCGTGGCTCTCTAAAACCATACACTTGTTCTCCTCTGTCTCTTACCTGTGTCGAGATAATCGAGAATCATGGAGCGTTCGTGTCGCTCCGGAACCGAAAGTCGTCGGTTCGAAACGAGAACGTTAGATCCATATTCCTGATCGTTGAGGCACTCTAAAACTATTAGGCTGTTTTGCTCTCTGATGCCCGTGGACCGAGAGAACGTAGAATAACGGAGCGATCGTGTCGCTCCGGAGCCCGAGCGAAAAAATTCTAAGTCCCCGTTCGTGTCGCTCCGGAGCCCGAGCGAAAAAATTCTAAGTCCCCGTTCGTGTCGCTCCGGAACCGAATGTCGACGGAACGAAAGGACAACGGTAGATCCTTATTCCTGGTGCTCGTGGCTCTCTAAAACCATACACTTGTTCTCCTCTGTCTCTTACCTGTGTCGAGATAATCGAGAATCATGGAGCGTTCGTGTCGCTCCGGAACCGAAAGTCGTCGGTTCGAAACGAGAACGTTAGATCCATATTCCTGATCGTTGAGGCACTCTAAAACTATTAGGCTGTTTTGCTCTCTGATGCCCGTGGACCGAGAGAACGTAGAATAACGGAGCGATCGTGTCGCTCCGGAGCCCGAGCGAAAAAGTTCTAAGTCCCCGTTTGTGTCGCTCCGGACCCCGAGCGAAAAAATTCTAAGTCCCCGTTCGTGTCGCTCCGGAACCGAATGTCGACGGAACGAAAGGACAACGGTAGATCCTTATTCCTGGTGCTCGTGGCTCTCTAAAACCATACACTTGTTCTCCTCTGTCTCTTACCTGTGTCGAGATAATCGAGAATCATGGAGCGTTCGTGTCGCTCCGGAACCGAAAGTCGTCGGTTCGAAACGAGAACGTTAGATCCATATTCCTGATCGTTGAGGCACTCTAAAACTATTAGGCTGTTTTGCTCTCTGATGCCCGTGGACCGAGAGAACGTAGAATAACGGAGCGATCGTGTCGCTCCGGAGCCCGAGCGAAAAAGTTCTAAGTCCCCGTTCGTGTCGCTCCGGAGCCCGAGCGAAAAAATTCTAAGTCCCCGGTCGTGTCGCTCCGGAACCGAATGTCGACGGAACGAAAGGACAACGGTAGATCCTTATTCCTGGTGCTCGTGGCTCTCTAAAACCATACACTTGTTCTCCTCTGTCTCTTACCTGTGTCGAGATAATCGAGAATCATGGAGCGTTCGTGTCGCTCCGGAACCGAAAGTCGTCGGTTCGAAACGAGAACGTTAGATCCATATTCCTGATCGTTGAGGCACTCTAAAACTATTAGGCTGTTTTGCTCTCTGATGCCCGTGGACCGAGAGAACGTAGAATAACGGAGCGATCGTGTCGCTCCGGAGCCCGAGCGAAAAAATTCCAAGTCCCCGTTCGTGTCGCTCCGGAGCCCGAGCGAAAAAATTCTAAGTCCCCGTTCGTGTCGCTCCGGAACCGAATGTCGACGGAACGAAAGGACAACGGTAGATCCTTATTCCTGGTGCTCGTGGCTCTCTAAAACCATACACTTGTTCTCCTCTGTCTCTTACCTGTGTCGAGATAATCGAGAATCATGGAGCGTTCGTGTCGCTCCGGAACCGAAAGTCGTCGGTTCGAAACGAGAACGTTAGATCCATATTCCTGATCGTTGAGGCACTCTAAAACTATTAGGCTGTTTTGCTCTCTGATGCCCGTGGACCGAGAGAACGTAGAATAACGGAGCGATCGTGTCGCTCCGGAGCCCGAGCGAAAAAGTTCTAAGTCCCCGTTCGTGTCGCTCCGGAGCCCGAGCGAAAAAATTCTAAGTCCCCGTTCGTGTCGCTCCGGAACCGAATGTCGACGGAACGAAAGGACAACGGTAGATCCTTAGTCCTGGTGCTCGTGGCTCTCTAAAACCATACACTTGTTCTCCTCTGTCTCTTACCTGTGTCGAGATAATCGAGAATCATGGAGCGTTCGTGTCGCTCCGGAACCGAAAGTCGTCGGTTCGAAACGAGAACGTTAGATCCATATTCCTGATCGTTGAGGCACTCTAAAACTATTAGGCTGTTTTGCTCTCTGATGCCCGTGGACCGAGAGAACGTAGAATAACGGAGCGATCGTGTCGCTCCGGAGCCCGAGCGAAAAAATTCTAAGTCCCCGTTCGTGTCGCTCCGGAGCCCGAGCGAAAAAATTCTAAGTCCCCGTTCGTGTCGCTCCGGAACCGAATGTCGACGGAACGAAATGACAACGGTAGATCCTTATTCCTGGTGCTCGTGGCTCTCTAAAACCATACACTTGTTCTCCTCTGTCTCTTACCTGTGTCGAGATAATCGAGAATCATGGAGCGTTCGTGTCGCTCCGGAACCGAAAGTCGTCGGTTCGAAACGAGAACGTTAGATCCATATTCCTGATCGTTGAGGCACTCTAAAACTATTAGGCTGTTTTGCTCTCTGATGCCCGTGGACCGAGAGAACGTAGAATAACGGAGCGATCGTGTCGCTCCGGAGCCCGAGCGAAAAAATTCTAAGTCCCCGTTCGTGTCGCTCCGGAGCCCGAGCGAAAAAATTCTAAGTCCCCGTTCGTGTCGCTCCGGGACCGAATGTCGACGGAACGAAATGACAACGGTAGATCCTTATTCCTGGTGCTCGTGGCTCTCTAAAACCATACACTTGTTCTCCTCTGTCTCTTACCTGTGTCGAGATAATCGAGAATCATGGAGCGTTCGTGTCGCTCCGGAACCGAAAGTCGTCGGTTCGAAACGAGAACGTTAGATCCATATTCCTGATCGTTGAGGCACTCTAAAACTATTAGGCTGTTTTGCTCTCTGATGCCCGTGGACCGAGAGAACGTAGAATAACGGAGCGATCGTGTCGCTCCGGAGCCCGAGCGAAAAAATTCTAAGTCCCCGTTCGTGTCGCTCCGGAGCCCGAGCGAAAAAATTCTAAGTACCCGTTCGTGTCGCTCCGGAACCGAATGTCGACGGAACGAAAGGACAACGGTAGATCCTTATTCCTGGTGCTCGTGGCTCTCTAAAACCATACACTTGTTCTCCTCTGTCTCTTACCTGTGTCGAGATAATCGAGAATCATGGAGCGTTCGTGTCGCTCCGGAACCGAAAGTCGTCGGTTCGAAACGAGAACGTTAGATCCATATTCCTGATCGTTGAGGCACTCTAAAACTATTAGGCTGTTTTGCTCTCTGATGCCCGTGGACCGAGAGAACGTAGAATAACGGAGCGATCGTGTCGCTCCGGAGCCCGAGCGAAAAAATTCTAAGTCCCCGTTCGTGTCGCTCCGGAGCCCGAGCGAAAAAATTCTAAGTCCCCGTTCGTGTCGCTCCGGAACCGAATGTCGACGGAACGAAATGACAACGGTAGATCCTTATTCCTGGTGCTCGTGGCTCTCTAAAACCATACACTTGTTCTCCTCTGTCTCTTACCTGTGTCGAGATAATCGAGAATCATGGAGCGTTCGTGTCGCTCCGGAACCGAAAGTCGTCGGTTCGAAACGAGAACGTTAGATCCATATTCCTGATCGTTGAGGCACTCTAAAACTATTAGGCTGTTTTGCTCTCTGATGCCCGTGGACCGAGAGAACGTAGAATAACGGAGCGATCGTGTCGCTCCGGAGCCCGAGCGAAAAAATTCCAAGTCCCCGTTCGTGTCGCTCCGGAACCGAATGTCGACGGAACGAAAGGACAACGGTAGATCCTTATTCCTGGTGCTCGTGGCTCTCTAAAACCATACACTTGTTCTCCTCTGTCTCTTACCTGTGTCGAGATAATCGAGAATCATGGAGCGTTCGTGTCGCTCCGGAACCGAAAGTCGTCGGTTCGAAACGAGAACGTTAGATCCATATTCCTGATCGTTGAGGCACTCTAAAACTATTAGGCTGTTTTGCTCTCTGATGCCCGTGGACCGAGAGAACGTAGAATAACGGAGCGATCGTGTCGCTCCGGAGCCCGAGCGAAAAAATTCCAAGTCCCCGTTCGTGTCGCTCCGGAGCCCGAGCGAAAAAATTCTAAGTCCCCGTTCGTGTCGCTCCGGAACCGAATGTCGACGGAACGAAAGGACAACGGTAGATCCTTATTCCTGGTGCTCGTGGCTCTCTAAAACCATACACTTGTTCTCCTCTGTCTCTTACCTGTGTCGAGATAATCGAGAATCATGGAGCGTTCGTGTCGCTCCGGAACCGAAAGTCGTCGGTTCGAAACGAGAACGTTAGATCCATATTCCTGATCGTTGAGGCACTCTAAAACTATTAGGCTGTTTTGCTCTCTGATGCCCGTGGACCGAGAGAACGTAGAATAACGGAGCGATCGTGTCGCTCCGGAGCCCGAGCGAAAAAGTTCTAAGTCCCCGTTTGTGTCGCTCCGGACCCCGAGCGAAAAAATTCTAAGTCCCCGTTCGTGTCGCTCCGGAACCGAATGTCGACGGAACGAAAGGACAACGGTAGATCCTTATTCCTGGTGCTCGTGGCTCTCTAAAACCATACACTTGTTCTCCTCTGTCTCTTACCTGTGTCGAGATAATCGAGAATCATGGAGCGTTCGTGTCGCTCCGGAACCGAAAGTCGTCGGTTCGAAACGAGAACGTTAGATCCATATTCCTGATCGTTGAGGCACTCTAAAACTATTAGGCTGTTTTGCTCTCTGATGCCCGTGGACCGAGAGAACGTAGAATAACGGAGCGATCGTGTCGCTCCGGAGCCCGAGCGAAAAAATTCTAAGTCCCCGTTCGTGTCGCTCCGGAGCCCGAGCGAAAAAATTCTAAGTCCCCGTTCGTGTCGCTCCGGAACCGAATGTCGACGGAACGAAAGGACAACGGTAGATCCTTATTCCTGGTGCTCGTGGCTCTCTAAAACCATACACTTGTTCTCCTCTGTCTCTTACCTGTGTCGAGATAATCGAGAATCATGGAGCGTTCGTGTCGCTCCGGAACCGAAAGTCGTCGGTTCGAAACGAGAACGTTAGATCCATATTCCTGATCGTTGAGGCACTCTAAAACTATTAGGCTGTTTTGCTCTCTGATGCCCGTGGACCGAGAGAACGTAGAATAACGGAGCGATCGTGTCGCTCCGGAGCCCGAGCGAAAAAGTTCTAAGTCCCCGTTTGTGTCGCTCCGGACCCCGAGCGAAAAAATTCTAAGTCCCCGTTCGTGTCGCTCCGGAACCGAATGTCGACGGAACGAAAGGACAACGGTAGATCCTTATTCCTGGTGCTCGTGGCTCTCTAAAACCATACACTTGTTCTCCTCTGTCTCTTACCTGTGTCGAGATAATCGAGAATCATGGAGCGTTCGTGTCGCTCCGGAACCGAAAGTCGTCGGTTCGAAACGAGAACGTTAGATCCATATTCCTGATCGTTGAGGCACTCTAAAACTATTAGGCTGTTTTGCTCTCTGATGCCCGTGGACCGAGAGAACGTAGAATAACGGAGCGATCGTGTCGCTCCGGAGCCCGAGCGAAAAAGTTCTAAGTCCCCGTTCGTGTCGCTCCGGAGCCCGAGCGAAAAAATTCTAAGTCCCCGGTCGTGTCGCTCCGGAACCGAATGTCGACGGAACGAAAGGACAACGGTAGATCCTTATTCCTGGTGCTCGTGGCTCTCTAAAACCATACACTTGTTCTCCTCTGTCTCTTACCTGTGTCGAGATAATCGAGAATCATGGAGCGTTCGTGTCGCTCCGGAACCGAAAGTCGTCGGTTCGAAACGAGAACGTTAGATCCATATTCCTGATCGTTGAGGCACTCTAAAACTATTAGGCTGTTTTGCTCTCTGATGCCCGTGGACCGAGAGAACGTAGAATAACGGAGCGATCGTGTCGCTCCGGAGCCCGAGCGAAAAAGTTCTAAGTCCCCGTTCGTGTCGCTCCGGAGCCCGAGCGAAAAAATTCTAAGTCCCCGTTCGTGTCGCTCCGGAACCGAATGTCGACGGAACGAAAGGACAACGGTAGATCCTTATTCCTGGTGCTCGTGGCTCTCTAAAACCATACACTTGTTCTCCTCTGTCTCTTACCTGTGTCGAGATAATCGAGAATCATGGAGCGTTCGTGTCGCTCCGGAACCGAAAGTCGTCGGTTCGAAACGAGAACGTTAGATCCATATTCCTGATCGTTGAGGCACTCTAAAACTATTAGGCTGTTTTGCTCTCTGATGCCCGTGGACCGAGAGAACGTAGAATAACGGAGCGATCGTGTCGCTCCGGAGCCCGAGCGAAGAAATTCTAAGTCCCCGTTCGTGTCGCTCCGGAGCCCGAGCGAAAAAATTCTAAGTCCCCGTTCGTGTCGCTCCGGAACCGAATGTCGACGGAACGAAAGGACAACGGTAGATCCTTATTCCTGGTGCTCGTGGCTCTCTAAAACCATACACTTGTTCTCCTCTGTCTCTTACCTGTGTCGAGATAATCGAGAATCATGGAGCGTTCGTGTCGCTCCGGAACCGAATGTCGTCGGTTCGAAACGAGAACGTTAGATCCATATTCCTGATCGTTGAGGCACTCTAAAACTATTAGGCTGTTTTGCACTCTGATGCCCGTGGACCGAGAGAACGTAGAATAACGGAGCGATCGTGTCGCTCCGGAGCCCGAGCGAAAAAATTCTAAGTCCCCGTTCGTGTCGCTCCGGAACCGAATGTCGACGGAACGAAAGGACAACGGTAGATCCTTATTCCTGGTGCTCGTGGCTCTCTAAAACCATACACTTGTTCTCCTCTGTCTCTTACCTGTGTCGAGATAATCGAGAATCATGGAGCGTTCGTGTCGCTCCGGAACCGAATGTCGTCGGTTCGAAACGAGAACGTTAGATCCATATTCCTGATCGTTGAGGCACTCTAAAACTATTAGGCTGTTTTGCACTCTGATGCCCGTGGACCGAGAGAACGTAGAATAACGGAGCGATCGTGTCGCTCCGGAGCCCGAGCGAAAAAATTCTAAGTCCCCGTTCGTGTCGCTCCGGAGCCCGAGCGAAAAAATTCTAAGTCCCCGTTCGTGTCGCTCCGGAACCGAATGTCGACGGAACGAAAGGACAACGGTAGATCCTTATTCCTGGTGCTCGTGGCTCTCTAAAACCATACACTTGTTCTCCTCTGTCTCTTACCTGTGTCGAGATAATCGAGAATCATGGAGCGTTCGTGTCGCTCCGGAACCGAAAGTCGTCGGTTCGAAACGAGAACGTTAGATCCATATTCCTGATCGTTGAGGCACTCTAAAACTATTAGGCTGTTTTGCTCTCTGATGCCCGTGGACCGAGAGAACGTAGAATAACGGAGCGATCGTGTCGCTCCGGAGCCCGAGCGAAAAAATTCTAAGTCCCCGTTCGTGTCGCTCCGGAGCCCGAGCGAAAAAATTCTAAGTCCCCGTTCGTGTCGCTCCGGAACCGAATGTCGACGGAACGAAAGGACAACGGTAGATCCTTATTCCTGGTGCTCGTGGCTCTCTAAAACCATACACTTGTTCTCCTCTGTCTCTTACCTGTGTCGAGATAATCGAGAATCATTGGAGCGTTCGTGTCGCTCCGGAACCGAAAGTCGTCGGTTCGAAACGAGAACGTTAGATCCATATTCCTGATCGTTGAGGCACTCTAAAACTATTAGGCTGTTTTGCTCTCTGATGCCCGTGGACCGAGAGAACGTAGAATAACGGAGCGATCGTGTCGCTCCGGAGCCCGAGCGAAAAAATTCCAAGTCCCCGTTCGTGTCGCTCCGGAACCGAATGTCGACGGAACGAAAGGACAACGGTAGATCCTTATTCCTGGTGCTCGTGGCTCTCTAAAACCATACACTTGTTCTCCTCTGTCTCTTACCTGTGTCGAGATAATCGAGAATCATGGAGCGTTCGTGTCGCTCCGGAACCGAAAGTCGTCGGTTCGAAACGAGAACGTTAGATCCATATTCCTGATCGTTGAGGCACTCTAAAACTATTAGGCTGTTTTGCTCTCTGATGCCCGTGGACCGAGAGAACGTAGAATAACGGAGCGATCGTGTCGCTCCGGAGCCCGAGCGAAAAAATTCTAAGTCCCCGTTCGTGTCGCTCCGGAGCCCGAGCGAAAAAATTCTATGTCCCCGTTCGTGTCGCTCCGGAACCGAATGTCGACGGAACGAAAGGACAACGGTAGATCCTTATTCCTGGTGCTCGTGGCTCTCTAAAACCATACACTTGTTCTCCTCTGTCTCTTACCTGTGTCGAGATAATCGAGAATCATGGAGCGTTCGTGTCGCTCCGGAACCGAAAGTCGTCGGTTCGAAACGAGAACGTTAGATCCATATTCCTGATCGTTGAGGCACTCTAAAACTATTAGGCTGTTTTGCTCTCTGATGCCCGTGGACCGAGAGAACGTAGAATAACGGAGCGATCGTGTCGCTCCGGAGCCCGAGCGAAAAAGTTCTAAGTCCCCGTTCGTGTCGCTCCGGAGCCCGAGCGAAAAAATTCTAAGTCCCCGTTCGTGTCGCTCCGGAACCGAATGTCGACGGAACGAAAGGACAACGGTAGATCCTTATTCCTGGTGCTCGTGGCTCTCTAAAACCATACACTTGTTCTCCTCTGTCTCTTACCTGTGTCGAGATAATCGAGAATCATGGAGCGTTCGTGTCGCTCCGGAACCGAAAGTCGTCGGTTCGAAACGAGAACGTTAGATCCATATTCCTGATCGTTGAGGCACTCTAAAACTATTAGGCTGTTTTGCTCTCTGATGCCCGTGGACCGAGAGAACGTAGAATAACGGAGCGATCGTGTCGCTCCGGAGCCCGAGCGAAAAAATTCTAAGTCCCCGTTCGTGTCGCTCCGGAGCCCGAGCGAAAAAATTCTAAGTCCCCGTTCGTGTCGCTCCGGAACCGAATGTCGACGGAACGAAAGGACAACGGTAGATCCTTATTCCTGGTGCTCGTGGCTCTCTAAAACCATACACTTGTTCTCCTCTGTCTCTTACCTGTGTCGAGATAATCGAGAATCATGGAGCGTTCGTGTCGCTCCGGAACCGAAAGTCGTCGGTTCGAAACGAGAACGTTAGATCCATATTCCTGATCGTTGAGGCACTCTAAAACTATTAGGCTGTTTTGCTCTCTGATGCCCGTGGACCGAGAGAACGTAGAATAACGGAGCGATCGTGTCGCTCCGGAGCCCGAGCGAAAAAATTCTAAGTCCCCGTTCGTGTCGCTCCGGAGCCCGAGCGAAAAAATTCTAAGTCCCCGTTCGTGTCGCTCCGGAACCGAATGTCGACGGAACGAAAGGACAACGGTAGATCCTTATTCCTGGTGCTCGTGGCTCTCTAAAACCATACACTTGTTCTCCTCTGTCTCTTACCTGTGTCGAGATAATCGAGAATCATGGAGCGTTCGTGTCGCTCCGGAACCGAAAGTCGTCGGTTCGAAACGAGAACGTTAGATCCATATTCCTGATCGTTGAGGCACTCTAAAACTATTAGGCTGTTTTGCTCTCTGATGCCCGTGGACCGAGAGAACGTAGAATAACGGAGCGATCGTGTCGCTCCGGAGCCCGAGCGAAAAAATTCTAAGTCCCCGTTCGTGTCGCTCCGGAGCCCGAGCGAAAAAATTCTAAGTCCCCGTTCGTGTCGCTCCGGAACCGAATGTCGACGGAACGAAAGGACAACGGTAGATCCTTATTCCTGGTGCTCGTGGCTCTCTAAAACCATACACTTGTTCTCCTCTGTCTCTTACCTGTGTCGAGATAATCGAGAATCATGGAGCGTTCGTGTCGCTCCGGAACCGAAAGTCGTCGGTTCGAAACGAGAACGTTAGATCCATATTCCTGATCGTTGAGGCACTCTAAAACTATTAGGCTGTTTTGCTCTCTGATGCCCGTGGACCGAGAGAACGTAGAATAACGGAGCGATCGTGTCGCTCCGGAGCCCGAGCGAAAAAATTCCAAGTCCCCGTTCGTGTCGCTCCGGAACCGAATGTCGACGGAACGAAAGGACAACGGTAGATCCTTATTCCTGGTGCTCGTGGCTCTCTAAAACCATACACTTGTTCTCCTCTGTCTCTTACCTGTGTCGAGATAATCGAGAATCATGGAGCGTTCGTGTCGCTCCGGAACCGAAAGTCGTCGGTTCGAAACGAGAACGTTAGATCCATATTCCTGATCGTTGAGGCACTCTAAAACTATTAGGCTGTTTTGCTCTCTGATGCCCGTGGACCGAGAGAACGTAGAATAACGGAGCGATCGTGTCGCTCCGGAGCCCGAGCGAAAAAATTCTAAGTCCCCGTTCGTGTCGCTCCGGAGCCCGAGCGAAAAAATTCTAAGTCCCCGTTCGTGTCGCTCCGGAACCGAATGTCGACGGAACGAAAGGACAACGGTAGATCCTTATTCCTGGTGCTCGTGGCTCTCTAAAACCATACACTTGTTCTCCTCTGTCTCTTACCTGTGTCGAGATAATCGAGAATCATTGGAGCGTTCGTGTCGCTCCGGAACCGAAAGTCGTCGGTTCGAAACGAGAACGTTAGATCCATATTCCTGATCGTTGAGGCACTCTAAAACTATTAGGCTGTTTTGCTCTCTGATGCCCGTGGACCGAGAGAACGTAGAATAACGGAGCGATCGTGTCGCTCCGGAGCCCGAGCGAAAAAATTCCAAGTCCCCGTTCGTGTCGCTCCGGAACCGAATGTCGACGGAACGAAAGGACAACGGTAGATCCTTATTCCTGGTGCTCGTGGCTCTCTAAAACCATACACTTGTTCTCCTCTGTCTCTTACCTGTGTCGAGATAATCGAGAATCATGGAGCGTTCGTGTCGCTCCGGAACCGAAAGTCGTCGGTTCGAAACGAGAACGTTAGATCCATATTCCTGATCGTTGAGGCACTCTAAAACTATTAGGCTGTTTTGCTCTCTGATGCCCGTGGACCGAGAGAACGTAGAATAACGGAGCGATCGTGTCGCTCCGGAGCCCGAGCGAAAAAATTCTAAGTCCCCGTTCGTGTCGCTCCGGAGCCCGAGCGAAAAAATTCTATGTCCCCGTTCGTGTCGCTCCGGAACCGAATGTCGACGGAACGAAAGGACAACGGTAGATCCTTATTCCTGGTGCTCGTGGCTCTCTAAAACCATACACTTGTTCTCCTCTGTCTCTTACCTGTGTCGAGATAATCGAGAATCATGGAGCGTTCGTGTCGCTCCGGAACCGAAAGTCGTCGGTTCGAAACGAGAACGTTAGATCCATATTCCTGATCGTTGAGGCACTCTAAAACTATTAGGCTGTTTTGCTCTCTGATGCCCGTGGACCGAGAGAACGTAGAATAACGGAGCGATCGTGTCGCTCCGGAGCCCGAGCGAAAAAGTTCTAAGTCCCCGTTCGTGTCGCTCCGGAGCCCGAGCGAAAAAATTCTAAGTCCCCGTTCGTGTCGCTCCGGAACCGAATGTCGACGGAACGAAAGGACAACGGTAGATCCTTATTCCTGGTGCTCGTGGCTCTCTAAAACCATACACTTGTTCTCCTCTGTCTCTTACCTGTGTCGAGATAATCGAGAATCATGGAGCGTTCGTGTCGCTCCGGAACCGAAAGTCGTCGGTTCGAAACGAGAACGTTAGATCCATATTCCTGATCGTTGAGGCACTCTAAAACTATTAGGCTGTTTTGCTCTCTGATGCCCGTGGACCGAGAGAACGTAGAATAACGGAGCGATCGTGTCGCTCCGGAGCCCGAGCGAAAAAATTCTAAGTCCCCGTTCGTGTCGCTCCGGAGCCCGAGCGAAAAAATTCTAAGTCCCCGTTCGTGTCGCTCCGGAACCGAATGTCGACGGAACGAAAGGACAACGGTAGATCCTTATTCCTGGTGCTCGTGGCTCTCTAAAACCATACACTTGTTCTCCTCTGTCTCTTACCTGTGTCGAGATAATCGAGAATCATGGAGCGTTCGTGTCGCTCCGGAACCGAAAGTCGTCGGTTCGAAACGAGAACGTTAGATCCATATTCCTGATCGTTGAGGCACTCTAAAACTATTAGGC
The DNA here is from genome assembly GCF_051401765.1 of Calliopsis andreniformis. Lineage (NCBI taxonomy): Eukaryota > Metazoa > Arthropoda > Insecta > Hymenoptera > Andrenidae > Calliopsis > Calliopsis andreniformis. The sequence goes on along the minus strand of NW_027480450.1, from coordinate 5,191,911 downwards.
TGTTTTGCTCTCTGATGCCCGTGGACCGAGAGAACGTAGAATAACGGAGCGATCGTGTCGCTCCGGAGCCCGAGCGAAAAAATTCTAAGTCCCCGTTCGTGTCGCTCCGGAGCCCGAGCGAAAAAATTCTAAGTCCCCGTTCGTGTCGCTCCGGAACCGAATGTCGACGGAACGAAAGGACAACGGTAGATCCTTATTCCTGGTGCTCGTGGCTCTCTAAAACCATACACTTGTTCTCCTCTGTCTCTTACCTGTGTCGAGATAATCGAGAATCATGGAGCGTTCGTGTCGCTCCGGAACCGAAAGTCGTCGGTTCGAAACGAGAACGTTAGATCCATATTCCTGATCGTTGAGGCACTCTAAAACTATTAGGCTGTTTTGCTCTCTGATGCCCGTGGACCGAGAGAACGTAGAATAACGGAGCGATCGTGTCGCTCCGGAGCCCGAGCGAAAAAATTCTAAGTCCCCGTTCGTGTCGCTCCGGAGCCCGAGCGAAAAAATTCTAAGTCCCCGTTCGTGTCGCTCCGGAACCGAATGTCGACGGAACGAAAGGACAACGGTAGATCCTTATTCCTGGTGCTCGTGGCTCTCTAAAACCATACACTTGTTCTCCTCTGTCTCTTACCTGTGTCGAGATAATCGAGAATCATGGAGCGTTCGTGTCGCTCCGGAACCGAAAGTCGTCGGTTCGAAACGAGAACGTTAGATCCATATTCCTGATCGTTGAGGCACTCTAAAACTATTAGGCTGTTTTGCTCTCTGATGCCCGTGGACCGAGAGAACGTAGAATAACGGAGCGATCGTGTCGCTCCGGAGCCCGAGCGAAAAAATTCTAAGTCCCCGTTCGTGTCGCTCCGGAGCCCGAGCGAAAAAATTCTAAGTCCCCGTTCGTGTCGCTCCGGAACCGAATGTCGACGGAACGAAAGGACAACGGTAGATCCTTATTCCTGGTGCTCGTGGCTCTCTAAAACCATACACTTGTTCTCCTCTGTCTCTTACCTGTGTCGAGATAATCGAGAATCATGGAGCGTTCGTGTCGCTCCGGAACCGAAAGTCGTCGGTTCGAAACGAGAACGTTAGATCCATATTCCTGATCGTTGAGGCACTCTAAAACTATTAGGCTGTTTTGCTCTCTGATGCCCGTGGACCGAGAGAACGTAGAATAACGGAGCGATCGTGTCGCTCCGGAGCCCGAGCGAAAAAATTCTAAGTCCCCGTTCGTGTCGCTCCGGAGCCCGAGCGAAAAAATTCTAAGTCCCCGTTCGTGTCGCTCCGGAACCGAATGTCGACGGAACGAAAGGACAACGGTAGATCCTTATTCCTGGTGCTCGTGGCTCTCTAAAACCATACACTTGTTCTCCTCTGTCTCTTACCTGTGTCGAGATAATCGAGAATCATGGAGCGTTCGTGTCGCTCCGGAACCGAAAGTCGTCGGTTCGAAACGAGAACGTTAGATCCATATTCCTGATCGTTGAGGCACTCTAAAACTATTAGGCTGTTTTGCTCTCTGATGCCCGTGGACCGAGAGAACGTAGAATAACGGAGCGATCGTGTCGCTCCGGAGCCCGAGCGAAAAAATTCTAAGTCCCCGTTCGTGTCGCTCCGGAGCCCGAGCGAAAAAGTTCTAAGTCCCCGTTCGTGTCGCTCCGGAGCCCGAGCGAAAAAATTCTAAGTCCCCGTTCGTGTCGCTCCGGAACCGAATGTCGACGGAACGAAAGGACAACGGTAGATCCTTATTCCTGGTGCTCGTGGCTCTCTAAAACCATACACTTGTTCTCCTCTGTCTCTTACCTGTGTCGAGATAATCGAGAATCATGGAGCGTTCGTGTCGCTCCGGAACCGAATGTCGTCGGTTCGAAACGAGAACGTTAGATCCATATTCCTGATCGTTGAGGCACTCTAAAACTATTAGGCTGTTTTGCACTCTGATGCCCGTGGACCGAGAGAACGTAGAATAACGGAGCGATCGTGTCGCTCCGGAGCCCGAGCGAAAAAATTCTAAGTCCCCGTTCGTGTCGCTCCGGAGCCCGAGCGAAAAAATTCTAAGTCCCCGTTCGTGTCGCTCCGGAACCGAATGTCGACGGAACGAAAGGACAACGGTAGATCCTTATTCCTGGTGCTCGTGGCTCTCTAAAACCATACACTTGTTCTCCTCTGTCTCTTACCTGTGTCGAGATAATCGAGAATCATGGAGCGTTCGTGTCGCTCCGGAACCGAAAGTCGTCGGTTCGAAACGAGAACGTTAGATCCATATTCCTGATCGTTGAGGCACTCTAAAACTATTAGGCTGTTTTGCTCTCTGATGCCCGTGGACCGAGAGAACGTAGAATAACGGAGCGATCGTGTCGCTCCGGAGCCCGAGCGAAAAAATTCTAAGTCCCCGTTCGTGTCGCTCCGGAGCCCGAGCGAAAAAATTCTAAGTCCCCGTTCGTGTCGCTCCGGAACCGAATGTCGACGGAACGAAAGGACAACGGTAGATCCTTATTCCTGGTGCTCGTGGCTCTCTAAAACCATACACTTGTTCTCCTCTGTCTCTTACCTGTGTCGAGATAATCGAGAATCATTGGAGCGTTCGTGTCGCTCCGGAACCGAAAGTCGTCGGTTCGAAACGAGAACGTTAGATCCATATTCCTGATCGTTGAGGCACTCTAAAACTATTAGGCTGTTTTGCTCTCTGATGCCCGTGGACCGAGAGAACGTAGAATAACGGAGCGATCGTGTCGCTCCGGAGCCCGAGCGAAAAAATTCCAAGTCCCCGTTCGTGTCGCTCCGGAACCGAATGTCGACGGAACGAAAGGACAACGGTAGATCCTTATTCCTGGTGCTCGTGGCACTCTAAAACCATACACTTGTTCTCCTCTGTCTCTTACCTGTGTCGAGATAATCGAGAATCATGGAGCGTTCGTGTCGCTCCGGAACCGAAAGTCGTCGGTTCGAAACGAGAACGTTAGATCCATATTCCTGATCGTTGAGGCACTCTAAAACTATTAGGCTGTTTTGCTCTCTGATGCCCGTGGACCGAGAGAACGTAGAATAACGGAGCGATCGTGTCGCTCCGGAGCCCGAGCGAAAAAATTCTAAGTCCCCGTTCGTGTCGCTCCGGAGCCCGAGCGAAAAAATTCTAAGTCCCCGTTCGTGTCGCTCCGGAACCGAATGTCGACGGAACGAAAGGACAACGGTAGATCCTTATTCCTGGTGCTCGTGGCTCTCTAAAACCATACACTTGTTCTCCTCTGTCTCTTACCTGTGTCGAGATAATCGAGAATCATGGAGCGTTCGTGTCGCTCCGGAACCGAAAGTCGTCGGTTCGAAACGAGAACGTTAGATCCATATTCCTGATCGTTGAGGCACTCTAAAACTATTAGGCTGTTTTGCTCTCTGATGCCCGTGGACCGAGAGAACGTAGAATAACGGAGCGATCGTGTCGCTCCGGAGCCCGAGCGAAAAAGTTCTAAGTCCCCGTTCGTGTCGCTCCGGAGCCCGAGCGAAAAAATTCTAAGTCCCCGTTCGTGTCGCTCCGGAACCGAATGTCGACGGAACGAAAGGACAACGGTAGATCCTTATTCCTGGTGCTCGTGGCTCTCTAAAACCATACACTTGTTCTCCTCTGTCTCTTACCTGTGTCGAGATAATCGAGAATCATGGAGCGTTCGTGTCGCTCCGGAACCGAATGTCGTCGGTTCGAAACGAGAACGTTAGATCCATATTCCTGATCGTTGAGGCACTCTAAAACTATTAGGCTGTTTTGCACTCTGATGCCCGTGGACCGAGAGAACGTAGAGTAACGGAGCGATCGTGTCGCTCCGGAGCCCGAGCGAAAAAATTCTAAGTCCCCGTTCGTGTCGCTCCGGAGCCCGAGCGAAAAAATTCTAAGTCCCCGTTCGTGTCGCTCCGGAACCGAATGTCGACGGAACGAAAGGACAACGGTAGATCCTTATTCCTGGTGCTCGTGGCTCTCTAAAACCATACACTTGTTCTCCTCTGTCTCTTACCTGTGTCGAGATAATCGAGAATCATGGAGCGTTCGTGTCGCTCCGGAACCGAAAGTCGTCGGTTCGAAACGAGAACGTTAGATCCATATTCCTGATCGTTGAGGCACTCTAAAACTATTAGGCTGTTTTGCTCTCTGATGCCCGTGGACCGAGAGAACGTAGAATAACGGAGCGATCGTGTCGCTCCGGAGCCCGAGCGAAAAAATTCTAAGTCCCCGTTCGTGTCGCTCCGGAGCCCGAGCGAAAAAGTTCTAAGTCCCCGTTCGTGTCGCTCCGGAGCCCGAGCGAAAAAATTCTAAGTCCCCGTTCGTGTCGCTCCGGAACCGAATGTCGACGGAACGAAAGGACAACGGTAGATCCTTATTCCTGGTGCTCGTGGCTCTCTAAAACCATACACTTGTTCTCCTCTGTCTCTTACCTGTGTCGAGATAATCGAGAATCATGGAGCGTTCGTGTCGCTCCGGAACCGAAAGTCGTCGGTTCGAAACGAGAACGTTAGATCCATATTCCTGATCGTTGAGGCACTCTAAAACTATTAGGCTGTTTTGCTCTCTGATGCCCGTGGACCGAGAGAACGTAGAATAACGGAGCGATCGTGTCGCTCCGGAGCCCGAGCGAAAAAATTCTAAGTCCCCGTTCGTGTCGCTCCGGAGCCCGAGCGAAAAAGTTCTAAGTCCCCGTTCGTGTCGCTCCGGAGCCCGAGCGAAAAAATTCTAAGTCCCCGTTCGTGTCGCTCCGGAACCGAATGTCGACGGAACGAAAGGACAACGGTAGATCCTTATTCCTGGTGCTCGTGGCTCTCTAAAACCATACACTTGTTCTCCTCTGTCTCTTACCTGTGTCGAGATAATCGAGAATCATGGAGCGTTCGTGTCGCTCCGGAACCGAAAGTCGTCGGTTCGAAACGAGAACGTTAGATCCATATTCCTGATCGTTGAGGCACTCTAAAACTATTAGGCTGTTTTGCTCTCTGATGCCCGTGGACCGAGAGAACGTAGAATAACGGAGCGATCGTGTCGCTCCGGAGCCCGAGCGAAAAAATTCTAAGTCCCCGTTCGTGTCGCTCCGGAGCCCGAGCGAAAAAGTTCTAAGTCCCCGTTCGTGTCGCTCCGGAGCCCGAGCGAAAAAATTGTAAGTCCCCGTTCGTGTCGCTCCGGAACCGAATGTCGACGGAACGAAAGGACAACGGTAGATCCTTATTCCTGGTGCTCGTGGCTCTCTAAAACCATACACTTGTTCTCCTCTGTCTCTTACCTGTGTCGAGATAATCGAGAATCATGGAGCGTTCGTGTCGCTCCGGAACCGAATGTCGTCGGTTCGAAACGAGAACGTTAGATCAATATTCCTGATCGTTGAGGCACTCTAAAACTATTAGGCTGTTTTGCACTCTGATGCCCGTGGACCGAGAGAACGTAGAATAACGGAGCGATCGTGTCGCTCCGGAGCCCGAGCGAAAAAATTCTAAGTCCCCGTTCGTGTCGCTCCGGAGCCCGAGCGAAAAAATTCTAAGTCCCCGTTCGTGTCGCTCCGGAACCGAATGTCGACGGAACGAAAGGACAACGGTAGATCCTTATTCCTGGTGCTCGTGGCTCTCTAAAACCATACACTTGTTCTCCTCTGTCTCTTACCTGTGTCGAGATAATCGAGAATCATGGAGCGTTCGTGTCGCTCCGGAACCGAAAGTCGTCGGTTCGAAACGAGAACGTTAGATCCATATTCCTGATCGTTGAGGCACTCTAAAACTATTAGGCTGTTTTGCTCTCTGATGCCCGTGGACCGAGAGAACGTAGAATAACGGAGCGATCGTGTCGCTCCGGAGCCCGAGCGAAAAAATTCTAAGTCCCCGTTCGTGTCGCTCCGGAGCCCGAGCGAAAAAATTCTAAGTCCCCGTTCGTGTCGCTCCGGAACCGAATGTCGACGGAACGAAAGGACAACGGTAGATCCTTATTCCTGGTGCTCGTGGCTCTCTAAAACCATACACTTGTTCTCCTCTGTCTCTTACCTGTGTCGAGATAATCGAGAATCATGGAGCGTTCGTGTCGCTCCGGAACCGAAAGTCGTCGGTTCGAAACGAGAACGTTAGATCCATATTCCTGATCGTTGAGGCACTCTAAAACTATTAGGCTGTTTTGCTCTCTGATGCCCGTGGACCGAGAGAACGTAGAATAACGGAGCGATCGTGTCGCTCCGGAGCCCGAGCGAAAAAATTCCAAGTCCCCGTTCGTGTCGCTCCGGAACCGAATGTCGACGGAACGAAAGGACAACGGTAGATCCTTATTCCTGGTGCTCGTGGCTCTCTAAAACCATACACTTGTTCTCCTCTGTCTCTTACCTGTGTCGAGATAATCGAGAATCATGGAGCGTTCGTGTCGCTCCGGAACCGAAAGTCGTCGGTTCGAAACGAGAACGTTAGATCCATATTCCTGATCGTTGAGGCACTCTAAAACTATTAGGCTGTTTTGCTCTCTGATGCCCGTGGACCGAGAGAACGTAGAATAACGGAGCGATCGTGTCGCTCCGGAGCCCGAGCGAAAAAATTCTAAGTCCCCGTTCGTGTCGCTCCGGAGCCCGAGCGAAAAAATTCTAAGTCCCCGTTCGTGTCGCTCCGGAACCGAATGTCGACGGAACGAAAGGACAACGGTAGATCCTTATTCCTGGTGCTCGTGGCTCTCTAAAACCATACACTTGTTCTCCTCTGTCTCTTACCTGTGTCGAGATAATCGAGAATCATGGAGCGTTCGTGTCGCTCCGGAACCGAAAGTCGTCGGTTCGAAACGAGAACGTTAGATCCATATTCCTGATCGTTGAGGCACTCTAAAACTATTAGGCTGTTTTGCTCTCTGATGCCCGTGGACCGAGAGAACGTAGAATAACGGAGCGATCGTGTCGCTCCGGAGCCCGAGCGAAAAAATTCTAAGTCCCCGTTCGTGTCGCTCCGGAGCCCGAGCGAAAAAGTTCTAAGTCCCCGTTCGTGTCGCTCCGGAGCCCGAGCGAAAAAATTCTAAGTCCCCGTTCGTGTCGCTCCGGAACCGAATGTCGACGGAACGAAAGGACAACGGTAGATCCTTATTCCTGGTGCTCGTGGCTCTCTAAAACCATACACTTGTTCTCCTCTGTCTCTTACCTGTGTCGAGATAATCGAGAATCATGGAGCGTTCGTGTCGCTCCGGAACCGAATGTCGTCGGTTCGAAACGAGAACGTTAGATCAATATTCCTGATCGTTGAGGCACTCTAAAACTATTAGGCTGTTTTGCACTCTGATGCCCGTGGACCGAGAGAACGTAGAATAACGGAGCGATCGTGTCGCTCCGGAGCCCGAGCGAAAAAATTCTAAGTCCCCGTTCGTGTCGCTCCGGAGCCCGAGCGAAAAAATTCTAAGTCCCCGTTCGTGTCGCTCCGGAACCGAATGTCGACGGAACGAAAGGACAACGGTAGATCCTTATTCCTGGTGCTCGTGGCTCTCTAAAACCATACACTTGTTCTCCTCTGTCTCTTACCTGTGTCGAGATAATCGAGAATCATGGAGCGTTCGTGTCGCTCCGGAACCGAAAGTCGTCGGTTCGAAACGAGAACGTTAGATCCATATTCCTGATCGTTGAGGCACTCTAAAACTATTAGGCTGTTTTGCACTCTGATGCCCGTGGACCGAGAGAACGTAGAATAACGGAGCGATCGTGTCGCTCCGGAGCCCGAGCGAAAAAGTTCTAAGTCCCCGTTCGTGTCGCTCCGGAGCCCGAGCGAAAAAATTCTAAGTCCCCGTTCGTGTCGCTCCGGAACCGAATGTCGACGGAACGAAAGGACAACGGTAGATCCTTATTCCTGGTGCTCGTGGCTCTCTAAAACCATACACTTGTTCTCCTCTGTCTCTTACCTGTGTCGAGATAATCGAGAATCATTGGAGCGTTCGTGTCGCTCCGGAACCGAAAGTCGTCGGTTCGAAACGAGAACGTTAGATCCATATTCCTGATCGTTGAGGCACTCGAAAACTATTAGGCTGTTTTGCTCTCTGATGCCCGTGGACCGAGAGAACGTAGAATAACGGAGCGATCGTGTCGCTCCGGAGCCCGAGCGAAAAAATTCTAAGTCCCCGTTCGTGTCGCTCCGGAGCCCGAGCGAAAAAATTCTAAGTCCCCGTTCGTGTCGCTCCGGAACCGAATGTCGACGGAACGAAAGGACAACGGTAGATCCTTATTCCTGGTGCTCGTGGCTCTCTAAAACCATACACTTGTTCTCCTCTGTCTCTTACCTGTGTCGAGATAATCGAGAATCATGGAGCGTTCGTGTCGCTCCGGAACCGAAAGTCGTCGGTTCGAAACGAGAACGTTAGATCCATATTCCTGATCGTTGAGGCACTCTAAAACTATTAGGCTGTTTTGCTCTCTGATGCCCGTGGACCGAGAGAACGTAGAATAACGGAGCGATCGTGTCGCTCCGGAGCCCGAGCGAAAAAATTCTAAGTCCCCGTTCGTGTCGCTCCGGAGCCCGAGCGAAAAAATTCTAAGTCCCCGTTCGTGTCGCTCCGGAACCGAATGTCGACGGAACGAAAGGACAACGGTAGATCCTTATTCCTGGTGCTCGTGGCTCTCTAAAACCATACACTTGTTCTCCTCTGTCTCTTACCTGTGTCGAGATAATCGAGAATCATGGAGCGTTCGTGTCGCTCCGGAACCGAAAGTCGTCGGTTCGAAACGAGAACGTTAGATCCATATTCCTGATCGTTGAGGCACTCTAAAACTATTAGGCTGTTTTGCTCTCTGATGCCCGTGGACCGAGAGAACGTAGAATAACGGAGCGATCGTGTCGCTCCGGAGCCCGAGCGAAAAAATTCTAAGTCCCCGTTCGTGTCGCTCCGGAGCCCGAGCGAAAAAATTCTAAGTCCCCGTTCGTGTCGCTCCGGAACCGAATGTCGACGGAACGAAAGGACAACGGTAGATCCTTATTCCTGGTGCTCGTGGCTCTCTAAAACCATACACTTGTTCTCCTCTGTCTCTTACCTGTGTCGAGATAATCGAGAATCATGGAGCGTTCGTGTCGCTCCGGAACCGAAAGTCGTCGGTTCGAAACGAGAACGTTAGATCCATATTCCTGATCGTTGAGGCACTCTAAAACTATTAGGCTGTTTTGCTCTCTGATGCCCGTGGACCGAGAGAACGTAGAATAACGGAGCGATCGTGTCGCTCCGGAGCCCGAGCGAAAAAATTCTAAGTCCCCGTTCGTGTCGCTCCGGAGCCCGAGCGAAAAAATTCTAAGTCCCCGTTCGTGTCGCTCCGGAACCGAATGTCGACGGAACGAAAGGACAACGGTAGATCCTTATTCCTGGTGCTCGTGGCTCTCTAAAACCATACACTTGTTCTCCTCTGTCTCTTACCTGTGTCGAGATAATCGAGAATCATGGAGCGTTCGTGTCGCTCCGGAACCGAAAGTCGTCGGTTCGAAACGAGAACGTTAGATCCATATTCCTGATCGTTGAGGCACTCTAAAACTATTAGGCTGTTTTGCTCTCTGATGCCCGTGGACCGAGAGAACGTAGAATAACGGAGCGATCGTGTCGCTCCGGAGCCCGAGCGAAAAAATTCTAAGTCCCCGTTCGTGTCGCTCCGGAGCCCGAGCGAAAAAATTCTAAGTCCCCGTTCGTGTCGCTCCGGAACCGAATGTCGACGGAACGAAAGGACAACGGTAGATCCTTATTCCTGGTGCTCGTGGCTCTCTAAAACCATACACTTGTTCTCCTCTGTCTCTTACCTGTGTCGAGATAATCGAGAATCATGGAGCGTTCGTGTCGCTCCGGAACCGAAAGTCGTCGGTTCGAAACGAGAACGTTAGATCCATATTCCTGATCGTTGAGGCACTCTAAAACTATTAGGCTGTTTTGCTCTCTGATGCCCATGGACCGAGAGAACGTAGAATAACGGAGCGATCGTGTCGCTCCGGAGCCCGAGCGAAAAAGTTCTAAGTCCCCGTTCGTGTCGCTCCGGAGCCCGAGCGAAAAAATTCTAAGTCCCCGTTCATGTCGCTCCGGAACCGAATGTCGACGGAACGAAAGGACAACGGTAGATCCTTATTCCTGGTGCTCGTGGCTCTCTAAAACCATACACTTGTTCTCCTCTGTCTCTTACCTGTGTCGAGATAATCGAGAATCATGGAGCGTTCGTGTCGCTCCGGAACCGAATGTCGTCGGTTCGAAACGAGAACGTTAGATCCATATTCCTGATCGTTGAGGCACTCTAAAACTATTAGGCTGTTTTGCACTCTGATGCCCGTGGACCGAGAGAACGTAGAATAACGGAGCGATCGTGTCGCTCCGGAGCCCGAGCGAAAAAATTCTAAGTCCCCGTTCGTGTCGCTCCGGAGCCCGAGCGAAAAAATTCTAAGTCCCCGTTCGTGTCGCTCCGGAACCGAATGTCGACGGAACGAAAGGACAACGGTAGATCCTTATTCCTGGTGCTCGTGGCTCTCTAAAACCATACACTTGTTCTCCTCTGTCTCTTACCTGTGTCGAGATAATCGAGAATCATGGAGCGTTCGTGTCGCTCCGGAACCGAAAGTCGTCGGTTCGAAACGAGAACGTTAGATCCATATTCCTGATCGTTGAGGCACTCTAAAACTATTAGGCTGTTTTGCTCTCTGATGCCCGTGGACCGAGAGAACGTAGAATAACGGAGCGATCGTGTCGCTCCGGAGCCCGAGCGAAAAAATTCTAAGTCCCCGTTCGTGTCGCTCCGGAGCCCGAGCGAAAAAGTTCTAAGTCCCCGTTCGTGTCGCTCCGGAGCCCGAGCGAAAAAATTCTAAGTCCCCGTTCGTGTCGCTCCGGAACCGAATGTCGACGGAACGAAAGGACAACGGTAGATCCTTATTCCTGGTGCTCGTGGCTCTCTAAAACCATACACTTGTTCTCCTCTGTCTCTTACCTGTGTCGAGATAATCGAGAATCATGGAGCGTTCGTGTCGCTCCGGAACCGAATGTCGTCGGTTCGAAACGAGAACGTTAGATCCATATTCCTGATCGTTGAGGCACTCTAAAACTATTAGGCTGTTTTGCACTCTGATGCCCGTGGACCGAGAGAACGTAGAATAACGGAGCGATCGTGTCGCTCCGGAGCCCGAGCGAAAAAATTCTAAGTCCCCGTTCGTGTCGCTCCGGAGCCCGAGCGAAAAAATTCTAAGTCCCCGTTCGTGTCGCTCCGGAACCGAATGTCGACGGAACGAAAGGACAACGGTAGATCCTTATTCCTGGTGCTCGTGGCTCTCTAAAACCATACACTTGTTCTCCTCTGTCTCTTACCTGTGTCGAGATAATCGAGAATCATGGAGCGTTCGTGTCGCTCCGGAACCGAAAGTCGTCGGTTCGAAACGAGAACGTTAGATCCATATTCCTGATCGTTGAGGCACTCTAAAACTATTAGGCTGTTTTGCTCTCTGATGCCCGTGGACCGAGAGAACGTAGAATAACGGAGCGATCGTGTCGCTCCGGAGCCCGAGCGAAAAAATTCTAAGTCCCCGTTCGTGTCGCTCCGGAGCCCGAGCGAAAAAGTTCTAAGTCCCCGTTCGTGTCGCTCCGGAGCCCGAGCGAAAAAATTCTAAGTCCCCGTTCGTGTCGCTCCGGAACCGAATGTCGACGGAACGAAAGGACAACGGTAGATCCTTATTCCTGGTGCTCGTGGCTCTCTAAAACCATACACTTGTTCTCCTCTGTCTCTTACCTGTGTCGAGATAATCGAGAATCATGGAGCGTTCGTGTCGCTCCGGAACCGAATGTCGTCGGTTCGAAACGAGAACGTTAGATCCATATTCCTGATCGTTGAGGCACTCTAAAACTATTAGGCTGTTTTGCACTCTGATGCCCGTGGACCGAGAGAACGTGGAATAACGGAGCGATCGTGTCGCTCCGGAGCCCGAGCGAAAAAATTCTAAGTCCCCGTTCGTGTCGCTCCGGAGCCCGAGCGAAAAAATTCTAAGTCCCCGTTCGTGTCGCTCCGGAACCGAATGTCGACGGAACGAAAGGACAACGGTAGATCCTTATTCCTGGTGCTCGTGGCTCTCTAAAACCATACACTTGTTCTCCTCTGTCTCTTACCTGTGTCGAGATAATCGAGAATCATGGAGCGTTCGTGTCGCTCCGGAACCGAAAGTCGTCGGTTCGAAACGAGAACGTTAGATCCATATTCCTGATCGTTGAGGCACTCTAAAACTATTAGGCTGTTTTGCTCTCTGATGCCCGTGGACCGAGAGAACGTAGAATAACGGAGCGATCGTGTCGCTCCGGAGCCCGAGCGAAAAAATTCTAAGTCCCCGTTCGTGTCGCTCCGGAGCCCGAGCGAAAAAATTCTAAGTCCCCGTTCGTGTCGCTCCGGAACCGAATGTCGACGGAACGAAAGGACAACGGTAGATCCTTATTCCTGGTGCTCGTGGCTCTCTAAAACCATACACTTGTTCTCCTCTGTCTCTTACCTGTGTCGAGATAATCGAGAATCATGGAGCGTTCGTGTCGCTCCGGAACCGAAAGTCGTCGGTTCGAAACGAGAACGTTAGATCCATATTCCTGATCGTTGAGGCACTCTAAAACTATTAGGCTGTTTTGCTCTCTGATGCCCGTGGACCGAGAGAACGTAGAATAACGGAGCGATCGTGTCGCTCCGGAGCCCGAGCGAAAAAATTCTAAGTCCCCGTTCGTGTCGCTCCGGAGCCCGAGCGAAAAAATTCTAAGTCCCCGTTCGTGTCGCTCCGGAACCGAATGTCGACGGAACGAAAGGACAACGGTAGATCCTTATTCCTGGTGCTCGTGGCTCTCTAAAACCATACACTTGTTCTCCTCTGTCTCTTACCTGTGTCGAGATAATCGAGAATCATGGAGCGTTCGTGTCGCTCCGGAACCGAAAGTCGTCGGTTCGAAACGAGAACGTTAGATCCATATTCCTGATCGTTGAGGCACTCTAAAACTATTAGGCTGTTTTGCTCTCTGATGCCCGTGGACCGAGAGAACGTAGAATAACGGAGCGATCGTGTCGCTCCGGAGCCCGAGCGAAAAAATTCTAAGTCCCCGTTCGTGTCGCTCCGGAGCCCGAGCGAAAAAATTCTAAGTCCCCGTTCGTGTCGCTCCGGAACCGAATGTCGACGGAACGAAAGGACAACGGTAGATCCTTATTCCTGGTGCTCGTGGCTCTCTAAAACCATACACTTGTTCTCCTCTGTCTCTTACCTGTTTCGAGATAATCGAGAATCATTGGAGCGTTCGTGTCGCTCCGGAACCGAAAGTCGTCGGTTCGAAACGAGAACGTTAGATCCATATTCCTGATCGTTGAGGCACTCTAAAACTATTAGGCTGTTTTGCTCTCTGATGCCCGTGGACCGAGAGAACGTAGAATAACGGAGCGATCGTGTCGCTCCGGAGCCCGAGCGAAGAAATTCTAACTCCCCGTTCGTGTCGCTCCGGAGCCCGAGCGAAAAAATTCTAAGTCCCCGTTCGTGTCGCTCCGGAACCGAATGTCGACGGAACGAAAGGACAACGGTAGATCCTTATTCCTGGTGCTCGTGGCTCTCTAAAACCATACACTTGTTCTCCTCTGTCTCTTACCTGTGTCGAGATAATCGAGAATCATGGAGCGTTCGTGTCGCTCCGGAACCGAATGTCGTCGGTTCGAAACGAGAACGTTAGATCCATATTCCTGATCGTTGAGGCACTCTAAAACTATTAGGCTGTTTTGCACTCTGATGCCCGTGGACCGAGAGAACGTAGAATAACGGAGCGATCGTGTCGCTCCGGAGCCCGAGCGAAAAAATTCTAAGTCCCCGTTCGTGTCGCTCCGGAGCCCGAGCGAAAAAATTCTAAGTCCCCGTTCGTGTCGCTCCGGAACCGAATGTCGACGGAACGAAAGGACAACGGTAGATCCTTATTCCTGGTGCTCGTGGCTCTCTAAAACCATACACTTGTTCTCCTCTGTCTCTTACCTGTGTCGAGATAATCGAGAATCATGGAGCGTTCGTGTCGCTCCGGAACCGAAAGTCGTCGGTTCGAAACGAGAACGTTAGATCCATATTCCTGATCGTTGAGGCACTCTAAAACTATTAGGCTGTTTTGCTCTCTGATGCCCGTGGACCGAGAGAACGTAGAATAACGGAGCGATCGTGTCGCTCCGGAGCCCGAGCGAAAAAATTCTAAGTCCCCGTTCGTGTCGCTCCGGAGCCCGAGCGAAAAAATTCTAAGTCCCCGTTCGTGTCGCTCCGGAACCGAATGTCGACGGAACGAAAGGACAACGGTAGATCCTTATTCCTGGTGCTCGTGGCTCTCTAAAACCATACACTTGTTCTCCTCTGTCTCTTACCTGTGTCGAGATAATCGAGAATCATGGAGCGTTCGTGTCGCTCCGGAACCGAAAGTCGTCGGTTCGAAACGAGAACGTTAGATCCATATTCCTGATCGTTGAGGCACTCTAAAACTATTAGGCTGTTTTGCTCTCTGATGCCCATGGACCGAGAGAACGTAGAATAAGGGAGCGATCGTGTCGCTCCGGAGCCCGAGCGAAGAAGTTCTAAGTCCCCGTTCGTGTCGCTCCGGAGCCCGAGCGAAAAAATTCTAAGTCCCCGTTCGTGTCGCTCCGGAACCGAATGTCGACGGAACGAAAGGACAACGGTAGATCCTTATTCCTGGTGCTCGTGGCTCTCTAAAACCATACACTTGTTCTCCTCTGTCTCTTACCTGTGTCGAGATAATCGAGAATCATGGAGCGTTCGTGTCGCTCCGGAACCGAATGTCGTCGGTTCGAAACGAGAACGTTAGATCCATATTCCTGATCGTTGAGGCACTCTAAAACTATTAGGCTGTTTTGCACTCTGATGCCCGTGGACCGAGAGAACGTAGAATAACGGAGCGATCGTGTCGCTCCGGAGCCCGAGCGAAAAAATTCTAAGTCCCCGTTCGTGTCGCTCCGGAGCCCGAGCGAAAAAATTCTAAGTCCCCGTTCGTGTCGCTCCGGAACCGAATGTCGACGGAACGAAAGGACAACGGTAGATCCTTATTCCTGGTGCTCGTGGCTCTCTAAAACCATACACTTGTTCTCCTCTGTCTCTTACCTGTGTCGAGATAATCGAGAATCATGGAGCGTTCGTGTCGCTCCGGAACCGAAAGTCGTCGGTTCGAAACGAGAACGTTAGATCCATATTCCTGATCGTTGAGGCACTCTAAAACTATTAGGCTGTTTTGCTCTCTGATGCCCGTGGACCGAGAGAACGTAGAATAACGGAGCGATCGTGTCGCTCCGGAGCCCGAGCGAAAAAATTCTAAGTCCCCGTTCGTGTCGCTCCGGAGCCCGAGCGAAAAAGTTCTAAGTCCCCGTTCGTGTCGCTCCGGAACCGAATGTCGACGGAACGAAAGGACAACGGTAGATCCTTATTCCTGGTGCTCGTGGCTCTCTAAAACCATACACTTGTTCTCCTCTGTCTCTTACCTGTGTCGAGATAATCGAGAATCATGGAGCGTTCGTGTCGCTCCGGAACCGAAAGTCGTCGGTTCGAAACGAGAACGTTAGATCCATATTCCTGATCGTTGAGGCACTCTAAAACTATTAGGCTGTTTTGCTCTCTGATGCCCGTGGACCGAGTGAACGTAGAATAACGGAGCGATCGTGTCGCTCCGGAGCCCGAGCGAAAAAATTCTAAGTCCCCGTTCGTGTCGCTCCGGAGCCCGAGCGAAAAAATTCTAAGTCCCCGTTCGTGTCGCTCCGGAACCGAATGTCGACGGAACGAAAGGACAACGGTAGATCCTTATTCCTGGTGCTCGTGGCTCTCTAAAACCATACACTTGTTCTCCTCTGTCTCTTACCTGTGTCGAGATAATCGAGAATCATGGAGCGTTCGTGTCGCTCCGGAACCGAAAGTCGTCGGTTCGAAACGAGAACGTTAGATCCATATTCCTGATCGTTGAGGCACTCTAAAACTATTAGGCTGTTTTGCTCTCTGATGCCCGTGGACCGAGAGAACGTAGAATAACGGAGCGATCGTGTCGCTCCGGAGCCCGAGCGAAAAAATTCTAAGTCCCCGTTCGTGTCGCTCCGGAGCCCGAGCGAAAAAATTCTAAGTCCCCGTTCGTGTCGCTCCGGAACCGAATGTCGACGGAACGAAAGGACAACGGTAGATCCTTATTCCTGGTGCTCGTGGCTCTCTAAAACCATACACTTGTTCTCCTCTGTCTCTTACCTGTGTCGAGATAATCGAGAATCATGGAGCGTTCGTGTCGCTCCGGAACCGAAAGTCGTCGGTTCGAAACGAGAACGTTAGATCCATATTCCTGATCGTTGAGGCACTCTAAAACTATTAGGCTGTTTTGCTCTCTGATGCCCGTGGACCGAGAGAACGTAGAATAACGGAGCGATCGTGTCGCTCCGGAGCCCGAGCGAAAAAATTCTAAGTCCCCGTTCGTGTCGCTCCGGAGCCCGAGCGAAAAAATTCTAAGTCCCCGTTCGTGTCGCTCCGGAACCGAATGTCGACGGAACGAAAGGACAACGGTAGATCCTTATTCCTGGTGCTCGTGGCTCTCTAAAACCATACACTTGTTCTCCTCTGTCTCTTACCTGTTTCGAGATAATCGAGAATCATTGGAGCGTTCGTGTCGCTCCGGAACCGAAAGTCGTCGGTTCGAAACGAGAACGTTAGATCCATATTCCTGATCGTTGAGGCACTCTAAAACTATTAGGCTGTTTTGCTCTCTGATGCCCGTGGACCGAGAGAACGTAGAATAACGGAGCGATCGTGTCGCTCCGGAGCCCGAGCGAAGAAATTCTAACTCCCCGTTCGTGTCGCTCCGGAGCCCGAGCGAAAAAATTCTAAGTCCCCGTTCGTGTCGCTCCGGAACCGAATGTCGACGGAACAAAAGGACAACGGTAGATCCTTATTCCTGGTGCTCGTGGCTCTCTAAAACCATACACTTGTTCTCCTCTGTCTCTTACCTGTGTCGAGATAATCGAGAATCATGGAGCGTTCGTGTCGCTCCGGAACCGAAAGTCGTCGGTTCGAAACGAGAACGTTAGATCCATATTCCTGATCGTTGAGGCACTCTAAAACTATTAGGCTGTTTTGCTCTCTGATGCCCGTGGACCGAGAGAACGTAGAATAACGGAGCGATCGTGTCGCTCCGGAGCCCGAGCGAAAAAATTCTAAGTCCCCGTTCGTGTCGCTCCGGAGCCCGAGCGAAAAAATTCTAAGTCCCCGTTCGTGTCGCTCCGGAACCGAATTTCGACGGAACGAAAGGACAACGGTAGATCCTTATTCCTGGTGCTCGTGGCTCTCTAAAACCATACACTTGTTCTCCTCTGTCTCTTACCTGTGTCGAGATAATCGAGAATCATGGAGCGTTCGTGTCGCTCCGGAACCGAAAGTCGTCGGTTCGAAACGAGAACGTTAGATCCATATTCCTGATCGTTGAGGCACTCTAAAACTATTAGGCTGTTTTGCTCTCTGATGCCCGTGGACCGAGAGAACGTAGAATAACGGAGCGATCGTGTCGCTCCGGAGCCCGAGCGAAAAAATTCTAAGTCCCCGTTCGTGTCGCTCCGGAGCCCGAGCGAAAAAGTTCTAAGTCCCCGTTCGTGTCGCTCCGGAGCCCGAGCGAAAAAATTCTAAGTCCCCGTTCGTGTCGCTCCGGAACCGAATGTCGACGGAACGAAAGGACAACGGTAGATCCTTATTCCTGGTGCTCGTGGCTCTCTAAAACCATACACTTGTTCTCCTCTGTCTCTTACCTGTGTCGAGATAATCGAGAATCATGGAGCGTTCGTGTCGCTCCGGAACCGAAAGTCGTCGGTTCGAAACGAGAACGTTAGATCCATATTCCTGATCGTTGAGGCACTCTAAAACTATTAGGCTGTTTTGCTCTCTGATGCCCGTGGACCGAGTGAACGTAGAATAACGGAGCGATCGTGTCGCTCCGGAGCCCGAGCGAAAAAATTCTAAGTCCCCGTTCGTGTCGCTCCGGAGCCCGAGCGAAAAAATTCTAAGTCCCCGTTCGTGTCGCTCCGGAACCGAATGTCGACGGAACGAAAGGACAACGGTAGATCCTTATTCCTGGTGCTCGTGGCTCTCTAAAACCATACACTTGTTCTCCTCTGTCTCTTACCTGTGTCGAGATAATCGAGAATCATGGAGCGTTCGTGTCGCTCCGGAACCGAAAGTCGTCGGTTCGAAACGAGAACGTTAGATCCATATTCCTGATCGTTGAGGCACTCTAAAACTATTAGGCTGTTTTGCTCTCTGATGCCCGTGGACCGAGAGAACGTAGAATAACGGAGCGATCGTGTCGCTCCGGAGCCCGAGCGAAAAAATTCTAAGTCCCCGTTCGTGTCGCTCCGGAGCCCGAGCGAAAAAATTCTAAGTCCCCGTTCGTGTCGCTCCGGAACCGAATGTCGACGGAACGAAAGGACAACGGTAGATCCTTATTCCTGGTGCTCGTGGCTCTCTAAAACCATACACTTGTTCTCCTCTGTCTCTTACCTGTGTCGAGATAATCGAGAATCATGGAGCGTTCGTGTCGCTCCGGAACCGAAAGTCGTCGGTTCGAAACGAGAACGTTAGATCCATATTCCTGATCGTTGAGGCACTCTAAAACTATTAGGCTGTTTTGCTCTCTGATGCCCGTGGACCGAGAGAACGTAGAATAACGGAGCGATCGTGTCGCTCCGGAGCCCGAGCGAAAAAATTCTAAGTCCCCGTTCGTGTCGCTCCGGAGCCCGAGCGAAAAAATTCTAAGTCCCCGTTCGTGTCGCTCCGGAACCGAATGTCGACGGAACGAAAGGACAACGGTAGATCCTTATTCCTGGTGCTCGTGGCTCTCTAAAACCATACACTTGTTCTCCTCTGTCTCTTACCTGTTTCGAGATAATCGAGAATCATTGGAGCGTTCGTGTCGCTCCGGAACCGAAAGTCGTCGGTTCGAAACGAGAACGTTAGATCCATATTCCTGATCGTTGAGGCACTCTAAAACTATTAGGCTGTTTTGCTCTCTGATGCCCGTGGACCGAGAGAACGTAGAATAACGGAGCGATCGTGTCGCTCCGGAGCCCGAGCGAAGAAATTCTAACTCCCCGTTCGTGTCGCTCCGGAGCCCGAGCGAAAAAATTCTAAGTCCCCGTTCGTGTCGCTCCGGAACCGAATGTCGACGGAACAAAAGGACAACGGTAGATCCTTATTCCTGGTGCTCGTGGCTCTCTAAAACCATACACTTGTTCTCCTCTGTCTCTTACCTGTGTCGAGATAATCGAGAATCATGGAGCGTTCGTGTCGCTCCGGAACCGAAAGTCGTCGGTTCGAAACGAGAACGTTAGATCCATATTCCTGATCGTTGAGGCACTCTAAAACTATTAGGCTGTTTTGCTCTCTGATGCCCGTGGACCGAGAGAACGTAGAATAACGGAGCGATCGTGTCGCTCCGGAGCCCGAGCGAAAAAATTCTAAGTCCCCGTTCGTGTCGCTCCGGAGCCCGAGCGAAAAAATTCTAAGTCCCCGTTCGTGTCGCTCCGGAACCGAATTTCGACGGAACGAAAGGACAACGGTAGATCCTTATTCCTGGTGCTCGTGGCTCTCTAAAACCATACACTTGTTCTCCTCTGTCTCTTACCTGTGTCGAGATAATCGAGAATCATGGAGCGTTCGTGTCGCTCCGGAACCGAAAGTCGTCGGTTCGAAACGAGAACGTTAGATCCATATTCCTGATCGTTGAGGCACTCTAAAACTATTAGGCTGTTTTGCTCTCTGATGCCCGTGGACCGAGAGAACGTAGAATAACGGAGCGATCGTGTCGCTCCGGAGCCCGAGCGAAAAAATTCTAAGTCCCCGCTCGTGTCGCTCCGGAGCCCGAGCGAAAAAGTTCTAAGTCCCCGTTCGTGTCGCTCCGGAGCCCGAGCGAAAAAATTCTAAGTCCCCGTTCGTGTCGCTCCGGAACCGAATGTCGACGGAACGAAAGGACAACGGTAGATCCTTATTCCTGGTGCTCGTGGCTCTCTAAAACCATACACTTGTTCTCCTCTGTCTCTTACCTGTGTCGAGATAATCGAGAATCATGGAGCGTTCGTGTCGCTCCGGAACCGAATGTCGTCGGTTCGAAACGAGAACGTTAGATCCATATTCCTGATCGTTGAGGCACTCTAAAACTATTAGGCTGTTTTGCACTCTGATGCCCGTGGACCGAGAGAACGTAGAATAACGGAGCGATCGTGTCGCTCCGGAGCCCGAGCGAAAAAATTCTAAGTCCCCGTTCGTGTCGCTCCGGAGCCCGAGCGAAAAAATTCTAAGTCCCCGTTCGTGTCGCTCCGGAACCGAATTTCGACGGAACGAAAGGACAACGGTAGATCCTTATTCCTGGTGCTCGTGGCTCTCTAAAACCATACACTTGTTCTCCTCTGTCTCTTACCTGTGTCGAGATAATCGAGAATCATGGAGCGTTCGTGTCGCTCCGGAACCGAAAGTCGTCGGTTCGAAACGAGAACGTTAGATCCATATTCCTGATCGTTGAGGCACTCTAAAACTATTAGGCTGTTTTGCTCTCTGATGCCCGTGGACCGAGAGAACGTAGAATAACGGAGCGATCGTGTCGCTCCGGAGCCCGAGCGAAAAAATTCTAAGTCCCCGCTCGTGTCGCTCCGGAGCCCGAGCGAAAAAGTTCTAAGTCCCCGTTCGTGTCGCTCCGGAGCCCGAGCGAAAAAATTCTAAGTCCCCGTTCGTGTCGCTCCGGAACCGAATGTCGACGGAACGAAAGGACAACGGTAGATCCTTATTCCTGGTGCTCGTGGCTCTCTAAAACCATACACTTGTTCTCCTCTGTCTCTTACCTGTGTCGAGATAATCGAGAATCATGGAGCGTTCGTGTCGCTCCGGAACCGAATGTCGTCGGTTCGAAACGAGAACGTTAGATCCATATTCCTGATCGTTGAGGCACTCTAAAACTATTAGGCTGTTTTGCACTCTGATGCCCGTGGACCGAGAGAACGTAGAATAACGGAGCGATCGTGTCGCTCCGGAGCCCGAGCGAAAAAATTCTAAGTCCCCGTTCGTGTCGCTCCGGAGCCCGAGCGAAAAAATTCTAAGTCCCCGTTCGTGTCGCTCCGGAACCGAATGTCGACGGAACGAAAGGACAACGGTAGATCCTTATTCCTGGTGCTCGTGGCTCTCTAAAACCATACACTTGTTCTCCTCTGTCTCTTACCTGTGTCGAGATAATCGAGAATCATGGAGCGTTCGTGTCGCTCCGGAACCGAAAGTCGTCGGTTCGAAACGAGAACGTTAGATCCATATTCCTGATCGTTGAGGCACTCTAAAACTATTAGGCTGTTTTGCTCTCTGATGCCCGTGGACCGAGTGAACGTAGAATAACGGAGCGATCGTGTCGCTCCGGAGCCCGAGCGAAAAAATTCTAAGTCCCCGTTCGTGTCGCTCCGGAGCCCGAGCGAAAAAATTCTAAGTCCCCGTTCGTGTCGCTCCGGAACCGAATGTCGACGGAACGAAAGGACAACGGTAGATCCTTATTCCTGGTGCTCGTGGCTCTCTAAAACCATACACTTGTTCTCCTCTGTCTCTTACCTGTGTCGAGATAATCGAGAATCATGGAGCGTTCGTGTCGCTCCGGAACCGAAAGTCGTCGGTTCGAAACGAGAACGTTAGATCCATATTCCTGATCGTTGAGGCACTCTAAAACTATTAGGCTGTTTTGCTCTCTGATGCCCGTGGACCGAGAGAACGTAGAATAACGGAGCGATCGTGTCGCTCCGGAGCCCGAGCGAAAAAATTCTAAGTCCCCGTTCGTGTCGCTCCGGAGCCCGAGCGAAAAAATTCTAAGTCCCCGTTCGTGTCGCTCCGGAACCGAATGTCGACGGAACGAAAGGACAACGGTAGATCCTTATTCCTGGTGCTCGTGGCTCTCTAAAACCATACACTTGTTCTCCTCTGTCTCTTACCTGTTTCGAGATAATCGAGAATCATTGGAGCGTTCGTGTCGCTCCGGAACCGAAAGTCGTCGGTTCGAAACGAGAACGTTAGATCCATATTCCTGATCGTTGAGGCACTCTAAAACTATTAGGCTGTTTTGCTCTCTGATGCCCGTGGACCGAGAGAACGTAGAATAACGGAGCGATCGTGTCGCTCCGGAGCCCGAGCGAAGAAATTCTAACTCCCCGTTCGTGTCGCTCCGGAACCGAATTTCGACGGAACGAAAGGACAACGGTAGATCCTTATTCCTGGTGCTCGTGGCTCTCTAAAACCATACACTTGTTCTCCTCTGTCTCTTACCTGTGTCGAGATAATCGAGAATCATGGAGCGTTCGTGTCGCTCCGGAACCGAAAGTCGTCGGTTCGAAACGAGAACGTTAGATCCATATTCCTGATCGTTGAGGCACTCTAAAACTATTAGGCTGTTTTGCTCTCTGATGCCCGTGGACCGAGTGAACGTAGAATAACGGAGCGATCGTGTCGCGCCGGAGCCCGAGCGAAAAAATTCTAAGTCCCCGTTCGTGTCGCTCCGGAGCCCGAGCGAAAAAATTCTAAGTCCCCGTTCGTGTCGCTCCGGAACCGAATGTCGACGGAACGAAAGGACAACGGTAGATCCTTATTCCTGGTGCTCGTGGCTCTCTAAAACCATACACTTGTTCTCCTCTGTCTCTTACCTGTGTCGAGATAATCGAGAATCATGGAGCGTTCGTGTCGCTCCGGAACCGAAAGTCGTCGGTTCGAAACGAGAACGTTAGATCCATATTCCTGATCGTTGAGGCACTCTAAAACTATTAGGCTGTTTTGCTCTCTGATGCCCGTGGACCGAGAGAACGTAGAATAACGGAGCGATCGTGTCGCTCCGGAGCCCGAGCGAAAAAATTCTAAGTCCCCGTTCGTGTCGCTCCGGAGCCCGAGCGAAAAAATTCTAAGTCCCCGTTCGTGTCGCTCCGGAACCGAATGTCGACGGAACGAAAGGACAACGGTAGATCCTTATTCCTGGTGCTCGTGGCTCTCTAAAACCATACACTTGTTCTCCTCTGTCTCTTACCTGTGTCGAGATAATCGAGAATCATGGAGCGTTCGTGTCGCTCCGGAACCGAAAGTCGTCGGTTCGAAACGAGAACGTTAGATCCATATTCCTGATCGTTGAGGCACTCTAAAACTATTAGGCTGTTTTGCTCTCTGATGCCCGTGGACCGAGAGAACGTAGAATAACGGAGCGATCGTGTCGCTCCGGAGCCCGAGCGAAAAAATTCTAAGTCCCCGTTCGTGTCGCTCCGGAGCCCGAGCGAAAAAATTCTAAGTCCCCGTTCGTGTCGCTCCGGAACCGAATGTCGACGGAACGAAAGGACAACGGTAGATCCTTATTCCTGGTGCTCGTGGCTCTCTAAAACCATACACTTGTTCTCCTCTGTCTCTTACCTGTGTCGAGATAATCGAGAATCATGGAGCGTTCGTGTCGCTCCGGAACCGAAAGTCGTCGGTTCGAAACGAGAACGTTAGATCCATATTCCTGATCGTTGAGGCACTCTAAAACTATTAGGCTGTTTTGCTCTCTGATGCCCGTGGACCGAGAGAACGTAGAATAACGGAGCGATCGTGTCGCTCCGGAGCCCGAGCGAAAAAATTCTAAGTCCCCGTTCGTGTCGCTCCGGAGCCCGAGCGAAAAAATTCTAAGTCCCCGTTCGTGTCGCTCCGGAACCGAATGTCGACGGAACGAAAGGACAACGGTAGATCCTTATTCCTGGTGCTCGTGGCTCTCTAAAACCATACACTTGTTCTCCTCTGTCTCTTACCTGTTTCGAGATAATCGAGAATCATTGGAGCGTTCGTGTCGCTCCGGAACCGAAAGTCGTCGGTTCGAAACGAGAACGTTAGATCCATATTCCTGATCGTTGAGGCACTCTAAAACTATTAGGCTGTTTTGCTCTCTGATGCCCGTGGACCGAGAGAACGTAGAATAACGGAGCGATCGTGTCGCTCCGGAGCCCGAGCGAAGAAATTCTAACTCCCCGTTCGTGTCGCTCCGGAGCCCGAGCGAAAAAATTCTAAGTCCCCGTTCGTGTCGCTCCGGAACCGAATGTCGACGGAACAAAAGGACAACGGTAGATCCTTATTCCTGGTGCTCGTGGCTCTCTAAAACCATACACTTGTTCTCCTCTGTCTCTTACCTGTGTCGAGATAATCGAGAATCATGGAGCGTTCGTGTCGCTCCGGAACCGAAAGTCGTCGGTTCGAAACGAGAACGTTAGATCCATATTCCTGATCGTTGAGGAACTCTAAAACTATTAGGCTGTTTTGCTCTCTGATGCCCGTGGACCGAGAGAACGTAGAATAACGGAGCGATCGTGTCGCTCCGGAGCCCGAGCGAAAAAATTCCAAGTCCCCGTTCGTGTCGCTCCGGAACCGAATTTCGACGGAACGAAAGGACAACGGTAGATCCTTATTCCTGGTGCTCGTGGCTCTCTAAAACCATACACTTGTTCTCCTCTGTCTCTTACCTGTGTCGAGATAATCGAGAATCATGGAGCGTTCGTGTCGCTCCGGAACCGAAAGTCGTCGGTTCGAAACGAGAACGTTAGATCCATATTCCTGATCGTTGAGGCACTCTAAAACTATTAGGCTGTTTTGCTCTCTGATGCCCGTGGACCGAGTGAACGTAGAATAACGGAGCGATCGTGTCGCGCCGGAGCCCGAGCGAAAAAATTCTAAGTCCCCGTTCGTGTCGCTCCGGAGCCCGAGCGAAAAAATTCTAAGTCCCCGTTCGTGTCGCTCCGGAACCGAATGTCGACGGAACGAAAGGACAACGGTAGATCCTTATTCCTGGTGCTCGTGGCTCTCTAAAACCATACACTTGTTCTCCTCTGTCTCTTACCTGTGTCGAGATAATCGAGAATCATGGAGCGTTCGTGTCGCTCCGGAACCGAAAGTCGTCGGTTCGAAACGAGAACGTTAGATCCATATTCCTGATCGTTGAGGCACTCTAAAACTATTAGGCTGTTTTGCTCTCTGATGCCCGTGGACCGAGAGAACGTAGAATAACGGAGCGATCGTGTCGCTCCGGAGCCCGAGCGAAAAAATTCTAAGTCCCCGTTCGTGTCGCTCCGGAGCCCGAGCGAAAAAATTCTAAGTCCCCGTTCGTGTCGCTCCGGAACCGAATGTCGACGGAACGAAAGGACAACGGTAGATCCTTATTCCTGGTGCTCGTGGCTCTCTAAAACCATACACTTGTTCTCCTCT
This sequence comes from Calliopsis andreniformis, assembly GCF_051401765.1. Taxonomy (NCBI): domain Eukaryota; kingdom Metazoa; phylum Arthropoda; class Insecta; order Hymenoptera; family Andrenidae; genus Calliopsis; species Calliopsis andreniformis. The sequence continues at coordinate 5,166,714 of NW_027480450.1, read as the reverse complement.
GTCTCTTACCTGTGTCGAGATAATCGAGAATCATGGAGCGTTCGTGTCGCTCCGGAACCGAAAGTCGTCGGTTCGAAACGAGAACGTTAGATCCATATTCCTGATCGTTGAGGCACTCTAAAGCTATTAGGCTGTTTTGCTCTCTGATGCCCGTGGACCGAGAGAACGTAGAATAACGGAGCGATCGTGTCGCTCCGGAGCCCGAGCGAAAAAATTCTAAGTCCCCGTTCGTGTCGCTCCGGAGCCCGAGCGAAAAAATTCTAAGTCCCCGTTCGTGTCGCTCCGGAACCGAATGTCGACGGAACGAAAGGACAACGGTAGATCCTTATTCCTGGTGCTCGTGGCTCTCTAAAACCATACACTTGTTCTCCTCTGTCTCTTACCTGTTTCGAGATAATCGAGAATCATTGGAGCGTTCGTGTCGCTCCGGAACCGAAAGTCGTCGGTTCGAAACGAGAACGTTAGATCCATATTCCTGATCGTTGAGGCACTCTAAAACTATTAGGGTGTTTTGCTCTCTGATGCCCGTGGACCGAGAGAACGTAGAATAACGGAGCGATCGTGTCGCTCCGGAGCCCGAGCGAAGAAATTCTAACTCCCCGTTCGTGTCGCTCCGGAGCCCGAGCGAAAAAATTCTAAGTCCCCGTTCGTGTCGCTCCGGAACCGAATGTCGACGGAACAAAAGGACAACGGTAGATCCTTATTCCTGGTGCTCGTGGCTCTCTAAAACCATACACTTGTTCTCCTCTGTCTCTTACCTGTGTCGAGATAATCGAGAATCATGGAGCGTTCGTGTCGCTCCGGAACCGAAAGTCGTCGGTTCGAAACGAGAACGTTAGATCCATATTCCTGATCGTTGAGGAACTCTAAAACTATTAGGCTGTTTTGCTCTCTGATGCCCGTGGACCGAGAGAACGTAGAATAACGGAGCGATCGTGTCGCTCCGGAGCCCCAGCGAAAAAATTCCAAGTCCCCGTTCGTGTCGCTCCGGAACCGAATTTCGACGGAACGAAAGGACAACGGTAGATCCTTATTCCTGGTGCTCGTGGCTCTCTAAAACCATACACTTGTTCTCCTCTGTCTCTTACCTGTGTCGAGATAATCGAGAATCATGGAGCGTTCGTGTCGCTCCGGAACCGAACGTCGTCGGTTCGAAACGAGAACGTTAGATCCATATTCCTGATCGTTGAGGCACTCTAAAACTATTAGGCTGTTTTGCTCTCTGATGCCCGTGGACCGAGAGAACGTAGAATAACGGAGCGATCGTGTCGCTCCGGAGCCCGAGCGAAAAAGTCCTAAGTCCCCGTTCGTGTCGCTCCGGAGCCCGAGCGAAAAAATTCTAAGTCCCCGTTCGTGTCGCTCCGGAACCGAATGTCGACGGAACGAAAGGACAACGGTAGATCCTTATTCCAGGTGCTCGTGGCTCTCTAAAACCATACACTTGTTCTCCTCTGTCTCTTACCTGTGTCGAGATAATCGAGAATCATGGAGCGTTCGTGTCGCTCCGGAACCGAAAGTCGTCGGTTCGAAACGAGAACGTTAGATCCATATTCCTGATCGTTGAGGCACTCTAAAACTATTAGGCTGTTTTGCTCTCTGATGCCCGTGGACCGAGAGAACGTAGAATAACGGAGCGATCGTGTCGCTCCGGAGCCCGAGCGAAAAAATTCTAAGTCCCCGTTCGTGTCGCTCCGGAGCCCGAGCGAAAAAATTCTAAGTCCCCGTTCGTGTCGCTTCGGAACCGAATGTCGACGGAACGAAAGGACAACGGTAGATCCTTATTCCTGGTGCTCGTGGCTCTCTAAAACCATACACTTGTTCTCCTCTGTCTCTTACCTGTGTCGAGATAATCGAGAATTATGGAGCGTTCGTGTCGCTCCGGAACCGAAAGTCGTCGGTTCGAAACGAGAACGTTAGATCCATATTCCTGATCGTTGAGGCACTCTAAAACTATTAGGCTGTTTTGCTCTCTGATGCCCGTGGACCGAGAGAACGTAGAATAACGGAGCGATCGTGTCGCTCCGGAGCCCGAGCGAAAAAATTCTAAGTCCCCGTTCGTGTCGCTCCGGAGCCCGAGCGAAAAAATTCTAAGTCCCCGTTCGTGTCGCTCCGGAACCGAATGTCGACGGAACGAAAGGACAACGGTAGATCCTTATTCCTGGTGCTCGTGGCTCTCTAAAACCATACACTTGTTCTCCTCTGTCTCTTACCTGTGTCGAGATAATCGAGAATCATGGAGCGTTCGTGTCGCTCCGGAACCGAAAGTCGTCGGTTCGAAACGAGAACGTTAGATCCATATTCCTGATCGTTGAGGCACTCTAAAACTATTAGGCTGTTTTGCTCTCTGATGCCCGTGGACCGAGAGAACGTAGAATAACGGAGCGATCGTGTCGCTCCGGAGCCCGAGCGAAAAAATTCTAAGTCCCCGTTCGTGTCGCTCCGGAGCCCGAGCGAAAAAATTCTAAGTCCCCGTTCGTGTCGCTCCGGAACCGAATTTCGACGGAACGAAAGGACAACGGTAGATCCTTATTCCTGGTGCTCGTGGCTCTCTAAAACCATACACTTGTTCTCCTCTGTCTCTTACCTGTGTCGAGATAATCGAGAATCATGGAGCGTTCGTGTCGCTCCGGAACCGAAAGTCGTCGGTTCGAAACGAGAACGTTAGATCCATATTCCTGATCGTTGAGGCACTCTAAAACTATTAGGCTGTTTTGCTCTCTGATGCCCGTGGACCGAGAGAACGTAGAATAACGGAGCGATCGTGTCGCTCCGGAGCCCGAGCGAAGAAATTCTAAGTCCCCGTTCGTGTCGCTCCGGAGCCCGAGCGAAAAAATTCTAAGTCCCCGTTCGTGTCGCTCCGGAACCGAATGTCGACGGAACGAAAGGACAACGGTAGATCCTTATTCCTGGTGCTCGTGGCTCTCTAAAACCATACACTTGTTCTCCTCTGTCTCTTACCTGTGTCGAGATAATCGAGAATCATGGAGCGTTCGTGTCGCTCCGGAACCGAAAGTCGTCGGTTCGAAACGAGAACGTTAGATCCATATTCCTGATCGTTGAGGCACTCTAAAACTATTAGGCTGTTTTGCTCTCTGATGCCCGTGGACCGAGAGAACGTAGAATAACGGAGCGATCGTGTCGCTCCGGAGCCCGAGCGAAAAAGTTCTAAGTCCCCGTTCGTGTCGCTCCGGAACCGAATGTCGACGGAACGAAAGGACAACGGTAGATCCTTATTCCTGGTGCTCGTGGCTCTCTAAAACCATACACTTGTTCTCCTCTGTCTCTTACCTGTGTCGAGATAATCGAGAATCATGGAGCGTTCGTGTCGCTCCGGAACCGAAAGTCGTCGGTTCGAAACGAGAACGTTAGATCCATATTCCTGATCGTTGAGGCACTCTAAAACTATTAGGCTGTTTTGCTCTCTGATGCCCGTGGACCGAGAGAACGTAGAATAACGGAGCGATCGTGTCGCTCCGGAGCCCGAGCGAAGAAATTCTAAGTCCCCGTTCGTGTCGCTCCGGAGCCCGAGCGAAAAAATTCTAAGTCCCCGTTCGTGTCGCTCCGGAACCGAATGTCGACGGAACGAAAGGGCAACGGTAGATCCTTATTCCTGGTGCCCGTGGCTCTCTAAAACCATACACTTGTTCTCCTCTGTCTCTTACCTGTGTCGAGATAATCGAGAATCATGGAGCGTTCGTGTCGCTCCGGAACCGAAAGTCGTCGGTTCGAAACGAGAACGTTAGATCCATATTCCTGATCGTTGAGGCACTCTAAAACTATTAGGCTGTTTTGCTCTCTGATGCCCGTGGACCGAGAGAACGTAGAATAACGGAGCGATCGTGTCGCTCCGGAGCCCGAGCGAAAAAGTTCTAAGTCCCCGTTCGTGTCGCTCCGGAGCCCGAGCGAAAAAATTCTAAGTCCCCGTTCGTGTCGCTCCGGAACCGAATGTCGACGGAACGAAAGGACAACGGTAGATCCTTATTCCTGGTGCTCGTGGCTCTCTAAAACCATACACTTGTTCTCCTCTGTCTCTTACCTGTGTCGAGATAATCGAGAATCATGGAGCGTTCGTGTCGCTCCGGAACCGAAAGTCGTCGGTTCGAAACGAGAACGTTAGATCCATATTCCTGATCGTTGAGGCACTCTAAAACTATTAGGCTGTTTTGCTCTCTGATGCCCGTGGACCGAGAGAACGTAGAATAACGGAGCGATCGTGTCGCTCCGGAGCCCGAGCGAAAAAATTCTAAGTCCCCGTTCGTGTCGCTCCGGAGCCCGAGCGAAAAAATTCTAAGTCCCCGTTCGTGTCGCTTCGGAACCGAATGTCGACGGAACGAAAGGACAACGGTAGATCCTTATTCCTGGTGCTCGTGGCTCTCTAAAACCATACACTTGTTCTCCTCTGTCTCTTACCTGTGTCGAGATAATCGGGAATCATGGAGCGTTCGTGTCGCTCCGGAACCGAAAGTCGTCGGTTCGAAACGAGAACGTTAGATCCATATTCCTGATCGTTGAGGCACTCTAAAACTATTAGGCTGTTTTGCTCTCTGATGCCCGTGGACCGAGAGAACGTAGAATAACGGAGCGATCGTGTCGCTCCGGAGCCCGAGCGAAAAAATTCTAAGTCCCCGTTCGTGTCGCTCCGGAGCCCGAGCGAAAAAATTCTAAGTCCCCGTTCGTGTCGCTCCGGAACCGAATGTCGACGGAACGAAAGGACAACGGTAGATCCTTATTCCTGGTGCTCGTGGCTCTCTAAAACCATACACTTGTTCTCCTCTGTCTCTTACCTGTGTCGAGATAATCGAGAATCATGGAGCGTTCGTGTCGCTCCGGAACCGAAAGTCGTCGGTTCGAAACGAGAACGTTAGATCCATATTCCTGATCGTTGAGGCACTCTAAAACTATTAGGCTGTTTTGCTCTCTGATGCCCGTGGACCGAGAGAACGTAGAATAACGGAGCGATCGTGTCGCTCCGGAGCCCGAGCGAAAAAGTTCTAAGTCCCCGTTCGTGTCGCTCCGGAACCGAATGTCGACGGAACGAAAGGACAACGGTAGATCCTTATTCCTGGTGCTCGTGGCTCTCTAAAACCATACACTTGTTCTCCTCTGTCTCTTACCTGTGTCGAGATAATCGAGAATCATGGAGCGTTCGTGTCGCTCCGGAACCGAAAGTCGTCGGTTCGAAACGAGAACGTTAGATCCATATTCCTGATCGTTGAGACACTCTAAAACTATTAGGCTGTTTTGCTCTCTGATGCCCGTGGACCGAGAGAACGTAGAATAACGGAGCGATCGTGTCGCTCCGGAGCCCGAGCGAAAAAGTTCTAAGTCCCCGTTCGTGTCGCTCCGGAGCCCGAGCGAAAAAATTCTAAGTCCCCGTTCGTGTCGCTCCGGAACCGAATGTCGACGGAACGAAAGGACAACGGTAGATCCTTATTCCTGGTGCTCGTGGCTCTCTAAAACCATACACTTGTTCTCCTCTGTCTCTTACCTGTGTCGAGATAATCGAGAATCATGGAGCGTTCGTGTCGCTCCGGAACCGAAAGTCGTCGGTTCGAAACGAGAACGTTAGATCCATATTCCTGATCGTTGAGGCACTCTAAAACTATTAGGCTGTTTTGCTCTCTGATGCCCGTGGACCGAGAGAACGTAGAATAACGGAGCGATCGTGTCGCTCCGGAGCCCGAGCGAAGAAATTCTAAGTCCCCGTTCGTGTCGCTCCGGAGCCCGAGCGAAAAAATTCTAAGTCCCCGTTCGTGTCGCTCCGGAACCGAATGTCGACGGAACGAAAGGGCAACGGTAGATCCTTATTCCTGGTGCCCGTGGCTCTCTAAAACCATACACTTGTTCTCCTCTGTCTCTTACCTGTGTCGAGATAATCGAGAATCATGGAGCGTTCGTGTCGCTCCGGAACCGAAAGTCGTCGGTTCGAAACGAGAACGTTAGATCCATATTCCTGATCGTTGAGGCACTCTAAAACTATTAGGCTGTTTTGCTCTCTGATGCCCGTGGACCGAGAGAACGTAGAATAACGGAGCGATCGTGTCGCTCCGGTGCCCGAGCGAAAAAATTCTAAGTCCCCGTTCGTGTCGCTCCGGAGCCCGAGCGAAAAAATTCTAAGTCCCCGTTCGTGTCGCTCCGGAACCGAATGTCGACGGAACGAAAGGACAACGGTAGATCCTTATTCCTGGTGCTCGTGGCTCTCTAAAACCATACACTTGTTCTCCTCTGTCTCTTACCTGTGTCGAGATAATCGAGAATCATGGAGCGTTCGTGTCGCTCCGGAACCGAAAGTCGTCGGTTCGAAACGAGAACGTTAGATCCATATTCCTGATCGTTGAGGCACTCTAAAACTATTAGGCTGTTTTGCACTCTGATGCCCGTGGACCGAGAGAACGTAGAATAACGGAGCGACCGTATCGCTCCGGAGCCCGAGCGAAAAAATTCTAAGTCCCCGTTCGTGTCGCTCCGGAACCGAATGTCGACGGAACAAAAGGACAACGGTAGATCCTTATTCCTGGTGCTCGTGGCTCTCTAAAACCATACACTTGTTCTCCTCTGTCTCTTACCTGTGTCGAGATAATCGAGAATCATGGAGCGTTCGTGTCGCTCCGGAACCGAAAGTCGTCGGTTCGAAACGAGAACGTTAGATCCATATTCCTGATCGTTGAGGCACTCTAAAACTATTAGGCTGTTTTGCTCTCTGATGCCCGTGGACCGAGAGAACGTAGAATAACGGAGCGATCGTGTCGGAGCGTCACGAACGGTGACTTAGAATTTTTTCGCTCGGGCTCCGGAGCGACACGAACGGGGACTTAGAATATTTTCGCTCGGACTCCGGAGCGACACGATCGCTCCGATATGCTACGTTCTGTCGGTCCACGGGCATCAGAGAGCAAAACAGCCTAATAGTTTTAGAGTGCCTCAACGATCAGGAATATGGATCTAACGTCCTCGTTTCCAACCGACGACTTTCGGTTCCGGAGCGACACGAACGCTCCATAATTCTCGATTATCTCGACACAGGTAAGAGACACAGGACAACAAGTGTATGGCTTTAGAGAGCCACGAGCACCAGGAATAAGGATCTACCGTTGTCCCTTCGTTCCGGCGACATTCGGTTCCGGAGCGACACGAACGGTGACATAGAATCTTTTCGCTCGGGCTCCGGAGCGACACGAACGGGGACTTAGTATATTTTCGCTCGGACTCCGGAGCGACACGATCGCTCCGATATGCAACGTTCTCTCGGTCCACGGGCATGAGAGAGCAAAACAGCCTAATAGTTTTAGAGTGCCTCAACGATCAGGAATATGGATCTGGCGTTCTCGTTTCGAAGCGACGACTTTCGGTTCCGGAGCGACACGAACGCTCCATGATTCTCGATTATCTCGACACAGGTAAGAGACAGAGGACAACAAGTGTATGGTTTTAGAGAGCCACGCGCACCAGGAATAAGGATCTACCGTTGTCCCTTCGTTCCGGCGACATTCGGTACCGGAGCGACACGAACGGTGACTTAGAATTTTTTTGCTCGGGCTCCGGAGCGACACGAACGGGGACTTAGAATATTTTCGCTCGGACTCCGGAGCAACACGATCGCTCCAATATGCTACGTTCTCTCGGTCCACGGGCATCAGAGAGCAAAACAGCCTAATAGTTTTAGAGTGCCTCAACGGTCAGGAATATGGATCTGACGTTCTCGTTTCGAAGCGACGACTTTCGGTTCCGGAGCGACACGAACACTCCATGATTCTCGATTATCTCGACACAGGTAAGAGACAGAGGACAACAAGTGTATGGTTTTAGAGAGCCACGAGCACCAGCAATAAGGATCTACCGTTGTCCCTTCGTTCCGGCGACATTCGGTTCCGGAGCGACACGAACGGTGACTTAGAATTTTTTCGCTCGGGCTCCGGAGCGACACGAACGGGGACTTAGAATTTTTTCGCTCGGGCTCCGGAGGGACACGAACGGGGACTTAGAATGTTTTCAGCTCGGACTCCGGAGCGACACGATCGCTCCGATATGCTACGTTCTCTCGGTCCTCGGGCATCAGAGAGCAAAACAGCCTAATAGTTTTAGAGTGCCTCAACGATCAGGAATATGGATCTAACTTTCTCGTTTCGAACCGACGACTTTCGGTTCCGGAGCGACACTAACGCTCCATGATTCTCGATTATCTCGACACAGGTAAGAGAAAGAGGACAACTAGTGTATGGTTTTAGATAGCCACGAGCACCAGGAATAAGGATCTACCGTTGTCCCTTCGTTCCGGCGACATTCGGTTCCGGAGCGACACGAACGGTGACTTAGAATCTTTTCGCTCGGGCTCCGGAGCGACACGAACGGGGACTTAGTATATTTTCGCTCGGACTCCGGAGCGACACGATCGCTCCGATATGCAACGTTCTCTCGGTCCACGGGCATCAGAGAGCAAAACAGCCTAATAGTTTTAGAGTGCCTCAACGATCAGGAATATGGATCTGGCGTTCTCGTTTCGAAGCGACGACTTTCGGTTCCGGAGCGACACGAACGCTCCATGATTCTCGATTATCTCGACACAGGTAAGAGACAGAGGACAACAAGTATATGGTTTTAGATAGCCACGAGCACCAGGAATAAGGATCTACCGTTGTCCCTTCGTTCCGGCGACATTCGGTTCCGGAGCGACACGAACGGTGACTTAGAATTTTTTCGCTCGGGCTCCGGAGCGACACGAACGGGGACTTAGAATATTTTCGCTCGGACTCCGAAGCGACACGATCGCTCCGATATGCTATGTTCTGTCGGTCCACGGGCATCAGAGAGCAAAACAGCCTAATAGTTTTAGAGTGCCTCAACGATCAGGAATATGGATCTAACGTCCTCGTTTCCAACCGACGACTTTCGGTTCCGGAGCGACACGAACGCTCCATAATTCTCGATTATCTCGACACAGGTAAGAGACACAGGACAACAAGTGTATGGCTTTAGAGAGCCACGAGCACCAGGAATAAGGATCTACCGTTGTCCTTTCGTTCCGGCGACATTCGGTTCCGGAGCGACACGAACGGTGACTTAGAATTTTTTCGCTCGGGCTCCGGAGCGACAGGAACGGGGACTTAGAATATTTTCGCTCGGACTCCGGAGCGACACGATCGCTCCGATATGCTACGTTCTGTCGGTCCACGGGCATCAGAGAGCAAAACAGCCTAATAGTTTTAGAGTGCCTCAACGATCAGGAATATGGATCTAACGTCCTCGTTTCCAACCGACGACTTTCGGTTCCGGAGCGACACGAACGCTCCATAATTCTCGATTATCTCGACACAGGTAAGAGACACAGGACAACAAGTGTATGGCTTTAGAGAGCCACGAGCACCAGGAATAAGGATCTACCGTTGTCCCTTCGTTCCGGCGACATTCGGTTCCGGAGCGACACGAACGGTGACTTAGAATTTTTTCGCTCGGACTGCGGAGCGACACGAAGGGGGACTTAGAATATTTTCGTTCGGACTCCGGAGCGACACGATCGCTCCGATATGCAACGTTCTCTCGGTCCACGGGCATCAGAGAGCAAAACAGCCTAATAGTCTGAGAGTGCCTCAACGATCAGGAATATGGATCTAACGTTCTCGTTTCGAAGCGACGACTTTCGGTTCCGGAGCGACACGAACGCTCCATGATTCTCGATTATCTCGACACAGGTAAGAGACAGAGGACAACAAGTGTATGGTTTTAGATAGCCACGAGCACCAGGAATAAGGATCTACCGTTGTCCCTTCGTTCCGGCGACATTCGGTTCCGGAGCGACACGAACGGTGACTTAGAATTTTTTCGCTCGGGCTCCGGAGCGACACGAACGGGGACTTAGAATATTCTCGCTCGGACTCCGGAGCGACACGATCGCTCCGGTATGCTACGTTCTCTCGGTCCACGGGCATCAGAGAGCAAAACAGCCTAATAGTCTTAGAGTGCCTCAACGATCAGGAATATGGATCTAACGTTCCCGTTTCGAAGCGACGACTTTCGGTTCCGGAGCGGCACGAACGCTCCATGATTCTCGATTATCTCGACACAGGTAAGAGACAGAGGACAACAAGTGTATGGTTTTAGATAGCCACGAGCACCAGCAATAAGGATCTACCGTTGTCCCTTCGTTCCGGCGACATTCGGTTCCGGAGCGACACGAACGGGGACTTAGAATTTTTTCGCTCGGGCTCCGGAGCGACACGAACGGGGACTTAGAATTTTTTCGCTCGGGCTCCGGAGGGACACGAACGGGGACTTAGAATATTTTCAGCTCGGACTCCGGAGCGACACGATCGCTCCGATATGCTACGTTCTCTCGGTCCTCGGGCATCAGAGAGCAAAACAGCCTAATAGTTTTAGAGTGCCTCAACGATCAGGAATATGGATCTGGCGTTCTCGTTTCGAAGCGACGACTTTCGGTTCCGGAGCGACACGAACGCTCCATGATTCTCGATTATCTCGACACAGGTAAGAGACAGAGGACAACAAGTGTATGGTTTTAGAGAGCCACGAGCACCAGGAATAAGGATCTACCGTTGTCCCTTCGTTCCGGCCACATTCGGTTCCGGAGCGACACGAACGGTGACTTAGAATTTTTTCGCTCGGGCTCCGGAGCGACACGAACGGGGACTTAGAATATTTTCGCTCGGACTCCGGAGCGACACGATCGCTCCGATATGCTATGTTCTGTCGGTCCACGGGCATCAGAGAGCAAAACAGCCTAATAGTTTTAGAGTGCCTCAACGATCAGGAATATGGATCTAACGTCCTCGTTTCCAACCGACGACTTTCGGTTCCGGAGCGACACGAACGCTCCATAATTCTCGATTATCTCGACACAGGTAAGAGACACAGGACAACAAGTGTATGGCTTTAGAGAGCCACGAGCACCAGGAATAAGGATCTACCGTTGTCCCTTCGTTCCGGCGACATTCGGTTCCGGAGCGACACGAACGGGGACTTAGAATTTTTTCGCTCGGGCTCCGGAGCGACACGAACGGGGACTTAGAATTTTTTTGCTCGGGCTCCGGAGCGACACGAACGGGGACTTAGAATATTTTCGCTCGGACTCCGGAGCAACACGATCGCTCCGATATGTTACGTTCTCTCGGTCCACGGGCATCAGAGAGCAAAACAGCCTAATAGTCTGAGAGTGCCTCAACGATCAGGAATATGGATCTAACGTTCTCGTTTCGAAGCGACGACTTTCGGTTCCGGAGCGACACGAACGCTCCATGATTCTCGATTATCTCGACACAGGTAAGAGACAGAGGACAACAAGTGTATGGTTTTAGATAGCCACGAGCACCAGGAATAAGGATCTACCGTTGTCCCTTCGTTCCGGCGACATTCGGTTCCGGAGCGACACGAACGGTGACTTAGAATTTTTTCGCTCGGGCTCCGGAGCGACACGAACGGGGACTTAGAATATTCTCGCTCGGACTCCGGAGCGACACGATCGCTCCGGTATGCTACGTTCTCTCGGTCCACGGGCATCAGAGAGCAAAACAGCCTAATAGTCTTAGAGTGCCTCAACGATCAGGAATATGGATCTAACGTTCCCGTTTCGAAGCGACGACTTTCGGTTCCGGAGCGGCACGAACGCTCCATGATTCTCGATTATCTCGACACAGGTAAGAGACAGAGGACAACAAGTGTATGGTTTTAGATAGCCACGAGCACCAGCAATAAGGATCTACCGTTGTCCCTTCGTTCCGGCGACATTCGGTTCCGGAGCGACACGAACGGGGACTTAGAATTTTTTCGCTCGGGCTCCGGAGCGACACGAACGGGGACTTAGAATTTTTTCGCTCGGGCTCCGGAGGGACACGAACGGGGACTTAGAATATTTTCAGCTCGGACTCCGGAGCGACACGATCGCTCCGATATGCTACGTTCTCTCGGTCCTCGGGCATCAGAGAGCAAAACAGCCTAATAGTTTTAGAGTGCCTCAACGATCAGGAATATGGATCTGGCGTTCTCGTTTCGAAGCGACGACTTTCGGTTCCGGAGCGACACGAACGCTCCATGATTCTCGATTATCTCGACACAGGTAAGAGACACAGGACAACAAGTGTATGGCTTTAGAGAGCCACGAGCACCAGGAATAAGGATCTACCGTTGTCCCTTCGTTCCGGCGACATTCGGTACCGGAGCGACACGAACGGTGACTTAGAATTTTTTTGCTCGGGCTCCGGAGCGACACGAACGGGGACTTAGAATATTTTCGCTCGGACTCCGGAGCAACACGATCGCTCCGATATGCTACGTTCTCTCGGTCCACGGGCATCAGAGAGCAAAACAGCCTAATAGATTTAGAGTGCCTCAACGATCAGGAATATGGATCTAACGTTCTCGTTTCCAACCGACGACTTTCGGTTCCGGAGCGACACGAACGCTCCATGATTCTCGATTATCTCGACACAGGTAAGAGACAGAGGACTACAAGTGTATGGTTTTAGAGAGCCACGAGCACCAGCAATAAGGATCTACCGTTGTCCCTTCGTTCCGGCGACATTCGGTTCCGGAGCGACACGAACGGGGACTTAGAATTTTTTCGCTCGGGCTCCGGAGCGACACGAACGGGGACTTAGAATTTTTTCGCTCGGGCTCCGGAGGGACACGAACGGGGACTTAGAATATTTTCAGCTCGGACTCCGGAGCGACACGATCGCTCCGATATGCTACGTTCTCTCGGTCCTCGGGCATCAGAGAGCAAAACAGCCTAATAGTTTTAGAGTGCCTCAACGATCAGGAATATGGATCTAACTTTCTCGTTTCGAACCGACGACTTTCGGTTCCGGAGCGACACTAACGCTCCATGATTCTCGATTATCTCGACACAGGTAAGAGAAAGAGGACAACTAGTGTATGGTTTTAGATAGCCACGAGCACCAGGAATAAGGATCTACCGTTGTCCCTTCGTTCCGGCGACATTCGGTTCCGGAGCGACACGAACGGTGACTTAGAATCTTTTCGCTCGGGCTCCGGAGCGACACGAACGGGGACTTAGTATATTTTCGCTCGGACTCCGGAGCGACACGATCGCTCCGATATGCAACGTTCTCTCGGTCCACGGGCATCAGAGAGCAAAACAGCCTAATAGTTTTAGAGTGCCTCAACGATCAGGAATATGGATCTGGCGTTCTCGTTTCGAAGCGACGACTTTCGGTTCCGGAGCGACACGAACGCTCCATGATTCTCGATTATCTCGACACAGGTAAGAGACAGAGGACAACAAGTGTATGGTTTTAGATAGCCACGAGCACCAGGAATAAGGATCTACCGTTGTCCCTTCGTTCCGGCGACATTCGGTTCCGGAGCGACACGAACGGTGACTTAGAATTTTTTCGCTCGGGCTCCGGAGCGACACGAACGGGGACTTAGAATATTTTCGCTCGGACTCCGAAGCGACACGATCGCTCCGATATGCTATGTTCTGTCGGTCCACGGGCATCAGAGAGCAAAACAGCCTAATAGTTTTAGAGTGCCTCAACGATCAGGAATATGGATCTAACGTCCTCGTTTCCAACCGACGACTTTCGGTTCCGGAGCGACACGAACGCTCCATAATTCTCGATTATCTCGACACAGGTAAGAGACACAGGACAACAAGTGTATGGCTTTAGAGAGCCACGAGCACCAGGAATAAGGATCTACCGTTGTCCTTTCGTTCCGGCGACATTCGGTTCCGGAGCGACACGAACGGTGACTTAGAATTTTTTCGCTCGGGCTCCGGAGCGACACGAACGGGGACTTAGAATATTTTCGCTCGGACTCCGGAGCGACACGATCGCTCCGATATGCTACGTTCTGTCGGTCCACGGGCATCAGAGAGCAAAACAGCCTAATAGTTTTAGAGTGCCTCAACGATCACGAATATGGATCTAACGTCCTCGTTTCCAACCGACGACTTTCGGTTCCGGAGCGACACGAACGCTCCATAATTCTCGATTATCTCGACACAGGTAAGAGACACAGGACAACAAGTGTATGGCTTTAGAGAGCCACGAGCACCAGGAATAAGGATCTACCGTTGTCCCTTCGTTCCGGCGACATTCGGTTCCGGAGCGACACGAACGGTGACTTAGAATTTTTTCGCTCGGGCTCCGGAGCGACACGAAGGGGGACTTAGAATATTTTCGTTCGGACTCCGGAGCGACACGATCGCTCCGATATGCAACGTTCTCTCGGTCCACGGGCATCAGAGAGCAAAACAGCCTAATAGTTTTAGAGTGCCTCAACGATCAGGAATATGGATCTAACGTTCTTGTTTCGAACCGACGGCTTTCGGTTCCGGAGCGACACGAACGCTCCATGATTCTCGATTATCTCGACACAGGTAAGAGGCAGAGGACAACAAGTGTATGGTTTTAGAGAGCCACGAGCACCAGGAATAAGGATCTACCGTTGCCCCTTCGTTCCGTCGACATTCGGTTCCGGAGCGACACGAACGGGGACTTAGAATTTTTTCGCTCGGGCTCCGGAGGGACACGAACGGGGACTTAGAATATTTTCAGCTCGGACTCCGGAGCGACACGATCGCTCCGGTATGCTACGTTCTCTCGGTCCACGGGCATCAGAGAGCAAAACAGCCTAATAGTCTGAGAGTGCCTCAACGATCAAGAATATAGATCTAACGTTCTCGTTTCGAAGCGACGACTTTCGGTTCCGGAGCGACACGAACGCTCCATGATTCTCGATTATCTCGACACAGGTAAGAGACAGAGGACAACAAGTGTATGGTTTTAGATAGCCACGAGCACCAGGAATAAGGATCTACCGTTGTCCCTTCGTTCCGGCGACATTCGGTTCCGGAGCGACACGAACGGTGACTTAGAATTTTTTCGCTCGGGCTCCGGAGCGACACGAACGGGGACTTAGAATTTTTTCGCTCGGGCTCCGGAGGGACACGAACGGGGACTTAGAATATTTTCAGCTCGGACTCCCGAGCGACACGATCGCTCCGGTATGCTACGTTCTGTCGGTCCACGGGCATCAGAGAGCAAAACAGCCTAATAGTTTTAGAGTGCCTCAACGATCAGGAATATGGATCTAACGTTCTCGTTTCGAAGCGACAACTTTCGGTTCCGGAGCGACACGAATGCTCCATGATTCTCGATTATCTCGACACAGGTAAGAGACAAAGGACAGCAAGTGTATGGTTTTAGAGAGCCACGAGCACCAGGAATAAGGATCTACCGTTGTCCCTTCGTTCCGGCGACATTCGGTTCCGGAGCGACACGAACGGTGACTTAGAATTTTTTCGCTCGGGCTCCGGAGGGACACGAACGGGGACTTAGAATATTTTCTCTCGGACTCCGGAGCAACACGATCGCTCCGATATGCTACGTTCTCTCGGTCCTCGGGCATCAGAGAGCAAAACAGCCTAATAGTTTTAGAGTGCCTCAACGATCAGGAATATGGATCTGACGTTCTTGTTTCGAACCGACGACTTTCGGTTCCGGAGCGACACGGACGCTCCATGATTCTCGATTATCTCGACACAGGTAAGAGACAGAGGACAACAAGTGTATGGTTTTAGAGAGCCACGAGCACCAGGAATAAGGATCTACCGTTGCCCCTTCGTTCCGTCGACATTCGGTTCCGGAGCGACACGAACGGGGACTTAGAATTTTTTCGCTCGGGCTCCGGAGCGACACGAACGGGGACTTAGAATTTTTTTGCTCGGGCTCCGGAGCGACACGAACGGGGACTTAGAATATTTTCGCTCGGACTCCGGAGCAACACGATCGCTCCGATATGTTACGTTCTCTCGGTCCACGGGCATCAGAGAGCAAAACAGCCTAATAGTCTGAGAGTGCCTCAACGATCAGGAATATGGATCTAACGTTCTCGTTTCGAAGCGACGACTTTCGGTTCCGGAGCGACACGAACGCTCCATGATTCTCGATTATCTCGACACAGGTAAGAGACCCAGGACAACAAGTGTATGGTTTTAGAGATCCACGAGCACCAGGAATAAGGGTCTACCGTTGTCCCTTCGTTCCGTCGACATTCGGTTCCGGAGCGACACGAACGGGGACTTAGAATTTTTTCGCTCGTTCTCAGGAGCGTCACGAACGTGGACTTAGAATATTCTCGCTCGGACTCCGGAGCGACACGATCGCTCCGGTATGCTACGTTCTCTCGGTCCACGGGCATCAGAGAGCAAAACAGCCTAATAGTCTTAGAGTGCCTCAACGATCAGGAATATGGATCTAACGTTCTCGTTTCGAAGCGACGACTTTCGGTTCCGGAGCGACACGAACGCTCCATGATTCTCGATTATCTCGACACAGGTAAGAGACAGAGGACAACAAGTGTATGGTTTTAGTTAGCCACGAGCACCAGGAATAAGGATCTACCGTTGTCCCTTCGTTCCGGCGACATTCGGTTCCGGAGCGACACGAACGGTGACTTAGAATCTTTTCGCTCGGGCTCCGGAGCGACACGAACGGGGACTTAGTATATTTTCGCTCGGACTCCGGAGCGACACGATCGCTCCGATATGCAACGTTCTCTCGGTCCACGGGCATCAGAGAGCAAAACAGCCTAATAGTTTTAGAGTACTTCAACGATCAGGAATATGGATCTGACGTTCTCGTTTCGTAGCGACGACTTTCGGTTCCGGAGCGACACGAACGCTCCATGATTCTCGATTATCTCGACACAGGTAAGAGACCCAGGACAACAAGTGTATGGTTTTAGATAGCCACGAGCACCAGGAATAAGGATCTACCGTTGTCCCTTCGTTCCGGCGACATTCGGTTCCGGAGCGACACGAACGGTGACTTAGAATCTTTTCGCTCGGGCTCCGGAGCGACACGAACGGGGACTTAGTATATTTTCGCTCGGACTCCGGAGCGACACGATCGCTCCGGTATGCTACGTTCTCTCGGTCCACGGGCATCAGAGAGCAAAACAGCCTAATAGTCTTAGAGTGCCTCAACGATCAGGAATATGGATCTAACGTTCCCGTTTCGAAGCGACGACTTTCGGTTCCGGAGCGGCACGAACGCTCCATGATTCTCGATTATCTCGACACAGGTAAGAGACAGAGGACAACAAGTGTATGGTTTTAGATAGCCACGAGCACCAGCAATAAGGATCTACCGTTGTCCCTTCGTTCCGGCGACATTCGGTTCCGGAGCGACACGAACGGTGACTTCGAATTTTTTCGCTCGGGCTCCGGAGCGACACGAACGGGGACTTAGAATATTTTCGCTCGGACTCCGGAGCGACACGATCGCTCCGAAATGCTACGTTCTGTCGGTCCACGGGCATCAGAGAGCAAAACAGCCTAATAGTTTTAGAGTGCCTCAACGATCAGGAATATGGATCTAACGTCCTCGTTTCCAACCGACGACTTTCGGTTCCGGAGCGACACGAACGCTCCATAATTCTCGATTATCTCGACACAGGTAAGAGGCAGAGGACAACAAGTGTATGGTTTTAGAGAGCCACGAGCACCAGGAATAAGGATCTACCGTTGCCCCTTCGTTCCGTCGACATTCGGTTCCGGAGCGACACGAACGGGGACTTAGAATTTTTTCGCTCGGGCTCCGGAGGGACACGAACGGGGACTTAGAATATTTTCAGCTCGGACTCCGGAGCGACACGATCGCTCCGGTATGCTACGTTCTCTCGGTCCACGGGCATCAGAGAGCAAAACAGCCTAATAGTCTGAGAGTGCCTCAACGATCAAGAATATAGATCTAACGTTCTCGTTTCGAAGCGACGACTTTCGGTTCCGGAGCGACACGAACGCTCCATGATTCTCGATTATCTCGACACAGGTAAGAGACAGAGGACAACAAGTGTATGGTTTTAGATAGCCACGAGCACCAGGAATAAGGATCTACCGTTGTCCCTTCGTTCCGGCGACATTCGGTTCCGGAGCGACACGAACGGTGACTTAGAATTTTTTCGCTCGGGCTCCGGAGCGACACGAACGGGGACTTAGAATTTTTTCGCTCGGGCTCCGGAGGGACACGAACGGGGACTTAGAATATTTTCAGCTCGGACTCCCGAGCGACACGATCGCTCCGGTATGCTACGTTCTGTCGGTCCACGGGCATCAGAGAGCAAAACAGCCTAATAGTTTTAGAGTGCCTCAACGATCAGGAATATGGATCTAACGTTCTCGTTTCGAAGCGACAACTTTCGGTTCCGGAGCGACACGAATGCTCCATGATTCTCGATTATCTCGACACAGGTAAGAGACAAAGGACAGCAAGTGTATGGTTTTAGAGAGCCACGAGCACCAGGAATAAGGATCTACCGTTGTCCCTTCGTTCCGGCGACATTCGGTTCCGGAGCGACACGAACGGTGACTTAGAATTTTTTCGCTCGGGCTCCGGAGGGACACGAACGGGGACTTAGAATATTTTCTCTCGGACTCCGGAGCAACACGATCGCTCCGATATGCTACGTTCTCTCGGTCCTCGGGCATCAGAGAGCAAAACAGCCTAATAGTTTTAGAGTGCCTCAACGATCAGGAATATGGATCTGACGTTCTTGTTTCGAACCGACGACTTTCGGTTCCGGAGCGACACGGACGCTCCATGATTCTCGATTATCTCGACACAGGTAAGAGACAGAGGACAACAAGTGTATGGTTTTAGAGAGCCACGAGCACCAGGAATAAGGATCTACCGTTGCCCCTTCGTTCCGTCGACATTCGGTTCCGGAGCGACACGAACGGGGACTTAGAATTTTTTCGCTCGGGCTCCGGAGCGACACGAACGGGGACTTAGAATTTTTTTGCTCGGGCTCCGGAGCGACACGAACGGGGACTTAGAATATTTTCGCTCGGACTCCGGAGCAACACGATCGCTCCGATATGTTACGTTCTCTCGGTCCACGGGCATCAGAGAGCAAAACAGCCTAATAGTCTGAGAGTGCCTCAACGATCAGGAATATGGATCTAACGTTCTCGTTTCGAAGCGACGACTTTCGGTTCCGGAGCGACACGAACGCTCCATGATTCTCGATTATCTCGACACAGGTAAGAGACCCAGGACAACAAGTGTATGGTTTTAGAGATCCACGAGCACCAGGAATAAGGGTCTACCGTTGTCCCTTCGTTCCGTCGACATTCGGTTCCGGAGCGACACGAACGGGGACTTAGAATTTTTTCGCTCGTTCTCAGGAGCGTCACGAACGTGGACTTAGAATATTCTCGCTCGGACTCCGGAGCGACACG
The DNA here is from genome assembly GCF_051401765.1 of Calliopsis andreniformis. Classification (NCBI taxonomy): domain Eukaryota; kingdom Metazoa; phylum Arthropoda; class Insecta; order Hymenoptera; family Andrenidae; genus Calliopsis; species Calliopsis andreniformis. The sequence goes on along the minus strand of NW_027480450.1, from coordinate 5,147,495 downwards.
ATCGCTCCGGTATGCTACGTTCTCTCGGTCCACGGGCATCAGAGAGCAAAACAGCCTAATAGTCTTAGAGTGCCTCAACGATCAGGAATATGGATCTAACGTTCTCGTTTCGAAGCGACGACTTTCGGTTCCGGAGCGACACGAACGCTCCATGATTCTCGATTATCTCGACACAGGTAAGAGACAGAGGACAACAAGTGTATGGTTTTAGTTAGCCACGAGCACCAGGAATAAGGATCTACCGTTGTCCCTTCGTTCCGGCGACATTCGGTTCCGGAGCGACACGAACGGTGACTTAGAATCTTTTCGCTCGGGCTCCGGAGCGACACGAACGGGGACTTAGTATATTTTCGCTCGGACTCCGGAGCGACACGATCGCTCCGATATGCAACGTTCTCTCGGTCCACGGGCATCAGAGAGCAAAACAGCCTAATAGTTTTAGAGTACTTCAACGATCAGGAATATGGATCTGACGTTCTCGTTTCGTAGCGACGACTTTCGGTTCCGGAGCGACACGAACGCTCCATGATTCTCGATTATCTCGACACAGGTAAGAGACCCAGGACAACAAGTGTATGGTTTTAGATAGCCACGAGCACCAGGAATAAGGATCTACCGTTGTCCCTTCGTTCCGGCGACATTCGGTTCCGGAGCGACACGAACGGTGACTTAGAATCTTTTCGCTCGGGCTCCGGAGCGACACGAACGGGGACTTAGTATATTTTCGCTCGGACTCCGGAGCGACACGATCGCTCCGGTATGCTACGTTCTCTCGGTCCACGGGCATCAGAGAGCAAAACAGCCTAATAGTCTTAGAGTGCCTCAACGATCAGGAATATGGATCTAACGTTCCCGTTTCGAAGCGACGACTTTCGGTTCCGGAGCGGCACGAACGCTCCATGATTCTCGATTATCTCGACACAGGTAAGAGACAGAGGACAACAAGTGTATGGTTTTAGATAGCCACGAGCACCAGCAATAAGGATCTACCGTTGTCCCTTCGTTCCGGCGACATTCGGTTCCGGAGCGACACGAACGGTGACTTCGAATTTTTTCGCTCGGGCTCCGGAGCGACACGAACGGGGACTTAGAATATTTTCGCTCGGACTCCGGAGCGACACGATCGCTCCGAAATGCTACGTTCTGTCGGTCCACGGGCATCAGAGAGCAAAACAGCCTAATAGTTTTAGAGTGCCTCAACGATCAGGAATATGGATCTAACGTCCTCGTTTCCAACCGACGACTTTCGGTTCCGGAGCGACACGAACGCTCCATAATTCTCGATTATCTCGACACAGGTAAGAGACAGAGGACAACAAGTGTATGGCTTTAGAGAGCCACGAGCACCAGGAATAAGGATCTACCGTTGTCCCTTCGTTCCGGCGACATTCGGTTCCGGAGCGACACGAACGGTGACTTAGAATTTTTTCGCTCGGGCTCCGGAGGGACACGAACGGGGACTTAGAATATTTTCTCTCGGACTCCGGAGCAACACGATCGCTCCGATGTGCTACGTTCTCTCGGTCCTCGGGCATCAGAGAGCAAAACAGCCTAATAGTTTTAGAGTGCCTCAACGATCAGGAATATGGATCTGACGTTCTTGTTTCCAACCGACGACTTTCGGTTCCGGAGCGACACGAACGCTCCATGATTCTCGATTATCTCGACACAGGTAAGAGACAGAGGACCACAAGTGTATGGTTTTAGAGAGCCACGAGCACCAGCAATAAGGATCTACCGTTGTCCCTTCGTTCCGGCGACATTCGGTTCTGGAGCGACACGAACGGGGACTTAGAATTTTTTCGCTCGGGCTCCGGAGCGACACGAACGGGGACTTAGAATTTTTTCGCTCGGGCTCCGGAGGGACACGAACGGGGACTTAGAATATTTTCAGCTCGGACTCCGGAGCGACACGATCGCTCCGATATGCTACGTTCTCTCGGTCCTCGGGCATCAGAGAGCAAAACAGCCTAATAGTTTTAGAGTGCCTCAACGATCAGGAATATGGATCTGGCGTTCTCGTTTCGAAGCGACGACTTTCGGTTCCGGAGCGACACGAACGCTCCATGATTCTCGATTATCTCGACACAGGTAAGAGACAGAGGACAACAAGTGTATGGTTTTAGAGAGCCACGAGCACCAGGAATAAGGATCTACCGTTGTCCCTTCGTTCCGGCCACATTCGGTTCCGGAGCGACACGAACGGTGACTTAGAATTTTTTCGCTCGGGCTCCGGAGCGACACGAACGGGGACTTAGAATATTTTCGCTCGGACTCCGGAGCGACAGGATCGCTCCGATATGCTATGTTCTGTCGGTCCACGGGCATCAGAGAGCAAAACAGCCTAATAGTTTTAGAGTGCCTCAACGATCAGGAATATGGATCTAACGTCCTCGTTTCCAACCGACGACTTTCGGTTCCGGAGCGACACGAACGCTCCATAATTCTCGATTATCTCGACACAGGTAAGAGACACAGGACAACAAGTGTATGGCTTTAGAGAGCCACGAGCACCAGGAATAAGGATCTACCGTTGTCCCTTCGTTCCGGCGACATTCGGTACCGGAGCGACACGAACGGTGACTTAGAATTTTTTTGCTCGGGCTCCGGAGCGACACGAACGGGGACTTAGAATATTTTCGCTCGGACTCCGGAGCAACACGATCGCTCCGATATGCTACGTTCTCTCGGTCCACGGGCATCAGAGAGCAAAACAGCCTAATAGTTTTAGAGTGCCTCAACCATCAGGAATATGGATCTGACGTTCTCGTTTCGAAGCGACGACTTTCGGTTCCGGAGCGACACGAACGCTCCATGATTCTCGATTATCTCGACACAGGTAAGAGACAGAGGACAACAAGTGTATGGTTTTAGAGAGCCACGAGCACCAGGAATAAGGATCTACCGTTGTCCCTTCGTTCCGGCGACATTCGGTTCCGGAGCGTCACGAACGGTGACTTAGAATTTTTTGCTCGGGCTCCGGAGCGACACGAACGGGGACTTAGAATATTTTCGCTCGGACTCCGGAGCAACACGATCGCTCCGATATGCTACGTTCTCTCGGTCCACGGGCATCAGAGAGCAAAACAGCCTAATAGTTTTAGAGTGCCTCAACGATCAGGAATATGGATCTAACGTTCTCGTTTCCAACCGACGACTTTCGGTTCCGGAGCGACACGAACGCTCCATGATTCTCGATTATCTCGACACAGGTAAGAGACAGAGGACTACAAGTGTATGGTTTTAGAGAGCCACGAGCACCAGGAATAAGGATCTACCGTTGTCCCTTCGTTCCGGCCACATTCGGTTCCGGAGCGACACGAACGGTGACTTAGAATTTTTTCGCTCGGGCTCCGGAGCGACACGAACGGGGACTTAGAATATTTTCGCTCGGACTCCGGAGCGACACGATCGCTCCGATATGCTATGTTCTGTCGGTCCACGGGCATCAGAGAGCAAAACAGCCTAATAGTTTTAGAGTGCCTCAACGATCAGGAATATGGATCTAACGTCCTCGTTTCCAACCGACGACTTTCGGTTCCGGAGCGACACGAACGCTCCATAATTCTCGATTATCTCGACACAGGTAAGAGACACAGGACAACAAGTGTATGGCTTTAGAGAGCCACGAGCACCAGGAATAAGGATCTACCGTTGTCCCTTCGTTCCGGCGACATTCGGTTCCGGAGCGACACGAACGGTGACTTAGAATTTTTTCGCTCGGGCTCCGGAGCGACACGAAGGGGGACTTAGAATATTTTCGTTCGGACTCCGGAGCGACACGATCGCTCCGATATGCAACGTTCTCTCGGTCCACGGGCATCAGAGAGCAAAACAGCCTAATAGTTTTAGAGTGCCTCAACGATCAGGAATATGGATCTGGCGTTCTCGTTTCGAAGCGACGACTTTCGGTTCCGGAGCGACACGAACGCTCCATGATTCTCGATTATCTCGACACAGGTAAGAGACAGAGGACAACAAGTGTATGGTTTTAGAGAGCCACGCGCACCAGGAATAAGGATCTACCGTTGTCCCTTCGTTCCGGCGACATTCGGTACCGGAGCGACACGAACGGTGACTTAGAATTTTTTTGCTCGGGCTCCGGAGCGACACGAACGGGGACTTAGAATATTTTCGCTCGGACTCCGGAGCAACACGATCGCTCCGATATGCTACGTTCTCTCGGTCCACGGGCATCAGAGAGCAAAACAGCCTAATAGTTTTAGAGTGCCTCAACGATCAGGAATATGGATCTGACGTTCTCGTTTCGAAGCGACGACTTTCGGTTCCGGAGCGACACGAACGCTCCATGATTCTCGATTATCTCGACACAGGTAAGAGACAGAGGACAACAAGTGTATGGTTTTAGAGAGCCACGAGCACCAGGAATAAGGATCTACCGTTGTCCCTTCGTTCCGGCGACATTCGGTTCCGGAGCGACACGAACGGTGACTTAGAATTTTTTGCTCGGGCTCCGGAGCGACACGAACGGGGACTTAGAATATTTTCGCTCGGACTCCGGAGCAACACGATCGCTCCGATATGCTACGTTCTCTCGGTCCACGGGCATCAGAGAGCAAAACAGCCTAATAGATTTAGAGTGCCTCAACGATCAGGAATATGGATCTAACGTTCTCGTTTCCAACCGACGACTTTCGGTTCCGGAGCGACACGAACGCTCCATGATTCTCGATTATCTCGACACAGGTAAGAGACAGAGGACAACAAGTGTATGGTTTTAGATAGCCACGAGCACCAGCAATAAGGATCTACCGTTGTCCCTTCGTTCCGGCGACATTCGGTTCCGGAGCGACACGAACGGTGACTTAGAATTTTTTCGCTCGGGCTCCGGAGCGACACGAACGGGGACTTAGAATATTTTCGCACGGACTCCGAAGCGACACGATCGCTCCGATATGCTATGTTCTGTAGGTCCACGGGCATCAGAGAGCAAAACAGCCTAATAGTTTTAGAGTGCCTCAACGATCAGGAATATGGATCTAACGTCCTCGTTTCCAACCGACGACTTTCGGTTCCGGAGCGACACGAACGCTCCATAATTCTCGATTATCTCGACACAGGTAAGAGACACAGGACAACAAGTGTATGGCTTTAGAGAGCCACGAGCACCAGGAATAAGGATCTACCGTTGTCCTTTCGTTCCGGCGACATTCGGTTCCGGAGCGACACGAACGGTGACTTAGAATTTTTTCGCTCGGGCTCCGGAGCGACACGAACGGGGACTTAGAATATTTTCGCTCGGACTCCGGAGCGACACGATCGCTCCGATATGCTACGTTCTGTCGGTCCACGGGCATCAGAGAGCAAAACAGCCTAATAGTTTTAGAGTGCCTCAACGATCACGAATATGGATCTAACGTCCTCGTTTCCAACCGACGACTTTCGGTTCCGGAGCGACACGAACGCTCCATAATTCTCGATTATCTCGACACAGGTAAGAGACACAGGACAACAAGTGTATGGCTTTAGAGAGCCACGAGCACCAGGAATAAGGATCTACCGTTGTCCCTTCGTTCCGGCGACATTCGGTTCCGGAGCGACACGAACGGTGACTTAGAATTTTTTCGCTCGGGCTCCGGAGCGACACGAAGGGGGACTTAGAATATTTTCGTTCGGACTCCGGAGCGACACGATCGCTCCGATATGCAACGTTCTCTCGGTCCACGGGCATCAGAGAGCAAAACAGCCTAATAGTTTTAGAGTGCCTCAACGATCAGGAATATGGATCTAACGTTCTTGTTTCGAACCGACGGCTTTCGGTTCCGGAGCGACACGAACGCTCCATGATTCTCGATTATCTCGACACAGGTAAGAGGCAGAGGACAACAAGTGTATGGTTTTAGAGAGCCACGAGCACCAGGAATAAGGATCTACCGTTGCCCCTTCGTTCCGTCGACATTCGGTTCCGGAGCGACACGAACGGGGACTTAGAATTTTTTCGCTCGGGCTCCGGAGGGACACGAACGGGGACTTAGAATATTTTCAGCTCGGACTCCGGAGCGACACGATCGCTCCGGTATGCTACGTTCTCTCGGTCCACGGGCATCAGAGAGCAAAACAGCCTAATAGTCTGAGAGTGCCTCAACGATCAAGAATATAGATCTAACGTTCTCGTTTCGAAGCGACGACTTTCGGTTCCGGAGCGACACGAACGCTCCATGATTCTCGATTATCTCGACACAGGTAAGAGACAGAGGACAACAAGTGTATGGTTTTAGATAGCCACGAGCACCAGGAATAAGGATCTACCGTTGTCCCTTCGTTCCGGCGACATTCGGTTCCGGAGCGACACGAACGGTGACTTAGAATTTTTTCGCTCGGGCTCCGGAGCGACACGAACGGGGACTTAGAATTTTTTCGCTCGGGCTCCGGAGGGACACGAACGGGGACTTAGAATATTTTCAGCTCGGACTCCCGAGCGACACGATCGCTCCGGTATGCTACGTTCTGTCGGTCCACGGGCATCAGAGAGCAAAACAGCCTAATAGTTTTAGAGTGCCTCAACGATCAGGAATATGGATCTAACGTTCTCGTTTCGAAGCGACAACTTTCGGTTCCGGAGCGACACGAATGCTCCATGATTCTCGATTATCTCGACACAGGTAAGAGACAAAGGACAGCAAGTGTATGGTTTTAGAGAGCCACGAGCACCAGGAATAAGGATCTACCGTTGTCCCTTCGTTCCGGCGACATTCGGTTCCGGAGCGACACGAACGGTGACTTAGAATTTTTTCGCTCGGGCTCCGGAGGGACACGAACGGGGACTTAGAATATTTTCTCTCGGACTCCGGAGCAACACGATCGCTCCGATATGCTACGTTCTCTCGGTCCTCGGGCATCAGAGAGCAAAACAGCCTAATAGTTTTAGAGTGCCTCAACGATCAGGAATATGGATCTGACGTTCTTGTTTCGAACCGACGACTTTCGGTTCCGGAGCGACACGGACGCTCCATGATTCTCGATTATCTCGACACAGGTAAGAGACAGAGGACAACAAGTGTATGGTTTTAGAGAGCCACGAGCACCAGGAATAAGGATCTACCGTTGCCCCTTCGTTCCGTCGACATTCGGTTCCGGAGCGACACGAACGGGGACTTAGAATTTTTTCGCTCGGGCTCCGGAGCGACACGAACGGGGACTTAGAATTTTTTTGCTCGGGCTCCGGAGCGACACGAACGGGGACTTAGAATATTTTCGCTCGGACTCCGGAGCAACACGATCGCTCCGATATGTTACGTTCTCTCGGTCCACGGGCATCAGAGAGCAAAACAGCCTAATAGTCTGAGAGTGCCTCAACGATCAGGAATATGGATCTAACGTTCTCGTTTCGAAGCGACGACTTTCGGTTCCGGAGCGACACGAACGCTCCATGATTCTCGATTATCTCGACACAGGTAAGAGACCCAGGACAACAAGTGTATGGTTTTAGAGATCCACGAGCACCAGGAATAAGGGTCTACCGTTGTCCCTTCGTTCCGTCGACATTCGGTTCCGGAGCGACACGAACGGGGACTTAGAATTTTTTCGCTCGTTCTCAGGAGCGTCACGAACGTGGACTTAGAATATTCTCGCTCGGACTCCGGAGCGACACGATCGCTCCGGTATGCTACGTTCTCTCGGTCCACGGGCATCAGAGAGCAAAACAGCCTAATAGTCTTAGAGTGCCTCAACGATCAGGAATATGGATCTAACGTTCTCGTTTCGAAGCGACGACTTTCGGTTCCGGAGCGACACGAACGCTCCATGATTCTCGATTATCTCGACACAGGTAAGAGACAGAGGACAACAAGTGTATGGTTTTAGTTAGCCACGAGCACCAGGAATAAGGATCTACCGTTGTCCCTTCGTTCCGGCGACATTCGGTTCCGGAGCGACACGAACGGTGACTTAGAATCTTTTCGCTCGGGCTCCGGAGCGACACGAACGGGGACTTAGTATATTTTCGCTCGGACTCCGGAGCGACACGATCGCTCCGATATGCAACGTTCTCTCGGTCCACGGGCATCAGAGAGCAAAACAGCCTAATAGTTTTAGAGTACTTCAACGATCAGGAATATGGATCTGACGTTCTCGTTTCGTAGCGACGACTTTCGGTTCCGGAGCGACACGAACGCTCCATGATTCTCGATTATCTCGACACAGGTAAGAGACCCAGGACAACAAGTGTATGGTTTTAGATAGCCACGAGCACCAGGAATAAGGATCTACCGTTGTCCCTTCGTTCCGGCGACATTCGGTTCCGGAGCGACACGAACGGTGACTTAGAATCTTTTCGCTCGGGCTCCGGAGCGACACGAACGGGGACTTAGTATATTTTCGCTCGGACTCCGGAGCGACACGATCGCTCCGGTATGCTACGTTCTCTCGGTCCACGGGCATCAGAGAGCAAAACAGCCTAATAGTCTTAGAGTGCCTCAACGATCAGGAATATGGATCTAACGTTCCCGTTTCGAAGCGACGACTTTCGGTTCCGGAGCGGCACGAACGCTCCATGATTCTCGATTATCTCGACACAGGTAAGAGACAGAGGACAACAAGTGTATGGTTTTAGATAGCCACGAGCACCAGCAATAAGGATCTACCGTTGTCCCTTCGTTCCGGCGACATTCGGTTCCGGAGCGACACGAACGGTGACTTCGAATTTTTTCGCTCGGGCTCCGGAGCGACACGAACGGGGACTTAGAATATTTTCGCTCGGACTCCGGAGCGACACGATCGCTCCGAAATGCTACGTTCTGTCGGTCCACGGGCATCAGAGAGCAAAACAGCCTAATAGTTTTAGAGTGCCTCAACGATCAGGAATATGGATCTAACGTCCTCGTTTCCAACCGACGACTTTCGGTTCCGGAGCGACACGAACGCTCCATAATTCTCGATTATCTCGACACAGGTAAGAGGCAGAGGACAACAAGTGTATGGTTTTAGAGAGCCACGAGCACCAGGAATAAGGATCTACCGTTGCCCCTTCGTTCCGTCGACATTCGGTTCCGGAGCGACACGAACGGGGACTTAGAATTTTTTCGCTCGGGCTCCGGAGGGACACGAACGGGGACTTAGAATATTTTCAGCTCGGACTCCGGAGCGACACGATCGCTCCGGTATGCTACGTTCTCTCGGTCCACGGGCATCAGAGAGCAAAACAGCCTAATAGTCTGAGAGTGCCTCAACGATCAAGAATATAGATCTAACGTTCTCGTTTCGAAGCGACGACTTTCGGTTCCGGAGCGACACGAACGCTCCATGATTCTCGATTATCTCGACACAGGTAAGAGACAGAGGACAACAAGTGTATGGTTTTAGATAGCCACGAGCACCAGGAATAAGGATCTACCGTTGTCCCTTCGTTCCGGCGACATTCGGTTCCGGAGCGACACGAACGGTGACTTAGAATTTTTTCGCTCGGGCTCCGGAGCGACACGAACGGGGACTTAGAATTTTTTCGCTCGGGCTCCGGAGGGACACGAACGGGGACTTAGAATATTTTCAGCTCGGACTCCCGAGCGACACGATCGCTCCGGTATGCTACGTTCTGTCGGTCCACGGGCATCAGAGAGCAAAACAGCCTAATAGTTTTAGAGTGCCTCAACGATCAGGAATATGGATCTAACGTTCTCGTTTCGAAGCGACAACTTTCGGTTCCGGAGCGACACGAATGCTCCATGATTCTCGATTATCTCGACACAGGTAAGAGACAAAGGACAGCAAGTGTATGGTTTTAGAGAGCCACGAGCACCAGGAATAAGGATCTACCGTTGTCCCTTCGTTCCGGCGACATTCGGTTCCGGAGCGACACGAACGGTGACTTAGAATTTTTTCGCTCGGGCTCCGGAGGGACACGAACGGGGACTTAGAATATTTTCTCTCGGACTCCGGAGCAACACGATCGCTCCGATATGCTACGTTCTCTCGGTCCTCGGGCATCAGAGAGCAAAACAGCCTAATAGTTTTAGAGTGCCTCAACGATCAGGAATATGGATCTGACGTTCTTGTTTCGAACCGACGACTTTCGGTTCCGGAGCGACACGGACGCTCCATGATTCTCGATTATCTCGACACAGGTAAGAGACAGAGGACAACAAGTGTATGGTTTTAGAGAGCCACGAGCACCAGGAATAAGGATCTACCGTTGCCCCTTCGTTCCGTCGACATTCGGTTCCGGAGCGACACGAACGGGGACTTAGAATTTTTTCGCTCGGGCTCCGGAGCGACACGAACGGGGACTTAGAATTTTTTTGCTCGGGCTCCGGAGCGACACGAACGGGGACTTAGAATATTTTCGCTCGGACTCCGGAGCAACACGATCGCTCCGATATGTTACGTTCTCTCGGTCCACGGGCATCAGAGAGCAAAACAGCCTAATAGTCTGAGAGTGCCTCAACGATCAGGAATATGGATCTAACGTTCTCGTTTCGAAGCGACGACTTTCGGTTCCGGAGCGACACGAACGCTCCATGATTCTCGATTATCTCGACACAGGTAAGAGACCCAGGACAACAAGTGTATGGTTTTAGAGATCCACGAGCACCAGGAATAAGGGTCTACCGTTGTCCCTTCGTTCCGTCGACATTCGGTTCCGGAGCGACACGAACGGGGACTTAGAATTTTTTCGCTCGTTCTCAGGAGCGTCACGAACGTGGACTTAGAATATTCTCGCTCGGACTCCGGAGCGACACGATCGCTCCGGTATGCTACGTTCTCTCGGTCCACGGGCATCAGAGAGCAAAACAGCCTAATAGTCTTAGAGTGCCTCAACGATCAGGAATATGGATCTAACGTTCCCGTTTCGAAGCGACGACTTTCGGTTCCGGAGCGGCACGAACGCTCCATGATTCTCGATTATCTCGACACAGGTAAGAGACAGAGGACAACAAGTGTATGGTTTTAGATAGCCACGAGCACCAGCAATAAGGATCTACCGTTGTCCCTTCGTTCCGGCGACATTCGGTTCCGGAGCGACACGAACGGTGACTTCGAATTTTTTCGCTCGGGCTCCGGAGCGACACGAACGGGGACTTAGTATATTTTCGCTCGGACTCCGGAGCGACACGATCGCTCCGATATGCAACGTTCTCTCGGTCCACGGGCATCAGAGAGCAAAACAGCCTAATAGTTTTAGAGTACTTCAACGATCAGGAATATGGATCTGACGTTCTCGTTTCGTAGCGACGACTTTCGGTTCCGGAGCGACACGAACGCTCCATGATTCTCGATTATCTCGACACAGGTAAGAGACCCAGGACAACAAGTGTATGGTTTTAGATAGCCACGAGCACCAGGAATAAGGATCTACCGTTGTCCCTTCGTTCCGGCGACATTCGGTTCCGGAGCGACACGAACGGTGACTTAGAATCTTTTCGCTCGGGCTCCGGAGCGACACGAACGGGGACTTAGTATATTTTCGCTCGGACTCCGGAGCGACACGATCGCTCCGGTATGCTACGTTCTCTCGGTCCACGGGCATCAGAGAGCAAAACAGCCTAATAGTCTTAGAGTGCCTCAACGATCAGGAATATGGATCTAACGTTCCCGTTTCGAAGCGACGACTTTCGGTTCCGGAGCGGCACGAACGCTCCATGATTCTCGATTATCTCGACACAGGTAAGAGACAGAGGACAACAAGTGTATGGTTTTAGATAGCCACGAGCACCAGCAATAAGGATCTACCGTTGTCCCTTCGTTCCGGCGACATTCGGTTCCGGAGCGACACGAACGGTGACTTCGAATTTTTTCGCTCGGGCTCCGGAGCGACACGAACGGGGACTTAGAATATTTTCGCTCGGACTCCGGAGCGACACGATCGCTCCGAAATGCTACGTTCTGTCGGTCCACGGGCATCAGAGAGCAAAACAGCCTAATAGTTTTAGAGTGCCTCAACGATCAGGAATATGGATCTAACGTCCTCGTTTCCAACCGACGACTTTCGGTTCCGGAGCGACACGAACGCTCCATAATTCTCGATTATCTCGACACAGGTAAGAGGCAGAGGACAACAAGTGTATGGTTTTAGAGAGCCACGAGCACCAGGAATAAGGATCTACCGTTGCCCCTTCGTTCCGTCGACATTCGGTTCCGGAGCGACACGAACGGGGACTTAGAATTTTTTCGCTCGGGCTCCGGAGGGACACGAACGGGGACTTAGAATATTTTCAGCTCGGACTCCGGAGCGACACGATCGCTCCGGTATGCTACGTTCTCTCGGTCCACGGGCATCAGAGAGCAAAACAGCCTAATAGTCTGAGAGTGCCTCAACGATCAAGAATATAGATCTAACGTTCTCGTTTCGAAGCGACGACTTTCGGTTCCGGAGCGACACGAACGCTCCATGATTCTCGATTATCTCGACACAGGTAAGAGACAGAGGACAACAAGTGTATGGTTTTAGATAGCCACGAGCACCAGGAATAAGGATCTACCGTTGTCCCTTCGTTCCGGCGACATTCGGTTCCGGAGCGACACGAACGGTGACTTAGAATTTTTTCGCTCGGGCTCCGGAGCGACACGAACGGGGACTTAGAATTTTTTCGCTCGGGCTCCGGAGGGACACGAACGGGGACTTAGAATATTTTCAGCTCGGACTCCCGAGCGACACGATCGCTCCGGTATGCTACGTTCTGTCGGTCCACGGGCATCAGAGAGCAAAACAGCCTAATAGTTTTAGAGTGCCTCAACGATCAGGAATATGGATCTAACGTTCTCGTTTCGAAGCGACAACTTTCGGTTCCGGAGCGACACGAATGCTCCATGATTCTCGATTATCTCGACACAGGTAAGAGACAAAGGACAGCAAGTGTATGGTTTTAGAGAGCCACGAGCACCAGGAATAAGGATCTACCGTTGTCCCTTCGTTCCGGCGACATTCGGTTCCGGAGCGACACGAACGGTGACTTAGAATTTTTTCGCTCGGGCTCCGGAGGGACACGAACGGGGACTTAGAATATTTTCTCTCGGACTCCGGAGCAACACGATCGCTCCGATATGCTACGTTCTCTCGGTCCTCGGGCATCAGAGAGCAAAACAGCCTAATAGTTTTAGAGTGCCTCAACGATCAGGAATATGGATCTGACGTTCTTGTTTCGAACCGACGACTTTCGGTTCCGGAGCGACACGGACGCTCCATGATTCTCGATTATCTCGACACAGGTAAGAGACAGAGGACAACAAGTGTATGGTTTTAGAGAGCCACGAGCACCAGGAATAAGGATCTACCGTTGCCCCTTCGTTCCGTCGACATTCGGTTCCGGAGCGACACGAACGGGGACTTAGAATTTTTTCGCTCGGGCTCCGGAGCGACACGAACGGGGACTTAGAATTTTTTTGCTCGGGCTCCGGAGCGACACGAACGGGGACTTAGAATATTTTCGCTCGGACTCCGGAGCAACACGATCGCTCCGATATGTTACGTTCTCTCGGTCCACGGGCATCAGAGAGCAAAACAGCCTAATAGTCTGAGAGTGCCTCAACGATCAGGAATATGGATCTAACGTTCTCGTTTCGAAGCGACGACTTTCGGTTCCGGAGCGACACGAACGCTCCATGATTCTCGATTATCTCGACACAGGTAAGAGACCCAGGACAACAAGTGTATGGTTTTAGAGATCCACGAGCACCAGGAATAAGGGTCTACCGTTGTCCCTTCGTTCCGTCGACATTCGGTTCCGGAGCGACACGAACGGGGACTTAGAATTTTTTCGCTCGTTCTCAGGAGCGTCACGAACGTGGACTTAGAATATTCTCGCTCGGACTCCGGAGCGACACGATCGCTCCGGTATGCTACGTTCTCTCGGTCCACGGGCATCAGAGAGCAAAACAGCCTAATAGTCTTAGAGTGCCTCAACGATCAGGAATATGGATCTAACGTTCTCGTTTCGAAGCGACGACTTTCGGTTCCGGAGCGACACGAACGCTCCATGATTCTCGATTATCTCGACACAGGTAAGAGACAGAGGACAACAAGTGTATGGTTTTAGTTAGCCACGAGCACCAGGAATAAGGATCTACCGTTGTCCCTTCGTTCCGGCGACATTCGGTTCCGGAGCGACACGAACGGTGACTTAGAATCTTTTCGCTCGGGCTCCGGAGCGACACGAACGGGGACTTAGTATATTTTCGCTCGGACTCCGGAGCGACACGATCGCTCCGATATGCAACGTTCTCTCGGTCCACGGGCATCAGAGAGCAAAACAGCCTAATAGTTTTAGAGTACTTCAACGATCAGGAATATGGATCTGACGTTCTCGTTTCGTAGCGACGACTTTCGGTTCCGGAGCGACACGAACGCTCCATGATTCTCGATTATCTCGACACAGGTAAGAGACCCAGGACAACAAGTGTATGGTTTTAGATAGCCACGAGCACCAGGAATAAGGATCTACCGTTGTCCCTTCGTTCCGGCGACATTCGGTTCCGGAGCGACACGAACGGTGACTTAGAATCTTTTCGCTCGGGCTCCGGAGCGACACGAACGGGGACTTAGTATATTTTCGCTCGGACTCCGGAGCGACACGATCGCTCCGGTATGCTACGTTCTCTCGGTCCACGGGCATCAGAGAGCAAAACAGCCTAATAGTCTTAGAGTGCCTCAACGATCAGGAATATGGATCTAACGTTCCCGTTTCGAAGCGACGACTTTCGGTTCCGGAGCGGCACGAACGCTCCATGATTCTCGATTATCTCGACACAGGTAAGAGACAGAGGACAACAAGTGTATGGTTTTAGATAGCCACGAGCACCAGCAATAAGGATCTACCGTTGTCCCTTCGTTCCGGCGACATTCGGTTCCGGAGCGACACGAACGGTGACTTCGAATTTTTTCGCTCGGGCTCCGGAGCGACACGAACGGGGACTTAGAATATTTTCGCTCGGACTCCGGAGCGACACGATCGCTCCGAAATGCTACGTTCTGTCGGTCCACGGGCATCAGAGAGCAAAACAGCCTAATAGTTTTAGAGTGCCTCAACGATCAGGAATATGGATCTAACGTCCTCGTTTCCAACCGACGACTTTCGGTTCCGGAGCGACACGAACGCTCCATAATTCTCGATTATCTCGACACAGGTAAGAGACAGAGGACAACAAGTGTATGGCTTTAGAGAGCCACGAGCACCAGGAATAAGGATCTACCGTTGTCCCTTCGTTCCGGCGACATTCGGTTCCGGAGCGACACGAACGGTGACTTAGAATTTTTTCGCTCGGGCTCCGGAGGGACACGAACGGGGACTTAGAATATTTTCTCTCGGACTCCGGAGCAACACGATCGCTCCGATGTGCTACGTTCTCTCGGTCCTCGGGCATCAGAGAGCAAAACAGCCTAATAGTTTTAGAGTGCCTCAACGATCAGGAATATGGATCTGACGTTCTTGTTTCCAACCGACGACTTTCGGTTCCGGAGCGACACGAACGCTCCATGATTCTCGATTATCTCGACACAGGTAAGAGACAGAGGACCACAAGTGTATGGTTTTAGAGAGCCACGAGCACCAGCAATAAGGATCTACCGTTGTCCCTTCGTTCCGGCGACATTCGGTTCTGGAGCGACACGAACGGGGACTTAGAATTTTTTCGCTCGGGCTCCGGAGCGACACGAACGGGGACTTAGAATTTTTTCGCTCGGGCTCCGGAGGGACACGAACGGGGACTTAGAATATTTTCAGCTCGGACTCCGGAGCGACACGATCGCTCCGATATGCTACGTTCTCTCGGTCCTCGGGCATCAGAGAGCAAAACAGCCTAATAGTTTTAGAGTGCCTCAACGATCAGGAATATGGATCTGGCGTTCTCGTTTCGAAGCGACGACTTTCGGTTCCGGAGCGACACGAACGCTCCATGATTCTCGATTATCTCGACACAGGTAAGAGACAGAGGACAACAAGTGTATGGTTTTAGAGAGCCACGAGCACCAGGAATAAGGATCTACCGTTGTCCCTTCGTTCCGGCCACATTCGGTTCCGGAGCGACACGAACGGTGACTTAGAATTTTTTCGCTCGGGCTCCGGAGCGACACGAACGGGGACTTAGAATATTTTCGCTCGGACTCCGGAGCGACACGATCGCTCCGATATGCTATGTTCTGTCGGTCCACGGGCATCAGAGAGCAAAACAGCCTAATAGTTTTAGAGTGCCTCAACGATCAGGAATATGGATCTAACGTCCTCGTTTCCAACCGACGACTTTCGGTTCCGGAGCGACACGAACGCTCCATAATTCTCGATTATCTCGACACAGGTAAGAGACACAGGACAACAAGTGTATGGCTTTAGAGAGCCACGAGCACCAGGAATAAGGATCTACCGTTGTCCCTTCGTTCCGGCGACATTCGGTACCGGAGCGACACGAACGGTGACTTAGAATTTTTTTGCTCGGGCTCCGGAGCGACACGAACGGGGACTTAGAATATTTTCGCTCGGACTCCGGAGCAACACGATCGCTCCGATATGCTACGTTCTCTCGGTCCACGGGCATCAGAGAGCAAAACAGCCTAATAGTTTTAGAGTGCCTCAACCATCAGGAATATGGATCTGACGTTCTCGTTTCGAAGCGACGACTTTCGGTTCCGGAGCGACACGAACGCTCCATGATTCTCGATTATCTCGACACAGGTAAGAGACAGAGGACAACAAGTGTATGGTTTTAGAGAGCCACGAGCACCAGGAATAAGGATCTACCGTTGTCCCTTCGTTCCGGCGACATTCGGTTCCGGAGCGTCACGAACGGTGACTTAGAATTTTTTGCTCGGGCTCCGGAGCGACACGAACGGGGACTTAGAATATTTTCGCTCGGACTCCGGAGCAACACGATCGCTCCGATATGCTACGTTCTCTCGGTCCACGGGCATCAGAGAGCAAAACAGCCTAATAGTTTTAGAGTGCCTCAACGATCAGGAATATGGATCTAACGTTCTCGTTTCCAACCGACGACTTTCGGTTCCGGAGCGACACGAACGCTCCATGATTCTCGATTATCTCGACACAGGTAAGAGACAGAGGACTACAAGTGTATGGTTTTAGAGAGCCACGAGCACCAGGAATAAGGATCTACCGTTGTCCCTTCGTTCCGGCCACATTCGGTTCCGGAGCGACACGAACGGTGACTTAGAATTTTTTCGCTCGGGCTCCGGAGCGACACGAACGGGGACTTAGAATATTTTCGCTCGGACTCCGGAGCGACACGATCGCTCCGATATGCTATGTTCTGTCGGTCCACGGGCATCAGAGAGCAAAACAGCCTAATAGTTTTAGAGTGCCTCAACGATCAGGAATATGGATCTAACGTCCTCGTTTCCAACCGACGACTTTCGGTTCCGGAGCGACACGAACGCTCCATAATTCTCGATTATCTCGACACAGGTAAGAGACACAGGACAACAAGTGTATGGCTTTAGAGAGCCACGAGCACCAGGAATAAGGATCTACCGTTGTCCCTTCGTTCCGGCGACATTCGGTTCCGGAGCGACACGAACGGTGACTTAGAATTTTTTCGCTCGGGCTCCGGAGCGACACGAAGGGGGACTTAGAATATTTTCGTTCGGACTCCGGAGCGACACGATCGCTCCGATATGCAACGTTCTCTCGGTCCACGGGCATCAGAGAGCAAAACAGCCTAATAGTTTTAGAGTGCCTCAACGATCAGGAATATGGATCTGGCGTTCTCGTTTCGAAGCGACGACTTTCGGTTCCGGAGCGACACGAACGCTCCATGATTCTCGATTATCTCGACACAGGTAAGAGACAGAGGACAACAAGTGTATGGTTTTAAAGAGCCACGCGCACCAGGAATAAGGATCTACCGTTGTCCCTTCGTTCCGGCGACATTCGGTACCGGAGCGACACGAACGGTGACTTAGAATTTTTTTGCTCGGGCTCCGGAGCGACACGAACGGGGACTTAGAATATTTTCGCTCGGACTCCGGAGCAACACGATCGCTCCGATATGCTACGTTCTCTCGGTCCACGGGCATCAGAGAGCAAAACAGCCTAATAGTTTTAGAGTGCCTCAACGATCAGGAATATGGATCTGACGTTCTCGTTTCGAAGCGACGACTTTCGGTTCCGGAGCGACACGAACGCTCCATGATTCTCGATTATCTCGACACAGGTAAGAGACAGAGGACAACAAGTGTATGGTTTTAGAGAGCCACGAGCACCAGGAATAAGGATCTACCGTTGTCCCTTCGTTCCGGCGACATTCGGTTCCGGAGCGACACGAACGGTGACTTAGAATTTTTTGCTCGGGCTCCGGAGCGACACGAACGGGGACTTAGAATATTTTCGCTCGGACTCCGGAGCAACACGATCGCTCCGATATGCTACGTTCTCTCGGTCCACGGGCATCAGAGAGCAAAACAGCCTAATAGATTTAGAGTGCCTCAACGATCAGGAATATGGATCTAACGTTCTCGTTTCCAACCGACGACTTTCGGTTCCGGAGCGACACGAACGCTCCATGATTCTCGATTATCTCGACACAGGTAAGAGACAGAGGACAACAAGTGTATGGTTTTAGATAGCCACGAGCACCAGCAATAAGGATCTACCGTTGTCCCTTCGTTCCGGCGACATTCGGTTCCGGAGCGACACGAACGGTGACTTAGAATTTTTTCGCTCGGGCTCCGGAGCGACACGAACGGGGACTTAGAATATTTTCGCACGGACTCCGAAGCGACACGATCGCTCCGATATGCTATGTTCTGTAGGTCCACGGGCATCAGAGAGCAAAACAGCCTAATAGTTTTAGAGTGCCTCAACGATCAGGAATATGGATCTAACGTCCTCGTTTCCAACCGACGACTTTCGGTTCCGGAGCGACACGAACGCTCCATAATTCTCGATTATCTCGACACAGGTAAGAGACACAGGACAACAAGTGTATGGCTTTAGAGAGCCACGAGCACCAGGAATAAGGATCTACCGTTGTCCTTTCGTTCCGGCGACATTCGGTTCCGGAGCGACACGAACGGTGACTTAGAATTTTTTCGCTCGGGCTCCGGAGCGACACGAACGGGGACTTAGAATATTTTCGCTCGGACTCCGGAGCGACACGATCGCTCCGATATGCTACGTTCTGTCGGTCCACGGGCATCAGAGAGCAAAACAGCCTAATAGTTTTAGAGTGCCTCAACGATCAGGAATATGGATCTAACGTTCTTGTTTCGAACCGACGGCTTTCGGTTCCGGAGCGACACGAACGCTCCATGATTCTCGATTATCTCGACACAGGTAAGAGGCAGAGGACAACAAGTGTATGGTTTTAGAGAGCCACGAGCACCAGGAATAAGGATCTACCGTTGCCCCTTCGTTCCGTCGACATTCGGTTCCGGAGCGACACGAACGGGGACTTAGAATTTTTTCGCTCGGGCTCCGGAGCGACACGAACGGGGACTTAGAATTTTTTCGCTCGGGCTCCGGAGGGACACGAACGGGGACTTAGAATATTTTCAGCTCGGACTCCGGAGCGACACGATCGCTCCGGTATGCTACGTTCTCTCGGTCCACGGGCATCAGAGAGCAAAACAGCCTAATAGTCTGAGAGTGCCTCAACGATCAAGAATATAGATCTAACGTTCTCGTTTCGAAGCGACGACTTTCGGTTCCGGAGCGACACGAACGCTCCATGATTCTCGATTATCTCGACACAGGTAAGAGACAGAGGACAACAAGTGTATGGTTTTAGAGAGCCACGAGCACCAGGAATAAGGATCTACCGTTGTCCCTTCGTTCCGGCGACATTCGGTTCCGGAGCGACACGAACGGTGACTTAGAATTTTTTGCTCGGGCTCCGGAGCGACACGAACGGGGACTTAGAATATTTTCGCTCGGACTCCGGAGCAACACGATCGCTCCGATATGCTACGTTCTCTCAGTCCACGGGCATCAGAGAGCAAAACAGCCTAATAGATTTAGAGTGCCTCAACGATCAGGAATATGGATCTAACGTTCTCGTTTCCAACCGACGACTTTCGGTTCCGGAGCGACACGAACGCTCCATGATTCTCGATTATCTCGACACAGGTAAGAGACAGAGGACAACTAGTGTATGGTTTTAGATAGCCACGAGCACCAGGAATAAGGATCTACCGTTGTCCCTTCGTTCCGGCGACATTCGGTTCCGGAGCGACACGAACGGTGACTTAGAATCTTTTCGCTCGGGCTCCGGAGCGACACGAACGGGGACTTAGTATATTTTCGCTCGGACTCCGGAGCGACACGATCGCTCCGATATGCAACGTTCTCTCGGTCCACGGGCATCAGAGAGCAAAACAGCCTAATAGTTTTAGAGTGCCTCAACGATCAGGAATATGGATCTGGCGTTCTCGTTTCGAAGCGACGACTTTCGGTTCCGGAGCGACACGAACGCTCCATGATTCTCGATTATCTCGACACAGGTAAGAGACAGAGGACAACAAGTGTATGGTTTTAGATAGCCACGAGCACCAGGAATAAGGATCTACCGTTGTCCCTTCGTTCCGGCGACATTCGGTTCCGGAGCGACACGAACGGTGACTTAGAATTTTTTCGCTCGGGCTCCGGAGCGACACGAACGGGGACTTAGAATATTTTCGCTCGGACTCCGAAGCGACACGATCGCTCCGATATGCCATGTTCTGTCGGTCCACGGGCATCAGAGAGCAAAACAGCCTAATAGTTTTAGAGTGCCTCAACGATCAGGAATATGGATCTAACGTTCTCGTTTCCAACCGACGACTTCCGGTTCCGGAGCGACACGAACGCTCCATGATTCTCGATTATCTCGACACAGGTAAGAGACAGAGGACAACTAGTGTATGGTTTTAGATAGCCACGAGCACCAGGAATAAGGATCTACCGTTGTCCCTTCGTTCCGGCGACATTCGGTTCCGGAGCGACACGAACGGGGACTTAGTATATTTTCGCTCGGACTCCGGAGCGACACGATCGCTCCGATATGCAACGTTCTCTCGGTCCACGGGCATCAGAGAGCAAAACAGCCTAATAGTTTTAGAGTGCCTCAACGATCAGGAATATGGATCTGGCGTTCTCGTTTCGAAGCGACGACTTTCGGTTCCGGAGCGACACGAACGCTCCATGATTCTCGATTATCTCGACACAGGTAAGAGACAGAGGACAACAAGTGTATGGTTTTAGATAGCCACGAGCACCAGGAATAAGGATCTACCGTTGTTCCTTCGTTCCGGCGACATTCGGTTCCGGAGCGACACGAACGGTGACTTAGAATTTTTTCGCTCGGGCTCCGGAGCGACACGAACGGGGACTTAGAATATTTTCGCTCGGACTCCGAAGCGACACGATCGCTCCGATATGCTATGTTCTGTCGGTCCACGGGCATCAGAGAGCAAAACAGCCTAATAGTTTTAGAGTGCCTCAACGATCAGGAATATGGATCTAACGTCCTCGTTTCCAACCGACGACTTTCGGTTCCGGAGCGACACGAACGCTCCATAATTCTCGATTATCTCGACACAGGTAAGAGACACAGGACAACAAGTGTATGGCTTTAGAGAGCCA
Source organism: Calliopsis andreniformis (assembly GCF_051401765.1). Classification (NCBI taxonomy): domain Eukaryota; kingdom Metazoa; phylum Arthropoda; class Insecta; order Hymenoptera; family Andrenidae; genus Calliopsis; species Calliopsis andreniformis. Next base: position 5,125,977 of record NW_027480450.1, on the reverse strand, counting down.
CGAGCACCAGGAATAAGGATCTACCGTTGTCCTTTCGTTCCGGCGACATTCGGTTCCGGAGCGACACGAACGGTGACTTAGAATTTTTTCGCTCGGGCTCCGGAGCGACACGAACGGGGACTTAGAATATTTTCGCTCGGACTCCGGAGCGACACGATCGCTCCGATATGCTACGTTCTGTCGGTCCACGGGCATCAGAGAGCAAAACAGCCTAATAGTTTTAGAGTGCCTCAACGATCAGGAATATGGATCTAACGTCCTCGTTTCCAACCGACGACTTTCGGTTCCGGAGCGACACGAACGCTCCATAATTCTCGATTATCTCGACACAGGTAAGAGACACAGGACAACAAGTGTATGGCTTTAGAGAGCCACGAGCACCAGGAATAAGGATCTACCGTTGTCCCTTCCTTCCGGCGACATTCGGTTCCGGAGCGACACGAACGGTGACTTAGAATTTTTTCGCTCGGGCTCCGGAGCGACACGAAGGGGGACTTAGAATATTTTCGTTCGGACTCCGGAGCGACACGATCGCTCCGATATGCAACGTTCTCTCGGTCCACGGGCATCAGAGAGCAAAACAGCCTAATAGTTTTAGAGTGCCTCAACGATCAGGAAAATGGATCTAACGTTCTTGTTTCGAACCGACGGCTTTCGGTTCCGGAGCGACACGAACGCTCCATGATTCTCGATTATCTCGACACAGGTAAGAGGCAGAGGACAACAAGGGTATGGTTTTAGAGAGCCACGAGCACCAGGAATAAGGATCTACCGTTGCCCCTTCGTTCCGTCGACATTCGGTTCCGGAGCGACACGAACGGGGACTTAGAATTTTTTCGCTCGGGCTCCGGAGCGACACGAACGGGGACTTAGAATTTTTTCGCTCGGGCTCCGGAGGGACACGAACGGGGACTTAGAATATTTTCAGCTCGGACTCCGGAGCGACACGATCGCTCCGGTATGCTACGTTCTCTCGGTCCACGGGCATCAGAGAGCAAAACAGCCTAATAGTCTGAGAGTGCCTCAACGATCAAGAATATAGATCTAACGTTCTCGTTTCGAAGCGACGACTTTCGGTTCCGGAGCGACACGAACGCTCCATGATTCTCGATTATCTCGACACAGGTAAGAGACAGAGGACAACAAGTGTATGGTTTTAGATAGCCACGAGCACCAGGAATAAGGATCTACCGTTGTCCCTTCGTTCCGGCGACATTCGGTTCCGGAGCGACACGAACGGTGACTTAGAATTTTTTCGCTCGGGCTCCGGAGCGACACGAACGGGGACTTAGAATATTTTCGCTCGGACTCCGGAGCGACACGATCGCTCCGATATGCTACGTTCTGTCGGTCCACGGGCATCAGAGAGCAAAACAGCCTAATAGTTTTAGAGTGCCTCAACGATCAGGAATATGGATCTAACGTTCTCGTTTCCAACCGACGACTTTCGGTTCCGGAGCGACACGAACGCTCCATAATTCTCGATTATCTCGACACAGGTAAGAGACACAGGACAACAAGTGTATGGCTTTAGAGAGCCACGAGCACCAGGAATAAGGATCTACCGTTGTCCCTTCGTTCCGGCGACATTCGGTTCCGGAGCGACACGAACGGTGACTTAGAATTTTTTCGCTCGGGCTCCGGAGCGACACGAACGGGGACTTAGAATATTTTCGTTCGGACTCCGGAGCGACACGATCGCTCCGATATGCAACGTTCTCTCGGTCCACGGGCATCAGAGAGCAAAACAGCCTAATAGTTTTAGAGTGCCTCAACGATCAGGAATATGGATCTAACTTTCTCGTTTCGAACCGACGACTTTCGGTTCCGGAGCGACACTAACGCTCCATGATTCTCGATTATCTCGACACAGGTAAGAGACAGAGGACAACAAGTGTATGGTTTTAGAGAGCCACGAGCACCAGGAATAAGGATCTACCGTTGTCCCTTCGTTCCGGCGACATTCGGTTCCGGAGCGACACGAACGGTGACTTAGAATTTTTTGCTCGGGCTCCGGAGCGACACGAACGGGGACTTAGAATATTTTCGCTCGGACTCCGGAGCAACACGATCGCTCCGATATGCTACGTTCTCTCGGTCCACGGGCATCAGAGAGCAAAACAGCCTAATAGATTTAGAGTGCCTCAACGATCAGGAATATGGATCTAACGTTCTCGTTTCCAACCGACGACTTTCGGTTCCGGAGCGACACGAACGCTCCATGATTCTCGATTATCTCGACACAGGTAAGAGACAGAGGACTACAAGTGTATGGTTTTAGAGAGCCACGAGCACCAGCAATAAGGATCTACCGTTGTCCCTTCGTTCCGGCGACATTCGGTTCCGGAGCGACACGAACGGGGACTTAGAATTTTTTCGCTCGGGCTCCGGAGCGACACGAACGGGGACTTAGAATTTTTTCGCTCGGGCTCCGGAGGGACACGAACGGGGACTTAGAATATTTTCAGCTCGGACTCCGGAGCGACACGATCGCTCCGATATGCTACGTTCTCTCGGTCCTCGGGCATCAGAGAGCAAAACAGCCTAATAGTTTTAGAGTGCCTCAACGATCAGGAATATGGATCTAACTTTCTCGTTTCGAACCGACGACTTTCGGTTCCGGAGCGACACTAACGCTCCATGATTCTCGATTATCTCGACACAGGTAAGAGAAAGAGGACAACTAGTGTATGGTTTTAGATAGCCACGAGCACCAGGAATAAGGATCTACCGTTGTCCCTTCGTTCCGGCGACATTCGGTTCCGGAGCGACACGAACGGTGACTTAGAATCTTTTCGCTCGGGCTCCGGAGCGACACGAACGGGGACTTAGAATATTTTCGCTCGGACTCCGGAGCGACACGATCGCTCCGATATGCTACGTTCTGTCGGTCCACGGGCATCAGAGAGCAAAACGGCCTAATAGTTTTAGAGTGCCTCAACGATCAGGAATATGGATCTAACGTCCTCGTTTCCAACCGACGACTTTCGGTTCCGGAGCGACACGAACGCTCCATAATTCTCGATTATCTCGACACAGGTAAGAGACACAGGACAACAAGTGTATGGCTTTAGAGAGCCACGAGCACCAGGAATAAGGATCTACCGTTGTCCCTTCGTTCCGGCGACATTCGGTTCCGGAGCGACACGAACGGTGACTTAGAATTTTTTCGCTCGGGCTCCGGAGCGACACGAAGGGGGACTTAGAATATTTTCGTTCGGACTCCGGAGCGACACGATCGCTCCGATATGCAACGTTCTCTCGGTCCACGGGCATCAGAGAGCAAAACAGCCTAATAGTTTTAGAGTGCCTCAACGATCAGGAATATGGATCTAACGTTCTCGTTTCGAACCGACGGCTTTCGGTTCCGGAGCGACACGAACGCTCCATGATTCTCGATTATCTCGACACAGGTAAGAGGCAGAGGGCAACAAGTGTATTATTTTAGAGAGCCACGAGCACCAGGAATAAGGATCTACCGTTGCCCCTTCGTTCCGTCGACATTCGGTTCCGGAGCGACACGAACGGGGACTTAGAATTTTTTCGCTCGGGCTCCGGAGCGACACGAACGGGGACTTAGAATTTTTTCGCTCGGGCTCCGGAGGGACACGAACGGGGACTTAGAATATTTTCAGCTCGGACTCCGGAGCGACACGATCGCTCCGGTATGCTACGTTCTCTCGGTCCACGGGCATCAGAGAGCAAAACAGCCTAATAGTCTGAGAGTGCCTCAACGATCAAGAATATAGATCTAACGTTCTCGTTTCGAAGCGACGACTTTCGGTTCCGGAGCGACACGAACGCTCCATGATTCTCGATTATCTCGACACAGGTAAGAGACAGAGGACAACAAGTGTATGGTTTTAGATAGCCACGAGCACCAGGAATAAGGATCTACCGTTGTCCCTTCGTTCCGGCGACATTCGGTTCCGGAGCGACACGAACGGTGACTTAGAATTTTTTCGCTCGGGCTCCGGAGCGACACGAACGGGGACTTAGAATATTTTCGCTCGGACTCCGGAGCGACACGATCGCTCCGATATGCTACGTTCTGTCGGTCCACGGGCATCAGAGAGCAAAACAGCCTAATAGTTTTAGAGTGCCTCAACGATCAGGAATATGGATCTAACTTTCTCGTTTCGAACCGACGACTTTCGGTTCCGGAGCGACACTAACGCTCCATGATTCTCGATTATCTCGACACAGGTAAGAGACAGAGGACAACAAGTGTATGGTTTTAGATAGCCACGAGCACCAGGAATAAGGATCTACCGTTGTCCCTTCGTTCCGGCGACATTCGGTTCCGGAGCGACACGAACGGTGACTTAGAATCTTTTCGCTCGGGCTCCGGAGCGACACGAACGGGGACTTAGTATATTTTCGCTCGGACTCCGGAGCGACACGATCGCTCCGATATGCAACGTTCTCTCGGTCCACGGGCATCAGAGAGCAAAACAGCCTAATAGTTTTAGAGTGCCTCAACGATCAGGAATATGGATCTGGCGTTCTCGTTTCGAAGCGACGACTTTCGGTTCCGGAGCGACACGAACGCTCCATGATTCTCGATTATCTCGACACAGGTAAGAGACAGAGGACAACAAGTGTATGGTTTTAGATAGCCACGAGCACCAGGAATAAGGATCTACCGTTGTCCCTTCGTTCCGGCGACATTCGGTTCCGGAGCGACACGAACGGTGACTTAGAATTTTTTCGCTCGGGCTCCGGAGCGACACGAACGGGGACTTAGAATATTTTCGCTCGGACTCCGAAGCGACACGATCGCTCCGATATGCTATGTTCTGTCGGTCCACGGGCATCAGAGAGCAAAACAGCCTAATAGTTTTAGAGTGCCTCAACGATCAGGAATATGGATCTAACGTCCTCGTTTCCAACCGACGACTTTCGGTTCCGGAGCGACACGAACGCTCCATAATTCTCGATTATCTCGACACAGGTAAGAGACACAGGACAACAAGTGTATGGCTTTAGAGAGCCACGAGCACCAGGAATAAGGATCTACCGTTGTCCTTTCGTTCCGGCGACATTCGGTTCCGGAGCGACACGAACGGTGACTTAGAATTTTTTCGCTCGGGCTCCGGAGCGACACGAACGGGGACTTAGAATATTTTCGCTCGGACTCCGGAGCGACACGATCGCTCCGATATGCTACGTTCTGTCGGTCCACGGGCATCAGAGAGCAAAACAGCCTAATAGTTTTAGAGTGCCTCAACGATCAGGAATATGGATCTAACGTCCTCGTTTCCAACCGACGACTTTCGGTTCCGGAGCGACACGAACGCTCCATAATTCTCGATTATCTCGACACAGGTAAGAGACACAGGACAACAAGTGTATGGCTTTAGAGAGCCACGAGCACCAGGAATAAGGACCTACCGTTGTCCCTTCGTTCCGTCGACATTCGGTTCCGGAGCGACACGAACGGGGACTTAGAATTTTTTCGCTCGGGCTCCGGAGCGACACGAACGGGGACTTAGAATTTTTTCGCTCGGGCTCCGGAGGGACACGAACGGGGACTTAGAATATTTTCAGCTCGGACTCCGGAGCGACACGATCGCTCCGGTATGCTACGTTCTCTCGGTCCACGGGCATCAGAGAGCAAAACAGCCTAATAGTCTGAGAGTGCCTCAACGATCAAGAATATAGATCTAACGTTCTCGTTTCGAAGCGACGACTTTCGGTTCCGGAGCGACACGAACGCTCCATGATTCTCGATTATCTCGACACAGGTAAGAGACAGAGGACAACAAGTGTATGGTTTTAGATAGCCACGAGCACCAGGAATAAGGATCTACCGTTGTCCCTTCGTTCCGGCGACATTCGGTTCCGGAGCGACACGAACGGTGACTTAGAATTTTTTCGCTCGGGCTCCGGAGCGACACGAACGGGGACTTAGAATATTTTCGCTCGGACTCCGGAGCGACACGATCGCTCCGATATGCTACGTTCTGTCGGTCCACGGGCATCAGAGAGCAAAACAGCCTAATAGTTTTAGAGTGCCTCAACGATCAGGAATATGGATCTAACGTCCTCGTTTCCAACCGACAACTTTCGGTTCCGGAGCGACACGAACGCTCCATAATTCTCGATTATCTCGACACAGGTAAGAGACACAGGACAACAAGTGTATGGCTTTAGAGAGCCACGAGCACCAGGAATAAGGATCTACCGTTGTCCCTTCGTTCCGGCGACATTCGGTTCCGGAGCGACACGAACGGTGACTTAGAATCTTTTCGCTCGGGCTCCGGAGCGACACGAACGGGGTCTTAGTATATTTTCGCTCGGACTCCGGAGCGACACGATCGCTCCGATATGCAACGTTCTCTCGGTCCACGGGCATCAGAGAGCAAAACAGCCTAATAGTTTTAGAGTGCCTCAACGATCAGGAATATGGATCTAACGTCCTCGTTTCCAACCGACGACTTTCGGTTCCGGAGCGACACGAACGCTCCATAATTCTCGATTATCTCGACACAGGTAAGAGACACAGGACAACAAGTGTATGGCTTTAGAGAGCCACGAGCACCAGGAATAAGGACCTACCGTTGTCCCTTCGTTCCGTCGACATTCGGTTCCGGAGCGACACGAACGGGGACTTAGAATTTTTTCGCTCGGGCTCCGGAGCGACACGAACGGGGACTTAGAATTTTTTCGCTCGGGCTCCGGAGGGACACGAACGGGGACTTAGAATATTTTCAGCTCGGACTCCGGAGCGACACGATCGCTCCGGTATGCTACGTTCTCTCGGTCCACGGGCATCAGAGAGCAAAACAGCCTAATAGTCTGAGAGTGCCTCAACGATCAAGAATATAGATCTAACGTTCTCGTTTCGAAGCGACGACTTTCGGTTCCGGAGCGACACGAACGCTCCATGATTCTCGATTATCTCGACACAGGTAAGAGACAGAGGACAACAAGTGTATGGTTTTAGATAGCCACGAGCACCAGGAATAAGGATCTACCGTTGTCCCTTCGTTCCGGCGACATTCGGTTCCGGAGCGACACGAACGGTGACTTAGAATTTTTTCGCTCGGGCTCCGGAGCGACACGAACGGGGACTTAGAATATTTTCGCTCGGACTCCGGAGCGACACGATCGCTCCGATATGCTACGTTCTGTCGGTCCACGGGCATCAGAGAGCAAAACAGCCTAATAGTTTTAGAGTGCCTCAACGATCAGGAATATGGATCTAACGTCCTCGTTTCCAACCGACAACTTTCGGTTCCGGAGCGACACGAACGCTCCATAATTCTCGATTATCTCGACACAGGTAAGAGACACAGGACAACAAGTGTATGGCTTTAGAGAGCCACGAGCACCAGGAATAAGGATCTACCGTTGTCCCTTCGTTCCGGCGACATTCGGTTCCGGAGCGACACGAACGGTGACTTAGAATCTTTTCGCTCGGGCTCCGGAGCGACACGAACGGGGACTTAGTATATTTTCGCTCGGACTCCGGAGCGACACGATCGCTCCGATATGCAACGTTCTCTCGGTCCACGGGCATCAGAGAGCAAAACAGCCTAATAGTTTTAGAGTGCCTCAACGATCAGGAATATGGATCTAACTTTCTCGTTTCGAACCGACGACTTTCGGTTCCGGAGCGACACTAACGCTCCATGATTCTCGATTATCTCGACACAGGTAAGAGACAGAGGACAACAAGTGTATGGTTTTAGATAGCCACGAGCACCAGGAATAAGGATCTACCGTTGTCCCTTCGTTCCGGCGACATTCGGTTCCGGAGCGACACGAACGGTGACTTAGAATCTTTTCGCTCGGGCTCCGGAGCGACACGAACGGGGACTTAGTATATTTTCGCTCGGACTCCGGAGCGACACGATCGCTCCGATATGCAACGTTCTCTCGGTCCACGGGCATCAGAGAGCAAAACAGCCTAATAGTTTTAGAGTGCCTCAACGATCAGGAATATGGATCTAACGTTCTCGTTTCGAAGCGACAACTTTCGGTTCCGGAGCGACACGAATGCTCCATGATTCTCGATTATCTCGACACAGGTAAGAGACAGAGGACAGCAAGTGTATGGTTTTAGAGAGCCACGAGCACCAGGAATAAGGATCTACCGTTGTCCCTTCGTTCCGGCGACATTCGGTTCCGGAGCGACACGAACGGTGACTTAGAATTTTTTCGCTCGGGCTCCGGAGCGACACGACCGGGGACTTAGAATATTTTCGCTCGGACTCCGGAGCAACACGACCGCTCCGATATGCTACGTTCTCTAGGTCCACGGGCATCAGAGAGCAAAACAGCCTAATAGCTTTAGAGTGCCTCAACGATCAGGAATATGGATCTAACGTCCTCGTTTCCAACCGACGACTTTCGGTTCCGGAGCGACACGAACGCTCCATGATTCTCGATTATCTCGACAAAGGTAAGAGACACAGGACAACAAGTTTATGGCTTTAGAGAGCCACGAGCACCAGGAATAAGGATCTACCGTTGTCCCTTCGTTCCGGCGACATTCGGTTCCGGAGCGACACGAACGGTGACTTAGAATTTTTTCGCTCGGGCTCCGGAGGGACACGAACGGGGACTTAGAATATTTTCGCTCGGACTCCGGAGCAACACGATCGCTCCGATATGCTACGTTCTCTCGGTCCTCGGGCATCAGAGAGCAAAACAGCCTAATAGTTTTAGAGTGCCTCAACGATCAGGAATATGGATCTGACGTTCTTGTTTCGAACCGACGACTTTCGGTTCCGGAGCGACACGGACGCTCCATGATTCTCGATTATCTCGACACAGGTAAGAGACAGAGGACAACAAGTGTATGGTTTTAGAGAGCCACGAGCACCAGGAATAAGGATCTACCGTTGCCCCTTCGTTCCGTCGACATTCGGTTCCGGAGCGACACGAACGGGGACTTAGAATTTTTTCGCTCGGGCTCCGGAGCGACACGAACGGGGACTTAGAATTTTTTTGCTCGGGCTCCGGAGAGACACGAACGGGGACTTAGAATATTTTCGCTCGGACTCCGGAGCAACACGATCGCTCCGATATGTTACGTTCTCTCGGTCCACGGGCATCAGAGAGCAAAACAGCCTAATACTCTGAGAGTGCCTCAACGATCAGGAATATGGATCTAACGTTCTCGTTTCGAAGCGACGACTTTCGGTTCCGGAGCGACACGAACGCTCCATGATTCTCGATTATCTCGACACAGGTAAGAGACAGAGGACAACAAGTGTATGGTTTTAGATAGCCACGAGCACCAGGAATAAGGATCTACCGTTGTCCCTTCGTTCCGGCGACATTCGGTTCCGGAGCGACACGAACGGTGACTTAGAATTTTTTCGCTCGGGCTCCGGAGCGATACGAACGGGGACTTAGAATATTCTCGCTCGGACTCCGGAGCGACACGATCGCTCCGGTATGCTACGTTCTCTCGGTCCACGGGCATCAGAGAGCAAAACAGCCTAATAGTCTTAGAGTGCCTCAACGATCAGGAATATGGATCTAACGTTCCCGTTTCGAAGCGACGACTTTCGGTTCCGGAGCGGCACGAACGCTCCATGATTCTCGATTATCTCGACACAGGTAAGAGACAGAGGACAACAAGTGCAGGGTTTTAGATAGCCACGAGCACCAGGAATAAGGATCTACCGTTGTCCCTTCGTTCCGGCGACATTCGGTTCCGGAGCGACACGAACGGTGACTTTGAATCTTTTCGCTCGGGCTCCGGAGCGACACGAACGGGGACTTAGTATATTTTCGCTCGGACTCCGGAGCGACACGATCGCTCCGATATGCAACGTTCTCTCGGTCCACGGGCATCAGAGAGCAAAACAGCCTAATAGTTTTAGAGTGCCTCAACGATCAGGAATATGGATCTAACTTTCTCGTTTCGAACCGACGACTTTCGGTTCCGGAGCGACACGAACGCTCCATGATTCTCGATTATCTCGACACAGGTAAGAGACAGAGGACAACAAGTGTATGGTTTTAGATAGCCACGAGCACCAGGAATAAGGATCTACCGTTGTCCCTTCGTTCCGGCGACATTCGGTTCCGGAGCGACACGAACGGTGACTTAGAATCTTTTCGCTCGGGATCCGGAGCGACACGAACGGGGACTTAGTATATTTTCGCTCGGACTCCGGAGCGACACGATCGCTCCGATATGCAACGTCGCTCGGTCCACGGGCATCAGAGAGCAAAACAGCCTAATAGTTTTAGAGTGCCTCAACGATCAGGAATATGGATCTGACGTTCTCGTTTCGAAGCGACGACTTTCGGTTCCGGAGCGACACGAACGCTCCATGATTCTCGATTACCTCGACACAGGTAAGAGACAGAGGACTACAAGTGTATGGTTTTAGAGAGCCACGAGCACCAGCAATAAGGATCTACCGTTGTCCCTTCGTTCCGTCGACATTCGGTTCCGGAGCGACACGAACGGTGACTTAGAATTTTTTCGCTCGGGCTCCGGAGCGACACGAACGGTGACTTAGAATTTTTTCGCTCTGGCTCCGGAGCGACACGAACGGGGACTTAGAATATTTTCGTTCGGACTCCGGAGCGACACGATCGCTCCGATATGCAACGTTCTCTCGGTCCAGGGGCATCAGAGAGCAAAACAGCCTAATAGTTTTAGAGTGCCTCAACGATCAGGAATATGGATCTAACTTTCTCGTTTCGAACATACGACTTTCGGTTCCGGAGCGACACGAACGCTCCATGATTCTCGATTATCTCGACACAGGTAAGAGACACAGGACAACAAGTGTATGGCTTTAGAGAGCCACGAGCACCAGGAATAAGGGTCTACCGTTGTCCCTTCGTTCCGTCGACATTCGGTTCCGGAGCGACACGAACGTGGACTTAGAATTTTTTCGCTCGGGCTCCGGAGCGACACGAACGGGGACTTAGAATATTTTCCCTCGGACTCCGGAGCGACACGATCGCTCCGATATGCAACGTTCTCTCGGTCCACGGGCATCAGAGAGCAAAACAGCCTAATAGTTTTAGAGTGCCTCAACGATCAGGAATATGGATCTAACTTTCTCGTTTCGAACCGACGACTTTCGGTTCCGGAGCGACACGAACGCTCCATGATTCTCGATTATCTCGACACAGGTAAGAGACAGAGGACAACAAGTGTATGGTTTTAGATAGCCACGAGCACCAGGAATAAGGATCTACCGTTGTCCCTTCGTTCCGGCGACATTCGGTTCCGGAGCGACACGAACGGTGACTTAGAATCTTTTCGCTCGGGCTCCCGAGCGACACGAACGGGGACTTAGTATATTTTCGCTCGGACACCGCAGCGACACGATCGCTCCGATATGCAACGTTTTCTCGGTCCACGGGCATCAGAGAGCAAAACAGCCTAATAGTTTTAGAGTGCCTCAACGATCAGGAATATGGATCTGACGTTCTCGTTTCGAAGCGACGACTTTCGGTTCCGGAGCGACACGAACGCTCCATGATTCTCGATTATCTCGACACAGGTAAGAGACACAGGACAACAAGTGTATGGTTTTAGAGATCCACGAGCACCAGAAATAAGGGTCTACCGTTGTCCCTTCGTTCCGTCGATATTCGGTTCCGGAGCGGTACGAACGGGGACTTAGAATTTTTTCGCTCGGGCTCCGGAGGGACACGAACGGGGACTTAGAATTTTTTCGCTCGTTCTCAGGAGCGTCACGAATGGGGACTTAGAATATTCTCGCTCGGACTCCGGAGCGACACGATCGCTCCGGTATGCTACGTTCTCTCGGTCCACGGGCATCAGAGAGCAAAACAGCCTAATAGTTTTAGAGTACCTCAACGATCAGGAATATGGATCTGACGTTCTCGTTTCGTAGCGACGACTTTCGGTTCCGGAGCGACACGAACGCTCCATGATTCTCGATTATCTCGACACAGGTAAGAGACCCAGGACAACAAGTGTATGGTTTTAGAGATCCACGAGCACCAGAAATAAGGGTCTACCGTTGTCCCTTCGTTCCGTCGACATTCGGTTCCGGAGCGACACGAACGGGGACTTAGAATTTTTTCGCTCGTTCTCAGGAGCGTCACGAACGGGGACTTAGTATATTTTCGCTCGGACTCCGGAGCGACACGATCGCCCCGATATGCAACGTTCTCTCGGTCCACGGGCATCAGAGAGCAAAACAGCCTAATAGTTTTAGAGTACCTCAACGATCAGGAATATGGATCTGACGTTCTCGTTTCGAAGCGACGACTTTCGGTTCCGGAGCGACACGAACGCTCTATGATTCTCGATTATCTCGACACAGGTAAGAGACACAGGACAACAAGTGTATGGTTTTAGAGAGCCACGATCACCAGGAATAAGGATCTACCGTTGTCCCTTCGTTCCGTCGACATTCGGTTCCGGAGCGACACGAACGGGGACTTAGAATCTTTTCGCTCGGGCTCCGGAGCGACACGAACGGGGACTTAGAATTTTTTCGCTCGGGCTCCGGAGGGACACGAACGGGGACTTAGAATTTTTTCGCTCGTTCTCAGGAGCGTCACGAATGGGGACTTAGAATATTCTCGCTCGGACTCCGGAGCGACACGATCGCTCCGGTATGCTACGTTCTCTCGGTCCACGGGCATCAGAGAGCAAAACAGCCTAATAGTTTTAGAGTACCTCAACGATCAGGAATATGGATCTGACGTTCTCGTTTCGTAGCGACGACTTTCGGTTCCGGAGCGACACGAACGCTCCATGATTCTCGATTATCTCGACACAGGTAAGAGACCCAGGACAACAAGTGTATGGTTTTAGAGAGCCACGAGCACCAGGAATAAGGATCTACCGTTCCCCCTTCGTTCCGTCGACATTCGGTTCCGGAGCGACACGAACGGGGACTTAGAATTTTTTCGCTTGGGCTCCGGAGCTACACGAACGGTGACTTAGAATTTTTTCGCTCGGGCTCCGGAGGGACACGAACGGGGACTTAGAATATTTTCGCTCGGACTCCGGAGCGACACGATCGCTCCGATATGCTACGTTCTCTCGGTCCTCGGGCATCAGAGAGCAAAACAGCCTAATAGTTTTAAAGTGCCTCAACGATCAGGAATATGGATCTAACGTTCTTGCTTCGAACCGACCACTATCGGTTCCGGAGCGACACGAACGCTCCATGATTCTCGATTATCTCGACACAGGTAAGAGACACAGGACAACAAGTGTATGGTTTTAGAGATCCACGAGCACGAGAAATAAGGGTCTACCGTTGTCCCTTCGTTCCGTCGATATTCGGTTCCGGAGCGGTACGAACGGGGACTTAGAATTTTTTCGCTCGTTCTCAGGAGCGTCACGAACGGGGACTTAGAATATTCTCGCTCGGACTCCGGAGCGACACGATCGCTCCGGTATGCTACGTTCTCTCGGTCCACGGGCATCAGAGAGCAAAACAGCCTAATAGTCTTAGAGTGCCTCAACGATCAGGAATATGGATCTAACGTTCTCGTTTCGAAGCGACGAATTTCGGTTCCGGAGCGACACGAACGCTCCATGATTCTCGATTATCTCGACACAGGTAAGAGACCCAGGACAACAAGTGTATGGTTTTAGAGATCCACGAGCACCAGAAATAAGGGTCTACCGTTGTCCCTTCGTTCCGTCGACATTCGGTTCCGGAGCGACACGAACGGGGACTTAGAATTTTTTCGCTCGTTCTCAGGAGCGTCACGAACGGGGACTTAGAATATTCTCGCTCGGACTCCGGAGCGACACGATCGCTCCGGTATGCTACGCTCTCGGTCCACGGGCATCAGAGAGCAAAACAGCCTAATAGTCTTAGAGTGCCTCAACGATCAGGAATATGGATCTAACGTTCTCGTTTCGAAGCGACGACTTTCGGTTCCGGAGCGACACGAACGCTCCATGATTCTCGATTATCTCGACACAGGTAAGAGACAGAGGACAACAAGTGTATGGTTTTAGATAGCCACGAGCACCAGGAATAAGGATCTACCGTTGTCCCTTCGTTCCGGCGACATTCGGTTCCGGAGCGACACGAACGGTGACTTAGAATCTTTTCGCTCGGGCTCCGGAGCGACACGAACGGGGACTTTGTATATTTTCGCTCGGACTCCGGAGCGACACGATCGCTCCGATATGCAACGTTCTCTCGGTCCACGGGCGTCAGAGAGCAAAACAGCCTAATAGTTTTAGAGTACCTCAACGATCAGGAATATGGATCTGACGTTCTCGTTTCGAAGCGACGACTTTCGGTTCCGGAGCGACACGAACGCTCCATGATTCTCGATTATCTCGACACAGGTAAGAGACACAGGACAACAAGTGTATGGTTTTAGAGAGCCACGATCACCAGGAATAAGGATCTACCGTTGTCCCTTCGTTCCGTCGACATTCGGTTCCGGAGCGACACGAACGGGGACTTAGAATCTTTTCGCTCGGGCTCCGGAGCGACACGAACGGGGACTTAGAATTTTTTCGCTCGGGCTCCGGAGGGACACGAACGGGGACTTAGAATTTTTTCGCTCGTTCTCAGGAGCGTCACGAATGGGGACTTAGAATATTCTCGCTCGGACTCCGGAGCGACACGATCGCTCCGGTATGCTACGTTCTCTCGGTCCACGGGCATCAGAGAGCAAAACAGCCTAATAGTCTTAGAGTGCCTCAACGATCAGGAATATGGATCTAACGTTCTCGTTTCGAAGCGACGACTTTCGGTTCCGGAGCGACACGAACGCTCCATGATTCTCGATTATCTCGACACAGGTAAGAGACAGAGGACAACAAGTGTATGGTTTTAGATAGCCACGAGTACCAGGAATAAGGATCTACCGTTGTCCCTTCGTTCCGGCGACATTCGGTTCCGGAGCGACACGAACGGTGACTTAGAATCTTTTCGCTCGGGCTCCGGAGCGACACGCACGGGGACTTAGTATATTTTCGCTCGGACTCCGGAGCGACACGATCGCTCCGATATGCAACGTTCTCTCGGTCCACGGGCATCAGAGAGCAAAACAGCCTAATAGTTTTAGAGTACCTCAACGATCAGGAATATGGATCTGACGTTCTCGTTTCGAAGCGACGACTTTCGGTTCCGGAGCGACACGAACGCTCCATGATTCTCGATTATCTCGACACAGGTAAGAGACAGAGGACAACAAGTGTATGGTTTTAGAGAGCCACGAGCACCAGGAATAAGGATCTACCGTTCCCCCTTCGTTCCGTCGACATTCGGTTCCGGAGCGACACGAACGGGGACTTAGAATTTTTTCGCTTGGGCTCCGGAGCTACACGAACGGGGACTCAGAATTTTTTCGCTCGGGCTCCGGAGGGACACGAACGGGGACTTAGAATATTTTCGCTCGGACTCCGGAGCGACACGATCGCTCCGATATGCTACGTTCTCTCGGTCCTCGGGCATCAGAGAGCAAAACAGCCTAATAGTTTTAGAGTGCCTCAACGATCAGGAATATGGATCTAACGTTCTCGTTTCGAAGCGACGACTTTCGGTTCCGGAGCGACACGAACGCTCCATGATTCTCGATTATCTCGACACAGGTAAGAGACACAGGACAACAAGTGTATGGTTTTAGAGATCCACGAGCACCAGAAATAAGGGTCTACCGTTGTCCCTTCGTTCCGTCGATATTCGGTTCCGGAGCGGTACGAACGGGGACTTAGAATTTTTTCGCTCGTTCTCAGGAGCGTCACGAACGGGGACTTAGAATACTCTCGCTCGGACTCCGGAGCGACACGATCGCTCCGATATGCAACGTTCTCTCGGTCCACGGGCATCAGAGAGCAAAACAGCCTAATAGTTTTAGAGTACTTCAACGATCAGGAATATGGATCTGACGTTCTCGTTTCGTAGCGACGACTTTCGGTTCCGGAGCGACACGAACGCTCCATGATTCTCGATTATCTCGACACAGGTAAGAGACCCAGGACAACAAGTGTATGGTTTTAGATAGCCACGAGCACCAGGAATAAGGATCTACCGTTGTCCCTTCGTTCCGGCGACATTCGGTTCCGGAGCGACACGAACGGTGACTTAGAATCTTTTCGCTCGGGCTCCGGAGCGACACGAACGGGGACTTAGTATATTTTCGCTCGGACTCCGGAGCGACACGATCGCTCCGATATGCAACGTTCTCTCGGTCCACGGGCATCAGAGAGCAAAACAGCCTAATAGTTTTAGAGTACCTCAACGATCAGGAATATGGATCTGACGTTCTCGTTTCGAAGCGACGACTTTCGGTTCCGGAGCGACACGAACGCTCCATGATTCTCGATTATCTCGACACAGGTAAGAGACACAGGACAACAAGTGTATGGTTTTAGAGAGCCACGATCACCGGGAATAAGGATCTACCGTTGTCCCTTCGTTCCGTCGACATTCGGTTCCGGAGCGACACGAACGGGGACTTAGAATCTTTTCGCTCGGGCTCCGGAGCGACACGAACGGGGACTTAGAATTTTTTCGCTCGGGCTCCGGAGGGACACGAACGGGGACTTAGAATTTTTTCGCTCGTTCTCAGGAGCGTCACGAATGGGGACTTAGAATATTCTCGCTCGGACTCCGGAGCGACACGATCGCTCCGGTATGCTACGTTCTCTCGGTCCACGGGCATCAGAGAGCAAAACAGCCTAATCGTCTTAGAGTGCCTCAACGATCAGGAATATGGATCTAACGTTCTCGTTTCGAAGCGACGACTTTCGGTTCCGGAGCGACACGAACGGTGACTTAGAATTTTTTCGCTCGTTCTCAGGAGCGTCACGAACGGGGACTTAGAATATTCTCTCTCGGACTCCGGAGCGACACGATCGCTCCGGTATGCTACGTTCTCTCGGTCCACGGGCATCAGAGAGCAAAACAGCCTAATAGTCTTAGAGTGCCTCAACGATCAGGAATATGGATCTAACGTTCTCGTTTCGAAGCGACGACTTTCGGTTCCGGAGCGACACGAACGCTCCATGATTCTCGATTATCTCGACACAGGTAAGAGACCCAGGACAACAAGTGTATGGTTTTAGAGATCCACGAGCACCAGAAATAAGGGTCTACCGTTGTCCCTTCGTTCCGTCGACATTCGGTTCCGGAGCGACACGAACGCTCCATGATTCTCGATTATCTCGACACAGGTAAGAGACA
Source organism: Calliopsis andreniformis (assembly GCF_051401765.1). NCBI lineage: Eukaryota > Metazoa > Arthropoda > Insecta > Hymenoptera > Andrenidae > Calliopsis > Calliopsis andreniformis. The sequence continues at coordinate 5,108,848 of NW_027480450.1, read as the reverse complement.
CAGGACAACAAGTGTATGGTTTTAGAGATCCACGAGCACCAGAAATAAGGGTCTACCGTTGTCCCTTCGTTCCGTCGACATTCGGTTCCGGAGCGACACGAACTGGGACTTAGAATTTTTTCGCTCGTTCTCAGGAGCGTCACGAACGGGGACTTAGAATATTCTCGCTCGGACTCCGGAGCGACACGATCGCTCCGGTATGCTACGTTCTCTCGGTCCTCGGGCATCAGAGAGCAAAACAGCCTAATAGTCTTAGAGTGCCTCAACGATCAGGAATATGGATCTAACGTTCTCGTTTCGAAGCGACGACTTTCGGTTCCGGAGCGACACGAACGCTCCATGATTCTCGATTATCTCGACACAGGTAAGAGACACAGGACAACAAGTGTATGGTTTTAGAGATCCACGAGCACCAGAAATAAGGGTCTACCGTTGTCCCTTCGTTCCGTCGATATTCGGTTCCGGAGCGGTACGAACGGGGACTTAGAATTTTTTCGCTCGTTCTCAGGAGCGTCACGAACGGGGACTTAGTATATTTTCGCTCGGACTCCGGAGCGACACGATCGCTCCGATATGCAACGTTCTCTCGGTCCACGGGCATCAGAGAGCAAAACAGCCTAATAGTTTTAGAGTACCTCAACGATCAGGAATATGGATCTGACGTTCTCGTTTCGAAGCGACGACTTTCGGTTCCGGAGCGACACGAACGCTCCATGATTCTCGATTATCTCGACACAGGTAAGAGACACAGGACAACAAGTGTATGGTTTTAGAGAGCCACGATCACCAGGAATAAGGATCTACCGTTGTCCCTTCGTTCCGTCGACATTCGGTTCCGGAGCGACACGAACGGGGACTTAGAATCTTTTCGCTCGTTCTCAGGAGCGTCACGAATGGGGACTTAGAATATTCTCGCTCGGACTCCGGAGCGACACGATCGCTCCGGTATGCTACGTTCTCTCGGTCCACGGGCATCAGAGAGCAAAACAGCCTAATCGTCTTAGAGTGCCTCAACGATCAGGAATATGGATCTAACGTTCTCGTTTCGAAGCGACGACTTTCGGTTCCGGAGCGACACGAACGGTGACTTAGAATTTTTTCGCTCGTTCTCAGGAGCGTCACGAACGGGGACTTAGAATATTCTCTCTCGGACTCCGGAGCGACACGATCGCTCCGGTATGCTACGTTCTCTCGGTCCACGGGCATCAGAGAGCAAAACAGCCTAATAGTCTTAGAGTGCCTCAACGATCAGGAATATGGATCTAACGTTCTCGTTTCGAAGCGACGACTTTCGGTTCCGGAGCGACACGAACGCTCCATGATTCTCGATTATCTCGACACAGGTAAGAGACAGAGGACAACAAGTGTATGGTTTTAGATAGCCACGAGCACCAGGAATAAGGATCTACCGTTGTCCCTTCGTTCCGGCGACATTCGGTTCCGGAGCGACACGAACGGTGACTTAGAATCTTTTCGCTCGGGCTCCGGAGCGACACGAACGGGGACTTAGAATTTTTTCGCTCGGGCTCCGGAGGGACACGAACGGGGACTTAGAATTTTTTCGCTCGTTCTCAGGAGCGTCACGAATGGGGACTTAGAATATTCTCGCTCGGACTCCGGAGCGACACGATCGCTCCGGTATGCTACGTTCTCTCGGTCCACGGGCATCAGAGAGCAAAACAGCCTAATAGTCTTAGAGTGCCTCAACGATCAGGAATATGGATCTAACGTTCTCGTTTCGAAGCGACGACTTTCGGTTCCGGAGCGACACGAACGGTGACTTAGAATCTTTTCGCTCGGGCTCCGGAGCGACACGAACGGGGACTTAGAATATTTTCGCTCGGACTCCGGAGCGACACGATCGCTCCGGTATGCTACGTTCTCTCGGTCCACGGGCATCAGAGAGCAAAACAGCCTAATAGTCTTAGAGTGCCTCAACGATCAGGAATATGGATCTAACGTTCCCGTTTCGAAGCGACGACTTTCGGTTCCGGAGAGACACGAACGCTCCATGATTCTCGATTATCTCGACACAGGTAAGAGACAGAGGACAACAAGTGTATGGTTTTAGATAGCCACGAGCACCAGGAATAAGGATCTACCGTTGTCCCTTCGTTCCGGCGACATTCGGTTCCGGAGCGACACGAACGGTGACTTAGAATCTTTTCGCTCGGGCTCCGGAGCGACACGAACGGGGACTTAGTATATTTTCGCTCGGACTCCGGAGCGACACGATCGCTCCGATATGCAACGTTCTCTCGGTCCACGGGCATCAGAGAGCAAAACAGCCTAATAGTTTTAGAGTACCTCAACGATCAGGAATATGGATCTAACGTTCTTGCTTAGAACCGACGACTATCTGTTCCGGAGCGACACGAACGCTCCATGATTCTCGATTATCTCGACACAGGTAAGAGACACAGGACAACAAGTGTATGGTTTTAGAGATCCACGAGCACCAGAAAGAAGGGTCTACCGTTGTCCCTTCGTTCCGTCGATATTCGGTTCCGGAGCGGTACGAACGGGGACTTAGAATTTTTTCGCTCGTTCTCAGGAGCGTCATGAACGGGGACTTAGAATATTCTCGCTCGGACTCCGGAGCGACACGATCGCTCCGGTATGCTACGTTCTCTCGGTCCACGGGCATCAGAGAGCAAAACAGCCTAATAGTCTTAGAGTGCCTCAACGATCAGGAATATGGATCTAACGTTCTCGTTTCGAAGCGACGACTTTCGGTTCCGGAGCGACACGAACGCTCCATGATTCTCGATTATCTCGACACAGGTAAGAGACACAGGACAACAAGTGTATGGTTTTAGAGATCCACGAGCACCAGAAATAAGGGTCTACCGTTGTCCCTTCGTTCCGTCGATATTCGGTTCCGGAGCGGTACGAACGGGGACTTAGAATTTTTTCGCTCGTTCTCAGGAGCGTCACGAACGGGGACTTAGAATACTCTCGCTCGGACTCCGGAGCGACACGATCGCTCCGGTATGCTACGTTCTCTCGGTCCACGGGCATCAGAGAGCAAAACAGCCTAATAGTCTTAGAGTGCCTCAACGATCAGGAATATGGATCTAACGTTCTCGTTTCGAAGCGACGACTTTCGGTTCCGGAGCGACAGGAACGCTCCATGATTCTCGATTATCTCGACACAGGTAAGAGACCCAGGACAACAAGTGTATGGTTTTAGAGATCCACGAGCACCAGGAATAAGGGTCTACCGTTGTCCCTTCGTTCCGTCGACATTCGGTTCCGGAGCGACACGAACGGGGACTTAGAATTTTTTCGCTCGTTCTCAGGAGCGTCACGAACGTGGACTTAGAATATTCTCGCTCGGACTCCGGAGCGACACGATCGCTCCGGTATGCTACGTTCTCTCGGTCCACGGGCATCAGAGAGCAAAACAGCCTAATAGTCTTAGAGTGCCTCAACGATCAGCAATATGGATCTAACGTTCTCGTTTCGAAGCGACGACTTTCGGTTCCGGAGCGACACGAACGCTCCATGATTCTCGATTATCTCGACACAGGTAAGAGACAGAGGACAACAAGTGTATGGTTTTAGTTAGCCACGAGCACCAGGAATAAGGATCTACCGTTGTCCCTTCGTTCCGGCGACATTCGGTTCCGGAGCGACACGAACGGTGACTTAGAATCTTTTCGCTCGGGCTCCGGAGCGACACGAACGGGGACTTAGTATATTTTCGCTCGGACTCCGGAGCGACACGATCGCTCCGATATGCAACGTTCTCTCGGTCCACGGGCATCAGAGAGCAAAACAGCCTAATAGTTTTAGAGTACTTCAACGATCAGGAATATGGATCTGACGTTCTCGTTTCGTAGCGACGACTTTCGGTTCCGGAGCGACACGAACGCTCCATGATTCTCGATTATCTCGACACAGGTAAGAGACCCAGGACAACAAGTGTATGGTTTTAGATAGCCACGAGCACCAGGAATAAGGATCTACCGTTGTCCCTTCGTTCCGGCGACATTCGGTTCCGGAGCGACACGAACGGTGACTTAGAATCTTTTCGCTCGGGCTCCGGAGCGACACGAACGGGGACTTAGTATATTTTCGCTCGGACTCCGGAGCGACACGATCGCTCCGATATGCAACGTTCTCTCGGTCCACGGGCATCAGAGAGCAAAACAGCCTAATAGTTTTAGAGTACCTCAACGATCAGGAATATGGATCTGACGTTCTCGTTTCGAAGCGACGACTTTCGGTTCCGGAGCGACACGAACGCTCCATGATTCTCGATTATCTCGACACAGGTAAGAGACAGAGGACAACAAGTGTATGGTTTTAGTTAGCCACGAGCACCAGGAATAAGGATCTACCGTTGTCCCTTCGTTCCGGCGACATTCGGTTCCGGAGCGACACGAACGGTGACTTAGAATCTTTTCGCTCGGGCTCCGGAGCGACACGAACGGGGACTTAGTATATTTTCGCTCGGACTCCGGAGCGACACGATCGCTCCGATATGCAACGTTCTCTCGGTCCACGGGCATCAGAGAGCAAAACAGCCTAATAGTTTTAGAGTACTTCAACGATCAGGAATATGGATCTGACGTTCTCGTTTCGTAGCGACGACTTTCGGTTCCGGAGCGACACGAACGCTCCATGATTCTCGATTATCTCGACACAGGTAAGAGACCCAGGACAACAAGTGTATGGTTTTAGATAGCCACGAGCACCAGGAATAAGGATCTACCGTTGTCCCTTCGTTCCGGCGACATTCGGTTCCGGAGCGACACGAACGGTGACTTAGAATCTTTTCGCTCGGGCTCCGGAGCGACACGAACGGGGACTTAGTATATTTTCGCTCGGACTCCGGAGCGACACGATCGCTCCGATATGCAACGTTCTCTCGGTCCACGGGCATCAGAGAGCAAAACAGCCTAATAGTTTTAGAGTACCTCAACGATCAGGAATATGGATCTGACGTTCTCGTTTCGAAGCGACGACTTTCGGTTCCGGAGCGACACGAACGCTCCATGATTCTCGATTATCTCGACACAGGTAAGAGACACAGGACAACAAGTGTATGGTTTTAGAGAGCCACGATCACCAGGAATAAGGATCTACCGTTGTCCCTTCGTTCCGTCGACATTCGGTTCCGGAGCGACACGAACGGGGACTTAGAATCTTTTCGCTCGGGCTCCGGAGCGACACGAACGGGGACTTAGAATTTTTTCGCTCGGGCTCCGGAGGGACACGAACGGGGACTTAGAATATTTTCGCTCGGACTCCGGAGCGACATGATCGCTCCGATATGCTACGTTCTCTCGGTCCTCGGGCATCAGAGAGCAAAACAGCCTAATAGTTTTAGAGTGCCTCAACGATCAGGAATATGGATCTAACGTTCTTGCTTCGAACCGACGACTATCGGTTCCGGAGCGACACGAACGCTCCATGATTCTCGATTATCTCGACACAGGTAAGAGACACAGGACAACAAGTGTATGGTTTTAGAGATCCACGAGCACCAGAAATAAGGGTCTACCGTTGTCCCTTCGTTCCGTCGATATTCGGTTCCGGAGCGGTACGAACGGGGACCTAGAATTTTTTCGCTCGTTCTCAGGAGCGTCACGAACGGGGACTTAGAATATTCTCGCTCGGACTCCGGAGCGACACGATCGCTCCGGTATGCTACGTTCTCTCGGTCCACGGGCATCAGAGAGCAAAACAGCCTAATAGTCTTAGAGTGCCTCAACGATCAGGAATATGGATCTAACGTTCTCGTTTCGAACCGACGACTTTCGGTTCCGGAGCGACACGAACGCTCCATGATTCTCGATTATCTCGACACAGGTAAGAGACCCAGGACAACAAGTGTATGGTTTTAGAGATCCACGAGCACCAGAAATAAGGGTCTACCGTTGTCCCTTCGTTCCGTCGACATTCGGTTCCGGAGCGACACGAACGGGGACTTAGAATTTTTTCGCTCGTTCTCAGGAGCGTCACGAACGGGGACTTAGAATATTCTCGCTCGGACTCCGGAGCGACACGATCGCTCCGGTATGCTACGTTCTCTCGGTCCACGGGCATCAGAGAGCAAAACAGCCTAATAGTCTTAGAGTGCCTCAACGATCAGGAATATGGATCTAACGTTCTCGTTTCGAAGCGACGACTTTCGGTTCCGGAGCGACACGAACGCTCCATGATTCTCGATTATCTCGACACAGGTAAGAGACAGAGGACAACAAGTGTATGGTTTTAGATAGCCACGAGCACCAGGAATAAGGATCTACCGTTGTTTCTTCGTTCCGGCGACATTCGGTTCCGGAGCGACACGAACGGTGACTTAGAATCTTTTCGCTCGGGCTCCGGAGCGACACGAACGGGGACTTAGAATTTTTTCGCTCGTTCTCAGGAGCGTCACGAATGGGGACTTAGAATATTCTCGCTCGGACTCCGGAGCGACACGATCGCTCCGGTATGCTACGTTCTCTCGGTCCACGGGCATCAGAGAGCAAAACAGCCTAATAGTCTTAGAGTGCCTCAACGATCAGGAATACGGATCTAACGTTCTCGTTTCGAAGCGACGACTTTCGGTTCCGGAGCGACACGAACGGTGACTTAGAATCTTTTCGCTCGGGCTCCGGAGCGACACGAACGGGGACTTAGAATATTTTCGCTCGGACTCCGGAGCGACACGATCGCTCCGGTATGCTACGTTCTCTCGATCCACGGGCATCAGAGAGCAAAACAGCCTAATAGTCTTAGAGTGCCTCAACGATCAGGAATATGGATCTAACGTTCCCGTTTCGAAGCGACGACTTTCGGTTCCGGAGAGACACGAACGCTCCATGATTCTCGATTATCTCGACACAGGTAAGAGACAGAGGACAACAAGTGTATGGTTTTAGAGAGCCACGAGCACCAGGAATAAGGATCTACCGTTGTCCCTTCGTTCCGTCGACATTCGGTTCCGGAGCGACACGAACGGGGACTTAGAATCCTTTCGCTCGGGCTCCGGAGCGACACGAACGGGGACTTAGAATTTTTTCGCTCGTTCTCAGGAGCGTCACGAATGGGGACTTAGAATATTCTCGCTCGGACTCCGGAGCGACACGATCGCTCCGGTATGCTACGTTCTCTCGGTCCACGGGCATCAGAGAGCAAAACAGCCTAATAGTCTTAGAGTGCCTCAACGATCAGGAATACGGATCTAACGTTCTCGTTTCGAAGCGACGACTTTCGGTTCCGGAGCGACACGAACGGTGACTTAGAATCTTTTCGCTCGGGCTCCGGAGCGACACGAACGGGGACTTAGAATATTTTCGCTCGGACTCCGGAGCGACACGATCGCTCCGGTATGCTACGTTCTCTCGATCCACGGGCATCAGAGAGCAAAACAGCCTAATAGTCTTAGAGTGCCTCAACGATCAGGAATATGGATCTAACGTTCCCGTTTCGAAGCGACGACTTTCGGTTCCGGAGAGACACGAACGCTCCATGATTCTCGATTATCTCGACACAGGTAAGAGACAGAGGACAACAAGTGTATGGTTTTAGAGAGCCACGAGCACCAGGAATAAGGATCTACCGTTGTCCCTTCGTTCCGTCGACATTCGGTTCCGGAGCGACACGAACGGGGACTTAGAATCCTTTCGCTCGGGCTCCGGAGCGACACGAACGGGGACTTAGTATATTTTCGCTCGTACTCCGGAGCGACACGATCGCTCCGATATACAACGTTCTCTCTGTCCACGGGCATCAGAGAGCAAAACAGCCTAATAGTTTTAGAGTGCCTCAACGATCAGGAATATGGATCGAACGTTCTCGTTTCGAACCGACGACTTTCGGTTCCGGAGCGACACGAACGCTCCATGATTCTCGATTATCTCGACACAGGTAAGAGACAGAGGACAACAAGTGTATGGTTTTAGAGAGCCACGAGCACCAGGAATAAGGATCTACCGTTCCCCCTTCGTTCCGTCGACATTCGGTTCCGGAGCGACACGAACGGGGACTTAGAATTTTTTCGCTTGGGCTCCGGAGCTACACGAACGGGGACTCAGAATTTTTTCGCTCGGGCTCCGGAGGGACACGAACGGGGACTTAGAATATTTTCGCTCGGACTCCGGAGCGACACGATCGCTCCGATATGCTACGTTCTCTCGGTCCTCGGGCATCAGAGAGCAAAACAGCCTAATAGTTTTAGAGTGCCTCAACGATCAGGAATATGGATCTAACGTTCTTTCTTAGAACCGACGACTATCGGTTCCGGAGCGACACGAACGCTCCATGATTCTCGATTATCTCGACACAGGTAAGAGACACAGGACAACAAGTGTATGGTTTTAGAGATCCACGAGCACCAGAAATAAGGGTCTACCGTTGTCCCTTCGTTCCGTCGATATTCGGTTCCGGAGCGGTACGAACGGGGACTTAGAATTTTTTCGCTCGTTCTCAGGAGCGTCACGAACGGGGACTTAGAATATTCTCGCTCGGACTCCGGAGCGACACGATCGCTCCGGTATGCTACGTTCTCTCGGTCCACGGGCATCAGAGAGCAAAACAGCCTAATAGTCTTAGAGTGCCTCAACGATCAGGAATATGGATCTAACGTTCTCGTTTCGAAGCGACGACTTTCGGTTCCGGAGCGACACGAACGCTCCATGATTCTCGATTATCTCGACACAGGTAAGAGACCCTGGACAACAAGTGTATGGTTTTAGAGATCCACGAGCACCAGAAATAAGGGTCTACCGTTGTCCCTTCGTTCCGTCGACATTCGGTTCCGGAGCGACACGAACGGGGACTTAGAATTTTTTCGCTCGTTCTCAGGAGCGTCACGAACGGGGACTTAGAATATTCTCGCTCGGACTCCGGAGCGACACGATCGCTCCGGTATGCTACGTTCTCTCGGTCCTCGGGCATCAGAGAGCAAAACAGCCTAATAGTCTTAGAGTGCCTCAACGATCAGGAATATGGATCTAACGTTCTCGTTTCGAAGCGACGACTTTCGGTTCCGGAGCGACACGAACGCTCCATGATTCACGATTATCTCGACACAGGTAAGAGACACAGGACAACAAGTGTATGGTTTTAGAGATCCACGAGCACCAGAAATAAGGGTCTACCGTTGTCCCTTCGTTCCGTCGATATTCGGTTCCGGAGCGGTACGAACGGGGACTTAGAATTTTTTCGCTCGTTCTCAGGAGCGTCACGAACGGGGACTTAGAATATTCTCGCTCGGACTCCGGAGCGACACGATCGCTCCGGTATGCTACGTTCTCTCGGTCCACGGGCATCAGAGAGCAAAACAGCCTAATAGTCTTAGAGTGCCTCAACGATCAGGAATATGGATCTAACGTTCTCGTTTCGAAGCGACGACTTTCGGTTCCGGAGCGACACGAACGCTCCATGATTCTCGATTATCTCGACACAGGTAAGAGACCCAGGACAACAAGTGTATGGTTTTAGAGATCCACGAGCACCAGAAATAAGGGTCTACCGTTGTCCCTTCGTTCCGTCGACATTCGGTTCCGGAGCGACACGAACGCTCCATGATTCTCGATTATCTCGACACAGGTAAGAGACCCAGGACAACAAGTGTATGGTTTTAGAGATCCACGAGCACCAGAAATAAGGGTCTACCGTTGTCCCTTCGTTCCGTCGACATTCGGTTCCGGAGCGACACGAACGGGGACTTAGAATTTTTTCGCTCGTTCTCAGGAGCGTCACGAATGGGGACTTAGAGTATTCTCGCTCGGACTCCGGAGCGACACGATCGCTCCGGTATGCTACGTTCTCTCGGTCCACGGGCATCAGAGAGCAAAACAGCCTAATAGTCTTAGAGTGCCTCAACGATCAGGAATATGGATCTAACGTTCTCGTTTCGAAGCGACGACTTTCGGTTCCGGAGCGACACGAACGGTGACTTAGAATCTTTTCGCTCGGGCTCCGGAGCGACACGAACGGGGACTTACTATATTTTCGCTCGGACTCCGGAGCGACACGATCGCTCCGATATGCAACGTTCTCTCGGTCCACGGGCATCAGAGAGCAAAACAGCCTAATAGTTTTAGAGTGCCTCAACGATCAGGAATATGGATCTGACGTTCTCGTTTCGAAGCGACGACTTTCGGTTCCGGAGCGACACGAACGCTCCATGATTCTCGATTATCTCGACACAGGTAAGAGACACAGGACAACAAGTGCATGGTTTTAGAGATCCACGAGCACCAGAAATAAGGGTCTACCGTTGTCCCTTCGTTCCGGCGACATTCGGTTCCGGAGCGACACGAACGGGGACTTAGAATCTCTTCGATCGGGCTCCGGAGCGACACGAACGGGGACTCAGAATTTTTTCGCTCGGGCTCCGGAGGGACACGAACGGGGACTTAGAATATTTTCGCTCGGACTCCGGAGCGACGCGATCGCTCCGATATGCTACGTTCTCTCGGTCCACGGGAATCAGAGAGCAAAACAGCCTAATAGTTTTAGAGTGCCTCAACGATCAGGAATATGGATCTAACGTTCTCGTTTCCAACCGACGACTTTCGGTTCCGGAGCGACACGAACGCTCCATGATTCTCGATTATCTCGACACAGGTAAGAGACACAGGACAACAAGTGTATGGCTTTAGAGAGCCACGAGCACCAGGAATAAGGATCTACCGTTGTCCTTTCGTTCCGGCGACATTCGGTTCCGGAGCGACACGAACGGTGACTTAGAATTTTTTCGCTCGGGCTCCGGAGCGACACGAACGGGGACTTAGAATATTTTCGTTCGGACTCCGGACCGACACGATCGCTCCGATATGCAACGTTCTCTCGGTCCACGGGCATCAGAGAGCAAAACAGCCTAATAGTCTTAGAGTGCCTCAACGATCAGGAATATGGATCTAACGTTCTCGTTTCGAAGCGACGACTTTCGGTTCCGGAGCGACACGAACGCTCCATGATTCTCGATTATCTCGACACAGGTAAGAGACAGAGGACAACAAGTGTATGGTTTTAGAGAGCCACGAGCACCAGGAATAAGGATCTACCGTTGTCCCTTCGTTCCGGCGACATTCGGTTCCGGAGCGACACGAACGGTGACTTGGAATTTTTTCGCTCGTGCTCAGGAGCGTCACGAACGGGGAGTTAGGATATTCTCGCTCGGACTCCGGAGCGACACGATCGCTCCGGTATGCTACGTTCTCTCGGTCCACGGGCATCAGAGAGCAAAACAGCCTAATAGTCTTAGAGTGCCTCAACGATCAGGAATATGGATCTAACGTTCTCGTTTCGAATCGACGACTTTCGGTTCCGGAGCGACACGAACGCTCCATGATTCTCGATTATCTCGACACAGGTGAGAGACAGAGGACAGCAAGTGTATGGTTTTAGATAGCCACGAGCACCAGGAATAAGGATCTACCGTTGTCCCTTCGTTCCGGCGACATTCGGTTCCGGAGCGACACGAACGGTGACTTAGAATCTTTTCGATCGGGCTCCGGAGCGACACGAACGGGGACTTAGTATATTTTCGCTCGGACTCCGGAGCGACACGATCGCTCCGATATGCAACGTTCTCTCGGTCCACGGGCATCAGAGAGCAAAACAGCCTAATAGTTTTAGAGTGCCTCAACGATCAGGAATATGGATCTAACGTTCTCGTTTCGAACCGACGACTTTCGGTTCCGGAGCGACACGAACGCTCCATGATTCTCGATTATCTCGACACAGGTAAGAGACAGAGGACAACAAGTGTATGGTTTTAGAGAGCCACGATCACCAGGAATAAGGATCTACCGTTGCCCCTTCGTTCCGGCGACATTTGGTTCCGGAGCGACACGAACGGGGACTTAGAATTTTTTCGCTTGGGCTCCGGAGCGACAAGAACGGGGACTTGGAATATTTTCGCTCGGGCTCCGGGCGACGCGAACGGGGACTTGGAATATTTTCGCTCGGACTCCGGAGCGACACGATCGCTCCGATATGCCTCGTTCTCTCGGTCCACGGGAATCTGAGAGCAGAACAGCCTAATAGTTTTAGTGTGCCTCAACGATCAGGAATATGGATCTAGCGTTCTCGTGTGATGAGGAATGCGGATTGAGGGTTGAGAATTGAGTATTGAGGATTAAAGACTGAAGGTTGAGGATTGATGATTGAGGATTGAATATTGAGGATTGAGGGTTGAGGACTGAGGATTGGGGACTGAGGTTTGAGGATTGAGCACTGAGAATTGAAGATTGAGGTCTGATGATTGAGGTTTGAGGATTGAAGATTGAGAATTGCGAATTGGTGTTTCAAGGTTGAGGATTGAGTTTGAAGTTTGAGGATTGAGGATTGATAACTGAGGATTGAGGGTTGAGGATTGAAGATTGAGGATTCAGGACTGACGATTGAGAATTGAGGATTGAGGATTGAGGATTGAGGATTGAGGATTGAAGATTGTGGATTGAGGATTGAGGATTGAGGATGGTATATTTAGGATTGAGGATTGAGGATTGAAGATTGAGGATTGCGAATTGGTGTTTCAAGGTTGAGGATTGAGTTTGAAGTTTGAGGATTGAGGATTGATAACTGAGGATTGAGGGTTGAGGATTGAAGATTGAGGATTCAGGACTGACGATTGAGAATTGAGGATTGAGAATTGATGATTGAGGATTGAGGACATTATATAGAGGATTGAGAATTGAGGATTGATGATTGAGGATAGAGAATTGAGGATTGAGGATGGTATATTTAGGATTGAGGATTGAGGAATGGAGATTGAGGATTGGGAATTGAAAACTGAAAATTGAGGACACTCTATAGATGATTGAGAATTGAGTATTGTGGATTGAGGATTGAGGATTGAGGATTGATTGTTGAGGATTGAGGATTGAAGGTTGACGACTGAGGATTGAGGACTGAGTGTTGTGGGTTGAGTGCTGTGAATTGAGGGTTGACAATTGAATATTGAGTGTTGAGGCCTGAAGACTGAGGATTGAGGATTGATGGTTGAGGATTGTGGATTGAGGATTGAGGTCTGAAGACTGAGGATTGAGGATTGAGGTATGAGGATTGAGGATTGAGGATTGAGGATTGAAGACTGAGGTTTGAGTATTCAGGTTTGAAGATTGAGGATTGTGGGTTGAGGACTGGGTGTTGAGAATTGATATTTGAGGATTGAGATTTCAAGGTTGAAGATTTTGTTTTGAGTATTGAAAACTGAGAATTGAGGATATTCTGTTGAGTATTGAGGATTTCGGATTGAAGATTGAGGATTAGGGATTGAGGATTGAAGACTGAGGACTGAGTGTTGAAATCTGAGAATTCAGGATATTCTATTGAGGATAGAGGATTGAGGCTTAAGGACTGAGGATTGAGGTTTGACAATTGAGGATTTACAATTGAGTATTGAGGATTGAGGCTTGAGGACTGAGGATTGAGGATTGAGGATTGAGGATTGAAGATTGAAGATTGAGCATTGAGAATTGACGGTTGAGGATTGAGGATTGAGGATTGAGGGTTCAGGATAGAGGATAGAAGGTTGAGGATTGAGAATTGAGAATTGGGGATTGAGTATTGAGGATTGAGGATTGAAGATTGAGGATTCAGGATTCAGGATTGAGGATTGAGTACTGATATTTGAGTATTGAGTGTTGGGAATTGAAGATTGAGAATTGAACACTGAGGATTGAAGATTGAGTACTGAGGATTGAGGATTGAGGATTGAGGCTTGAGGATAGTACACTGAGTGTTGGGTATTGAGGTTTCAGAATTGAGGATTGACAACTGAATATTGACGATTGTGGCTTGAGGACAAAGGATAGAAGATTGAGGAATAAGGGTTGAGGATTGAGGATAGAGGATTGAGGATTGATGATTGAGGATTGAGGATCGAGGATTGAAGATTGAGGATTGAGTGTTCAGGACAGAGTGTTGAGAAGTGATGCTTGTGAACTGAGATTTGAAAATTGAAGGTTGAGGGTTGAGTATTGAAAACTGGGAATTGAAAATTTTCTCTTGAGAATTGAGTATTGAGGATTGAGAATTGAGGATTGACGGTTGAGGACTGAGGATTGACGCTTGAGGATGGAGGATTGAGGATTGAGGATTGAGGATTGAGGATTGAGTATTGAGGATTGAGGATTTTAGACTGAGGATTGAGGATTTTAGACTGAGGATTGAGGATTGAGTATCGAGGATTGAGGATTGAGGATGGAGGATTGAGGATTGAGGATTGAGGACTGCGGATTGAGGATAGAGGACTGAGGATTTTAGATTGAGGATTAAGGATTGAGGATTGAATATTGAGGATTAGGGATTGAGGATTGAAGACTGAGGACTGAGTGTTGAAATCTGAGAATTCAGGATATTCTATTGAGGATAGAGGATTGAGGCTTAAGGACTGAGGATTGAGGTTTGACAATTGAGGATTTACAATTGAGTATTGAGGATTGAGGCTTGAGGACTGAGGATTGAGGATTGAGGATTGAGGATTGAAGATTGAAGATTGAGCATTGAGAATTGACGGTTGAGGATTGAGGATTGAGGATTGAGGGTTCAGGGTAGAGGATAGAAGGTTGAGGATTGAGAATTGAGAATTGGGGATTGAGTATTGAGGGTTGAGGTTTGAGGATTGACTACTGATGTTTGACGACTGAGGGTTGATCATTGACGATAGAGGGTTGAGGACTGAGAGTTGATGATTGAGTATTGAGGATTGAGGATTAAAGATTGAGGATTCAGGATTCAGGATTGAGGATTGAGTACTGATATTTGAGTATTGAGTGTTGGGAATTGAAGATTGAGAATTGAACACTGAGGATTGAAGATTGAGTACTGAGGATTGAGGATTGAGGATTGAGGCTTGAGGATAGTACACTGAGTGTTGGGTATTGAGGTTTCAGAATTGAGGATTGACAACTGAATATTGACGATTGTGGCTTGAGGACAAAGGATAGAAGATTGAGGAATAAGGGTTGAGGATTGAGGATAGAGGATTGAGGATTGATGATTGAGGATTGAGGATCGAGGATTGAAGATTGAGGATTGAGTGTTCAGGACAGAGTGTTGAGAAGTGATGCTTGTGAACTGAGATTTGAAAATTGAAGGTTGAGGGTTGAGTATTGAAAACTGGGAATTGAAAATTTTCTCTTGAGAATTGAGTATTGAGGATTGAGAATTGAGGATTGACGGTTGAGGACTGAGGATTGACGCTTGAGGATGGAGGATTGAGGATTGAGGATTGAGGATTGAGGATTGAGTATTGAGGATTGAGGATTTTAGACTGAGGATTGAGGATTGAGTATCGAGGATTGAGGATTGAGGATGGAGGATTGAGGATTGAGGATTGAGGACTGCGGATTGAGGATAGAGGACTGAGGATTTTAGATTGAGGATTAAGGATTGAGGATTGAATATTGAGGACTGAGGGTTCATGATTGAGTATTGAGGATTGAGGGTTGAGCATTGAGGATTGAGGTTTGAGGATTGAGATTTGAATATTGAAGATTGAGGATTTAGTATTGAAATCTGAGGATTGAGGATATTCTATAGGGGATTGAGGATTGAGGATTGAGGGTTCAGGATCGAGAATTGAGGGTTTCGCACTGAATACAGAGAATTGAGGTTTGAGGTCGGAGGACTGAGGATTGAGGATTGAGGATTGAGGATTAAGGATTGAGTATCGAGGATTGAGGATTGAGGATTGAAGATTGAGGACTGAGTGTTGAGGATCGAGTGTTGAGAATTGATGTTTGAGGATTGAGATTTGAAGATTGAAGATTGTGGGTTGAGTATTGAAAACTGAGAATTGAGGATATTCTATTGAGGATTGAGGGTTGAGGATCCAGGATTGAGAATTGACGATTGAGGATGGAGGTTTGAGGATTGACGATTGATGATTCAGGATTGAGGACTGAGGGTTGAGGATTGAAGATTGAGTACTGAGGGTTGAGGATTGAATGTTGAGAATTGTTGTTTGTAGATTGAGATATGAAGATGGATGATTGAGTATTGAAAACCGAGAATTGAGGATATTCCATTGAGGATTGAGAATTGAGGATTGAGGATTGAGGATTGAGGATTGATGGTTGCGGATAGAGGATTGAAGATTTGGGATCGAGGATTGAGGATTTTGGATCGAGGACTGAGGGTTGAGGGTTAGGGATTGAGGACGAGGACTGACGGTTGAGGATTGAGGTTTGAGGTTCGAGGATTGAGGATTGGGGACTGAGGATTGAGGATTGAGGATGGAGCGTTGAGGATTGAAGATTGAGGACTGGGGATTGAGTATCGAAGATTGAGGATTGAGTATTGTGGATGAAGAATTGAGGATTGAGGATAGAAGATTGAGTATTGGTGATTGAAGAGTGAGGATTGATGATTGAGGGTTGAGAACTGAGGGCGTGGGCTGACGGCTGAGGATTGAGGTTTGAGGATTGAGGATTGAGGATTGAGAATTGAGGATGCGGACTGAGGTTTGAGGATTGAGGTTTGAGGAATGAGGACTCAGGATTGGGGATTGAGGATTGAGGATTGAGGATTGATTATTGAAGGTTGAGGATTGATGACTGAGGATTGAGGATTGAGGATTGAGGATTGAGGATTGAGGATTGAGGATTGATGGTTGACTATTGAGGATTGATGGTTGAGGGTTTTGTGTTCAATATTGAGGATTGAGGATTGAGGATTGAGCATTGAGGATTGAAGATTGAGAATTGAGGATTGAGGATTGAGGATTGAGGAATGAAGATTGAGGATTGGGTATTTGAGGATTGAAGAATGAGGATTGGGGATTGAGGATTGAGGATTGAGGATTGAGTATTGAAGATTGAGTATTGATGACTGAGGATTCAGGATTGAGGATTGAGGCCTGAGGACGGAGGATTGAAGATTGAGTATTGGGGATTGAAGATTGACGATTGAGGATTGAGGATTGAGGATGGAGGATGGATGATGAGGGCTGAGGGTTGAGGATTGAGGTTTGACTATTGAATCCTGAGAATTCAGGATATACTATTGAGTATTGCGAATTGAGGATTGACGGTTGAGTATTGAGGATTGAAGATTGAGGATTGAGGATTGAGTATTGAAGATTGAGGATTGATGATTGGGGATTGAGGATTGAGGATTGAGGATTGAGGATTGAGTATTGAAGATTGAGGATTGATGATTCAGGATTGAGGATTGTAGATTGAGGATTGAGGATTGAGGTTTGAGGACTGAGGACTGAGGATTGAGGATTGAGGATTGAGGATTGAGGATGGAGGATGAGGGCTGAGGGTTGAGGATTGAGGGTTGAGTATTGAATCCTGAGAATTCAGGATATTCTCTTGAGTATTGCGAATTGAGGATTGACGGTTTAGTATTGAGGATTGAAGATTGAGGATTGAGGATTGAGTATTGAAGATTGAGGATTGATGATTGAGGGTAGAGGATTGAGGATTGAGGATTGAGGATTGGGTATTGAAGATTGAGGTTTGAGGACTGAGGATTGAGTTCTGAGAATTGAGGATTGAGGATTGACGCTTGACGCTTGAGGATTGAGGATTGAGGATGGAGGATTGAAGAGAGAGGACTGAGTGTTGTGGATTGAGTGTTGAGAATTGAGGAAGCGGACTGAGGTTTGAGGACTGAGGTTTGAGGAATGAGGATTCAGGATTGGGGATTGAGGATTGAGGATTGAGGATTGAGTATTGAAGGTTGAGGATTGATGACTGAGGATTGAGGATTGAGGTTTGAGGATTGAGGATTGAGGATTGAGGATTGAGGATTGAAGATTGAGTGTTGAGGACTGAAGGTTGAGTGTTGAGGATTGAGGATTGAGGATTGAGGATTGAGGATTGAAGATTCAGGATTGAGGATTGAAGATTGAGAAATGATGTTTGAGGATTGAGGTTTGATTATTGATTATTGTGGATTGAGTATTGAACCATGAGAATTCAGGATATTCTATTGAGTATTGAGAATTGAGGATTGATGGTTGACTATTGAGGGTTGATGGTTGAGGGTTTTGTGTTCAATATTGAGGATTGAGTATTGAGGATTGAGCATTGAGGATTGACGACTGAGGATTGATCATTGAGGATAGAGGATTGAAGATTGAAGATTGAGGATTGGGTATTGAGGGTTGAAGAATGAGGATTGGGCATTGAGGATTGAGGATTGAGGATGAGGGCTGAGGGTTGAGGATTGAGGACTGAGGTCGGAGGATTGAGGATTGAGAATTGAGGATTGCAGATTGAGGATTGAAGATTGAAGATTGGGTATTGAGGATTGAAGAATGAGGGTTGTGGATTGAGGATTGAGGATTGAGGATTGAAGGTTGAGGATTGAGGATTGAGGATTGATGATTGAGGATTGAGGATTGAGGATTGAGGATTGAAGATTGAGTATTGAGGATTGCAGATTGAGGATTGAGGACTGAGGATTGAGGATTCAGGATTGAAGATTGAGGATTGGGTACTGAGTGTTGAGGGTTGAGTGATGAGAATTGATGTTTGTGGAAAGACTAGACTAAAAACTAGAAGATTGCAGATTAAGTATTGCGTATTGAAAATTCTGAACTGAGGATATTCTATTGAGGATGGAGGATTGACATCTGATTGTTGAGGACTGATGGATGAAGATTGAGGATTCAGGATTGAGGATTCAGGATTGAGGTTTGAGGACTGATGATTGAGGTTTGAGGATTGAGGATTGAGGATTGAGGATTGAGGATTGAAGATTGAGGATTCTGTATTGCGGATTGAACATTGAGGATTGGGTACTGAGGATGATGATTGAGGACTGGGGATTGAGGGTTGAAGATTGAGGATTAAGGATTGAGGATTGGGGATTGAGGATCTAGGATTGGATATTGCCTATTGAGGATTGAAGATTGAGGATTGAGTATTGAGGATTAAGAATTGAGGATTGAGGATTGAAGATAGAGTATTGTTGATTGAAGTTTGAGGATTGAGGATTGAGGGTTGAGGATTGAGGACGAGGACCGACGGTTGAGGATTGAGGTTTGAGGATTGTGGATTGAGGATTGAGAATTGAGGATACGGACTGAGGTTTGAGGATTGAGGTTTGAGGAATGAGGATTCAGGATTGAGGACTTCGGATTGAGGATTGTGGATTGATTATTGAAGGCTGAGGATTGATGACTGAGGATTGAGGATTGAGGATTGAGGATTGAGGATTGAGGACGAGGACTGAGGACTGAGGGTTGAGGAATGAGAATTGAGGATTGAGGATTGAGGATTGAAGACCGAGAATTGGGTATTGATGATTGAAGATTAAGGATTGAGGATTGAGGATTGAGGATTGAGGGTTGAGGATTGAAGATTGAGGTTTGAGGATTGAGGATTGAGCATTGAAGATTGAGTATTGAGTATTCAAAATTGAGGATTGGGGGTTGAGGACTGAGGATTGAGGATTGAAGATTGAGGATTGGGGACTGAGTGTTGAGGGTTGAGTGATGAGTGTTGATGTTTGTGGATAGAGATTTGAAGATTGCAGATTGAGTACTGCGTATTGAAAACTCTGAACTGAGGATATTCTATTGAGGATTGAGGATTGACAACTGATTGTTGAGGACTGAGGGCTGAAGATTGAATATTGAGGATTGAGTATTGAAGATTGAGGATCGATGATTGAGGATTGAGGATTGAGGATTGGGGATTGAGGATTGAGGATTGAGGTTTGAGGACTGAGGACTGAGGACTGAGGATTGAGGATTGATGATTGAGGATTGAGGATTGAAGATTGAGGATTGAGGATTGAAGATTGAGGATTGGGTATTGGGGATTGAAGAATGAGTTTTGAGGATTGAGGATTGAGGATTGAGGATTGCAGATTGAGTATTGAGGATTGAAGACTGAGGATTGAGGATTGAGGATTGAGGATTGAGGATTGAGGATTGAGGATTGAGGAATGAGGATTGAACATTGAGTATTGAGGATTGAAGATTGGGGATTGAGGATTGAGGATTGAGGAGTGAGGATTGAAGATTGAGGATTGGGGATTGAGGATTGACGATTGAGGATTGAGTATTGAGGATTGAGAATTGAGGATTGAGGATTGAAGATTGAGGATTGAGGATTGAAGATTGAGTATTGATGATTGAAGATTGAGGTTTGAGAATTTAGTGTTGAGGATTGAGGACGAGGACTGACGGTTGAGGATTGATGTTTGAGGTTTGAGGATTGAGGATTGAGGACTGAGGATTTAGGATGGAGGATTGAGCATTGAGGATTAAAGATTGAGGACTGGGGATTGAGGATTGAAGATTGAGGATTGAGTATTGAGGATTTAGGATGGAGGATTGAAAATTGAGGATTGGGGACTGAGGTTTGAAGATTGAGGATTGAGTATTGAGGATTGAAGATTGAGGGTTGAGGATTGAGGATTGAGAATTGAGAATTGAGGATGAGGTTTGAGGGCTGAGGATTGAGGATTGAGTATTGAGGATTGAGGATTGAGGATTGAGGATTGAGGATTGAGGATTGAAGATTGAAGATTGAGGATTGTGTATTGCGTATTGAACGTTGAGGATTGATAATTGAGGATTGAGGGTTGAGGATTGAGGATTGAGAATTGAGTATTGTGGATTGAGGATTGAGGATTGAGGATTGATTGTTGAGGATTGAGGATTGAAGGTTGACGACTGAGGATTGAGGACTGAGTGTTGTGGGTTGAGTGCTGTGAATTGAGGGTTGACAATTGAATATTGAGTGTTGAGGCCTGAAGACTGAGGATTGAGGATTGATGGTTGAGGATTGTGGATTGAGGATTGAGGTCTGAAGACTGAGGATTGAGGATTGAGGTATGAGGATTGAGGATTGAGGATTGAGGATTGAAGACTGAGGTTTGAGTATTCAGGTTTGAAGATTGAGGATTGTGGGTTGAGGACTGGGTGTTGAGAATTGATATTTGAGGATTGAGATTTCAAGGTTGAAGATTTTGTTTTGAGTATTGAAAACTGAGAATTGAGGATATTCTGTTGAGTATTGAGGATTTCGGATTGAAGATTGAGGATTAGGGATTGAGGATTGAAGACTGAGGACTGAGTGTTGAAATCTGAGAATTCAGGATATTCTATTGAGGATAGAGGATTTAGGCTTAAGGACTGAGGATTGAGGTTTGACAATTGAGGATTGACAATTGAGTATTGAGGATTGAGGCTTGAGGACTGAGGATTGAGGATTGAGGATTGAGGATTGAAGATTGAAGATTGAGCATTGAGAATTGACGGTTGAGGATTGAGGATTGAGGATTGAGGGTTCAGGATAGAGGATAGAAGGTTGAGGATTGAGAATTGAGAATTGGGGATTGAGTATTGAGGGTTGAGGTTTGAGGATTGACTACTGATGTTTGACGACTGAGGGTTGATCATTGACGATAGAGGGTTGAGGACTGAGAGTTGATGATTGAGTATTGAGGATTGAGGATTGAAGATTGAGGATTCAGGATTCAGGATTGAGGATTGAGTACTGATATTTGAGTATTGAGTGTTGGGAATTGAAGATTGAGAATTGAACACTGAGGATTGAAGATTGAGTACTGAGGATTGAGGATTGAGGATTGAGGCTTGAGGATAGTACACTGAGTGTTGGGTATTGAGGTTTCAGAATTGAGGATTGACAACTGAATATTGACGATTGTGGCTTGAGGACAAAGGATAGAAGATTGAGGAATAAGGGTTGAGGATTGAGGATAGAGGATTGAGGATTGATGATTGAGGATTGAGGATCGAGGATTGAAGATTGAGGATTGAGTGTTCAGGACAGAGTGTTGAGAAGTGATGCTTGTGAACTGAGATTTGAAAATTGAAGGTTGAGGGTTGAGTATTGAAAACTGGGAATTGAAAATTTTCTCTTGACAATTGAGTATTGAGGATTGAGAATTGAGGATTGACGGTTGAGGACTGAGGATTGACGATTGAGGATTGAGGACTGAGGATTGAGGATTGTGGACCGAGGGCTGAGGATTTAGGTTTGAGAATTGAGGACTGACAATCGGATATTGACGACTGAGGCTTGAGGACTGAGGATTGAGGATTGAGGATTGAGGACTGAGGATTGAGGATTGAGGATTGAGGATTGAGGATTGAGTATTGAGGATTGAGGATTGAGGATTGTGGACCGAGGATTGAGGATTGAGGTTTGAGAATTGAGGATTGACAATCGAGTATTGACGACTGAGGCTTGAGGACTGAGGATTGAGGATTGAGGATTGAGGATAGAGGATTGAGGATTGAGGATTGAGAACTGAGGATTGAGGTCTGAGGGTTGAGGATTGAGTATTGAGTGTTGAGGACTGAATATTGAAGATTGAGTATTGGGAATTGAAAACTGTGAATTGAGGACACTATATAGAGGGTTGAGAATTGAGGATTGACTATTGAGGATGGAGGATTGAGGATTGAGGATGGTAGATTTAGGATTGAGGATTGAGGATTGAAGATTGAGGATTGAGAATTGATGATTGAGGATTGAGGACTTTGATTGAGGATGGAGGATTGAGGATTGAGGATTGAGGATTGAGGATTGAGTATTGAGGATTGATGATTTTAGACTGAGGATTGAGGATTGAGTATCGAGGATTGAGGATTGACGATGGAGGATTGAGGATTGAGGATTGAGGACTGCGGATTGAGGATAGAGGACTGAGGATTTTAGATTGAGGATTAAGGATTGAGGATTGAATATTGAGGACTGAGGGTTCATGATTGAGTATTGAGGATTGAGGGTTGAGCATTGAGGATTGAGGTTTGAGGATTGAGATTTGAATATTGAAGATTGAGGATTTAGTATTGAAATCTGAGGATTGAGGATATTCTATAGGGGATTGAGGATTGAGGATTGAGGGTTCAGGATCGAGAATTGAGGGTTTCGCACTGAATACAGAGAATTGAGGATTGAGGTCGGAGGACTGAGGATTGAGGATTGAGGATTGAGGATTAAGGATTGAGTATCGAGGATTGAGGATTGAGGATTGAAGATTGAGGACTGAGTGTTGAGGATCGAGTGTTGAGAATTGATGTTTGAGGATTGAGATTTGAAGATTGAAGATTGTGGGTTGAGTATTGAAAACTGAGAATTGAGGATATTCTATTGAGGATTGAGGGTTGAGGATCCAGGATTGAGAATTGACGATTGAGGATGGAGGTTTGAGGATTGACGATTGATGATTCAGGATTGAGGACTGAGGGTTGAGGATTGAAGATTGAGTACTGAGGGTTGAGGATTGAATGTTGAGAATTGTTGTTTGTAGATTGAGATATGAAGATGGATGATTGAGTATTGAAAACCGAGAATTGAGGATATTCCATTGAGGATTGAGAATTGAGGATTGAGGATTGAGGATTGAGTATTGAAGATTGAGGATTGATGATTGAGGGTAGAGGATTGAGGATTGAGGATTGAGGATTGGGTATTGAAGATTGAGGTTTGAGGACTGAGGATTGAGTTCTGAGAATTGAGGATTGAGGATTGACGCTTGACGCTTGAGGATTGAGGATTGAGGATGGAGGATTGAAGAGAGAGGACTGAGTGTTGTGGATTGAGTGTTGAGAATTGAGGAAGCGGACTGAGGTTTGAGGACTGAGGTTTGAGGAATGAGGATTCAGGATTGGGGATTGAGGATTGAGGATTGAGGATTGAGTATTGAAGGTTGAGGATTGATGACTGAGGATTGAGGATTGAGGTTTGAGGATTGAGGATTGAGGATTGAGGATTGAGGATTGAAGATTGAGTGTTGAGGACTGAAGGTTGAGTGTTGAGGATTGAGGATTGAGGATTGAGGATTGAGGATTGAAGATTCAGGATTGAGGATTGAAGATTGAGAAATGATGTTTGAGGATTGAGGTTTGATTATTGATTATTGTGGATTGAGTATTGAACCATGAGAATTCAGGATATTCTATTGAGTATTGAGAATTGAGGATTGATGGTTGACTATTGAGGGTTGATGGTTGAGGGTTTTGTGTTCAATATTGAGGATTGAGTATTGAGGATTGAGCATTGAGGATTGACGACTGAGGATTGATCATTGAGGATAGAGGATTGAAGATTGAAGATTGAGGATTGGGTATTGAGGGTTGAAGAATGAGGATTGGGCATTGAGGATTGAGGATTGAGGATGAGGGCTGAGGGTTGAGGATTGAGGACTGAGGTCGGAGGATTGAGGATTGAGAATTGAGGATTGCAGATTGAGGATTGAAGATTGAAGATTGGGTATTGAGGATTGAAGAATGAGGGTTGTGGATTGAGGATTGAGGATTGAGGATTGAAGGTTGAGGATTGAGGATTGAGGATTGATGATTGAGGATTGAGGATTGAGGATTGAGGATTGAAGATTGAGTATTGAGGATTGCAGATTGAGGATTGAGGACTGAGGATTGAGGATTCAGGATTGAAGATTGAGGATTGGGTACTGAGTGTTGAGGGTTGAGTGATGAGAATTGATGTTTGTGGAAAGACTAGACTAAAAACTAGAAGATTGCAGATTAAGTATTGCGTATTGAAAATTCTGAACTGAGGATATTCTATTGAGGATGGAGGATTGACATCTGATTGTTGAGGACTGATGGATGAAGATTGAGGATTCAGGATTGAGGATTCAGGATTGAGGTTTGAGGACTGATGATTGAGGTTTGAGGATTGAGGATTGAGGATTGAGGATTGAGGATTGAAGATTGAGGATTCTGTATTGCGGATTGAACATTGAGGATTGGGTACTGAGGATGATGATTGAGGACTGGGGATTGAGGGTTGAAGATTGAGGATTAAGGATTGAGGATTGGGGATTGAGGATCTAGGATTGGATATTGCCTATTGAGGATTGAAGATTGAGGATTGAGTATTGAGGATTAAGAATTGAGGATTGAGGATTGAAGATAGAGTATTGTTGATTGAAGTTTGAGGATTGAGGATTGAGGGTTGAGGATTGAGGACGAGGACCGACGGTTGAGGATTGAGGTTTGAGGATTGTGGATTGAGGATTGAGAATTGAGGATACGGACTGAGGTTTGAGGATTGAGGTTTGAGGAATGAGGATTCAGGATTGAGGACTTCGGATTGAGGATTGTGGATTGATTATTGAAGGCTGAGGATTGATGACTGAGGATTGAGGATTGAGGATTGAGGATTGAGGATTGAGGACGAGGACTGAGGACTGAGGGTTGAGGAATGAGAATTGAGGATTGAGGATTGAGGATTGAAGACCGAGAATTGGGTATTGATGATTGAAGATTAAGGATTGAGGATTGAGGATTGAGGATTGAGGGTTGAGGATTGAAGATTGAGGTTTGAGGATTGAGGATTGAGCATTGAAGATTGAGTATTGAGTATTCAAAATTGAGGATTGGGGGTTGAGGACTGAGGATTGAGGATTGAAGATTGAGGATTGGGGACTGAGTGTTGAGGGTTGAGTGATGAGTGTTGATGTTTGTGGATAGAGATTTGAAGATTGCAGATTGAGTACTGCGTATTGAAAACTCTGAACTGAGGATATTCTATTGAGGATTGAGGATTGACAACTGATTGTTGAGGACTGAGGGCTGAAGATTGAATATTGAGGATTGAGTATTGAAGATTGAGGATCGATGATTGAGGATTGAGGATTGAGGATTGGGGATTGAGGATTGAGGATTGAGGTTTGAGGACTGAGGACTGAGGACTGAGGATTGAGGATTGATGATTGAGGATTGAGGATTGAAGATTGAGGATTGAGGATTGAAGATTGAGGATTGGGTATTGGGGATTGAAGAATGAGTTTTGAGGATTGAGGATTGAGGATTGAGGATTGCAGATTGAGTATTGAGGATTGAAGACTGAGGATTGAGGATTGAGGATTGAGGATTGAGGATTGAGGATTGAGGATTGAGGAATGAGGATTGAACATTGAGTATTGAGGATTGAAGATTGGGGATTGAGGATTGAGGATTGAGGAGTGAGGATTGAAGATTGAGGATTGGGGATTGAGGATTGACGATTGAGGATTGAGTATTGAGGATTGAGAATTGAGGATTGAGGATTGAAGATTGAGGATTGAGGATTGAAGATTGAGTATTGATGATTGAAGATTGAGGTTTGAGAATTTAGTGTTGAGGATTGAGGACGAGGACTGACGGTTGAGGATTGATGTTTGAGGTTTGAGGATTGAGGATTGAGGACTGAGGATTTAGGATGGAGGATTGAGCATTGAGGATTAAAGATTGAGGACTGGGGATTGAGGATTGAAGATTGAGGATTGAGTATTGAGGATTTAGGATGGAGGATTGAAAATTGAGGATTGGGGACTGAGGTTTGAAGATTGAGGATTGAGTATTGAGGATTGAAGATTGAGGGTTGAGGATTGAGGATTGAGAATTGAGAATTGAGGATGAGGTTTGAGGGCTGAGGATTGAGGATTGAGTATTGAGGATTGAGGATTGAGGATTGAGGATTGAGGATTGAGGATTGAAGATTGAGGATTGTGTATTGCGTATTGAACGTTGAGGATTGATAATTGAGGATTGAGGGTTGAGGATTGAGGATTGAGAATTGAGTATTGTGGATTGAGGATTGAGGATTGAGGATTGATTGTTGAGGATTGAGGATTGAAGGTTGACGACTGAGGATTGAGGACTGAGTGTTGTGGGTTGAGTGCTGTGAATTGAGGGTTGACAATTGAATATTGAGTGTTGAGGCCTGAAGACTGAGGATTGAGGATTGATGGTTGAGGATTGTGGATTGAGGATTGAGGTCTGAAGACTGAGGATTGAGGATTGAGGTATGAGGATTGAGGATTGAGGATTGAGGATTGAAGACTGAGGTTTGAGTATTCAGGTTTGAAGATTGAGGATTGTGGGTTGAGGACTGGGTGTTGAGAATTGATATTTGAGGATTGAGATTTCAAGGTTGAAGATTTTGTTTTGAGTATTGAAAACTGAGAATTGAGGATATTCTGTTGAGTATTGAGGATTTCGGATTGAAGATTGAGGATTAGGGATTGAGGATTGAAGACTGAGGACTGAGTGTTGAAATCTGAGAATTCAGGATATTCTATTGAGGATAGAGGATTTAGGCTTAAGGACTGAGGATTGAGGTTTGACAATTGAGGATTGACAATTGAGTATTGAGGATTGAGGCTTGAGGACTGAGGATTGAGGATTGAGGATTGAGGATTGAAGATTGAAGATTGAGCATTGAGAATTGACGGTTGAGGATTGAGGATTGAGGATTGAGGGTTCAGGATAGAGGATAGAAGGTTGAGGATTGAGAATTGAGAATTGGGGATTGAGTATTGAGGGTTGAGGTTTGAGGATTGACTACTGATGTTTGACGACTGAGGGTTGATCATTGACGATAGAGGGTTGAGGACTGAGAGTTGATGATTGAGTATTGAGGATTGAGGATTGAAGATTGAGGATTCAGGATTCAGGATTGAGGATTGAGTACTGATATTTGAGTATTGAGTGTTGGGAATTGAAGATTGAGAATTGAACACTGAGGATTGAAGATTGAGTACTGAGGATTGAGGATTGAGGATTGAGGCTTGAGGATAGTACACTGAGTGTTGGGTATTGAGGTTTCAGAATTGAGGATTGACAACTGAATATTGACGATTGTGGCTTGAGGACAAAGGATAGAAGATTGAGGAATAAGGGTTGAGGATTGAGGATAGAGGATTGAGGATTGATGATTGAGGATTGAGGATCGAGGATTGAAGATTGAGGATTGAGTGTTCAGGACAGAGTGTTG
The DNA here is from genome assembly GCF_051401765.1 of Calliopsis andreniformis. Classification (NCBI taxonomy): domain Eukaryota; kingdom Metazoa; phylum Arthropoda; class Insecta; order Hymenoptera; family Andrenidae; genus Calliopsis; species Calliopsis andreniformis. Next base: position 5,081,171 of record NW_027480450.1, on the reverse strand, counting down.
AGAAGTGATGCTTGTGAACTGAGATTTGAAAATTGAAGGTTGAGGGTTGAGTATTGAAAACTGGGAATTGAAAATTTTCTCTTGACAATTGAGTATTGAGGATTGAGAATTGAGGATTGACGGTTGAGGACTGAGGATTGACGATTGAGGATTGAGGACTGAGGATTGAGGATTGTGGACCGAGGGCTGAGGATTTAGGTTTGAGAATTGAGGACTGACAATCGGATATTGACGACTGAGGCTTGAGGACTGAGGATTGAGGATTGAGGATTGAGGACTGAGGATTGAGGATTGAGGATTGAGGATTGAGGATTGAGTATTGAGGATTGAGGATTGAGGATTGTGGACCGAGGATTGAGGATTGAGGTTTGAGAATTGAGGATTGACAATCGAGTATTGACGACTGAGGCTTGAGGACTGAGGATTGAGGATTGAGGATTGAGGATAGAGGATTGAGGATTGAGGATTGAGAACTGAGGATTGAGGTCTGAGGGTTGAGGATTGAGTATTGAGTGTTGAGGACTGAATATTGAAGATTGAGTATTGGGAATTGAAAACTGTGAATTGAGGACACTATATAGAGGGTTGAGAATTGAGGATTGACTATTGAGGATGGAGGATTGAGGATTGAGGATGGTAGATTTAGGATTGAGGATTGAGGATTGAAGATTGAGGATTGAGAATTGATGATTGAGGATTGAGGACTTTGATTGAGGATGGAGGATTGAGGATTGAGGATTGAGGATTGAGGATTGAGTATTGAGGATTGATGATTTTAGACTGAGGATTGAGGATTGAGTATCGAGGATTGAGGATTGACGATGGAGGATTGAGGATTGAGGATTGAGGACTGCGGATTGAGGATAGAGGACTGAGGATTTTAGATTGAGGATTAAGGATTGAGGATTGAATATTGAGGACTGAGGGTTCATGATTGAGTATTGAGGATTGAGGGTTGAGCATTGAGGATTGAGGTTTGAGGATTGAGATTTGAATATTGAAGATTGAGGATTTAGTATTGAAATCTGAGGATTGAGGATATTCTATAGGGGATTGAGGATTGAGGATTGAGGGTTCAGGATCGAGAATTGAGGGTTTCGCACTGAATACAGAGAATTGAGGATTGAGGTCGGAGGACTGAGGATTGAGGATTGAGGATTGAGGATTAAGGATTGAGTATCGAGGATTGAGGATTGAGGATTGAAGATTGAGGACTGAGTGTTGAGGATCGAGTGTTGAGAATTGATGTTTGAGGATTGAGATTTGAAGATTGAAGATTGTGGGTTGAGTATTGAAAACTGAGAATTGAGGATATTCTATTGAGGATTGAGGGTTGAGGATCCAGGATTGAGAATTGACGATTGAGGATGGAGGTTTGAGGATTGACGATTGATGATTCAGGATTGAGGACTGAGGGTTGAGGATTGAAGATTGAGTACTGAGGGTTGAGGATTGAATGTTGAGAATTGTTGTTTGTAGATTGAGATATGAAGATGGATGATTGAGTATTGAAAACCGAGAATTGAGGATATTCCATTGAGGATTGAGAATTGAGGATTGAGGATTGAGGATTGAGGATTGATGGTTGCGGATAGAGGATTGAAGATTTGGGATCGAGGATTGAGGATTTAGGATCGAGGACTGAGGGTTGAGGGTTAGGGATTGAGGACGAGGACTGACGGTTGAGGATTGAGGTTTGAGGATCGAGGATTGAGGATTGGGGACTGAGGATTGAGGATTGAGGATGGAGCGTTGAGGATTGAAGATTGAGGACTGGGGATTGAGCATTGAAGATTGGGGATTAAGGATTGAGGATTGGGGATTGAGGATCTAGGATTGGAGATTGACTATTGAGTATCGAAGATTGAGGATTGAGTATTGTGGATTAAGAATTGAGGATTGAGGATAGAAGATTGAGTATTGGTGATTGAAGAGTGAGGATTGATGATTGAGGGTTGAGAACTGAGGGCGTGGGCTGACGGCTGAGGATTGAGGTTTGAGGATTGAGGATTGAGGATTGAGAATTGAGGATGCGGACTGAGGTTTGAGGATTGAGGTTTGAGGAATGAGGATTCAGGATTGGGGATTGAGGATTGAGGATTGAGGATTGATTATTGAAGGTTGAGGATTGATGACTGAGGATTGAGGATTGAGGATTGAGGATTGAGGATTGAGGATTGAGGATTGATGGTTGACTATTGAGGATTGATGGTTGAGGGTTTTGTGTTCAATATTGAGGATTGAGGATTGAGGATTGAGCATTGAGGATTGAAGATTGAGAATTGAGGATTGAGGATTGAGGATTGAGGATTGAAGATTGAGGATTGGGTATTTGAGGATTGAAGAATGAGGATTGGGGATTGAGGATTGAGGATTGAGGATTGAGTATTGAAGATTGAGTATTGATGACTGAGGATTCAGGATTGAGGATTGAGGCCTGAGGATTGAGGATTGAAGATTGAGTATTGGGGATTGAAGATTGACGATTGAGGATTGAGGATTGAGGATGGAGGATTGAGGATTGAGTATTGAAGATTGAGTATTGATGACTGAGGATTCAGGATTGAGGATTGAGGCCTGAGGATTGAGGATTGAAGATTGAGTATTGGGGATTGAAGATTGACGATTGAGGATTGAGGATTGAGGATGGAGGATGGATGATGAGGGCTGAGGGTTGAGGATTGAGGTTTGACTATTGAATCCTGAGAATTCAGGATATTCTATTGAGTATTGCGAATTGAGGATTGACGGTTGAGTATTGAGGATTGAAGATTGAGGATTGAGGATTGAGTATTGAAGATTGAGGATTGATGATTGGGGATTGAGGATTGAGGATTGAGGATTGAGGATTGAGTATTGAAGATTGTGGATTGATGATTCAGGATTGAGAATTGTAGATTGAGGATTGAGGATTGAGGTTTGAGGACTGAGGACTGAGGACTGAGGATTGAGGATTGAGGATTGAGGATTGAGGATGGAGGATGAGGGCTGAGGGTTGAGGATTGAGGTTTGAGTATTGAATCCTGAGAATTCAGTATATTCTCTTGAGTATTGCGAATTGAGGATTGACGGTTTAGTATTGAGGATTGAAGATTGAGGATTGAGGATTGAGTATTGAAGATTGAGGATTGATGATTGAGGGTAGAGGATTGAGGATTGAGGATGGAGGATTGGGTATTGAAGATTGAGGTTTGAGGACTGAGGATTGAGTTCTGAGAATTGAGGATTGAGGATTGACGCTTGACGCTTGAGGATTGAGGATTGAGGATGGAGGATTGAAGAGAGAGGACTGAGTGTTGTGGATTGAGTGTTGAGAATTGAGGAAGCGGACTGAGGTTTGAGGACTGAGGTTTGAGGAATGAGGATTCAGGATTGGGGATTGAGGATTGAGGATTGAGGATTGAGTATTGAAGGTTGAGGATTGATGACTGAGGATTGAGGATTGAGGTTTGAGGATTGAGGATTGAAGATTGAGGATTGAGGATTGAAGATTGAGTGTTGAGGACTGAAGGTTGAGTGTTGAGGATTGAGGATTGAGGATTGAGGATTGAGGATTGAAGATTCAGGATTGAGGATTGAAGATTGAGAAATGATGTTTGAGGATTGAGGTTTGATTATTGATTATTGTGGATTGAGTATTGAACCATGAGAATTCAGGATATTCTATTGAGTATTGAGAATTGAGGATTGATGGTTGACTATTGAGGGTTGATGGTTGAGGGTTTTGTGTTCAATATTGAGGATTGAGTATTGAGGATTGAGCATTGAGGATTGACGACTGAGGATTGATCATTGAGGATAGAGGATTGAAGATTGAAGATTGAGGATTGGGTATTGAGGGTTGAAGAATGAGGATTGGGCATTGAGGATTGAGGATTGAGGATGAGGGCTGAGGGTTGAGGATTGAGGACTGAGGTCGGAGGATTGAGGATTGAGAATTGAGGATTGCAGATTGAGGATTGAAGATTGAAGATTGGGTATTGAGGATTGAAGAATGAGGGTTGTGGATTGAGGATTGAGGATTGAGGATTGAAGGTTGAGGATTGAGGATTGAGGATTGATGATTGAGGATTGAGGATTGAGGATTGAGGATTGAGGATTGAAGATTGAGTATTGAGGATTGCAGATTGAGGATTGAGGACTGAGGATTGAGGATTCAGGATTGAAGATTGAGGATTGGGTACTGAGTGTTGAGGGTTGAGTGATGAGAATTGATGTTTGTGGAAAGACTAGACTAAAAACTAGAAGATTGCAGATTAAGTATTGCGTATTGAAAATTCTGAACTGAGGATATTCTATTGAGCATGGAGGATTGACAACTGATTGTTGAGGACTGATGGATGAAGATTGAGGATTCAGGATTGAGGATTCAGGATTGAGGTTTGAGGACTGATGATTGAGGTTTGAGGATTGAGGATTGAGGATTGAGGATTGAGGATTGAAGATTGAGGATTCTGTATTGCGGATTGAACATTGAGGATTGGGTACTGAGGATGATGATTGAGGACTGGGGATTGAGGGTTGAAGATTGAGGATTAAGGATTCAGGATTGGGGATTGAGGATCTAGGATTGGAGATTGCCTATTGAGGATTGAAGATTGAGGATTGAGTATTGAGGATTAAGAATTGAGGATTGAGGATTGAAGATAGAGTATTGTTGATTGAAGTTTGAGGATTGAGGATTGAGGGTTGAGGATTGAGGACGAGGACCGACGGTTGAGGATTGAGGTTTGAGGATTGAGGATTGAGGATTGAGAATTGAGGATACGGACTGAGGTTTGAGGATTGAGGTTTGAGGAATGAGGATTCAGTATTGAGGACTTCGGATTGAGGATTGTGGATTGATTATTGAAGGCTGAGGATTGATGACTGAGGATTGAGGATTGAGGATTGAGGATTGAGGATTGAGCATTGAGGATTGAAAATTGAGTGTTGAGGATTGAAGGTTGAGGATTGAGGATTGAGGATTGGGGATTGAGGGTTGAAGGTTGAGGTTTGAGGATTGAGGATTGAGGATTGAAGATTGAGTATTGAGGATTCAAGATTGAGGATTGAGGATTGAAGATTGAGGACAGAATATTGAGGATTGAAGGTTGGGAACTGAGGGTTCACGATTGAGTGTTGAGAATTGTTGTTTGTATATTAGGATTTGAAGGATGACGTTTGAATATTGAAAACTGAGAATTGAGGTTATTTTATTGAGGATTGAGGTTTGAGGATTGAGGATTGAGTATTGCGGATTGAGGATTGAAGCTTGGGGATTGAGCATTGATGATTGAGTATTGAGGATTGAGGATTGAGGATTGATGATTGAGGCTTAAGGACTGAGGATTGTGGACTGCGGTTTGACGATTGAGGTTTGATAATTGAGGATTGAGGATTGAGGATTGAGGATTGAGGATTGAGGGTTCAGTTTTGAGGATTGAAGATTGAGGACAGAATATTGAGTATTGATGTAGGAGGGCTGAGTGTTCAGGATTGAGTGTTTTGGATTGTTGTTTGTAGATTAGGATTCGAAGATTGACGATTGAGTATTGAAAACTGAGGATTAAGGTTATTTTACTGAGGATTGAGGATAGAGGATTGAGCATTGGGGATTGAGGATTGAACAGTGAGCGTTGACATTTGAGGATTGAGATTTGAAGATTGAAGATTGAGGGTTGAGTATTGAAAACTGAGGATTGACGATATTCTATTGAAGATTGACGATTGAGTATAGAGGATTCAGATTTGAGGATTGAGGATTGAGGGTTGAGGATTGAGGACTGAAGGTTGATGATTGAGGATTGATGGTTGAGGATTGAGGATTGAATATTGAGGCTTGAGTGTAGAGAACTGAGGATTGAGGATTGATGGTTGAGGCTTGAGTATTGACGGTTGAGGATTGAGGTTTGATGATTGAGGACTGAGGCTTGAGGACTGAGGATTGAGGATTGAGAATTGAGGATTGAGGATTGAGGATTGAGGATTGAGGATTGAGGATTGAGGATTGAAGATTCAGGATTGAAGATTGAGGATTGGGTACTGAGTGTTGAGGGTTGAGTGATGAGAATTGATGTTTGTGGATAGATATTAGAAGATTGCAGATTAAGTATTGCGTATTGAAAATTCTGAACTGAGGATATTCTATTGAGGATGGAGGATTGACAACTGATTGTTGAGGACTGATGGCTGAAGATTGAGGATTCAGGATTGTGGATTCAGGATTGAGGTTTGAGGACTGATGATTGAGGATTGAGGATTGAGGATTGAGGATTGAGGATTGAGGATTGAAGATTGAGGATTCTGTATTGCGGATTGAACATTGAGGATTGGGTATTGAGGATTGATGATTGAGGACTGGGGATTGAGGGTTGAAGATTGAGGATTAAGGATTGAGGATTGGGGATTGAGGATCTAGGATTGGAGATTGCCTATTGAGGATTGAAGATTGAGGATTGAGTATTGAGGATTAAGAATTGAGGATTGAGGATTGAAGATAGAGTATTGTTGATTGAAGTTTGAGGATTGAGGATTGACGGTTGAGGATTGAGGACGAGGACCGACGGTTGAGGATTGAGGTTTGAGGATTGAAGATTGAGGTCTGGGGATTGAGGATTGAAGATTGAGGATTAAGGATTGAGGCTTGGGGATTGAGGATCTAGGATTGAAAATTGATTATTGAGGATTGAAGATTGAGGATTGAGGACTGAGGATTGAGAATTGAGAATTGAGGATGAGGACTGGGGGTTGAGGATTGAGGTTTGAGGAATGAGGATTGAGGATTGAGGATTGAGGATTGACGATTGAGGATTGAGGACTGAGGATTGAGGACTGAGGATTGAGGATTGAGGATTGAGGATTGAAGATTGAGTATTGATGATTGAAGATTGACGATTGAGGATTGAGGGTTGAGGATTGAGGACGAGGACTGACGGTTGAGGATTGAGGTTTGAGGGTTGAGGATTGAGGATTGGGGACTGAGGATTGAGGATTGAGGATTGAAGATTGAGGATTGAGGTTTGAGGATTGAGGGTCGAGGATTGAGGATTGAAGATTGAGTATTGATGATTGAAGATTGAGTATTGAGGATTGAGGACGAGGACTGAGGACTGAGGGTTGAGGAATGAGAATTGAGGATTGAGGATTGAGGATTGAAGACCGAGAATTGGGTATTGATGATTGAAGATTAAGGATTGAGGATTGAGGATTGAGGATTGAGGGTTGAGGATTGAAGATTGAGGTTTGAGGATTGAGGATTGAGCATTGAAGATTGAGTATTGAGGATTCAAAATTGAGGATTGGGGATTGAGGACTGAGGATTGAGGATTGAAGATTGAGGATTGGGGATTGAGGTTTGAGGACTGAGGACTGAGGACTGAGGATTGAGGATTGATGATTGAGGACTGAAGATTGAGGATTGGGTATTGAGGATTGAAGAATGAAGATTGAGGATTGAGGATTGAGGATTGAGGATTGAAAGTTGAGTATTGAGGATTGAAGATTGAGGATTGAGGATTGAGGATTGAGGATTCTGTATTGAGGATTGAGGATTGAGTATTGAATATTGATTATCGAGGATTGAAGATTCAGGATTGAGTATTGAGGATTGAGGGTTCAGGATTGAAGATTGAGGATTGGGGACTGAGTGTTGACGGTTGAGTGATGAGAATTGATGTTTGTGGATAGAGATTTGAGGATTGCATATTGAGTACCGTGTATTGAAAACAGTGAATTGGGGATATTTTATTGAGGATTGAGGATTGACAACTGATTGCTGAGGACTGAGGGCTGAAGATTGAGGATTCAGTATTGAGGATTCAGAATTGAGGATTGAGGACTGAGGATTGAGGATTGAAGATTGAGTATTGAGGATTGAAAATTGAGGATTGAGGATTGAGGATGGAGGATTGTAGAGAGAGTACTGAGTGTTGAGGATTGAGTGTTGAGAATTGATGTTTGAGAATTGAGATTTGATCATTGAATATTGTGGATTGAGTATTGAACCATGAGAATTCAGGATATTCTATTGAGTATTGAGAAATGAGGATTGATGGTTGAGTATTGAGGAATGATGGTTGAGGGTTGTGTGTTGAATATTGATGATTGAGTATTGAGGATTGAAGATTGAGGATTGAGGATTGAGGGTTGAGGGTTGAGGACGAGGACTGACGTTTGTGGATTGAAGTTTGAGGATTGAGGGTTGCGGACTGAGGACTGATGATTGAGGATGGAGGATGGAGCATTGAGGATTGAAGATTGAGGACTGGGGATTGAGGATTGAAGATTGAGTACTGATGACTGAGGATTGAGGATTGAGGATTGAGGATTGAGGATTGAGGAATGAGGATCGAAGGCTGAGAATTGGGGACTGAGGATTGAAGATTCACGATTGAGGATAGAGGATTGAGAATTGAGGGTTGAGGATTGAAGATACAGTATTGAGTATTGAAGATTGAGAATTGATGTTTGAGGATTGAGATTTGATTATTGAATATTGTGGATTGATTATTGAACCATGAGAATTCAGCATATTCTATTGATTATTGAGAATTGAGGATTGATGGCTGACGATTGAGGATTGATGGTTGAGGGTTGTGTGTTGAATATTGAGGATTGAGGATTGAGGATTGAGGATTGAGGATTGAGGATTGAAGGTTGAGTATTGATGATTGAAGACTGAGGGTTGAGGATTGAGGTTTGAGGACTGAGGACTGAGGGTTGAGGATTGAGAACTAAGGATTGAGGATTGAGGATTGAAGACTGAGGATTGGGTATTGATGATTGAAGAATGAGGATTGAGGATTGAGGATTGAGGATTGAGGATTGAGGATTGAAGATTGAGGTTTGAGGATTGAGGATTGAGTATTCAAGATTGAGTATTGAGGATTCAAAATTGAGGATTGAGGATTGAGGACTGAGGATTGAGTATTGAAGATTCAGGATTGGGGATTGAGTGTTGAGGGTTGAGTGATGAGTGTTGATGTTTGTGAATAGAGATTTGAAGATTGCAGATTGAGTATTGCGTATTGAAAACTCTGAACTGGGGATATTCTATTGACGATTGAGGATTGACAACTGATTGTTGAGGACTGAGGGCTGAAGACTGAATATTGAGGATTGAGTATTGATGATTGAGGATTGATGATTGAGGATTGAGGATTGAGGATTGGGGATTGAGGATTGAGGATTGAGGTTTGAGGACTGAGGACTGAGGACTGAGGATTAAGGATTGAGTATTGAAGATTCAGTATTGAGGATTGAAGATTGAGGATTGAGAATTGAAGATTGAGGATTGAGGAATGAGGGTTGTGGATTGAGTATGAGGGCTGAGGGATGAGGATTGAGGTTTGAGGACTGAGGACTGTGGTTTGAGGATTGAGGATTGAGGATTGAGGATTGAGGATTGATGATAGAGGATTGAGAAACGAAGATAGAGTATTGAGAATTGAAGGTTCAGGATTGAGGAATGAGGATTAAGGATTGAGTATGAGGGCTGAGGGTTGAGGATTGAGGTTTGAGGACTGAGGTCTGAGGATTGAGGATTGAGAATTGAGGATTGAGGATTGAGGATTGAAGATTGAGGATTGAGTATTGGGATTGAGGATTGAGGATTGAAGATTCAGGATTGAAGATTGAGGATTGGGGACTGAGTGTTGAGGGTTGAGTGATGAGAATTGATGTTTGTGGATAGAGATTTGTAGATTGCATATTGAGTATCGAGTATTGAATAGTGTGAATTGAGGATATTCTATTGAGGATTGAGGATGGACAACTGATTGTTGAGAACTGAGGGCTGAAGATTGAGGATTCAGGATTGAGGACTCAGAATTGAGGATTGAGGACTGAGGATTGAGGATTGGAGATTGAGTATTGAGGATTGAAGATTGAGGATTGATTATTGAGGATGGGGGATTGAAGAGAGAGTGCTGAGTGTTGAGGATTGAGTGCTGCGAATTGATGTTTGAGGATTGAGATTTGATTATTGAATATTGTGGATTGAGTACTGAACCATGAGAATTCAAAATATTCTATTGAGTATTGAGAAATGAGGATTGATGGTTGAGTATTGAGGATTGATGGTTGAGTGTTGTGTGTTGAATATTGAGGATTGAGTATTGAGGATTGAGGATTGAGGATTGAGGATTGAGTGTTGAGGGTTGAGGACGAGAACTGACGGTTGAGGATTGAAGTTTGAGGATTGAGGGTTGAGGACTGAGGACTGATGATTGAGGATGGAGGATGGAGCATTGAGGATTGAAGATTGAGTACTGGGGATTGAGGACTGAAGATTGAGTACTGATGACTGAGGATTGAGGATTGTGGATTGAGGATTGAGGATTGAAGGCTGAGGATTGAGGCTGAGGATTGAAGATTCACGATTGAGGATAGAGGATTGAGAACTGAGGGTTGAGGATTGAAGATACAGTATTGAGGATTGAAGATTGAGAATTGGTGTTTGAGGATTGAGATTTGATTATTGAGTATTGTGGATTGAGTATTGAACCATGAGAATTCAGGATATTCTATTGAGTATTGAGAATTGAGGATTGATGTCTGACTATTGAGGATTGATGGTTGAGGGTTGTGTGTTGAATATTGAGGATTGAGGATTGAGGATTGAGGATTGAGGATTGAGGATTGAAGATTGAGTATTGATGATTGAAGATTGAGGGTTGAGGATTGAGGTTTGAGGACTGAGGACTGAGGGTTGAGGATTGAGAATTGAGGATTGAGGATTGAGGATTGAAGACCGAGAATTGTGTATTGATGATTGAAGAATAAGGATTGAGGATTGAGGATTGAGGATTGAGGATTGAGGATTGAAGATTGAGGTTTGAGGATTGAGGATTGAGCATTGAAGATTGAGTATTGAGGATTCAAAATTGAGGATTGGGGATTGAGGACTGAGGATTGAGGATTGAAGATTGAGGATTGGGGACTGAGTGTTGAGGGTTGAGTGATGAGAGTTGATGTTTGTGGATAGAGATTTGAAGATTGCAGGTTGAGTACTGCGTATTGAAAACTCTGAACTGAGGATATTCTATTGAGGATTGAGGATTGACAACTGATTGTTGAGGACTGAGGGCTGAAGATTGAATATTAAGGATTGAGTATTGAAGATTGAGGATCGATGATTGAGGATTGAGGATTGAGGATTGGGGATTGAGGATTGAGGATTGAGGTTTGAGGACTGAGGACTGAGGACTGAGGATTGAGGATTGATGATTGAGGATTGAGGATTGAAGATTGAGGATTGGGGACTGAGGATTGAAGATTCTGGAATGAGAGTTGAGGACTGAGGGTTAAGGATTGAGGATTGTAGATTCAGTATTGAGGATTGAAGATTGAGGATTGAGAATTGAGGATTCAGGATTGGGGGTTGAATGTTGACGATTGGGTATTGAGGATTCAAGAATGAGGATCGAGGATTAAGAATTGAGGATTGAAGATTGAAGATTGAGTATTGAGAACTGAAGGTTCAGGATTGAGGAATGAGGATTGAGGATTGAGTATGAGGGCTCAGGTTTGAGGATTGAGGTTTGAGGACTGAGGATTGAGGAATGAGAATTGAGGATTGAGGATTGAGGACTGAAGATTGAGGATTGGGTATTGAGGATTGAAGAATGAGGATTGAGGATTGAGGATTGAGGATTGAGGGTTGAAGGTTGAGTATTGAGGATTGAAGATTGAGGATTGAGGATTGAGGATTGAGGACTGAGTGTTGAGGGTTGAGTGATGAGAATTGATGTTTGTGGATTGAGATTTGAAGATTGAAGAATGGGGATTGAGTATTGAAAACTGTGAATTGAGTTTATTCTATTGAGGAATGTGGATTGACATTTGATTATTGAGGACTGAGGGCTGAAGATTGAGGATTCAGGATTGTGGATTCGGGATTGAGGTTTGAGGACTGATGATTGAGGGATGAGGATTGAGGATTGAGTATTGATGATTGAAGATTGAGGATTGGGGATTGAGGGTTGAGGTTTGAGGACGAGGACTGACGGTTGAGAATTGAGGTTTGAGGATTGAGGATTGAGGATTGAGAACTGAGGATTGAGTATTGAGGATTCAGCATTGAGGATTGAAGATTGAGTACTGGGGATTGAGGATTGAAGACTGAGGATTAAGGATTGAGTATTGGGGATTGATGATCTAGGATTGGAAATTGATCATTGAGGATTGAAGATTGAGGGTTGAGGATTGAGGATTGAGAATTGAGAACTGAGGATGAGGACTGAGGGTTGAGGATTGAGGTTTGAGGAATGAGGATTGAGGATTGAGGATTGAGGATTGAAGATTGAGGATTGAGGATTGAGGATTGAGGATTGAGGATTGAGGATTGAGGATTGAAGATTGAATATTGATGATTGAAGATTGAGGGTTGAGGATTGAGGGTTGTGGATTGTGGACGAGGACTGAGTGCTGAATATTGATGTTTGAGGTCTGAGGATTGAGGATTGAGGATTGAGAATTGATGATTGAGGATTGAGGATTGAAGATTGAGGATTGGGTATTGGGGATTGAAGAATGAGTATTGAGGATTGAGGATTGAGGATTGAGGATTGCAGATTGAGTATTGAGGATTGAAGACTGAGGATTGAGGATTGAGGATTGAGGATTGAGGATTGAGGATTGAGGAATGAGGATTGAACATTGAGTATTGAGGATTGAAGATTGGGGATTGAGGATTGAGGATTGAGGAGTGAGGATTGAAGATTGAGGATTGGGGATTGAGGATTGACGATTGAGGATTGAGTATTGAGGATTGATAATTGAGGATTGAGGATTGAAGATTGAGGATTGAGGATTGAAGATTGAGTATTGATGATTGAAGATTGAGGTTTGAGAATTTAGTGTTGAGGATTGAGGACGAGGACTGACGGTTGAGGATTGATGTTTGAGGTTTGAGGATTGAGGATTGAGGACTGAGGATTTAGGATGGAGGATTGAGCATTGAGGATTAAAGATTGAGGACTGGGGATTGAGGATTGAAGATTGAGGATTGAGTATTGAGGATTGAGGATGGAGGATTGAAAATTGAGGATTGGGGACTGAGGTTTGAAGATTGAGGATTGAGTATTGAGGATTGAAGATTGAGGGTTGAGGATTGAGGATTGAGAATTGAGAATTGAGGATGAGGTTTGAGGGCTGAGGATTGAGGATTGAGTATTGAGGATTGAGGATTGAGGATTGAGGATTCAGGATTGAGGATTGAAGATTGAAGATTGAGGATTGTGTATTGCGGATTGAACGTTGAGGATTGATAATTGAGGATTGAGGGTTGAGGATTGAGGATTGAAGATTGAATATTGATGATTGAAGATTGAGGACTGAGGATTGAGGGTTGTGGATTGAGGACGAGGACTGAGGGTTGAGTATTGATGTTTGAGGTCTGAGGATTGAGGATTGAGGATTGAGAATTGAGGATTGAGGATTGAGGATTGAAGGTTGAGGATTGGGTATTGAGGATTGAAGAATGAGGATCGAGGATTGATGATTGAGGATTGAGGATTGAATATTGAGTATTGAGGATTGAAGGTTGAGTGTTGAGGATTGTGGATTGAAGTTTGAGGATTTGGGACTGATGATTGAAGATTGAGGATTGAGGATTGAGGATTGATGATTGAGGATTGAGGACTGAGGATTGAAGATTGAGGATTGGGTATTGAGGATTGAGGATTGTGGATTGAGGGTTGAGGTTTGAGGACGAGGACTGACTGTTGAGGACTGAAGTTAGAGGATTGAGGATTGAGGATTGAGGACTGAGGATTGTGGATTGAGGATTGAGGATTGAGGATTGAGGACTGAGGATGGACGATTGAAGATTGAATATTGATGATTGAAGATTGAGGATTGAGGATTGAGGGTTGTTGATTCAGGACGAGGACTGAGGTTTGAGTATTGATGTTTGAGGTCTGAGGATTGAGGATTGAGGATTGAGAATAGAGGATTGAGGATTGAGGATTGAGGATTTAGGATTGCTGATTGAGTAATGAGGATTGAAGGTTGAGGACTGAGGAGTGAGGATTGAGGATTGAGGACTGAGAGTTGAGGGCTGAGTGATGAGAATTGATGTTTGTGGATTGAGATTTGAAGATTGAAGAATGGGGATTGAGTATTGAAAACTGTGAATTGAGGATATTCTATTGAGGATTGAGGACTGACAATTGATTATTGAGGACTGAGGGCAGTAGATTGAGGATTCAGGATTGAGGATTCGGGATTGTGGTTTGATGACTGAGGATTGAGGATGAGGGCTGAGGGTAGAGGATTGAGGATTGAGTATTGATGGTTGAAGACTGAGGATTGAGGATTGAGGGTTGAGGTTTGAGGCCGAGGACTGACAGTTGAGGATTGAGGATTGTGGACTGAGGATTCAGGATTGAGGGTTGAGCATTGAGTATAGAGATTTGAGGATTGAGGATTGAGGGTTGAGAATTGAGGACTGAGGATTGAAGATTGGGTATTGATGATTGAATATTGAGGATTGAGGATTGAGGGTTGAGGTTTGAGGCCGAGGACTGACGGTTGAGGGTTGAGGTTAGAGGACTGAGGATTGAGGATTGAGGATTGTGGACTGAGGATTGTGGATTGAGGATTGAGGATCGAGGATCGAGGACTGAGGATTGAGGATTGAGGATTGCGCATTGAGGATTGAAGATTGAGGACTGGGGATTGAGGATTGAAGATTGAGGGTTGAGGACTGAGGATTGAAGATTGAGTATTGAGGATTGAAGATTGAGGTTTCGGGATTGAGGTTTGAGGACTGAGGTTTGAGTGTTGAGGATTGAGTGTTGAGAATTGATGTTTGAGAATTGAGATTTGATCATTGAATATTGTGGATTGAGTATTGAACCATGAGAATTCAGGATATTCTATTGAGTATTGAGAAATGAGGATTGATGGTTGAGTATTGAGGAATGATGGTTGAGGGTTGTGTGTTGAATATTGAGGATTGAGTATTGAGGATTGAAGATTGAGGATTGAGGATTGAGGGTTGAGGGTTGAGGACGAGGACTGACGTTTGTGGATTGAAGTTTGAGGATTGAGGGTTGCGGACTGAGGACTGATGATTGAGGATGGAGGATGGAGCATTGAGGATGGAAGATTGAGGACTGGGGATTGAGGATTGAAGATTGAGTACTGATGACTGAGGATTGAGGATTGAGGATTGAGGATTGAGGATTGAGGAATGAGGATCGAAGGCTGAGAATTGGGGACTGAGGATTGAAGATTCACGATTGAGGATAGAGGATTGAGAATTGAGGGTTGAGGATTGAAGATACAGTATTGAGTATTGAAGATTGAGAATTGATGTTTGAGGATTGAGATTTGATTATTGAATATTGTGGATTGAGTATTGAACCATGAGAATTCAGCATATTCTATTGAGTATTGAGAATTGAGGATTGATGGCTGACGTTTGAGGATTGATGGTTGAGGGTTGTGTGTTGAATATTGAGGATTGAGGATTGAGGATTGAGGATTGAGGATTGAGTATTGAAGGTTGAGTATTGATGATTGAAGACTGAGGGTTGAGGATTGAGGTTTGAGGACTGAGGACTGAGGGTTGAGGATTGAGAACTGAGGATTGAGGATTGAGGATTGAAGACTGAGGATTGGGTATTGATGATTGAAGAATGAGGATTGAGGATTGAGGATTGAGGATTGAGGATTGAGGATTGAAGATTGAGGTTTGAGGATTGAGGATTGAGTATTGAAGATTGAGTATTGAGGATTCAAAATTGAGGATTGAGGATTGAGGACTGAGGATTGAGGATTGAAGATTCAGGATTGGGGACTGAGTGTTGAGGGTTGAGTGATGAGTGTTGATGTTTGTGAATAGAGATTTGAAGATTGCAGATTGAGTATTGCGTATTGAAAACTCTGAACTGAGGATATTCTATTGACGATTGAGGATTGACAACTGATTGTTGGGGACTGAGGGCTGAAGACTGAATATTGAGGATTGAGTATTGATGATTGAGGATTGATGATTGAGGATTGAGGATTGGGTATTGGGGATTGAAGAATGAGTATTGAGGATTGAGGATTGGGGATTGAGGATTGCAGATTGAGTATTGAGGATTGAAGACTGAGGATTGAGGATTGAGGATTGAGGATTGAGGATTGAGGATTGAGGAATGAGGATTGAACATTGAGTATTGAGGATTGAAGATTCGGGATTGAGGATTGAGGATTGAGGAGTGAGGATTGAAGATTGAGGATTGGGGATTGAGGATTGACGATTGAGGATTGAGTATTGAGGATTGAGAATTGAGGATTGAGGATTGAAGATTGAGGATTGAGGATTGAAGATTGAGTATTGATGATTGAAGATTGAGGTTTGAGAATTGAGTGTTGAGGATTGAGGACGAGGACTGACGGTTGAGGATTGATGTTTGAGGTTTGAGGATTGAGGATTGAGGACTGAGGATTTAGGATGGAGGATTGAGCATTGAGGATTAAAGATTGAGGACTGGGGATTGAGGATTGAAGATTGAGGATTGTGTATTGAGGATTGAGGATGGAGGATTGAAACTTGAGGATTGGGGACTGAGGTTTGAAGATTGAGGATTGTGGACTGAGGATTCAGGATTGAGGATTGAGCATTGAGGATAGAGGATTGAGGATTGAGGATTGAGGATTGAGAATTGAGGACTGAGGATTGAAGATTGAGTATTGATGATTGAAGATTGAGGATTGAGGATTGAGGGTTGAGGTTTGAGGACGAGGACTGACGGTTGAGGGTTGAGGTTTGAGGAATGAGGATTGAGGATTGAGGATTGAGGATTGAGGATTGAAAATTGAGGACTGAGGATTGAAGATTGAGTATTGAGGATTGAAGATTGAGGATAGAGGATTGAGAATTGAAGATTGAGGACTGAGTGTTGAGGGTTGAGTGATGAGGATTGATGTTTGTGAATTGAGATTTGAAGATTGAAGATTGGGGATTGAGTATTGAAAACTGTGAATTGAGGATATTCTATTGAGGATTGAGGATTCACAATTGATTGTTGAGGACTGAGTGCTGAAGATTGAGGATTCAGGATTGAGGATTCGGGATTGAGGTTTGAGGACTGAGGTTTGAGGGTTGAGGATTGAGGATTGAGGATTGACGCTTGAGGATTGAGGATTGAGGATGGAGGATTGAAGAGAGAGGGCTGAGTGTTGAGAATTGAGTGCTGAGAATTGATGTTTGAGGATTGAGATTTGATTATTGAATATTGTGGATTTAGTATTGAACCATGAGAATTCAGGATATTCTATTAAGTATTGAGAATTGAGGATTGATGGTTGATTATTGAGGATTGATGGTTGAGGGTTGTATGTTGAATATTGAGGATTGGGGATTGAGGATTTAGGATTGAGGATTGAGGATTGAAGATTGAGTATTGATGATTGAAGACTGAGGATTGAGGATTGAGGTTTGAGGGTTGAGGACGAGGACTGACGGTTGAGGATTGATGTTTGAGGTTTGAGGATTGAGGATTGAGGACTGAGGATTGAGGATTGAGGATTGAGGATTGAGGATTGAAGATTGAGGACTGGGGATTGAGGATTGAAGATTGAGGGTTGAGGATTGAGGATTGAGAATTGAAGATGGAGGATTGATGATTGAGGATTGAGGATTGAGGATTGAGGATTGAAGATTGAGGATTGAGGATTGAGGATTGAGGATTGAGGATTGAGGATTGAGGATTGAAGATTGAATATTGATGATTGAAGATTGAGGGTTGAGGATTGAGGGTTGTGGATTGTGGACGAGGACTGAGTGCTGAATATTGATGTTTGAGGTCTGAGGATTGAGGATTGAGGATTGAGAATTGATGATTGAGGATTGAGGATTGAAGATTGAGGATTGGGTATTGGGGATTGAAGAATGAGTATTGAGGATTGAGGATTGAGGATTGAGGATTGCAGATTGAGTATTGAGGATTGAAGACTGAGGATTGAGGATTGAGGATTGAGGATTGAGGATTGAGGATTGAGGAATGAGGATTGAACATTGAGTATTGAGGATTGAAGATTGGGGATTGAGGATTGAGGATTGAGGAGTGAGGATTGAAGATTGAGGATTGGGGATTGAGGATTGACGATTGAGGATTGAGTATTGAGGATTGAGAATTGAGGATTGAGGATTGAAGATTGAGGATTGAGGATTGAAGATTGAGTATTGATGATTGAAGATTGAGGTTTGAGAATTGAGTGTTGAGGATTGAGGACGAGGACTGACGGTTGAGGATTGATGTTTGAGGTTTGAGGATTGAGGATTGAGGACTGAGGATTTAGGATGGAGGATTGAGCATTGAGGATTAAAGATTGAGGACTGGGGATTGAGGATTGAAGATTGAGGATTGTGTATTGAGGATTGAGGATGGAGGATTGAAACTTGAGGATTGGGGACTGAGGTTTGAAGATTGAGGATTGTGGACTGAGGATTCAGGATTGAGGATTGAGCATTGAGGATAGAGGATTGAGGATTGAGGATTGAGGATTGAGAATTGAGGACTGAGGATTGAAGATTGAGTATTGATGATTGAAGATTGAGGATTGAGGATTGAGGGTTGAGGTTTGAGGACGAGGACTGACGGTTGAGGGTTGAGGTTAGAGGACTGAGGATTGAGGATTTAGGATTGTGGACTGAGGATTGTGGATTGAGGATTGAGGATTGAGGATTGAGGACTGAGGATTGAGGATTGAGGATTGCGCATTGAGGATTGAAGATTGAGGACTGGGGATTGAGGATTGAAGATTGAGGGTTGAGGATTGAGGATTGAGAATTGAGAATTGAGGATGAGGACTGAGGGTTGAGGATTGAGGTTTGAGGAATGAGGATTGAGGATTGAGGATTGAGGATTGAGGATTGAAAATTGAGGACTGAGGATTGAAGATTGAGTATTGAGGATTGAAGATTGAGGATAGAGGATTGAGAATTGAAGATTGAGGACTGAGTGTTGAGGGTTGAGTGATGAGGATTGATGTTTGTGAATTGAGATTTGAAGATTGAAGATTGGGGATTGAGTATTGAAAACTGTGAATTGAGGATATTCTATTGAGGATTGAGGATTCACAATTGATTGTTGAGGACTGAGTGCTGAAGATTGAGGATTCAGGATTGAGGATTCGGGATTGAGGTTTGAGGACTGAGGTTTGAGGGTTGAGGATTGAGGATTGAGGATTGACGCTTGAGGATTGAGGATTGAGGATGGAGGATTGAAGAGAGAGGGCTGAGTGTTGAGAATTGAGTGCTGAGAATTGATGTTTGAGGATTGAGATTTGATTATTGAATATTGTGGATTTAGTATTGAACCATGAGAATTCAGGATATTCTATTAAGTATTGAGAATTGGGGATTGATGGTTGATTATTGAGGATTGATGGTTGAGGGTTGTATGTTGAATATTGAGGATTGGGGATTGAGGATTTAGGATTGAGGATTGAGGATTGAAGATTGAGTATTGATGATTGAAGACTGAGGATTGAGGATTGAGGTTTGAGGGTTGAGGACGAGGACTGACGGTTGAGGATTGATGTTTGAGGTTTGAGGATTGAGGATTGAGGACTGAGGATTGAGGATTGAGGATTGAGGATTGAGGATTGAAGATTGAGGACTGGGGATTGAGGATTGAAGATTGAGGGTTGAGGATTGAGGATTGAGAATTGAGAATTGAGGATAAGGACTGAGGGTTGAGGTCGAGGACTGAGGGTTGAGTATTGATGTTTGAAGTCTGAGGATTGAGGATTGAGGATTGAGAATTGAGGATTGAGGATTGAGGATTGAGGATTGAGGATTGAGGATTGAAGATTGAGGACAGAGTGTTGAGGGTTGAGTGATGAGGATTGATGTTTGTGAATTGAGATTTGAAGATTGAAGATTGGGTATTGAGTATCGAAAACTGTGAATTGAGGATATTCTATTGAGGATTGAGGATTGACAATTGATTGTTGAGGACTGAGTGCTGAAGATTGAGGATTCAGGATTGAGGATTCGGGATTGAGGTTTGAGGACTGAGGTTTGAGGGTTGAGCATTGAGGATTGAGGATTGACGCTTGAGGATTGAGGATTGAGGATGGAGGATTGAAGAGAGAGGGCTGAGTGTTGAGAATTGAGTAATGAGAATTGATGTTTGAGGATTGAGATTTGATTATTGAATATTGTGGATTTAGTATTGAACCATGAGAATTCAGGATATTCTATTAAGTATTGAGAATTGAGGATTGATGGTTGATTATTGAGGATTGATGGTTGAGGGTTGTATGTTGAATATTGAGGATTGGGGATTGAGGATTTAGGATTGAGGATTGAGGATTGAAGATTGAGTATTAATGATTGAAGACTGAGGATTGAGGATTGAGGTTTGAGGGTTGAGGACGAGGCCTGACGGTTGAGGATTGATGTTTGAGGCTTGAGGATTGAGGATTGAGGACTGAGGATTGAGGATTGAGGATTGAGGATTGAGGATTGAAGATTGAGGACTGGGGATTGAGGATTGAAGATTGAGGGTTGAGGATTGAGGATTGAGAATTGAAGATGGAGGATTGATGATTGAGGATTGAGAATTGAGGATTGAGGATTGAGGATTGATGATTGTGGATTGAGTATTGAAGATTAAGGATTGATGATTGAGGATTGAGAATTGAGGATTGAGGATTGAGGATTGATGATTGAAGATTGAGTATTGAGGATTGAAGATTGAGGATTGAGGATTCAGGATTGAGGATTGAGGATTGAGGATTGAGGATGGAGGATGAGGGCTGAGGGTTGAGGATTGAGGATTGAGGGCTGAGGACTGCGGATTGAGGATTGAGCATTGAGGATTGAGCATTGAGGATTGAGGATTGAGGATTGAGAATTGAGGATTGAGGATTGAGTATTGAAGAGTGAGGATTCGGTATTGAGGATTGAAGAATGAGGATTGAGGATTGAGGATTGAGGATTGAGGATTGCAGATTGAGTATTGAGGATTGAAGATTGAGGATTGAGGATTGAGGATTGAGAATTGAGGATTGAGGATTGAGGATTGAAGATTGAGTATTGAGGGTCGAAGATTGAGGATTGAGCATTGAGGATTGAGGATTGAGGATTGAAGATTGAGGATTGAGGAATCAGAATTGAGGATTGAGGATTGAGGATTGAAGATTGAGTATTGAGGATTGAAGATTGACGATTGAGCATTGAGGATTGAGGGTTGAGGATTGAAGATTGAGAATTGGGGTTGAGGATTGACGATTGAGGATTGAGGATTGAGGATTGAGGATTGATGATTGAGAATTGAGCATTGAGGATTGAAGATTGAGTATTGAGGATTGAAGATTGAGGATTGAGGATTGAAGATTGAAGATTGAGGACTGAGTGTTGAGGGTTGAGTGATGAGAATTGATGTTTGTGGATTGAGATTTAAAGATTGAAGAATGGAGATTGAGTATTGAAAACTGTGAATTGAGTTTATTCTATTGAGGAATGTGGATTGACATTTGATTATTGAGGACTGAGGGCTGAAGATTGAGGATTCAGGATTGAGGATTCGGGATTGATGTTTGAGGACTGATGATTGAGGGATGAGGATTGAGGATTGAGTATTGATGATTGAAGATTGAGGATTGGGGATTGAGGGTTGAGGTTTGAGGACGAGGACTGACGGTTGAGAATTGAGGTTTGAGGATTGAGGATTGAGGATTGAGAACTGAGGATTGAGTATTGAGGATTCAGCATTGAGGATTGAAGATTGAGTACTGGGGATTGAGGATTGAAGACTGAGGATTAAGGATTGAGTATTGGGGATTGATGATCTAGGATTGGAGATTGATCATTGAGGATTGAAGATTGAGGATTGAGGATTGCAGATTGAGTATTGAGGATTGAAGACTGAGGATTGAGGATTGAGGATTGAGGATTGAGGATTGAGGATTCAGGAATGAGGATTGAACATTGAGTATTGAGGATTGAAGATTGGGGATTGAGGATTGAGGATTGAGGAGTGAGGATTGAAGATTGAGCATTGGGGATTGAGGATTGACGATTGAGGATTGAGTATTGAGGATTGAGAATTGAGGATTGAGGATTGAAGATTGAGGATTGCGTATTGAAAACTCTGAACTGAGGATATTCTATTGACGATTGAGGATTGACAACTGATTGTTGGGGACTGAGGGCTGAAGACTGAATATTGAGGATTGAGTATTGATGATTGAGGATTGATGATTGAGGATTGAGGATTGGGTATTGGGGATTGAAGAATGAGTATTGAGGATTGAGGATTGGGGATTGAGGATTGCAGATTGAGTATTGAGGATTGAAGACTGAGGATTGAGGGTTGAGGTTTGAGTATTGAGGATTGAAGACTGAGGATTGAGGATTGAGGATTGAGGATTGAGGATTGAGGATTGAGGAATGAGGATTGAACATTGAGTATTGAGGATTGAAGATTGGGGATTGAGGATTGAGGATTGAGGAGTGAGGATTGAAGATTGAGGATTGGGGATTGAGGATTGACGATTGAGGATTGAGTATTGAGGATTGAGAATTGAGGATTGAGGATTGAAGATTGAGGATTGAGGATTGAAGATTGAGTATTGATGATTGAAGATTGAGGTTTGAGAATTTAGTGTTGAGGATTGAGGACGAGGACTGACGGTTGAGGTTTGATGTTTGAGGTTTGAGGATTGAGGATTGAGGACTGAGGATTTAGGATGGAGGATTGAGCATTGAGGATTAAAGATTGAGGACTGGGGATTGAGGATTGAAGATTGAGGATTGAGTATTGAGGATTGAGGATGGAGGATTGAAAATTGAGGATTGGGGACTGAGGTTTGAAGATTGAGGATTGAGTATTGAGGATTGAAGATTGAGGGTTGAGGATTGAGGATTGAGAATTGAGAATTGAGGATGAGGTTTGAGGGCTGAGGATTGAGGATTGAGTATTGAGGATTGAGGATTGAGGATTGAGGATTCAGGATTGAGGATTGAAGATTGAAGATTGAGGATTGTGTATTGCGGATTGAACGTTGAGGATTGATAATTGAGGATTGAGGGTTGAGGATTGAGGATTGAAGATTGAATATTGATGATTGAAGATTGAGGACTGAGGATTGAGGGTTGTGGATTGAGGACGAGGACTGAGGGTTGAGTATTGATGTTTGAGGTCTGAGGATTGAGGATTGAGGATTGAGAATTGAGGATTGAGGATTGAGGATTGAAGGTTGAGGATTGGGTATTGAGGATTGAAGAATGAGGATCGAGGATTGATGATTGAGGATTGAGGATTGAATATTGAGTATTGAGGATTGAAGGTTGAGTGTTGAGGATTGTGGATTGAAGATTGAGGATTTGGGACTGATGATTGAAGATTGAGGATTGAGGATTGAGGATTGATGATTGAGGATTGAGGACTGAGGATTGAAGATTGAGGATTGGGTATTGAGGATTGAGGATTGTGGATTGAGGGTTGAGGTTTGAGGACGAGGACTGACTGTTGAGGACTGAAGTTAGAGGATTGAGGATTGAGGATTGAGGACTGAGGATTGTGGATTGAGGATTGAGGATTGAGGATTGAGGACTGAGGATGGACGATTGAAGATTGAATATTGATGATTGAAGATTGAGGATTGAGGATTGAGGGTTGTTGATTCAGGACGAGGACTGAGGTTTGAGTATTGATGTTTGAGGTCTGAGGATTGAGGATTGAGGATTGAGAATAGGGGATTGAGGATTGAGGATTGAGGATTTAGGATTGCTGATTGAGTAATGAGGATTGAAGGTTGAGGACTGAGGAGTGAGGATTGAGGATTGAGGACTGAGAGTTGAGGGCTGAGTGATGAGAATTGATGTTTGTGGATTGAGATTTGAAGATTGAAGAATGGGGATTGAGTATTGAAAACTGTGAATTGAGGATATTCTATTGAGGATTGAGGACTGACAATTGATTATTGAGGACTGAGGGCAGTAGATTGAGGATTCAGGATTGAGGATTCGGGATTGTGGTTTGATGACTGAGGATTGAGGATGAGGGCTGAGAGTAGAGGATTGAGGATTGAGTATTGATGGTTGAAGACTGAGGGTTGAGGATTGAGGGTTGAGGTTTGAGGCCGAGGACTGACAGTTGAGGATTGAGGATTGTGGACTGAGGATTCAGGATTGAGGGTTGAGCATTGAGTATAGAGATTTGAGGATTGAGGATTGAGGGTTGAGAATTGAGGACTGAGGATTGAAGATTGGGTATTGATGATTGAATATTGAGGATTGAGGATTGAGGGTTGAGGTTTGAGGCCGAGGACTGACGGTTGAGGGTTGAGGTTAGAGGACTGAGGATTGAGGATTGAGGATTGTGGACTGAGGATTGTGGATTGAGGATTGAGGATCGAGGATCGAGGACTGAGGATTGAGGATTGAGGATTGCGCATTGAGGATTGAAGATTGAGGACTGGGGATTGAGGATTGAAGATTGAGGGTTGAGGATTGAGGATTGAGAATTGAGAATTGAGGATGAGGACTGAGGGTTGAGGATTGAGGTTTGAGGAATGAGGATTGAGGATTGAGGATTGAGGATTGAGGATTGAAAATTGAGGACTGAGGATTGAAGATTGAGTATTGAGGATTGAAGATTGAGGATTCGGGATTGAGGTTTGAGGACTGAGGTTTGAGTATTGAGGATTGAGTGTTGAGAATTGATGTTTGAGGATTGAGATTTGATCATTGAATATTGTGGATTGAGTATTGAACCATGAGAATTCAGGATATTCTATTGAGTATTGAGAAATGAGGATTGATGGTTGAGTATTGAGGAATGATGGTTGAGGGTTGTGTGTTGAATATTGAGGATTGAGTATTGAGGATTGAAGATTGAGGATTGAGGATTGAGGGTTGAGGGTTGAGGACGAGGACTGACGTTTGTGGATTGAAGTTTGAGGATTGAGGGTTGCGGACTGAGGACTGATGATTGAGGATGGAGGATGGAGCATTGAGGATGGAAGATTGAGGACTGGGGATTGAGGATTGAAGATTGAGTACTGATGACTGAGGATTGAGGATTGAGGATTGAGGATTGAGGATTGAGGAATGAGGATCGAAGGCTGAGAATTGGGGACTGAGGATTGAAGATTCACGATTGAGGATAGAGGATTGAGAATTGAGGGTTGAGGATTGAAGATACAGTATTGAGTATTGAAGATTGAGAATTGATGTTTGAGGATTGAGATTTGATTATTGAATATTGTGGATTGAGTATTGAACCATGAGAATTCAGCATATTCTATTGAGTATTGAGAATTGAGGATTGATGGCTGACGTTTGAGGATTGATGGTTGAGGGTTGTGTGTTGAATATTGAGGATTGAGGATTGAGGATTGAGGATTGAGGATTGAGGATTGAAGGTTGAGTATTGATGATGGAAGACTGAGGGTTGAGGATTGAGGTTTGAGGACTGAGGACTGAGGGTTGAGGATTGAGAACTGAGGATTGAGGATTGAGGATTGAAGACTGAGGATTGGGTATTGATGATTGAAGAATGAGGATTGAGGATTGAGGATTGAGGATTGAGGATTGAGGATTGAAGATTGAGGTTTGAGGATTGAGGATTGAGTATTGAAGATTGAGTATTGAGGATTCAAAATTGAGGATTGAGGATTGAGGACTGAGGATTGAGGATTGAAGATTCAGGATTGGGGACTGAGTGTTGAGGGTTGAGTGATGAGTGTTGATGTTTGTGAATAGAGATTTGAAGATTGCAGATTGAGTATTGCGTATTGAAAACTCTGAACTGAGGATATTCTATTGACGATTGAGGATTGACAACTGATTGTTGGGGACTGAGGGCTGAAGACTGAATATTGAGGATTGAGTATTGATGATTGAGGATTGATGATTGAGGATTGAGGATTGAGGATTGGGGATTGAGGATTGAGGATTGAGGATTGAGGATTGAGGATTGAGGATTGAGGATTGAGGATTGAAGATTGAATATTGATGATTGAAGATTGAGGGTTGAGGATTGAGGGTTGTGGATTGTGGACGAGGACTGAGTGCTGAATATTGATGTTTGAGGTCTGAGGATTGAGGATTGAGGATTGAGAATTGATGATTGAGGATTGAGGATTGAAGATTGAGGATTGGGTATTGGGGATTGAAGAATGAGTATTGAGGATTGAGGATTGAGGATTGAGGATTGCAGATTGAGTATTGAGGATTGAAGACTGAGGATTGAGGATTGAGGATTGAGGATTGAGGATTGAGGATTGAGGAATGAGGATTGAACATTGAGTATTGAGGATTGAAGATTCGGGATTGAGGATTGAGGATTGAGGAGTGAGGATTGAAGATTGAGGATTGGGGATTGAGGATTGACGATTGAGGATTGAGTATTGAGGATTGAGAATTGAGGATTGAGGATTGAAGATTGAGGATTGAGGATTGAAGATTGAGTATTGATGATTGAAGATTGAGGTTTGAGAATTGAGTGTTGAGGATTGAGGACGAGGACTGACGGTTGAGGATTGATGTTTGAGGTTTGAGGATTGAGGATTGAGGACTGAGGATTTAGGATGGAGGATTGAGCATTGAGGATTAAAGATTGAGGACTGGGGATTGAGGATTGAAGATTGAGGATTGTGTATTGAGGATTGAGGATGGAGGATTGAAACTTGAGGATTGGGGACTGAGGTTTGAAGATTGAGGATTGTGGACTGAGGATTCAGGATTGAGGATTGAGCATTGAGGATAGAGGATTGAGGATTGAGGATTGAGGATTGAGAATTGAGGACTGAGGATTGAAGATTGAGTATTGATGATTGAAGATTGAGGATTGAGGATTGAGGGTTGAGGTTTGAGGACGAGGACTGACGGTTGAGGGTTGAGGTTAGAGGACTGAGGATTGAGGATTTAGGATTGTGGACTGAGGATTGTGGATTGAGGATTGAGGATTGAGGATTGAGGACTGAGGATTGAGGATTGAGGATTGCGCATTGAGGATTGAAGATTGAGGACTGGGGATTGAGGATTGAAGATTGAGGGTTGAGGATTGAGGATTGAGAATTGAGAATTGAGGATGAGGACTGAGGGTTGAGGATTGAGGTTTGAGGAATGAGGATTGAGGATTGAGGATTGAGGATTGAGGATTGAAAATTGAGGACTGAGGATTGAAGATTGAGTATTGAGGATTGAAGATTGAGGATAGAGGATTGAGAATTGAAGATTGAGGACTGAGTGTTGAGGGTTGAGTGATGAGGATTGATGTTTGTGAATTGAGATTTGAAGATTGAAGATTGGGGATTGAGTATTGAAAACTGTGAATTGAGGATATTCTATTGAGGATTGAGGATTCACAATTGATTGTTGAGGACTGAGTGCTGAAGATTGAGGATTCAGGATTGAGGATTCGGGATTGAGGTTTGAGGACTGAGGTTTGAGGGTTGAGGATTGAGGATTGAGGATTGACGCTTGAGGATTGAGGATTGAGGATGGAGGATTGAAGAGAGAGGGCTGAGTGTTGAGAATTGAGTGCTGAGAATTGATGTTTGAGGATTGAGATTTGATTATTGAATATTGTGGATTTAGTATTGAACCATGAGAATTCAGGATATTCTATTAAGTATTGAGAATTGGGGATTGATGGTTGATTATTGAGGATTGATGGTTGAGGGTTGTATGTTGAATATTGAGGATTGGGGATTGAGGATTTAGGATTGAGGATTGAGGATTGAAGATTGAGTATTGATGATTGAAGACTGAGGATTGAGGATTGAGGTTTGAGGGTTGAGGACGAGGACTGACGGTTGAGGATTGATGTTTGAGGTTTGAGGATTGAGGATTGAGGACTGAGGATTGAGGATTGAGGATTGAGGATTGAGGATTGAAGATTGAGGACTGGGGATTGAGGATTGAAGATTGAGGGTTGAGGATTGAGGATTGAGAATTGAGAATTGAGGATAAGGACTGAGGGTTGAGGTCGAGGACTGAGGGTTGAGTATTGATGTTTGAAGTCTGAGGATTGAGGATTGAGGATTGAGAATTGAGGATTGAGGATTGAGGATTGAGGATTGAGGATTGAGGATTGAAGATTGAGGACAGAGTGTTGAGGGTTGAGTGATGAGGATTGATGTTTGTGAATTGAGATTTGAAGATTGAAGATTGGGTATTGAGTATCGAAAACTGTGAATTGAGGATATTCTATTGAGGATTGAGGATTGACAATTGATTGTTGAGGACTGAGTGCTGAAGATTGAGGATTCAGGATTGAGGATTCGGGATTGAGGTTTGAGGACTGAGGTTTGAGGGTTGAGCATTGAGGATTGAGGATTGACGCTTGAGGATTGAGGATTGAGGATGGAGGATTGAAGAGAGAGGGCTGAGTGTTGAGAATTGAGTAATGAGAATTGATGTTTGAGGATTGAGATTTGATTATTGAATATTGTGGATTTAGTATTGAACCATGAGAATTCAGGATATTCTATTAAGTATTGAGAATTGAGGATTGATGGTTGATTATTGAGGATTGATGGTTGAGGGTTGTATGTTGAATATTGAGGATTGGGGATTGAGGATTTAGGATTGAGGATTGAGGATTGAAGATTGAGTATTAATGATTGAAGACTGAGGATTGAGGATTGAGGTTTGAGGGTTGAGGACGAGGCCTGACGGTTGAGGATTGATGTTTGAGGCTTGAGGATTGAGGATTGAGGACTGAGGATTGAGGATTGAGGATTGAGGATTGAGGATTGAAGATTGAGGACTGGGGATTGAGGATTGAAGATTGAGGGTTGAGGATTGAGGATTGAGAATTGAAGATGGAGGATTGATGATTGAGGATTGAGGATTGAGGATTGAGGATTGAGGATTGATGATTGTGGATTGAGTATTGAAGATTAAGGATTGATGATTGAGGATTGAGAATTGAGGATTGAGGATTGAGGATTGATGATTGAAGATTGAGTATTGAGGATTGAAGATTGAGGATTGAGGATTCAGGATTGAGGATTGAGGATTGAGGATTGAGGATGGAGGATGAGGGCTGAGGGTTGAGGATTGAGGATTGAGGGCTGAGGACTGCGGATTGAGGATTGAGCATTGAGGATTGAGCATTGAGGATTGAGGATTGAGGATTGAGAATTGAGGATTGAGGATTGAGTATTGAAGAGTGAGGATTCGGTATTGAGGATTGAAGAATGAGGATTGAGGATTGAGGATTGAGGATTGAGGATTGCAGATTGAGTATTGAGGATTGAAGATTGAGGATTGAGGATTGAGGATTGAGAATTGAGGATTGAGGATTGAGGATTGAAGATTGAGTATTGAGGGTCGAAGATTGAGGATTGAGCATTGAGGATTGAGGATTGAGGATTGAAGATTGAGGATTGAGGAATCAGAATTGAGGATTGAGGATTGAGGATTGAAGATTGAGTATTGAGGATTGAAGATTGACGATTGAGCATTGAGGATTGAGGGTTGAGGATTGAAGATTGAGAATTGGGGTTGAGGATTGACGATTGAGGATTGAGGATTGAGGATTGAGGATTGATGATTGAGAATTGAGCATTGAGGATTGAAGATTGAGTATTGAGGATTGAAGATTGAGGATTGAGGATTGAAGATTGAAGATTGAGGACTGAGTGTTGAGGGTTGAGTGATGAGAATTGATGTTTGTGGATTGAGATTTAAAGATTGAAGAATGGAGATTGAGTATTGAAAACTGTGAATTGAGTTTATTCTATTGAGGAATGTGGATTGACATTTGATTATTGAGGACTGAGGGCTGAAGATTGAGGATTCAGGATTGAGGATTCGGGATTGATGTTTGAGGACTGATGATTGAGGGATGAGGATTGAGGATTGAGTATTGATGATTGAAGATTGAGGATTGGGGATTGAGGGTTGAGGTTTGAGGACGAGGACTGACGGTTGAGAATTGAGGTTTGAGGATTGAGGATTGAGGATTGAGAACTGAGGATTGAGTATTGAGGATTCAGCATTGAGGATTGAAGATTGAGTACTGGGGATTGAGGATTGAAGACTGAGGATTAAGGATTGAGTATTGGGGATTGATGATCTAGGATTGGAGATTGATCATTGAGGATTGAAGATTGAGGATTGAGGATTGCAGATTGAGTATTGAGGATTGAAGACTGAGGATTGAGGATTGAGGATTGAGGATTGAGGATTGAGGATTCAGGAATGAGGATTGAACATTGAGTATTGAGGATTGAAGATTGGGGATTGAGGATTGAGGATTGAGGAGTGAGGATTGAAGATTGAGCATTGGGGATTGAGGATTGACGATTGAGGATTGAGTATTGAGGATTGAGAATTGAGGATTGAGGATTGAAGATTGAGGATTGAGGATTGAAGATTGAGTATTGATGATTGAAGATTGAGGTTTGAGAATTGAGTGTTGAGGATTGAGGATGAGGACTGACGGTTGAGGATTGATGCTTGAGGTTTGAGGATTGAGGATTGAGGACTGAGGATTTAGGATGGAGGATTGAGCATTGAGGATTAAAGATTGAGGACTGGGGATTGAGGATTGAAGATTGAGGATTGAGTATTGAGGATTGAGGATGGAGGATTGAAACTTGAGGATTGGGGACTGAGGCTTGAAGATTGAGGATTGTGGACTGAGGATTCAGGATTGAGGATTGAGCATTGAGGATAGAGGATTGAGGATTGAGGATTGAGGATTGAGAATTGAGGACTGAGGATTGAAGATTGAGTATTGATGATTGAAGATTGAGGATTGAGGATTGAGGGTTGAGGTTTGAGGACGAGGACTGACGGTTGAGGGTTGAGGTTAGAGGACTGAGGATTGAGGATTTAGGATTGTGGACTGAGGATTGTGGATTGAGCATTGAGGATTAAAGATTGAGGACTGGGGATTGAGGATTGAAGATTGAGGATTGAGTATTGAGGATTGAGGATGGAGGATTGAAACTTGAGGATTGGGGACTGAGGCTTGAAGATTGAGGATTGTGGACTGAGGATTCAGGATTGAGGATTGAGCATTGAGGATAGAGGATTGAGGATTGAGGATTGCGCATTGAGGATTGAAGATTGAGGACTGGGGATTGAGGATTGAAGATTGAGGTTTGAGGATTGAGGATTGAGAATTGAGAATTGAGGATGAGGACTGAGGGTTGAGGATTGAGGTTTGAGGAATGAGGATTGAGGATTGAGGATTGAGGATTGAGGATTGAAAATTGAGGACTGAGGATTGAAGATTGAGTATTGAGGATTGAAGATTGAGGATAGAGGATTGAGGATTGAAGATTGAGGACTGAGTGTTGAGGGTTGAGTGATGAGGATTGATGTTTGTGAATTGAGATTTGAAGATTGAAGATTGGGGATTGAGTATTGAAAACTGTGAATTGAGGATATTCTATTGAGGATTGAGGATTGACAATTGATTGTTGAGGACTGAGTGCTGAAGATTGAGGATTCAGGATTGAGGATTCGGGATTGAGGATTGAGGACTGAGGTTTGAGGGTTGAGGATTGAGGATTGAGGATTGACGCTTGAGGATTGAGGATTGAGGATGGAGGATTGAAGAGAGAGGGCTGAGTGTTGAGAATTGAGTGCTGAGAATTGATGTTTGAGGATTGAGATTTGATTATTGAATATTGTGGATTTAGTATTGAACCATGAGAATTCAGGATATACTATTAAGTATTGAGAATTGAGGATTGATGGTTGATTATTGAGGATTGATGGTTGAGGGTTGTATGTTGAATATTGAGGATTGGGGATTGAGGATTTAGGATTGAGGATTGAGGATTGAAGATTGAGTATTGATGATTGAAGACTGAGGATTGAGGATTGAGGTTTGAGGGTTGAGGACGAGGACTGACGGTTGAGGATTGATGTTTGAGGTTTGAGGATTGAGGATTGAGGACTGAGGATTGAGGATTGAGGATTGAGGATTGAGGATTGAAGATTGAGGACTGGGGATTGAGGATTGAAGATTGAGGGTTGAGGATTGAGGATTGAGAATTGAGAATTGAGGATAAGGACTGAGGGTTGAGGTCGAGGACTGAGGGTTGAGTATTGATGTTTGAAGTCTGAGGATTGAGGATTGAGGATTGAGAATTGAGGATTGAGGATTGAGGATTGAGGATTGAGGATTGAAGATTGAGGACTGAGTGTTGAGGGTTGAGTGATGAGGATTGATGTTTGTGAATTGAGATTTGAAGATTGAAGATTGGGGATTGAGTATCGAAAACTGTGAATTGAGGATATTCTATTGAGGATTGAGGATTGACAATTGATTGTTGAGGACTGAGTGCTGAAGATTGAGGATTCAGGATTGAGGATTCGGGATTGAGGTTTGAGGACTGAGGTTTGATGGTTGAGGATTGAGGATTGAGGATTGACGCTTGAGGATTGAGGATTGAGGATGGAGGATTGAAGAGAGAGGGCTGAGTGTTGAGAATTGAGTAATGAGAATTGATGTTTGAGGATTGAGATTTGATTATTGAATATTGTGGATTTAGTATTGAACCATGAGAATTCAGGATATTCTATTAAGTATTGAGAATTGAGGATTGATGGTTGATTATTGAGGATTGATGGTTGAGGGTTGTATGTTGAATATTGAGGATTGGGGATTGAGGATTTAGGATTGAGGATTGAGGATTGAAGATTGAGTATTGATGATTGAAGACTGAGGATTGAGGATTGAGGTTTGAGGGTTGAGGACGAGGCCTGACGGTTGAGGATTGATGTTTGAGGCTTGAGGATTGAGGATTGAGGACTGAGGATTGAGGATTGAGGATTGAGGATTGAGGATTGAAGATTGAGGACTGGGGATTGAGGATTGAAGATTGAGGGTTGAGGATTGAGGATTGAGAATTGAGAATTGAGGATAAGGACTGAGGGTTGAGGTCGAGGACTGAGGGTTGAGTATTGATGTTTGAAGTCTGAGGATTGAGGATTGAGGATTGAGAATTGAGGATTGAGGATTGAGGACTGAGGATTGAGGATTGAGGATTGACGATTGAGGATTGAGGAATGAGGATTGAAGATTGAGTGTTGAGGATTGAAGATTGAGGATTGAGGATTGAGGGTTGAGGATTGAGTATTGAATCCTGAGAATTCAGGATATTCTGTTGAGTATTGTGTATTGAGGATTGAAGGTTTAGTATTCAGGATTGAGGGTTGAGGATTGAAGATTGAATATTGATGTTTGAAGATTGAGGATTGAGCATTGAGGTTTGTGGATTGAGGTCGAGGACTGAGGGTTGAGTATTGATGTTTGAAGTCTGAGGATTGAGGATTGAGGATTGAGAATTGAGGATTGAGGATTGAGG
The DNA here is from genome assembly GCF_051401765.1 of Calliopsis andreniformis. NCBI lineage: Eukaryota > Metazoa > Arthropoda > Insecta > Hymenoptera > Andrenidae > Calliopsis > Calliopsis andreniformis. The sequence goes on along the minus strand of NW_027480450.1, from coordinate 5,047,895 downwards.
ACTGAGGATTGAGGATTGAGGATTGACGATTGAGGATTGAGGAATGAGGATTGAGGATTGAGAATTGAGGACTGAGGATTGAAGATTGAGTATTGATGATTGAAGATTGAGGATTGAGGATTGAGGGTTGAGGTTTGAGGACGAGGACTGACGGTTGAGGGTTGAGGTTAGAGGACTGAGGATTGAGGATTTAGGATTGTGGACTGAGGATTGTGGATTGAGGATTGAGGATTGAGGATTGAGGACTGAGGATTGAGGATTGAGGATTGCGCATTGAGGATTGAAGATTGAGGACTGGGGATTGAGGATTGAAGATTGAGGGTTGAGGATTGAGGATTGAGAATTGAGAATTGAGGATGAGGACTGAGGGTTGAGGATTGAGGTTTGAGGAATGAGGATTGAGGATTGAGGATTGAGGATTGAGGATTGAAAATTGAGGACTGAGGATTGAAGATTGAGTATTGAGGATTGAAGATTGAGGATAGAGGATTGAGAATTGAAGATTGAGGACTGAGTGTTGAGGGTTGAGTGATGAGGATTGATGTTTGTGAATTGAGATTTGAAGATTGAAGATTGGGGATTGAGTATTGAAAACTGTGAATTGAGGATATTCTATTGAGGATTGAGGATTCACAATTGATTGTTGAGGACTGAGTGCTGAAGATTGAGGATTCAGGATTGAGGATTCGGGATTGAGGTTTGAGGACTGAGGTTTGAGGGTTGAGGATTGAGGATTGAGGATTGACGCTTGAGGATTGAGGATTGAGGATGGAGGATTGAAGAGAGAGGGCTGAGTGTTGAGAATTGAGTGCTGAGAATTGATGTTTGAGGATTGAGATTTGATTATTGAATATTGTGGATTTAGTATTGAACCATGAGAATTCAGGATATTCTATTAAGTATTGAGAATTGTGGATTGATGGTTGATTATTGAGGATTGATGGTTGAGGGTTGTATGTTGAATATTGAGGATTGGGGATTGAGGATTTAGGATTGAGGATTGAGGATTGAAGATTGAGTATTGATGATTGAAGACTGAGGATTGAGGGTTGAGGTTTGAGGGTTGAGGACGAGGACTGACGGTTGAGGATTGATGTTTGAGGTTTGAGGATTGAGGATTGAGGACTGAGGATTGAGGATTGAGGATTGAGGATTGAGGATTGAAGATTGAGGACTGGGGATTGAGGATTGAAGATTGAGGGTTGAGGATTGAGGATTGAGAATTGAGAATTGAGGATAAGGACTGAGGGTTGAGGTCGAGGACTGAGGGTTGAGTATTGATGTTTGAAGTCTGAGGATTGAGGATTGAGGATTGAGAATTGAGGATTGAGGATTGAGGATTGAGGATTGAGGATTGAGGATTGAAGATTGAGGACAGAGTGTTGAGGGTTGAGTGATGAGGATTGATGTTTGTGAATTGAGATTTGAAGATTGAAGATTGGGTATTGAGTATCGAAAACTGTGAATTGAGGATATTCTATTGAGGATTGAGGATTGACAATTGATTGTTGAGGACTGAGTGCTGAAGATTGAGGATTCAGGATTGAGGATTCGGGATTGAGGTTTGAGGACTGAGGTTTGAGGGTTGAGCATTGAGGATTGAGGATTGACGCTTGAGGATTGAGGATTGAGGATGGAGGATTGAAGAGAGAGGGCTGAGTGTTGAGAATTGAGTAATGAGAATTGATGTTTGAGGATTGAGATTTGATTATTGAATATTGTGGATTTAGTATTGAACCATGAGAATTCAGGATATTCTATTAAGTATTGAGAATTGAGGATTGATGGTTGATTATTGAGGATTGATGGTTGAGGGTTGTATGTTGAATATTGAGGATTGGGGATTGAGGATTTAGGATTGAGGATTGAGGATTGAAGATTGAGTATTAATGATTGAAGACTGAGGATTGAGGATTGAGGTTTGAGGGTTGAGGACGAGGCCTGACGGTTGAGGATTGATGTTTGAGGCTTGAGGATTGAGGATTGAGGACTGAGGATTGAGGATTGAGGATTGAGGATTGAGGATTGAAGATTGAGGACTGGGGATTGAGGATTGAAGATTGAGGGTTGAGGATTGAGGATTGAGAATTGAAGATGGAGGATTGATGATTGAGGATTGAGGATTGAGGATTGAGGATTGAGGATTGATGATTGTGGATTGAGTATTGAAGATTAAGGATTGATGATTGAGGATTGAGAATTGAGGATTGAGGATTGAGGATTGATGATTGAAGATTGAGTATTGAGGATTGAAGATTGAGGATTGAGGATTCAGGATTGAGGATTGAGGATTGAGGATTGAGGATGGAGGATGAGGGCTGAGGGTTGAGGATTGAGGATTGAGGGCTGAGGACTGCGGATTGAGGATTGAGCATTGAGGATTGAGCATTGAGGATTGAGGATTGAGGATTGAGAATTGAGGATTGAGGATTGAGTATTGAAGAGTGAGGATTCGGTATTGAGGATTGAAGAATGAGGATTGAGGATTGAGGATTGAGGATTGAGGATTGCAGATTGAGTATTGAGGATTGAAGATTGAGGATTGAGGATTGAGGATTGAGAATTGAGGATTGAGGATTGAGGATTGAAGATTGAGTATTGAGGGTCGAAGATTGAGGATTGAGCATTGAGGATTGAGGATTGAGGATTGAAGATTGAGGATTGAGGAATCAGAATTGAGGATTGAGGATTGAGGATTGAAGATTGAGTATTGAGGATTGAAGATTGACGATTGAGCATTGAGGATTGAGGGTTGAGGATTGAAGATTGAGAATTGGGGTTGAGGATTGACGATTGAGGATTGAGGATTGAGGATTGAGGATTGATGATTGAGAATTGAGCATTGAGGATTGAAGATTGAGTATTGAGGATTGAAGATTGAGGATTGAGGATTGAAGATTGAAGATTGAGGACTGAGTGTTGAGGGTTGAGTGATGAGAATTGATGTTTGTGGATTGAGATTTAAAGATTGAAGAATGGAGATTGAGTATTGAAAACTGTGAATTGAGTTTATTCTATTGAGGAATGTGGATTGACATTTGATTATTGAGGACTGAGGGCTGAAGATTGAGGATTCAGGATTGAGGATTCGGGATTGATGTTTGAGGACTGATGATTGAGGGATGAGGATTGAGGATTGAGTATTGATGATTGAAGATTGAGGATTGGGGATTGAGGGTTGAGGTTTGAGGACGAGGACTGACGGTTGAGAATTGAGGTTTGAGGATTGAGGATTGAGGATTGAGAACTGAGGATTGAGTATTGAGGATTCAGCATTGAGGATTGAAGATTGAGTACTGGGGATTGAGGATTGAAGACTGAGGATTAAGGATTGAGTATTGGGGATTGATGATCTAGGATTGGAGATTGATCATTGAGGATTGAAGATTGAGGGTTGAGGATTGAGGATTGAGAATTGAGAATTGAGGATGAGGACTGAGGGTTGAGGATTGAGGTTTGAGGAATGAGGATTGAGGATTGAGGATTGAGGATTGAAGATTGAAGATTGAGGATTGAGGATTGAGGATTGAGGATTGAGGATTGAGGATTGAGGATTGAAGATTGAATATTGACGATTGAAGATTGAGGGTTGAGGATTGAAGGTTGTGGATTGTGGACGAGGACTGAGTGCTGAATATTGATGTTTGAGGTCTGAGGATTGAGGATTGAGGATTGAGAATTGATGATTGAGGATTGAGGATTGAAGATTGAGGATTGGGTATTGGGGATTGAAGAATGAGTATTGAGGATTGAGGATTGAGGATTGAGGATTGCAGATTGAGTATTGAGGATTGAAGACTGAGGATTGAGGATTGAGGATTGAGGATTGAGGATTGAGGATTCAGGAATGAGGATTGAACATTGAGTATTGAGGATTGAAGATTGGGGATTGAGGATTGAGGATTGAGGAGTGAGGATTGAAGATTGAGCATTGGGGATTGAGGATTGACGATTGAGGATTGAGTATTGAGGATTGAGAATTGAGGATTGAGGATTGAAGATTGAGGATTGAGGATTGAAGATTGAGTATTGATGATTGAAGATTGAGGTTTGAGAATTGAGTGTTGAGGATTGAGGATGAGGACTGACGGTTGAGGATTGATGCTTGAGGTTTGAGGATTGAGGATTGAGGACTGAGGATTTAGGATGGAGGATTGAGCATTGAGGATTAAAGATTGAGGACTGGGGATTGAGGATTGAAGATTGAGGATTGAGTATTGAGGATTGAGGATGGAGGATTGAAACTTGAGGATTGGGGACTGAGGCTTGAAGATTGAGGATTGTGGACTGAGGATTCAGGATTGAGGATTGAGCATTGAGGATAGAGGATTGAGGATTGAAGATTGAGGATTGAGAATTGAGGACTGAGGATTGAAGATTGAGTATTGATGATTGAAGATTGAGGATTGAGGATTGAGGGTTGAGGTTTGAGGACGAGGACTGACGGTTGAGGGTTGAGGTTAGAGGACTGAGGATTGAGGATTTAGGATTGTGGACTGAGGATTGTGGATTGAGGATTGAGGATTGAGGATTGAGGACTGAGGATTGAGGATTGAGGATTGCGCATTGAGGATTGAAGATTGAGGACTGGGGATTGAGGATTGAAGATTGAGGGTTGAGGATTGAGGATTGAGAATTGAGAATTGAGGATGAGGACTGAGGGTTGAGGATTGAGGTTTGAGGAATGAGGATTGAGGATTGAGGATTGAGGATTGAGGATTGAAAATTGAGGACTGAGGATTGAAGATTGAGTATTGAGGATTGAAGATTGAGGATAGAGGATTGAGGATTGAAGATTGAGGACTGAGTGTTGAGGGTTGAGTGATGAGGATTGATGTTTGTGAATTGAGATTTGAAGATTGAAGATTGGGGATTGAGTATTGAAAACTGTGAATTGAGGATATTCTATTGAGGATTGAGGATTGACAATTGATTGTTGAGGACTGAGTGCTGAAGATTGAGGATTCAGGATTGAGGATTCGGGATTGAGGATTGAGGACTGAGGTTTGAGGGTTGAGGATTGAGGATTGAGGATTGACGCTTGAGGATTGAGGATTGAGGATGGAGGATTGAAGAGAGAGGGCTGAGTGTTGAGAATTGAGTGCTGAGAATTGATGTTTGAGGATTGAGATTTGATTATTGAATATTGTGGATTTAGTATTGAACCATGAGAATTCAGGATATACTATTAAGTATTGAGAATTGAGGATTGATGGTTGATTATTGAGGATTGATGGTTGAGGGTTGTATGTTGAATATTGAGGATTGGGGATTGAGGATTTAGGATTGAGGATTGAGGATTGAAGATTGAGTATTGATGATTGAAGACTGAGGATTGAGGATTGAGGTTTGAGGGTTGAGGACGAGGACTGACGGTTGAGGATTGATGTTTGAGGTTTGAGGATTGAGGATTGAGGACTGAGGATTGAGGATTGAGGATTGAGGATTGAGGATTGAAGATTGAGGACTGGGGATTGAGGATTGAAGATTGAGGGTTGAGGATTGAGGATTGAGGATTGAGAATTGAGGATAAGGACTGAGGGTTGAGGTCGAGGACTGAGGGTTGAGTATTGATGTTTGAAGTCTGAGGATTGAGGATTGAGGATTGAGAATTGAGGATTGAGGATTGAGGATTGAGGATTGAGGATTGAAGATTGAGGACTGAGTGTTGAGGGTTGAGTGATGAGGATTGATGTTTGTGAATTGAGATTTGAAGATTGAAGATTGGGGATTGAGTATCGAAAACTGTGAATTGAGGATATTCTATTGAGGATTGAGGATTGACAATTGATTGTTGAGGACTGAGTGCTGAAGATTGAGGATTCAGGATTGAGGATTCGGGATTGAGGTTTGAGGACTGAGGTTTGATGGTTGAGGATTGAGGATTGAGGATTGACGCTTGAGGATTGAGGATTGAGGATGGAGGATTGAAGAGAGAGGGCTGAGTGTTGAGAATTGAGTAATGAGAATTGATGTTTGAGGATTGAGATTTGATTATTGAATATTGTGGATTTAGTATTGAACCATGAGAATTCAGGATATTCTATTAAGTATTGAGAATTGAGGATTGATGGTTGATTATTGAGGATTGATGGTTGAGGGTTGTATGTTGAATATTGAGGATTGGGGATTGAGGATTTAGGATTGAGGATTGAGGATTGAAGATTGAGTATTGATGATTGAAGACTGAGGATTGAGGATTGAGGTTTGAGGGTTGAGGACGAGGCCTGACGGTTGAGGATTGATGTTTGAGGCTTGAGGATTGAGGATTGAGGACTGAGGATTGAGGATTGAGGATTGAGGATTGAGGATTGAAGATTGAGGACTGGGGATTGAGGATTGAAGATTGAGGGTTGAGGATTGAGGATTGAGAATTGAGAATTGAGGATAAGGACTGAGGGTTGAGGTCGAGGACTGAGGGTTGAGTATTGATGTTTGAAGTCTGAGGATTGAGGATTGAGGATTGAGAATTGAGGATTGAGGATTGAGGACTGAGGATTGAGGATTGAGGATTGACGATTGAGGATTGAGGAATGAGGATTGAAGATTGAGTGTTGAGGATTGAAGATTGAGGATTGAGGATTGAGGGTTGAGGATTGAGTATTGAATCCTGAGAATTCAGGATATTCTGTTGAGTATTGTGTATTGAGGATTGAAGGTTTAGTATTCAGGATTGAGGGTTGAGGATTGAAGATTGAATATTGATGTTTGAAGATTGAGGATTGAGCATTGAGGTTTGTGGATTGAGGTCGAGGACTGAGGGTTGAGTATTGATGTTTAGAGTCTGAGGATTGAGCATTGAGGATTGAGGATTGAGGATTGAGGGTTGAGGATTGAAAATTGAGGACAGAGGATTGAAGATTGAGTATTGAGGACTGAAGATTGAGGATTGATGATAGAGGATTGAAGATTGAGGACTGAGTGTTGAGGTTTCAGTGATGAGAATTGATGTTTGTGGATTGAGATTTGAAGATTGAAGAATGGGGATTGAGTATTGAAAAGTGTGTATTGAGGATGTTCTATTGAGGATTGAGGATTGACAATTGATTGTTGGGGACTGAGGGCTGAAGATTGAGGATTCAGGATTGAGGATTCGGGATTGAGGTATGAAGACTGAGGATTGAGGGTTGAGGATTGAGGATTGAGTATTGATGAATGAAGATTGATGATTGAGGATTGAGGGTTGAGGTTTGAGGACGATGACTGATGGTTCAGGATTGAGGTTTGAGGATTGAGGATTGAGGATTGAGGATTGAGGAATGAGGGTTGAGGATTGTGGATTGAGGATCTAGGATTGAAGATTGATAATTGAGGATTGGAGATTGAGGATTGGGTATTGAGGATTGAACGTTGAGGATTCAGCGCTGAGGATTGAGGATTGAGGATTGATGATTGAAGATTGAGGATTCGGTATTGAGGATTGAAGAATGAAGACAGAGGGTTGAGGATTGAGGATTGAGGATTGCAGATTGAGGATTGAGGATTGAGGATTGAGGATTGAGGATTGATGATTGTGGATTGAGTATTGAAGATTAAGGATTGATGATTGATGATTGAGAATTGAGGATTGAGGATTGAGTATTGACGATTGAAGATTGAGTATTGAGGATTGAGGATTGAGGATTGAGGATTGAGGATTGAAGATTGAGGATTGGGGACTGACGATTGAAGATTGAGGATTGAGGATTGAGTATTGAGGATTGAGGATTGAGGATTGAAGATTGGGGATTGAGGATGGAGGATGAGGGCTGAGGGTTGAGGATTAAGGTTTGAGTATTGAATCCTGAGAATTCAGGATATTCTATTGAGTATTGAGAATTGAGGATTGATGGTTGAGTATTGAGGATTGAGAATTGAGGATTGAGGACTGAGTATTGAAGATTAAGTATTGATGATTGAGGATTGAGGATTGAGGATTGAGGAATGAGGATTGAGTATTGTAGATTGAGGATTGATGGATGAGGATTGTGGATTGAGTATTGAGGACTGAGGATTGAGGATTCAAGTTTGAGGATTGAGGATTGAAGATTGATGATTGATGATTGAAGATTGAGGATTGAGGATTGAGTATTGAGGATTGAGGATTGAGGATTGAAGATTGAGGATTGGGTATTGAGGATTGAGGAATGAGGGTTGAGGATTGAGGATTGAGGATTGAGGATTGAAGATTGAGTATTCAGGATTGAGAATTGAAGATTGAGTGCTGAGGATTGAAGATTGAGGATTGAGAATTGGGGATTAAGGATTGAGGATTGGGGACTGAGGATTGAAGATTGAGTATTGAGGATTGAATATTGAGAATTGAGGATCGAGGATTGAGAATCGAGGATTGAAGATTGAGGATTGGGGACTGAGGATTGACGATTGGGGATTGAGGATTGAGGATTGAGGATAGAGGATTGAGGATTGGGTATTGAAGATTGAGTATTCATGACTGAGTATTGATGATTGAGGATTGAGGATTGAGGATTGAGGATTGAAGATTGAGTATTGAAGGTTGAAGATTGAGGATTGAGGATTGAGGGTGAGGGCTGAGGATCGATTATGGGGGATGAGGGCTGAGGGTTGAGGATTCAGGTTTGAGTATTGAATCATGCGAATCCAGGATATTCTATTGAGTATTGAGAATTGAGTATTGATGGTGGAGTATTGAGGACTGAGTATTGAGGGTTGAAGATTGAGTATCGAGGATTCAGAATTGAGGTTTGAGGACTTAGAATTGAGGATTGAATACTGAGTATTGAGGATTGAAAGTTGAGGATTGAGGATTGAGGATTGAGGATTGAGGATGAGGTCTGAGGGTTGAGGATTGAGGATTGTGGATTGAAGGTTGAGGATTGGGTATTGAGGATTGAAGAATGAGGATTGAGGATTGAAGACTGAGGATTGAGAAATGAAGATTGAGGATTGAAGACTGAGGATTGAGGGTTGAGGATTGAGGATTGAAGATTTAGGATTGAGGCTTGGGGATTGAGGGTTGTGTATTGAGGATTGAAGATTCAGTATTGAGAATTGAAGATTGAGATTTGAGAATTGAGGATTGAACATTGAGGACTGAGTGTTGAGGGTTGAGTGATGAGAATTGATGTTTGTGGATAGAGGTTTGAAGATTGCAGGTTGAGTAATGGGTATTGAAAACTGTGAATTGAGGATATTCTATTGAGGATTGAGGATTGACAACTGATTGTTGAGGACTGAGTGCTGAAGGTTGAGGATTCAGTATCAAGGATTCAGAATTGAGGTTTGAGGAATGAGGATTGAGGACTGAGGATTGAGGATTGAGGATTGAGGATTGAATATTGATGATTGAAGATTGAGGATTGAGGATTGAGGGTTGTTGATCGAGGACGAGGACTGACGATTGAGGATTGATGTTTGAGGTCTGAGGATTGAGGATTGAGTATTGAGAATTGAGGATTGAGGGTTCAGGATTGAGAATTGAAGATTGAGTGTTGAGGATTGAAGGTTGAGGATTGAGTATTGGGGATTAAGGGTTGAGGATTGGGGTTGAGGATTGAAGATTCAGTATTGAGGATTGAAGATTGAGTATTGAGGATTGAGGATTGGGGATGGAGGATGAGGGCTGAGGGTTGAGGATTGAGGTTTGAGTAATGAATCCTGGGAATTCAGGATATTCTATTGGGTAATGAGAATTGATGATTGATGGTTGAGAATTGAGGATTGAGGATTGAGGATTGAGGACTGAGTATTGAAGATTGAGGATTGATGATTGAGGATTGAGGTCTGAGGCTTGAGGATTGAGGGTTGAGAATTGAGGATTGAGGATTGAGGATTGAGGATTGAAGATTGAGTATTGAGGATTGAAGATTGAGGATTGAGGGTTGAGGATTGAGGATTGAGGATTGAAGATTGAGCATTGGGGATTCAGGACTGACGATTGAGTATTGAGGATTGAGGATTGAGGATTGAGGATAGAGGATTGAGGATTGAGTATTGAAGATTGAGTATTCATGACTGAGGTCTGAAGGTTGAGGATTGAGGATTGAGGATTGAGGATGGAGGATGAGGGCTGAGAGTTGAGGATAGAGGTTTGAGTATTGAATCCAGAGAATTCAGGATATTCTACTGAGTATTGAGGATTGAGGATTGATGGTTGAGTATTGAGGATTGAGTATTGAGGGTTGAGGACTGAGTATTGAAGATTGAGGTTGATGATTGAGGATTGAGAATTGAGGATTGAGGATTGAGGATTGAGGATTGAGTATTGAAGGTTGAGGATTGATGATTGAGGATTGAGGATTGAGGATTGAGGATTGAGTATTGAGGCTTGAGGATTGAATGGTTGAGTATTGAGGATTGAAGATTCAGTATTGAGTATTGAAGATGGAGATTTGAGAATTGAGGATTGAACATTGAGGACTGAGTGTTGATGGTTGAGTGATGAGAATTCATGTTTGTGGATAGAGATTTGAAGATTGCAGATTGAGTATTGAGTATTGAAAACTGTCAATTGAGGATACCCTATTGAGGATTGAGGAATGACGACTGATTGTTGAGGACTGAGGGCTGAAGATTGAGGATTCAGGATTGAGGATTCAGAATTGAGGTTTCAGGACTGAGGATTGAGGATTGAAGATTGAGTATTGAGGATTGAAGATTGAGGATTGAGGATTGAGGATTGAGGATTGAGGATGAGAGCTGAGGGTTGAGGATTGAGGACTGAGGACTGAGGACTGAGGATTGAGGATTGAGAATTGGGGATTGAGGATTGAGGATTGAAGATTGAGGATTGGGTATTGAGGATTGAAGAATGAGGGTTGAGGATTGAGGATTGAGGATTGAAGATTGAGTATTCAGGATTGAAGACTGACGATTGAGGATTGAGGATTGAGCATTGAGGATTGTAGATTCAGTACTGAGGATTGAAGATTGAGAATTGAGGATTGAGTATTGAACATTGAGGTCTGAGTGTTGAGGGTTGAGTGATGAGAATTGATTTTTGCGGATAGAGATTTGAAGATGTCAGATTGAGTATTGAGTATTGAAAACTGTCAATTGAGGATATTCTATTGAGGATTGAGCATTGACAACTGATTGTTGAGGACTGAGGGCAGGAGATTGAGGTTTCAGGATTGAGGATTCAGAATTGAGGTTTTTGGACTGAGGATTGAGGATTGAAGATTGAGTATTGAGGATTGAAGACTGAGGATTGAGGATTGAGGATTGAGGATTGAGGATGAGAGCTGAGGGTTGAGGATTGAGGATTGAGGACTGAGGACTGAGGATTGAGGATTTAGAATTGAGGATTGAGGATTGAGGATTGAAGATTGAGGATTGGGTATTGAGGATTGAAGAATGAGGGTTGAGGATTGAGGATTGAGTATTGAAGACTGAGTATTCAGGATTGAAGTTTGACGATTGAGGATTGAGAATTGAGGATTGAGAATTGAGGATTGAGGGTTGAAGATTGAGTATTGAGGTTGAAGATTGAGGATTGAGGATTGAGTATTGAGGATTGAGGATCGAGGATTGAGGATTGAGGATTGAGGATTGAGTATTGAGGATTGTGGATTGAGGATTGAGGATTGAGGATTGAAGATTCAGTACTGAGGATTGAAGATTGAGGATTGAGGATTGAGGATTGAACATTTAGGACTGAGTGTTGTGAGTTGAGTGATGAGAATTGATGTTTGTGGACAGAGATTTGAAGATTGCAGATTGAGTATTGAGTATTGAAGACTGTGAATTGAGGATATTCTATTGAGGATTGAGGATTGACAACTGACTGTTGAGGACTGAGGTCTGAAGATTGAGGATTCAGGATTGATTATTCAGAATTGAGGTTTGAGGACTGAGGATTGAGGATTGAGGACTGAGGATGAGAGCTGAGGGTTGAGGATTGAGGATTGAGGACTGAGGACTGAGGATTGAGGACTGAGGATTGAGGATTGAGGATTGATGATTGAAGATTGAGTATTGAGGATTGAAGATTGAGGATTGAGGATTGAGGATTGAGGATTGAGGATTGAGGATTGAAGATTGAGGATTTGGGACTGAGGATTGAGGACTGAGGATTGAAGATTGAGTATTGACGATTGAAGATTGAGGATTGAGTATTGAGGATTGAGGATTGAGGACTGAGGATTGAGGATTGAGGATTGAGGACTGAGGACTGAGGATTGAGGATTGAGAATTGGTGATTGAGGATTGAGGATTGAAGATTGAGGATTGGGTATTGAGGATTGAAGAATGAGGGTTGAGGATTGAGGATTGAGGATTGAAGATTGAGTATTCAGGATTGAAGATTGACGATTGAGAATTGAGGATTGAGCATTGAGGATTGTAGATTCAGTACTGAGGATTGAAGATTGAGAATTGAGGATTGAGGATGGAACATTGAGGACTGAGTGTTGAGGGTTGAGTGATGAGAATTGATTTTTGTGGATAGAGATTTGAAGATGTCAGATTGAGTATTGAGTATTGAAAACTGTCAATTGAGGATATTCTATTGAGGATTGAGCATTGACTACTGATTGTTGAGGACTGAGGGCTGAAGATTGAGGTTTCAGGATTGAGGATTCAGAATTGAGGTTTGAGGATTGAAGAATGAGGGTTGAGGATTGAGGATTGAGGGTTGAAGATCGAGGATTGGGTATTGAGGATTGAACATTGAGGACTGAGTGTTGAGGGCTGAGTGGTGAGAATTGATGTTTGTGGATAGAGGTTTGAAGATTGCAGATTGAGTATTGAGTATTGAAAACTGTGAATTGAGGAAGTTCTATTGAGGATTGAGGATTGACATCTGATTGTTGAGGACTGAGGGCTGAAGATTGAGCATTCAGGATTGAGGATTCAGAATTGAGGTTTTTGGACTGAGAATTGAGGATTGAAGATTGAGTATTGAGGATTGAAGATTGAGGATTGAGGATTGAGGACTGAGGATTGAGGATGAGAGCTGAGGGTTGAGGATTGAGGATTGAGGACTGAGGACTGAGGATTGAGGATTTGGAATTGAGGATTGAGGATTGAGGATTGAAGATTGAGGATTGGGTATTGAGGATTGAAGAATGAGGGTTGAGGATTGAGGTTTGAGGATTGAAGACTGAGTATTCAGGATTGAAGATTGACGATTGAGGATTGAGGATTGAGGATTGAGAATTGAGGATTGAGGGTTGAAAATTGAGTATTGAGGATTGAAGATTGAGGATTGAGGATTGAGGATTGAGGATTGAGGATTGAGGATTGAGGATTGAGGATTGAGGATAGAGTATTGAGGATTGTGGATTGAGGATTGAGGATTGAGGATTGAAGATTCAGTACTGAGGATTGAAGATTGAGAATTGAGGATTGAGGATTGAACATTTAGGACTGAGTGTTCAGGGTTGAGTGATGAGAATTGATGTTTGTGGATAGAGATTTGAAGATTGCAGATTGAGTATTGAGTATTGAAGACTGTGAATTGAGGATCTTCTATTGAGGATTGAGGATTGACAACTGACTATTGAGGACTGAGGGCTGAAGGTTGAGGATTCAGGATTGAGGATTCAGAATTGAGGTTTGAGGACTGAGGATTGAGGATTGAGGACTGAGGATGAGAGCTGAGGGTTGAGGATTGAGGACTGAGGACTGAGGATTGTGGATTAAGAATTGAGGATTGAGGATTGAGGATTGAGGATTGAGGATCGGGTATTGAGGATTGAAGAATGAGGGTTGGGGATTGAGGATTGATGATTGAAGATTGTGTATTCAGGATTGAAGATTGACGATTGAGGATTGAGGGTTGAGGATTGAGAATTGAGGATTGAGGATTGAAGATTGAGTATTGAGGATTGAAGATCGAGGATTGAGGATTGAGGATTGAAGAATGAGGATTGAAGATTGAGGATTGGGGACTGAGTGTTGATGGTTGAGTGATGAGAATTGATGTTTGTGGATAGAAATTTGAAGATTGCAGATTGAGTATTGAGTATTGAAAACTGTGAATTGAGGATATTCTATTGAGGATTGAGGATTGACAACTGAGTGTTGAGGACTGAGGGCTGCAGCTTGAGGATTCAGGATTGAGGATTCAGGATTGAGGTTTGAGGACTGAGGATTGAGGACTGAGGATTGAGGATTGTGGATTGAGGATTGAATATTGATGATTGAAGATTGAGGATTGAGGATTGAGGGTTGTTGATCGAGGACGAGGACTGACGGTTGAGTATTGATGTTTAAGGTCTGAGGATTGAGGATTGAGGATTGAGAATTTAGGATTGAGGATGCAGGATTGAGAATTGAAGATTGAGTATTGAGGGTTGAAGATTGAGGATTGAGGATTGGGTATTAAGGATTGAGGATTGGGGATTGAGGATTGAAGATTGAGTATTGAGGATTGAAGATTGAGGATTGAGGATTGAGGATTGAGGATGGAGGACGAGGGCTGAGGATTGAGGATTGAGGTTTGAGTAATGAATCGTGGGAATTCAGGATATTCTATTGGGTAATGAGAATTGAGGATTGATGGTTGAGAATTGAGGATTGAGGATTGAGGATTGAGGACTGAGTATTGAAGATTGATGATTGATGATTGATGATTGAGGATTGAGGGTTGAGGATTGAGGATTGAGGACTGAGGACTGAGGATTGAGGATTGAGAATTGAGGATTGATGGTTGAGGCTTGAGGATAGACGATTGAGGATTGAGGATTGAAGATTGAGGATTGGGGACTGACGATTGAAGATTGAGGATTGGGGATTGAGTATTGAGGATTGAGGATTCAGGATTGAAGATTGAGGATTGAGGATGGAGGATGAGGTCTGAGGGTTGAGGATTAAGGTATGAGTATTGAATCCTGAGAATTCAGGATATTCTATTGAGTACTGAGAATTGAGGATTGATGGTTGAGTATTGAGGATTGAGAATTGAGGATTGAGGACTGAGTATTGAAGATTAAGGATTGATGATTGAGGATTGAGGATTGAGGATTGAGGATTGAGGATTGAGTACTGAAGATTGAGGATTGCTGGATGAGGATTGTGGATTGAGTATTGAGGACTGAGGATTCAGGATTCAAGTTTGAGTATTGAGGATTGAAGATTGAGGATTGAGGATTGAGGATTGAGGATTGAGGATGAGAGCTGAGGGTTGAGGATTGAGGACTGAGGACTGAGGACTGAGGATTGAGGATTGAGAATTGGGGATTGAGGATTGAGGATTGAAGATTGAGGATTGGGTATTGAGGATTGAAGAATGAGGGTTGAGGATTGAGAATTGAGGATTGAAGATTGAGTATTCAGGATTGAAGATTGACGATTGAGGATTGAGGATTGAGCATTGAGGATTGTAGACTCAGTACTGAGGATTGAAGATTGAGAATTGAGGATTGAGGATTGAATATTGAGGACTGAGTGTTGAGGGTTGAGTGATGAGAATTGATTTTTGTGGATAGAGATTTGAAGATGTCAGATTGAGTATTGAGTATTGAAAACTGTCAATTGAGGATATTCTATTGAGGATTGAGCATTGACAACTGATTGTTGAGGACTGAGGGCTGAAGATTGAGGTTTCAGGATTGAGGATTCAGAATTGAGGTTTGAGGATTGAAGAATGAGGGTTGAGGATTGAGGATTGAGGGTTGAAGATTGAGGATTCGGCATTGAGGATTGAACATTGAGGACTGAGTGTTGAGGGCTGAGTGGTGAGAATTGATGTTTGTGGATAGAGGTTTGAAGATTGCAGATTGAGTATTGAGTATTGAAAACTGTGAATTGAGGATGTTCTATTGAGGATTGAGGATTGACATCTGATTGTTGAGGACTGTGGGCTGAAGATTGAGGATTCAGGATTGAGGATTCAGAATTGAGGTTTTTGGACTGAGGATTGAGGATTGAAGATTGAGTATTGAGGATTGAAGATTGAGGATTGACGATTGAGGATTGAGGATTGAGGATGAGAGCTGAGGGTTGAGGATTGAGGATTGAGGACTGAGGACTGAGGATTGAGGATTTAGAATTGAGGATTGAGGATTGAGGATTGAAGATTGAGGATTGGGTATTGAGGATTGAAGAATGAGGGTTGAGGATTGAGGATTGAGGATTGAAGACTGAGTATTCAGGATTGAAGATTGACGATTGAGGATTGAGGATTGAGGATTGAGAATTGAGGATTGAGGGTTGAAGATTGAGTATTGAGGATTGACGATTGAGGATTGAGGATTGAGGATTGAGGATTGAGGATTGAGGATTGAGGATTGAGGATTGAGGATTGAGTATTGAGGATTGTGGATTGAGGATTGAGGATTGAGGATTGAAGATTCAGTACTGAGGATTGAAGATTGAGAATTGAGGATTGAGGATTGAACATTTAGGACTGAGTGTTCAGGGTTGAGTGATGAGAATTGATGTTTGTGGATAGAGATTTGAAGATTGCAGATTGAGTATTGAGTATTGAAGACTGTGAATTGAGGATCTTCTATTGAGGATTGAGGATTGACAACTGACTATTGAGGACTGAGGGCTGAAGGTTGAGGATTCAGGATTGAGGATTCAGAATTGAGGTTTGAGGACTGAGGATTGAGGATTGAGGACTGAGGATGAGAGCTGATTGTTGAGGATTGAGGACTGAGGACTGAGGATTGTGGATTGAGAATTGAGGATTGAGGATTGAGGATTGAAGATTGAGGATCGGGTATTGAGGATTGAAGAATGAGGGTTGAGGATTGAGGATTGATGATTGAAGATTGTGTATTCAGGATTGAAGATTGACGATTGAGGATTGAGGGTTGAGGATTGAGAATTGAGGATTGAGGATTGAAGATTGAGTATTGAAGATTGAGGATTGAGGATTGAGGATTGAAGAATGAGGATTGAAGAATGAGGATTGAAGATTGAGGATTGGGGACTGAGTGTTGATGGTTGAGTGATGAGAATTGATGTTTGTGGATAGAAATTTGAAAATTGCAGATTGAGTATTAAGTATTGAAATCTGTGAATTGAGGATATTCTATTGAGGATTGAGGATTGACAACTGAGTGTTGAGGACTGAGGGCTGCAGCTTGAGGATTCAGGATTGAGGATTCAGGATTGAGGTTTGAGGACTGAGGATTGAGGACTGAGGATTGAGGATTGAGGATTGAGGATTGAGTATTGATGATTGAAGATTGAGGATTGAGGATTGAGGGTTGTTGATCGAGGACGAGGACTGACGGTTGAGTATTGATGTTTAAGGTCTGAGGATTGAGGATTGAGGATTGAGAATTTTGGGATTGAGGATGCAAGATTGAGAATTGAAGATTGAGTATTGAGGGTTGAAGATTGAGGATTGAGGATTGGGGATTAAGGATTGAGGATTGGGGATTGAGGATTGAAGATTGAGTATTGAGGATTGAAGATTGAGGATTGAGGATCTAGGATTGGTGATTGATTATTGGGGATTGAAGGTTGAGTATTGAGGATTGAGTATTGAGAATTGTGAATTGATGATGAGAACTAAGGGTTGAGGATTGAGGTTCTAGGAACGAGGATTGCGGATTGAGGGTTGAGGATTGAGAATTGAGGATTGAGGATTCAGTATTGAAGATTGAGTATTGATGACTGAGGATTGAGGACTGAGGGTTAAGGATTAAGGATTGAGGATTGAGGATTGAGGATTGAGGCTTGAGGATTGAAGGTTGAGTATTGAGGATTGAAGATTCAGTATCGAGAATTGAAGATTGAGAATTGGGAATTGAGGATTGAACATTGAGGACTGAGTGTTGAGGGTTGAGTGATGACAATTGATGTTTGTGGATAGAGATTTGAAGATTGCAGATTGAGTATTGAGTATTGAAAACTGTGAATTGAGGATATTCTATTGAGGATTGAGGATTGACAGCTGATTGTTGAGGACTGAGGGCTGAAGATTGAGAATTCAGAATTGAGTATTCAGAATTGAGGTTTGAGGACTGAGGGTTGAGGATTGAAGATTGAGTATTGAGGACTGAAGATTGAGGATTGAGGATTGAGGATTGAGGATTGAGGATTGAGGATTGAGGATGAGAGCTGAGGGTTGAGGATTGAGGATTGAGGACTGAGGTCTGAGGATTGAGGATTGAGAATTGAGGATTGAGGATTGAGGATTGAAGATTGAGGATTGGGTATTGAGGATTGAAGAATGAGGGTTGAGGCTTGAGGATTGAGGATTGAAGATTGAGTATTCAGAGTTGAAGATTGACGATTGAGGATTGAGGATTGAGGATTGAGAATTGAGGATTGAGTATTGAAGATTGAGTATTGAGGATTGAATATTGAGGATTGAGGATTGAGGGTTGAGGATTGAGGATTGAGGATTGAGGATTGAGGACTGAGTATTGAAGATTCAGTACTGAGGATTGAAGATTGAGAATTGAGGATTGAGGATTGAACATTGAGGACTGAGTGTTGAGGGTTGAGTGATGAGAGTAGATGTTCGTGGATAGAGATTTGAAGATTGCAGATTGTGTATTGAGCATTGAAAACTGTGAATTGAGGATATTCTATTGAGGATTGAGGATTGACAACTGATTGTTGAGGACTGGGGGCTGAAGATTGAGGATTCAGGATTGAGGATTCAGGATTGAGGTTTGAGGACTGAGGATTGAGGACTGAGGATTGAGGATTGAGGGTTGAAGATTGAATATTGATGATTGAAGGTAGAGGATTGAGGATTGAGGGTTGAGGATTGAGGATTGAAGTTTGAGTACTGAGGATTGAAGATTGAGGATTGAGGATTGAGGATTGAGGGTTGAAGATTAAGGATTGGGGACTGAGGATCGAAGATTGAGGATTGAGGATTGAGGATCGAGGATTGAGGATTGAGGATTGAAGTTTCAGTATTGAGGATTGAGGATTGAGGATTGAGGATTGAGGATTGAGGATTCAGTACTGAAGATTGAGTATTGATGACTGAGGATTGAGGATTGAGGTTTGAGGATTGAGGATTGAGAATTGAGGATTGAGGATTGACGACTGTGGATTGGCGATTGAGTATTGATGATTGAGGGTTGATGACAGAGGATTGAGGATTGAGGATTGAGGATTGAGGATTGAGGATTGAGGACTGAGGCTTGAGGACTGAGGATTGAGGACTAAGGATTGAGGATTGCGGATTGAGGATCTAGGATTGGAGATTGATTATTGACGATTCAAGATTGAGGGTTGAGGATTGAGGATTGAGGCTTGAGGATTGAGGATTGAATGGTTGAGTATTGAGGGTTGAAGATTCAGTATTGAGAATTGAAGATGGAGATTTGAGAATTGAGGATTGAACATTGAGGTCTGAGTGTTGATGATTGAGTGATGAGAATTCATGTTTGTGGATAGAGATTTGAAGATTGCAGATTGAGTATTGAGTATTGAAAACTGTCAATTGAGGATACTCTATTGGGGATTGAGGAATGACGACTGATTGTTGAGGACTGAGGGCTGAAGATTGAGGATTCAGGATTGAGGATTCAGAATTGAGGTTTGAGGACTGAGGATTGAGGATTGAAGATTGAGTATTGAGGTTTGAAGATTGAGGATTGAGGATTGAGGATTGAGGATTGAGGATGAGAGCTGAGGGTTGAGGATTGAGGACTGAGGACTGAGGACTGAGGATTGAGGATTGAGAATTGGGGATTGAGGATTGAGGATTGAAGATTGAGGATTGGGTATTGAGGATTGAAGATTGACGATTGAGGATTGAGGGTTGAGGATTGAGAATTGAGGACTGAGGATTGAAGATTGAGTATTGAGGATTGAAGATTGAGGATTGAGGATTGAGGATTGAAGAATGAGGATTGAAGATTGAGGATTGGGGACTGAGTGTTGATGGTTGAGTGATGAGAATTAATGTTTGTGGATAGAAATTTGAAGATTGCAGATTGAGTATTGAGTATTGAAAACTGTGAATTGAGGATATTCTATTGAGGATTGAGGATTGACAACTGAGTGTTGAGGACTGAGGGCTACAGCTTGAGGATTCAGGATTGAGGATTCAGGATTGAGGTTTGAGGACTGAGGATTGAGGGCTGAGGATTGAGGATTGTGGATTGAGGATTGAATATTGATGATTGAAGATTGAGGATTGAGGATTGAGGGTTGTTGATCGAGGACGAGGACTGACGGTTGAGTATTGATGTTTAAGGTCTGAGGATTGAGGATTGAGGATTGAGAATTTAGGATTGAGGATGCAGGACTGAGAATTGAAGATTGAGTATTGAGGGTTGAAGATTGAGGATTGAGGATTGGGTATTAAGGATTGAGGATTGGGGATTGAGGATTGAAGATTGAGTATTGAGGATCGAAGATTGAGGATTGAGGATTGAGGATTGAGGATGGAGGACGAGGGCTGAGGGTTGAGGATTGAGGTTTGAGTAATGAATCGTGGGAATTCAGGATATTCTATTGGGTAATGAGAATTGAGGATTGATGGTTGAGAATTGAGGATTGAGGATTGAGGATTGAGGACTGAGTATTGAAGATTGAGGATTGATGATTGAGGATTGAGGGTTGAGGATTGAGGATTGAGGACTGAGGACTGAGGATTGAGGATTGAGAATTGAGGATTGAGGATTGAGGATTGAAGATTGAGGATTGAGTATTGAGGATTGAAGATTGATGATTGAGGATTGAGGATTGAGGATTGAGGATTGAGGATTGAGGATTGAGGATTGAGGATTGAAGATTGAGGATTGGGGACTGACGATTGAAGATTGAGGATTGGGGATTGAGTATTGAGGATTGAGGATTCAGGATTGAAGATTGAGGATTGAAGATTGAGGATTGCTGGATGAGGATTGTGGATTGAGTATTGAGGACTGAGGATTCAGGATTCAAGTTTGAGTATTGAGGATTGAAGATTGAGGATTGAGGATTGAGGATTGCGGATTGAGGATGAGAGCTGAGGGTTGAGGATTGAGGACTGAGGACTGAGGACTGAGGATTGAGGATTGAGAATTGGGGATTGAGGATTGAGGATTGAAGATTGAGGATTGGGTATTGAGGATTGAAGAATGAGGGTTGAGGATTGAGAATTGAGGATTGAAGATTGAGTATTCAGGATTGAAGATTGACGATTGAGGATTGAGGATTGAGCATTGAGGATTGTAGACTCAGTACTGAGGATTGAAGATTGAGAATTGAGGATTGAGGATTGAATATTGAGGACTGAGTGTTGAGGGTTGAGTGATGAGAATTGATTTTTGTGGATAGAGGTTTGAAGATTGCAGATTGAGTATTGAGTATTGAAAACTGTGAATTGAGGATGTTCTATTGAGGATTGAGGATTGACATCTGATTGTTGAGGACTGAGGGCTGAAGATTGAGGATTCAGGATTGAGGATTCAGAATTGAGGTTTTTGGACTGAGGATTGAGGATTGAAGATTGAGTATTGAGGATTGAAGATTGAGGATTGAGGATTGAGGATTGAGGATTGAGGATGAGAGCTGAGGGTTGAGGATTGAGGATTGAGGACTGAGGACTGAGGATTGAGGATTTAGAATTGAGGATTGAGGATTGAGGATTGAAGATTGAGGATTGGGTATTGAGGATTGAAGAATGAGGGTTGAGGATTGAGGATTGAGGATTGAAGACTGAGTATTCAGGATTGAAGATTGACGATTGAGGATTGAGGATTGAGGATTGAGAATTGAGGATTGAGGGTTGAAGATTGAGTATTGAGGATTGAAGATTGAGGATTGAGGATTGAGGATTGAGGATTGAGGATTGAGGATTGAGGATTGAGGATTGAGGATTGAGTATTGAGGATTGTGGATTGAGGATTGAGGATTGGGGATTGAAGATTCAGTACTGAGGATTGAAGATTGAGAATCGAGGATTGAGGATTGAACATTTAGGACTGAGTGTTCAGGGTTGAGTGATGAGAATTGATGTTTGTGGATAGAGATTTGAAGATTGCAGATTGAGTATTGAGTATTGAAGACTGTGAATTGAGGATCTTCTATTGAGGATTGAGGATTGACAACTGACTATTGAGAACTGAGGGCTGAAGGTTGAGGATTCAGGATTGAGGATTCAGAATTGAGGTTTGAGGACTGAGGATTGAGGATTGAGGACTGAGGGTTGAGGATTGAGGACTGAGGACTGAGGATTGTGGATTGAGAATTGAGGATTGATGATTGAGGATTGAAGATTGAGGATCGGGTATTGAGGATTGAAGAATGAGGGTTGAGGATTGAGGATTGATGATTGAAGATTGTGTATTCAGGATTGAAGATTGACGATTGAGGATTGAGGGTTGAGGATTGAGAATTGAGGATTGAGGATTGAAGATTGAGTATTGAGGATTGAAGATTGAGGATTGAGGATTGAGGATTGAAGATTGAGGATTGAAGAATGAGGATTGAAGATTGAGGATTAGGGACTG
The DNA here is from genome assembly GCF_051401765.1 of Calliopsis andreniformis. Classification (NCBI taxonomy): domain Eukaryota; kingdom Metazoa; phylum Arthropoda; class Insecta; order Hymenoptera; family Andrenidae; genus Calliopsis; species Calliopsis andreniformis. The sequence continues at coordinate 5,025,567 of NW_027480450.1, read as the reverse complement.
AGTGTTGATGGTTGAGTGATGAGAATTGATGTTTGTGGATAGAAATTTGAAAATTGCAGATTGAGTATTAAGTATTGAAAGCTGTGAATTGAGGATATTCTATTGAGGATTGAGGATTGACAACTGAGTGTTGAGGACTGAGGGCTGCAGCTTCAGGATTCAGGATTGAGGATTCAGGATTGAGGTTTGAGGACTGAGGATTGAGGACTGAGGATTGAGTATTGATGATTGAAGATTGAGGATTGAGGATTGAGGGTTGTTGATCGAGGACGAGGACTGACGGTTGAGTATTGATGTTTAAGGTCTGAGGATTGAGGATTGAGGATTGAGAATTTTGGGATTGAGGATGCAAGATTGAGAATTGAAGATTGAGTATTGAGGGTTGAAGATTGAGGATTGAGGATTGGGGATTAAGGATTGAGGATTGGGGATTGAGGATTGAAGATTGAGTATTGAGGATTGAAGATTGAGGATTGAGGATCTAGGATTGGTGATTGATTATTGGGGATTGAAGGTTGAGTATTGAGGATTGAGTATTGAGAATTGTGAATTGATGATGAGAACTAAGGGTTGAGGATTGAGGTTCTAGGAACGAGGATTGCGGATTGAGGGTTGAGGATTGAGAATTGAGGATTGAGGATTCAGTATTGAAGATTGAGTATTGATGACTGAGGATTGAGGACTGAGGGTTAAGGATTAAGGATTGAGGATTGAGGATTGAGGATTGAGTCTTGAGGATTGAAGGTTGAGTATTGAGGATTGAAGATTCAGTATTGAGAATTGAAGGTTGAGAATTGGGAATTGAGGATTGAACATTGAGGACTGAGTGTTGAGGGTTGAGTGATGACAATTGATGTTTGTGGATAGAGATTTGAAGATTGCAGATTGAGTATTGAGTATTGAAAACTGTGAATTGAGGATATTCTATTGAGGATTGAGGATTGACAGCTGATTGTTGAGGACTGAGGGCTGAAGATTGAGAATTCAGAATTGAGTATTCAGAATTGAGGTTTGAGGACTGAGGGTTGAGGATTGAAGATTGAGTATTGAGGACTGAAGATTGAGGATTGAGGATTGAGGATTGAGGATTGAGGATTGAGGATTGAGGATGAGAGCTGAGGGTTGAGGATTGAGGATTGAGGACTGAGGTCTGAGGATTGAGGATTGAGTATTGATGATTGAAGATTGAGGATTGAGGATTGAGGGTTGTTGATCGAGGACGAGGACTGACGGTTGAGTATTGATGTTTAAGGTCTGAGGATTGAGGATTGAGGATTGAGAATTTTGGGATTGAGGATGCAAGATTGAGAATTGAAGATTGAGTATTGAGGGTTGAAGATTGAGGATTGAGGATTGGGGATTAAGGATTGAGGATTGGGGATTGAGGATTGAAGATTGAGTATTGAGGATTGAAGATTGAGGATTGAGGATCTAGGATTGGTGATTGATTATTGGGGATTGAAGGTTGAGTATTGAGGATTGAGTATTGAGAATTGTGAATTGATGATGAGAACTAAGGGTTGAGGATTGAGGTTCTAGGAACGAGGATTGCGGATTGAGGGTTGAGGATTGAGAATTGAGGATTGAGGATTCAGTATTGAAGATTGAGTATTGATGACTGAGGATTGAGGACTGAGGGTTAAGGATTAAGGATTGAGGATTGAGGATTGAGGATTGAGTCTTGAGGATTGAAGGTTGAGTATTGAGGATTGAAGATTCAGTATTGAGAATTGAAGGTTGAGAATTGGGAATTGAGGATTGAACATTGAGGACTGAGTGTTGAGGGTTGAGTGATGACAATTGATGTTTGTGGATAGAGATTTGAAGATTGCAGATTGAGTATTGAGTATTGAAAACTGTGAATTGAGGATATTCTATTGAGGATTGAGGATTGACAGCTGATTGTTGAGGACTGAGGGCTGAAGATTGAGAATTCAGAATTGAGTATTCAGAATTGAGGTTTGAGGACTGAGGGTTGAGGATTGAAGATTGAGTATTGAGGACTGAAGATTGAGGATTGAGGATTGAGGATTGAGGATTGAGGATTGAGGATTGAGGATGAGAGCTGAGGGTTGAGGATTGAGGATTGAGGACTGAGGTCTGAGGATTGAGGATTGAGAATTGAGGATTGAGGATTGAGGATTGAAGATTGAGGATTGGGTATTGAGGATTGAAGAATGAGGGTTGAGGTTTGAGGATTGAGGATTGAAGATTGAGTATTCAGAGTTGAAGATTGACGATTGAGGATTGAGGATTGAGGATTGAGAATTGAGGATTGAGTATTGAAGATTGAGTATTGAGGATTGAATATTGAGGATTGAGGATTGAGGGTTGAGGATTGAGGATTGAGGATTGAGGATTGAGGACTGAGTATTGAAGATTCAGTACTGAGGGTTGAAGATTGATAATTGAGGATTGAGGATTGAACATTGAGGACTGAGTGTTGAGGGTTGAGTGATGAGAGTAGATGTTCGTGGATAGAGATTTGAAGATTGCAGATTGTGTATTGAGCATTGAAAACTGTGAATTGAGGATATTCTATTGAGGATTGAGGATTGACAACTGATTGTTGAGGACTGGGGGCTGAAGATTGAGGATTCAGGATTGAGGATTCAGGATTGAGGTTTGAGGACTGAGGATTGAGGACTGAGGATTGAGGATTGAGGATTGAAGATTGAATATTGATGATTGAAGGTAGAGGATTGAGGATTGAGGATTGAGGATTGAGGATTGAAGTTTGAGTACTGAGGATTGAGGACTGAGGATTGAGGATTGAGGATTGAAGATTAAGGATTGGGTATTGAGTATTGAACATTGAGGGTTGAGGATTGAGGTCGAGGACTGACGGTTGAGGATTGAGGTTTGAGGATTGAGGATTGAGGAACGAGGATTGAGGATTGAGGACTGAGGATTGACGATTGAGTATTGAAGATTGAGGATTGAGGATTGAGGATTGAGGATTGAAGACTGAGGATTAGGGATTGAGGATTGAAGATTGAGGATTGAGGATTGAGGATTGCGGATTGAGGATTGAGGATTGAAAATACAATATTGAGAATTGAAGACTGAGAATTGAGGATTGAGGATTGAACATTGAGGACTGAGTGTTGAGGCTTGAGTGATGAGAATTGATGTTTGTGGATAGAGATTTGAAGATTGCAGATTGAGTATTGAGTATTGAAAACTGTGAATTGAGGATATTCTATTGAGGATTGAGATTTGACAACTGATTGTTGAGGACGGAGGGCTGAAGATAGAGGATTCAGTATTGAGTATTCAGAATTGAGGTTTGAGGACTGAGGTTTGAGGATTAAAGGTTGAGTATTGAGGATTGAAGATTGCAGATTGAGAATTGAGTATTGAAAACTGTGAATTGAGGGTATTCTATTGAGGATTGAGGATTGACAATTGATTTTTGAGGACTGAGGTCTGAAGATTGAGGATTCAGGATTGAGGACTCGGGATTGATGTTTGAGGACTGAGGATTGAGGGTTGAGGACTGGGGATTGAGGATAGAAAATTGAGGATTAAGGATTGAGGATTGGGGATTGAGGATCTAGGATTAGAAACTGATTATTGAGGATTGAGGATTGAGTATTGAGGATTGAGAATTGAGAATTGAGAATTGAGAATTGAGGATGAGTACTGGGGGCTGAGGATTGATGTTTGAGGAATGAGGATTCAGGATTGAGGATTGAGGGTTTAGGATTGAGGATTGAGGATTGAGGATTCAGTATTGAAGATTGAGTACTGATGACTGAGGATTGAGGATTGAGGTTTGAGGATTGAGGATTGAGAATTGAGTTTTGAGGATTGAGGATTGAAGATTGAGGATTGGGTATTGAGGATTGCAGAATGAGGATTGAGGATTGAGGATTGAGGATTGAAGGTTGAGTATTGAGGATTGAAGATTGAGGATTGAGGATTGGGGATTAAGGATTGAGGATTGGGTATTGAGGATTGAGTATTGAGGATTGAGAATTGAGGGTTGAGGATTGAAGATTGAGTATTGATTATTGAAGACTGAGGATTGAGGATTGAGGATTGAAGATTGTGGACTGAGTGTTGATGGTTGAGTGATGAGAATTGGTGTTTGTGGATTGAGATTTGAAGATTGACGAATGGGGACTCAGTATTGAAAACTGTGAATTGAGGATATTCTATTGAGGATTGAGGATTGGCAATCGATTTTTGAGGACTGAGGTCTGAAGATTGAGGATTCAGGATTGAGGACTCGGGATTGAGGTTTGAGGACAGAGGATTGAGGGTTGAGGACTGGGGATTGAGGATTGAAGATTGAGGATTAAGGATTGAGGATTGGGGATTGAGGATCTAGGATTGGAGATTGATTATTGAGTATTGAGGATTGAGTATTGAGGATTGAGAATTGAGAATTGAGGATGAGTACTGGGGGTTGTGGATTGAGGTTTGAGGAATGAGGATTCAGGATTGAGGATTGAGGATTGAGGATTGAGGATTGAGGATTGAGGATTCAGTACTGAAGATTGAGTATTGATGACTGAGGATTGAGGATTGAGGTTTGAGGATTGAGGATTGAGAATTGAGGATTGAGGATTGAGGATTGAGGATTGAAGATTGAGTATTGAGGATTGAAGATTGAAGATCGAGGATTGGGGATTAAGGATTGAGTATTGGGGATTGAGGATTGAGTATTGAGGATTGAGAATTGAGGGTTGAGTGTTGAAGATTGAGTGTTGAGTATTGAATATTGAGGATTGAGGATTGAGGATTGAAGATTGAGGACCGAGTGTTGAGGGTTGAGTGATGAGAATTGATGTTTGTGGATTGAGATTTGAAGATTGAAGAATGGGGACTGAGTATTGAAAACTGTGAAATGAGGATATTCTTTTGAGGATTGAGGATTGACAATTGATTTTTGTGGACTGAGGTCTGAAGATTGAGGATTCAGGATTGAGGACTCGGGATTGAGGATGAGTACTGAGGATTGAGGATTGAGGTTTGAGGAATGAGGATTCAGGATTGAGGATTGAGGATTGAGGATTGAGGATTGAGCATTGAGGATTCAGTACTGAAGATTGAGTATTGATGACTGAGGATTGAGGATTGAGGTTTGAGGATTGAGGATTGAGAATTGAGGATTGAGGATCGAGGATTGAGGATTGAGGATTGGAGATTGAGTATTGAGCATTGAAGATTGAGGATTGAGGATTGGGGATTAAGGACTGAGGATTGGGTATTGAGGATTGAGTATTGAGGATTGAGAATTGAGGGTTGAGGATTGAAGATTGATTATTGACGATTCAAGATTGAGGATTGAGGATTGAGGATTGAGAATTGAGAACTGAGGATGAGGACTGAGGTTTGAGGATTGAGGTTTGATGAACGAGGATTGTGGATTGAGGATTGAGGACTGTGGGTTGACGATTGAGTATTGATGATTGAGGATTGATGACAGAGGATTGAGGATTGAGGCTTGAGGATTGAGAATTGAGGATTGAGGACTGAGGCTTGAGGATTCAGTACTGAAGATTGAGTATTGATGACTGAGGATTGAGGATTGAGGTTTGAGGATTGAGGATTGAGAATTGAGGATTGAGGATCGAGGATTGAGGATTGAGGATTGGAGATTGAGTATTGAGCATTGAAGATTGAGGATTGAGGATTGGGGATTAAGGACTGAGGATTGGGTATAGAGGATTGAGTATTGAGGATTGAGAATTGAGGGTTGAGGATTGAAGATTGATTATTGACGATTCAAGATTGAGGATTGAGGATTGAGGATTGAGAATTGAGAACTGAGGATGAGGACTGAGGTTTGAGGATTGAGGTTTGAGGAACGAGGATTGTGGATTGAGGATTGAGGACTGTGGGTTGACGATTGAGTATTGATGATTGAGGATTGATGACAGCGGATTGAGGATTGAGGATTGAGGATTGAGAATTGAGGATTGAGGACTGAGGCTTGAGGACTGAGGATTGAGGATTAAGGATTGAGAATAGCGGATTGAGGATCTAGGATTGGAGATTGATTATTGACGATTCAAGATTGAGGGTTGAGGATTGAGGATTGAGGCTTGAGGATTGAGGATTGATGATTGAGTATTGAGGATTGAAGATTGAGGATTGAGTATTGAGGATTGAGGATTGAGGACTGAGGATTGAGGATTGAGGATTGAGTATTGAGGATTGAAGATTGAAGATCGAGGATTGGGGATTAAGGATTGAGTATTGGGGATTGAGGATTGAGTATTGAGGATTGAGAATTGAGGGTTGAGTGTTGAAGATTGAGTGTCGAGTATTGAATATTGAGGATAGCGGATTGAGGATCTAGGATTGGAGATTGATTATTGACGATTCAAGATTGAGGGTTGAGGATTGAGGATTGAGGCTTGAGGATTGAGGATTGATGATTGAGTATTGAGGATTGAAGATTGAGGATTGAGTATTGAGGATTGAGTATTGAGGATTGAGGATTGAGGATTGAGGATTGAGGATTGAAGACTGAGGATTGGGGACTGAGTGTTGAGTGTTTAGTGATGAGAATTGATGTTTGTGGATAGAGATTTGAAGATTGCAGATTGAGTATTGGGTATTGAAAACTGTGAATTGAGGATATTCTATTGAGGATTGAGGATTGACTACTGATTGTTGAGGACTCAGATCTGAAGATTGAGGATTCAGGATTGAGGATTCGGGATTGATGTTTGAGGACTGAGGGTTGAGTATTGATGTTTGAGGTCTGAGGATTGAGGTTTGGCGATTGAGAATTGAGGATTGAGGATTGAGGATTGAAGATTGAGGATTGGGTATCGAGGATTGAAGATTGAGGATTGACGATTGAGGATTGAGGATTGAAGATTGCAGATTGAGTATTGAGGAATGAAGATTGAGGATTGAGGATTGAGGCTTGAGGGTTGAAGATTGAGGACTGAGTGTTGAGGGTTGAGTGTGGAGAATTGATGTTTGTGGATTGAGATATGAAGGTTGACGGATGGGGATTAAGTATTGAAAACTGTGAATTGAGGATATTGTATTGAGGATTGAGGACTGACAGTTGATTGTTGTGGACTGAGGGCTGAAGGCTGAGGATTCAGGATTGAGTATTCGGGATTGAGGTTTGAGGACTGAGGATTGAGGGTTGAGGATTGAGGATTGAGGATTGACGCTTGAGGATTGAGCACTGAGGCATGAGGATTGAGGATTGAGCATCGGGGATTGAAGGTTGAGGACAGGGGATTGAGGATTGAAGATTGAGGATTAAGGATTGAGGATTGGGGATTGAGGATCTAGGATTGGAGATTGATTATTGTGGATTCAAGATTGAGGATTGAGGATTGAGGATTGAGAATTGAGAACTGAGGATGAGGACTGAGGTTTGAGGATTGAGGTTTGAGGAACGAGGATTGAGGATTGAGGATTGAGGACTGTGGATTGACGATTGAGTATTGAAGATTGAGGATTGATGACAGAGGATTGAGGATTGAGGATTGAGGATTGAGGATTCAGGACTGAGGCTTGAGGACTGAGTGTTGAGGATTAAGGATTGAGGATTTGGGATTGAGGATCTAGGATTGGAGATTGAGCATTGAGGATTGAAGACTGAGGATTGAGGATTGAGGATTGAGGATGGAGGATTGAGGATTGAAGATTGAATATTGATGATTGAAGGTTGAGGATTGAGGATTGAGGATTGAGGACTGAGGATTGAAGTTTGATTATTGAGGATTGAAGATTGAGGATTGAGGATTGAGGATTGAGGATTGAATATTAAGGATTGGGGACTGAGGATTGAAGATTGAGGATTGAGGATTGAGGATCGAGGATTGAGGATTGAGGATTGAAGTTTCAGTATTGAGGATTGAAGATTGAGGATTGAGGACTGAAAATTGCAGATTGAGTATTGAGTATTGAAAACTGTGAATTGAGGATATTCTATTGAGGATTGAGGGTTGACAACTGATTGTTGAGGACTCAGGACTGAAGATTGAGGATTCAGGATTGAGGATACAGCACTCAGGTTTGAGGACTGAGGGTTGAGGATTGAGGACTGAGGATTGAGGATTGAGGATTGAAGATTAAGGATTGGGTATTGAGTATTGAACATTGAGGGTAGAGGATTGAGGATTGAGGATTGAGCATTGAGAATTGAAGATTGAATATTGATGATTGAGGATTGAGGATTGAGGATTGAGGATTGAAGATTGAGTATTGATTATTGAAGATTGAGGATTGAGTATTGAGGGTTGAGGATTGAGGTCGAGGACTGACGGTTGAGGATTGAGGTTTGAGGATTGAGGATTGAGGAACGAGGATTGAGGATTGAGGACTGAGGATTGACGATTGAGTATTGAAGATTGAGGATTGATGACTGAGGATTGAGGATTGAGGATTGAGGATTGAGGATTGAGGATTGATGACTGAGGCTAGAGGATTGAGGATTGAGGATTGAGGATTGAGGATTGAGGATTGAAGACTGAGGATTGGGGATTGAGGATTGAAGATTGAGGATTGAGGATTGAGGATTGCGGATTGAGGATTGAGGATTGAAAATACAATATTGAGAATTGAAGACTGAGAATTGAGGATTGAGGATTGAACATTGAGGACTGAGTGTTGAGGCTTGAGTGATGAGAAATGATGTTTGTGGATAGAGATTTGAAGATTGCAGAGAGTATTGAGTATTGAAAACTGTGAATTGAGGATATTCTATTGAGGATTGAGATTTGACAACTGATTGTTGAGGACGGAGGGCTGAAGATAGAGGATTCAGCATTGAGTATTCAGAATTGAGGTTTGAGGACTGAGGTTTGAGGATTAAAGGTTGAGTATTGAGGATTGAAGATTGCAGATTGAGAATTGAGTATTGAAAACTGTGAATTGAGGATATTCTATTGAGGATTGAGGATTGACAATTGATTTTTGAGGACTGAGGTCTGAAGATTGAGGATTCAGGATTGAGGACTCGGGATTGATGTTTGAGGACTGAGGATTGAGGGTTGAGGACTGGGGATTGAGGATAGAAAATTGAGGATTAAGGATTGAGGATTGGGGATTGAGGATCTAGGATTAGAAACTGATTATTGAGGATTGAGGATTGAGTATTGAGGATTGAGAATTGAGAATTGAGAATTGAGGATGAGTACTGGGGGCTGAGGATTGATGTTTGAGGAATGAGGATTCAGGATTGAGGATTGAGGGTTTAGGATTGAGGATTGAGGATTGAGGATTCAGTATTGAAGATTGAGTACTGATGACTGAGGATTGAGGATTGAGGTTTGAGGATTGAGGATTGAGAATTGAGTTTTGAGGATTGAGGATTGAAGATTGAGGATTGGGTATTGAGGATTGCAGAATGAGGATTGAGGATTGAGGATTGAGGATTGAAGGTTGAGTATTGAGGATTGAAGATTGAGGATTGAGGATTGGGGATTAAGGATTGAGGATTGGGTATTGAGGATTGAGTATTGAGGATTGAGAATTGAGGGTTGAGGATTGAAGATTGAGTATTGATTATTGAAGACTGAGGATTGAGGATTGAGGATTGAAGATTGAGGACTGAGTGTTGATGGTTGAGTGATGAGAATTGGTGTTTGTGGATTGAGATTTGAAGATTGACGAATGGGGACTCAGTATTGAAAACTGTGAATTGAGGATATTCTATTGAGGATTGAGGATTGGCAATCGATTTTTGAGGACTGAGGTCTGAAGATTGAGGATTCAGGATTGAGGACTCGGGATTGAGGTTTGAGGACAGAGGATTGAGGGTTGAGGACTGGGGATTGAGGATTGAAGATTGAGGATTAAGGATTGAGGATTGGGGATTGAGGATCTAGGATTGGAGATTGATTATTGAGTATTGAGGATTGAGTATTGAGGATTGAGAATTGAGAATTGAGGATGAGTACTGGGGGTTGTGGATTGAGGTTTGAGGAATGAGGATTCAGGATTGAGGATTGAGGATTGAGGATTGAGGATTGAGGATTGAGGATTCAGTACTGAAGATTGAGTATTGATGACTGAGGATTGAGGATTGAGGTTTGAGGATTGAGGATTGAGAATTGAGGATTGAGGATTGAGGATTGAGGATTGAAGATTGAGTATTGAGGATTGAAGATTGAAGATCGAGGATTGGGGATTAAGGATTGAGTATTGGGGATTGAGGATTGAGTATTGAGGATTGAGAATTGAGGGTTGAGTGTTGAAGATTGAGTGTTGAGTATTGAATATTGAGGATTGAGGATTGAGGATTGAAGATTGAGGACCGAGTGTTGAGGGTTGAGTGATGAGAATTGATGTTTGTGGATTGAGATTTGAAGATTGAAGAATGGGGACTGAGTATTGAAAACTGTGAAATGAGGATATTCTTTTGAGGATTGAGGATTGACAATTGATTTTTGTGGACTGAGGTCTGAAGATTGAGGATTCAGGATTGAGGACTCGGGATTGAGGATGAGTACTGAGGATTGAGGATTGAGGTTTGAGGAATGAGGATTCAGGATTGAGGATTGAGGATTGAGGATTGAGGATTGAGCATTGAGGATTCAGTACTGAAGATTGAGTATTGATGACTGAGGATTGAGGATTGAGGTTTGAGGATTGAGGATTGAGAATTGAGGATTGAGGATCGAGGATTGAGGATTGAGGATTGGAGATTGAGTATTGAGCATTGAAGATTGAGGATTGAGGATTGGGGATTAAGGACTGAGGATTGGGTATTGAGGATTGAGTATTGAGGATTGAGAATTGAGGGTTGAGGATTGAAGATTGATTATTGACGATTCAAGATTGAGGATTGAGGATTGAGGATTGAGAATTGAGAACTGAGGATGAGGACTGAGGTTTGAGGATTGAGGTTTGATGAACGAGGATTGTGGATTGAGGATTGAGGACTGTGGGTTGACGATTGAGTATTGATGATTGAGGATTGATGACAGAGGATTGAGGATTGAGGCTTGAGGATTGAGAATTGAGGATTGAGGACTGAGGCTTGAGGATTCAGTACTGAAGATTGAGTATTGATGACTGAGGATTGAGGATTGAGGTTTGAGGATTGAGGATTGAGAATTGAGGATTGAGGATCGAGGATTGAGGATTGAGGATTGGAGATTGAGTATTGAGCATTGAAGATTGAGGATTGAGGATTGGGGATTAAGGACTGAGGATTGGGTATAGAGGATTGAGTATTGAGGATTGAGAATTGAGGGTTGAGGATTGAAGATTGATTATTGACGATTCAAGATTGAGGATTGAGGATTGAGGATTGAGAATTGAGAACTGAGGATGAGGACTGAGGTTTGAGGATTGAGGTTTGAGGAACGAGGATTGTGGATTGAGGATTGAGGACTGTGGGTTGACGATTGAGTATTGATGATTGAGGATTGATGACAGCGGATTGAGGATTGAGGATTGAGGATTGAGAATTGAGGATTGAGGACTGAGGCTTGAGGACTGAGGATTGAGGATTAAGGATTGAGAATAGCGGATTGAGGATCTAGGATTGGAGATTGATTATTGACGATTCAAGATTGAGGGTTGAGGATTGAGGATTGAGGCTTGAGGATTGAGGATTGATGATTGAGTATTGAGGATTGAAGATTGAGGATTGAGTATTGAGGATTGAGGATTGAGGACTGAGGATTGAGGATTGAAGATTGAGTATTGAGGATTGAAGATTGAAGATCGAGGATTGGGGATTAAGGATTGAGTATTGGGGATTGAGGATTGAGTATTGAGGATTGAGAATTGAGGGTTGAGTGTTGAAGATTGAGTGTCGCGTATTGAATATTGAGGATAGCGGATTGAGGATCTAGGATTGGAGATTGATTATTGACGATTCAAGATTGAGGGTTGAGGATTGAGGATTGAGGCTTGAGGATTGAGGATTGATGATTGAGTATTGAGGATTGAAGATTGAGGATTGAGTATTGAGGATTGAGTATTGAGGATTGAGGATTGAGGATTGAGGATTGAGGATTGAAGGCTGAGGATTGGGGACTGAGTGTTGAGTGTTTAGTGATGAGAATTGATGTTTGTGGATAGAGATTTGAAGATTGCAGATTGAGTATTGGGTATTGAAAACTGTGAATTGAGGATATTCTATTGAGGATTGAGGATTGACTACTGATTGTTGAGGACTCAGATCTGAAGATTGAGGATTCAGGATTGAGGATTCGGGATTGATGTTTGAGGACTGAGGGTTGAGTATTGATGTTTGAGGTCTGAGGATTGAGGTTTGGCGATTGAGAATTGAGGATTGAGGATTGAGGATTGAAGATTGAGGATTGGGTATCGAGGATTGAAGATTGAGGATTGACGATTGAGGATTGAGGATTGAAGATTGCAGATTGAGTATTGAGGAATGAAGATTGAGGATTGAGGATTGAGGCTTGAGGGTTGAAGATTGAGGACTGAGTGTTGAGGGTTGAGTGTGGAGAATTGATGTTTGTGGATTGAGATATGAAGTTTGACGGATGGGGATTAGGTATTGAAAACTGTGAATTGAGGATATTGTATTGAGGATTGAGGACTGACAGTTGATTGTTGTGGACTGAGGGCTGAAGGCTGAGGATTCAGGATTGAGTATTCGGGATTGAGGTTTGAGGACTGAGGATTGAGGGTTGAGGATTGAGGATTGAGGATTGACGCTTGAGGATTGAGCACTGAGGCATGAGGATTGAGGATTGAGCATCGGGGATTGAAGGTTGAGGACAGGGGATTGAGGATTGAAGATTGAGGATTAAGGATTGAGGATTGGGGATTGAGGATCTAGGATTGGAGATTGATTATTGTGGATTCAAGATTGAGGATTGAGGATTGAGGATTGAGAATTGAGAACTGAGGATGAGGACTGAGGTTTGAGGATTGAGGTTTGAGGAACGAGGATTGAGGATTGAGGATTGAGGACTGTGGATTGACTATTGAGTATTGAAGATTGAGGATTGATGACAGAGGATTGAGGATTGAGGATTGAGGATTGAGGATTCAGGACTGAGGCTTGAGGACTGAGTGTTGAGGATTAAGGATTGAGGATTTGGGATTGAGGATCTAGGATTGGAGATTGAGCATTGAGGATTGAAGACTGAGGATTGAGGATTGAGGATTGAGGATGGAGGATTGAGGATTGAAGATTGAATATTGATGATTGAAGGTTGAGGATTGAGGATTGAGGATTGAGGACTGAGGATTGAAGTTTGATTATTGAGGATTGAAGATTGAGGATTGAGGATTGAGGATTGAGGATTGAATATTAAGGATTGGGGACTGAGGATTGAAGATTGAGGATTGAGGATTGAGGATCGAGGATTGAGGATTGAGGATTGAAGTTTCAGTATTGAGGATTGAAGATTGAGGATTGAGGACTGAAAATTGCAGATTGAGTATTGAGTATTGAAAACTGTGAATTGAGGATATTCTATTGAGGATTGAGGGTTGACAACTGATTGTTGAGGACTCAGGACTGAAGATTGAGGATTCAGGATTGAGGATACAGCACTCAGGTTTGAGGACTGAGGGTTGAGGATTGAGGACTGAGGATTGAGGATTGAGGATTGAAGATTAAGGATTGGGTATTGAGTATTGAACATTGAGGGTAGAGGATTGAGGATTGAGGATTGAGCATTGAGAATTGAAGATTGAATATTGATGATTGAGGATTGAGGATTGAGGATTGAGGATTGAAGATTGAGTATTGATTATTGAAGATTGAGGATTGAGTATTGAGGGTTGAGGATTGAGGTCGAGGACTGACGGTTGAGGATTGAGGTTTGAGGATTGAGGATTGAGGAACGAGGATTGAGGATTGAGGACTGAGGATTGACGATTGAGTATTGAAGATTGAGGATTGATGACTGAGGATTGAGGATTGAGGATTGAGGATTGAGGATTGAGGATTGATGACTGAGGCTAGAGGATTGAGGATTGAGGATTGAGGATTGAGGATTGAGGATTGAAGACTGAGGATTGGGGATTGAGGATTGAAGATTGAGGATTGAGGATTGAGGATTGCGGATTGAGGATTGAGGATTGAAAATACAATATTGAGAATTGAAGACTGAGAATTGAGGATTGAGGATTGAACATTGAGGACTGAGTGTTGAGGCTTGAGTGATGAGAAATGATGTTTGTGGATAGAGATTTGAAGATTGCAGAGAGTATTGAGTATTGAAAACTGTGAATTGAGGATATTCTATTGAGGATTGAGATTTGACAACTGATTGTTGAGGACGGAGGGCTGAAGATAGAGGATTCAGCATTGAGTATTCAGAATTGAGGTTTGAGGACTGAGGTTTGAGGATTAAAGGTTGAGTATTGAGGATTGAAGATTGCAGATTGAGAATTGAGTATTGAAAACTGTGAATTGAGGATATTCTATTGAGGATTGAGGATTGACAATTGATTTTTGAGGACTGAGGTCTGAAGATTGAGGATTCAGGATTGAGGACTCGGGATTGAGGGTTGAGGACTGGGGATTGAGGATTGAAAATTGAGGATTAAGGATTGAGGATTGGGGATTGAGGATCTAGGATTAGAAACTGATTATTGAGGATTGAGGATTGAGTATTGAGGATTGAGAATTGAGAATTGAGAATTGAGGATGAGTACTGGGGGCTGAGGATTGATGTTTGAGGAATGAGGATTCAGGATTGAGGATTGAGGGTTTGGGATTGAGGATTGAGGATTGAGGATTCAGTATTGAAGATTGAGTACTGATGACTGAGGATTGAGGATTGAGGTTTGAGGATTGAGGATTGAGAATTGAGTTTTGAGGATTGAGGATTGAAGATTGAGGATTGGGTATTGAGGATTGCAGAATGAGGATTGAGGATTGAGGATTGAGGATTGAAGGTTGAGTATTGAGGATTGAAGATTGAGGATTGAGGATTGGGGATTAAGGATTGAGGATTGGGTATTGAGGATTGAGTATTGAGGATTGAGAATTGAGTGTTGAGGATTGAAGATTGAGTATTGATTATTGAAGACTGAGGATTGAGGATTGAGGATTGAAGATTGAGGACTGAGTGTTGATGGTTGAGTGATGAGAATTGGTGTTTGTGGATTGAGATTTGAAGATTGACGAATGGGGACTCAGTATTGAAAACTGTGAATTGAGGATATTCTATTGAGGATTGAGGATTGACAATCGATTTTTGAGGACTGAGGTCTGAAGATTGAGGATTCAGGATTGAGGACTCGGGATTGAGGTTTGAGGACTGAGGATTGAGGGTTGAGGACTGGGGATTGAGGATTGAAGATTGAGGATTAAGGATTGAGGATTGGGGATTGAGGATCTAGGATTGGAGATTGATTATTGAGTATTGAGGATTGAGTATTGAGGATTGAGAATTGAGAATTGAGGATGAGTACTGGGGGTTGTGGATTGAGGTTTGAGGAATGAGGATTCAGGATTGAGGATTGAGGATTGAGGATTGAGGATTGAGGATTGAGGATTCAGTACTGAAGATTGAGTATTGATGACTGAGGATTGAGGATTGAGGTTTGAGGATTGAGGATTGAGAATTGAGGATTGAGGATTGAGGATTGAGGATTGAAGATTGAGTATTGAGGATTGAAGATTGAAGATCGAGGATTGGGGATTAAGGATTGAGTATTGGGGATTGAGGATTGAGTATTGAGGATTGAGAATTGAGGGTTGAGTGTTGAAGATTGAGTGTTGAGTATTGAATATTGAGGATTGAGGATTGAGGATTGAAGATTGAGGACCGAGTGTTGAGGGTTGAGTGATGAGAATTGATGTTTGTGGATTGAGATTTGAAGATTGAAGAATGGGGACTGAGTATTGAAAACTGTGAAATGAGGATATTCTTTTGAGGATTGAGGATTGACAATTGATTTTTGTGGACTGGGGTCTGAGGATTGAGGATTCAGGATTGAGGACTCGGGATTGAGGATGAGTACTGAGGATTGAGGATTGAGGTTTGAGGAATGAGGATTCAGGATTGAGGTTTGAGGATTGAGGATTGAGAATTGAGGATTGAGGATCGAGGATTGAGGATTGAGGATTGGAGATTGAGTATTGAGCATTGAAGATTGAGGATTGAGGATTGGGGATTAAGGACTGAGGATTGGGTATTGAGGATTGAGTATTGAGGATTGAGAATTGAGGGTTGAGGATTGAAGATTGATTATTGACGATTCAAGATTGAGGATTGAGGATTGAGGATTGAGAATTGAGAACTGAGGATGAGGACTGAGGTTTGAGGATTGAGGTTTGACGAACGAGGGTTGTGGATTGAGGATTGAGGACTGTGGGTTGACGATTGAGTATTGATGATTGAGGATTGATGACAGAGGATTGAGGATTGAGGCTTGAGGATTGAGAATTGAGGATTGAGGACTGAGGCTTGAGGACTGAGGATTGAGGATTAAGGATTGAGGATAGCGGATTGAGGATCTAGGATTGGAGATTGATTATTGACGATTCAAGATTGAGGGTTGAGGATTGAGGATTGAGGCTTGAGGATTCAAGATTGATGATTGAGTATTGAGGATTGAAGATTGAGGATTGAGTATTGAGGATTGAGGATTGAGGATTGAGGATTGAGGATTGAAGATTGAGTATTGAGGATTGAAGATTGAAGATCGAGGATTGGGGATTAAGGATTGAGTATTGGGGATTGAGGATTGAGTATTGAGGATTGAGAATTGAGGGTTGAGTGTTGAAGATTGAGTGTTGAGTATTGAATATTGAGGATAGCGGATTGAGGATCTAGGATTGGAGATTGATTATTGACGATTCAAGATTGAGGGTTGAGGATTGAGGATTGAGGCTTGAGGATTGAGGATTGATGATTGAGTATTGAGGATTGAAGATTGAGGATTGAGTATTGAGGATTGAGGATTGAGGATTGAGGATTGAGGATTGAGGATTGAGGATTGAAGACTGAGGATTGGGGACTGAGTGTTGAGTGTTTAGTGATGAGAATTGATGTTTGTGGATAGAGGTTCGAAGTTTGCAGATTGAGTATTGAGTATTGAAAACTGTGAATTTAGGATATTCTAATGAGGACTGAGGATTGACAACAGATTGTTGAGGACTGTGGGCCGAAGATTGAGGATTCAGGATTGAGGATTCAGAATTGATGTTTGAGGACTGAGGATTGAGGATTGAAGATTGAGTATAGACGATTGAAGATTGAGGATTGATGATTGAGGACTGAAGGTTGAAGATTGGGTATTGAGGATTGAAGAATGAGGATTGAGTATTGAGGATTGAAGATTGAGGATTGAGGATTGAGGATTGAGGATGGAGGATGAGGGCAGAGGGTTGAGGATTCAGGTTTGAGTATTGAACCCTGGGAATTCAGGATATTCTATTAAGTATTGAGAATTGAGGATTGATGGTTGAGTATTGAGGACAGAGGATTGAGGGTTGTAGATTGAGTATTGAGGATTCAGAATTGAGGTTTGAGGACTTAGGATTGAGGATTGAAGATTGAGTATTGAGGATTGAAGGTTGAGGATTGAGGATTGAGGACTGAGGATTGAGGATGCGTTCTGGGGGTTGAGGATTGAGGTTTGAGGTCTGAGGACTGAGGATTGAGGATTTGGGATTGAGGATCTAGGATTGGAGATTGAGCATTGAGGATTGAAGACTGAGGATTGAGGATTGAGGATTGAGGATGGAGGATTGAGGATTGAAGATTGAGTATTGAGGAGTG
Source organism: Calliopsis andreniformis (assembly GCF_051401765.1). NCBI lineage: Eukaryota > Metazoa > Arthropoda > Insecta > Hymenoptera > Andrenidae > Calliopsis > Calliopsis andreniformis. The sequence continues at coordinate 5,007,907 of NW_027480450.1, read as the reverse complement.
AAGATTGAGGATTGACGATTGAGGATTGAGGATTGAGGATTGAGGATTCAGGATTGAAGACTGAGGGTTGGGGATTGGGGATTGAATATTGAGAATTGAGGATTGAGGATTGCGGAATGAGGATTGAGGATTGAAAATACAGTATTGAGAAATGAAGATTGAGAATTGAGGATTGAGGATTGAACATTGAGGACTGAGTGTTGAGGGTTGAGTGATGTGAATTGATGTTTGTGGATAGAGATTTGAAGATTGCAGATTGAGTATTGAGTATTGAAAACTGTGAATTGAGGATATTCTATTGAGGATTGAGGATTGCCTACCGATTGTTGAGGACTCAGGGCTGAAGATTGAGGATTCAGCATTGAGGATTCAGAATTGAGGTTTGAGGACTGAGGTTTGAGGATTGAAGATTGAGTATTGAGGAGTGAAGGTTGCAGATTGAGTATTGAGTACTGAAAACTGTGAATTGAGGATATTCTATTGAGGATTGAGGATTGACAACTGATTGTTGAGGACTGAGGTCTGAAGATTGAGGATTCAGTATTGAGGGTTCAGAATTGAGGTTTGAGTACTGAGGATTGAGGGTTGAAGATTGAGTATTGAGGATTGAAGGTTGAGGATTGAGGATTGAGGATTGTGGATTGAGGATTGAGGATGAGGTCTGAGGGTTGAGGATTGAGGATTGAGGATTGAGGATTGAAGATTGAGGATTGGGGACTGAGTGTTGAGGGTTGAGTGATGAGATTTAATGTTTGTGGATAGCGATTTGAAGATTGCAGATTGAGTATTGGGTATTGAAAACTGTGAATTGAGGATATTCTATTGAGGATTCAGGATTGACTACTGATTGTTGAGGACTCAGAGCTGAAGATTGAGGATTCAGGATTGAGGATTCGGGATTGATGTTTGAGGACTGAGGATTGAGGATTGACGATTGAGTATTGAAGATTGAGGATTGATGACACAGGATTGAGGATTGAGGATTGAGGATTGAGGATTCAGGACTGAGGCTTGAGGACTGAGGGTTGAGGATTAAGGATTGAGGATTTGGGATTGAGGATCTAGGATTGGAGATTGAGCATTGAGGATTGAAGACTGAGGATTGAGGATTGAGGATTGAGGATGGAGGATTGGGGATTGAAGATTGAGTATTGAGGAGTGAAGATTGAGGATTGAGGATTGAGGATTGAGGATTGAGGATTGAGGATTCAGGATTGAAGACTGAGGGTTGGGGATTGGGGATTGAATATTGAGAATTGAGGATTGAGGATTGCGGACTGAGGATTGAGGATTGAAAATACAGTATTGAGAAATGAAGATTGAGAATTGAGGATTGAGGATTGAACATTGAGGACTGAGTGTTGAGGGTTGAGTGATGTGAATTGATGTTTGTTGATAGAGATTTGAAGATTGCAGATTGAGTATTGAGTATTGAAAACTGTGAATTGAGGATATTCTATTGAGGATTGAGGATTGCCAACCGATTGTTGAGGACTCAGGGCTGAAGATTGAGGATTCAGCATTGAGGATTCAGAATTGAGGTTTGAGGACTGAGGTTTGAGGATTGAAGATTGAGTATTGAGGATTGAAGATTGCAGATTGAGTATTGAGTATTGAAAACTGTAAATTGAGGATATTCTATTGAGGATTGAGGATTGACAATTGATTTTTGAGGACTGAGGTCTGAAGATTGTGGATTCAGGATTGAGGATTGGGGATTGAGGATCTAGGATTGCAGAATGAGGATTGAGGATTGAGGATTGAGGATTGAAGGTTGAGTATTGAGGATTGAAGATTGAGGATTGAGGATTGGGGATTAAGGATTGAGGACTGGGTATTGAGGATTCAGTATTGAGGATTGAGAATTGAGGGTTGGGGATTGAGAATTGAGGATTGAGGATTGAAGATTGAGTATTGAGGATTGAATATTGAGGATTGAGGATTGAGGATTGAGGATTGAGGATTGAGGATTGAGGATTGAGGATTGAGGATTGAGTATTGAGGATTGAGGATTGAGGATTGAGGATTGAGGATTGAAGATTCAGTACTGAGGACTGAAGATTGAGAATTGAGGATTGACGATTGAACATTGAGGACTGAGTGTTGAGGGTTGAGTGATGAGAGTAGATGTTCGTGGATAGAGATTTGAAGATTGCAGATTGAGTATTGAGCATTGAAAACTGTGAATTCAGGATATTCTATTGCGGATTGAGGATTGACAACTGATTGTTGAGGACTGAGGTCTGAAGATTGAGGATTCAGTATTGAGAATTCATAATTGAGGTTTGAGGACTGAGGATTGAGGATTGAAGATTGAGTATTGAGGATTGAAGATTGAATATTGATGATTGAAGGTTGAGGATTGAGGATTGAGGATTGAGGACTGAGGATTGAAGTTTGAGTATTGAGGATTGAAGATTGAGGATTGAGGATTGAGGATTGAGGATTGAATATTAAGGATTGGGGACTGAGGATTGAAGATTGAGTATTGAGGATTGAGGATCGAGGATTGAGGATTGAGGATTGAAGTTTCAGTATTGAGGATTGAAGATTGAGGATTGAGGATTGAGGATTGAGGATTGAGGTTTGAGGACTGAGAATTGAGAATTGAGGATTGAGGATTGAGGATTGAAGATTGAGGATTGGGTGTTGAGGTTTGCAGAATGAGGGTTGAGGATTGAGGATTGAGGATTGGAGATTGAGTATTGAGCACTGAAGATTGAGGATTGAGGATTGGGGATCATGGATTGAGGATTGGGTATTCAGGATTGAGTATTGAGGATTGAGAATTGAGGGTTGATGATTGAAGATTGAGTATTGAGTATTGAAGATTGAGGATTGAGGATTGAGGATTGAAGATTGAGGACTGAGTGTTGAGGGTTGAGTGTGGAGAATTGATGTTTGTGGATTGAGATATGAAGGTTGAAGAATGGGGATTGAGTATTGAAAACTGTGAATTGAGGATATTCTATTGAGGATTGAGGATTGACAGTTGATTGTTGTGGACTGAGGGCTGAAGACTGAGGATTCAGGATTGAGTATACGGGATTGAGGTTTGAGGACTGAGGATTGAGCGTTGAGGGTTGAGGATTCAGGATTGACGCTTGAGGATTGAGGACTGAGGCTTGAGGATTGAGGATTGAGCATCGAGGATTGAAGGTTGAGGACTGGGGATTGAGGATTGATGATTGAGGATTAAGGATTGAGGATTGGGGATTGAGGATCTAGGATTGGAGATTGACTATTGAGGATTCAAGATTGAGGATTGAGAATTGAGAACTGAGGATGAGGACTGAGGTTTGAGGATTGAGGTTTGAGGAACGAGGATTCAGGATTGAGGATTGAGGACTGTGGATTGACGATTGAGTATTGAAGATTGAGGATTGATGACAGAGGATTGAGGATTGAGGATTGAGGATTGAGGGTTGAGGATTGAGGACTGTGGCTTGAGGACTGGGGGTTGAGGATTAAGGATTGAGGATTGGGGATTGAGGATCCAGGATTGGAGATTGAGCATTGAGGATTGAAGATTGAGGATTGAGGATTGAGGATTGAGGATGGAGGATTGAGGATTGAAGATTGAGTATTGAAGACTGAAGATTGAGGATTGAGGATTGAGGATTGAGGATTGAGGATTGAGGATTGAGGATTGAAGACTGAGGATTGGGGATTGGGGATTGAAGATTGAGGATTGAGGATTGAGGATTGCGGATTGAGGATTGAGGATTGAAAATACAGTATTGAGAATTGAAGATTGAGAATTGAGGATTGAGGATTGAACATTGAGGACTGAGTGTTGAGGGTTGAGTGATGAGAATTGATGTTTGTGTATAGAGATTTGAAGAATGCAGATTGAGTATAGAGTATTGAAAACTGTGAATTGAGGATATTCTATTGAGGATTGAGGATTGACAACTGATTGTTGAGGACGGAGGGCTGAAGATAGAGGATTCAGTATTGAGGATTCAGAATTGAGGTCTGAGGACTGATGTTTGAGGATTGAAGTATGAGTATTGAGGATTGAAGATTGCAGATTGAGTATTGAGTATTGAAAACTGTGAATTGAGGATATTCTATTGAGGATTGAGGACTGACAATTGATTTTTGAGGACTGGGGTCTGAAGATTGAGGATTCAGGATTGAGGACTCGTGATTGAGGTTTGAGGACTGAGGATTGAGGGTTGAGGACTGGGGATTGAGGATTGAAAATTGAGGATTAAGGATTGAGTATTGGGGATTGAGGATCTAGGATTGGAGATTGATTATTGAGGATTGAGGATTGAGTATTGAGGATTGAGAATTGAGAATTGAGAATTGAGGATGAGTACTGGGGGCTGAGGATTGATGTTTGGGGATTCAGAATTGAGGTTTGAGTACTGAGGATTGAGGGTTGAAGATTGAGTATTGAGGATTGAAGGTTGAGGATTGAGGATTGAGGATTGTGGATTGAGGATTGAGGATGAGGGCCGAGGGTTGAGGATTGAGGATTGAGGATTGAGGATTGAAGATTGAGGATTGGGGACTGAGTGTTGAGAGTTGAGTGATGAGATTTGATGTTTGTGGATAGAGATTTGAAGATGGCAGATTGAGTATTGAGTATTGAAAACTGTGAATTGAGGATATTATATTGAGGATTGAGGATTGACTACTGATTGTTGAGGACTCAGAGCTGAAGATTGAGGATTCAGGATTGAGGATTCGGGATTGATGTTTGAGGACTGAGGATTGAGGATTGAGGACTGAGGATTGAGGATTGAAGATTGGAGATAGAGGATTGGGTACTGAGCATTGAAAATTGAGGATTGAGGATTGAGGATTGGGGATTGAGGGTTGAGGATTGAGGATTGAAGATTGAGGACCTAGGATTGGAGATTGAGTATTGAGGATTAAGGATTGAGGATTGGGGATTGAGGACCTAGGATTGGAGATTGATTATTGAGAATTGAGAATTGAGAATTGAGGATGAGTACTGGGGGTTGAGGATTGAGGATTGAAGATTCAGGATTCAGGATTGAGGATTGAACATTGAGGATAGAGGATTGAGGATTGAGGATTGAGCATTGAGAATTGAAGATTGAATATTGATGATTGAAGATTGAGGATTGGGGATTGAGGATTGAAGATTGAGTATTGATGATTGAAGATTGAGGATTGAGTATTGAGGGTTGAGGATTGAGGACTCGGACTGACGGTTGAGGATTGAGGTTTGAGGATTGAGGATTGAGGATTGAGGACTGAGGCTTGAGGATTGAGGATTGAGCATTGAGGATTGAAGATTGAGGTCTGGGGATTGGGGATTGAAGATTGAGGATTAAGGATTGAGGATTGGGGATTGAGGATCTATGAGTGGATATTGATTATTGAGGATTCAAGATTGAGGATTGAGTATTGAGGATTGAGAATTCAGAACTGAGGATGAGGACTGAGGGTTGAGGTTTGAGGCTTGAGGAACGAGGAGTGAGGATTGAGGATTGAGGACTGAGGATTGACGATTGAGTATTGAAGATTGAGGATTGATGACTGAGGATTGAGTATTGAGGATTGAGGATTGAGGATTGAGGACTGAGGCTTGAGGATTGAGGATTGAGAATTAAGGATTGAGGATTGGGGATTGAGGATCTAGGATTGGAGATTGATTATTGAGGATTCAAGATTGAATATTGAGGATTGAGGATTGAGAATTGAGGATTGAGGATTGAGGATTGAAGATTGAGGATTGGGTATTGAGGATTGCAGAATGAGGATTGAGGGTTGAGGACTGAGGATTGAAGATTGAGTATTGAGGATTGAAGATTGAGGATTGAGGATTGGGGATTAAGGATTGAGGATTGGGTATTGAGGATTGAGTATTAAGGATTGAAAATTGAGGGTTGAGGATTGAAGATTGAGTATTGAGTATTGAAGATTGAGGATTGAGGATTCAGGATTGAAGATTGCGGACAGAGTGTTGATGGTTGAGTGATCAGAATTGGTGTTTGTGGTTTGAGATTTGAAGATTGAAGAATGGGGACTCAGTATTGAAAACTGTGAATTGAGGATATTCTTTTGAGGATTGAGGATTGACAATTGATTTTTGAGGACTGAGGTCTGAAGATTGATGATTCAGGATTCAGGACTCGGGATTGAGGTTTGTGGACTGAGGATTGAGGGTTGAGGACTGGGGATTGAGGATTGAAGATTGAGGATTGAGGATTGAACATTGAGGACTGAGTGTTGAAGGTTGAGTGATGAGAATTGATGTTTGTGGATAGAGATTCGAAGATTGCAGATTGAGTGTTGAGTATTGAAAACTGTGATTTGAGGATATTCTATTGAGGATTGAGGATTGACAATTGATTTTTGAGGACTGAGGTCTGAAGATTGAGGATTCAGGATTCAGGACTCGGGATTGAGGTTTGTGGACTGAGGATTGAGGGTTGAGGATTGGGGATTGAGTATTGAGGATTGAAGATTGAGGGTTGAGGATTGAAGATTGAGGATTGAGGATTGAGGATTGAGGATTCAGAATTGAGTGTTGAGGATTGAAGATTGAGTATTGAGGATTGAAGATTGAGGATTGAGGATTTAGGACTGAGGATTGAGGATTGAAGATTGAGGATTGAGGATTGAGGATTGAGGATTGAGAATTGAGGATTGAGGATTGAGGATTGAAGATTGAGGATTGGGTACTGAGGATTGAAGAATGAGGGTCGAGGATTGAGGATTGAGGATTGAAGATTGAGTATTCAGAATTGAAGATTGACGATTGAGAATTGAGGATTGAGGATTGAAGATTGAGTATTGAGGATTGAAGATTGAGGATTGAGGATTTAGGATTGAGGATTGAGGATTGAGAATTGAGGATTGAGGAATGAGGATTGAAGATTGAGGATTGGGTATTGAGGATTGCAGAATGAGGATTGAGGGTTGAGGACTGAGGATTGAAGATTGAGTATTGAGGATTGAAGATTGAGGATTGAGGATTGGGGATTAAGGATTGAAGATTGGGTATTGAGGATTGAGTATTGAGGATTGAGAATTGAGGGTTGAGGATTGAAGATTGAGTATTGAGTATTGAAGATTGAGGATTGAGGATTCAGGATTGAAGATTGCGGACTGAGTGTTGATGGTTGAGTGATCAGAATTGGTGTTTGTGGTTTGAGATTTGAAGATTGATGAATGGGGACTCAGTATTGAAAACTGTGAATTGAGGATATTCTTTTGAGGATTGAGGATTGACAATTGATTTTTGAGGACTGAGGTCTGAAGATTGAGGATTCAGGATTCAGGACTCGGGATTGAGGTTTGTGGACTGAGGATTGAGGGCTGAGGACTGGGGATTGAGGATTGAAGATTGAGGATTGAGGATTGAACATTGAGGACTGAGTGTTGAAGGTTGAGTGATGAGAATTGATGTTTGTGGATAGAGATTCGAAGATTGCAGATTGAGTGTTGAGTATTGAAAACTGTGATTTGAGGATATTCTATTGAGAATTGAGGATTGACAATTGATTTTTGAGGACTGAGGTCTGAAGATTGAGGATTCAGGATTCAGGACTCGGGATTGAGGTTTGTGGACTGAGGATTGAGGGTTGAGGATTAGGGATTGAGTATTGAGGATTGAAGATTGAGGGTTGAGGATTGAAGATTGAGGATTGAGGATTGAGGATTGAGGATTCAGGATTGAGTGTTGAGGATTGAAGATTGAGTATTGAGGATTGAGGATTGAGGATTGAGGATTTAGGATTGAGGATTGAGGATTGAAGATTGAGGATTGAGGATTGAGGATTGAGGATTGAGAATTGAGGATTGAGGATTGAGGATTGAAGATTGAGGATTGGGTACTGAGGATTGAAGAATGAGGGTCGAGGATTGAGGATTGAGGATTGAGGATTGAAGATTGAGTTTTCAGAATTGAAGATTGACGATTGAGGATTGAGGATTGAGGATTGAGAATTGAGGATTGAGGATTGAAGATTGAGTATTGAGGATTGAAGATTGAGGATTGAGGATTTAGGATTGAGGATTGTGGATTGAGGATTGAAGATTGAGGAATGAGGATTGAAGATTGAGGATTGGGTATTGAGGATTGCAGAATGAGGATTGAGGGTTGAGGACTGAGGATTGAAGATTGAGTATTGAGGATTGAAGATTGAGGATTGAGGATTGGGGATTAAGGATTGAAGATTGGGTATTGAGGATTGAGTATTGAGGATTGAGAATTGAGGGTTGAGGATTGAAGATTGAGTATTGAGTATTGAAGATTGAGGATTGAGGATTCAGGATTGAAGATTGCGGACTGAGTGTTGATGGTTGAGTGATCAGAATTGGTGTTTGTGGTTTGAGATTTGAAGATTGATGAATGGGGACTCAGTATTGAAAACTGTGAATTGAGGATATTCTTTTGAGGATTGAGGATTGACAATTGATTTTTGAGGACTGAGGTCTGAAGATTGAGGATTCAGGATTCAGGACTCGGGATTGAGGTTTGTGGACTGAGGATTGAGGGCTGAGGACTGGGGATTGAGGATTGAAGATTGAGGATTGAGGATTGAACATTGAGGACTGAGTGTTGAAGGTTGAGTGATGAGAATTGATGTTTGTGGATAGAGATTCGAAGATTGCAGATTGAGTGTTGAGTATTGAAAACTGTGATTTGAGGATATTCTATTGAGAATTGAGGATTGACAATTGATTTTTGAGGACTGAGGTCTGAAGATTGAGGATTCAGGATTCAGGACTCGGGATTGAGGTTTGTGGACTGAGGATTGAGGGTTGAGGATTAGGGATTGAGTATTGAGGATTGAAGATTGAGGGTTGAGGATTGAAGATTGAGGATTGAGGATTGAGGATTGAGGATTCAGGATTGAGTGTTGAGGATTGAAGATTGAGTATTGAGGATTGAGGATTGAGGATTGAGGATTTAGGATTGAGGATTGAGGATTGAAGATTGAGGATTGAGGATTGAGGATTGAGGATTGAGAATTGAGGATTGAGGATTGAGGATTGAAGATTGAGGATTGGGTACTGAGGATTGAAGAATGAGGGTCGAGGATTGAGGATTGAGGATTGAGGATTGAAGATTGAGTTTTCAGAATTGAAGATTGACGATTGAGGATTGAGGATTGAGGATTGAGAATTGAGGATTGAGGATTGAAGATTGAGTATTGAGGATTGAAGATTGAGGATTGAGGATTTAGGATTGAGGATTGTGGATTGAGGATTGAAGATTGAGGAATGAGGATTGAGTATTGAGGATTGAGGATTGAGGATTGAGGATTGAGGATTGAAGGTTCAGTACCGAGGATTGAAGATTGAGAATTGAGGATTGAGGATTGAACATTGAAGACTGAGTGTTGAGGGTTGAGTGATGAGAATAGATGTTTGTTGATAGGGATTTGAAGATTGCAGATTGAGTATTGAGTATTGAAAACTGTGAATTGAGGATATTCTATTGAGGATTGAGGATTGACAACTGATTCTTGAGGACTCAGGGCTGAAGATTGAGGATTCAGTATTGAGGATCCAGAATTGAGGTTTGAGGACTGAGGTTTGAGGATTGAAGATTGAGTATTGAGGAGTGAAGATTGCAGATTGAGTATTGAGTATTGAAAACTGTGAATTGAGGATATTCTATTGAGGATTGAGGATTGGCAATTGATTTTTGAGGACTGAGGTCTGAAGATTGAGGATTCAGGATTCAGGACTCGGGATTGAGGTTTGAGGACTGAGGATTGAGAGTTGAGGACTGGGGATTGAGGATTGAGGATTCAGTATTGAAGATTGAGTATTGCTGACTGAGGATTGAGGATTGAGGTTTGAGGATTGAGGATTGAGAATTGAGGATTGAGGATTGAGGATCGAAGATTGAGGATTGGGTATTGAGGTTTGCAGAATGAGGATTGAGGATTGAGGATTCAGGATTGGAGATTGAGTATCGAGCACTGAAGATTGAGGATTGATGATTGGGGATTAAGGATTGAGGATTGGGTATTGAGGATTGAGAATTGAGGATTGAGATTTGAGGGTTTAGGATTGAAGATTGAGTATTGAGTATTGAAGATTGAGGATTGAGGATTGAGGATTGAATATTGAGGACTGAGTGTTGACTGTTGAGTGATGAGAATTGGTGTTTGTGGATTGAGATTTGAAGATTGAAGAGTGGTGACTCAGTATTGAAAACTGTGAATTGAGGATATTCTATTGAGGATTGAGGATTGACAACTGATTGTTGAGGACAGAGGTCTGAAGATTGAGGATTCAGTATTGAGGATTCAGAATTGAGGTTTGAGTACTGAGGATTGAGGGTTGAAGATTGAGTATTGAGGATTGAAGGTTGAGGATTGAGGATTGAGGATTGTGGATTGAGGATTGAGGATGAGGTCTGAGGGTTGAGGATTGAGGATTGAGGATTGAGGATTGAAGATTGAGGATTGGGGACTGAGTGTTGAGGGTTGAGTGATGAGATTTGATGTTTGTGGATAGAGATTTGAAGATTGCAGATTGAGTATTGGGTATTGAAAACTGTGAATTGAGGATATTCTATTGAGGATTGAGGATTGACTACTGATTGTTGAGGACTCAGAGCTGAAGGTTGAGGATTCAGGATTGAGGATTCGGGATTGATGTTTGAGGACTGACGATTGAGGATTGAGGATTGAGGATTGAGGATTGAAGATTGAAGATTGAGGATTGGGTACTGAGCATTGAAAATTCAGGATTGAGGATTGAGGATTGAGGATTGAGTGTTGAGGATTGAGGATTGAAGATTGAATATTGATGATTGAAGATTGAGGATTGAGGATTGAGTGTTGTGGATTGTGGACGAGGACTGAGGGTTGAGTATTGATGTTTGAGGTCTGAGGATTGAGGTTTGGCGATTGAGAATTGAGGATTGAGGATTGAGGATTGAAGATTGAGGATTGGGTATCGAGGATTGAAGATTGAGGATTGATGATTGAGGATTGAGGATTGAAGATTGAGGATTGAGCACTGAGGCATGAGGATTGAGGTTTGAGCATCGAGGATTGAAGGTTGAGGACTGGGGATTGAGGATTGAAGATTGAGGATTAAGGATTGAGGATTGGGGATTGAGGATCTAGGATTGGAGATTGATTATTGAGGATTCAAGATTGAGGATTGAGGATTGAGGATTGAGAATTGAGAACTGAGGATGAGGACTGAGGGTTGAGGTTTGAGGCTTGAGGAACGAGGAGTGAGGATTGAGGATTGAGGACTGAGGATTGACGATTGAGTATTGAAGATTGAGGATTGATGACTGAGGATTGAGCACTGAGGCATGAGGATTGAGGTTTGAGCATCGAGGATTGAAGGTTGAGGACTGGGGATTGAGGATTGAAGATTGAGGATTAAGGATTGAGGATTGGGGATTGAGGATCTAGGATTGGAGATTGATTATTGAGGATTCAAGATTGAGGATTGAGGATTGAGGATTGAGAATTGAGAACTGAGGATGAGGACTGAGGGTTGAGGTTTGAGGCTTGAGGAACGAGGAGTGAGGATTGAGGATTGAGGACTGAGGATTGACGATTGAGTATTGAAGATTGAGGATTGATGACTGAGGATTGAGTATTGAGGATTGAGGATTGGGGATTGAGGATCTAGGATTGGAGATTGATTATTGAGGATTCAAGATTGAATATTGAGAATTGAGGGTTGAGGATTGAAGATTGAGTATTGAGTATTGAAGATTGAGGACTGGGGATTGAGGATTGAAGATTGAGGATTGAGGATTGAACATTGAGGACTGAGTGTTGAAGGTTGAGTGATGAGAATTGATGTTTGTGGATAGAGATTCGAAGATTGCAGATTGAGTGTTGAGTATTCAAAACTGTGATTTGAGGATATTCTATTGAGGATTGAGGATTGACAATTGATTTTTGAGGACTGAGGTCTGAAGATTGTGGATTCAGGATTCAGGACTCGGGATTGAGGTTGTGGACTGAGGATTGAGGGTTGAGGATTGGGGATTGAGTATTGAGGATTGAAGATTGAGGGTTGAGGATTGAAGATTGAGGATTGAGGATTGAGGATTGAGGATTGAAGATTGAGTATTGAGGATTGAAGATTGAGGATTGAGGATTTAGGATTGAGGATTGAGGATTGAAGATTGAGGATTGAGGATTGAGGATTGAGGATTGAGAATTGAGGATTGAGGATTGAGGATTGAAGATTGAGGATTGGGTATTGAGGATTGAAGAATGAGGGTCGAGGATTGAGGATTGAGGATTGAAGATTGAGTATTGAGAATTGAAGATTGACGATTGAGGATTGAGGATTGAGGATTGAGAATTGAGGATTGAGGATTGAAGATTGAGTATTGAGGATTGAAGATTGAGGATTGAGGATTTAGGATTGAGGATTGAGGATTGAGGATTGAAGATTGAGGAATGAGGATTGAGCATTGAGGATTGAGGATTGAGGATTGAAGGTTCAGTACTGAGGATTGAAGATTGAGAATTGAGGATTGAGGATTGAACATTGAAGACTGAGTGTTGAGGGTTGAGTGATGAGAATAGATGTTTGTTGATAGGGATTTGAAGATTGCAGATTGAGTATTGAGCATTGAAAGCTGTGAATTGAGGATATTCTATTGAGGATTGAGGATTGGCAACTGATTGTTGAGGACTGAGGGCTGAAGATTGAGGATTCAGCATTGAGGATTCATAATTGAGGTTTGAGGACTGAGGATTGAGGATTGAAGATTGAGTATTGAGGATTGAAGGTTGCAGATTGAGTATTGAGTGTAGAAAACTGTGAATTGAGGTTATTCTATTGAGGATGGAGGATTGGCAACTGATTGTTGAGGACTCAGGGCTGAAGATTGAGGATTCAGGATTGAGGATACAGCATTGAGGTTTGAGGACTGAGGATTGAGGATTGAGGGTTGAGGATTGAGGATGAGAGCTGAGGGTTGAGGATTGAGAATTGAGGACTGATGACTGAGGATTGAGCATTGAGAATTGAATATTGAATATTGATGATTGAAGGTTGAGGATTGAGGATTGAGGATTGAGGATTGAGGATTGAAGTTTGAGTATTGAGGATTCAAGATGGAGGATTGAGGATTGAGGTTTGAGGGTTGAGGAATGAGGATTGAGGACTGAGTATTGAAGATTCAGTATTGAGGATTGAAGATTGATGATTGAGGATTGAGGATTGAGGATTGAGGATGAGAGCTGAGGGTTGAGGATTTAGGATTGAGGGCTGAGGACTGAGGATAGAGGATTGAGAATTGAGGATTGAGGATTGAGGATTGAAGATTGAGGATTGGGTATTGAGGATTGAAGAATGAGGGTTGAAGATTGAGGATTGAGGATTGAAGATTGAGTATTCAGAATTGAAGATTGACGATTGAGGATTGAGGATTGAGGATTGAGAATTGAGGATTGAGGATTGAAGATTGAGTATTGAGGATTGAAGATTGAGGATTGAGAATTGAGGGTTGAGGATTGAGGATTGAAGATTGAGGATTGAGGATTGGGGATTAAGGACTGAGGATTGGGTATTGAGGATTGAGTATTGAGGACTGAGAATTGAGGGTTGAGGATCGAAGATTGAGTATTGAGTATTGAAGATTGAGGATTGAGGATTGAAGATTGAGGACTGAGTGTTGATGGTTGAGTGATGAGAATTGGTGTTTGTGGATTGAGATTTGAAGATTGAAGAATGGGGACTCAGTATTGAAAACTGTGAGTTGAGGATATTCTATTGAGGATTGAGGATTGACAATTGATTTTTGAGGACTGAGGTCTGAAGATTGAGGATTCAGGGTTGAGGACTCGGGATTGAGGTTTGAGGACTGAGGATTGACGGTTGAGGACTGGGGATTGAGGATTGAAGATTGAGGATTAAGGATTGAGGATTGGGGATTGAGGATCTAGGATTGGAGATTGAGTATTGAGGATTGAAGATTGAGGATTGACGATTGAGCATTGAGTATGGAGGATGAGGGCAGAGGGTTGAGGATTCAGGTTTGAGTATAGAACCCTGGGAATTCAGGATATTCTATTGAGTATTGAGAATTGAGGATTGATGGTTGAGTATTGAGGACTGAGGATTGAGGGTTGAAGATTGAGTATTGAGGATTCAGAATTGAGGTTTGAGGACTGAGGATTGAGGATTGAAGATTGAGTATTGAGGATTGAAGGTTGAGGATTGAGGATTGAGGACTGAGGATTGAGGATGAGGTCTGGGTGTTGAGGATTGAGGTTTGAGGTCTGAGGACTGAGGATTGAGGATTGGGGATTGAGGATTGAGGATTGAGGATTGAAGATTCAGTATTGAGGATTGAAGATTGAGGATTGAGGGTTGAGGATTGAGGATTGAGAATGAGAGCTGAGGGTTGAGGATTGAGGATTGAGGGCTGAGGACTGAGGATAGAGGATTGAGAATTGAGGATTGAGGATTGAGGATTGAAGATTGAGGATTGGGTATTGAGGATTGAAGAATGAGGGTTGAAGATTGAGGATTGAGGATTGAAGATTGAGTATTCAGAATTGAAGATTGACGATTGAGGATTGAGGATTGAGGATTGAGAATTGAGGATTGAGGATTGAAGATTGAGTATTGAGGATTGAAGATTGAGGATTGAGGATTGAGGGTTGAGGATTGAGGATTGAGGATTGAAGATTGAGGATTGAGGATTGAGGATTGAGGATTGAGAATTGCGGATTGAGGATTGAAGATTGAGTATTGAGGATTGAAGATTGAGGATTGAGGATTGAGGGTTGAGGATTGAGGATTGAGGACTGAGGATTGAGGATGAGGTCTGGGTGTTGAGGATTGAGGTTTGAGGTCTGAGGACTGAGGATTGAGGATTGAGGATTGAGGATTGAGGAATGAGGATTGAAGATTCAGTATTGAGGATTGAAGATTGAGGATTGAGGATTGAGTATTGAGGGTTGAGGATGAGAGCTGAGGGTTGAGGATTGAGGATTGAGGGCTGAGGACTGAGGATAGAGGATTGAGGATTGAGGATTGAGTATTGAGGATTGAGGATTGAGGATTGAGGATTGAGGATTGAAGATTCAGTACTGAGGATTGATGATTGAGAATTGAGGATTGAGGATTGAACATTGAGGACTGAGTGTTGAAGGTTGAGTGATGAGAATAGATGTTTGTGGATAGAGATTTGAAGATTGCAGATTGAGTATTGAGCATTGAAAACTGTGAATTGAGAATATTCTATTGAGGATTGAGGATTGACAACTGATTGTTGAGGACTCAGGGCTGAAGATTGAGGATTCAGGATTGAGGATACAGCATTGAGGTTTGAGGACTGAGGATTGAGGATTGAGGATTGAGGATTGAGGATTGAGGATTGAAGATTAAGGATTGGGTATTGAGGATTGAACATTGAGGATAGAGGATTGAGGATTGAGGATTGAGCATTGAGAATTGAAGATTGAATATTGATGATTGACGATTGAGTATTGAGGATTGAGGATTGAACATTGAGGACTGAGTGTTGAAGGTTGAGTGATGAGAATTGATGTTTGTGGATAGAGATTCGAAGATTGCAGATTGAGTGTTGAGTATTCAAAACTGTGATTTGAGGATATTCTATTGAGGATTGAGGATTGACAATTGATTTTTGAGGACTGAGGTCTGAAGATTGTGGATTCAGGATTCAGGACTCGGGATTGAGGTTGTGGACTGAGGATTGAGGGTTGAGGATTGGGGATTGAGTATTGAGGATTGAAGATTGAGGGTTGAGGATTGAAGATTGAGGATTGAGGATTGAGGATTGAGGATTGAAGATTGAGTATTGAGGATTGAAGATTGAGGATTGAGGATTTAGGATTGAGGATTGAGGATTGAAGATTGAGGATTGAGGATTGAGGATTGAGGATTGAGAATTGAGGATTGAGGATTGAGGATTGAAGATTGAGGATTGGGTATTGAGGATTGAAGAATGAGGGTCGAGGATTGAGGATTGAGGATTGAAGATTGAGTATTGAGAATTGAAGATTGACGATTGAGGATTGAGGATTGAGGATTGAGAATTGAGGATTGAGGATTGAAGATTGAGTATTGAGGATTGAAGATTGAGGATTGAGGATTTAGGATTGAGGATTGAGGATTGAGGATTGAAGATTGAGGAATGAGGATTGAGCATTGAGGATTGAGGATTGAGGATTGAAGGTTCAGTACTGAGGATTGAAGATTGAGAATTGAGGATTGAGGATTGAACATTGAAGACTGAGTGTTGAGGGTTGAGTGATGAGAATAGATGTTTGTTGATAGGGATTTGAAGATTGCAGATTGAGTATTGAGCATTGAAAGCTGTGAATTGAGGATATTCTATTGAGGATTGAGGATTGGCAACTGATTGTTGAGGACTGAGGGCTGAAGATTGAGGATTCAGCATTGAGGATTCATAATTGAGGTTTGAGGACTGAGGATTGAGGATTGAAGATTGAGTATTGAGGATTGAAGGTTGCAGATTGAGTATTGAGTGTAGAAAACTGTGAATTGAGGTTATTCTATTGAGGATGGAGGATTGGCAACTGATTGTTGAGGACTCAGGGCTGAAGATTGAGGATTCAGGATTGAGGATACAGCATTGAGGTTTGAGGACTGAGGATTGAGGATTGAGGGTTGAGGATTGAGGATGAGAGCTGAGGGTTGAGGATTGAGAATTGAGGACTGATGACTGAGGATTGAGCATTGAGAATTGAATATTGAATATTGATGATTGAAGGTTGAGGATTGAGGATTGAGGATTGAGGATTGAGGATTGAAGTTTGAGTATTGAGGATTCAAGATGGAGGATTGAGGATTGAGGTTTGAGGGTTGAGGAATGAGGATTGAGGACTGAGTATTGAAGATTCAGTATTGAGGATTGAAGATTGATGATTGAGGATTGAGGATTGAGGATTGAGGATGAGAGCTGAGGGTTGAGGATTTAGGATTGAGGGCTGAGGACTGAGGATAGAGGATTGAGAATTGAGGATTGAGGATTGAGGATTGAAGATTGAGGATTGGGTATTGAGGATTGAAGAATGAGGGTTGAAGATTGAGGATTGAGGATTGAAGATTGAGTATTCAGAATTGAAGATTGACGATTGAGGATTGAGGATTGAGGATTGAGAATTGAGGATTGAGGATTGAAGATTGAGTATTGAGGATTGAAGATTGAGGATTGAGAATTGAGGGTTGAGGATTGAGGATTGAAGATTGAGGATTGAGGATTGGGGATTAAGGACTGAGGATTGGGTATTGAGGATTGAGTATTGAGGACTGAGAATTGAGGGTTGAGGATCGAAGATTGAGTATTGAGTATTGAAGATTGAGGATTGAGGATTGAAGATTGAGGACTGAGTGTTGATGGTTGAGTGATGAGAATTGGTGTTTGTGGATTGAGATTTGAAGATTGAAGAATGGGGACTCAGTATTGAAAACTGTGAGTTGAGGATATTCTATTGAGGATTGAGGATTGACAATTGATTTTTGAGGACTGAGGTCTGAAGATTGAGGATTCAGGGTTGAGGACTCGGGATTGAGGTTTGAGGACTGAGGATTGACGGTTGAGGACTGGGGATTGAGGATTGAAGATTGAGGATTAAGGATTGAGGATTGGGGATTGAGGATCTAGGATTGGAGATTGAGTATTGAGGATTGAAGATTGAGGATTGACGATTGAGCATTGAGTATGGAGGATGAGGGCAGAGGGTTGAGGATTCAGGTTTGAGTATAGAACCCTGGGAATTCAGGATATTCTATTGAGTATTGAGAATTGAGGATTGATGGTTGAGTATTGAGGACTGAGGATTGAGGGTTGAAGATTGAGTATTGAGGATTCAGAATTGAGGTTTGAGGACTGAGGATTGAGGATTGAAGATTGAGTATTGAGGATTGAAGGTTGAGGATTGAGGATTGAGGACTGAGGATTGAGGATGAGGTCTGGGTGTTGAGGATTGAGGTTTGAGGTCTGAGGACTGAGGATTGAGGATTGGGGATTGAGGATTGAGGATTGAGGATTGAAGATTCAGTATTGAGGATTGAAGATTGAGGATTGAGGGTTGAGGATTGAGGATTGAGAATGAGAGCTGAGGGTTGAGGATTGAGGATTGAGGGCTGAGGACTGAGGATAGAGGATTGAGAATTGAGGATTGAGGATTGAGGATTGAAGATTGAGGATTGGGTATTGAGGATTGAAGAATGAGGGTTGAAGATTGAGGATTGAGGATTGAAGATTGAGTATTCAGAATTGAAGATTGACGATTGAGGATTGAGGATTGAGGATTGAGAATTGAGGATTGAGGATTGAAGATTGAGTATTGAGGATTGAAGATTGAGGATTGAGGATTGAGGGTTGAGGATTGAGGATTGAGGATTGAAGATTGAGGATTGAGGATTGAGGATTGAGGATTGAGAATTGCGGATTGAGGATTGAAGATTGAGTATTGAGGATTGAAGATTGAGGATTGAGGATTGAGGGTTGAGGATTGAGGATTGAGGACTGAGGATTGAGGATGAGGTCTGGGTGTTGAGGATTGAGGTTTGAGGTCTGAGGACTGAGGATTGAGGATTGAGGATTGAGGATTGAGGAATGAGGATTGAAGATTCAGTATTGAGGATTGAAGATTGAGGATTGAGGATTGAGTATTGAGGGTTGAGGATGAGAGCTGAGGGTTGAGGATTGAGGATTGAGGGCTGAGGACTGAGGATAGAGGATTGAGGATTGAGGATTGAGTATTGAGGATTGAGGATTGAGGATTGAGGATTGAGGATTGAAGATTCAGTACTGAGGATTGATGATTGAGAATTGAGGATTGAGGATTGAACATTGAGGACTGAGTGTTGAAGGTTGAGTGATGAGAATAGATGTTTGTGGATAGAGATTTGAAGATTGCAGATTGAGTATTGAGCATTGAAAACTGTGAATTGAGAATATTCTATTGAGGATTGAGGATTGACAACTGATTGTTGAGGACTCAGGGCTGAAGATTGAGGATTCAGGATTGAGGATACAGCATTGAGGTTTGAGGACTGAGGATTGAGGATTGAGGATTGAGGATTGAGGATTGAGGATTGAAGATTAAGGATTGGGTATTGAGGATTGAACATTGAGGATAGAGGATTGAGGATTGAGGATTGAGCATTGAGAATTGAAGATTGAATATTGATGATTGACGATTGAGTATTGAGGATTGAGGATTGAAGATTGAGTATTGATGATTGAAGATTGAGGATTGAGTATTGAGTGTTGAGGATTGAGGACGAGGACTGACGGTTGAGGATTGAGGTTTGAGGATTGAGGTGTGAGGATTGAGGACTGAGGCTTGAGGATTGAGGATTGAGCATTGAGGATTGAAGATTGAGGACTGGGGATTGCGGATTGAAGATTGAGGATTAAGGATTGAGGACTGGGGATTGAGTATGTAGGATTGGAGATTGATTATGGAGGATTCAAGATTGAGGATTGAGGATTGAGGATTGAGAATTGAGAACTGAGGATGAGGACTGAGTGTTGAGGTTTGAGGTTTGAGGAACGAGGAGTGAGGATTGAGGATTCAGGTCTGAGGATTGACGATTGAGTATTGAAGATTGAGGATTGATGACTGAGGATTGAGAATTGAGGATTGAGGATTGAGGATTGAGGACTGAGGCTTGAGGATTGAGGATTGACAATTAAGGATTGAGGATTGGGGATTGAGGATCTAGGGTTGGAGACTGATTATTGAGGATTCAAGATTGAGAATTGAGGATTGAGGATTGAGGATTGAGGATTGAGAATTGAAGATTGAGTATTGAGGACTGAAGATTGAGGATTGAGGATTGAGGATTGAGGATTGAGGATTGAGGATTGAGGATTGAGGATTGAAGATTGAGGATTGAGGATTGGGGATTGAGGATTGAGGATTGAACATTGAGGACTGAGTGTTGAGGGTTGAGTGATGAGTATTGATGTTTGTGGATAGAGACTTGAAGATTGCAGATTGAGTATTGAGTATTGAAAACTGTGAATTGAGGATATTCTATTGAGGATTGAGGATTGACAACTGATTGTTGAGGACGGAGGGCTGAAGATTGAGGATTCAGTATTGAGGATTCAGAATTGAGGTTTGAGGACTGAGGTTTGAGGATTGACGATTGAGTATTGAGGATTGAAGATTGCAGATTGAGTATTGAGTATTGAAAACTGTGAATTGAGGATATTCTATCGAGGATTGAGGATTGACAATTGATTTTTGAGGACTGAGGTCTGAAGATTGAGGATTCAGGATTGAGGACTCGGGATTGAGGTTTGAGGACTGTGGATTGAGGGTTGAGGACTGGGGATTGAGGATTGAGGATTCAGTATTGAAGTTTGAGTATTGATGACTGTGGATTGAGGATTGAGGTTTGAGGATTGAAGATTGAGAATTGAGGATTGACGATTGAGGATTGAAGATTGAGTATTGGGTATTGAGGTTTGCAGAGTGAGGATTGAGGATTGAGGATTGAGGATTGGAGATTGAGTATTGAGCACTGAAGATTGAGGATTGAGGATTGGGGATTAAGGATTGAGGATTGGGTATTCAGGATTGAGTATTGAGGATTGAGAATTGAGGGTTGATGATTGAAGATTGAGTATTGAGTATTGAAGATTGAGGATTGAGGATTGAGGATTGAGCATCGAGGATTGAAGGTTGAGGACTGGGGATTGAGGATTGAAGATTGAGGATTAAGGATTGAGGATTGGGGATTGAGGATCTAGGATTGGAGATTGATTATTGAGGATTCAAGATTGAGGACTGAGGATTGAGGATTGAGAATTGAGAACTGAGGATGAGGACTGAGGTTTGAGGATTGAGGTTTGAGGAACGAGGACTGAGGATTGAGGATTGAGGACTGAGGCTTGAGGACTGAGGGTTGAGGATTGAAGATTGAGGATTGAGGATTGAGGATTGAAGACTGAGGATTGGGGATTGGGGATTGAAGATTGAGGATTGAGGATTGAGGATTGCGGATTGAGGATTGAGGATTGAAGATTGAGTATTGAGGATTGAAGATTGAGTATTGAGTATTAATGATTGAGGATTGAGGATTGAGGATTGAATATTGAGGACTGAGTGTTGATGGTTGAGTGATGAGAAATGGTGTTTGTGGATTGAGCTTTGAAGATTGAGGAATGGGGACTCAGTATTGAAAACTGTGAATTGAGGATATCCCATTGAGGATTTAGGATTGACAATTGATTTTTGAGGACTGAGGTCTGAAGATTGAGGATTCAGGATTGAGGACTCGGGATTGAGGTTTGAGGACTGAGGATTGAGGGTTGAGGACTGGGGATTGAGGATTGAAGATTGAGGATTAAGGATTGAGGATTGGGGATTGAGGATCTAGGATTGGAGCTTGAGTATTGAGGATTGAAGATTGAGGATTGAGGATTGAGGATTGAGGATGGAGGATGAGGGCAGATGGTTGAGGATTCAGGATTGAGTGTTGAATCCTGGGAATTCAGGATACTCTATTGCGTATTGAGAACTGAGGATTGATGGTTGAGTATTGAGGACTGAGGATTGAGGGTTGAAGGTTGAGTATTGAGGATTCAGAATTGAGGTTTGAGGACTGAGGATTGAGGATTGAAGACTGAGTATTGAGGATTGAAGGTTGAGGATTGAGGATTGAGGACTGTGGATTGAGGATGAGGTCTGGGGGTTGAAGATTGAGGTTTGAGGTCTGAGGACTGAGGACCGAGGATTGGGGATTGAGGATTGAGGATTGAGGATTGAAGATTGAGGATTGAGGATTGAACATTGTTGACTGAGTGTTGAAGGTTGAGTGATGAGAATTGATGTTTGTGGATAAAGATTTGAAGGTTGCAGATGAAGTATTTAGTATTGAAAACAGTGGATTGAGGATATTCTATTGAGGATTGTGGATTGACAACTGATTGTTGAGGACTGAGGGCTGAAGATGGAGGATTCAGGATTGATGTACTCAGAATTGAGGTTTAAGGACTGAGGATTGAGGATTGAAGATTGATTATTGAGGATTGAAGATTGAGGATTGAGGATTGAAGATTGATGATTGAGGATTGAGGATTGAGGATTGAGGATTGAGGATTGAAGATTGAGGATTGGGGACTGATTGTTGAGGGTTGAGTGATGAGAATTGATGTTTGTGGATAGAGATTTGAGGATTGCAGATTGAGTGTTGAGTATTGAAAGCTGTGATTTGAGGATATTCTATTGAGGATTGAGGATTGACAACTGATTGTTGAGGACTGAGGGCTGAAGATTGAGGATTCAGGATTGAGGATTCAGGATTGGGGTTTGAGGACTGAGGATTGAGGACTGAGGATTGAGGATTGAGGATTGAAGATTGAATATTGATGGTTGAATGTTGAGGATTGAAGATTGACGATTGAGGATTGGGGATTGAAGTTTGAGTATTTAGGATTGAAGATTGAGAATTGAGGATTGAGGATTGAGGATTGACTATTAAGGATTGGTGACTGAGGAATGAAGATTGAGGATTGAGGATTGAGGATCGAGGATTGAGGATTGAGGGTTGAAGTTTCAGTATTGAGGATTGAAGATTGAGGACTGAGGATTGAGGATTGAGGATTGAGGATGAGAGCTGAGGTTTGAGGATTGAGGATTGAGGACTGAGGACTGAGGATTGAGGATAGAGAATTGAGGATTGAGGATTGAGGATTGAAGATTGAGGATTGGGTATTGAGGATTGAAGAATGAGGGTTGAGGTTTGAGGATTGAGGATTGAAGATTGTGTATTCAGAACTGAAGATTGACGATTGAGGATTGAGGATTGAGGATTGAGAATTGAGGATTGAGGATTGACGATTGAGTATTGAGGATTGAATATTGAGGATTGAGGATTGAGGATTGAGGATTGAGGATTGAGGATTGAGGATTGAGGATTGAGGATTGAGGATTGAGGATTGAGTATTGAGGATTGAGGATTGAGGATTGGGGATTGAGTATTGAAGATTCAGTACTGGGGACTGAAGATTGAGAATTGAGGATTGACGATTAAACATTGAGGACTGAGTGTTGAGGGTTGTGTGATGAGAGTAGATGTTCGTGGATATAGATTTGAACATTGCAGATTGAGTTTTGAGCCTAGAAAACTGTGAATTCAGGATATTCTAATGAGGATTGAGGATTGACAACTGATTGTTGAGGACTGAGGTCTGACGATTGAGGATTCAGTATTGAGGATTCAGGATTGCGGTTTCACGACTGAGGATTGAGGGTTGAGGACTGGGGATTGAGGATTGAAGATTGAATATTGATGATTGAAGGTTGAGGATTGAGGATTGAGGATTGAGGATTGACGATTGAAGTTTGAGTAATGGGGATTGAAGAATGAGGATTGAGGACTGAGGATTGAGGATTGAAGATTGAGTATTGAGGATTGAAGATTGACGATTGAGGATTGAGGATTGAGGATTGAGAATTGAGGATTGAGGATTGAAGATTGAGTATTGAGGATTGAAGATTGAGGATTGAGGATTGAGGGTTGAGGATTGAAGGTTGAGGATTGAGGATTGAGGACTGAGGATTGAGGATGAGGTCTGGGTGTTGAGGATTGAGGTTTGAGGTCTGAGGACTGAGGATTGAGGATTGGGGATTGAGGATTGAGGATTGAGGATTGAAGATTCAGTATTGAGGATTGAAGATTGAGGATTGAGGGTTGAGGATTGAGGATTGAGAATGAGAGCTGAGGGTTGAGGATTGAGGATTGAGGGCTGAGGACTGAGGATAGAGGATTGAGAATTGAGGATTGAGGATTGAGGATTGAAGATTGAGGATTGGGTATTGAGGATTGAAGAATGAGGGTTGAAGATTGAGGATTGAGGATTGAAGATTGAGTATTCAGAATTGAAGATTGACGATTGAGGATTGAGGATTGAGGATTGAGAATTGAGGATTGAGGATTGAAGATTGAGTATTGAGGACTGAGGATTGAGGGTTGAAGATTGAGTATTGAGGATTCAGAATTGAGGTTTGAGGACTGAGGATTGAGGATTGAAGATTGAGTATTGAGGATTGAAGGTTGAGGATTGAGGATTGAGGACTGAGGATTGAGGATGAGGTCTGGGTGTTGAGGATTGAGGTTTGAGGTCTGAGGACTGAGGATTGAGGATTGGGGATTGAGGATTGAGGATTGAGGATTGAAGATTCAGTATTGAGGATTGAAGATTGAGGATTGAGGGTTGAGGATTGAGGATTGAGAATGAGAGCTGAGGGTTGAGGATTGAGGATTGAGGGCTGAGGACTGAGGATAGAGGATTGAGAATTGAGGATTGAGGATTGAGGATTGAAGATTGAGGATTGGGTATTGAGGATTGAAGAATGAGGGTTGAAGATTGAGGATTGAGGATTGAAGATTGAGTATTCAGAATTGAAGATTGACGATTGAGGATTGAGGATTGAGGATTGAGAATTGAGGATTGAGGATTGAAGATTGAGTATTGAGGATTGAAGATTGAGGATTGAGGATTGAGGGTTGAGGATTGAGGATTGAGGATTGAAGATTGAGGATTGAGGATTGAGGATTGAGGATTGAGAATTGCGGATTGAGGATTGAAGATTGAGTATTGAGGATTGAAGATTGAGGATTGAGGATTGAGGGTTGAGGATTGAGGATTGAGGACTGAGGATTGAGGATGAGGTCTGGGTGTTGAGGATTGAGGTTTGAGGTCTGAGGACTGAGGATTGAGGATTGAGGATTGAGGATTGAGGAATGAGGATTGAAGATTCAGTATTGAGGATTGAAGATTGAGGATTGAGGATTGAGTATTGAGGGTTGAGGATGAGAGCTGAGGGTTGAGGATTGAGGATTGAGGGCTGAGGACTGAGGATAGAGGATTGAGGATTGAGGATTGAGTATTGAGGATTGAGGATTGAGGATTGAGGATTGAGGATTGAAGATTCAGTACTGAGGATTGATGATTGAGAATTGAGGATTGAGGATTGAACATTGAGGACTGAGTGTTGAAGGTTGAGTGATGAGAATAGATGTTTGTGGATAGAGATTTGAAGATTGCAGATTGAGTATTGAGCATTGAAAACTGTGAATTGAGAATATTCTATTGAGGATTGAGGATTGACAACTGATTGTTGAGGACTCAGGGCTGAAGATTGAGGATTCAGGATTGAGGATACAGCATTGAGGTTTGAGGACTGAGGATTGAGGATTGAGGATTGAGGATTGAGGATTGAGGATTGAAGATTAAGGATTGGGTATTGAGGATTGAACATTGAGGATAGAGGATTGAGGATTGAGGATTGAGCATTGAGAATTGAAGATTGAATATTGATGATTGACGATTGAGTATTGAGGATTGAGGATTGAAGATTGAGTATTGATGATTGAAGATTGAGGATTGAGTATTGAGTGTTGAGGATTGAGGACGAGGACTGACGGTTGAGGATTGAGGTTTGAGGATTGAGGTGTGAGGATTGAGGACTGAGGCTTGAGGATTGAGGATTGAGCATTGAGGATTGAAGATTGAGGACTGGGGATTGCGGATTGAAGATTGAGGATTAAGGATTGAGGACTGGGGATTGAGTATGTAGGATTGGAGATTGATTATGGAGGATTCAAGATTGAGGATTGAGGATTGAGGATTGAGAATTGAGAACTGAGGATGAGGACTGAGTGTTGAGGTTTGAGGTTTGAGGAACGAGGAGTGAGGATTGAGGATTCAGGTCTGAGGATTGACGATTGAGTATTGAAGATTGAGGATTGATGACTGAGGATTGAGAATTGAGGATTGAGGATTGAGGATTGAGGACTGAGGCTTGAGGATTGAGGATTGACAATTAAGGATTGAGGATTGGGGATTGAGGATCTAGGGTTGGAGACTGATTATTGAGGATTCAAGATTGAGAATTGAGGATTGAGGATTGAGGATTGAGGATTGAGAATTGAAGATTGAGTATTGAGGACTGAAGATTGAGGATTGAGGATTGAGGATTGAGGATTGAGGATTGAGGATTGAGGATTGAGGATTGAAGATTGAGGATTGAGGATTGGGGATTGAGGATTGAGGATTGAACATTGAGGACTGAGTGTTGAGGGTTGAGTGATGAGTATTGATGTTTGTGGATAGAGACTTGAAGATTGCAGATTGAGTATTGAGTATTGAAAACTGTGAATTGAGGATATTCTATTGAGGATTGAGGATTGACAACTGATTGTTGAGGACGGAGGGCTGAAGATTGAGGATTCAGTATTGAGGATTCAGAATTGAGGTTTGAGGACTGAGGTTTGAGGATTGACGATTGAGTATTGAGGATTGAAGATTGCAGATTGAGTATTGAGTATTGAAAACTGTGAATTGAGGATATTCTATCGAGGATTGAGGATTGACAATTGATTTTTGAGGACTGAGGTCTGAAGATTGAGGATTCAGGATTGAGGACTCGGGATTGAGGTTTGAGGACTGTGGATTGAGTGTTGAGGACTGGGGATTGAGGATTGAGGATTCAGTATTGAAGTTTGAGTATTGATGACTGTGGATTGAGGATTGAGGTTTGAGGATTGAAGATTGAGAATTGAGGATTGACGATTGAGGATTGAAGATTGAGTATTGGGTATTGAGGTTTGCAGAGTGAGGATTGAGGATTGAGGATTGAGGATTGGAGATTGAGTATTGAGCACTGAAGATTGAGGATTGAGGATTGGGGATTAAGGATTGAGGATTGGGTATTCAGGATTGAGTATTGAGGATTGAGAATTGAGGGTTGATGATTGAAGATTGAGTATTGAGTATTGAAGATTGAGGATTGAGGATTGAGGATTGAGCATCGAGGATTGAAGGTTGAGGACTGGGGATTGAGGATTGAAGATTGAGGATTAAGGATTGAGGATTGGGGATTGAGGATCTAGGATTGGAGATTGATTATTGAGGATTCAAGATTGAGGACTGAGGATTGAGGATTGAGAATTGAGAACTGAGGATGAGGACTGAGGTTTGAGGATTGAGGTTTGAGGAACGAGGACTGAGGATTGAGGATTGAGGACTGAGGCTTGAGGACTGAGGGTTGAGGATTGAAGATTGAGGATTGAGGATTGAGGATTGAAGACTGAGGATTGGGGATTGGGGATTGAAGATTGAGGATTGAGGATTGAGGATTGCGGATTGAGGATTGAGGATTGAAGATTGAGTATTGAGGATTGAAGATTGAGTATTGAGTATTAATGATTGAGGATTGAGGATTGAGGATTGAATATTGAGGACTGAGTGTTGATGGTTGAGTGATGAGAAATGGTGTTTGTGGATTGAGCTTTGAAGATTGAGGAATGGGGACTCAGTATTGAAAACTGTGAATTGAGGATATCCCATTGAGGATTTAGGATTGACAATTGATTTTTGAGGACTGAGGTCTGAAGATTGAGGATTCAGGATTGAGGACTCGGGATTGAGGTTTGAGGACTGAGGATTGAGGGTTGAGGACTGGGGATTGAGGATTGAAGATTGAGGATTAAGGATTGAGGATTGGGGATTGAGGATCTAGGATTGGAGCTTGAGTATTGAGGATTGAAGATTGAGGATTGAGGATTGAGGATTGAGGATGGAGGATGAGGGCAGATGGTTGAGGATTCAGGATTGAGTGTTGAATCCTGGGAATTCAGGATACTCTATTGCGTATTGAGAACTGAGGATTGATGGTTGAGTATTGAGGACTGAGGATTGAGGGTTGAAGGTTGAGTATTGAGGATTCAGAATTGAGGTTTGAGGACTGAGGATTGAGGATTGAAGACTGAGTATTGAGGATTGAAGGTTGAGGATTGAGGATTGAGGACTGTGGATTGAGGATGAGGTCTGGGGGTTGAAGATTGAGGTTTGAGGTCTGAGGACTGAGGACCGAGGATTGGGGATTGAGGATTGAGGATTGAGGATTGAAGATTGAGGATTGAGGATTGAACATTGTTGACTGAGTGTTGAAGGTTGAGTGATGAGAATTGATGTTTGTGGATAAAGATTTGAAGGTTGCAGATGAAGTATTTAGTATTGAAAACAGTGGATTGAGGATATTCTATTGAGGATTGTGGATTGACAACTGATTGTTGAGGACTGAGGGCTGAAGATGGAGGATTCAGGATTGATGTACTCAGAATTGAGGTTTAAGGACTGAGGATTGAGGATTGAAGATTGATTATTGAGGATTGAAGATTGAGGATTGAGGATTGAAGATTGATGATTGAGGATTGAGGATTGAGGATTGAGGATTGAGGATTGAAGATTGAGGATTGGGGACTGATTGTTGAGGGTTGAGTGATGAGAATTGATGTTTGTGGATAGAGATTTGAGGATTGCAGATTGAGTGTTGAGTATTGAAAGCTGTGATTTGAGGATATTCTATTGAGGATTGAGGATTGACAACTGATTGTTGAGGACTGAGGGCTGAAGATTGAGGATTCAGGATTGAGGATTCAGGATTGGGGTTTGAGGACTGAGGATTGAGGACTGAGGATTGAGGATTGAGGATTGAAGATTGAATATTGATGGTTGAATGTTGAGGATTGAAGATTGACGATTGAGGATTGGGGATTGAAGTTTGAGTATTTAGGATTGAAGATTGAGAATTGAGGATTGAGGATTGAGGATTGACTATTAAGGATTGGTGACTGAGGAATGAAGATTGAGGATTGAGGATTGAGGATCGAGGATTGAGGATTGAGGGTTGAAGTTTCAGTATTGAGGATTGAAGATTGAGGACTGAGGATTGAGGATTGAGGATTGAGGATGAGAGCTGAGGTTTGAGGATTGAGGATTGAGGACTGAGGACTGAGGATTGAGGATAGAGAATTGAGGATTGAGGATTGAGGATTGAAGATTGAGGATTGGGTATTGAGGATTGAAGAATGAGGGTTGAGGTTTGAGGATTGAGGATTGAAGATTGTGTATTCAGAACTGAAGATTGACGATTGAGGATTGAGGATTGAGGATTGAGAATTGAGGATTGAGGATTGACGATTGAGTATTGAGGATTGAATATTGAGGATTGAGGATTGAGGATTGAGGATTGAGGATTGAGGATTGAGGATTGAGGATTGAGGATTGAGGATTGAGGATTGAGTATTGAGGATTGAGGATTGAGGATTGGGGATTGAGTATTGAAGATTCAGTACTGGGGACTGAAGATTGAGAATTGAGGATTGACGATTAAACATTGAGGACTGAGTGTTGAGGGTTGTGTGATGAGAGTAGATGTTCGTGGATATAGATTTGAACATTGCAGATTGAGTTTTGAGCATTGAAAACTGTGAATTCAGGATATTCTAATGAGGATTGAGGATTGACAACTGATTGTTGAGGACTGAGGTCTGACGATTGAGGATTCAGTATTGAGGATTCAGGATTGCGGTTTCACGACTGAGGATTGAGGGTTGAGGACTGGGGATTGAGGATTGAAGATTGAATATTGATGATTGAAGGTTGAGGATTGAGGATTGAGGATTGAGGATTGACGATTGAAGTTTGAGTAATGGGGATTGAAGAATGAGGATTGAGGACTGAGGATTGAGGATTGAAGATTGAGTATTGAGGATTGAAGATTGCAGATTGAGTATTGAGTATTGAAAACTGTGAATTGAGGATATTCTATTGAGGATTGAGGATTGACAACTGATTGTTGAGAACTGAGGGCTGAAGATTGAGGATTCAGGATTGAGGATTCAGGATTGCGGTTTGACGACTGAGGATTGAGGGTTGAGGACTGGGGATTGAGGATTGAAGATTGAATATTGATGATTGAAGGTTGAGGATTGAGGATTGAGGATTCAGGATTGACGATTGAAGTTTGAGTAATGGGGATTGAAGAATGAGGATTGAGGACTGAGGATTGAGGATTGAAGATTAAGGATTGGGGTCTGAGGATTGAAGATTGAGGATTGAGGATTGAGGATTGAGGATTGAGGATTGAGGATTGAAGATTCAGTATTGAGGATTGAAGATTGAGGATTGAGGATTGAGTATTGAGGGTTGAGGATGAGAGCTGAGGGTTGAGGATTGAGGATTGAGGGCTGAGGACTGAGGATAGAGGATTGAGGATTGAGGATTGAGTATTGAGGATTGAGGATTGAGGATTGAGGATTGAGGATTGAAGATTCAGTACTGAGGATTGA
Source organism: Calliopsis andreniformis (assembly GCF_051401765.1). Lineage (NCBI taxonomy): Eukaryota > Metazoa > Arthropoda > Insecta > Hymenoptera > Andrenidae > Calliopsis > Calliopsis andreniformis. The sequence continues at coordinate 4,977,808 of NW_027480450.1, read as the reverse complement.
TGATTGAGAATTGAGGATTGAGGATTGAACATTGAGGACTGAGTGTTGAAGGTTGAGTGATGAGAATAGATGTTTGTGGATAGAGATTTGAAGATTGCAGATTGAGTATTGAGCATTGAAAACTGTGAATTGAGAATATTCTATTGAGGATTGAGGATTGACAACTGATTGTTGAGGACTCAGGGCTGAAGATTGAGGATTCAGGATTGAGGATACAGCATTGAGGTTTGAGGACTGAGGATTGAGGATTGAGGATTCAGGATTGAGGATTGAGGATTGAAGATTAAGGATTGGGTATTGAGGATTGAACATTGAGGATAGAGGATTGAGGATTGAGGATTGAGGATTGAGAATTGAAGATTGAATATTGATGATTGAAATTGAGGGTTGAGGATTGAGGGTTGTGGATTGAGGACGAGGACTGAGGGTTGAGTATTGATGTTTGACGTCTGAGGATTGAGGATTGAGGACTGAGAATTGAGGATTGAGGATTGAGGATTGAGGATTGAAGATTGAGTATTGAGAATTGAAGATTGAGGATTGAGGTTTGGGGATTAAGGATTGAGGATTGGGAGTTTAGGATTGAAGATTGAGTATTGAGAATCGAAGATTGAGGTTTGAGGATTGAAGATTGAGGATTGAGGATTGAAGATTGAGGATTGGGGTTTGAGGATTGACGATTGAGAATTGAGGATTGAGGATTGAGGATTGAGGATAGAGGTTTGAGGATCGAGGTTTGAGTATTGAATCCAGAAAACTCAGGACGTTCTATTGAGTATTGAGAATTGAGGATTAACGGTTGAGTATTGAGGATTGAGGATTGAGGATTGAGGACTCAGTATTGAAGATTGAGGATTGATGATTGAGGATTGAGGATTGAGGATTGAGGATTGAGGATTGAGGATTGATGATTGAGGTTCGAGTATTGAAGATTGAGGATTGATGATTGAGGATTGGGGATTGAAGATTGAGGATTGGGGATTGAGGATTGACGATTGAGGATTGAGTATTGGGGATTGAGAATTGAGGATTGAGGATTGAAGATTGAGCATTGAGTATTGAAGATTGAGGATTGAGGATTGAGGATTGAAGATTGAGGACTGAGTGTTGAGGGTTGAGTGATGAGAATTGATGTCTGTGGATTGAGATTTGAAGATTGAAGAATGGGGATTGAGTATTGAAACCTGTGAATTGAGGATATTCTATTGAGGTTTGAGGATTGACAATTGATTTTTGAGGACTGAGGTCTGAAGATTGAGGATTCACGATTGAGGGTTCGGGATTGAGGTTTGAGGACTGATGATTGCGTGTTGAGGATTGAGGATTGAGGATTGACGCTTGAGGATTGAGGGTTGAGGATGGCGGATTGAAGAGTGAGGACTGAGTGTTGAGGATTGAGTGTTGAGAATTGATCTTTGAGGATTAAGATTTGATTATTGAATATTGTGAATTGAGTATAGAACCATGAGAATTCAGGATATTCTATTGAGTATTGAGAATTGAAGGTTGATGGTTGACTATTAAGGATTGATGGTTGAGTGTTGTGTGTTGTATATTGAGGATTGAGGATTGAGGATTGAGGACTGAGGATTGAGGATTGAGGATTGAGGATTGAGGACTGAGTATTGAAGATTCAGTATTGAGGATTGAAGATTGAGGATTGAGGATTGAGGATTGAGGATTGAGGATGAGAGCTGAGGGTTGAGGATTGAGGATTGAGGATTGAGGATTGAGGATTGAGGACTGAGGATTGGGGACTGAGGATTGAAGATTGAGGATTGAGGATTGAAGATTCAGTATTGAGGATTGAAGATTGAGGTTTGGGTATTGAGGATTGAAGAATGAGGATTGAGGACTGAGGATTGAGGATTGAAGATTGAGTATTCAGAATTGATGATTGACGATTGAGGATTGAGCATTGAGGATTGAGAATTGAGGATTGAGGATTGAGGATTGAAGATTAAGGATTGGGTATTGAGGATTGAACATTGAGGATAGAGGATTGAGGATTGAGGATTGAGCATTGAGAATTGAAGATTGAATATTGATGATTGAAGATTGAGGATTGAGGGTTGGGGATTGAAGATTGAGTATTGATGATTGAAGAAGGAGCATTGAGTATTGAGGGTTGAGGATTGAGGACGAGGACTGACGGTTGAGGATTGAGGTTTGAGGATAGAGGATTGAGGACTGAGGCTGGAGGAATGAGGATTGAGCATTGAGGATTGAAGATTGAGGACTGGGGATTGAGGATTGAAGATTGAGGATTAAGGATTGAGGATTGGGGATTGAGGATCTAGGATTGGAGATTGATTATTGAGGATTCAAGGTTGAGGATTGAGGATTGAGGATTGAGAATTGAGAACTGAGGATGAGGACTGACGGATGAGGTTTGAGGTTTCAGGAACGAGGAGTGAGGATTGAGGATTGTGGACTGAGGATTGACGATTGAGTAGTGAAAATTGAGGATTGATGACTGAGGATTGAGGATTGAAGATTAAGGATTGAGGATTGAGGATTGAGGACTGAGTCTTGAGGATTGAGGATTGAGGATTAAGGATTGAGGATTGGGGATCGAGGATCTAGGATTGGAGACTGATTATTGAGGATTCAAGATTGAGTATTGAGGATTGAGGATTGAGGATTGAGGATTGAGGATTGAAGATTGAGTATTGAGGACTGAAGATTGAGGATTGAGGATTGAGGATTGAGGATTGAGGATTGAGGATTGAGGATTGAAGACTGAGGATTGGGGATTGAGGATTGAAGATTGACGATTGAGGATTGAGGATTGCGGATTGAGGATTGAGGATTGAAATTACAGTATTGAGAATTGAAGATTGAGAATTGAGGATTGAGGATTAAACATTGAGGACTGAGTGTTGAGGGTTGAGTGATGAGAATTGATGTTTGTGGATAGAGATTTGAAGATTGCAGATTGAGTATTGAGTATTGAAAACTGTGAATTGAGGATATTCTATTGAGGATTGAGGATTGACAACTGATTGTTGAGGACGGAGGGCTGAAGATTGAGGATTCAGTATTGAGGATTCAGAATTGTGGTTCGAGGATTGAGGATTGAGGATTGAGAATTGAAGATTGAATATTGATGATTGAAGATTGAGGATTGAGGATTGAGGGTTGTGGACTGAGGACGAGGACTGAGGGTTGAGTATTGATGTTTGAGGTCTGAGGTATTCGGATTGAGGATTGAGAATTGAGGATTGAGGATTGAGGATTGAGGATTGAAGATTGAGTATTGAGGATTGAAGATTGAGGATTGAGGATTGGGGATTAAGGATTGAGGATTGGGAATTGAGGATTGAAGATTGAGTATTGAGGATTGAAGATTGAGGTTTGAGGTTTGAAGGTTGAGGATTGAGGATTGAAGATTGAGGACTGGGGTTTGCGGATTGACGATTGAGAATTGAGGACTGAGGACTGAGGATTGAGGATAGAGGTTTGAGGATCGAGGTTTGAGTATTGAATCCAGACAACTCAGGATGTGATGTCTGTGGATTGAGATTTGAAGATTGAAGAATGGGGTTGAGTATTCAAATCTGTGAATTGAGGATATTCTATTGAGGTTTGAGGATTGACAATTGATTTTTGAGGACTGAGGTCTGAAGATTGAGGATTCAGGATTCAGGATTCGGGATTGAGGTTTGAGGACTGAGGATTGAGTATTGAGGATTGAGGATTTAGGATTGACGCTTGAGGATTGAGGGTTGATGATGGCGGATTGAAGAGTGAGGACTGAGTGTTGAGGATTGAGTGTTGAGAATTGATCTTTGAGGATTAAGATTTGAGTATTGAATATTGTGGATTGAGTAAAGAACCATGAGAATTCAGGATATTCTATTGAGTATTGAGAATTGAAGATTGATGGTTGAGTATTGAGGATTGATGGTTGAGTGTTGTGTATTGTATATTGAGGATTGAGGATTGAGGATTGAGGATTGAGGATTGAGGATTGAGGATTGAAGATTGAGTATTGATGATTGAAGATTGAGGATTGAGTATTGAGGCTGGAGGATTGAGGACGAGGACTGACGGTTGAGGATTGAGGTTTGAGGGTGGAGGATTGAGGCTAGAGGACTGAAGCTTGAGGATTGAGGATTGAGCATTGAGGATTGAAGATTGAGGACTGGGGATTGAGGATTGAAGATTGAGGATTAAGGATTGTGGGTTGGGGAATGAGGATCTAGGATTGGAGATTGATTATTGAGGATTCAATGTGAGGATTGAGGATTGAGCATTGAGAATTGAGAATTGAGGATGTGGACTGAGGGTTGAGGATTGAGGTTTGAGGAACGAGTATTGAGGCTTGAAGATTGAGGACGTGGACGGACGGTTGAGGATTGAGGTTTGAGGATTGAGGATTGGGGATTGAGGACTGAGGCTTGAGGATTGAGGATTGAGGGTTACGAATTGAGGATTGGAGATTGACGACTGAGGCTTGAGGATTGAGGATTGAGGGTTGAGGATTGAGGACTGAGGCCTGAGGATTGAGGATTGAGGATTAAGGATTGAGGATTGGGGATTGAGGATCTAGGATTGGAGATTGATTATTGAGGATTCAAGATTGTGTATTGAGGATTGAGGTTTGAGGATTGAGGATTGAGGATTGAAGGTTGAGAATTGAGGACTGAAGATTGAGGATTGAGGATTGAGGATTGATGATTGAGGATTGAGGATTGAGGATTGAAGACTGAGGATTGGGGATTGAGGATTGAAGATTGAGGATTGAGGATTGAGGATTGCGGATTGAGGATTGAGGTTTGAAAATACAGTATTGAGAATTGAAGATTGAGAATTGAGGATTGATTATTGAACATTGAGGACTGAGTGTTGAGGGTTGAGTGATGAGTATTGCTGTTTGTGGATAGAGATTTGAAGATTGCAGATTGAGTATTGAGTATTGAAAACTGTGAATTGAGGATATTCTATTGAGGATTGAGGATTGACGTCTGATTGTTGAGGACGTAGGGCTGAAGATTGAGGATTCAGTATTGAGGATTCAGAATTGAGGTTTGAGGACTGAAGTTTGAGGATTGAAGATTGAGTATTGAGGATTGAAGATTGCAGATTGAGTATTGAGTATTGAAAACTGTGAATTGAGGATATTCTATTGAGGATTGAGGATTGACAACTGATTGTTGAGGACTCAGGGCTGAAGATTGAGGATTCAGGATTGAGGATTCAGGATTGAGGTTTGAGGACTGAGGAATGAGGATTGAGGATTGAGGATTGAGGATTGAGGATTGAAGATTGAGGATTGGGTATTGAGGATTGAACATTGAGGACAGAGGATTGAGGATTGAGGATTGAGGATTGAGAATTGAAGATTGAATATTGATGATTGAAGATTGAGGATTGAGGATTCAGGGTTGTGGATTGAGGACGAGGACTGGGGGTTGAGTATTGATGTTTGACGTCTGAGGATTGAGGATTGAGGATTGAGAATTGAGGATTGAGGATTGAGGATTGATGATTGAAGACTGAGTATTGAGGATTGAAGGTTGAGGTTTGAGGATTGGGGATTGCGGATTGAGGATTGAAGATTGAGGATTGGGGTTTGAGGATTGACGATTGAGAATTGAGGGTTGAGGATTGAGGATTGAGAATAGATGTTTGACGATCGAGGTTTGAGTATTGAATGCAGAAAACTCAGGATGTCCTATTGAGTATTGAGAATTGAGGATTAACGGTTGAGTATTGAGGATTGAGGATTGAGGATTGAGGACTCAGTATTGGAGATTGAGGATTGATGATTGAGGATTGAGGATTGAGGATTGAGGATTGAGGATTGAGGATTGTGGATTGAGGTTCGAGTATTGAAGATTGAGGATTGATGATTGAGGATTGGGGATTGAAGATTGAGGATTGGGGATTGAGGATTCACGATTGAGGATTGGGTATTGAGGATTGAGAATTGAGGATTGGGGATTGAAGATTGAGCATTGAGTATTGAAGATTGAGCATTGAGGATTGAGGATTGAAGATTGAGGACTGAGTGTTGAGGGTTGAGTGATGAGAGTTGATGGCTGTGGATTGAGATTTGAAGATTGAAGAATGGGGATTGAGTATTGAAAACTGTGAATTGAGGATATTCTATTGAGGATTGAGGATTGACAACTGATTTTTGAGGACTGAGGTCTGAAGACTGAGGATTCAGGATTGAGGAATCGGGATTGAGGTTTGAGGACTGAGGATTGAGTGTTGAGGATTGAGGATTGAGGATCGACGATTGAGGATTGAGGTTTGAGGAACGAGTATAGAGGCTTGAGGATTGAGGACGGGGACGGTCGGTTGAGGATTGAGGTTTGAGGATTGAGGATTGGGGATTGAGGACTGAGGCTTGAGGATTGAGGGTTGAGGGTTAAGGATTGAGGATTGGGGATTGTGGATCTAGGATTGGAGATTGGTTATTGAGGATTCAAGATTGAGGATTGAGGACAGAGGATTGAGGATTGAGGACTGAGGATTGAAGATTGAGTAATGAGGATTGAAGTTTGAGGATTGAGGATTGAGGATTGAGGATTGAGGATTGAGGATTGAGGATTGAGGACTGAGGATTGGGGACTGAGGATTGAAGATTGAGGATTGGGGATTGAAGATTCAGTATTGAGGATTGAAGATTGAGGATTGAGGATTGAGGATTGAGGATTGAGGATGAGAGCTAAGGTTGAGGATTGAGGATTGCGGACTGAGGACTGAGGATTGAGGATTGAGAATTGAGGATTGAGGATTGAGGATTGAAGATTGAGGATTGGGTATTGAGGATTGAAGAATGAGAGTTGAGGATTGAGGATTGAGGATTGAAGATTGAGTATTCAGAATTGAAGATTGACGATTGAGGATTGAGGATTGAGGATTGATAATTGAGGATTGAGGATTGAAGATTGAGTATTGAGGATTGAAGATTGAGGATTGAGGATTGAGGATTGAGGATTGAGGATTGAGGATTGAAGATTGAGGATTGAGGATTGTGTATTGAGGATTGAGGATTGAGGATTGAAGATTGAGGACTGGGGATTGAGGATTGAAGATTGAGGATTAAGGATTGAGTGTTGGGGATTGAGGATTGACAATCGAAGATTGAATATTGATGATTGAAGATTGAGGATTGAGGATTGAGTGTTGGGGATTGAGGACGAGGACTGAGGGTTGAGTATTGATGTTTGAGGTCTGAGGATTGGGGATTGAGGATTGAGAATTGAGGATTGAGGATTGAGGACTGAGGATTGAAGATTGAGTATTGAGGATTGAATATTGAGGATTGAGGATTGAGGGTTGGGGATTGAGGATCCAGGATTGGAGATTGATTACTGAGGATTCAAGATTGAGGATTGAGGATTGAGGATTGAGAATTGAGAACTGAGGATGAGGACTCAGGGTTGAGGTTTGAGGTTTGAGGAACGAGGAGAGAGGATTGAGGATTGATGACTGAGGATTGACGATTGAGTATTGAAGATTGAGGATTGATGACTGAGGATTGAGGATTGAGGATTGAGGGTTGAGGATTGAGGACTGAGGCCTGAGGATTGAGGATTGAGGATTAAGGATTGAGGATTGGGTATTGAGGATCTAGGATTGGAGATTGATTATTGAGGATTCAAGATTGTGTATTGAGGATTGAGGTTTGAGGATTCAGGATTGAGGATTGAAGGTTGAGAATTGAAGACTGAAGATTGTGGATTGAGGATTGAGGATTGATGATTGAGGATTGAGGATTCAGGATTGAAGACTGAGGATTGGGGATTGAGGATTGAAGATTGAGGATTGAGGATTGAGGATTGCGGATTGAGGATTGAGGTTTGAAAATACAGTATTGAGAATTGAAGATTGAGAATTGAGGATTGAGTATTGAACATTGAGGACCGTGTGTTGAGGGTTGAGTGATGAGTATTGCTGTTTGTGGATAGAGATTTGAAGATTGCAGATTGAGTATTGAGTATTGAAAACTGTGAATTGAGGATATTCTATTGAGGATTGAGGATTGACATCTGAATGTTGAGGACGTATTGCTGAAGATTGAGGATTCAGTATTGAGGATTCAGAATTGAGGTTTGAGGACTGAAGTTTGAGGATTGAAGATTGAGTATTGAGGATTGAAGATTGCAGATTGAGTATTGAGTATTGAAAACTGTGAATTGAGGATATTCCATTGAGGATTGAGGATTGACAACTGATTGTTGAGGACTCAGGGCTGAAGATTGAGGATTCAGGATTGAGTATTCAGGATTGAGGTTTGAGGACTGAGGATTGAGGATTGAGGATTGAGGATTGAGGATTAAGGATTGAAGATTGAGGATTGGGTATTGAGGATTGAACATTGAGGACACAGGATTGAGGATTGAGGATTGAGGATTGAGAATTGAAGATTGAATATTGATGATTGAAGATTGAGGATTGAGGATTGAGGGTTGTGGATTGAGGACGAGGACTGAGGGTTGAGTATTGATGTTTGACGTCTGAGGATTGAGGATTGAGGATTGAGAATTGAGGATTGTGGATTGAGGATTGAGGATTGAAGACTGAGTATTGAGGATTGAAGATTGAGGTTTGAGGATTGGGGATTAAGGAGTGAGGATTGGGAGTTGAGGATTGAAGATTGAGTATTGAGGATTGAAGATTGAGGTTTGAGGATTGAAGATTGAGGATTGAGGATTGAAGATTGAGGATTGGGGTTTGAGGATTGACGATTGAGAATTGAGGATTGAGGATTGAGGATTGAGAATAGATGTTTGAGGATCGAGGTTTGAGTATTGAATCCAGAAAACTCAGGATGTCCTATTGAGTATTGAGAATTGAGGATTAACGGTTGAGTATTGAGGATTGAGGATTGAGGATTGAGGACTCAGTATTGGAGATTGAGGATTGATGATTGAGGATTGAGGATTGAGGATTGTGGATTGAGGTTCGAGTATTGAAGATTGAGGATTGATGATTGAGGATTGGGGATTGAAGATTGAGGATTGGGGATTGAGGATTGACGATTGAGGATTGGGTATTGAGGATTGAGAATTGAGGATTGAGGATTGAAGATTGAGCATTGAGTATTGAAGATTGAGGATTGAGGATTGAGGATTGAAGATTGAGGACTGAGTGTTGAGGGTTGAGTGATGGGAGTTGATGTCTGTGGATTGAGATTTGAAGATTGAAGAATGGGGATTGAGTATTGAAAACTGTGAATTGAGGATATTCTATTGAGGATTGAGGATTGACAATTGATTTTTGAGGACTGAGGTCTGAGGATTGAGGATTTAGGATTGAGGATTCGGGATTGAGGTTTGAGGACTGAGGATTGAGTGTTGAGGATTGAGGATTGAGGATTGACGCTTGAGGATTGAGGTTTGAGGAACGAGTATAGAGGCTTGAGGATTGAGGACGGGGACGGTCGGTTGAGGATTGAGGTTTGAGGATTGAGGATTGGGGATTGAGGACTGAGGCTTGAGGATTGAGGGTTGAGGGTTAAGGATTGAGGATTGGGGATTGAGGATCTAGGATTGGAGATTGGTTATTGATGATTCAAGATTGAGGATTGAGGACAGAGGATTGAGGATTGAGGACTGAGGATTGAAGATTGAGTATTGAGGATTGAAGTTTGAGGATTGAGGAATGAGGATTGAGGATTGAGGATTGAGGATTGAGGATGAGAGCTAAGGTTGAGGATTGAGGATTGAGGACTGAGGACTGAGGATTGAGGATTGAGAATTGAGGATTGAGGATTGAGGATTGAAGATTGAGGATGGGGTATTGAGGATTGAAGAATGAGGGTTGAGGATTGAGGATTGAGGATTGAAGATTGAGTATTCAGAATTGAAGATTGACGATTGAGGATTGAGGATTGAGGATTGATAATTGAGGATTGAGGATTGAGGATTGAAGATTAAGGATTGGGAATTGAGGATTGAACATTGAGGATAGAGGATTGAGGATTGAGGATTGAGCATTGAGAATTGAAGATTGAATATTGATGATTGAAGATTGGGGATTGAGGGTTGGGGATTGAAGATTGAGTATTGATGATTGAAGATTGAGCATTGAGTATTGAGGGTTGAGGATTGAGGACGAGGACTGACGGTTGAGGATTGAGGTTTGAGGATAGAGGATTGAGTATTGAAGATTGAGGATTGATGATTGAGGATTGGGGATTGAAGATTGAGGATTGGGGATTGAGGATTGACGATTGAGGATTGGGTATTGAGGATTGAGAATTGAGGATTGAGGATTGAAGATTGAGCATTGAGTATTGAAGATTGAGTATTGAGGATTGAGGATTGAAGATTGAGGACTGAGTGTTGAGGGTTGAGTGATGAGAGTTGATGTCTGTGGATTGAGATTTGAAGATTGAAGAATGGGGATTGAGTATTGAAAACTGTGAATTGAGGATATTCTATTGAGGATTGAGGATTGACAATTGATTTTTTAGGACTGAGGTCTGAAGATTGAGGATTCAGGATTGAGGATTCGGGATTGAGGTTTGAGGACTGAGGATTGAGTGTTGAGGATTGAGGATTGAGGATTGACGCTTGAGGATTGAGGTTTGAGGAACGAGTATAGAGGCTTGAGGATTGAGGACGGGGACGGTCGGTTGAGGATTGAGGTTTGAGGATTGAGGATTGGGGATTGAGGACTGAGGCTTGAGGATTGAGGGTTGAGGGTTAAGGATTGAGGATTGGGGATTGAGGATCTAGGATTGGAGATTGGTTATTGAGGATTCAAGATTGAGGATTGAGGACAGAGGATTGAGGATTGAGGACTGAGGATTGAAGATTGAGTATTGAGGATTGAAGTTTGAGGATTGAGGAATGAGGATTGAGGATTGAGGATTGAGGATTGAGGATTGAGGACTGAGGATTGGGGACTGAGGATTGAAGATTGAGGATTGGGGATTGAAGATCGAGGATTGGGGATTTAAGATTCAGTATTGAGGATTGAAGATTGAGGATTGAGGATTGAGGATTGAGGATTGAGGATGAGAGCTAAGGTTGAGGATTGAGGATTGAGGACTGAGGACTGAGGATTGAGGATTGAGAATTGAGGATTGAGGATTGAGGATTGAAGATTGAGGATGGGGTATTGAGGATTGAAGAATGAGGGTTGAGGATTGAGGATTGAGGATTGAAGATTGAGTATTCAGAATTGAAGATTGACGATTGAGGATTGAGGATTGAGGATTGATAATTGAGGATTGAGGATTGAGGATTGAAGATTAAGGATTGGGAATTGAGGATTGAACATTGAGGATAGAGGATTGAGGATTGAGGATTGAGCATTGAGAATTGAAGATTGAATATTGATGATTGAAGATTGGGGATTGAGGGTTGGGGATTGAAGATTGAGTATTGATGATTGAAGATTGAGCATTGAGTATTGAGGGTTGAGGATTGAGGACGAGGACTGACGGTTGAGGATTGAGGTTTGAGGATAGAGGATTGAGTATTGAAGATTGAGGATTGATGATTGAGGATTGGGGATTGAAGATTGAGGATTGGGGATTGAGGATTGACGATTGAGGATTGGGTATTGAGGATTGAGAATTGAGGATTGAGGATTGAAGATTGAGCATTGAGTATTGAAGATTGAGGATTGAGGATTGAGGATTGAAGATTGAGGACTGAGTGTTGAGGGTTGAGTGATGAGAGTTGATGTCTGTGGATTGAGATTTGAAGATTGAAGAATGGGGATTGAGTATTGAAAACTGTGAATTGAGGATATTCTATTGAGGATTGAGGATTGACAATTGATTTTTGAGGACTGAGGTCTGAAGATTGAGGATTCAGGATTGAGGATTCGGGATTGAGGTTTGAGGACTGAGGATTGAGTGTTGAGGATTGAGGATTGAGGATTGACGCTTGAGAATTGAGGTTTGAGGAACGAGTATAGAGGCTTGAGGATTGAGGACGGGGACGGTCGGTTGAGGATTGAGGTTTGAGGATTGAGGATTGGGGATTGAGGACTGAGGCTTGAGGATTGAGGGTTGAGGGTTAAGGATTGAGGATTGGGGATTGAGGATCTAGGATTGGAGATTGGTTATTGAGGATTCAAGATTGAGGATTGAGGACAGAGGATTGAGGATTGAGGACTGAGGATTGAAGATTGAGTATTGAGGATTGAAGTTTGAGGATTGAGGATTGAGGATTGAGGATTGGGGATTGAAGATTGAGGATTGAGGATTGAGGATTGAGGATTGAGGATTGAGGATTGAAGATTGAGGATTGAGGATTGTGTATTGAGGATTGAGGATTGAGGATTGAAGATTGAGGACTGGGGATTGAGGATTGAAGATTGAGGATTAAGGATTGAGTGTTGGGGATTGAGGATTGACAATCGAAGATTGAATATTGATGATTGAAGATTGAGGATTGAGGATTGAGTGTTGGGGATTGAGGACGAGGACTGAGGGTTGAGTATTGATGTTTGAGGTCTGAGGATTGGGGATTGAGGATTGAGAATTGAGGATTGAGGATTGAGGACTGAGGATTGAAGATTGAGTATTGAGGATTGAATATTGAGGATTGAGGATTGAGGGTTGGGGATTGAGGATCCAGGATTGGAGATTGATTACTGAGGATTCAAGATTGAGGATTGAGGATTGAGGATTGAGAATTGAGAACTGAGGATGAGGACTCAGGGTTGAGGTTTGAGGTTTGAGGAACGAGGAGAGAGGATTGAGGATTGATGACTGAGGATTGACGATTGAGTATTGAAGATTGAAGATTGATGACTGAGGATTGAGGATTGAGGATTGAGGGTTGAGGATTGAGGACTGAGGCCTGAGGATTGAGGATTGAGGATTAAGGATTGAGGATTGGGTATTGAGGATCTAGGATTGGAGATTGATTATTGAGGATTCAAGATTGTGTATTGAGGATTGAGGTTTGAGGATTCAGGATTGAGGATTGAAGGTTGAGAATTGAAGACTGAAGATTGTGGATTGAGGATTGAGGATTGATGATTGAGGATTGAGGATTCAGGATTGAAGACTGAGGATTGGGGATTGAGGATTGAAGATTGAGGATTGAGGATTGAGGATTGCGGATTGAGGATTGAGGTTTGAAAATACAGTATTGAGAATTGAAGATTGAGAATTGAGGATTGAGTATTGAACATTGAGGACCGTGTGTTGAGGGTTGAGTGATGAGTATTGCTGTTTGTGGATAGAGATTTGAAGATTGCAGATTGAGTATTGAGTATTGAAAACTGTGAATTGAGGATATTCTATTGAGGATTGAGGATTGACATCTGAATGTTGAGGACGTATTGCTGAAGATTGAGGATTCAGTATTGAGGATTCAGAATTGAGGTTTGAGGACTGAAGTTTGAGGATTGAAGATTGAGTATTGAGGATTGAAGATTGCAGATTGAGTATTGAGTATTGAAAACTGTGAATTGAGGATATTCCATTGAGGATTGAGGATTGACAACTGATTGTTGAGGACTCAGGGCTGAAGATTGAGGATTCAGGATTGAGTATTCAGGATTGAGGTTTGAGGACTGAGGATTGAGGATTGAGGATTGAGGATTGAGGATTAAGGATTGAAGATTGAGGATTGGGTATTGAGGATTGAACATTGAGGACACAGGATTGAGGATTGAGGATTGAGGATTGAGAATTGAAGATTGAATATTGATGATTGAAGATTGAGGATTGAGGATTGAGGGTTGTGGATTGAGGACGAGGACTGAGGGTTGAGTATTGATGTTTGACGTCTGAGGATTGAGGATTGAGGATTGAGAATTGAGGATTGTGGATTGAGGATTGAGGATTGAAGACTGAGTATTGAGGATTGAAGATTGAGGTTTGAGGATTGGGGATTAAGGAGTGAGGATTGGGAGTTGAGGATTGAAGATTGAGTATTGAGGATTGAAGATTGAGGTTTGAGGATTGAAGATTGAGGATTGAGGATTGAAGATTGAGGATTGGGGTTTGAGGATTGACGATTGAGAATTGAGGATTGAGGATTGAGGATTGAGAATAGATGTTTGAGGATCGAGGTTTGAGTATTGAATCCAGAAAACTCAGGATGTCCTATTGAGTATTGAGAATTGAGGATTAACGGTTGAGTATTGAGGATTGAGGATTGAGGATTGAGGACTCAGTATTGGAGATTGAGGATTGATGATTGAGGATTGAGGATTGAGGATTGTGGATTGAGGTTCGAGTATTGAAGATTGAGGATTGATGATTGAGGATTGGGGATTGAAGATTGAGGATTGGGGATTGAGGATTGACGATTGAGGATTGGGTATTGAGGATTGAGAATTGAGGATTGAGGATTGAAGATTGAGCATTGAGTATTGAAGATTGAGGATTGAGGATTGAGGATTGAAGATTGAGGACTGAGTGTTGAGGGTTGAGTGATGGGAGTTGATGTCTGTGGATTGAGATTTGAAGATTGAAGAATGGGGATTGAGTATTGAAAACTGTGAATTGAGGATATTCTATTGAGGATTGAGGATTGACAATTGATTTTTGAGGACTGAGGTCTGAGGATTGAGGATTTAGGATTGAGGATTCGGGATTGAGGTTTGAGGACTGAGGATTGAGTGTTGAGGATTGAGGATTGAGGATTGACGCTTGAGGATTGAGGTTTGAGGAACGAGTATAGAGGCTTGAGGATTGAGGACGGGGACGGTCGGTTGAGGATTGAGGTTTGAGGATTGAGGATTGGGGATTGAGGACTGAGGCTTGAGGATTGAGGGTTGAGGGTTAAGGATTGAGGATTGGGGATTGAGGATCTAGGATTGGAGATTGGTTATTGATGATTCAAGATTGAGGATTGAGGACAGAGGATTGAGGATTGAGGACTGAGGATTGAAGATTGAGTATTGAGGATTGAAGTTTGAGGATTGAGGAATGAGGATTGAGGATTGAGGATTGAGGATTGAGGATGAGAGCTAAGGTTGAGGATTGAGGATTGAGGACTGAGGACTGAGGATTGAGGATTGAGAATTGAGGATTGAGGATTGAGGATTGAAGATTGAGGATGGGGTATTGAGGATTGAAGAATGAGGGTTGAGGATTGAGGATTGAGGATTGAAGATTGAGTATTCAGAATTGAAGATTGACGATTGAGGATTGAGGATTGAGGATTGATAATTGAGGATTGAGGATTGAGGATTGAAGATTAAGGATTGGGAATTGAGGATTGAACATTGAGGATAGAGGATTGAGGATTGAGGATTGAGCATTGAGAATTGAAGATTGAATATTGATGATTGAAGATTGGGGATTGAGGGTTGGGGATTGAAGATTGAGTATTGATGATTGAAGATTGAGCATTGAGTATTGAGGGTTGAGGATTGAGGACGAGGACTGACGGTTGAGGATTGAGGTTTGAGGATAGAGGATTGAGTATTGAAGATTGAGGATTGATGATTGAGGATTGGGGATTGAAGATTGAGGATTGGGGATTGAGGATTGACGATTGAGGATTGGGTATTGAGGATTGAGAATTGAGGATTGAGGATTGAAGATTGAGCATTGAGTATTGAAGATTGAGTATTGAGGATTGAGGATTGAAGATTGAGGACTGAGTGTTGAGGGTTGAGTGATGAGAGTTGATGTCTGTGGATTGAGATTTGAAGATTGAAGAATGGGGATTGAGTATTGAAAACTGTGAATTGAGGATATTCTATTGAGGATTGAGGATTGACAATTGATTTTTTAGGACTGAGGTCTGAAGATTGAGGATTCAGGATTGAGGATTCGGGATTGAGGTTTGAGGACTGAGGATTGAGTGTTGAGGATTGAGGATTGAGGATTGACGCTTGAGGATTGAGGTTTGAGGAACGAGTATAGAGGCTTGAGGATTGAGGACGGGGACGGTCGGTTGAGGATTGAGGTTTGAGGATTGAGGATTGGGGATTGAGGACTGAGGCTTGAGGATTGAGGGTTGAGGGTTAAGGATTGAGGATTGGGGATTGAGGATCTAGGATTGGAGATTGGTTATTGAGGATTCAAGATTGAGGATTGAGGACAGAGGATTGAGGATTGAGGACTGAGGATTGAAGATTGAGTATTGAGGATTGAAGTTTGAGGATTGAGGAATGAGGATTGAGGATTGAGGATTGAGGATTGAGGATTGAGGACTGAGGATTGGGGACTGAGGATTGAAGATTGAGGATTGGGGATTGAAGATCGAGGATTGGGGATTTAAGATTCAGTATTGAGGATTGAAGATTGAGGATTGAGGATTGAGGATTGAGGATTGAGGATGAGAGCTAAGGTTGAGGATTGAGGATTGAGGACTGAGGACTGAGGATTGAGGATTGAGAATTGAGGATTGAGGATTGAGGATTGAAGATTGAGGATGGGGTATTGAGGATTGAAGAATGAGGGTTGAGGATTGAGGATTGAGGATTGAAGATTGAGTATTCAGAATTGAAGATTGACGATTGAGGATTGAGGATTGAGGATTGATAATTGAGGATTGAGGATTGAGGATTGAAGATTAAGGATTGGGAATTGAGGATTGAACATTGAGGATAGAGGATTGAGGATTGAGGATTGAGCATTGAGAATTGAAGATTGAATATTGATGATTGAAGATTGGGGATTGAGGGTTGGGGATTGAAGATTGAGTATTGATGATTGAAGATTGAGCATTGAGTATTGAGGGTTGAGGATTGAGGACGAGGACTGACGGTTGAGGATTGAGGTTTGAGGATAGAGGATTGAGTATTGAAGATTGAGGATTGATGATTGAGGATTGGGGATTGAAGATTGAGGATTGGGGATTGAGGATTGACGATTGAGGATTGGGTATTGAGGATTGAGAATTGAGGATTGAGGATTGAAGATTGAGCATTGAGTATTGAAGATTGAGGATTGAGGATTGAGGATTGAAGATTGAGGACTGAGTGTTGAGGGTTGAGTGATGAGAGTTGATGTCTGTGGATTGAGATTTGAAGATTGAAGAATGGGGATTGAGTATTGAAAACTGTGAATTGAGGATATTCTATTGAGGATTGAGGATTGACAATTGATTTTTGAGGACTGAGGTCTGAAGATTGAGGATTCAGGATTGAGGATTCGGGATTGAGGTTTGAGGACTGAGGATTGAGTGTTGAGGATTGAGGATTGAGGATTGACGCTTGAGAATTGAGGTTTGAGGAACGAGTATAGAGGCTTGAGGATTGAGGACGGGGACGGTCGGTTGAGGATTGAGGTTTGAGGATTGAGGATTGGGGATTGAGGACTGAGGCTTGAGGATTGAGGGTTGAGGGTTAAGGATTGAGGATTGGGGATTGAGGATCTAGGATTGGAGATTGGTTATTGAGGATTCAAGATTGAGGATTGAGGACAGAGGATTGAGGATTGAGGACTGAGGATTGAAGATTGAGTATTGAGGATTGAAGTTTGAGGATTGAGGATTGAGGATTGAGGATTGGGGATTGAAGATTGAGTATTGGGGATTGAGGATTGACGATTGAGGATTGAGTATTGAGGATTGAGAATTGAGGATTGAGGATTGAAGATTGAGCATTGAGTATTGAAGATTGAGGATTGAGGATTGAGGATTGATGATTGAGGACTGAGTGTTGAGGGTTGAGTGATGAGAATTGATGTCTGTGGATTGAGATTTGAAGATTGAAGAATTGGGATTGGGTATTGAAAACTGTGAATTGAGGATATTCTATTGAGGTTTGAGGATTGACAATTGATTTTTGAGGACTGAGGTCTGAAGGTTGAGGTTTCAGGATTGAGGATTCGGGATTGAGGTTTGAGGACTGAGGATTGAGGATTGAGGATTGAAGATTGAGGATTGGGTATTGAGGATTGAACATTGAGGATAGAGGATTGAGCATTGAGGTTTGAGGATTGAGAATTGAAGATTGAATATTGATGATTGAAGATTGAGGATTGAGGATTGAGGGTTGTGAATTGAGGACGAGGACTGAGGGTTGAGTATTGATGTTTGAGTATTCATGACTGAGGATTGCGGATTGAGGATTGAGGATTGGGGATTGAAGATGGAGTATTGAGGATTGAAGATTGAGGATTGAGGATTGAGGATTGTGCATTTAGGATTGAGGTTTGAGGATTGAGGTTCGAGTATTGAAGATTGAGGATTGATGATTGAGGATTGGGGATTGAAGATTGAGGATTGGGGATTGAGGATTGACGATTGAGGATTGAGTATTGAGGATTGGGAATTGAGGATTGAGGATTGAAGATTGAGCATTGAGTATTGAAGGTTGAGGATCGAGGATTGAGGATTGGAGATTGAGGACTGAGTGTTGAGGGTTGAGTGATGAGAATTGATGTTTGTGGATTCAGATTTGATGATTGTAGAATGGGGATTGAGTATTGAAAACTGTGAATTGAGGATATTCTATTGAGGATTGAGGATTGACAATTGATTTTTGAGGACTGAGGTCTGAAGATAGAGTATTCAGGATTGAGGATTCGGGATTGAGGTTTGAGGACTGAGGATTGAGGATTGAGGATTGAGGATTGAGGATTGACGCTTGAGGATTGAGGGTTGAGGATGGAGGATTGAAGAGTGAGGACTCAGCGTTGAGGATTGAGTGTTGAGAACTGATCTTTGAGGATTAAGATTTGATTATTGAATATTGTGGATTGAGTATAGATCCATGAGAATTCAGGATATTCTATTGAGTATTGAGAATTGATGATTGATGGCTGAGTATTGAGGATTGATGGTTGAGTGTTGTGTGTTGAATATTGAGGATTGAGGATTGAGAATTGAGGATTGAGGATTGAGGATTGAAGATTGAGTATTTATGATTGAAGATTGAGGATTGAGTATTGAGGATTGAGGATTGAGGATTGAGGATTGAGGATTGACGCTTGAGGATTGAGGGTTGAGGATGGAGGATTGAAGAGTGAGGACTCAGCGTTGAGGATTGAGTGTTGAGAACTGATCTTTGAGGATTAAGATTTGATTATTGAATATTGTGGATTGAGTATAGATCCATGAGAATTCAGGATATTCTATTGACTATTGAGAATTGATGATTGATGGCTGAGTATTGAGGATTGATGGTTGAGTGTTGTGTGTTGAATATTGAGGATTGAGGATTGAGAATTGAGGATTGAGGATTGAGGATTGAAGATTGAGTATTTATGATTGAAGATTGAGGATTGAGTATTGAGGCTTGAGGATTGAGGACGAGGACTGACGGTTGAGAATTGAGGGTTGAGGATTGAGGGTTGAGGATTGAGGACTGAGGTTTGAGGATTGAGGATTGAGCATTGAGGATTGAAGATTGAGGACTGGGGATTGAGGATTGATGATTGAGGATTAAGGATTGAGGGTTGGGTTTGAGGATCTAGGATTGGAGATTGATTATTGAGGATTCAAGATTGAGGATTGAGGACTGAGGATTGAAGATTGAGTAATGAGGATTGAAGTTTGAGGATTGAGGATTGAGGATTGAGGATTGAGGATTGAGGATTGAGGATTGAGGACTGAGGATTGGGGACTGAGGATTGAAGATTGAGGATTGGGGATTGAAGATTCAGTATTGAGGATTGAAGATTGAGGATTGAGGATTGAGGATTGAGGATTGAGGATGAGAGCTAAGGTTGAGGATTGAGGATTGCGGACTGAGGACTGAGGATTGAGGATTGAGAATTGAGGATTGAGGATTGAGGATTGAAGATTGAGGATTGGGTATTGAGGATTGAAGAATGAGAGTTGAGGATTGAGGATTGAGGATTGAAGATTGAGTATTCAGAATTGAAGATTGACGATTGAGGATTGAGGATTGAGGATTGATAATTGAGGATTGAGGATTGAAGATTGAGTATTGAGGATTGAAGATTGAGGATTGAGGATTGAGGATTGAGGATTGAGGATTGAGGATTGAGGATTGAAGATTGAGGATTGAGGATTGTGTATTGAGGATTGAGGATTGAGGATTGAAGATTGAGGACTGGGGATTGAGGATTGAAGATTGAGGATTAAGGATTGAGTGTTGGGGATTGAGGATTGACAATCGAAGATTGAATATTGATGATTGAAGATTGAGGATTGAGGATTGAGTGTTGGGGATTGAGGACGAGGACTGAGGGTTGAGTATTGATGTTTGAGGTCTGAGGATTGGGGATTGAGGATTGAGAATTGAGGATTGAGGATTGAGGACTGAGGATTGAAGATTGAGTATTGAGGATTGAATATTGAGGATTGAGGATTGAGGGTTGGGGATTGAGGATCCAGGATTGGAGATTGATTACTGAGGATTCAAGATTGAGGATTGAGGATTGAGGATTGAGAATTGAGAACTGAGGATGAGGACTCAGGGTTGAGGTTTGAGGTTTGAGGAACGAGGAGAGAGGATTGAGGATTGATGACTGAGGATTGACGATTGAGTATTGAAGATTGAGGATTGATGACTGAGGATTGAGGATTGAGGATTGAGGGTTGAGGATTGAGGACTGAGGCCTGAGGATTGAGGATTGAGGATTAAGGATTGAGGATTGGGTATTGAGGATCTAGGATTGGAGATTGATTATTGAGGATTCAAGATTGTGTATTGAGGATTGAGGTTTGAGGATTCAGGATTGAGGATTGAAGGTTGAGAATTGAAGACTGAAGATTGTGGATTGAGGATTGAGGATTGATGATTGAGGATTGAGGATTGAGGATTGAAGACTGAGGATTGGGGATTGAGGATTGAAGATTGAGGATTGAGGATTGAGGATTGCGGATTGAGGATTGAGGTTTGAAAATACAGTATTGAGAATTGAAGATTGAGAATTGAGGATTGAGTATTGAACATTGAGGACCGTGTGTTGAGGGTTGAGTGATGAGTATTGCTGTTTGTGGATAGAGATTTGAAGATTGCAGATTGAGTATTGAGTATTGAAAACTGTGAATTGAGGATATTCTATTGAGGATTGAGGATTGACATCTGAATGTTGAGGACGTATTGCTGAAGATTGAGGATTCAGTATTGAGGATTCAGAATTGAGGTTTGAGGACTGAAGTTTGAGGATTGAAGATTGAGTATTGAGGATTGAAGATTGCAGATTGAGTATTGAGTATTGAAAACTGTGAATTGAGGATATTCCATTGAGGATTGAGGATTGACAACTGATTGTTGAGGACTCAGGGCTGAAGATTGAGGATTCAGGATTGAGTATTCAGGATTGAGGTTTGAGGACTGAGGATTGAGGATTGAGGATTGAGGATTGAGGATTAAGGATTGAAGATTGAGGATTGGGTATTGAGGATTGAACATTGAGGACACAGGATTGAGGATTGAGGATTGAGGATTGAGAATTGAAGATTGAATATTGATGATTGAAGATTGAGGATTGAGGATTGAGGGTTGTGGATTGAGGACGAGGACTGAGGGTTGAGTATTGATGTTTGACGTCTGAGGATTGAGGATTGAGGATTGAGAATTGAGGATTGTGGATTGAGGATTGAGGATTGAAGACTGAGTATTGAGGATTGAAGATTGAGGTTTGAGGATTGGGGATTAAGGAGTGAGGATTGGGAGTTGAGGATTGAAGATTGAGTATTGAGGATTGAAGATTGAGGTTTGAGGATTGAAGATTGAGGATTGAGGATTGAAGATTGAGGATTGGGGTTTGAGGATTGACGATTGAGAATTGAGGATTGAGGATTGAGGATTGAGAATAGATGTTTGAGGATCGAGGTTTGAGTATTGAATCCAGAAAACTCAGGATGTCCTATTGAGTATTGAGAATTGAGGATTAACGGTTGAGTATTGAGGATTGAGGATTGAGGATTGAGGACTCAGTATTGGAGATTGAGGATTGATGATTGAGGATTGAGGATTGAGGATTGTGGATTGAGGTTCGAGTATTGAAGATTGAGGATTGATGATTGAGGATTGGGGATTGAAGATTGAGGATTGGGGATTGAGGATTGACGATTGAGGATTGGGTATTGAGGATTGAGAATTGAGGATTGAGGATTGAAGATTGAGCATTGAGTATTGAAGATTGAGGATTGAGGATTGAGGATTGAAGATTGAGGACTGAGTGTTGAGGGTTGAGTGATGAGAGTTGATGTCTGTGGATTGAGATTTGAAGATTGAAGAATGGGGATTGAGTATTGAAAACTGTGAATTGAGGATATTCTATTGAGGATTGAGGATTGACAATTGATTT
The DNA here is from genome assembly GCF_051401765.1 of Calliopsis andreniformis. Taxonomy (NCBI): domain Eukaryota; kingdom Metazoa; phylum Arthropoda; class Insecta; order Hymenoptera; family Andrenidae; genus Calliopsis; species Calliopsis andreniformis. Next base: position 4,955,682 of record NW_027480450.1, on the reverse strand, counting down.
TTGAGGACTGAGGTCTGAAGATTGAGGATTCAGGATTGAGGATTCGGGATTGAGGTTTGAGGACTGAGGATTGAGTGTTGAGGATTGAGGATTGAGGATTGACGCTTGAGGATTGAGGTTTGAGGAACGAGTATAGAGGCTTGAGGATTGAGGCCGGGGACGGTCGGTTGAGGATTGAGGTTTGAGGATTGAGGATTGGGTATTGAGGACTGAGGCTTGAGGATTGAGGGTTGAGGGTTAAGGATTGAGGATTGGGGATTGAGGATCTAGGATTGGAGATTGGTTATTGAGGATTCAAGATTGAGGATTGAGGACAGAGGATTGAGGATTGAGGACTGAGGATTGAAGATTGAGTATTGAGGATTGAAGTTTGAGGATTGAGGATTGAGGGTTGAGGATTGAGGATTGAGGATTGAGGATTGAGGACTGAGGATTCAGGATTGAGGATTGAAGACTGAGGATTGGGGATTGAGGATTGAAGATTGAGGATTGAGCATTGAGGATTGCGGATTGAGGATTGAGGTTTGAAAATACAGTATTGAGAATTGAAGATTGAGAATTGAGGATTGAGTATTGAACATTGAGGACTGAGTGTTGAGGGTTGAGTGATGAGTATTGTTGTTTGTGGATAGAGATTTGAAGATTGCAGATTGAGTATTGAGTATTGAAAACTGTGAATTGAGGATATTCTATTGAGGATTGAGGATTGACATCTGATTGTTGAGGACGTAGGGCTGAAGATTGAGGATTCAGTATTGAGGATTCAGAATTGAGGTTTGAGGACTGAAGTTTGAGGATTGAAGATTGAGTATTGAGGATTGAAGATTGCAGATTGAGTATTGAGTATTGAAAACTGTGAATTGAGGATATTCTATTGAGAATTGAGGATTGACAACTGATTGGTGAGGACTCAGGGCTGAAGATTGAGGATTCAGGATTGAGTATTCAGGATTGAGGTTTGAGGACTGAGGATTGAGGATTGAGGATTGAGGATTGAGGATTGAGGATTGAAGATTGAGGATTGGGTATTGAGGATTGAACATTGAGGACAGAGGATTGAGGATTGAGGATTGAGGATTGAGAATTGAAGATTGAATATTGATGATTGAAGATTGAGGATTGAGGATTGAGGGTTGGGGATTGAGGACGAGGACTGAGGGTTGAGTATTGATGTTTGACGTCTGAGGATTGAGGATTGAGGATTGAGAATTGAGGATTGAGGATTGAGGATTGAGGATTGAAGACTGAGTATTGAGGATTGAAGATTGAGGTTTGAGGATTGGGGATTAAGGATTGAGGATTGGGAATTGAGGATAGAAGATTGAGTATTGAGGATTGAAGATTGAGGTTTGAGGATTGAAGATTGAGGATTGAGGATTGAAGATTGAGGATTGGGGTTTGAGGATTGACGATTGAGAATTGAGGATTGAGGATTGAGGATTGAGAATAGATGTTTGAGGATCGAGGTTTGAGTATTGAATCCAGAAAACTCAGGATGTCCTATTGAGTATTGAGAATTGAGGATTAACGGTTGAGTATTGAGGATTGAGGATTGAGGATTGAGGACTCAGTATTGGAGATTGAGGATTGATGATTGAGGATTGGGGATTGAAGATTGAGGATTGGGGATTGAGGATTGACGATTGAGGATTGGGTATTGAGGATTGAGAATTGAGGATTGAGGATTGAAGATTGAGCATTGAGTATTGAAGATTGAGGATTGAGGATTGAGGATTGAAGATTGAGGACTGAGTGTTGAGGGTTGAGTGATGGGAGTTGATGTCTGTGGATTGAGATTTGAAGATTGAAGAATGGGGATTGAGTATTGAAAACTGTGAATTGAGGATATTCTATTGAGGATTGAGGATTGACAATTGATTTTTGAGGACTGAGGTCTGAAGATTGAGGATTCAGGATTGAGGATTCGGGATTGAGGTTTGAGGACTGAGGATTGAGTGTTGAGGATTGAGGATTGAGGATTGACGCTTGAGGATTGAGGTTTGAGGAACGAGTATAGAGGCTTGAGGATTGAGGACGGGGACGGTCGGTTGAGGATTGAGGTTTGAGGATTGAGGATTGGGGATTGAGGACTGAGGCTTGAGGATTGAGGGTTGAGGGTTAAGGATTGAGGATTGGGGATTGAGGATCTAGGATTGGAGATTGGTTATTGATGATTCAAGATTGAGGATTGAGGACAGAGGATTGAGGATTGAGGACTGAGGATTGAAGATTGAGTATTGAGGATTGAAGTTTGAGGATTGAGGAATGAGGATTGAGGATTGAGGATTGAGGATTGAGGATGAGAGCTAAGGTTGAGGATTGAGGATTGAGGACTGAGGACTGAGGATTGAGGATTGAGAATTGAGGATTGAGGATTGAGGATTGAAGATTGAGGATGGGGTATTGAGGATTGAAGAATGAGGGTTGAGGATTGAGGATTGAGGATTGAAGATTGAGTATTCAGAATTGAAGATTGACGATTGAGGATTGAGGATTGAGGATTGATAATTGAGGATTGAGGATTGAGGATTGAAGATTAAGGATTGGGAATTGAGGATTGAACATTGAGGATAGAGGATTGAGGATTGAGGATTGAGCATTGAGAATTGAAGATTGAATATTGATGATTGAAGATTGGGGATTGAGGGTTGGGGATTGAAGATTGAGTATTGATGATTGAAGATTGAGCATTGAGTATTGAGGGTTGAGGATTGAGGACGAGGACTGACGGTTGAGGATTGAGGTTTGAGGATAGAGGATTGAGTATTGAAGATTGAGGATTGATGATTGAGGATTGGGGATTGAAGATTGAGGATTGGGGATTGAGGATTGACGATTGAGGATTGGGTATTGAGGATTGAGAATTGAGGATTGAGGATTGAAGATTGAGCATTGAGTATTGAAGATTGAGGATTGAGGATTGAGGATTGAAGATTGAGGACTGAGTGTTGAGGGTTGAGTGATGAGAGTTGATGTCTGTGGATTGAGATTTGAAGATTGAAGAATGGGGATTGAGTATTGAAAACTGTGAATTGAGGATATTCTATTGAGGATTGAGGATTGACAATTGATTTTTTAGGACTGAGGTCTGAAGATTGAGGATTCAGGATTGAGGATTCGGGATTGAGGTTTGAGGACTGAGGATTGAGTGTTGAGGATTGAGGATTGAGGATTGACGCTTGAGGATTGAGGTTTGAGGAACGAGTATAGAGGCTTGAGGATTGAGGACGGGGACGGTCGGTTGAGGATTGAGGTTTGAGGATTGAGGATTGGGGATTGAGGACTGAGGCTTGAGGATTGAGGGTTGAGGGTTAAGGATTGAGGATTGGGGATTGAGGATCTAGGATTGGAGATTGGTTATTGAGGATTCAAGATTGAGGATTGAGGACAGAGGATTGAGGATTGAGGACTGAGGATTGAAGATTGAGTATTGAGGATTGAAGTTTGAGGATTGAGGAATGAGGATTGAGGATTGAGGATTGAGGATTGAGGATTGAGGACTGAGGATTGGGGACTGAGGATTGAAGATTGAGGATTGGGGATTGAAGATCGAGGATTGGGGATTTAAGATTCAGTATTGAGGATTGAAGATTGAGGATTGAGGATTGAGGATTGAGGATTGAGGATGAGAGCTAAGGTTGAGGATTGAGGATTGAGGACTGAGGACTGAGGATTGAGGATTGAGAATTGAGGATTGAGGATTGAGGATTGAAGATTGAGGATGGGGTATTGAGGATTGAAGAATGAGGGTTGAGGATTGAGGATTGAGGATTGAAGATTGAGTATTCAGAATTGAAGATTGACGATTGAGGATTGAGGATTGAGGATTGATAATTGAGGATTGAGGATTGAGGATTGAAGATTAAGGATTGGGAATTGAGGATTGAACATTGAGGATAGAGGATTGAGGATTGAGGATTGAGCATTGAGAATTGAAGATTGAATATTGATGATTGAAGATTGGGGATTGAGGGTTGGGGATTGAAGATTGAGTATTGATGATTGAAGATTGAGCATTGAGTATTGAGGGTTGAGGATTGAGGACGAGGACTGACGGTTGAGGATTGAGGTTTGAGGATAGAGGATTGAGTATTGAAGATTGAGGATTGATGATTGAGGATTGGGGATTGAAGATTGAGGATTGGGGATTGAGGATTGACGATTGAGGATTGGGTATTGAGGATTGAGAATTGAGGATTGAGGATTGAAGATTGAGCATTGAGTATTGAAGATTGAGGATTGAGGATTGAGGATTGAAGATTGAGGACTGAGTGTTGAGGGTTGAGTGATGAGAGTTGATGTCTGTGGATTGAGATTTGAAGATTGAAGAATGGGGATTGAGTATTGAAAACTGTGAATTGAGGATATTCTATTGAGGATTGAGGATTGACAATTGATTTTTGAGGACTGAGGTCTGAAGATTGAGGATTCAGGATTGAGGATTCGGGATTGAGGTTTGAGGACTGAGGATTGAGTGTTGAGGATTGAGGATTGAGGATTGACGCTTGAGAATTGAGGTTTGAGGAACGAGTATAGAGGCTTGAGGATTGAGGACGGGGACGGTCGGTTGAGGATTGAGGTTTGAGGATTGAGGATTGGGGATTGAGGACTGAGGCTTGAGGATTGAGGGTTGAGGGTTAAGGATTGAGGATTGGGGATTGAGGATCTAGGATTGGAGATTGGTTATTGAGGATTCAAGATTGAGGATTGAGGACAGAGGATTGAGGATTGAGGACTGAGGATTGAAGATTGAGTATTGAGGATTGAAGTTTGAGGATTGAGGATTGAGGATTGAGGATTGGGGATTGAAGATTGAGTATTGGGGATTGAGGATTGACGATTGAGGATTGAGTATTGAGGATTGAGAATTGAGGATTGAGGATTGAAGATTGAGCATTGAGTATTGAAGATTGAGGATTGAGGATTGAGGATTGATGATTGAGGACTGAGTGTTGAGGGTTGAGTGATGAGAATTGATGTCTGTGGATTGAGATTTGAAGATTGAAGAATTGGGATTGGGTATTGAAAACTGTGAATTGAGGATATTCTATTGAGGTTTGAGGATTGACAATTGATTTTTGAGGACTGAGGTCTGAAGGTTGAGGTTTCAGGATTGAGGATTCGGGATTGAGGTTTGAGGACTGAGGATTGAGGATTGAGGATTGAAGATTGAGGATTGGGTATTGAGGATTGAACATTGAGGATAGAGGATTGAGCATTGAGGTTTGAGGATTGAGAATTGAAGATTGAATATTGATGATTGAAGATTGAGGATTGAGGATTGAGGGTTGTGAATTGAGGACGAGGACTGAGGGTTGAGTATTGATGTTTGAGTATTCATGACTGAGGATTGCGGATTGAGGATTGAGGATTGGGGATTGAAGATGGAGTATTGAGGATTGAAGATTGAGGATTGAGGATTGAGGATTGTGCATTTAGGATTGAGGTTTGAGGATTGAGGTTCGAGTATTGAAGATTGAGGATTGATGATTGAGGATTGGGGATTGAAGATTGAGGATTGGGGATTGAGGATTGACGATTGAGGATTGAGTATTGAGGATTGGGAATTGAGGATTGAGGATTGAAGATTGAGCATTGAGTATTGAAGGTTGAGGATCGAGGATTGAGGATTGGAGATTGAGGACTGAGTGTTGAGGGTTGAGTGATGAGAATTGATGTTTGTGGATTCAGATTTGATGATTGTAGAATGGGGATTGAGTATTGAAAACTGTGAATTGAGGATATTCTATTGAGGATTGAGGATTGACAATTGATTTTTGAGGACTGAGGTCTGAAGATAGAGTATTCAGGATTGAGGATTCGGGATTGAGGTTTGAGGACTGAGGATTGAGGATTGAGGATTGAGGATTGAGGATTGACGCTTGAGGATTGAGGGTTGAGGATGGAGGATTGAAGAGTGAGGACTCAGCGTTGAGGATTGAGTGTTGAGAACTGATCTTTGAGGATTAAGATTTGATTATTGAATATTGTGGATTGAGTATAGATCCATGAGAATTCAGGATATTCTATTGAGTATTGAGAATTGATGATTGATGGCTGAGTATTGAGGATTGATGGTTGAGTGTTGTGTGTTGAATATTGAGGATTGAGGATTGAGAATTGAGGATTGAGGATTGAGGATTGAAGATTGAGTATTTATGATTGAAGATTGAGGATTGAGTATTGAGGATTGAGGATTGAGGATTGAGGATTGAGGATTGACGCTTGAGGATTGAGGGTTGAGGATGGAGGATTGAAGAGTGAGGACTCAGCGTTGAGGATTGAGTGTTGAGAACTGATCTTTGAGGATTAAGATTTGATTATTGAATATTGTGGATTGAGTATAGATCCATGAGAATTCAGGATATTCTATTGACTATTGAGAATTGATGATTGATGGCTGAGTATTGAGGATTGATGGTTGAGTGTTGTGTGTTGAATATTGAGGATTGAGGATTGAGAATTGAGGATTGAGGATTGAGGATTGAAGATTGAGTATTTATGATTGAAGATTGAGGATTGAGTATTGAGGCTTGAGGATTGAGGACGAGGACTGACGGTTGAGAATTGAGGGTTGAGGATTGAGGGTTGAGGATTGAGGACTGAGGTTTGAGGATTGAGGATTGAGCATTGAGGATTGAAGATTGAGGACTGGGGATTGAGGATTGATGATTGAGGATTAAGGATTGAGGGTTGGGTTTGAGGATCTAGGATTGGAGATTGATTATTGAGGATTCAAGATTGAGGATTGAGGACTGAGGTTTGAGGATTGAGGATTGAGGATTGAAGATTGAGTATTGAGGATTGAAGGTTGAGGGCTGAGGATTGAGGATTGAGGATTGAGGATTGAGGATTGCGGATTGAGGACCGAGGATTGGGGTCTGAGGGTTGAAGATTGAGGATTGAGGATTGAGGATTGAGGATTGAACATTGAGGACTGAGTGTTGAGTGTTGAGTGATGAGAATTGATGTTTGTGGATAGAGATTTTAAGATTGCAGATTGAGTATTGAATATTGAAAACTGTGAATTGAGGATATTCTATTGAGGATTGAGGATTGACAACCGATTGTTGAGGACTGAGCGCTGAAGATTGAAGATTCAGTATTGAGGATTCAGAATTGAGGTTTGAGGGCTGAGGATTGAGCATTGAATATTGAGTATTGAGGTTTGAAGATTGCAGATTGAGTATTGATTATTGAAGACTGTGAATTGAGGATATTCTATAGAGGATTGAGGATTGACTACTGATTATTGAGGACTCAGGGCTGAAGGTTGAGTATTCAGTATTGAGGATTCAGAATTGAGGTTTGAGGACTGAGGATTGAGAATTGAAGATTGAGTATTGAGGATTGAAGATTGAGGATTGAGTATTCAAGATTGAGGATTGAGGATTGAGGATTGAGTATTGAGGATTGAGGATGGGGCTGAGGATCGAGGATGGAGCATGAGGGCTGAGGGTTGAGTATTGAGGTTTGAGTATTGAATCCTGTGAACTCAGGATATTCTATTGGGTATTGAGGATTGAGGATTGATGGTTGAGTATTGAGGATTCAGAATTGAGGTTTGAGGACTGACGATTGAGGATTGAAGATTGAGTATTGGGGATTGAAGATTGAGGACTGAGGATTGAGGATTGAGGATTGAGGATGAGGTCTGAGGGTTGGGGATTGAGGATTGAGGATTGAAGATTGAGGATTTGGTATAGAGTATTGAAGAATGAGAATTGAGGATTGATGATTGTGGATTGAGGATTGAAGATTGAGTATTGAGGATTGAAGCCTGAGGATTGAGAAATGAATATTGAGGATTGGGGATTGAGGATTAACGATTGAGGATTGAGTATTGATGATTGAGAATTGAGGGTTGAGGATTGAAGATTGAGTATTGAGTATTGAAGGTTGAGGATTGAGGATAGAGGATTGAAGATTGAGGACTGAGTGTTGAGTGTTGAGTGATGAGAATTGATGTTTGTGGATTGAGATTTGAAGATTGAAGAATGGGGACTGAGTATTGAAAACTGTGAATTTAGGATATTCTATTGAGGATTGAGGATTGACAATTGATTTTTGTGGACTGAGGTCTGAAGATTGAAGATTCAGGATTGAGGATTCGGGATTGAGGTTTGAGGACTGAGGCTTGAGGATTGAGGATTGAGGATTAAGGTTTGAGGATTGGGGATTGAGGATCGAGGATTGGAGATTGATTATTGAGGATTCAAGATTGAGGATAGAGGATTGAGGATTGAGAATTGAGAATTGAGGATGAGGACTGAGGTTTGAGGATTGAGGTTTGAGGAACGAGGATTGAGGATCGAGGATTGAGGACTGAGTATTGACGATTGAGTATTGAAGATTGAGGATTGATGAGGGAGGATTGAGGATTGAGGATTGAGGATTGAGGATTGAGGACTGAGGCTTGAGTATTGAGGATTGAGGATTAAGGTTTGAGGATTGGGGATTGAGGATCTAGGGTTGGAGATTGATTATTGAGGATTGAAGATTGAGGATAGTGAATTGAGGATTGAGAATTGAGAATTGTGGATGAGGACTGAGGGTTGAGGATTGAGTACTGAAGATTGAGGATTGATGACGGAGGATTGAGGATTGAGGATTGAGTATTGAAGATTGAGGATTGATGATTTAGGATTGAGGATTGAGGATTGAGGATTGAGTATAGAGGATGGAAGATTGAGTATTGAGGATTGAAGGTTGAGGATTGAGGATTGAGTATTGATGATTGAGGATTGAGTATTGAGATATAGTATTGAGAATTGAAGATTGAGAATTGAGGATTGGGGATTGAACATTGAGGACTGAGTGTTGAGGGTTGAGTGATGAGAATTGATGTTTGTGGATAGAGGTTTGAAGATTGCAGATTGAGTATTGAGTATTCAATACTCTGAATTGAGGATATTCTATTGAGGATTGAGTATTGACGACTGATTGTTGATGAATGAGGGCTGAAGGTTGAGGATTCAAGATTGAGGATTCAGAGTTGAGGATTGGGGACTGAGGACTGAGGATTGAAGATTGAGTATTGAGGATTGAAGATTGAGGATTGAGGATTGAGGATTGAGGATTGAGGATGATGGCTGAGGTTTGAGGATTGAGGTTTGAGGATTGAGGACTGAGGATTGAGGATTGAGAATTGAGGATTGAGGATTGAGGGTTGAAGATTGAGGATTGCGTATTGAGGATTGAGGAATGAGGATTGAGGATTGAGGATTGAGGATTGAGGATTGAAGATTGAGTATTGAGGATTGAAGACTGACGGTTGGGGATTGAGGATTGAGGGTTGAGGATTGAGGATTGAGGATTGAAGATTGTGGGTTGATGATTGAGGTTTGAGGATTGAGGATTGAAGATTGCGGATTGAGGATTGAGGATTGAGGATTGAGGATTGAGGATTGAAGATTGAGTATTGAGCATTGAAGATTGAGGGTTGAGGATTGAGGTTTAAGGATTGAGGGTTGAAGATTGCGGATTGAGGATTGAGGATTGAGGATTGAGGATTGGCTATTGAGGATTGAGTATTGAGGATTGAGGATTGAAGATTGAGGATTGAGGATTGAGGATTGAAGATTGAGGACTGAGTGTCGATGGTTGAGTGATGAGAACTGATGTTTGTGGATTGAGATTTGAAGATTTAAGAATGGGGATTGAGTATTGAAAACTGTGAATTGAGGATATTCTATTGAGGATTGATAATTGACAATTGATTTTTGAGGACTGAGGTCTGAAGATTCAGGATTCAGGATTGAGGATTCGGGATTGAGGTTTGAGTTCTGAGGATTGAGGGTTGAGGATTGAGGATTGAGGATTGACGCTTGAGGATTGAGGGTAGAGGATGGAGGATTGAAGAGAGAGGGCTGAGTGTTGAGGATTGAGTGTTGAGAATTGGTCTTTGATGGTTGAGATTTGATTGTTGGATATTGCGGATTGAGTACAGAGCCATGGGAATTCAGGATATTCTATTGAGTATTGAGAATTGAGGATTGATGGTTGAGTATTGAGGATTGATGGTTGAGGGTTGTGTGTTGAATATTGAGGATTGAGGATTGAGGATTGAGGATTGAAGACTGAGTATTGATGATAGAAAAATTGAAGATTGAGTATTGAGGGTTGAGGATTGAGGACGAGGATTGAGGATTGAGGCTTGAGGACTGAGGATTGACGATTGAGTATTGAAGATTGAGGATTGATGTCTGAGGATTGTGGATTGAGGATTGAGGATTGAGGGTTGAGGATTGAGGACTGAGGCTTGAGGATTGAGGATTGAGGATTAAGGATTGAGGATTGGGGATTGAGGATCTAGGATTGGAGATTGATTATTGAGTATTCAAGATTGAGGATAGAGGATTGAGGATTGAGCATTGAGGATTGAAGATTGTGGACTGGAGATTGAGGATTGAAGATTGAGGATTAAGGATTGAGGATTGGGGATTGAGGATCTAGGATTGGAGATTGATTATTGAGGATTCAAGATTGAGGATTGAGGATTGAGGATTGAGAATTGAGAATTGAGGATGAGGACTGAGGGTTGAGGATTGAGGTTTGAGGAACGAGGATTGAGGATCGAGGATTGAGGACTGAGGATTGACGATAGAGTATTGAAGATTGAGGATTGATGACTGAGGATTGAGGATTGAGGATTGAGGATTGAGGATTGAGGATTGAAGAATGAGTATTGAGGATTGAATATTGAGGATTGAGGATTGAGGATTGGGGATTGAGAATGAGGGCTGAGGGTGGAGGTTTGAGGTTTGAGTATTGCATCCAGAGAATTCGGGATATTCTATTGAGTATTGAGAATTGAGTATTGGTGGTTGAGTATTGAGGATTGAGGATTGAGGATTGAGGATTGAGTACTGAAGATTGAGGATTGATGATTTAGGATTGAGGATTGAGGATTGAGGATTGATGGTCGAGGGTTGTGTGTTGAATACTAAGGGTTGAGGATTGAGGATTGAGGATTGAGGATTGGGGATTGGAGATTGAGCATTGATGATTGAAAAATTGAGGATTGAGTATTGAGGGTTGAGGATTGAGGACGAGGACTGTCGGTTGAGGATTGAGGATTGAAGATTGACGCCTGAGGATTGAGGACTGAGGCTTGAGGATTGATGATTGAGCATCGAGGATTGAAGATTGAGGACTGGGGATTGAGGATTGAAGATTGAGGATTGGGGATTGAGGATCTAGGATTGGAGATTGATTATTGAGGATTCAAGATTGAGGATTGAGGATTGAGGATTGAGAATTGAGAATTGAGGATGAGGACTGAGGGTTGAGGATTGAGGTTTGAGGAACGAGAATTGAGAATTGAGGATTGAGGAATGTGGATTGATGATTGTGTATTGAAGATTGAGGATTGATGAATGAGGATTGAGGATTGAGGATTGAGGATTGAGGATTGAGGACTGAGGCTTGAGGATTGTTGTGTGTTCAATACTAAGGGTTGAGGATTGAGGATTGAGGATGAGGATTGGGGATTGGAGATTGAGCATTGATGATTGAAAAATTGAGGATTGAGTATTGAGGGTTGAGGATTGAGGACGAGGACTGACGGTTGAGGATTGAGGTTTGAGGATTGAGGATTGACGATTGAGGATTGAGTATTGAGGATTGAGAATTGAGGATTGAGGATTGAAGATTGAGCATTGAGTATTGAAGATTGAGGATTGAGGATTGAGGATTGATGATTGAGGACTGAGTGTTGAGGGTTGAGTGATGAGAATTGATGTCTGTGGATTGAGATTTGAAGATTGAAGAATTGGGATTGGGTATTGAAAACTGTGAATTGAGGATATTCTATTGAGGTTTGAGGATTGACAATTGATTTTTGAGGACTGAGGTCTGAAGGTTGAGGTTTCAGGATTGAGGATTCGGGATTGAGGTTTGAGGACTGAGGATTGAGGATTGAGGATTGAAGATTGAGGATTGGGTATTGAGGATTGAACATTGAGGATAGAGGATTGAGCATTGAGGTTTGAGGATTGAGAATTGAAGATTGAATATTGATGATTGAAGATTGAGGATTGAGGATTGAGGGTTGTGAATTGAGGACGAGGACTGAGGGTTGAGTATTGATGTTTGAGTATTCATGACTGAGGATTGCGGATTGAGGATTGAGGATTGGGGATTGAAGATGGAGTATTGAGGATTGAAGATTGAGGATTGAGGATTGAGGATTGTGCATTTAGGATTGAGGTTTGAGGATTGAGGTTCGAGTATTGAAGATTGAGGATTGATGATTGAGGATTGAGGATTGAAGATTGAGGATTGGGGATTGAGGATTGACGATTGAGGATTGAGTATTGAGGATTGGGAATTGAGGATTGAGGATTGAAGATTGAGCATTGAGTATTGAAGGTTGAGGATCGAGGATTGAGGATTGGAGATTGAGGACTGAGTGTTGAGGGTTGAGTGATGAGAATTGATGTTTGTGGATTCAGATATGATGATTGTAGAATGGGGATTGAGTATTGAAAACTGTGAATTGAGGATATTCTATTGAGGATTGAGGATTGACAATTGATTTTTGAGGACTGAGGTCTGAAGATAGAGTATTCAGGATTGAGGATTCGGGATTGAGGTTTGAGGACTGAGGATTGAGGATTGAGGATTGAGGATTGAGGATTGACGCTTGAGGATTGAGGGTTGAGGATGGAGGATTGAAGAGTGAGGACTCAGCGTTGAGGATTGAGTGTTGAGAACTGATCTTTGAGGATTAAGATTTGATTATTGAATATTGTGGATTGAGTATAGATCCATGAGAATTCAGGATATTCTATTGAGTATTGAGAATTGATGATTGATGGCTGAGTATTGAGGATTGATGGTTGAGTGTTGTGTGTTGAATATTGAGGATTGAGGATTGAGAATTGAGGATTGAGGATTGAGGATTGAAGATTGAGTATTTATGATTGAAGATTGAGGATTGAGTATTGAGGATTGAGGATTGAGGATTGAGGATTGAGGATTGACGCTTGAGGATTGAGGGTTGAGGATGGAGGATTGAAGAGTGAGGACTCAGCGTTGAGGATTGAGTGTTGAGAACTGATCTTTGAGGATTAAGATTTGATTATTGAATATTGTGGATTGAGTATAGATCCATGAGAATTCAGGATATTCTATTGACTATTGAGAATTGATGATTGATGGCTGAGTATTGAGGATTGATGGTTGAGTGTTGTGTGTTGAATATTGAGGATTGAGGATTGAGAATTGAGGATTGAGGATTGAGGATTGAAGATTGAGTATTTATGATTGAAGATTGAGGATTGAGTATTGAGGCTTGAGGATTGAGGACGAGGACTGACGGTTGAGAATTGAGGGTTGAGGATTGAGGGTTGAGGATTGAGGACTGAGGTTTGAGGATTGAGGATTGAGCATTGAGGATTGAAGATTGAGGACTGGGGATTGAGGATTGATGATTGAGGATTAAGGATTGAGGGTTGGGTTTGAGGATCTAGGATTGGAGATTGATTATTGAGGATTCAAGATTGAGGATTGAGGACTGAGGTTTGAGGATTGAGGATTGAGGATTGAAGATTGAGTATTGAGGATTGAAGGTTGAGGGCTGAGGATTGAGGATTGAGGATTGAGGATTGAGGATTGAGGATTGAGGACCGAGGATTGGGGTCTGAGGGTTGAAGATTGAGGATTGAGGACTGAGGATTGAGGATTGAGAATTGAGGATTGAGGATTGAGGGTTGAAGATTGAGGATTGCGTATTGAGGATTGAGGAATGAGGATTGAGGATTGAGGATTGAGGATTGAGGATTGAAGATTGAGTATTGAGGATTGAAGACTGACGGTTGGGGATTGAGGATTGAGGGTTGAGGATTGAGGATTGAGGATTGAAGATTGTGGGTTGATGATTGAGGTTTGAGGATTGAGGATTGAAGATTGCGGATTGAGGATTGAGGATTGAGGATTGAGGATTGAGGATTGAAGATTGAGTATTGAGCATTGAAGATTGAGGGTTGAGGATTGAGGTTTAAGGATTGAGGGTTGAAGATTGCGGATTGAGGATTGAGGATTGAGGATTGAGGATTGGCTATTGAGGATTGAGTATTGAGGATTGAGGATTGAAGATTGAGGATTGAGGATTGAGGATTGAAGATTGAGGACTGAGTGTCGATGGTTGAGTGATGAGAACTGATGTTTGTGGATTGAGATTTGAAGATTTAAGAATGGGGATTGAGTATTGAAAACTGTGAATTGAGGATATTCTATTGAGGATTGATAATTGACAATTGATTTTTGAGGACTGAGGTCTGAAGATTCAGGATTCAGGATTGAGGATTCGGGATTGAGGTTTGAGTTCTGAGGATTGAGGGTTGAGGATTGAGGATTGAGGATTGACGCTTGAGGATTGAGGGTAGAGGATGGAGGATTGAAGAGAGAGGGCTGAGTGTTGAGGATTGAGTGTTGAGAATTGGTCTTTGATGGTTGAGATTTGATTGTTGGATATTGCGGATTGAGTACAGAGCCATGGGAATTCAGGATATTCTATTGAGTATTGAGAATTGAGGATTGATGGTTGAGTATTGAGGATTGATGGTTGAGGGTTGTGTGTTGAATATTGAGGATTGAGGATTGAGGATTGAGGATTGAAGACTGAGTATTGATGATAGAAAAATTGAAGATTGAGTATTGAGGGTTGAGGATTGAGGACGAGGATTGAGGATTGAGGCTTGAGGACTGAGGATTGACGATTGAGTATTGAAGATTGAGGATTGATGTCTGAGGATTGTGGATTGAGGATTGAGGATTGAGGGTTGAGGATTGAGGACTGAGGCTTGAGGATTGAGGATTGAGGATTAAGGATTGAGGATTGGGGATTGAGGATCTAGGATTGGAGATTGATTATTGAGTATTCAAGATTGAGGATAGAGGATTGAGGATTGAGCATTGAGGATTGAAGATTGTGGACTGGAGATTGAGGATTGAAGATTGAGGATTAAGGATTGAGGATTGGGGATTGAGGATCTAGGATTGGAGATTGATTATTGAGGATTCAAGATTGAGGATTGAGGATTGAGGATTGAGAATTGAGAATTGAGGATGAGGACTGAGGGTTGAGGATTGAGGTTTGAGGAACGAGGATTGAGGATCGAGGATTGAGGACTGAGGATTGACGATAGAGTATTGAAGATTGAGGATTGATGACTGAGGATTGAGGATTGAGGATTGAGGATTGAGGATTGAGGATTGAAGAATGAGTATTGAGGATTGAATATTGAGGATTGAGGATTGAGTATTGGGGATTGAGAATGAGGGCTGAGGGTGGAGGTTTGAGGTTTGAGTATTGCATCCAGAGAATTCGGGATATTCTATTGAGTATTGAGAATTGAGTATTGGTGGTTGAGTATTGAGGATTGAGGATTGAGGATTGAGTATTGAGTACTGAAGATTGAGGATTGATGATTTAGGATTGAGGATTGAGGATTGAGGATTGATGGTCGAGGGTTGTGTGTTGAATACTAAGGGTTGAGGATTGAGGATTGAGGATTGAGGATTGGGGATTGGAGATTGAGCATTGATGATTGAAAAATTGAGGATTGAGTATTGAGGGTTGAGGATTGAGGACGAGGACTGTCGGTTGAGGATTGAGGATTGAAGATTGACGCCTGAGGATTGAGGACTGAGGCTTGAGGATTGATGATTGAGCATCGAGGATTGAAGATTGAGGACTGGGGATTGAGGATTGAAGATTGAGGATTGGGGATTGAGGATCTAGGATTGGAGATTGATTATTGAGGATTCAAGATTGAGGATTGAGGATTGAGGATTGAGAATTGAGAATTGAGGATGAGGACTGAGGGTTGAGGATTGAGGTTTGAGGAACGAGAATTGAGAATTGAGGATTGAGGAATGTGGATTGATGATTGTGTATTGAAGATTGAGGATTGATGAATGAGGATTGAGGATTGAGGATTGAGGATTGAGGATTGAGGACTGAGGCTTGAGGATTGAGGATTGAGGATTAAGGTTTGAGGATTGGGGATTGAGGATCTACGATTGGAGATTGATTATTGAGGATTCAAGATTGAGGATAGAGGATTGAGGATTGAGAATTGAGAATTGAGGATGAGGACTGCCGATTGAGGATTGAGGTTTGAGGAACGAGGATTGAGGATCGAGGATTGAGGACTGAGTATTGACGATTGAGTATTGAAGATTGAGGATTGATGAGGGAGGATTGAGGATTGAGGATTGAGGATTGAGGATTGAGGACTGAGGCTTGGGGATTGAGGATTGAGGATTAAGGTTTGAGGATTGGGGATTGAGGATCTAGGGTTGGAGATTGATTATTGAGGATTCAAGATTGAGGATTGAGGATTGAGGATTGAGGATTGAGGATGATGGCTGAGGTTTGAGGATTGAGGTTTGAGGACTGAGGACTGAGGGTTGAGGATTGAGAATTGAGGATCGAGGATTGAGGGTTGAAGATTGAGGATTGGGTATTGAGGATTGTGGAATGAGGATTGAGGATTGAGGATTGAGTATTGAGGATTGAAGATTGAGTATTGAGGATGGAAGACTGACGGTTGGGGATTGAGGATTGAGGATTGAGGATTGAGGATTGAAGATTGAGGGTTGAGTATTGAGGTTTGAGGATTGAGGCTTGAGGATTGAGGATTGAGGACTGAGGCTTGAGGATTGAGGATTGAGGATTAAGGTTTGAGGATTGGGGATTGAGGATGTAGGATTGGAGATTGATTATTGAGGATTCAAGATTGAGGATAGAGGATCGAGGATTGAGAATTGAGAATTGAGGATGAGGACTGAGGCTTGTGGATTGAGGTTTGAGGAACGAGGATTGAAGATCGAGGATTGAGGTCTGAGTATTGACGATAGAGTATTGAAGATTGAGGATTGATGACGGAGGATTGAGGATTGAGGATTGAGGATTGAGTATTGAGGACTGAGGATTGAAGATTGAGTATTGAGGATTGAATATTGAGGATTGAGGATTGAGCATTGGGGATTGAGGATGAGGGCTGAGGGTTGAGGATTGAGGTTTGAGTATTGAATCCAGAGAATTCGGGATATTCTATTGAGTATTGAGATCTGAGGATTGATGGTCGAGTATTGAGGATTGAGGATTGAGGATTGAGGATTGAGTACTGAAGATTGAGGATTGATGATTTAGGATTGACGATTGAGGATTGAGTATTGGTGGTCGAGGGTTGTGTGTTCAATACTAAGGGTTGAGGATTGAGGATTGAGGATGAGGATTGGGGATTGGAGATTGAGCATTGATGATTGAAAAATTGAGGATTGAGTATTGAGGGTTGAGGATTGAGGACGAGGACTGACGGTTGAGGATTGAGGTTTGAGGATTGAGGATTGAGGATTGAGGACTGAGGCTTGAGGATTGAGGATTGAGCATTGAGGATTGAAGATTGAGGACTGGGGATTGAGGATTGAAGATTGAGGATTAAGGTTTGAGGATTGGGGATTAAGGATTTAGGATTGGAGGTTGATTATTGAGGATTCAAGACTGAGGATTGAGGATTGAGTATAGAGAATTGAGAATTGAGGATGAGGACTGAGGGTTGAGGATTGAGGTTTCAGGAACGAGGATTGAGGATCGAGGATTGAGGACTGAGGATTGACGATTGAGTATTGAAGATTGAGGATTGATGACAGAGGACTGAGGAATGAGGATTGAGGATTGAGGATTGAGGATTGAAGATTGAGTATTGAGGATTGAGTATTGAGGATTGAGGATTGAGGATTAGGGATTGAGAATGAGGGCTGAGGGTGGAGCATTGAGGTTTGAGTATTGAATCCAGAGAACTCAGGATATTCTATTGAGTATTGAGAATTGAGGATTGATGGTTGAGTATTGAGGATTGAGGATTGAGGATTGAGGATTGAGAATTGAAGATTGAGGATTGAGGATTGAGGATTGAGGATTGATGATTGAGTATTGAGGATTGAAGGCTGAGGGTTGAGGATTGAGGTTTGAGGATTGAGGATTGAAGATTGCGGATTGAGGATCGAGGATTGAGGATTGAGGATAGAGGATTGAAGATTGAGTATTGAGGATTGAAGATTGAGGATTTAGGATTGAGGATTGAGGATTGAGGATTGAGTATTGAGGATTGGGGATTGAGGATCTAGGATTGGAGATTGATTATTGAGGATTCAAGATTGAGGATTGAGGACTGAGGATTGAGGATTGAGGGTAGAGGATTGAAGATTGAGTATTGAGGATTGAAGATTGAGGATTGAGGATTGAGGATTGAGGATTGATGATTGAGTATTGAGGATTGAAGGTTGAGGGTTGAGGATTGAGGTTTGAGGATTGAGGATTGAAGATTGCGGATTGAGGATTGAGGATTGAGTATTGAGGATTGAGGATTGAAGATTGAGTATTGAGAATTGAAGATTGATGGTTGCGGATTGAGGTTTGACGATTGAGGATTGAAGATTGCGGATTGAGGATTGAGGATTGAGGATTGAGTATTAGCTATTGAGGATTGAGTATTGAGGATTGAGGATTGAAGATTGAGGATTGAGGATTGAGGATTGAGGATAGAAGATTGAGGACTGAGTGTTGAGGGTTGTGTGATGAGAACTGATGTCTGTGGATTGAGATTTGAAGATTTAAGAATGGGGATTGGGTATTGAAAACTGTGAATTGAGGATATTCTATTGAGGATTGAGGATTGACAATTGACTTTTGAGGACTGAGGTCTGAAGGTTCAGGATTCAGGATTGAGGATTCGGGATTGAGGTTTGAGGACTGGGGATTGAGGTTTGAGGATTGAGGATTGAAGATTGACGCCTGAGGATTGAGGACTGAGGCTTGAGGATTGATGATTGAGCATCGAGGATTGAAGAGTGAGGACTGGGGATTGAGGATTGAAGATTGAGGATTGGGGATTGAGGATCTAGGATTGGAGATTGATTATTGAGGATTCAAGATTGAGGATTGAGGATTGAGGATTGAGAATTGAGAATTGAGGATGAGGACTGAGGGTTGAGGATTGAGGTTGGAGGAACGAGAATTGAGGATTGAGGATTGAGGAATGTGGATTGACTATTGTGTATTGAAGATTGAGGATTGATGAATGAGGATTGAGGATTGAGGATTGAGGATTGAGGATAGAGGACTGAGGATTGAGGATTGAGGATTGAGGATTAAGGTTTGAGGATTGGGGATTGAGGATCTAGGATTGGAGATTGATTATTGAGGATTCAAGATTGAGGATAGACGATTGAGGATTGAGAATTGAGAATTGAGGATGAGGACTGCGGATTGAGGATTGAGGTTTGAGGAACGAGGGTTGAGGATCGAGGATTGAGGACTGAGTATTGACGATTGAGTATTGAAGATTGAGGATTGATGAGGGAGGATTGAGGATTGAGGATTGAGGATTGAGGATTGAGGACTTAGGCTTGGGGATTGAGGATTCAGGATTAACGTTTGAGGATTGGGGACTGAGGATCTATGGTTGGAGATTGATTATTGAGGATTCAAGATTGAGGATAGTGGATTGAGGATTGAGAATTGAGAATTGAGGATGAGGACTGAGGGTTGAGGATTGAGGTTTGAGGAACGAGGATTGAGGTTCGAGGATTGAGGACTGAGTATTGACGATTGAGTATTGAAGATTGAGTATTGATGGCGGAGGATTGAGTATTGAGGATTGAGTATTGAAGATTGAGGATTGATGATTTAGGTTTGAGGATTGAGGATTGAGGATTGACGATAGAGAATGGAAGATTGAGTATTGAGCATTGAAGGTTGAGGATTGAGGATTGAAGATTGAGAATTGAGGATTGGGGATTGAACATTGAGGACTGAGTGTTGAGGGTTGAGTGATGAGAATTGATGTTTGTGGAAAGAGGTTTGAAGATTGCAGATTGAGTATTGAGTATAGAATACTCTGAATTGAGGATATTCTATTGAGGATTGAGTATTGACGACTGATTGTTGATGACTGAGGGCTGAAGGTTGAGGATTCAGGATTGAGGATTCAGAGTTGAGGTTTGGGGACTGAGGACTGAGGATTGAAGATTGAGTATTGAGGATTGAAGATTGAGGATTGAGGATTGAGGATTGAGGATTGAGGATGATGGCTGAGGTTTGAGGATTGAGGTTTGAGGACTGAGGACTGAGGGTTGAGGATTGAGAATTGAGGATCGAGGATTGAGGGTTGAAGATTGAGGATTGGGTATTGAGGATTGAGGAATGAGGATTGAGGATTGAGGATTGAGGATTGAGGATTGAAGATTGAGTATTGAGGATTGAAGACTGACGGTTGGGGATTGAGGATTGAGGATTGAGGATTGAGGATTGAAGATTGAGGGTTGAGGATTGATGTTTGAGGATTGAGGATTGAGGACTGAGGCTTGAGGATTGAGGATTGAGGACTGAGGCTTGAGGATTGAGGATTGAGGATTAAGGTTTGAGGATTGGGGATTGAGGATCTAGGATTGAGGACTGAGGCTTGAGGATTGAGGATTGAGGACTGAGGCTTGAGGATTGAGGATTGAGGATTAGGGATTGAGAATGAGGGCTGAGGGTGGAGGATTGAGGTTTGAGTATTGAATCCAGAGAATTCAGGATATTCTATTGAGTATGGAGAATTGAGGATTGATGGTTGAGTATTGAGGATTGAGGATTGAGGATTGAGGATTGAGAATTGAAGATTGAGGATTGATGATTTAGGATTGAGGATCGAGGATTGAGGATTGAGGATAGAGGATTGAGATTGAGTATTGAGGATTGAAGATTGAGGATTTAGGATTGAGGATTGAGGATTGAGGATTGAGGATTGAGGATTGAGGATTGGGGATTGAGGATCTGGAATTGGAGATTGATTATTGAGGATTCAAGATTGAGGATTGAGGACTGAGGATTGAGGATTGAGGATAGAGGATTGAAGATTGAGTATTGAGGATTGAAGATTGAGGATTGAGGATTGAGGACTGAAGATTGAGGATTGGGGATTGAGGATTGAGGATTGAGAATTGAGAATTGAGGATGAGGACTGAGGGTTGAGGATTGAGGATTGAGGAACGAGGATTGAGGATTGAGGATTGAGGACTGAGGATTGACGATTGAGTATTGAAGATTGAGGATTGATGTCTGAGGATTGAGGATTGAGTATTGAGGATTCAGGATTGAGGTTTGAGGATTGAGGATTGAGGATTGAGGACTGAGGCTTGAGGATTGAGGATTGAGCATGGAGGATTGAAGGTTGAGGACTGGAGATCGAGGATTGAAGATTGTGGGCTGGAGATTGAGGACTGAAGATTGAGGATTAAGGACTGAGGATTGGGGATTGAGGATCCAGGATTGGAGACTGATTATTGAGGGTTCAAGATTGAGGATTGAGGATTGAGGATTGAGAATTGAAGATTGAGGATTGGGTCTGAGGGTTGAGGATTGAGGTTTGAGGAACGAGGATTGAGGATTGAGTTTTGAAGGTTGAGGATTGATGATTGAGGATTGAGGTTTGAGGATTGAGGATTGAGGATTGAGTATTGAAGATTGAGTATTCATGACTGAGGATTGAGTATTGAGTATTGAGGATTCAGGATTGAGGTTTGAGGATTGAGGATTGAGGATTGAGGAGTGAGGATTGAGGATTGAAGATTGAGGATTTGGGACTGCGGATTGAAGATTGTGGATTGAGGATTGATGATTGAGGATTGAGTATCTAGGATTGGAGATTGACTATCTGAGGATTCAAGCTTGAGGATTGAGGATTGAGAATTGATAACTGAGGATGAGGACTGAGGGTTGAGGATTGAGGCTTGAGGAACGAGGATTGAGGATTGAGGATTGAGGACTGAGGATTGACGATTGAGTATTGAAGATTGAGGATTGATGACTGAGGATTGAGGATTGAGGATTGAGGATTGAGGATTGACGATTGAGGATTGAGTATTGATGATTGTGGATTGAGGGTTGAGGATTGAGGACGAGGACTAACTGTTGAGGGTTGAGGTTTGAGGAATGAGGATTGAGGATTGAGAACTGAGGATTGATGATTGAGGGTTGAGCATTGAGGATTGAAGATTGAGGACTGGGCATTGAGGTTTGAAGATTGAGGATTAAGGATTGAGGATTCGGAATTGAGGAACTGTGATTGGAGATCGATTATTGAGGATTGAAGATTCAGGATTGAGGATTGAGGATTGAGAATTGAGAACTGAGGATGAGGACTGAGGGTTGAGGATAGAGGTTTGAGGAACGAGGATTGAGGATAGAGGATTGAGGACTGAGGATTGACGATTGAGTATTGAAGATTGAGGATTGATGACTGAGGATTGAGGACTGAGGTTTGAGGATTGAAGATTGAGTATTGAGGATTGAATATTGAGGATTGGGGATTAAGGATTGAAGATTGAGGACGAGAACTGACGGTTGAGGATTGAGGTTTGAGGTTTGAGGGTTGAAGATTTAAGACTGAGGATTGAGGATTGAGGATTGAGGATTGAGCATTGAGGATTGAATATTGAGGACTGAGGATTGAGGGTTGAAGATTGAGTATTGAGGATTCAGAATTGAGGTTTGAGGACTGAGGATTGAGGATTGAAGGTTGAGTATTGAGGATTGATGATTGAGGATTGAGGACTGAGGGTTGAGAATTGAGGTTTGAGGAACGAGGATTGAGGATTGAGGATTGAGGACTGAGGATTGACGATTGAGTATTGAAGACTGAGGATTGATGACTGAGGATTGAGGATTGAGGATTGAGGACTGAGGATTGAGTATTGAAGATTTAGTATTCATGACTGAGGATTGAGGATTGATGATTGAGGATTCAGGATTGAGGTTTGAGGATTGAGGATTGACGATTGAGGACTGAGGCTTGAGGATTGAGGATTGAGCATGGAGGATTGAAGATTGAGGACTGGAGATTGAGGATTGAAGATTGAGGGCTGGAGATTGAGGATTGAAGATTGAGTATTGAGGGTTGAAGAGTGACGATTGAGGATTGAGGATTGGGTATTGAGGATTGAGTATTGAAGATTGAATATTGATGATTGAGGATTGAGGGTTGAGGATTGAGGGTTGCGGATTGAGGACGAGGACTGAGGGGTGAGTATTGAAGTTTGAGGTCTGAGGACTGAGGATTGAGGATTGAGAATTGAGGATTGACGATTGAGGATTGAGGATTGAAGATTGAGTATTGAGGATTGAAGATTGAGGATTGAGGATTGAGTGTTGAGGATTGAGGACGAGAACTGACGGTTGAGGATTGAGGTATGAGGATTGAGGGTTGAAGATTGAAGACTGAGGATTGAGGATTGAGGATTTAGTATTGAGGATTGGGGACAGAGGCTTGAGGATTGAGGATTGAGGATTAAGGATTGAGGATTGGGGATTGAGGATCTAGGATTGGAGATTGATTATTGAGGATTCAATATTGAGGGTTGAGAATTGAGGATTGAGGATTGAAGATTGAGGATTGAGGATTGAGGGCTGAAGATTGAGGTCTGAGGATTGAGGATTGAGGATTGAGCATTGAGGATAGAAGATTGAGTATCGATGGCTGCGTATTGAGGATTGAGGATTGAGGATTGCGGATTGATGATTGAAGGTTGAGTATTGAGGATTGAATACTGAGGATTGAGGATTGAGAATAGAGGATTGAGGATGAGGGCTGATGTTTGAGGATTGATGTTTGAGTATTGAATCCTGAGAATTCAGGATATTCTATTGAGTATTGAGAGTTGAGTGTTGATGGTTGAGTATTGAGGATTGGGGATTGAGGATTGAGGATAGACTATTGAAGATTGAGGATTGATGATTGAGGATTGAGGATTGAGGATTCAGTATTGAGGATTGAGGATTGAGGATTGAAGATTGAGTATTGAGGATTGAAGATTGACGATTGAGGATTGAGGATTGGGTATTGAGGATTGAGTATTGAAGATTGAATATTGATGATTGAGGATTGAGGGTTGAGGATTGAGGGTTGCGGATTGAGGACGAGGACTGAGGGTTGAGTATTGATGTTTGAGGTCTGAGGACTGAGGATTGAGGATTGAGAATTGAGGATTGACGATTGAGGATTGAGGATTGAAGATTGAGTATTGAGGATTGAAGGTTGAGGATTGAGGATTGGGGATTCAGGATTGGGGATTGGGGATTGAGGATTGAGAATTGAGGATTGAGAATTGAGGGTTGAGGATTGAAGATTGAGTATTGAGTATTGAAGAATTAGGGTTGAGGATTGAGGATTGATGATTGAGGATTGAGGATTGAGGATTGAGGATTGAGGATTGAGGATTGAGGATTGAGGATTGAGGATTGAAGATTGAGTATTGAGGACTGAAGGTTGAGGATTGAGGATTGAGGATTGAGGATTGAGGATTGAGGATTGAAGATTGAGGGTTGGGGACTGAGGATTGAAGATTGAGGATTGAGGATTGAATATTGAGGATTGAGAATTGAGGATTGATGGCTGAGTATTGGGGATTGATGGTTGAGGGTTTTGTGTTGAATATTGAGGTTTGAGGATTGAGGATTGAGGATTGAGGATTGAGGACTGAAGATTGAGTATTGATGATTGAAGATTGAGGATTGAGGATTGGGGGTTGAGGATTGAGGACGAGAACTGACGGTTGAGGGTTGAGGTTTGAGGATTGAGGTTTGAAGATTGAGGACTGAGGATTGAGGATTGAGTATTGAGGATTGCGCATTGAGGATTGAAGATTGAGGACAGGGGACTGAGTGTTGAGGGTTGAGTGATGAGAATTGATGTTTGTGAATAGAGATTTGATGATTGCAGATTGAGTATTGAGTATTGAAAACTATGAATTGAGGATACTCTATTGAGGATTGAGGATTGACGAGTGATTGTTGAGGACTGAGGGCTGAAGGTTGAGGATTCAGGATTGAGGATTCAGGATTTAGGTTTGAGGACTGAGGATTGAGGACTGAGGATTGAGGATTGAGGATTGAAGATTGAATATTGATGATTGAAGATTGAGGATTCAGGATTGAGGGTTGTGGATTGAGTACGAGGACTGAGGGGTAAGTTTTGATGTTTGAGGTCTGAGGATTGAGGATTGAGGATTGAGAATTGAGGATTGAGGATTGGGGATTGGAGATTGTGGATTGGGTATTGAGGTTTGAAGAATGAGGATTGAGGATTGAGGATTGAGGATTGAGAATTGAAGATTGAGTATTGAGGGTTGAAATTGAGGATTGAGGATTGAGGATTGAGGATTGAGGATTGAGGATTGAGGATTGAGGATTGAGGATTGAGGATTGAGGATTGAGGATTGAAGATTGAGTATTGAGGACAGAAGGTTGAGGATTGAGGATTGAGGATTGAGGATTGAGGACTGAGGGTTGAGGATTGAGGTTTGAGGAACGAGGATTGAGGATTGAGGATTGAGGATTGAGGATTGAAGATTGAGTATTGAGGACTGAAGGTTGAGGATTGAGGATTGAGGATTGAGGATTGAGGATTGAGGATTGAAGATTGAGTATTGAGGACAGAAGGTTGAGGATTGAGGATTGAGGATTGAGGATTGAGGACTGAGGGTTGAGGATTGAGGTTTGAGGAACGAGGATTGAGGATTGAGGATTGAGGACTGACGATTGACGATTGAGCATTGAAGATTGAGGATTGATGACTGAGGATTGAGGATTGAGGATTGAGGATTGAGGATAGAGGATTGAGTATTGAAGATTGAGTATTCATGACTGAGGATTGAGGATTGAGTATTGAGGATTCAGGATTGAGGTTTGAGGATTGAGGATTGAGGATTGAGGACTGAGGCTTGAGGATTCAGGATTGAGCATGGAGGATTGAAGGTTGAGGACTGGAGATCGAGGATTGAAGATTGTGGGCTGGAGATTGAGGACTGAAGATTGAGGATTAAGGATTGAGGATTGGGGATTGAGGATCTAGGATTGGAGATTGATTATTGAGGATTCATGATTGAGGATTGAGGATTGAGGATTGAGAATTGAAAATTGAGGATTGGGACTGAGGGTTGAGGATTGAGGTTTGAGGAACGAGGATTGAGGATTGAGTATTGAAGGTTGAGGATTGATGATTGAGTATTGTGGATTGAGGATTGAGGATTGAGGATTGAGGATTGAAGATTGAGTATTGAGGATCGAAGTTTGAGGATTGAGGATTGAGGATTGAGGATTGAGGATTGAGGATTGAAGATTGTGGATTTGGGACTGCGGATTGAAGATTGTGGATTGAGGATTGATGATTGAGGATTGAGTATCTAGGATTGGAGATTGCCTATTGAGGATTCAAGCTTGAGGATTGAGGATTGAGGATTGAGAATTGATAACTGAGGATGAGGACTGAGGGTTGAGGATTGAGGCTTGAGGAACGAGGATTGATGACTGAGGATTGAGGGTTGAGGATTGAGGATTGAGGATTGACGATTGAGGATTGAGTATTGTGCATTGAGAATTGAGGATTGAGGATTGAAGATTGAGTATTGGGGATTGAAGATTGAGGATTGAAGATTGAGTATTGATGATTGTGGATTGAGGGTTGAGGATTGAGGACGAGGACTAACTGTTGAGGATTGAGGTTTGAGGAATGAGGATTTAGTATTGAGGACTGAGGATTGATGATTGAGGGTTGTGCATTGAGGATTGAAGATTGAGGACTGGGGATTGAGGTTTGAAGATTGAGGATTAAGGATTGAGGATTGGGAATTGAGGAACTGTGATTGGAGATCGATTATTGAGGATTGAAGATTCAGGATTGAGGATTGAGGATTGAGAATTGAGAACTGAGGATGAGGACTGAGGGTTGAGGATAGAGGTTTGAGGAACGAGGATTGAGGATTGAGGATTGAGGACTGAGGATTGACGATTGAGTATTGAAGACTGAGGATTGATGACTGAGGATTGAGGATTGAGGATTGAGGACTGAGGATTGAGTACTGAAGATTTAGTATTCATGACTGAGGGTTGAGGATTGATGATTGAGTATTCAGGATTGAGGTTTGAGGATTGAGGATTGACGATTGAGGACTGAGGCTTCAGGATTGAGGATTGAGCGTGGAGGATTGAAGATTGAGGACTGGAGATTGAGGATTGAAGACTGAGGGCTGGAGATTGAGGATTGAGGATTGAGGATTAAGGATTGAGGATTGCGGATTGAAGATCTAGGATTGGAGATTGATTATTGAGGATTCAAGATTGAGGATTGAGGATTGAGGATTGAGAATTGAAAATTGAGTATGAGGACTGAGGGTTGAGGATTGAGGTTTGAGGAACGAGGATTGAGGATTGAGTATTGAAGGTTGAGTATTGATGATTGAGGTTTGAGGAACGAGGATTGAGGATTCAGTATTGAGGACTGAGGATTGACGATTGAGTATTGAAGATTAAGGATTGATGACTGAGGATTGAGGATTGAGGATTGCGGATTGAGGATTGAGAATTGAGGATTGAGGACAGAGGCTTGAGGATTGAGGATTGAGGATTGAGGATTAAGGATTGTGGATTGGGGATTGAGGATCTAGAATTGGAGATTGATTATTGAGGATTCAAGATTGAGGGTTGAGGATTGAGGATTGAGGATTGAAGATTGAGGATTGAGGATTGAGTGTTGAGGGTTGAGGATTGAGGATTGAGGATTGAAGATTGAGTATTTAGGATTGAAGATTGAGGATTGAGGATTGAGGATTGAGGATTGAGGACTGAAGATTGAGGATTGGGGACTGTGGATTGAAGATTGAGGATTGAGGATTGAGGATTGGGGATTGAGGATTGAGGATTGGGGATTGAGGATTGAGGATTGAAGATTGAGGATTGGGTATTGTGGATTGAACAATGAGGATAGAGGATTGAGGATTGATCATTGAGGATTGCGGATTGAGGATTGAAGATTGAGTATTGAGGATTGAATATTGAGGATTGAGGTTTGAGGATTGAGGATGAGGGCTGAGGTTTGGGGATTGGGGTTTGAGGACTGAGGACTGAGGGTTGAGGATTGAGAACTGAGGATTGAGGATTGAGGATTGAAGATTGAGGACTGGGTATTGAGGATTGAGGAATGAGGATTGAGGATTGAGTATTGAGGATTGAAGGTTTAGTATTGAGGATTGATGACTGTCGATTGAGGATTGAGGATTGAGGATTGAGGATTGATGATTGAAGATTGAGTATTGAGTATTGAAGATTGAGGATTGAGGGTTCAGGACTGAGGATTGAGAATTGAGGATTGAAGATTGAGGATAGAGGATTGAGGATTGAGGATTGAGGATTGAAGATTGCGGATTGAGGATTGAGGATTGAGAATTGGCGATTGAGGATTGAGGATTGAGTATTGAGGATTGAAGATTGAGGATTGGGGATTGAGGATTGACGATTGAGGGTTGAGTATTGAGGATTGAGTATTGAGGATTGAGAATTGAGGATTGACGATTGAAGGTTGAGTATTGAGTATTGAAGATTGAGGATTGACGTTTGAGGATTGAAGATTGAGGACTGAGTGTTGAGGGTTGAGTGATGAGAATTGATGTTTGTGGATTGAGATTTGAAGACTGAAGAATGGGGATTGAGTATTGAAAACTGTGAATTGAGGATATTCTATTGAGGATTGAGGATTGACAATTGATTTTTGAGGACTGAGGTCTGAAGATTGGGGATTCAGTGTTGAGGATTCAGGATTTAGTTTGAGGACTGAGGATTGAGGGTTGAGGATTGAGGATTGAGGATGAACGCTTGAGGATTGACGACTGAGTATTGAGGATTGGGTATTGAAGATTGAATATTGTTGATTGAGCATTGAGGATTGAGGATTGAGGGTTGTGCATTGAGGACGAGGACTGAGGGTTGAGTATTGATGTTTGAGGTCTGAGGATTGAGGGTTGAGGATTGAGGATTGAGAATTGAGGATTGACGATTGAGGATTGAGGATTGAAGATTGAGTATTGAGGATTGAAGGTTGAGGATTGAGGATTGGGGATTCAGGATTGGGGACTGGGGTTTGAAGATTGAGTATTGAGGATTGAGGGTTGAGGATTGAAGATTGAGTATTGAGTATTGAAGAATTAGGGTTGAGGATTGAGGATTGATGATTGAGGATTGAGAATTGAGGATTGACGATTGAGGATTGAGGATTGAAGATTGAGTATTGAGGATTGAAGGTTGAGGATTGAGGATTGGGGATTCAGGATTGGGGACTGAGGGTTGAAGATTGAGGATTGAGCATTGATGATTGAGAATTGATAACTGAGGATGAGGACTGAGGGTTGAGGATTGAGGCCTGAGGAACGAGGATTGAGGATTGAGGATTGAGGACTGAGGATTGACGATTGAGTATTGAAGATTGAGGATTGATGACTGAGGATTGAGGATTGAGGATTGAGGATTGAGGATTGACGATTGAGTATTGAGTATTGTGCATTCAGAATTGAGGATTGAGGATTGAAGATTGAGTATTGAGGATTGAAGATTGAGGATTGAAGATTGAGTATTGATGATTGTGGATTGAGGGTTGAGGATTGAGGACGAGGACTAACTGTTGAGGATTGAGGTTTGAGGACTGAGGATTGAGGATTGAGGACTGAGGATTGATGATTGAGGGTTGAGCATTGAGGATTGAAGATTGAGTACTGGGGATTGAGGTTTGAAGATTGAGGATTAAGGATTGAGGATTGGGAATTGAGGATCTGTGATTGGAGATCGATTATTGAGGATTGAAGATTCAGGATTGAGGATTGAGGATTGAGAATTGAGAACTGAGGATGAGGACTGAGGGTTGAGGATAGAGGTTTGAGGAACGAGGATTGAGAATAGAGGATTGAGGACTGAGGGGTGACGATTGAGTATTGAAGATTGAGGATTGATGACTGAGGATTGAGGATTGAGGTTTGAGGATTGAAGATTGAGTATTGAGGATTGAATATTGAGGATTGGGGATTAAGGATTGAAGATTGAGGACGAGAACTGACGGTTGAGGATTGAGGTTTGAGGTTTGAGGGTTGAAGATTGAGTATTGAGGATTCAGAATTGACGTTTGAGGACTGAGGATTGAGGATTGAGGATTGAGTATTGAAGATTGAGGAATGAGGATTGAGGTTTGAGGATTGAGGATTGAGGATTGAGGACTGAGGCTTGAGGATTGAGGATTGAGCATTGAGGATTGAGGATTGAGGACTGGGGATTGAGGATTGTAGATTGAGGATTAAGGATTGAGGATTGGGAATTGAGGATCTATGATTGGAGATTGATTATTGTGGATTCAAGATTGAGGATTGAGGATTGAGGATTGAGGATTGAGGATGAGGACTGAGGGTTGAGGATTGAGGTTTGAGGAACGAGGATTGAGGATCGAGGATTGAGCACTGAGGATTGACGATTGAGTATTGAAGATTGAGGATTGATGACTGAGGATTGAAGATTGAGGACTGAGTGTTGAGGGTTGAATGATGAGAATTGATGTTTGTGGATTGAGATTTGAAGATTGATGAATGGGGACTGAGTATTAGAAACTGTGAATTGAGGATATTCTATTGAGGATTGAGGATTGACAATGGATTTTTGAGGACTGAGGCCTGAAGATTGAGGATTCAGGATTGAGGATTCGGGATTGAGGTTTGAGGACGAGGACTGACGGTCGAGGATTGAGGTTTGAGGATTGAGGATTGAGGATTGAGGACTGAGGCTTGAGGATTGAGGATTGAGCATTGAGGATTGAAGATTGAGGACTGGGGATTGAGGATTGAAGATTGAGGACTAAGGATTGAGGATTGGGGATTGAGGATCCAGGATTAGAGATTGATTATTGACGATTCAAGATTGAGGATTGAGGATAGAGGATTGAGGATTGAGAATTGAGGATGAGGACTGAGGTTGAGGATTGAGGTTTGAGGAACGAGGATTGAGGATCGAGGATTGAGGTCTGAGGATTGACGATTGAGTATTGAAGATTGAGGATTGATGACTGAGGATTGAGGATTGAGGATTGAGGATTGAGGATTGAGGATTGAAGATTGAGTATTCAGGATTGAATATTGAGGATTGAGGATTGAGGATTGGGGATTGAGGATTGAGGATTGAAGATTGAGTATTGAGGATTGAAGGTTGAGGATTGAGGATTGAGTATTGAGGATTGAGGATTGAGGATTGAGATACAGTATTGAGAATTGAAGATTGAGAACTGAGGATTGAGGATTGAACATTGAGGACTGGGTGTTGAGGGTTGAGTGGTGAGAATTGATGTTTGTGGATAGAGGTTTGAAGATTGCAGATTGAGTATTGAGTATTGAATACTCTGAATTGAGGATATTCTATTGAGGATTGAGTATTGACGACTGATTGTTGAGGACTGAGGGCTGAAGATAGAGGATTCAGGATTGAAGATTCAGAGTTGAGGTTTGGGGACTGAGGACTGAGGATTGAGGATTGAGTATTGAGGATTGAAGATTGAGGATTGAGGATTGAGGATTGAGGAATGAAGATTGAGTATTGAGGTTTGAAGATTGAAGATTGAGGATTGAGGATTGAGGATTGAGGTTTGAGGATTGAGGATTGAGGATTGAGGACTGAGGCTTGAGGATTGAGGATTGAGCATTGAGGATTGAGGATTGAGGACTGGGGATTGAGGATTGTAGATTGAGGATTAAGGATTGAGGATTGGGAATTGAGGATCTATGATTGGAGATTGATTATTGTGGATTCAAGATTGAGGATTGAGGATTGAGGATTGAGGATTGAGGATGAGGACTGAGGGTTGAGGATTGAGGTTTGAGGAACGAGGATTGAGGATCGAGGATTGAGGACTGAGGATTGACGATTGAGTATTGAAGATTGAGGATTGATGACTGAGGATTGAAGATTGAGGACTGAGTGTTGAGGGTTGAATGATGAGAATTGATGTTTGTGGATTGAGATTTGAAGATTGATGAATGGGGACTGAGTATTAGAAACTGTGAATTGAGGATATTCTATTGAGGATTGAGGATTGACAATGGATTTTTGAGGACTGAGGCCTGAAGATTGAGGATTCAGGATTGAGGATTCGGGATTGAGGTTTGAGGACGAGGACTGACGGTCGAGGATTGAGGTTTGAGGATTGAGGATTGAGGATTGAGGACTGAGGCTTGAGGATTGAGGATTGAGCATTGAGGATTGAAGATTGAGGACTGGGGATTGAGGATTGAAGATTGAGGACTAAGGATTGAGGATTGGGGATTGAGGATCCAGGATTAGAGATTGATTATTGACGATTCAAGATTGAGGATTGAGGATAGAGGATTGAGGATTGAGAATTGAGGATGAGGACTGAGGTTGAGGATTGAGGTTTGAGGAACGAGGATTGAGGATCGAGGATTGAGGTCTGAGGATTGACGATTGAGTATTGAAGATTGAGGATTGATGACTGAGGATTGAGGATTGAGGATTGAGGATTGAGGATTGAGGATTGAAGATTGAGTATTCAGGATTGAATATTGAGGATTGAGGATTGAGGATTGGGGATTGAGGATTGAGGATTGAAGATTGAGTATTGAGGATTGAAGGTTGAGGATTGAGGATTGAGTATTGAGGATTGAGGATTGAGGATTGAGATACAGTATTGAGAATTGAAGATTGAGAACTGAGGATTGAGGATTGAACATTGAGGACTGGGTGTTGAGGGTTGAGTGGTGAGAATTGATGTTTGTGGATAGAGGTTTGAAGATTGCAGATTGAGTATTGAGTATTGAATACTCTGAATTGAGGATATTCTATTGAGGATTGAGTATTGACGACTGATTGTTGAGGACTGAGGGCTGAAGATAGAGGATTCAGGATTGAAGATTCAGAGTTGAGGTTTGGGGACTGAGGACTGAGGATTGAGGATTGAGTATTGAGGATTGAAGATTGAGGATTGAGGATTGAGGATTGAGGAATGAAGATTGAGTATTGAGGTTTGAAGATTGAAGATTGAGGATTGAGGATTGAGGAATGAGGGTTGACTATTGAAGAGTGAGGATTCAGGATTGAGGATTTAGGATTGATGATTGAGGATTGAAGATACAGTATTGAGGATTGAAGATTGAGAATTGAGGATTGAGGATTGAACATTGAGGACTGAGTGTTGAGGGTTGAGTGATGAGAATTGATGTTTGTGGATAGAGGTTTGAAGATTGCAGATTGAGTATTGAGAATTGAATGCAGTGAATTGAGTATATTCTATTGAGGATTGAGTATTGACAACTGATTGTTGAGGACTGAGGGCTGAAGATTGAGGATTCAGGATTGAGGATTCAGAATTGTGGTTTGCGGACTGAGGATTGAGGATTGAAGATTGAGTATTGAGGACTGAGGATTGAGGATTGAGTATTGAGGATTGAGCATTGAGGATTGAAGATTGAGGACTGGGGACTGAGTGTTGAGGGTTGAGTGATGAGAATTGATGTTTGTGGATAGAGATTTGAAGATTGCAGATTGAGTATTGAGTATTGAAAACTATGAATTGATACTCTATTGAGAATTGAGGATTGACGAGTGATTGTTGAGGACTGAGGGCTGAAGATTGAGGATTCAGGATTGAGGATTCAGGATTGAGGTTTGAGGACTGAGGATTGAAGATTGAGGATTGGGTATTGTGGATTGAACACTGAGGATAGAGGATTGAGGATTGATCATTGAGGATTGCGGATTGAGGATTGAAGATTGAGTATTGAGGATTGAATATTGAGGATTGAGGTTTGAGGATTGAGGATGAGGGCTGAGGTTTGGGGATTGGGGTTTGAGGACTGAGGACTGAGGGTTGAGGATTGAGAACTGAGGATTGAGGATTGAGGATTGAAGATTGAGGACTGGGTATTGAGGATTGAGGAATGAGGATTGAGGATTGAGTATTGAGGATTGAAGGTTTAGTATTGAGGATTGATGACTGTCGATTGAGGATTGAGGATTGAGGATTGAGGATTGATGATTGAAGATTGAGTATTGAGCATTGAAGATTGAGGATTGAGGGTTGAGGACTGAGGATTGAGGATTGAGGATTGAAGATTGAGGATTGAGGATTGAGGATTGAGGATTGAGGATTGAAGATTGCGGATTGAGGATTGAGGATTGAGGATTGAGAATTGGCGATTGAGGATTGAGGATTGAGTATTGAGGATTGAAGATTGAGGATTGGGGATTGAGGATTGACGATTGAGGGTTGAGTATTGAGGATTGAGTATTGAGGATTGAGGATTGAGGATTGACGATTGAAGGTTGAGTATTGAGTATTGAAGATTGAGGATTGAGGTTTGAGGATTCAAGATTGAGGACTGAGTGTTGAGGGTTGAGTGATGAGAATTGATGTTTGTGGATTGAGATTTGAAGACTGAAGAATGGGGATTGAGTATTGAAAACTGTGAATTGAGGATATTCTATTGAGGATTGAGGATTGACAATTGATTTTTGAGGACTGAGGTCTGAAGATTGGGGATTCAGTGTTGAGGATTCAGGATTTAGTTTGAGGACTGAGGATTGAGGGTTGAGGATTGAGGATTGAGGATTAACGCTTCAGGATTGACGACTGAGTATTGAGGATTGAGTATTGAAGATTGAATATTGTTGATTGAGCATTGAGGATTGAGGATTGAGGGTTGTGCATTGAGGACGAGGACTGAGGGTTGAGTATTGATGTTTGAGGTCTGAGGATTGAGGGTTGAGGATTGAGGATTGAGAATTGAGGATTGACGATTGAGGATTGAGGATTGAAGATTGAGTATTGAGGATTGAAGGTTGAGGATTGAGGATTGGGGATTCAGGAGTGGGGACTGGGGTTTGAAGATTGAGTATTGAGGATTGAGGGTTGAGGATTGAAGATTGAGTATTGAGTATTGAAGAATTAGGGTTGAGGATTGAGGATTGATGATTGAGGATTGAGAATTGAGGATTGACGATTGAGGATTGAGGATTGAAGATTGAGTATTGAGGATTGAAGGTTGAGGATTGAGGATTGGGGATTCAGGATTGGGGACTGAGGATTGAGGATTGAGGATTGAGCATTGATGATTGAGAATTGATAACTGAGGATGAGGACTGAGGGTTGAGGATTGAGGCCTGAGGAACGAGGATTGAGGATTGAGGATTGAGGACTGAGGATTGACGATTGAGTATTGAAGATTGAGGATTGATGACTGAGGATTGAGGATTGAGGATTGAGGATTGAGGATTGACGATTGAGTAGTGAGTATTGTGCATTCAGAATTGAGGATTGAGGATTGAAGATTGAGTATTGAGGATTGAAGATTGAGGATTGAAGATTGAGTATTGATGATTGTGGATTGAGGGTTGAGGATTGAGGACGAGGACTAACTGTTGAGGATTGAGGTTTGAGGAATGAGGATTGAGGATTGAGGACTGAGGATTGATGATTGAGGGTTGAGCATTGAGGATTGAAGATTGAGTACTGGGGATTGAGGTTTGAAGATTGAGGATTAAGGATTGAGGATTGGGAATTGAGGATCTGTGATTGGAGATCGATTATTGAGGATTGAAGATTCAGGATTGAGGATTGAGGATTGAGAATTGAGAACTGAGGATGAGGACTGAGGGTTGAGGATAGAGGTTTGAGGAACGAGGATTGAGAATAGAGGATTGAGGACTGAGGGGTGACGATTGAGTATTGAAGATTGAGGATTGATGACTGAGGATTGAGGATTGAGGTTTGAGGATTGAAGATTGAGTATTGAGGGTTGAATATTGAGGATTGGGGATTAAGGATTGAAGATTGAGGACGAGAACTGACGGTTGAGGATTGAGGTTTGAGGTTTGAGGGTTGAAGATTGAGTATTGAGGATTCAGAATTGACGTTTGAGGACTGAGGATTGAGGATTGAGGATTGAGTATTGAAGATTGAGGATTGAGGATTGAGGATTGAGGATTGAGGACTGAGGCTTGAGGATTGAGGATTGAGCATTGAGGATTGAAGATTGAGGACTGGGGATTGAGGATTGAAGATTGAGGATTAAGGATTGAGGATTGGGAATTGAGGATCTAGAATTGGAGATTGATTATTGTGGATTCAAGATTGAGGATTGAGGATTGAGGATTGAGGATTGAGGATGAGGACTGAGGGTTGAGGATTGAGGTTTGAGGAACGAGGATTGAGGATCGAGGATTGAGGACTGAGGATTGACGATTGAGTATTGAAGATTGAGGA
The DNA here is from genome assembly GCF_051401765.1 of Calliopsis andreniformis. Classification (NCBI taxonomy): domain Eukaryota; kingdom Metazoa; phylum Arthropoda; class Insecta; order Hymenoptera; family Andrenidae; genus Calliopsis; species Calliopsis andreniformis. Next base: position 4,919,551 of record NW_027480450.1, on the reverse strand, counting down.
TTGATGACTGAGGATTGAAGATTGAGGACTGAGTGTTGAGGGTTGAATGATGAGAATTGATGTTTGTGGATTGAGATTTGAAGATTGATGAATGGGGACTGAGTATTAGAAACTGTGAATTGAGGATATTCTATTGAGGATTGAGGATTGACAATGGATTTTTGAGGACTGAGGCCTGAAGATTGAGGATTCAGGATTGAGGATTCGGGATTGAGGTTTGAGGACGAGGACTGACGGTCGAGGATTGAGGTTTGAGGATTGAGGATTGAGGATTGAGGACTGAGGCTTGAGGATTGAGGATTGAGCATTGAGGATTGAAGATTGAGGACTGGGGATTGAGGATTGAAGATTGAGGAATAAGGATTGAGGATTGGGGATTGAGGATCCAGGATTAGAGATTGATTATTGACGATTCAAGATTGAGGATTGAGGATAGAGGATTGAGGATTGAGAATTGAGGATGAGGACTGAGTGTTGAGGATTGAGGTTTGAGGAACGAGGATTGAGGATCGAGGATTGAGGTCTGAGGATTGACGATTGAGTATTGAAGATTGAGGATTGATGACTGAGGATTGAGGATTGAGGATTGATTATTGAGGATTGAGAATTGAGGATTGACGATTGGGGATTGAGGATTGAAGATTGAGTATTGAGGATTGAAGGTTGAGGATTGAGGATTGGGGATTCAGGATTGGGGACTGAGGATTGAAGATTGAGGATTGAGCATTGAGGATTGAGAATTGATAAATGAGGATGAGGACTGAGGGTTGAGGATTGAGGCTTGAGGAACGAGGATTGAGGATTGAGGATTGAGGACTGAGGATTGACGATTGAGTATTGAAGATTGAGGATTGATGACTGAGGATTGAGGATTGAGGATTGAGGATTGAGGATTGAGGATTGACGATTGAGTATTGAGTATTGTGCATTCAGAATTGAGGATTGAGGATTGAAGATTGAGTATTGAGGATTGAAGATTGAGGATTGAAGATTGAGTATTGATGATTGTGGATTGAGTGTTGAGGATTGAGGACGAGGACTAACTGTTGAGGATTGAGGTTTGAGGAATGAGGATTGAGGATTGAGGACTGAGGATTGATGATTGAGGGTTGAGCATTGAGGATTGAAGATTGAGTACTGGGGATTGAGGTTTGAAGATTGAGGATTAAGGATTGAGGATTGGGAATTGAGGATCTGTGATTGGAGATCGATTATTGAGGATTGAAGATTCAGGATTGAGGATTGAGGATTGAGAATTGAGAACTGAGGATGAGGACTGAGGGTTGAGGATAGAGGTTTGAGGAACGAGGATTGAGAATAGAGGATTGAGGACTGAGGGGTGACGATTGAGTATTGAAGATTGAGGATTGATGACTGAGGATTGAGGGTTGAGGTTTGAGGATTGAAGATTGAGTATTGAGGGTTGAATATTGAGGATTGGGGATTAAGGATTGAAGATTGAGGACGAGAACTGACGGTTGAGGATTGAGGTTTGAGGTTTGAGGGTTGAAGATTGAGTATTGAGGATTCAGAATTGACGTTTGAGGACTGAGGATTGAGGATTGAGGATTGAGTATTGAAGATTGAGGATTGAGGATTGAGGTTTGAGGATTGAGGATTGAGGATTGAGGACTGAGGCTTGAGGATTGAGGATTGAGCATTGAGGATTGAAGATTGAGGACTGGGGATTGAGGATTGAAGATTGAGGATTAAGGATTGAGGATTGGGAATTGAGGATCTAGGATTGGAGATTGATTATTGTGGATTCAAGATTGAGGATTGAGGATTGAGGATTGAGGATTGAGGATGAGGACTGAGGGTTGAGGATTGAGGTTTGAGGAACGAGGATTGAGGATCGAGGATTGAGGACTGAGGATTGACGATTGAGTATTGAAGATTGAGGATTGATGACTGAGGATTGAAGATTGAGGACTGAGTGTTGAGGGTTGAATGATGAGAATTGATGTTTGTGGATTGAGATTTGAAGATTGATGAATGGGGACTGAGTATTAGAAACTGTGAATTGAGGATATTCTATTGAGGATTGAGGATTGACAATGGATTTTTGAGGACTGAGGCCTGAAGATTGAGGATTCAGGATTGAGGATTCGGGATTGAGGTTTGAGGACGAGGACTGACGGTCGAGGATTGAGGTTTGAGGATTGAGGATTGAGGATTGAGGACTGAGGCTTGAGGATTGAGGATTGAGCATTGAGGATTGAAGATTGAGGACTGGGGATTGAGGATTGAAGATTGAGGACTAAGGATTGAGGATTGGGGATTGAAGATCCAGGATTAGAGATTGATTATTGACGATTCAAGATTGAGGATTGAGGATAGAGGATTGAGGATTGAGAATTGAGGATGAGGACTGAGGGTTGAGGATTGAGGTTTGAGGAACGAGGATTGAGGATCGAGGATTGAGGTCTGAGGATTGACGATTGAGTATTGAAGATTGAGGATTGATGACTGAGGATTGAGGATTGAGGATTGAGGATTGAGGATTGAGGATTGAAGATTGAGTATTCAGGGTTGAATATTGAGGATTGAGGATTGAGGATTGGGGATTGAGGATTGAGGATTGAAGATTGAGTATTGAGGATTGAAGGTTGAGGATTGAGGATTGAGTATTGAGGATTGAGGATTGAGGATTGAGATACAGTATTGAGAATTGAAGATTGAGAACTGAGGATTGAGGATTGAACATTGAGGACTGGGTGTTGAGGGTTGAGTGGTGAGAATTGATGTTTGTGGATAGAGGTTTGAAGATTGCAGATTGAGTATTGAGTATTGAATACTCTGAATTGAGGATATTCTATTGAGGATTGAGTATTGACGACTGATTGTTGAGGACTGAGGGCTGAAGATAGAGGGTTCAGGATTGAAGATTCAGAGTTGAGGTTTGGGGACTGAGGACTGAGGATTGAGGATTGAGTATTGAGGATTGAAGATTGAGTGTTGAGGATTGAGGATTGAGGATTGAGGATTAGGGCTGAGGTTTGAGGATTGAGGTTTGAGGACTGAGGTCTGAGGATTGAGGGTTGGGAATTGAGGATTTAGGATTGAGGATTGAAGATTGAGGATTGGCTATTGAGGATTGAGGATTGAGGATTGAGGATTGACGATTGAGGATTGGGGATTGAGTATTGACGATTGAGGATTGAGTATAGGTGATTGAGAATTGAGGATTGAGGATTGAAGATTGTGCATTGAGTATTGAAGATTGAGGACTGAGGATTGAGGATTGAGGATTGAAGATTGAGGACTGAGTGTTGAGGGTTGAGTGATGAGAACTGATGTTTGTGGATTAAGATTTGAAGATTTAAGAATGGGGATTGAGTATTGAAAACTGTGAATTGAGGATATTCTATTGAGGATTGAGGATTGACAATTGATTTTTGAGGACTGAAGTCTGCGGATTCAGGATTCAGGATTGAGGATTCGGGATTGAGGTTTGAGGACTGAGGATTGAGGGTTGAGGATTGAGGATTGAGGATTGAGGATTGACGCTTGAGGATTGAGGACTGAGGCTTGAGGATTGAGGATTTAGCACTGAGGATTGCAGATTCAGGACTGGGGATTGAGGATTGAAGATTGAGGATTAAGGATTGAGGATTGAGGATTGAGGATTGAGAATTGAAAATTGAGGATGAGGACTGAGGGTTGAGGATTGAGGTTTGAGGAACGAGGATTGAAGATTGATGACTGAGGACTGAGGATTGACGATTGAGTATTGAAGACTGAGGATTGATGACTGTGGATTGAGGATTGTGGATTGAGGATTGAGGATTGAAGATTGAAGATTGAGTATTGAGGATTGAATATTGAGGATTGAGGATTGAGTATTGAGGACTGAGAATGAGGGCTGAGGTTTGAGGATTGAGGATTGAGGAATGAAGATTGAGTATTGAGGTTTGAAGATTGAGGATTGAGGATTGAGGATTGAGGAATGAGGGTTGACGATTGAAGACTGAGGATTGGGGACTGACTATTGAAGAGTGAGGATTCAGGATTGAGGATTGAGGATTGATGATTGAGGATTGAAGATACAGTATTGAGGATTGAAGATTGAGAATTGAGGATTGAGGATTGAACATTGAGGACTGAGTGTTGAGGGTTGAGTGATGAGAATTGATGTTTGTGGATAGAGGTTTGAAGATTGCAGATTGAGTATTGAGAATTGAATGCAGTGAATTGAGTATATTCTATTGAGGATTGAGTATTGACAACTGATTGTTGAGGACTGAGGGCTGAAGATTGAGGATTCAGGATTGAGGATTCAGAATTGAGGTTTGCGGACTGAGGATTGAGGATTGAAGATTGAGTATTGAGGATTGAAGATTGAGGACTGGGGATTGAGGATTGAAGATTGAGGATTGAAGATTGAGGATTGGGGATTGAGGATTGACGATTGATGGTTGAGTATTGAGGATTGAGGATTGAGGATTGACGCTTGAGGATTGAGGGTTGAGGTTGGAGGATTGAAGAGAGAGGACTGAGTGTTGAGGGTTGAGTGTTGAGAATTGATGTTTGAGGATTGAGATTTGATTATTGAATATTGTGGATTGGGTATTGAAACATGAGATTTCAGGATATTCTATTGAGTATTGAGAATTGAGGATTGAAGGCTGAGTATTGGGGATTCATGGTTGAGGGTTTTGTGTTGAATATTGAGGTTTGAGGATTGAGGATTGAGGATTGAGGATTGAGGACTGATGATTGAGTATTGATGATTGAAGATTGAGGATTGAGGATTGGGGGTTGAGGATTGAGGACGAGAACTGACGGTTGAGGGCTGAGGTTTGAGGATTGAGGGTTGAAGATTGAGGACTGAGGATTGAGGATTGAGTATTGAGGATTGAGCATTGAGGATTGAAGATTGAGGACTGGGGACTGAGTGTTGAGGGTTGAGTGATGAGAATTGATGTCTGTGGATAGAGATTTGAAGATTGCAGATTGAGTATTGAGTATTGAAAACTATGAATTGATACTCTATTGAGAATTGAGGATTGACGAGTGATTGTTGAGGACTGAGGGCTGAAGATTGAGGATTCAGGATTGAGGATTCAGGATTGAGGTTTGAGGACTGAGGATTGAGGACTGAGTATTGAGGATTGAGGATTGAAGATTGAATATTGAATATTGATGATTGAAGATTGAGGATTCAGGATTGAGTGTTGTGGATTGAGGACGAGGACTGAGGGGTGAGTATTGATGTTTGAGGTCTGAGGGTTGAGGATTGAGGATTGAGGATTGAAGATTGAGGATTGAGGATAGAGGATTGAGAATTGAGAATTGAGGATGAGGACTGAGGTTTGAGGATTGAGGTTTGAGGAACGAGGATTGTGGATTGAGGATTGAGGACTGAGGATTGACGATTTAGTATTGAAGACTGAGGATTGATGACTGAGGATTGAGGATTGAGGATTGAGGATTGAGGATTGAGTATTGAAGATTTAGTATTCATGACTGAGGATTGAGGATTGATGATTGAGTATTCAGGATTGAGGTTTGAGGATTGAGGATTGACGATTGAGGACTGAGGCTTGAGGATTGAGGAATGAGCATGGAGGATTGAAGATTGAGGACTGGAGATTGAGGATTGAAGATTGAGGACTGGAGATTGAGGATTGAAGATTGAGGATTAAGGATTGAGGATTGCGGATTGAAGATCTAGGATTGGAGATTGATTATTGAGGATTCAAGATTGAGGATTGAGGATTTAGGATTGAGGATTGAAGATTGAGGATTGGGTATTGAGGATTGAAGAACGAGGATTCAGTATTGAGAATTGAGGATTGAGAATTGAATATTGAGTATTGAGGATTGAAGACTGACGACTGAGGGTTGAGGATTGAGGATTGAGGATTGAGGATTGAGGATTGAGGATTGAAGATTGAGTATTGAGGATTGAAGATTGTGGATTGAAGATTGAGGATTGAGGATTGAGGATTGAGTATTGAGGATTGAGGATTGAGGACTGAAGACTGAGTATTGAGGATTGAAGATTGAGGAGTGAGGATTGAGGATTGAAGATTGAGGATTGGGGATTGAGGATTGAGGATTGAGAATTGAGAATTGAGGATGAGGACTGAGGGTTGAGGATTGAGGTTTGAGGAACGAGGATTGAGGATTGAGGATTGAGGACTGAGGATTGACGATTGAGTATTGAAGATTGAGGATTGATGACTGAGGATTGAGGATTGAGGATTGAGGATTGAAGATTGAGTATTTAGGATTGAAGATTGAGGATTGAGGATTGAGGATTGAGGATTGAGTGTTAAAGATAGAGGATTTGGGATTGCGGATTGACGATTGTGTATTGAGTATTGAGGATTGGGAATTGAGGATAGAGTATTGAAGATTGAGTATTGAGGAATGAAGATTGAGGATTGAGGATTGAGGATTGAAGATTGAGGACTGAGTGTTGAGGGTTGAGTGATGAGAATTGATGTTTGTGGATAGAGATTTGAAGATTGCAGATTGAGTATTGAGTATTCAAAACTGTGAATTGAGGATATTCTATTGAGGATTGAGTATTGACAACTGATTGTTGAGTACTGATGGCTGAAGATTGAGGGTTCACGGTTGAGGATTCAGGATTGAGGTCTGAGGACTGACGATTGAGGATTGAGGATTGAGGATTGATGATTGAGGATTGAGGATTGAGGATTGTAGATTGCGGATTGGGTATTGCGGATTGAACATTGAGGATTGAGGATTGAGTATTGGGGATGGAGGATGAGGGCTGAGGGTTGAGGATTGAGGTTTGAGTATTGAATCCTGCGAATTCAGGATATTCTATTGAGTATTGAGAATTGAGGATTGATGGCTTAGTATTGAGGACGGAGGATTGAGGGTTGAAGATTGAGTATTGAGGATTCAGAATTGAGGTTTGAGGACTGAGGATTGAGGATTGAAGATTGAGTATTGAGGATTGATGATTGAGGATTGAGGATTGAGGATTGAGTATTGAGGATTGAGGATTGAGGATTGAAGATTGAGTATTGAAGATTGAAGATTGACGATTGAGGATTGAGGATTGGGTATTGCGGATTGAACATTGAGGATTGAGGATTGAGTATTGAGGATTGAGGACGAGGGCTGGCGGTTGAGGATTGAGGTTTGAGTGTTCAGGATTGGGGATTGAGGACTGAGGCTTGAGGATTGAGGATTGTGCATTGAGGATTGAAGATTGAGGTCTGGGGATTGAGGACTGAAGATTGATTATTGGGGATTGAATATTGAGGATTGAGGATTGAGGATTGAGGATTGAGAATGAGGGCTGAGGGTTGAGGATTGAGGTTTGAGTATTGAATCCTGAGAATTCAGGATATTCTGTTGAGTATTGAGAATTAAGGATTGATGGTTGAGTATTGAGGATTGAGGATTGAGGATTGACGCTTGAGGATTGAGGGTTGAGGATGGAGGATTGAAGAGAGAGGACTGAGTGTTGAGGGTTGAGTGTTGAGAATTGATGTTTGAGGATTGAGATTTGATTATTGAATATTGTGGATTGGGTATTGGAACATGAGATTTCAGGATATTCTATTGAGTATTGAGAATTGACGATTGATGGCTGAGTATTGGGGATTGATGGTTGAGGGTTTTGTGTTGAATATTGAGGTTTGAGGATTGAGGATTGAGGATTGAGGATTGAGGACTGAAGATTGAGTATTGGTGATTGAAGATTGAGGATTGAGGATTGGGGGTTGAGGATTGAGGACGAGAACTGACGGTTGAGGGTTGAGGTTTGAGGATTGAGGGTTGAAGATTGAGGACTGAGGATTGAGGATTGAGTATTGAGGATTGAGCATTGAGGATTGAAGATTGAGGACTGGGGACTGAGTGTTGAGGGTTGAGTGATGAGAATTGATGTTTGTGGATAGAGATTTGAAGATTGCAGATTGAGTATTGAGTATTGAAAACTATGAATTGAGGATACTCCATTGAGAATTGAGGATTGACGAGTGATTGTTGAGGACTGAGGGCTGAAGATTGAGGATTCAGGATTGAGGATTCAGGATTGAGGGTTGTGGATTGAGGACGAGGACTGAGGGGTGAGTATTGATGTTTGAGGTCTGAGGATTGAGGATTCAGGATTGAGGTTTGAGGACTGAGGATTGAGGACTGAGGATTGAGGATTGAGGATTGAGGATTGAGGATTGAGGATTGAGGATTGAGGATTGAGGATTGAAGATTGAGTATCGTGGATTCAAGATTGAGGATTGAGGATTGAGGGTTGTGGATTGAGGATCGAAGATTGACGATTGCGGATTGAGGATTGACGATTGACGATTGTGTATTGAGGACTGAGAATTGAGGATTGAGGATTGAAGGTTGAGTATTGAGGATTGAAGATTGAGGATTGAGGATTGAGGATTGAATATTGAGGACTGAGTGTTCAGGGTCGAGTGATGAGGATTGATGATTGTGGATTGAGGTTTGAAGATTGAGGATTCAGGATTGAGGATTCGGGATTGAGATTTGAGGACTGAGGACTGAGGGCTGAGGATTGAGGATTGAGGATTGAGGATTGAGGATTGAAGATTGAGGATTGGGTATTGAGGATTGAAGAACGAGGATTGAGGATTGAGAATTGAGGATTGAGAATTGAATATTGAGTATTGAGGATTGAAGACTGACGACTGAGGGTTGAGGATTGAGGATAGAGGATTACGATTGAGGATTGAGGATTGAAGATTGAGTATTGAGGATTGAAGATCGTGGATTGAGGATTGAGGATTGAGGATTGAGGATTGAGGATTGAGGATTGAGGATTGAGGACTGAAGATTGAGTGTTGAGGATTGAAGATTGAGGATTGAGGATTGAGGATTGAAGATTAAGGATTGGGGATTGAGGATTGAGGATTGAGAATTGAGAATTGAGGATGAGGACTGAGGGTTGAGGATTGAGGTTTGAGGAACGAGGATTGAGGATTGAGGATTGAGGACTGAGGATTGACGATTGAGTATTGAAGATTGAGGATTGATGACTGAGGATTGAGGATTGAGTATTGAGGATTCAGGATTGAGGTTTGAGGATTGAGGATTGAGGATTGAGGACTGAGGCTTGAGGATTGAGGATTGAGCATGGAGGATCGAAGGTTGAGGACTGGAGATCGAGGATTGACGATTGTGGGCTGGAGATTGAGGATTGAAGATTGAGGATTAAGGATTGAGGATTGGGGTTTGAGGATCTAGGATTGGAGATTGATTATTGAGGATTCAAGATTGAGGATTGAGGATTGAGGATTGAGAATTGAAAATTGAGGATTGGGACTGAGGGTTGAGGATTGAGGATTGAGGAACGACGATTGAGAATTGAGTATTGAAGGTTGAGGATTGATGATTGAGGATTGAGGATTGAGGATTGAGGATTGAGGATTGAAGATTGAGTATTGAGGATCGAAGTTTGAGGATTGAGGATTGAGGATTGAGGATTGAGGATTGAGGATTGAAGATTGAGGATTTGGGACTGCGGATTGAAGATTGTGGATTGAGGATTGATGATTGAGGATTGAGTATCTAGGATTGGAGATTGACTATTGAGGATTCAAGCTTGAGGATTGAGGATTGAGGATTGAGAACTGAGAACTGATAACTGAGGATGAGGACTGAGGGTTGAGGATTGAGGCTTGAGGAACGAGGATTGAGGATTGAGGATTGAGGACTGAGGATTGACGATTGAGTATTGAAGATTGAGGATTGATGGCTGAGGATTGAGGATTGAGGTTTGAGGATTGAGGATTGACGATTGAGGATTGAGTATTGTGCATTGAGAATCGAGGATTGAGGATTGAAGATTGAGTATTGAGGATTGAAGATTGGGGTTTGAAGATTGAGTATTGATGATTGTGGATTGAGGTTTGAGAATTGAGGACGAGGACTAACTGTTGAGGATTGAGGTTTGAGGTATGAGGATTGAGGATTGAGGACTGAGGATTGAGGATTGAGGGTTGAGCATTGAGGATTGAAGGTTGAGGACTGGGGATTGAGGATTGAAGATTGAGGATTAAGGACTGAGGATTGGGAATTGAGGATCTGTGATTGGAGATCGATTATTGAGGATTGAAGATTCAGGATTGAGGATTAAGGATTGAGAATTGAGAACTGAGGATGAGGACTGAGGGTTGAGGATAGAGGTTTGAGGAACGAGGATTGAGTATAGAGGATTGAGGACTTAGGAGTGACGATTGAGTATTGAAGATTGAGGATTGATGACTGAGGATTGAGGATTGAGGATTGAGGAATGAAGATTGAGTATTGAGGATTGAAGATTGAGGATTGGGGATTAAGGATTGAAGATTGAGGACGAGAACTGACGGTTGAGGATTGAGGTTTGAGGTTTGAGGGTTGAAGATTGAGGACTGAGGATTGAGGATTGAGGATTGAGGATTGAGCATTGAGGATTGAATATTGTGGACTGGGGCTTGAGAATTGAAGATTGAGGATTAAGGATTGAGGATTGTGGATTGAGGATCTAGGATTGGTTATTGATTATTGAGGAATGAAGATTGAGGATTGAGGATTGAGGATTGAGAATTGAGAATTGAGGATGAGGACTGAGGGCTGAGGATTGAGGTTTGAGGAACGAGGATTGTGGATTGAGGATTGAGGACTGAGGATTGACGATTGAGTATTGAAGACTGAGGATTGATGACTGAGGATTGAGGATTGAGGATTGAGGATTGAGGATTGAGTATTGAAGATTTAGTATTCATGACTGAGGATTGAGGATTGATGATTGAGGATTGACGATTGAGGACTGAGGCTTGAGGACTGAGGAATGAGCATGGAGGATTGAAGATTGAGGACTGGATATTGAGGATTGAAGATTGAGGACTGGAGATTGAGGATTGAAGATTGAGGATTAAGGATTGAGGATTGCGGATTGAAGATCTAGGATTGGAGATTGATTATTGAGGATTCAAGATTGAGGATTGAGGATTGAGGATTGAGAATTAAAAATTGAGGATGAGGACTGAGGGTTGAGGATTGAGGTTTGAGGAACGAGGATTGAGGATTGAGTATTGAAGGTTGAGGATTGATGATTGAGGATTGTGGATTGAGGATTGAGGATTGAGGATTGGGGATTGAAGATTGTGTATTGAGGATTGAAGTTTGACGATTGAGTATTGAAGATTGAGAATTGGTGACTGAGAATTGAGGATTGAGGATTGCGGATTGAGGATTGAGGATTAAGGATTGTGTATTGGGGATTGAGGATCTAGGATTGGAGATTGATTATTGAGGATTCAAGATTGAGGGTTGAGGATTGAGGATTGAGGATTGAAGATTGAGGATAGAGGATTGAGGGTTGAGGGTTGAGGATTGAGGATTGAGGATTGAAGATTGAGTATTTAGGATTGAAGATTGAGGATTGAGGATTGAGGATTGAGGATTGAGTGTTAAAGATAGAGGATTTGGGATTGCGGATTGACGATTGTGTATTGAGTATTGAGGATTGGGAATTGAGGATTGAGTATTGAAGATTGAGTATTGAGGAATGAAGATTGAGGATTGAGGATTGAGGATTGAAGATTGAGGACTGTGTGTTGAGGGTTGAGTGATGAGAATTGATGTTTGTGGATAGAGATTTGAAGATTGCAGATTGAGTATTGAGTATTCAAAACTGTGAATTGAGGATATTCTATTGAGGATTGAGTATTGACAACTGATTGTGGAGGACTGATGGCTGAAGATTGAGGATTCAGGATTGAGGATTCAGGATTGAGGTTTGAGGACTGAGGATTGAGGATTGAGGATTGAAGATTGAATATTGATGATTGAAGATTGAGGATTCAGGATTGATGGTTGTGGATTGAGGACGAGGACTGAGGGGTGAGTATTGACGTTTGAGGTCTGAGGATTGAGGATTGAGGATTGAGAATTGAGGATTGGGGATTGAGGATTGGGGATTGAAGATTGTGGATTGGGTATTGAGGTTTGAAGAATGAGGATTGAGGATTGAGGATTGAGGATTGAGGATTGAATATTGAGTATTGAGGGTTGAAATTGAGGATTGAGGATTGAGGATTGAGGATTGAGGATTGAGGATTGAAGATTGAGTATCGTGGATTCAAGATTGAGGATTGAGGATTGAGGGTTGTGGATTGAGGATCGAAGATTGACGATTGCGGATTGAGGATTGACGATTGAGGATTGTGTATTGAGGACTGAGAATTGAGGATTGAGGATTGAAGGTTGAGTATTGAGGATTGAAGATTGAGGATTGAGGATTGAGGATTGAATATTGAGGACTGAGTGCTCAGGGTCGAGTGATGAGAATTGATGTTTGTGGATTGAGGTTTGAAGATTGAGGATTCAGGATTGAGGATTCGGGATTGAGATTTGAGGACTGAGGACTGAGGGTTGAGGATTGAGGATTGAGGATTGAGGATTGAGGATTGAAGATTGAGGATTGGGTATTGAGGATTGAAGAACGAGGATTGTGGATTGAGAATTGAGGATTGAGAATTGAATATTGAGTATTGAGGATTGAAGACTGACGACTGAGGGTTGAGGATTGAGGATTGTGGATTGAGGATTGAGGATTGAGGATTGAAGATTGAGGATTGAGATTTAATTATTGAATATTGTGGATTGAGTATTGAAACATGAGAATTCAGGATATTATATTGAGTATTGAGAATTGAGAATTAATGATTGAGTATTGAGGATTGATGGTTGAGGGTTGTGTGTTGAATATTGACGATTGAGGATTGATGATTGAGGATTGAGAATTGCGGATTGAAGATTGAGTATTGATGATTGAGTATTGAGGGTTGAGGATTGAGGATTGAGGAATGAAGATTGAGTATTGAGGTTTGAAGATTGAGGATTGAGGATTGAGGATTGAGGATTGAGGATCGACGCTTGAGGATTGAGGGTTGAGGATGGAGGATTGAAGAGAGAGGACTGAGTGTTGAGGGTTGAGTGTTGAGAATTGATGTTTGAGGATTGAGATTTGATTATTGAATATTGTGGATTGGGTATTGAAACATGAGATTTCAGGATATTCTATTGAGTATTGAGAATTGAGGATTGACGGTTGAGGATTGAGGACTGAGGATGGAGGATTGAAGAGAGAGGACTGAGTGTTGAGGATTGAATGTTGAGAATTGATGATTGAGGATTGAGATTTAATTATTGAATATTGCGGATTGAGTATTGAAACATGAGAATTCAGGATATTATATTGAGTATTGAGAATTGAGAATTAATGATTGAGTATTGAGGATTGATGGTTGAGGGTTGCGTGTTGAATATTGACGATTGAGGATTGATGATTGAGGATTGAGAATTGCGGATTGAAGATTGAGTATTGATGATTGAGTATTGAGGGTTGAGGATTGAGGATTGAGGAATGAAGATTGAGTATTGAGGTTTGAAGATTGAGGATTGAGGATTGAGGATTGAGGATTGAGGATCGACGCTTGAGGATTGAGGGTTGAGGATGGAGGATTGAAGAGAGAGGACTGAGTGTTGAGGGTTGAGTGTTGAGAATTGATGTTTGAGGATTGAGATTTGATTATTGAATATTGTGGATTGGGTACTGAAACAAGAGATTTCAGGATATTCTATTGAGTATTGAGAATTGAGGATTGATGGCTGAGTATTGGGGATTGATGGTTGAGGGTTTTGTGTTGAATATTGAGGTTTGAGGATTGAGGATTGAGGATTGAAGATTGAGGACTGAGCATGGAGGATTGAAGATTGAGGACTGGAGATTGAGGATTTAAGATTGAGGACTGGAGATTCAGGATTGAAAATTGAGGATTAAGGATTGAGGATTGCGGATTGAAGATCTAGGATTGGAGATTGATTATTGAGGATTCAAGATTGAGGATTGAGGATTGAGGATTGAGAATTGAAAATTGAGGATGAGGACTGAGGGTTGAGGATTGAGGTTTGAGGAACGAGGATTGAGGATTGAGTATTGAAGGTTGAGGATTGATGATTGAGGATTGAGAATTGAGGATTGAGGATTGAGGATTGGGGACTGAAGATTGTGTATTGAGGATTGAAGTTTGACGATTGAGTATTGAAGATTACGGATTGATGACTGAGAATTGAGGATTGAGAATTGCGGATTGAGGATTGAGAATTGAGGATTGAGGGCAGAGGCTTGAGGATTGAGGATTGAGGGTTGAGGATTAAGGATTGTGGATTGGGGATTGAGGATCTAGGATTGGAGATTGATTATTGAGGATTCAAGATTGAGGGTTGAGGATTGGGGATTGAGGATTGAAGATTGAGGATAGAGGATTGAGTGTTGAGGGTTGAGGATTGAGGATTGAGGATTGATGATCGAGTATTGAGGAATGAAGATTGAGGATTGAGGATTGGGGATTGAAGATTGAGGACTGAGTGTTGAGGGTTGAGTGATGAGAATTGATGTTTGTGGATAGAGATTTGAAGATTGCAGATTGAGTATTGAGTATTCAAAACTGTGAATTAAGGATATTCTATTGAGGATTGAGTATTGACAACTGATTGTTGAGGACTGATGGCTGAAGATTTTTTGTTTCACGGTTGAGGATACAGGATTGAGGTCTGAGGACTGAGGATTGAGGATTGGGGATTGAGGATTGATGATTGAGGATTGAGGATTGTAGATGGCGGATTGGGTATTGCTGATTGAACATTGAGGATTGAGGATTGAGTATTGAGGATGGAGGATGAGGGCTGAGGGTTGAGGATTGAGGTTTGAGTATTGAATCCTGCGAATTCAGGATATTCTATTGAGTATTGAGAATTGAGGATTGATGGCTTAGTATTGAGGACTGAGGATTGAGGGTTGAAGTTTGAGTATTGAGGATTCAGAATTGAGGTTTGAGGACTGAGGATTGAGGATTGAAGATTGAGTATTGAGGATTGATGATTGAGGATTGAGGACTGAGGATTGAGTATTGAGGATTGAGGATTGAGGATTGAAGATTGAGTATTGAAGATTGAAGATTGACGATTGAGGATTGTGGATTGGGTATTGAGGATTGAGTATTGAAGATTGAATATTGATGATTGAGGATTGAGGGTTGAGGATTGAGGGTTGCGGATTGAGGACGAGGACTGAGGGTTGAGCATTGATGTTTGAGGTCTGAGGACTGAGGATTGAGGATTGAGAATTGAGGATTGACGATTGAGCATTGAGGATTGAAGATTGAGTATTGAGGATTGAAGGTTGAGTATTGAGGATTGAATATTGAGGATTGAGGATTGAGGATTGAGGATTGAGGATGAGGGCTGATGTTTGAGGATTGATGTTTGAGTATTGAATCCTGAGAATTCAGGATATTCTATTGAGTATTGAGAATTGAGTATTGATGTTTGAGTATTGAGGATTGGGGATTGAGGATTGAGGATAGACTATTGAAGATTGAGGATTGATGATTGAGGATTGAGGGTTGAGGATTGAGCGTTGCGGATTGAGGACGAGGCCTGAGGGTTGAGTATTGATGTTTGAGGTCTGAAGACTGAGGATTGAGGATTGAGGATTGAGGATTGAGGATTGAAGATTGAGTATTGAGGACTGAATGTTGAGGATTGAGGATTGAGGACTGAGGATTGACGATTGAGTATTGAAGATTGAGTATTGATGACTGAGGATGGAGGGTTGAGGATTGAGGATTGAGGATTGAGGATTGAGGATCGAAGATTGAGGATTGGGGACTGTGGATTGAAGATTGAGGAATTGAGGACTGAGGATTGGGGATTGAAGATTGAGTATTGAGGATTGAAGATTGAGTATTGAGGATTGAGGATTGAGGATTGAGGATGAGGGCTGAGGTTTGAGGGCTGAGGTTTGAGTACTGAGGACTGAGGGTTGAGGATTGAGTATTGAGGATTGAGGATTGAGGATTGAAGATGGAGGATTGGGGATTGAAGATTGAGTATTGTGGATTGAAGGTTGAGGATTGAGGATTGAGGATTGAGGATTGAGGATTGAGGATCGACGCTTGAGGATTGAGGGTTGAGTGATGAGAATTGATGTTTGTGAAGAGAGATTTGAAGATTGCAGATTGAGTATTGAGCATTGAAAACTGCGAATTGAGGATATTCTATTGAGGATAGAGGATTGACAACTGATTGTTGAGGACTGAGGGCTGAAGATTGAGGATTCAGGATTGAGGATTCAGGTTTGTGGTTTGAGAACTGAGGATTGAGGATCGAGGATTGAGGTTTGAGGATTGTGGATTGAAGATTGAGGATTGGGTATTGAGGACTGAACATTGAGGATTGAGGATTGAGGATTGAGGAATGAGGATTGAGGATTGAAGGTTAAATATTGATGATTGAAGATTGAGGATTGATGATTGAGGGTTGTGGATTGAGGACGAGGACTGACGGTTGAGGATTGAGGTTTGAGGATTGAGGACTGAGGATTGAGGACTGAGGATAGAGGATTGAGGATTGAGCATTGCGGATTGAAGATTGAGGACTGGGGATTGAGGATTGAGGATTGAGGATTGAGGATTGAGGATTGATGATTGAGTATTGAGGATTGAAGATTGAGAATTCAGGATTGAGGATTGAGGATGGAGGATGGAGGATGAGGGCTGAGAGTTGAGGTTTGAGGGTTGAAGATTGAGTATTGAGGATTGAATATTGAGGATTGAGGATTGAGGATTGAGGATTGAAGATTGAGTATTGAGGATTGAAGATTGAGGATTGATGATCGAGGATGGAGGATGAGGGCTGAGGGTTGAGGATTGAGGTTTGAGTACTGAACCCTGCGAATTCAGGATATTCTATTGAGTATTGAGGACTGAGGATTGATGATTGAGTATTGAGGATTGAGAATTGAGGATTGAGGATTGAGTATTGAAGATTGAGGATTGATAATTGAGGATTGTGAACTGAGGATTGAGGATTGAGGATTGAGGATTGAAGATTGAGTATTGAGGATTGAAGTTTGAGGATTGATGGTTGAGTATTGAGGACTGAGGATTGAGGATTGAGGATTGAGTATTGAAGATTGAGGATTGATGATTGAGGATTGAGGATTGAGGATTGAGGATTGAGGATTCAAGATTGAGTATTGAGGATTGAAGATTGAGGTTTGAGGATTGAGTATTGAGGATTGAGGATTGAGGATTGAAGATATAGGATAGGGGATTGAAGATTGTGTATTGTGGATTGAAGGCTGAGGATTGAGGATTGAGGATTGAAGATTGAAGATTGAGAATTGAGGATTGAAGGTTGAGGATTGAGGATTGAGTATCGAGGATGGAGGATGAGGACTGAGGGACTAGGATTGAGGTTTGAGTATTGAAACCTGAGAATTCAGGATATTCAGTTGCGTATTGAGAATTGAGGGTTGATGGTTGAGTATTGAGGATTGAGAATTGAGGATTGAGGATTGAGTATTGAAGATTGAGTATTGATGATTGAGGATTGAGGATTGAGGATTGAGGATTGAGGATTGAGGACTGAAGATTGAGTATTGAGGATGGAAAAATGAGGAATGGGGATTGTGGATTGAGGATTGAGGGTTGAGGATTGAGGATTGAGTATTGAGGATTGAGGATTGAGGATTGAAGATTGAGTATTGAGGATTGAAGGTTGAGGATTGAGGATTGAGGATCGAGTATGGAGGATGAGGGCTGAGGGTTGAGGATTTAGGTTTGAGTATTGAATCCTGCGAATTCAGGATATTCTGTTGAGTATTGAGAATTGAGGATTGATGGTTGAGAATTGAGTATTGAGAATTGAGGATTGAGGATTGAGTATTGAAGATTGAGGTTTGAGGATTGAGGATTAAGGATTGAGGATTGGGGATTAAGGATTGAGGATTGAGGATTGAGGATTGAGGATTGAGGATTCAGTATTGAAGATTGAGTATTGATGACTGAGTATTGAGGATTGAGGATTAAGTATTAAGGACTGAGGATTGAAGATTGAGTATTGAGGATTGAAGATTGAGGATTGAGGATAGAGGGTTGAGGATGGAGGATGAGGGCCGATGGTTGAGGATTGATGTTTGAGTATTGAATCCTGAGAATTCAGGATATTCTATTGAGTATTGAGAATTGAGGATTGATGGTTGAGTATTGAGGACTGAGGATTGAGGGTTGAAGATTGAGTATTGAGGATTCAGAATTGAGGTTTGAGGACTGAAGATTGAGGATTGAAGATTGAGTATTGAGGATTGAAGATTGAGGATTGAGGATTGAGGATTGAGGATTGAGGATGTGGTCTGAGGTTTGAGGATTGAGGTTTGAGGACTGAGGTCTGAGGATTGAGAATTGAGGATAGAGGATTGAGGATTGAGGATTGAGGTTTGAGGACTGAGGACTGAGGATTGAGGATTGAGAATTGTGGACTGATGATTGAGGATTGAAGATTGAGGACTGGGGATTGAGGATTGAAGATTGAGGATTAAGGTTTGAGGATTGAGGATTGAGGACTGACGATTGAATATTGATGATTGAAGGTTGAGGATTGATGATTGAGGATTGAGGATTGAGGATTGAGGATTGAGGATTGAGGATTGAGGATTGAAGATTGACTGCTGAGGATTGAAGATTGAGGATTGGGGATTGAGGATTGAGGATTGAGGATTGGGGATTGAAAATTGAGTATTTGGGACTGAGGATTGAAGATTCATTATTGAGGATTGAAGATTGAGAGTTGAGGATTGAGGATTGAACGTTGAGGACTGAGTGTTGAGGGCTGAGTGATGAGAATTGATGCTTGTGGATAGAGATTTGAAGATTGCAGATTGAGTATTGAGTATTGAAAACTGTGAATTGAGGATATTCTATTGAGGATTGAGGATTGACAACTGATTGTTGAGGACAGAGGGCTGAAAGTTGAGGATTCAGGATTGAGGATTCGGAACTGAGGTTTGAGGACTGAGGATAGAGGATTGAGGACTGAGGATTGAGGATTGAGGATTGAGGATTGAAGATTGAGGATTGGGTATAGCGGATTGAACATTGAGGATTGAGGATTGAGGATTGAGTGTTGAGGATTGAAGATTGAGGATTGATGATTGAAGGTTGAGTATTGAGGATTGAAGATTGAGGATTGAGGATTGAGGATTGAAGATTGAGGACTGAGTGTTGAGGGTTGAGTGATGAGAATTGATGTTTGTGTATTGAGATTTGAATAATGAAGAATGGGGATTGAGTATTGAAAACTGTGAATTGAGGATACTCTATTGAGGATTGAGGATTGACAATTGATTGTTGAGGACTGAGGGCTGAAGATTGAGGATTCAGGATTGAGGATTCGGGATTGAGGTTTGAGGACTGAGGATTGAGGGATGAGGATTGAGTATTGAGGATTGAGGATTGAGTATTGAAGATTGAGTATTGATGATTAACGATTGAGTATTGAGGACTGAGGATTGAGGATTGAGTATCGAAGGTTGAGGATTGATGATTGAGGATTGAGGATTGAGGATTGAGGATTGAGGATTGAGGATTGAAGATTGGGTATTGAGGATTGAGGATTGAGGATTGAGAATTGAGGATTGAGGATGAGGGCTGAGGTTTGAGGATTGAGGTTTGAGGACTGAGGACTGAGGATTGAGGATTGAGAATTGAGGATTGAGGATTGAAGATTGAAGATTGAGGACTGGGGATTGAGGATTGAAGATTGAGGATTAAGGATTGAGGATTGAAGATTGAGGATTGGGGATTGAGGATTGACGATTGAGGATTCAGTATTCAGGAATGAGGATTGAAGATTGAGTATTGATGATTGAAGATTGAGGATTGAGTATTGAGGGTTGAGGATTGAGGACGAGGACTGACGGTTGAGGATTGAGGTTTGAGGATTGAGGATTAAGGATTGAGGATTGGGGACTAAGGATTGAGGATTGAGGATTGAGGATTGAGGATTGAGGATTCAGTATTGAAGATTGAGTATTGATGACTGAGGATTGAGGATTGAGGATTAAGTATTAAGGACTGAGGATTGAAGATTGAGTATTGAGGATTGAAGATTGAGGATTGAGGATAGAGGGTTGAGGATGGAGGATGAGGGCCGAGGGTTGAGGATTGATGTTTGAGTATTGAATCCTGAGAATTCAGGATATTCTATTGAGTATTGAGAATTGAGGATTGATGGTTGAGTATTGAGGACTGAGGATTGAGGGTTGAAGATTGAGTATTGAGGATTCAGAATTGAGGTTTGAGGACTGAGGATTGAGGATTGAAGATTGAGTATTGAGGATTGAAGATTGAGGATTGAGGATTGAGGATTGAGGATTGAGGATGTGGTCTGAGGGTTGAGGATTGAGGTTTGAGGACTGAGGTCTGAGGATTGAGGATTGAGGATTGAGGATTGAGGATTGAGGTTTGAGGACTGAGGACTGGGGATTGAGGATTGAGAATTGTGGATTGAGGATTGAGGATTGAAGATTGAGGACTGGGGATTGAGGATTGAAGATTGAGGATTAAGGATTGAGGATTGAGGATTGAGTACTGACGATTGAATATTGATGATTGAAGGTTGAGGATCGATGATTGAGGATTGAGGATTGAGGATTGAGGATTGAGGATTGAGGATTGAAGATTGACTGCTGAGGATTGAAGATTGAGGATTGGGGATTGAGGATTGAGGATTGAGGATTGAGGATTGAGGATTGAGGATTGAGGATTGAGGATTGAGGATTGAAGATTGAGTATTGAGGATTGAAGGTTGAGGATTGAGGATTGAGGATCGAGGGTGGTGGATTGAGGATTGAGGATTGAAGATTGAGTATTGAGGATTGAAGATTGAGGATTGGGGATTGAGGATTGAGGATTGAGGATTGAGGATAGAGGATTGAGGATTGAGGATTGAGGATTTAGGATTGAGGATTGAAGATTGAGTATTGAGGATTGAAGGTTGAGGATTGAGGATTGAGGATCGAGGATGGAGGATGAGGGCTGAGGGTTGAGGACTGAGGTTTGACGGTTGAATCCTGCGAATTCAGGATATTCTATTGAGTATTGACAATTGAGGATTGATGGTTGAGTATAGAGGATTGAGAATTGAGGATTGAGGGTTGAGTATTGAAGATTGAGGATTGATGATTGAGGATTGAGTATTGAGGATTGAGGATTGAGGATTGAGGATTGAAGATTGAGTATTGAGGATTGAAGATTGAGAATTGGGGATTGAGGATGGAGGATTGCGGATTGAGGATTGAAGATTGAGGATTTGGGAGTGAGGATTGAAGGTTCATTATTGAGGGTTGAAGATTGAGGGTTGAGGATTGAGTATTGAAGATTGAAGATTGAGTCTAGAGGATTGAAGGTTGAGGATTGAGGATTGAGTATCGAGGATGGAGGATTAGGGCTGAGGGTCGAGGATTGAGGTTTGAGTATTGAATCCTGCGAATTCAGGATATTCTGTTGCGTATAGAGAATTGAGGATTGATGGTTGAGGATTGAGGATTGAGAATTGAGGATTGAGGATTGTGTATTGAAGATTGAGGATTGATGATTGAGGATTGAGGATTGAGGATTGAAGATTGAGTATTGAGGATTGAAGATTGAGAATTGGGGATTGAGGATTGTGGATTGCGGATTGAGGATTGAAGATTGAGGATTTGGTACTGAGGATTGAAGATTCATTATTGAGGGTTGAAGATTGAGGGTTGAGGATTGAGTATTGAACATTGAGGACTGAGTGCTGAGGGCTGAGTGATGAGAATTGACGTTTGTGGATAGAGGTTTGAAGATTGCAGATTGAGTATTCAGTATTGAAAACTGTGAATTGAGGATATTCTATTGAGGATTGAGCGTTGACAACTGATTGTTGAGGACTGAGGGCTGAAGGATGAGGATTCAGGATTGAGGATACAGAACTGAGGATTGAGGACTGAGGATAGAGGTATGAAGATTGAGCATTGAGGATTGAAAATTGTGGATTGAGGATTGAGGATTGAGTATTGAAGATTGAGTATTGATGATTGAGGATTGAGGATTGAGGATTGAGGATTGAGGATTGAGGATTGAGGAGTGAAGATTGAGTATTGAGGATTGAAGGTTGAGGATTGAGGATTGAGGATCGAGGATGGAGGATGAGGGCTGAGGGTTGAGGATTGAGGTTTGAGTGTTGAATCCTGGGAATTCAGAATATTCTGTTGAGTATTGAGAATTGAGGATTGATGGTTGAGTATTGAGGATTGAGAATTGAGGATTGAGGATTGAGTATTGAAGATTGAGGATTGATGATTGAGGATTGAGGGTTGAGTATTGAAGATTGAGGATTGATGATTGAGGATTGAGGATTGAGGATTGAGGGTTGAGGATTGAGGATTGAAGATTGACTGCTGAGGATTGAAGATTGAGGATTGGGGATTGAGGATTGAGGATTGAGGATTGAGAATTGAGTGTTGAGGATTGAGGATTGAGGATTGATGATTGAAGGTTGAGTATTGAGGATTGAAGATTGAGGATTGAGGATTGAGGATTGAAGATTGAGGACTGAGTGTTGAGGGTTGAGTGATGAGAATTGATGTTTGTGTATTGAGATTTGAATAATGAAGAATTGGGATTGAGTATTGAAAACTGTGAATTGAGGATACTCTATGGAGGATTGAGGATTGACAATTGATTGTTGAGGACTGAGGGCTGAAGATTGAGGATTCAGGATTGAGGATTCGGGATTCAGGTTTGAGGACTGAGGATTGAGGGTTGAGGATTGAGTATTGAGGATTGAGGATTGAGGATTGAAGATTGAGGATTGAGGATTGAGGATTGAGGATTGAGGATTGAAGATTGAGGATTGGGGATTGAGGATTGACGATTGCGGATTGAGTATTCAGGAATGGGGATTGAAGATTGAGTATTCATGATTGAAGATTGAGGATTGAGGATTGAGGGTTGAGGATTGAGGACGAGGACTGACGGTTGAGGATTGAGGTTTGAGGATTGAGGATTAAGGATTGAGGATTGGGGATTAAGGATTGAGGATTGAGGATTGAGGATTGAGGATTGAGGATTCAGTATTGAAGATTGAGTATTGATGACTGAGGATTGAGGATTGAGGATTAAGTATTAAGGACTGAGGATTGAAGATTGAGTATTGAGGATTGAAGATTGAGGATTGAGGATAGAGGGTTGAGGATGGAGGATGAGGGCCGAGGGTTGAGGATTGATGTTTGAGTATTGAATCCTGAGAATTCAGGATATTCTATTGAGTATTGAGGATTGAGGATTGATGGTTGAGTATTGAGGACTGAGGATTGAGGGTTGAAGATTGAGTATTGAGGATTCAGAATTGAGGTTTGAGGACTGAGGATTGAGGATTGAAGATTGAGTATTGAGGATTGAAGATTGAGGATTGAGGATTGAGGATTGAGGATTGAGGATGTGGTCTGAGGGTTGAGGATTGAGGTTTGAGGACTGAGGTCTGAGGATTGAGGATTGAGGATTGAGGATTGAGGATTGAGGTTTGAGGACTGAGGACTGAGGATTGAGGATTGAGAATTGTGGATTGAGGATTGAGGATTGAAGATTGAGGACTGGGGATTGAGGATTGAAGATTGAGGATTAAGGATTGAGGATTGAGGATTGAGGACTGACGATTGAATATTGATGATTGAAGGTTGAGGATTGATGATTGAGGATTGAGGATTGAGGATTGAGGATTGAGGATTGAGGATTGAAGATTGACTGCTGAGGATTGAAGATTGAGGATTGGGGATTGAGGATTGAGGATTGAGGATTGAGGATTGAGGATTGAGGATTGAGGATTGAGGATTGAGGATTGAAGATTGAGTATTGAGGATTGAAGGTTGAGGATTGAGGATTGAGGATCGAGGGTGGAGGGTTGAGGATTGAGGATCGAAGATTGAGTATTGAGGATTGAAGATTGAGGATTGGGGATTGAGGATTGAGGATTGAGGATTGAGGATAGAGGATTGAGGATTGAGGATTGAGGATTGAGGATTGAGGATTGAAGATTGAGTATTGAGGATTGAAGGTTGAGGATTGAGGATTGAGGATCGAGGATGGAGGATGAGGGCTGAGGGTTGAGGACTGAGGTTTGACGGTTGAATCCTGCGAAATCAGGATATTCTATTGAGTATTGACAATTGAGGATTGATGGTTGAGTATAGAGGATTGAGAATTGAGGATTGAGGGTTGAGTATTGAAGATTGAGGATTGATGATTGAGGATTGAGGATTGAGGATTGAGGATTGAGGATTGAGGATTGAAGATTGAGTATTGAGGATTGAAGATTGAGGATTGGGGATTGAGGATTGAGGATTGAGGATTGAGGGTTGAGTATTGAAGATTGAGGATTGATGATTGAGGATTGAGGATTGAGGATTGAGGGTTGAGGATTGAGGATTGAAGATTGACTGCTGAGGATTGAAGATTGAGGATTGGGGATTGAGGATTGAGGATTGAGGATTGAGGATTGAGGATTGAGGATTGAGGATTGAGGATTGAGGATTGAAGATTGAGTATTGAGGATTGAAGGTTGAGGATTGAGGATTGAGGATCGAGGGTGGAGGATTGAGGATTGAGGATTGAAGATTGAGTTTTGAGGATTGAAGATTGAGGATTGGGGATTGAGGATTGAGGATTGAGGATTGAGGATTGAGGATTGAGGATTGAGGATTGAGGATTGAGGATTGAAGATTGAGTATTGAGGATTGAAGGTTGAGGATTGAGGATTGAGGATCGAGGGTGGTGGATTGAGGATTGAGGATTGAGGATTGAGGATTGAAGATTGACTGCTGAGGATTGAAGATTGAGGATTGGGGATGGAGGATTGAGGATTGAGGATTGAGGATTGAGGATTGAGGATTGAGGATTGAGGATTGAGGATTGAAGATTGAGTATTGAGGATTGAAGGTTGAGGATTGAGGATTGAGGATCGAGGGTGGTGGGTTGAGGATTGAGGATTGAAGATTGAGTATTGAGGATTGAAGATTGAGGATTGGGGATTGAGGATTGAGGATTGAGGATTGAGGATAGAGGATTGAGGATTGAGGATTGAGGATTTAGGATTGAGGATTGAAGATTGAGTATTGAGGATTGAAGGTTGAGGATTGAGGATTGAGGATCGAGGATGGAGGATGAGGGCTGAGGGTTGAGGACTGAGGTTTGACGGTTGAATCCTGCGAATTCAGGATATTCTATTGAGTATTGACAATTGAGGATTGATGGTTGAGTATAGAGGATTGAGAATTGAGGATTGAGGGTTGAGTATTGAAGATTGAGGATTGATGATTGAGGATTGAGGATTGAGGATTGAGGATTGAGGATTGAGGATTGAGGATTGAAGATTGAGTATTGAGGATTGAAGATTGAGAATTGGGGATTGAGGATGGAGGATTGCGGATTGAGGATTGAAGATTGAGGATTTGGGACTGAGGATTGAAGGTTCGTTATTGAGGGTTGAAGATTGAGGGTTGAGGATTGAGTATTGAAGATTGAAGATTGAGTCTAGAGGATTGAAGGTTGAGGATTGAGGATTGAGTATCGAGGATGGAGGATGAGGGCTGAGGGTCGAGGATTGAGGTTTGAGTATTGAATCCTGCGAATTCAGGATATTCTGTTGCGTATAGAGAATTGAGGATTGATGGTTGAGTATTGAGGATTGAGAATTGAGGATTGAGGATTGTGTATTGAAGATTGAGGATTGATGATTGAGGATTGAGGATTGAGGATTGAAGATTGAGTATTGAGGATTGAAGATTGAGAATTGGGGATTGAGGATTGTGGATTGCGGATTGAGGATTGAAGATTGAGGATTTGGTACTGAGGATTGAAGATTCATTATTGAGGGTTGAAGATTGAGGGTTGAGGATTGAGTATTGAACATTGAGGACTGAGTGCTGAGGGCTGAGTGATGAGAATTGATGTTTGTGGATAGACGTTTGAAGATTGCAGATTGAGTATTCAGTATTGAAAACTGTGAATTGAGGATATTCTATTGAGGATTGAGCGTTGACAACTGATTGTTGAGGACTGAGGGCTGAAGGATGAGGATTCAGGATTGAGGATACAGAACTGAGGATTGAGGACTGAGGATAGAGGTATGAAGATTGAGCATTGAGGATTGAAAATTGTGGATTGAGGATTGAGGATTGAGTATTGAAGATTGAGTATTGATGATTGAGGATTGAGGATTGAGGATTGAGGATTGAGGATTGAGGATTGAGGAGTGAAGATTGAGTATTGAGGATTGAAGGTTGAGGATTGAGGATTGAGGATCGAGGATGGAGGATGAGGGCTGAGGGTTGAGGATTGAGGTTTGAGTGTTGAATCCTGGGAATTCAGGATATTCTGTTGAGTATTGAGAATTGAGGATTGATGGTTGAGTATTGAGGATTGAGAATTGAGGATTGAGGATTGAGTATTGAAGATTGAGGATTGATGATTGAGGATTGAGGGTTGAGTATTGAAGATTGAGGATTGATGATTGAGGATTGAGGATTGAGGATTGAGGGTTGAGGATTGAGGATTGAAGATTGACTGCTGAGGATTGAAGATTGAGGATTGGGGATTGAGGATTGAGGATTGAGGATTGAGAATTGAGTGTTGAGGATTGAGGATTGAGGATTGATGATTGAAGGTTGCGTATTGAGGATTGAAGATTGAGGATTGAGGATTGAGGATTGAAGATTGAGGACTGAGTGTTGAGGGTTGAGTGATGAGAATTGATGTTTGTGTATTGAGATTTGAATAATGAAGAATTGGGATTGAGTATTGAAAACTGTGAATTGAGGATACTCTATGGAGGATTGAGGATTGACAATTGATTGTTGAGGACTGAGGGCTGAAGATTGAGGATTCAGGATTGAGGATTCGGGATTCAGGTTTGAGGACTGAGGATTGAGGTTTGAGGATTGAGTATTGAGATGTTGAGGATTGAGGATTGAAGATTGAGGATTGAGGATTGAGGATTGAGGATTGAGGATTGAAGATTGAGGATTGGGGATTGAGGATTGACGATTGCGGATTGAGTATTCAGGAATGGGGATTGAAGATTGAGTATTCATGATTGAAGATTGAGGATTGAGGATTGAGGGTTGAGGATTGAGGACGAGGACTGACGGTTGAGGATTGAGGTTTGAGGATTGAGGATTAAGGATTGAGGATTGGGGATTAAGGATTGAGGATTGAGGATTGAGGATTGAGGATTGAGGATTCAGTATTGAAGATTGAGTATTGATGACTGAGGATTGAGGATTGAGGATTAAGTATTAAGGACTGAGGATTGAAGATTGAGTATTGAGGATTGAAGGTTGAGGATTGAGGATAGAGGGTTGAGGATGGAGGATGAGGGCCGAGGGTTGAGGATTGATGTTTGAGTATTGAATCCTGAGAATTCAGGATATTCTATTGAGTATTGAGGATTGAGGATTGATGGTTGAGTATTGAGGACTGAGGATTGAGGGTTGAAGATTGAGTATTGAGGATTCAGAATTGAGGTTTGAGGACTGAGGATTGAGGATTGAAGATTGAGTATTGAGGATTGAAGATTGAGGATTGAGGATTGAGGATTGAGGATTGAGGATGTGGTCTGAGGGTTGAGGATTGTGGTTTGAGGACTGAGGTCTGAGGATTGAGGATTGAGGATTGAGGATTGAGGATTGAGGTTTGAGGACTGAGGACTGAGGATTGGGGATTGAGAATTGTGGATTGAGGATTGAGGATTGAAGATTGAGGACTGGGGATTGAGGATTGAAGATTGAGGATTAAGGATTGAGGATTGAGGATTGAGGACTGACGATTGAATATTGATGATTGAAGGTTGAGGATTGATGATTGAGGATTGAGGATTGAGGATTGAGGATTGAGGATTGAGGATTGAAGATTGACTGCTGAGGATTGAAGATTGAGGATTGGGGATTGAGGATTGAGGATTGAGGATTGAGGATTGAGGATTGAGGATTGAGGATTGAGGATTGAGGATTGAAGATTGAGTATTGAGGATTGAAGGTTGAGGATTGAGGATTGAGGATCGAGGGTGGAGGGTTGAGGATTGAGGATTGAAGATTGAGTATTGAGGATTGAAGATTGAGGATTGGGGATTGAGGATTGAGGATTGAGGATTGAGGATAGAGGATTGAGGATTGAGGATTGTGGATTGAGGATTGAGGATTGAAGATTGAGTATTGAGGATTGAAGGTTGAGGATTGAGGATTGAGGATCGAGGATGGAGGATGAGGGCTGAGGGTTGAGGACTGAGGTTTGACGGTTGAATCCTGCGAAATCAGGATATTCTATTGAGTATTGACAATTGAGTATTGATGGTTGAGTATAGAGGATTGAGAATTGAGGATTGAGGGTTGAGTATTGAAGATTGAGGATTGATGATTGAGGATTGAGGATTGAGGATTGAGGATTGAGGATTGAGGATTGAAGATTGAGTATTGAGGATTGAAGATTGAGGATTGGGGATTGAGGATTGAGGATTGAGGATTGAGGGTTGAGTATTGAAGATTGAGGATTGATGATTGAGTATTGACGATTGAGGATTGAGGGTTGAGGATTGAGGATTGAAGATTGACTGCTGAGGATTGAAGATTGAGGATTGGGGATTGAGGATTGAGGATTGAGGATTGAGGATTGAGTATTGAGGATTGAAGTTTGAGGATTGAGGATTGAGGATCGAGGATGGAGAATGAGGGCTGAGGGTTGAGGATTGAGGTTTGGGTATTGAATCCTGCGAATTCAGGATATTCTGTTGCGTATTGAGAATTGAGGATTGATGGTTGAGTATTGGGGATTGAGAATTGAGGATTGAGGATTGAGTATTGAAGATTGAGTATTGATGATTGAGGATTGAGGATTGAGGATTGAGGATTGAGGATTGAGGACTGAAGATTGAGTATTGAGGATGGAAAAATGAGGATTCGGGATTGTGGATTGAGGATTGAGGGTTGAGGATTGAGGATTGAGTATTGAGGATTGAGGATTGAGGATTGAAGATTGAGTATTGAGGATTGAAGGTTGAGGATTGAGGATTGAGGATCGATGATGGAGGATGAGGGCTGAGGGTTGAGGATTGAGGTTTGAGTATTGAATCCTGCGAATTCAGGATATTCTGTTGAGTATTGAGAATTGAGGATTGATGGTTGAGAATTGAGTATTGAGAATTGAGGATTGAGGATTGAGTATTGAAGATTGAGGGTTGATGATTGAGGATTGAGGATTGAGTATTGAGGATAGAGGATTGGGGATTGAAGATTGAGTATTGAGGATTGATGATTGAGGATTGGGGATTGAGTATTGAGGATTGAGGATTGAAGATTGAGGATTGATGATTGAGGATCGAGGATGGAGGCTGAGGGCTGAGGGTAGAGGATTGAGGTTTGAGTATTGAATCCTGCGAATTCAGGATATTCTATTGAGTATTGAGAATTGAGGATTGATGGTTGAGTATTGAGGATTGAGAATTGAGGATTGAGGTTTGTGTATTGAAGATTGAGGATTGATGATTGAGGATTGAGGATTGAGGATTGAGGATTGAGGATTGAGGATTGAGGATTGAAGATTGAGTATCGAGGATTGAAGATTGAGGATTGGGGATTGAGGATTGAGGATTGAGAATTGAGGATTAAGGATTGAGGATTGAGGATTGAGGATTGAGGATTGAGGATTGAGGATTGAGGATTGACTATTGAGGATTGAAGGTTGTGGATTGAGGATTGAGGATCGAGGATGGAGGATGAGGGCTGAGGGTTGAGGATTGAGGTTTGAGTATTGAATCCTGCGAATTCAGGATATTCTATTGAGTACTGAGAATTGAGGATTGATGGTTGAGTATTGAGGATTGAGAATTGAGGATTGAGGATTGAGTATTGAAGATTGAGGATTGATGATTGAGGATTGAGAATTGAGGATTGAGGATCGAGGACGGAGGAT
The DNA here is from genome assembly GCF_051401765.1 of Calliopsis andreniformis. Classification (NCBI taxonomy): domain Eukaryota; kingdom Metazoa; phylum Arthropoda; class Insecta; order Hymenoptera; family Andrenidae; genus Calliopsis; species Calliopsis andreniformis. The sequence continues at coordinate 4,889,714 of NW_027480450.1, read as the reverse complement.
GAGGGCTGAGGGTTGAGGATTGAGGTTTGAGTATTGAATCCTGCGAATTCAGGATATTCTATTGAGTACTGAGAATTGAGGATTGATGGTTGAGTATTGAGGATTGAGAATTGAGGATTGAGGATTGAGGATTGAGTATTGAAGATTGAGGATTGATGATTGAGGATTGAGGATTGAGGATTGGGGATTGAGGATTGAGGATTGAGGATTGAAGATTGAGTATTGAGGATTCAAGATTGAGTATTGAGGATTGAAGATTGAGGATTGAGGATTGAGGATTGAAGATTGAGTATTGAGGATTGAAGATTGAGGGTTGGGGATTGAGGATTGAGGATTGAGGATTGAGGATTGAGGATTGAGGATTGAAAATTGAGGTTTGAAGATTGAGTATTGAGGATTGAGAATTGAGAATTGAGGATTGAGTATTGAAGATTGAGGATTGATGATTGAGGATTGTGGATTGAGGATTGAGGATTGAGGATTGAAGATTGAGTATTCAGGATTGAAGATTGAGGATTGGGGATTGAGGATTGAGGATTGAGGATTGAGGATTGAAGATTGAGGATTTGGGACTGAGGATTGGAGATTCAGTATTGAGGATTGAAGATTGAGGTATGAGGATTGAGTATTGAACATTGAGGACTGAGTGTTGAGGGCTGAGTGATGAGAATTGATGTTTGTGAATAGAGATTTGAAGATTGCAGATTGAGTATTGAGCATTGAAAACTGCGAATTGAGGATATTCTATTGAGGATAGAGGATTGACAACTGATTGTTGAGGACTGAGGGCTGAAGATTGAGGATTCAGGATTGAGGATTCAGGTTTGTGGTTTGAGAACTGAGGATTGAGGATCGAGGATTGAGGTTTGAGGATTGAGGATTGAAGATTGAGGATTGGGTATTGAGGATTGAACATTGAGGATTGAGGATTGAGGATTGAGGAATGAGGATTGAGGATTGAAGGTTAAATATTGATGATTGAAGATTGAGGATTGATGATTGAGGGCTGTGGATTGAGGACGAGGACTGACGGCTGAGGATTGAGGTTTGAGGATTGAGGACTGAGGATTGAGGACTGAGGATAGAGGATTGAGGATTGAGCATTGAGGATTGAAGTTTGAGGACTGGGGATTGAGGATTGAGGATTGAGGATTGAAGATTGAGGATTGATGATTGAGTATTGAGGATTGAAGATTGAGAATTCAGGATTGAGAATTGAGGATGGAGGATGAGGGCTGAGGGTTGAGGTTTGAGGGTTGAAGATTGAGTATTGAGGATTGAATATTGAGGATTGAGGATTGAGGATTGAGGATTGAAGATTGAGTATTGAGGATTGAGGATTGAGGATTGATGATCGAGGATGGAGGATGAGGGCTGAGGGTTGAGGATTGAGGTTTGAGTACTGAACCCAGCGAATTCAGGATATTCTATTGAGTATTGAGGACTGAGGATTGATGATTGAGTATTGAGGATTGAGAATTGAGGATTGAGGATTGAGTATTGAAGATTGAGGATTGATAATTGAGGATTGTGAACTGAGGATTGAGGATTGAGGATTGAGGATTGAAGATTGAGTATTGAGGATTGAAGTTTGAGGATTGATGGTTGAGTATTGAGGACTGAGGATTGAGGATTGAGGATTGAGTATTGAAGATTGAGGATTGATGATTGAGGATTGAGGATTGAGGATTGAGTATTGAGGATTCAAGATTGAGTATTGAGGATTGAAGGTTGAGGTTTGAGGATTGAGTATTGAGGATTGAGGATTGAGGATTGAAGATTGAGGATTGGGGATTGAAGATTGAGTATTGTGGATTGAAGGTTGTGGATTGAGGATTGAGGATTGAAGATTGAAGATTGAGTATTGAGGATTGAAGGTTGAGGATTGAGGATTGAGTATCGAGGATGGAGGATGAGGGCTGAGGGTCGAGGATTGAGGTTTGAGTATTGAAACCTGAGAATTCAGGATATTCTGTTGCGTATTGAGAATTGAGGATTGATGGTTGAGTATTGAGGATTGAGAATTGAGGATTGAGGATTGAGTATTGAAGATTGAGTATTGATGATTGAGGATTGAGGATTGAGGATTGAGGATTGAGGATTGAGGACTGAAGATTGAGTATTGAGGATGGAAAAATGAGGAATGGGTATTGTGGATTGAGGATTGAGGGTTGAGGATTGAGGATTGAGTATTGAGGATTGAGGATTGAGGATTGAAGATTGAGTATTGAGGATTGAAGGTTGAGGATTGAGGATTGAGGATCGAGGATGGAGGATGAGGGCTGAGGGTTGAGGATTGAGGTTTGAGTATTGAATCCTGCGAATTCAGGATATTCTGTTGAGTATTGAGAATTGAGGATTGATGGTTGAGAATTGAGTATTGAGAATTGAGGATTGAGGGTTGAGTATTGAAGATTGAGCGTTGATGATTGAGGATTGAGGATTGAGTATTGAGGATTGAGGATTGAGGATTGAAGATTGGGTATTGAGGATTGATGATTGAGGATTGGGGATTGAGTATTGAGGATTGAGGATTGAGGATTGAGGATTGAGGATTGAGGATTGAAGATTGAGTATTGAGGATTGAAGATTGAGGATTGATGATTGAGGATCGAGGATGGAGGATGAGGGCTGAGGGTTGAGGATTGAGGTTTGAGTATTGAATCCTGCGAATTCAGGATATTCTATTGAGTATTGAGAATTGAGGATTGATGGTTGAGTATTGAGGATTGAGAATTGAGGATTGAGGGTTGTGTATTGAAGATTGAGGACTGATGATTGAGGATTGAGGATTGAGGATTGAGGATTGAAGATTGAGTATCGAGGATTGAAGATTGAGGATTGGGGATTGAGGATTGAGGATTGAGGATTGAGGATTGAGGATTGAGGATTGAGGATTGAGGATTGAGGATTGAGGATTGAGGATTGAAGATTGACTATTGAGGATTGAAGGTTGTGGATTGAGGATTGAGGAACGAGGATGGAGGATGAGGGCTGAGGGTTGAGGATTGAGGTTTGAGTATTGAATCCTGCGAATTCAGGATATTCTATTGAGTACTGAGAATTGAGGATTGATGGTTGAGTATTGAGGATTGAGAATTGAGGATTGAGGATTGAGTATTGAAGATTGAGGATTGATGATTGAGGATTGAGGATTGAGGATTGAGGATTGAGGATTAAGGATTGAAGATTGAGTATTGAGGATTGAGGATTGAGGATTGAGGATTGAGGATTGAGGATTGAGGATTGAAGATTGAGTATTGAGGATTGAAGATTGAGGATTGGGGATTGAGAATTGAGGATTGAGAATTGGGTATTGAAAATTGAGTATTTGGGACTGAGGATTGAAGATTCATTATTGAGGATTGAAGATTGAGAGTTGAGGATTGAGGATTGAACGTTGAGGACTGAGTGTTGAGGGCTGAGTGATGAGAATTGATGTTTGTGGATAGAGATTTGAAGATTGCAGATTGAGTATTGAGTATTGAAAACTGTGAGTTGAGGATACTCTATTGAGGATTGAAGATTGACAACTGATTGTTGAGGACTGAGGGCTGAAAGTTGAGGATTCAGGATTGAGGATTCAGAACTGAGGTTTGAGGACTGAGGATAGAGGATTGAGGACTGAGGATTGAGGATTGAGGATTGAGGATTGAAGATTGAGGATTGGGTATTGCGGATTGAACATTGAGGATTGAGGATTGAGGATTGAGTGTTGAGGATTGAGGATTGAGGATTGATGATTGAAGGTTGAGTATTGAGGATTGAAGATTGAGGATTGAGGATTGAGGATTGAAGATTGAGGACTGAGTGTTGAGGGTTGAGTGATGAGAATTGACGTTTGTGTATTGAGATTTGAATAATGAAGAATGGGGATTGAGTATTGAAAACTGTGAATTGAGGATACTCTATTGAGGATTGAGGATTGACAATTGATTGTTGAGGACTGAGGGCTGAAGATTGAGGATTCAGGATTGAGGATTCGGGATTGAGGTTTGAGGACTGAGGATTGAGGGTTGAGGATTGAGTATTGAGGATTGAGGATTGAGTATTGAAGATTGAGTATTGATGATTGACGATTGAGGATTGAGGACTGAGGATTGAGGATTGAGTATCGAAGGTTGAGGATTGACGATTGAGGATTGAGGATTGAGGATTGAGGATTGAGGATTGAGGATTGAAGATTGAGTATTGAGGATTGTAGGTTGAGTATTGAGGATTGAGTATCGAGGATTGAGGATTGGGGATTGAGGATTGAGGATTGAGGATGAGGGCTGAGGTTTGCGGATTGAGGTTTGAGGACTGAGGCCCGAGGACTGAGGATTGAGAATTGTGAATTGAGGATTGAGGATAGAAGATTGAGGACTGGGGATTGAGGATTGAAGATTGAGGATTAAGGATTGAGGATTGAGCATTGAGGACTGAAGATTGAATAATGATGATTGAAGGTTGAGGATTGAGTATTGAGGGTTGTGGATTGAGGACGAGGACTGAGGGTTGAGTATTGATGTTTGAGGACTGAGGATTGATGATTGAGGTTTGAGAATTGAGGATTGAGGATTGAGGATTGAAGATTGAGGCTTGGGTTTTGAGGATTGAAGAATGAGGATTGAGGATTGAGGATTGAGGATTGAGGATTGAAGATTGAGTATTGAGGATTGAAGGTTGAGGATTGAGGATTGAGGATTGAGGATTGAACATTGAGGACTGAGTGTTGAGGGCTGAGTGATGAGAATTGATGTTTGTGAATAGAGATTTGAAGATTGCAGATTGAGTATTGAGCATTGAAAACTGCGAATTGAGGATATTGTATTGAGGATAGAGGATTGACAACTGATTGTTGAGGACTGAGGGCTGAAGATTGAGGATTCAGGATTGAGGATTCAGGTTTGTGGTTTGAGAACTGAGGATTGAGGATCGAGGATTGAGGTTTGAGGATTGAGGATTGAAGATTGAGGATTGATAATTGAGGAATGTGAACTGAGGATTGAGGATTGAGGATTGAGGATTGAGGATTGAGGATTGAGGATTGAAGATTGAGTATTGTGGATTGAAGGTTGAGGATTGAGGATTGAGGATCGAGGATGGAGGATGAGGGCTGAGGGTTGAGGATTGAGGTTTGAGTATTGAATCCTGCGAATTCAGGATATTCTGTTGAGTATTGAGAATTGAGGATTGATGGTTGAGAATTGAGGATTGAGGGTGGAGGATTGAGGATTGAGGATTGAGGATTGAAGATTGAGTATTGAGGATTGAAGATTGAGGATTGGGGATTGAGGATTGAGGATTGAGTATTGAGGATTGAGGATTGAGTATTGAGGATTGATGGTTGAGGATTGAGGATTGAGGATTGAGGATTGAGGATTGAGGATTGAGTATTGAGGATTGATGGTTGAGGATTGAGGATTGAGGATTGAGGATTGAGGATTGAGGATTAAGGATTGAAGATTGAGTATTGAGGATTGAGGATTTCAGAATGAGGACTGAGGATTGAGGATTGAGGAGTGAGAATTGAAGATTGAGTATTGATGATTGAAGACTGACGAGTGAGGGTTGAGAATTGATGATTGAGGATTGAGGATTGAGGATTGAGGATTGAAGATTGAGTATTGAGGATTGAAGATTGAAGATTGAGGATTGAGGATTGAGGACTGAGGATTGAAGATTGAGGATTGGGGACTGAGAGTTGATGGTTGAGTGATGATAATTGATGTTTGTGGATGGAGATTTGAAGATAGCAGATTGAGAATTGAGTATTGAATCCTGCGAATTCAGGATATTCTATTGAGTACTGAGAATTGAGGATTGATGGTTGAGTATTGAGGATTGAGAATTGAGGATTGAGGATTGAGTATTGAAGATTGAGGATTGATGATTGAGGATTGAGGATTGAGGATTGAGGATTGACAATTAAGGACTGAGTGTTGAGGGCTGAGTGATGAGAATTGATGTTTGTGGATAGAGATTTGAAGATTGCAGATTGAGTATTGAGTATAGAAAACTGTGAATTGAGGATATTCTATTGAGGATTGAGGATTAACAACTGACTGTTGAGGACTGAGGGCTGAAAGTTGAGGATTCAGGATTGAGGATTCAGAACTGAGGTTTGAGGACTGAGGATAGAGGATTGAAGATTGAGTATTGAGTATTGAAGACTGAGAATTGAGGATTGAGGATTGAGGATTGAGGATTGAGGATTGAGGATTGAGTATTGAGAATTGAGGATTGAGGATTGAGGATTGAAGATTGAATATTGAGGATTGAAGATTGAGGACTGAGGATTGAGGACTGAGGATTGAGGATTGAGGGCCGAATATTGAGGACTGGGGACTGAGGATTGAAGATTGAGTATTGAGGATTGAGGATTGAGGATTGAGGATTGAAGATTGAGGATTGGGGACTGAGTGTTGAGGGTTGAGTGATGAGCATTGATGTTTGTGGATAGAGATTTGAAGATTGCAGATTGAGTATTGAGTATTGAAAACTGTGAATTGAGGATATTCTATTGAGGACTGAGGATTGACAACTGATTGCCGAGGACTCAGGGATGAAGATTGAGGATTCAGGATTGAGGATTCAGGATTGATGTTTGAGGACTGAGGATTGAGGTTTGCGGATTGAGGATTGAGGATTGAGCATTGAAGATTGAAGATTGAGGATTGGGTATTGAGGATTTCAGAATGAGGACTGAGGATTGAGGATTGAGGACTGGGGATTGAGGATTGAAGATTGAGGATTAAGGATTGAGGATTGAGCATTGAGGACTGAAGATTGAATAATGATGATTGAAGGTTGAGGATTGAGTATTGAGGGTTGTGGATTGAGGTCGAGGACTGAGGGTTGAGTATTGATGTTTGAGGACTGAGGATTGATGATTGAGGTTTGAGAATTGAGGATTGAGGATTGAGGATTGAAGATTGAGGCTTGGGTTTTGAGGATTGAAGAATGAGGATTGAGGATTGAGGATTGAGGATTGAGGATTGAAGATTGAGTATTGAGGATTGAAGGTTGAGGATTGAGGATTGAGGATTGAGGATTGAACATTGAGGACTGAGTGTTGAGGGCTGAGTGATGAGAATTGATGTTTGTGAATAGAGATTTGAAGATTGCAGATTGAGTATTGAGCATTGAAAACTGCGAATTGAGGATATTGTATTGAGGATAGAGGATTGACAACTGATTGTTGAGGACTGAGGGCTGAAGATTGAGGATTCAGGATTGAGGATTCAGGTTTGTGGTTTGAGAACTGAGGATTGAGGATCGAGGATTGAGGTTTGAGGATTGAGGATTGAAGATTGAGGATTGGGTATTGAGGATTGGGTATTGAGGATTGAATATTGAGGATTGAGGATTGAGGATTGAGGAATGAGGATTGAGGATTGAAGGTTAAATATTGATGATTGAAGATTGAGGATTGATGATTGAGGGTTGTGGATTGAGGACGAGGACTGACGGTTGAGGATTGAGGTTTGAGGATTGAGGACTGAGGATTGAGGACTGAGGATAGAGGATTGAGGATTGAGCATTGAGGATTGAAGATTGAGGACTGGGGATTGAGGATTGAGGATTGAGGATTGAGGATTGAGGATTGATGATTGAGTATTGAGGATTGAAGATTGAGAATTGAGGATTGAGGATTGAGGATGGAGGATGAGGGCTGAGGGTTGAGGTTTGAGGATTGAAGATTGAGTATTGAGGATTTAATATTGAGGATTGAGGATTGAGGATTGAGGATTGAAGATTGAGTATTGAGGATTGAAGATTGAGGATTGAGGATCGAGGATGGAGGATGAGCGCTGAGGGTTGACGATTGAGGTTTGAGTACTGAACCCTGCGAATTCAGGATATTCTATTGAGTATTGATGACTGAGGATTGATGATTGAGTATTGAGGATTGAGAATTGAGGATTGAGGATTGAGTATTGAAGATTGAGGATTGATAATTGAGGAATGTGAACTGAGGATTGAGGATTGAGGATTGAGGATTGAGGATTGAGGATTGAGGATTGAAGATTGAGGATTGGGGACTGAGAGTTGATGGTTGAGTGATGATAATTGATGTTTGTGGATGGAGATTTGAAGATAGCAGATTGAGAATTGAGTATTGAATCCTGCGAATTCAGGATATTCTATTGAGTACTGAGAATTGAGGATTGATGGTTGAGGATTAAGGATTGAAGATTGAGTATTGAGGATTGAGGATTTCAGAATGAGGACTGAGGATTGAGGATTGAGGAGTGAGAATTGAAGATTGAGTATTGATGATTGAAGACTGACGAGTGAGGGTTGAGAATTGATGATTGAGGATTGAGGATTGAGGATTGAGGATTGAAGATTGAGTATTGAGGATTGAAGATTGAAGATTGAGGATTGAGGATTGAGGACTGAGGATTGAAGATTGAGGATTGGGGACTGAGAGTTGATGGTTGAGTGATGATAATTGATGTTTGTGGATGGAGATTTGAAGATAGCAGATTGAGAATTGAGTATTGAATCCTGCGAATTCAGGATATTCTATTGAGTACTGAGAATTGAGGATTGATGGTTGAGTATTGAGGATTGAGAATTGAGGATTGAGGATTGAGTATTGAAGATTGAGGATTGATGATTGAGGATTGAGGATTGAGGATTGAGGATTGAACATTGAGGACTGAGTGTTGAGGGCTGAGTGATGAGAATTGATGTTTGTGGATAGAGATTTGAAGATTGCAGATTGAGTATTGAGTATAGAAAACTGTGAATTGAGGATATTCTATTGAGGATTGAGGATTAACAACTGACTGTTGAGGACTGAGGGCTGAAAGTTGAGGATTCAGGATTGAGGATTCAGAACTGAGGTTTGAGGACTGAGGATAGAGGATTGAAGATTGAGTATTGAGTATTGAAGACTGAGAATTGAGGATTGAGGATTGAGGATTGAGGATTGAGGATTGAGGATTGAGTATTGAGAATTGAGGATTGAGGATTGAGGATTGAAGATTGAATATTGAGGATTGAAGATTGAGGACTGAGGATTGAGGACTGAGGATTGAGGATTGAGGGCCGAATATTGAGGACTGGGGACTGAGGATTGAAAATTGAGTATTGAGGATTGAGGATTGAGGATTGAGGATTGAAGATTGAGGATTGGGGACTGAGTGTTGAGGGTTGAGTGATGAGCATTGATGTTTGTGGATAGAGATTTGAAGATTGCAGATTGAGTATTGAGTATTGAAAACTGTGAATTGAGGATATTCTATTGAGGACTGAGGATTGACAACTGATTGCCGAGGACTCAGGGATGAAGATTGAGGATTCAGGATTGAGGATTCAGGATTGATGTTTGAGGACTGAGGATTGAGGTTTGCGGATTGAGGATTGAGGATTGAGCATTGAAGATTGAAGATTGAGGATTGGGTATTGAGGATTTCAGAATGAGGACTGAGGATTGAGGATTGAGGATTGAGAATTGAAGATTGAGTATTGATGATTGAAGACTGACGATTGAGGGTTGAGGATTGAGGATTGAGGATTGAGGATTGAGGATTGAGGATTGAAGATTGAGGATTGAGGATTGTGGGTTGAGGATTGAGGACGAGGACTGACGGTTGAGGATTGAGGTTTGAGGATTGAGGATTAAGGATTGAGGATTGGGGATTAAGGATTGAGGATTGAGGATTGAGGATTGAGGATTGAGGATTGAGGATTGAGGATTGAGGATTGAAGATTGAGTATTTAGGATTGAAGTTTGAGAATTGGGGATTGAGGATGGAGGATTGCAGATTGAGGATTGAAGATTGAGGATTTGGGACTGAGGATTGAAGATTCATTATTGAGGATTGAAGATTGAGGGTTGAGGATTGAGTATTGAACATTGAGGACTGAGTGTTGAGGGCTGAGTGATGAGAATTGATGTTTGTGGATAGAGATTTGAAGATTGCAGATTGAGTATTGAGTATTGAAAACTGTGAATTGAGGATATTCTATTGAGGATTGAGGTTTGACAACTGATTGTTGAGGACTGAGGGCTGAAGGTTGAGGATTCAGGATTGAGGATTCAGAACTGAGGTTTGAGGACTGAGGATAGAGGATTGAAGATTGAGCATTGAGGATTGAAGATTGAGGATTGAGGATTGAGGATTGAGGATTGAGGATTGAGGATTGAGGATTGAGGATTGAGAATTGAGGATTGAGGATTGAGTATTGAAGATTGAGTATTGATGATTGAGGTTTGAGGATTGAGGATTGAGGATTGAGGATTGAGGATTGAGGACTGAAGATTGAGTATTGAGGATGGAAAAATGAGGATTGGGGATTGTGGATTGAGGATTGAGGGTTGAGGATTGAGGATTGAGTATTGAGGATTGAGGATTGAGGATTGAAGATTGAGTATTGAGGATTGAAGGTTGAGGATTGAGGATTGAGGATCGATGATGGAGGATGAGGGCTGAGGGTTGAGGATTGAGGTTTGAGTATTGAATCCTGCGAATTCAGGATATTCTGTTGAGTATTGAGAATTGAGGATTGATGGTTGAGAATTGAGTATTGAGAATTGAGGATTGAGGATTGAGTATTGAAGATTGAGGGTTGATGATTGAGGATTGAGGATTGAGTATTGAGGATTGAGGATTGGGGATTGAAGATTGAGTATTGAGGATTGATGATTGAAGATTGAGGATTGATGATTGAGGATTGAGGATTGAGGATTGAGGATTGAGGATTGAGGATTGAGAATTGAAGGTTGAGTATCTAGGATTGAAGATTGAGGATTGGGGATTGAGGATTGAGGATTGAGGATTGAGGATTGAGGATTGAGGATTGAGGATTGAGGATTGAGGATTGAGGATTGAGGATTGAGGATTGACTATTGAGGATTGAAGGTTGTGGAATGAGGATTGAGGATCGAGGATGGAGGATGAGGGCTGAGGGTTGAGGATTGAGGTTTGAGTATTGAATCCTGCGAATTCAGGATATTCTATTGAGTACTGAGAATTGAGGATTGATGGTTGAGTATTGAGGATTGAGAATTGAGGATTGAGGATTGAGTATTGAAGATTGAGGATTGATGATTGAGGATTGAGAGTTGAGGATTGAGGATCGAGGACGGAGGATGAGGGCTGAGGGTTGAGGATTGAGGTTTGAGTATTGAATCCTGCGAATTCAGGATATTCTATTGAGTACTGAGAATTGAGGATTGATGGTTGAGTATTGAGGATAGAGAATTGAGGATTGAGGATTGAGTATTGAAGATTGAGGATTGATGATTGAGGATTGAGGATTGAGGATTGAGGATTGAGGATTGAGGATTGAAGATTGAGTGTTGAGGATTCAAGATTGAGTATTGAGGATTGAAGATTGAGGATTGAGGATTGAGGATTGAAGATTCAGTATTGAGGATTGAAGATTGAGGGTTGGGGATTGAGGATTGAGGATTGAGGATTGAGGATTGAGGATTGAGGATTGAAAATTGAGGTTTGAAGATTGAGTATTGAGGATTGAGAATTGAGAATTGAGGATTGAGTATTGAAGATTGAGGATTGATGATTGAGGATTGTGGATTGAGGATTGAGGATTGAGGATTGAGGATTGAAGATTGAGTATTCAGGATTGAAGATTGAGGATTGGGGATTGAGGATTGAGGATTGAGGATTGAGGATTGAAGATTGAGGATTTGGGACTGAGGATTGGAGATTCAGTATTGAGGATTGAAGATTGAGGTATGAGGATTGAGGATTGAACATTGAGGACTGAGTGTTGAGGGCTGAGTGATGAGAATTGATGTTTGTGAATAGAGATTTGAAGATTGCTGATTGAGTATTGAGCATTGAAAACTGCGAATTGAGGATTTTCTATTGAGGATAGAGGATTGACAACTGATTGTTGAGGACTGAGGGCTGAAGATTGAGGATTCAGGATTGAGGATTCAGGTTTGTGGTTTGAGAACTGAGGATTGAGGATCGAGGATTGAGGTTTGAGGCTTGAGGATTGAAGATTGAGGATTGGGTATTGAGGATTGAACATTGAGGATTGAGGATTGAGGATTGAGGAATGAGGATTGAGGATTGAAGGTTAAATATTGATGATTGAAGATTGAGGATTGATGATTGAGGGCTGTGGATTGAGGACGAGGACTGACGGTTGAGGATTGAGGTTTGAGGATTGAGGACTGAGGATTGAGGACTGAGGACAGAGGATTGAGGATTGAGCATTGAGGATTGAAGTTTGAGGACTGGGGATTGAGGATTGAGGATTGAGGATTGAAGATTGAGGATTGATGATTGAGTATTGAGGATTGAAGATTGAGAATTCAGGATTGAGGATTGAGGATGGAGGATGAGGGCTGAGGGTTGAGGTTTGAGGGTTGAAGATTGAGTATTGAGGATTGAATATTGAGGACTGAGGATTGAGGATTGAGGATTGAAGATTGAGTATTGAGGATTGAAGATTGAGGATTGATGATCGAGGATGGAGGATGAGGGCTGAAGGTTGAGGATAGAGGTTTGAGTACTGAACCCAGCGAATTCAGGATATTCTATTGAGTATTGAGGACTGAGGATTGATGATTGAGTATTGCGGATTGAGAATTGAGGATTGAGGATTGAGTATTGAAGATTGAGGATTGATAATTGAGGATTGTGAACTGAGGATTGAGGATTGAGGATTGAGGATTGAAGATTGAGTATTGAGGATTGAAGTTTGAGGATTGATGGTTGAGTATTGAGGACTGAGGATTGAGGGTTGAGGATTGAGTATTGAAGATTGAGGATTGATGATTGAGGATTGAGGATTGAGGATTGAGTATTGAGGATTCAAGATTGAGTATTGAGGATTGAAGATTGAGGTTTGAGGATTGAGTATTGAGGATTGAGGATTGAGGATTGAAGATTGAGGATTGGGGATTGAAGATTGAGTATTGTGCATTGAAGGTTGTGGATTGAGGATTGAGGATTGAAGATTGAAGATTGAGTATTGAAGATTGAAGATTGAGGATTGAGGATTGAGTATCGAGGATGGAGGATGAGGGCTGAGGGTCGAGGATTGAGGTTTGAGTATTGAAACCTGAGAATTCAGGATATTCTGTTGCGTATTGAGAATTGAGGATTGATGGTTGAGTATTGAGGATTGAGAATTGAGGATTGAGGATTGAGTATTGAAGATTGAGTATTGATGATTGAGGATTGAGGATTGAGGATTGAGGATTGAGGATTGAGGACTGAAGATTGAGTATTGAGGATGGAAAAATGAGGAATGGGTATTGTGGATTGAGGATTGAGGGTTGAGGATTGAGGATTGAGTATTGAGGATTGAGGATTGAGGATTGAAGATTGAGTATTGAGGATTGAAGATTGAGGATTGAGGATTGAGGATCGAGGATGGAGGATGAGGGCTGAGGGTTGAGGATTGAGGTTTGAGTATTGAATCCTGCGAATTCAGGATATTCTATTGAGTATTGAGAATTGAGGATTGATGGTTGAGAATTGAGTATTGAGAATTGAGGATTGAGGATTGAGTATTGAAGATTGAGGGTTGATGATTGAGGATTGAGGATTGAGTATTGAGGATTGAGGATTGAGGATTGAAGATTGGGTATTGATAATTGAGGATTGTGAACTGAGGGTTGATGGTTGAGTATAGAGGATTGAGAATTGAGGATTGAGGGTTGAGTATTGAAGATTGAGGATTGATGATTGAGGATTGAGTATTGAGGATTGAGGATTGAGGATTGAGGATTGAAGATTGAGTATTGAGGATTGAAGATTGAGAATTGGGGATTGAGGATGGAGGATTGCGGATTGAGGATTGAAGGTTGAGGATTTGGGACTGAGGATTGGAGATTCAGTATTGACGATTGAAGATTGAGGTATGAGGATTGAGGATTGAACATAGAGGACTGAGTGTTGAGGGCTGAGTGATGAGAATTCATGTTTGTGAATAGAGATTTGAAGATTGCAGATTGAGTATTGAGCATTGAAAACTGCGAATTGAGGATATTCTATTGAGGATAGAGGATTGACAACTGATTGTTGAGGCCTGAGGGCTGAAGATTGAGGATTCAGGATCGAGGATTCAGGTTTGTGGTTTGAGAACTGAGGATTGAGGATCGAGGATTGAGGTTTGAGGATTGAGGATTGAAGATTGAGGATTGGGTATTGAGGATTGAACATTGAGGATTGAGGATTGAGGATTGAGGATTGAGGAATGAGGATTCAAGATTGAGTATTGAGGATTGAAGATTGAGGTTTGAGGATTGAGTATTGAGGATTGAGGATTGAGGATTGAAGATTGAGGATCGGGGATTGAAGATTGAGTATTGTGGATTGAAAGTTGAGGATTGAGGATTGAGGATTGAAGATTGAAGATTGAGTATTGAGGATTGAAGGTTGAGGATTGAGGATTGAGTATCGAGGATGGAGGATGAGGGCTGAGGGTCGAGGATTGAGGTTTGAGTATTGAAACCTGCGAATTCAGGATATTCTGTTGCGTATTGAGAATTGAGGATTGATGGTTGAGTATTGGGGATTGAGAATTGAGGATTGAGGATTGAGTATTGAAGATTGAGTATTGATGATTGAGGATTGAGGATTGAGGATTGAGGATTGAGGACTGAGGACTGAAGATTGAGTATTGAGGATGGAAAAATGAGGATTGGGGATTGTGGATTGAGGATTGAGGGTTGAGGATTGAGGATTGAGTATTGAGGATTGAGGATTGAGGATTGAAGATTGAGTATTGAGGATTGAAGGTTGAGGATTGAGGATTGAGGATCGAGGATGGAGGATGAGGGCTGAGGGTTTAGGATTGAGGTTTGAGTATTGAATCCTGCGAATTCAGGATATTCTGTTGAGTATTGAGAATTGAGGATTGATGGTTGAGAATTGAGTATTGAGAATTGAGGATTAAGGATTGAGTATTGAAGATTGAGGGTTGATGATTGAGGATTGAGGATTGAGGATTGAGGATTGAGGATTGAGGATTGAGGATTGAAGATTGAGTATCGAGGATTGAAGATTGAGGATTGGGGATTGATGATTGAGGATTGAGGATTGAGGATTGAGGATTGAGGATTGAGGATTGAGAATTGAGGATTGAGGATTGAGGATTGAGGATTGAGGATTGAGGATTGAGAATTGAGGATTGAAGATTGACTATTGAGGATTGAAGGTTGTGGATTGAGGATTGAGGATCGAGGATGGAGGATGAGGGCTGAGGGTTGAGGATTGAGGTTTGAGTATTGAATCCTGCGAATTCAGGGTATTCTATTGAGTACTGAGAATTGAGGATTGATGGTTGAGTATTGAGGATTGAGAATTGAGGATTGAGGATTGAGTATTGAAGATTGAGGATTGATGATTGAGGATTGAGGATTGAGGATTGAGGATTGAGGATTAAGGATTGAAGATTGGGTATTGAGGATTGAGGATTGAGGAATGAGGATTGAGGATTGAGGATTGAAGATTGAGGATTGAGGATTGAGGATTGAGGATTGAGGATTGAAGATTGAGGATTGGGGATTGAGGATTGAGGATTGAGGATTGAGGATTGAGGATTGAAGATTGAGGATTGGGGATTGAGGATTGACGATTGAGGATTGAGTATTCAGGAATGAGGATTGAAGATTGAGTATTGATGATTGAAGATTGAGGATTGAGGATTGAGGGTTGAGGATTGAGGACGAGGACTGACGGTTGAGGATTGAGGTTTGAGGATTGAGGATTAAGGATTGAGGATTGGGGATTAAGGATTGAGGATTGAGGATTGAGGATTGAGGATTGAGGATTCAGTATTGAAGATTGAGTATTGATGACTGAGGATTCAGGATTGAGGATTAAGTATTAAGGACTGAGGATTGAAGATTGAGTATTGAGGATTGATGATTGAGGATTGAGGATAGAGGGTTGAGGATGGAGGATGAGGGCCGAGGGTTGAGGATTGATGTTTGAGTATTGAATACTGAGAATTCAGGATATTCTATTGAGTATTGAGAATTGAGGGTTGATGGTTGAGTCTTGAGGACTGAGGATTGAGGGTTGAAGATTGGGTATTGAGGATTCAGGATTGAGGTTTGAGGACTGAGCATTGAGGATTGAAGATTGAGTATTGAGGATTGAAGATTGAGGATTGAGGATTGAGGATTGAGGATTGAGGATGTGGTCTGAGGGTTGAGGATTGAGGTTTGAGGACTGAGGTCTGAGGATTGAGGATTGAGGATTGAGGATTGAGGATTGAGGTTTGAGGACTGAGGACTGAGGATTGAGAATTGAGAATTGTGGATTGAGGATTGAGGATTGAAGATTGAGGACTGGGGATTGAGGATTGAAGATTGAGGATTAAGGATTGAGGATTGAGGATTGAGTACTGACGATTGAATATTGATGATTGAAGGTTGAGGATTGATGGTTGAGTATTGAGGATTGAGAATTGAGTATTGAGGATTGAAGATTGAGGATTGGGGATTGAGGATTGAGGATTGAGGATTGAGGATAGAGGATTGAGGATTGAGGATTGAGGATTGAGGATTGAGGATTGAAGATTGAGTATTGAGGATTGAAGGTTGAGGATTGAGGATTGAGGATCGAGGATGGAGGATGAGGGCTGAGGGTTGAGGACTGAGGTTTGACGGTTGAATCCTGCGAAATCAGGATATTCTATTGAGTATTGACAATTGAGGATTGATGGTTGAGTATAGAGGATTGAGAATTGAGGATTGAGGGTTGAGTATTGAAGATTGAGGATTGATGATTGAGGATTGAGGATTGAGGATTGAGGATTGAGGATTGAGGATTGAAGATTGAGTATTGAGGATTGAAGATTGAGGATTGGGGATTGAGGATTGAGGATTGAGGATTGAGGGTTGAGTATTGAAGATTGAGGATTGATGATTGAGGATTGAGGATTGAGGATTGAGGGTTGAGGATTGAGGATTGAAGATTGACTGCTGAGGATTGAAGATTGAGGATTGGGGATTGAGGATTGAAGATTGAGGATTTGGGACTGAGGATTGAAGATTCATTATTGAGGATTGAAGATTGAGGGTTGAGGATTGAGTATTGAACATTGAGGACTGAGTGTTGAGGGCTGAGTGATGAGAATTGATGTTTGTGGATAGAGATTTGAAGATTGCAGATTGACTATTGAGTATTGAAAACTGTGAATTGAGGATATTCTATTGAGGATTGAGGATTGACAACTGATTGTTGAGGACTGAGGGCTGAAGGTTGAGGATTCAGAATTGAGGATTCAGTACTGAGGTTTGAGGACTGAGGATAGAGGATTGAATATTGAGCATTGAGGATTGAAGATTGAGGATTGAGGATTGAGGATTGAGGATTGAGGATTGAGGATTGAGGATTGAGGATTGAGAATTGAGGATTGAGGATTGAGGATTGAAGATTGAGTTTTGAGGGTTGAAGATTGAGGATTGAGGATTGAGGATTGAGGATTGAGGATTGAGGATCGAAGATTGAGGATTGGGGACTGTGGATTGAAGATTGAGGATTGAGGAATGAGGATTGGGGATTGAAGATTGAGGATTGAGGATTGAGGATTGAGGATTGAGGATTGAGGATTGAAGATTGAGGATTGAGGATTGAGGATTGAGGATTGAAGATTGAGTATTGAGGATTGAAGTTTGAGGATTGAGGATTGAGGATCGAGGATGGAGAATGAGGGCTGAGGGTTGAGGATTGAGGTTTGGGTATTGAATCCTGCGAATTCAGGATATTCTGTTGCGTATTGAGAATTGAGGATTGATGGTTGAGTATTGGGGATTGAGAATTGAGGATTGAGGATTGAGTATTGAAGATTGAGTATTGATGATTGAGGATTGAGGATTGAGGATTGAGGATTGAGGATTGAGGACTGAAGATTGAGTATTGAGGATGGAAAAATGAGGATTGGGGATTGTGGATTGAGGATTGAGGGTTGAGGATTGAGGATTGAGTATTGAGGATTGAGGATTGAGGATTGAAGATTGAGTATTGAGGATTGAAGGTTGAGGATTGAGGATTGAGGATCGATGATGGAGGATGAGGGCTGAGGGTTGAGGATTGAGGTTTGAGTATTGAATCCTGCGAATTCAGGATATTCTGTTGAGTATTGAGAATTGAGGATTGATGGTTGAGAATTGAGTATTGATAATTGAGGATTGAGGATTGAGTATTGAAGATTGAGGGTTGATGATTGAGGATTGAGGATTGAGTATTGAGGATTGAGGATTGGTGATTGAAGATTGAGTATTGAGGATTGATGATTGAGGATTGGGGATTGAGTATTGAGGATTGAGGATTGAGGATTGAGGATTGAGGATTGAGGATTGAGGATTGAAGGTTGAGTATTGAGGATTGAAGATTGAGGATTGATGATTGAGGATCGAGGATGGAGGCTGAGGGCTGAGGGTAGAGGATTGAGGTTTGAGTATTGAATCCTGCGAATTCAGGATATTCTATTGAGTATTGAGAATTGAGGATTGATGGTTGAGTATTGAGGATTGAGAATTGAGGATTGAGGGTTGTGTATTGAAGATTGAGGATTGATGATTGAGGATTGAGGATTGAGGATTGAGGATTGAGGATTGAGGATTGAGGATTGAAGATTGAGTATCGAGGATTGAAGATTGAGGATTGGGGATTGAGGATTCAGGATTGAGGATTGAGGATTGAGGATTGAGGATTGAGGATTGAGGATTGAGGATTGAGGATTGAGGATTGAGGATTGACTATTGAGGATTGAAGGTTGTGGATTGAGGATTGAGGATCGAGGATGGAGGATGAGGGCTGAGGGTTGAGGATTGAGGTTTGAGCATTGAATCCTGCGAATTCAGGATATTCTATTGAGTACTGAGAATTGAGGATTGATGGTTGAGTATTGAGGATTGAGAATTGAGGATTGAGGATTGAGTATTGAAGATTGAGGATTGATGATTGAGGATTGAGAATTGAGGATTGAGGATCGAGGACGGAGGATGAGGGCTGAGGGTTGAGGATTGAGGTTTGAGTATTGAATCCTGCGAATTCAGGATATTCTATTGAGTACTGAGAATTGAGGATTGATGGTTGAGTATTGAGGATTGAGAATTGAGGATTGAGGATTGAGTATTGAAGATTGAGTATTGAGGATTGAAGATTGAGGGTTGGGGATTGAGGATTGAGGATTGAGGATTGAGGATTGAGGATTGAGGATTGAAAATTGAGGTTTGAAGATTGAGTATTGAGGATTGAGGATTGAGGATTGAGTATTGAAGATTGAGGGTTGATGTTTGAGGATTGAGGATTGAGTATTGAGGATTGAGGATTGAGGATTGAAGATTGAGTATTGAGGATTGATGATTGAGGATTGGGGATTGAGTATTGAGGATTGAGGATTGAGGATTGAGGATTGAGGATTGAGGATTGAGGATTGAAGGTTGTGTATTGAGGATTGAAGATTGAGGATTGATGATTGAGGATCGAGGATGGAGGATGAGGGCTGAGGGTTGAGGATTGAGGTTTGTGTATTGAATCCTGCGAATTCAGGATATTCTATTGAGTATTGAGAATTGAGGATTGATGGTTGAGTATTGAGGATTGAGAATTGAGGATTGAGGGTTGTGTATTGAAGATTGAGGATTGATGATTGAGGATTGAGGATTGAGGATTGAGGATTGAGGATTGAGGATTGAGGATTGAAGATTGAGTATCGAGGATTGAAGATTGAGGATTGGGGATTGAGGATTGAGGATTGAGGATTGAGGATTGAGGATTGAGGATTGAGGATTGAGGATTGAGGATTGAGGATTGAGGATTGAGGATTGACTATTGAGGATTGAAGGTTGTGGATTGAGGATTGAGGATCGAGGATGGAGGATGAGGGCCGAGGGTTGAGGATTGAGGTTTGAGTATTGAATCCTGCGAATTCAGGATATTCTATTGAGTACTGAGAATTGAGGATTGATGGTTGAGTATTGAGGATTGAGAATTGAGGATTGAGGGTTGAGTATTGAAGATTGAGGATTGATGATTGAGGATTGAGAATTGAGGATTGAGGATCGAGGACGGAGGATGAGGGCTGAGGGTTGAGGATTGAGGTTTGAGTATTGAATCATGCGAATTCAGGATATTCTATTGAGTACTGAGAATTGAGGATTGATGGTTGAGTATTGAGGATTGAGAATTGAGGATTGAGGATTGAGTATTGAAGATTGAGGATTGATGATTGAGGATTGAGGATTGAGGATTGAGGATTGAGGATTGAGGATTGAAGATTGAGTATTGAGGATTCAAGATTGAGTATTGAGGATTGAAGATTGAGGATTGAGGATTGAGAATTGAAGATTGAGTATTGAGGATTGAAGATTGAGGGTTGGGGATTGAGGATTGAGGATTGAGGATTGAGGATTGAGGATTGAGGATTGAAGATTGAGTATCGAGGATTGAAGATTGAGGATTGGGGATTGATGATTGAGGATTGAGGATTGAGGATTGAGGATTGAGGATTGAGTATTGAGAATTGAGGATTGAGGATTGAGGATTGAGGATTGAGGATTGAGGATTGAGGATTGAGAATTGAGGATTGAAGATTGACTATTGAGGATTGAAGGTTGTGGATTGAGGATTGAGGATCGAGGATGGAGGATGAGGGCTGAGGGTTGAGGATTGAGGTTTGAGTATTGAATCCTGCGAATTCAGGGTATTCTATTGAGTACTGAGAATTGAGGATTGATGGTTGAGTATTGAGGATTGAGAATTGAGGATTGAGGATTGAGTATTGAAGATTGAGGATTGATGATTGAGGATTGAGAATTGAGGATTGATGGTTGAGTCTTGAGGACTGAGGATTGAGGGTTGAAGATTGGGTATTGAGGATTCAGGATTGAGGTTTGAGGACTGAGGATTGAGGATTGAAGATTGAGTATTGAGGATTGAAGATTGAGGATTGAGGATTGAGGATTGAGGATTGAGGATGTGGTCTGAGGGTTGAGGATTGAGGTTTGAGGACTGAGGTCTGAGGATTGAGGATTGAGGATTGAGGATTGAGGATTGAGGTTTGAGGACTGAGGACTGAGGATTGAGGATTGAGAATTGTGGATTGAGGATTGAGGATTGAAGATTGAGGACTGGGGATTGAGGATTGAAGATTGAGGATTAAGGATTGAGGATTGAGGATTGAGTACTGACGATTGAATATTGATGATTGAAGGTTGAGGATTGAAGATTCATTATTGAGGGTTGAAGATTGAGGGTTGAGGATTGAGTATTGAACATTGAGGACTGAGTGCTGAGGGCTGAGTGATGAGAATTGATGTTTGTGGATAGAGGTTTGAAGATTGCAGATTGAGTATTCAGTATTGAAAACTGTGAATTGAGGATATTCTATTGAGGATTGAGGGTTGACAACTGATTGTTGAGGACTGATGGCTGAAGGATGAGGATTCAGGATTGAGGATACAGAACTGAGGATTGAGGACTGAGGATAGAGGTATGAAGATTGAGCATTGAGGATTGAAGATTGTGGATTGAGGATTGAGGATTGAGTATTGAAGATTGAGTATTGATGATTGAGGATTGAGGATTGAGGATTGAGGATTGAGGATTGAGGATTGAGGAGTGAAGATTGAGTATTGAGGATTGAAGGTTGAGGATTGAGGACTGAGGATTGAGGATTGACGATTGAAGATTGAGTATTGAGGATTGAAGGTTGAGGATTGAGGATTGAGGATCGAGGGTGGAGGGTTGAGGATTGAGGATTGAAGATTGAGTATTGAGGATTGAAGATTGAGGATTGAGTATTGAGGATTGAGAATTGAGGATTGAGGATTGAGTATTGAAGATTGAGGATTGATAATTGAGGAATGTGAACTGAGGATTGAGGATTGAGGATTGAGGATTGAGGTTTGAGGATTGAGGGTGGAGGATTGAGGATTGAGGATTGAGGATTGAAGATTGAGTATTGAGGATTGAAGATTGAGGATTGGGGATTGAGGATTGAGGATTGAGTATTGAGGATTGAGGATTGAGTATCGAGGATTGATGGTTGAGTATTGAGGATTGAGGATTGAGGATTGAGGATTAAGGATTGAAGATTGAGTATTGAGGATTGAGGATTTCAGAATGAGGACTGAGGATTGAGGATTGAGGATTGAGAATTGAAGATTGAGTATTGATGATTGTAGACTGACGATTGAGGGTTGAGGATTGATGATTGAGGATTGAGGATTGAGGATTGAGGATTGAAGATTGAGTATTGAGGATTGAAGATTGAAGATTGAGGATTGAGGATTGAGGACTGAGGATTGAAGATGGAGGATTGGGGACTGAGAGTTGATGGTTGAGTGATGATAATTGATGTTTGTGGATGGAGATTTGAAGATAGCAGATTGAGAATTGAGTATTGAATCCTGCGAATTCAGGATATTCTATTGAGTACTGAGAATTGAGGATTGATGGTTGAGTATTGAGGATTGAGAATTGAGGATTGAGGATTGAGTATTGAAGATTGAGGATTGATGATTGAGGATTGAGGATTGAGGATTGAGGATTGAACATTGAGGACTGAGTGTTGAGGGCTGAGTGATGAGAATTGATGTTTGTGGATAGAGATTTGAAGATTGCAGATTGAGTATTGAGTATTGAAAACTGTGAATTGAGGATATTCTATTGAGGATTGAGGATTAACAACTGACTGTTGAGGACTGAGGGCTGAAAGTTGAGGATTCAGGATTGAGGATTCAGAACTGAGGTTTGAGGACTGAGGATAGAGGATTGAAGATTGAGTATTGAGTATTGAAGACTGAGAATTGAGGATTGAGGATTGAGGATTGAGGATTGAGGATTGGGGATTGAGTATTGAGAATTGAGGATTGAGGATTGAGGATTGAAGATTGAATATTGAGGATTGAAGATTGAGGACTGAGGATTGAGGACTGAGGATTGAGGATTGAGGGCCGAATATTGAGGATTGGGGACTGAGGATTGAAGATTGAGTATTGAGGATTGAGGATTGAGGATTGAGGATTGAAGATTGAGGATATGGGACTGAGTGTTGAGGGTTGAGTGATGAGCATTGATGTTTGTGGATAGAGATTTGAAGATTGCAGATTGAGTATTGAGTATTGAAAACTGTGAATTGAGGATATTCTATTGAGGACTGAGGATTGACAACTGATTGTCGAGGACTCAGGGATGAAGATTGAGGATTCAGGATTGAGGATTCAGGATTGAGGTTTGAGGACTGAGGATTGAGGTTTGCGGATTGAGGATTGAGGATTGAGCATTGAAGATTGAAGATTGAGGATTGGGTATTGAGGATTTCAGAATGAGGACTGAGGATTGAGGATTGAGGATTGAGAATTGAAGATTGAGTATTGATGATTGAAGACTGACGATTGAGGATTGAGCATTGAGGATTGAAGATTGAGGACTGGGGATTGAGGATTGAGGATTGAGGATTGATGATTGAGTATTGAGGATTGAAGATTGAGAATTCAGGATTGAGGATTGAGGATTGAGGATTGGGGATTGAGGATTGAGGACTGAGGATTGAGGATTGAGGATTGAAGATAGAGTATTGAGGATTGAAGGTTGAGGATTGAGGATTGAGGATCGAGGGTGGAGGGTTGAGGATTGAGGATTGAAGATTGAGTATTGAGGATTGAAGATTGAGGATTGGGGATTGAGGATTGAGGATTGAGGATTGAGGATAGAGGATTGAGGATTGAGGATTGAGGATTGAGGATTGAGGATTGAAGATTGAGTATTGAGGATTGAAGGTTGAGGATTGAGGATTGAGGATCGAGGATGGAGGATGAGGGCTGAGGGTTGAGGACTGAGGTTTGACGGTTGAATCCTGCGAAATCAGGATATTCTATTGAGTATTGACAATTGAGGATTGATGGTTGAGTATAGAGGATTGAGAATTGAGGATGGAGGGTTGAGTATTGAAGATTGAGGATTGATGATTGAGGATTGAGGATTGAGGATTGAGGATTGAGGATTGAGGATTGAAGATTGAGTATTGAGGATTGAAGATTGAGGATTGGGGATTGAGGATTGAGGATTGAGGATTGAGGGTTGAGTATTGAAGATTGAGGATTGATGATTGAGGATTGAGGATTGAGGATTGAGGGTTGAGGATTGAGGATTGAAGATTGACTGCTGAGGATTGAAGATTGAGGATTGGGGATTGAGGATTGAAGATTGAGGATTTGGGACTGAGGATTGAAGATTCATTATTGAGGATTGAAGATTGAGGGTTGAGGATTGAGTATTGAACATTGAGGACTGAGTGTTGAGGGCTGAGTGATGAGAATTGATGTTTGTGGATAGAGATTTGAAGATTGCAGATTGAGTATTGAGTATTGAAAACTGTGAATTGAGGATATTCTATTGAGGATTGAGGATTGACAACTGATTGTTGAGGACTGAGGGCTGAAGGTTGAGGATTCAGGATTGAGGATTCAGAACTGAGGTTTGAGGACTGCGGATAGAGGATTGAAGATTGAGCATTGAGGATTGAAGATTGAGGATTGAGGATTGAGGATTGAGGATTGAGGATTGAGGATTGAGGATTGAGGATTGAGAATTGAGGATTGAGGATTGAGGATTGAAGATTGAGTTTTGAGGGTTGAAGATTGAGGATTGAGGATTGAGGATTGAGGATTGAGGATTGAGGATCGAAGATTGAGGATTGGGGACTGTGGATTGAAGATTGAGGATTGAGGACTGAGGATTGGGGATTGAAGATTGAGGATTGAGGATTGAGGATTGAGGATTGAGGATTGAGGATTGAAGATTGAGGATTGAGGATTGAGGATTGAGGATTGAAGATTGAGTATTGAGGATTGAAGTTTGAGGATTGAGGATTGAGGATCGAGGATGGAGAATGAGGGCTGAGGGTTGAGGATTGAGGTTTGGGTATTGAATCCTGCGAATTCAGGATATTCTGTTGCGTATTGAGAATTGAGGATTGATGGTTGAGTATTGGGGATTGAGAATTGAGGATTGAGGATTGAGTATTGAAGATTGAGTATTGATGATTGAGGATTGAGGATTGAGGATTGAGGATTGAGGATTGAGGACTGAAGATTGAGTATTGAGGATGGAAAAATGAGGATTGGGGATTGTGGATTGAGGATTGAGGGTTGAGGATTGAGGATTGAGTATTGAGGATTGAGGATTGAGGATTGAAGATTGAGTATTGAGGATTGAAGGTTGAGGATTGAGGATTGAGGATCGATGATGGAGGATGAGGGCTGAGGGTTGAGGATTGAGGTTTGAGTATTGAATCCTGCGAATTCAGGATATTCTGTTGAGTATTGAGAATTGAGGATTGATGGTTGAGAATTGAGTATTGATAATTGAGGATTGAGGATTGAGGATTGAAGATTGAAGATTGAGCATTGAGAATTGACGGTTGAGGATTGAGGATTGAGGATTGAGGGTTCAGGATAGAGGATAGAAGGTTGAGGATTGAGAATTGAGAATTGGGGATTGAGTATTGAGGATTGAGGATTGAAGATTGAGGATTCAGGATTCAGGATTGAGGATTGAGTACTGATATTTGAGTATTGAGTGTTGGGAATTGAAGATTGAGAATTGAACACTGAGGATTGAAGATTGAGTACTGAGGATTGAGGATTGAGGATTGAGGCTTGAGGATAGTACACTGAGTGTTGGGTATTGAGGTTTCAGAATTGAGGATTGACAACTGAATATTGACGATTGTGGCTTGAGGACAAAGGATAGAAGATTGAGGAATAAGGGTTGAGGATTGAGGATAGAGGATTGAGGATTGATGATTGAGGATTGAGGATCGAGGATTGAAGATTGAGGATTGAGTGTTCAGGACAGAGTGTTGAGAAGTGATGCTTGTGAACTGAGATTTGAAAATTGAAGGTTGAGGGTTGAGTATTGAAAACTGGGAATTGAAAATTTTCTCTTGAGAATTGAGTATTGAGGATTGAGAATTGAGGATTGACGGTTGAGGACTGAGGATTGACGCTTGAGGATGGAGGATTGAGGATTGAGGATTGAGGATTGAGGATTGAGTATTGAGGATTGAGGATTTTAGACTGAGGATTGAGGATTGAGTATCGAGGATTGAGGATTGAGGATGGAGGATTGAGGATTGAGGATTGAGGACTGCGGATTGAGGATAGAGGACTGAGGATTTTAGATTGAGGATTAAGGATTGAGGATTGAATATTGAGGATTAGGGATTGAGGATTGAAGACTGAGGACTGAGTGTTGAAATCTGAGAATTCAGGATATTCTATTGAGGATAGAGGATTGAGGCTTAAGGACTGAGGATTGAGGTTTGACAATTGAGGATTTACAATTGAGTATTGAGGATTGAGGCTTGAGGACTGAGGATTGAGGATTGAGGATTGAGGATTGAAGATTGAAGATTGAGCATTGAGAATTGACGGTTGAGGATTGAGGATTGAGGATTGAGGGTTCAGGGTAGAGGATAGAAGGTTGAGGATTGAGAATTGAGAATTGGGGATTGAGTATTGAGGGTTGAGGTTTGAGGATTGACTACTGATGTTTGACGACTGAGGGTTGATCATTGACGATAGAGGGTTGAGGACTGAGAGTTGATGATTGAGTATTGAGGATTGAGGATTAAAGATTGAGGATTCAGGATTCAGGATTGAGGATTGAGTACTGATATTTGAGTATTGAGTGTTGGGAATTGAAGATTGAGAATTGAACACTGAGGATTGAAGATTGAGTACTGAGGATTGAGGATTGAGGATTGAGGCTTGAGGATAGTACACTGAGTGTTGGGTATTGAGGTTTCAGAATTGAGGATTGACAACTGAATATTGACGATTGTGGCTTGAGGACAAAGGATAGAAGATTGAGGAATAAGGGTTGAGGATTGAGGATAGAGGATTGAGGATTGATGATTGAGGATTGAGGATCGAGGATTGAAGATTGAGGATTGAGTGTTCAGGACAGAGTGTTGAGAAGTGATGCTTGTGAACTGAGATTTGAAAATTGAAGGTTGAGGGTTGAGTATTGAAAACTGGGAATTGAAAATTTTCTCTTGAGAATTGAGTATTGAGGATTGAGAATTGAGGATTGACGGTTGAGGACTGAGGATTGAGGATTGAGGATTGAGGATTGAGAATTGAGGATTGAGGATTGAGGATTGAAGATTGAGTTTTGAGGGTTGAAGATTGAGGATTGAGGATTGAGGATTGAGGATTGAGGATTGAGGATCGAAGATTGAGGATTGGGGACTGTGGATTGAAGATTGAGGATTGAGGACTGAGGATTGGGGATTGAAGATTGAGGATTGAGGATTGAGGATTGAGGATTGAGGATTGAGGATTGAAGATTGAGGATTGAGGATTGAGGATTGAGGATTGAAGATTGAGTATTGAGGATTGAAGTTTGAGGATTGAGGATTGAGGATCGAGGATGGAGAATGAGGGCTGAGGGTTGAGGATTGAGGTTTGGGTATTGAATCCTGCGAATTCAGGATATTCTGTTGCGTATTGAGAATTGAGGATTGATGGTTGAGTATTGGGGATTGAGAATTGAGGATTGAGGATTGAGTATTGAAGATTGAGTATTGATGATTGAGGATTGAGGATTGAGGATTGAGGATTGAGGATTGAGGACTGAAGATTGAGTATTGAGGATGGAAAAATGAGGATTGGGGATTGTGGATTGAGGATTGAGGGTTGAGGATTGAGGATTGAGTATTGAGGATTGAGGATTGAGGATTGAAGATTGAGTATTGAGGATTGAAGGTTGAGGATTGAGGATTGAGGATCGATGATGGAGGATGAGGGCTGAGGGTTGAGGATTGAGGTTTGAGTATTGAATCCTGCGAATTCAGGATATTCTGTTGAGTATTGAGAATTGAGGATTGATGGTTGAGAATTGAGTATTGATAATTGAGGATTGAGGATTGAGGATTGAAGATTGAAGATTGAGCATTGAGAATTGACGGTTGAGGATTGAGGATTGAGGATTGAGGGTTCAGGATAGAGGATAGAAGGTTGAGGATTGAGAATTGAGAATTGGGGATTGAGTATTGAGGATTGAGGATTGAAGATTGAGGATTCAGGATTCAGGATTGAGGATTGAGTACTGATATTTGAGTATTGAGTGTTGGGAATTGAAGATTGAGAATTGAACACTGAGGATTGAAGATTGAGTACTGAGGATTGAGGATTGAGGATTGAGGCTTGAGGATAGTACACTGAGTGTTGGGTATTGAGGTTTCAGAATTGAGGATTGACAACTGAATATTGACGATTGTGGCTTGAGGACAAAGGATAGAAGATTGAGGAATAAGGGTTGAGGATTGAGGATAGAGGATTGAGGATTGATGATTGAGGATTGAGGATCGAGGATTGAAGATTGAGGATTGAGTGTTCAGGACAGAGTGTTGAGAAGTGATGCTTGTGAACTGAGATTTGAAAATTGAAGGTTGAGGGTTGAGTATTGAAAACTGGGAATTGAAAATTTTCTCTTGAGAATTGAGTATTGAGGATTGAGAATTGAGGATTGACGGTTGAGGACTGAGGATTGACGCTTGAGGATGGAGGATTGAGGATTGAGGATTGAGGATTGAGGATTGAGTATTGAGGATTGAGGATTTTAGACTGAGGATTGAGGATTGAGTATCGAGGATTGAGGATTGAGGATGGAGGATTGAGGATTGAGGATTGAGGACTGCGGATTGAGGATAGAGGACTGAGGATTTTAGATTGAGGATTAAGGATTGAGGATTGAATATTGAGGATTAGGGATTGAGGATTGAAGACTGAGGACTGAGTGTTGAAATCTGAGAATTCAGGATATTCTATTGAGGATAGAGGATTGAGGCTTAAGGACTGAGGATTGAGGTTTGACAATTGAGGATTTACAATTGAGTATTGAGGATTGAGGCTTGAGGACTGAGGATTGAGGATTGAGGATTGAGGATTGAAGATTGAAGATTGAGCATTGAGAATTGACGGTTGAGGATTGAGGATTGAGGATTGAGGGTTCAGGGTAGAGGATAGAAGGTTGAGGATTGAGAATTGAGAATTGGGGATTGAGTATTGAGGGTTGAGGTTTGAGGATTGACTACTGATGTTTGACGACTGAGGGTTGATCATTGACGATAGAGGGTTGAGGACTGAGAGTTGATGATTGAGTATTGAGGATTGAGGATTAAAGATTGAGGATTCAGGATTCAGGATTGAGGATTGAGTACTGATATTTGAGTATTGAGTGTTGGGAATTGAAGATTGAGAATTGAACACTGAGGATTGA
Organism: Calliopsis andreniformis; assembly: GCF_051401765.1. Classification (NCBI taxonomy): domain Eukaryota; kingdom Metazoa; phylum Arthropoda; class Insecta; order Hymenoptera; family Andrenidae; genus Calliopsis; species Calliopsis andreniformis. Next base: position 4,860,483 of record NW_027480450.1, on the reverse strand, counting down.
AGATTGAGTACTGAGGATTGAGGATTGAGGATTGAGGCTTGAGGATAGTACACTGAGTGTTGGGTATTGAGGTTTCAGAATTGAGGATTGACAACTGAATATTGACGATTGTGGCTTGAGGACAAAGGATAGAAGATTGAGGAATAAGGGTTGAGGATTGAGGATAGAGGATTGAGGATTGATGATTGAGGATTGAGGATCGAGGATTGAAGATTGAGGATTGAGTGTTCAGGACAGAGTGTTGAGAAGTGATGCTTGTGAACTGAGATTTGAAAATTGAAGGTTGAGGGTTGAGTATTGAAAACTGGGAATTGAAAATTTTCTCTTGAGAATTGAGTATTGAGGATTGAGAATTGAGGATTGACGGTTGAGGACTGAGGATTGACGCTTGAGGATGGAGGATTGAGGATTGAGGATTGAGGATTGAGGATTGAGTATTGAGGATTGAGGATTTTAGACTGAGGATTGAGGATTGAGTATCGAGGATTGAGGATTGAGGATGGAGGATTGAGGATTGAGGATTGAGGACTGCGGATTGAGGATAGAGGACTGAGGATTTTAGATTGAGGATTAAGGATTGAGGATTGAATATTGAGGACTGAGGGTTCATGATTGAGTATTGAGGATTGAGGGTTGAGCATTGAGGATTGAGGTTTGAGGATTGAGATTTGAATATTGAAGATTGAGGATTTAGTATTGAAATCTGAGGATTGAGGATATTCTATAGGGGATTGAGGATTGAGGATTGAGGGTTCAGGATCGAGAATTGAGGGTTTCGCACTGAATACAGAGAATTGAGGTTTGAGGTCGGAGGACTGAGGATTGAGGATTGAGGATTGAGGATTAAGGATTGAGTATCGAGGATTGAGGATTGAGGATTGAAGATTGAGGACTGAGTGTTGAGGATCGAGTGTTGAGAATTGATGTTTGAGGATTGAGATTTGAAGATTGAAGATTGTGGGTTGAGTATTGAAAACTGAGAATTGAGGATATTCTATTGAGGATTGAGGGTTGAGGATCCAGGATTGAGAATTGACGATTGAGGATGGAGGTTTGAGGATTGACGATTGATGATTCAGGATTGAGGACTGAGGGTTGAGGATTGAAGATTGAGTACTGAGGGTTGAGGATTGAATGTTGAGAATTGTTGTTTGTAGATTGAGATATGAAGATGGATGATTGAGTATTGAAAACCGAGAATTGAGGATATTCCATTGAGGATTGAGAATTGAGGATTGAGGATTGAGGATTGAGGATTGATGGTTGCGGATAGAGGATTGAAGATTTGGGATCGAGGATTGAGGATTTTGGATCGAGGACTGAGGGTTGAGGGTTAGGGATTGAGGACGAGGACTGACGGTTGAGGATTGAGGTTTGAGGTTCGAGGATTGAGGATTGGGGACTGAGGATTGAGGATTGAGGATGGAGCGTTGAGGATTGAAGATTGAGGACTGGGGATTGAGTATCGAAGATTGAGGATTGAGTATTGTGGATGAAGAATTGAGGATTGGGGATAGAAGATTGAGTATTGGTGATTGAAGAGTGAGGATTGATGATTGAGGGTTGAGAACTGAGGGCGTGGGCTGACGGCTGAGGATTGAGGTTTGAGGATTGAGGATTGAGGATTGAGAATTGAGGATGCGGACTGAGGTTTGAGGATTGAGGTTTGAGGAATGAGGACTCAGGATTGGGGATTGAGGATTGAGGATTGAGGATTGATTATTGAAGGTTGAGGATTGATGACTGAGGATTGAGGATTGAGGATTGAGGATTGAGGATTGAGGATTGAGGATTGATGGTTGACTATTGAGGATTGATGGTTGAGGGTTTTGTGTTCAATATTGAGGATTGAGGATTGAGGATTGAGCATTGAGGATTGAAGATTGAGAATTGAGGATTGAGGATTGAGGATTGAGGATTGAAGATTGAGGATTGGGTATTTGAGGATTGAAGAATGAGGATTGGGGATTGAGGATTGAGGATTGAGGATTGAGTATTGAAGATTGAGTATTGATGACTGAGGATTCAGGATTGAGGATTGAGGCCTGAGGACGGAGGATTGAAGATTGAGTATTGGGGATTGAAGATTGACGATTGAGGATTGAGGATTGAGGATGGAGGATGGATGATGAGGGCTGAGGGTTGAGGATTGAGGTTTGACTATTGAATCCTGAGAATTCAGGATATTCTATTGAGTATTGCGAATTGAGGATTGACGGTTGAGTATTGAGGATTGAAGATTGAGGATTGAGGATTGAGTATTGAAGATTGAGGATTGATGATTGGGGATTGAGGATTGAGGATTGAGGATTGAGGATTGAGTATTGAAGATTGAGGATTGATGATTCAGGATTGAGGATTGTAGATTGAGGATTGAGGATTGAGGTTTGAGGACTGAGGACTGAGGATTGAGGATTGAGGATTGAGGATTGAGGATGGAGGATGAGGGCTGAGGGTTGAGGATTGAGGTTTGAGTATTGAATCCTGAGAATTCAGGATATTCTCTTGAGTATTGCGAATTGAGGATTGACGGTTTAGTATTGAGGATTGAAGATTGAGGATTGAGTATTGAGGATTAAGAATTGAGGATTGAGGATTGAAGATAGAGTATTGTTGATTGAAGTTTGAGGATTGAGGATTGAGGGTTGAGGATTGAGGACGAGGACCGACGGTTGAGGATTGAGGTTTGAGGATTGAGGATTGAGGATTGAGAATTGAGGATACGGACTGAGGTTTGAGGATTGAGGTTTGAGGAATGAGGATTCAGTATTGAGGACTTCGGATTGAGGATTGTGGATTGATTATTGAAGGCTGAGGATTGATGACTGAGGATTGAGGATTGAGGATTGAGGATTGAGGATTGAGCATTGAGGATTGAAAATTGAGTGTTGAGGATTGAAGGTTGAGGATTGAGGATTGAGGATTGGGGATTGAGGGTTGAAGGTTGAGGTTTGAGGATTGAGGATTGAGGATTGAAGATTGAGTATTGAGGATTCAAGATTGAGGATTGAGGATTGAAGATTGAGGACAGAATATTGAGGATTGAAGGTTGGGAACTGAGGGTTCACGATTGAGTGTTGAGAATTGTTGTTTGTATATTAGGATTTGAAGGATGACGTTTGAATATTGAAAACTGAGAATTGAGGTTATTTTATTGAGGATTGAGGTTTGAGGATTGAGGATTGAGTATTGCGGATTGAGGATTGAAGCTTGGGGATTGAGCATTGATGATTGAGTATTGAGGATTGAGGATTGAGGATTGATGATTGAGGCTTAAGGACTGAGGATTGTGGACTGCGGTTTGACGATTGAGGTTTGATAATTGAGGATTGAGGATTGAGGATTGAGGATTGAGGATTGAGGGTTCAGTTTTGAGGATTGAAGATTGAGGACAGAATATTGAGTATTGATGTAGGAGGGCTGAGTGTTCAGGATTGAGTGTTTTGGATTGTTGTTTGTAGATTAGGATTCGAAGATTGACGATTGAGTATTGAAAACTGAGGATTAAGGTTATTTTACTGAGGATTGAGGATAGAGGATTGAGCATTGGGGATTGAGGATTGAACAGTGAGCGTTGACATTTGAGGATTGAGATTTGAAGATTGAAGATTGAGGGTTGAGTATTGAAAACTGAGGATTGACGATATTCTATTGAAGATTGACGATTGAGTATAGAGGATTCAGATTTGAGGATTGAGGATTGAGGGTTGAGGATTGAGGACTGAAGGTTGATGATTGAGGATTGATGGTTGAGGATTGAGGATTGAATATTGAGGCTTGAGTGTAGAGAACTGAGGATTGAGGATTGATGGTTGAGGCTTGAGTATTGACGGTTGAGGATTGAGGTTTGATGATTGAGGACTGAGGCTTGAGGACTGAGGATTGAGGATTGAGAATTGAGGATTGAGGATTGAGGATTGAGGATTGAGGATTGAGGATTGAGGATTGAAGATTCAGGATTGAAGATTGAGGATTGGGTACTGAGTGTTGAGGGTTGAGTGATGAGAATTGATGTTTGTGGATAGATATTAGAAGATTGCAGATTAAGTATTGCGTATTGAAAATTCTGAACTGAGGATATTCTATTGAGGATGGAGGATTGACAACTGATTGTTGAGGACTGATGGCTGAAGATTGAGGATTCAGGATTGAGGATTCAGGATTGAGGTTTGAGGACTGATGATTGAGGATTGAGGATTGAGGATTGAGGATTGAGGATTGAGGATTGAAGATTGAGGATTCTGTATTGCGGATTGAACATTGAGGATTGGGTATTGAGGATTGATGATTGAGGACTGGGGATTGAGGGTTGAAGATTGAGGATTAAGGATTGAGGATTGGGGATTGAGGATCTAGGATTGGAGATTGCCTATTGAGGATTGAAGATTGAGGATTGAGTATTGAGGATTAAGAATTGAGGATTGAGGATTGAAGATAGAGTATTGTTGATTGAAGTTTGAGGATTGAGGATTGACGGTTGAGGATTGAGGACGAGGACCGACGGTTGAGGATTGAGGTTTGAGGATTGAAGATTGAGGTCTGGGGATTGAGGATTGAAGATTGAGGATTAAGGATTGAGGCTTGGGGATTGAGGATCTAGGATTGAAAATTGATTATTGAGGATTGAAGATTGAGGATTGAGGACTGAGGATTGAGAATTGAGAATTGAGGATGAGGACTGGGGGTTGAGGATTGAGGTTTGAGGAATGAGGATTGAGGATTGAGGATTGAGGATTGACGATTGAGGATTGAGGACTGAGGATTGAGGACTGAGGATTGAGGATTGAGGATTGAGGATTGAAGATTGAGTATTGATGATTGAAGATTGACGATTGAGGATTGAGGGTTGAGGATTGAGGACGAGGACTGACGGTTGAGGATTGAGGTTTGAGGGTTGAGGATTGAGGATTGGGGACTGAGGATTGAGGATTGAGGATTGAAGATTGAGGATTGAGGTTTGAGGATTGAGGGTCGAGGATTGAGGATTGAAGATTGAGTATTGATGATTGAAGATTGAGTATTGAGGATTGAGGACGAGGACTGAGGACTGAGGGTTGAGGAATGAGAATTGAGGATTGAGGATTGAGGATTGAAGACCGAGAATTGGGTATTGATGATTGAAGATTAAGGATTGAGGATTGAGGATTGAGGATTGAGGGTTGAGGATTGAAGATTGAGGTTTGAGGATTGAGGATTGAGCATTGAAGATTGAGTATTGAGGATTCAAAATTGAGGATTGGGGATTGAGGACTGAGGATTGAGGATTGAAGATTGAGGATTGGGGATTGAGGTTTGAGGACTGAGGACTGAGGACTGAGGATTGAGGATTGATGATTGAGGACTGAAGATTGAGGATTGGGTATTGAGGATTGAAGAATGAAGATTGAGGATTGAGGATTGAGGATTGAGGATTGAAGGTTGAGTATTGAGGATTGAAGATTGAGGATTGAGGATTGAGGATTGAGGATTCTGTATTGAGGATTGAGGATTGAGTATTGAATATTGATTATCGAGGATTGAAGATTCAGGATTGAGTATTGAGGATTGAGGGTTCAGGATTGAAGATTGAGGATTGGGGACTGAGTGTTGACGGTTGAGTGATGAGAATTGATGTTTGCGGATAGAGATTTGAGGATTGCATATTGAGTACCGTGTATTGAAAACAGTGAATTGGGGATATTTTATTGAGGATTGAGGATTGACAACTGATTGCTGAGGACTGAGGGCTGAAGATTGAGGATTCAGTATTGAGGATTCAGAATTGAGGATTGAGGACTGAGGATTGAGGATTGAAGATTGAGTATTGAGGATTGAAAATTGAGGATTGAGGATTGAGGATGGAGGATTGTAGAGAGAGGACTGAGTGTTGAGGATTGAGTGTTGAGAATTGATGTTTGAGAATTGAGATTTGATCATTGAATATTGTGGATTGAGTATTGAACCATGAGAATTCAGGATATTCTATTGAGTATTGAGAAATGAGGATTGATGGTTGAGTATTGAGGAATGATGGTTGAGGGTTGTGTGTTGAATATTGATGATTGAGTATTGAGGATTGAAGATTGAGGATTGAGGATTGAGGGTTGAGGGTTGAGGACGAGGACTGACGTTTGTGGATTGAAGTTTGAGGATTGAGGGTTGCGGACTGAGGACTGATGATTGAGGATGGAGGATGGAGCATTGAGGATTGAAGATTGAGGACTGGGGATTGAGGATTGAAGATTGAGTACTGATGACTGAGGATTGAGGATTGAGGATTGAGGATTGAGGATTGAGGAATGAGGATCGAAGGCTGAGAATTGGGGACTGAGGATTGAAGATTCACGATTGAGGATAGAGGATTGAGAATTGAGGGTTGAGGATTGAAGATACAGTATTGAGTATTGAAGATTGAGAATTGATGTTTGAGGATTGAGATTTGATTATTGAATATTGTGGATTGATTATTGAACCATGAGAATTCAGCATATTCTATTGATTATTGAGAATTGAGGATTGATGGCTGACGATTGAGGATTGATGGTTGAGGGTTGTGTGTTGAATATTGAGGATTGAGGATTGAGGATTGAGGATTGAGGATTGAGGATTGAAGGTTGAGTATTGATGATTGAAGACTGAGGGTTGAGGATTGAGGTTTGAGGACTGAGGACTGAGGGTTGAGGATTGAGAACTAAGGATTGAGGATTGAGGATTGAAGACTGAGGATTGGGTATTGATGATTGAAGAATGAGGATTGAGGATTGAGGATTGAGGATTGAGGATTGAGGATTGAAGATTGAGGTTTGAGGATTGAGGATTGAGTATTCAAGATTGAGTATTGAGGATTCAAAATTGAGGATTGAGGATTGAGGACTGAGGATTGAGTATTGAAGATTCAGGATTGGGGATTGAGTGTTGAGGGTTGAGTGATGAGTGTTGATGTTTGTGAATAGAGATTTGAAGATTGCAGATTGAGTATTGCGTATTGAAAACTCTGAACTGGGGATATTCTATTGACGATTGAGGATTGACAACTGATTGTTGAGGACTGAGGGCTGAAGACTGAATATTGAGGATTGAGTATTGATGATTGAGGATTGATGATTGAGGATTGAGGATTGAGGATTGGGGATTGAGGATTGAGGATTGAGGTTTGAGGACTGAGGACTGAGGACTGAGGATTAAGGATTGAGTATTGAAGATTCAGTATTGAGGATTGAAGATTGAGGATTGAGAATTGAAGATTGAGGATTGAGGAATGAGGGTTGTGGATTGAGTATGAGGGCTGAGGGATGAGGATTGAGGTTTGAGGACTGAGGACTGTGGTTTGAGGATTGAGGATTGAGGATTGAGGATTGAGGATTGATGATAGAGGATTGAGAAACGAAGATAGAGTATTGAGAATTGAAGGTTCAGGATTGAGGAATGAGGATTAAGGATTGAGTATGAGGGCTGAGGGTTGAGGATTGAGGTTTGAGGACTGAGGTCTGAGGATTGAGGATTGAGAATTGAGGATTGAGGATTGAGGATTGAAGATTGAGGATTGAGTATTGGGATTGAGGATTGAGGATTGAAGATTCAGGATTGAAGATTGAGGATTGGGGACTGAGTGTTGAGGGTTGAGTGATGAGAATTGATGTTTGTGGATAGAGATTTGTAGATTGCATATTGAGTATCGAGTATTGAATAGTGTGAATTGAGGATATTCTATTGAGGATTGAGGATGGACAACTGATTGTTGAGAACTGAGGGCTGAAGATTGAGGATTCAGGATTGAGGACTCAGAATTGAGGATTGAGGACTGAGGATTGAGGATTGGAGATTGAGTATTGAGGATTGAAGATTGAGGATTGATTATTGAGGATGGGGGATTGAAGAGAGAGTGCTGAGTGTTGAGGATTGAGTGCTGCGAATTGATGTTTGAGGATTGAGATTTGATTATTGAATATTGTGGATTGAGTATTGAACCATGAGAATTCAAAATATTCTATTGAGTATTGAGAAATGAGGATTGATGGTTGAGTATTGAGGATTGATGGTTGAGTGTTGTGTGTTGAATATTGAGGATTGAGTATTGAGGATTGAGGATTGAGGATTGAGGATTGAGTGTTGAGGGTTGAGGACGAGAACTGACGGTTGAGGATTGAAGTTTGAGGATTGAGGGTTGAGGACTGAGGACTGATGATTGAGGATGGAGGATGGAGCATTGAGGATTGAAGATTGAGTACTGGGGATTGAGGACTGAAGATTGAGTACTGATGACTGAGGATTGAGGATTGTGGATTGAGGATTGAGGATTGAAGGCTGAGGATTGAGGCTGAGGATTGAAGATTCACGATTGAGGATAGAGGATTGAGAACTGAGGGTTGAGGATTGAAGATACAGTATTGAGGATTGAAGATTGAGAATTGGTGTTTGAGGATTGAGATTTGATTATTGAGTATTGTGGATTGAGTATTGAACCATGAGAATTCAGGATATTCTATTGAGTATTGAGAATTGAGGATTGATGTCTGACTATTGAGGATTGATGGTTGAGGGTTGTGTGTTGAATATTGAGGATTGAGGATTGAGGATTGAGGATTGAGGATTGAGGATTGAAGATTGAGTATTGATGATTGAAGATTGAGGGTTGAGGATTGAGGTTTGAGGACTGAGGACTGAGGGTTGAGGATTGAGAATTGAGGATTGAGGATTGAGGATTGAAGACCGAGAATTGTGTATTGATGATTGAAGAATAAGGAGTGAGGATTGAGGATTGAGGATTGAGGATTGAGGATTGAAGATTGAGGTTTGAGGATTGAGGATTGAGCATTGAAGATTGAGTATTGAGGATTCAAAATTGAGGATTGGGGATTGAGGACTGAGGATTGAGGATTGAAGATTGAGGATTGGGGACTGAGTGTTGAGGGTTGAGTGATGAGAGTTGATGTTTGTGGATAGAGATTCGAAGATTGCAGGTTGAGTACTGCGTATTGAAAACTCTGAACTGAGGATATTCTATTGAGGATTGAGGATTGACAACTGATTGTTGAGGACTGAGGGCTGAAGATTGAATATTGAGGATTGAGTATTGAAGATTGAGGATCGATGATTGAGGATTGAGGATTGAGGATTGGGGATTGAGGATTGAGGATTGAGGTTTGAGGACTGAGGACTGAGGACTGAGGATTGAGGATTGATGATTGAGGATTGAGGATTGAAGATTGAGGATTGGGGACTGAGGATTGAAGATTCTGGAATGAGAGTTGAGGACTGAGGGTTAAGGATTGAGGATTGTAGATTCAGTATTGAGGATTGAAGATTGAGGATTGAGAATTGAGGATTCAGGATTGGGGGTTGAAGGTTGACGATTGGGTATTGAGGATTCAAGAATGAGGATCGAGGATTAAGAATTGAGGATTGAAGATTGAAGATTGAGTATTGAGAACTGAAGGTTCAGGATTGAGGAATGAGGATTGAGGATTGAGTATGAGGGCTCAGGTTTGAGGATTGAGGTTTGAGGACTGAGGATTGAGGAATGAGAATTGAGGATTGAGGATTGAGGACTGAAGATTGAGGATTGGGTATTGAGGATTGAAGAATGAGGATTGAGGATTGAGGATTGAGGAGTGAGGGTTGAAGGTTGAGTATTGAGGATTGAAGATTGAGGATTGAGGATTGAGGATTGAGGACTGAGTGTTGAGGGTTGAGTGATGAGAATTGATGTTTGTGGATTGAGATTTGAAGATTGAAGAATGGGGATTGAGTATTGAAAACTGTGAATTGAGTTTATTCTATTGAGGAATGTGGATTGACATTTGATTATTGAGGACTGAGGGCTGAAGATTGAGGATTCAGGATTGTGGATTCGGGATTGAGGTTTGAGGACTGATGATTGAGGGATGAGGATTGAGGATTGAGTATTGATGATTGAAGATTGAGGATTGGGGATTGAGGGTTGAGGTTTGAGGACGAGGACTGACGGTTGAGAATTGAGGTTTGAGGATTGAGGATTGAGGATTGAGAACTGAGGATTGAGTATTGAGGATTCAGCATTGAGGATTGAAGATTGAGTACTGGGGATTGAGGATTGAAGACTGAGGATTAAGGATTGAGTATTGGGGATTGATGATCTAGGATTGGAAATTGATCATTGAGGATTGAAGATTGAGGGTTGAGGATTGAGGATTGAGAATTGAGAATTGAGGATGAGGACTGAGGGTTGAGGATTGAGGTTTGAGGAATGAGGATTGAGGATTGAGGATTGAGGATTGAAGATTGAGGATTGAGGATTGAGGATTGAGGATTGAGGATTGAGGATTGAGGATTGAAGATTGAATATTGATGATTGAAGATTGAGGGTTGAGGATTGAGGGTTGTGGATTGTGGACGAGGACTGAGTGCTGAATATTGATGTTTGAGGTCTGAGGATTGAGGATTGAGGATTGAGAATTGATGATTGAGGATTGAGGATTGAAGATTGAGGATTGGGTATTGGGGATTGAAGAATGAGTATTGAGGATTGAGGATTGAGGATTGAGGATTGCAGATAGAGTATTGAGGATTGAAGACTGAGGATTGAGGATTGAGGATTGAGGATTGAGGATTGAGGATTGAGGAATGAGGATTGAACATTGAGTATTGAGGATTGAAGATTGGGGATTGAGGATTGAGGATTGAGGAGTGAGGATTGAAGATTGAGGATTGGGGATTGAGGATTGACGATTGAGGATTGAGTATTGAGGATTGAGAATTGAGGATTGAGGATTGAAGATTGAGGATTGAGGATTGAAGATTGAGTATTGATGATTGAAGATTGAGGTTTGAGAATTTAGTGTTGAGGATTGAGGACGAGGACTGACGGTTGAGGATTGATGTTTGAGGTTTGAGGATTGAGGATTGAGGACTGAGGATTTAGGATGGAGGATTGAGCATTGAGGATTAAAGATTGAGGACTGGGGATTGAGGATTGAAGATTGAGGATTGAGTATTGAGGATTGAGGATGGAGGATTGAAAATTGAGGATTGGGGACTGAGGTTTGAAGATTGAGGATTGAGTATTGAGGATTGAAGATTGAGGGTTGAGGATTGAGGATTGAGAATTGAGAATTGAGGATGAGGTTTGAGGGCTGAGGATTGAGGATTGAGTATTGAGGATTGAGGATTGAGGATTGAGGATTCAGGATTGAGGATTGAAGATTGAAGATTGAGGATTGTGTATTGCGGATTGAACGTTGAGGATTGATAATTGAGGATTGAGGGTTGAGGATTGAGGATTGAAGATTGAATATTGATGATTGAAGATTGAGGACTGAGGATTGAGGGTTGTGGATTGAGGACGAGGACTGAGGGTTGAGTATTGATGTTTGAGGTCTGAGGATTGAGGATTGAGGATTGAGAATTGAGGATTGAGGATTGAGGATTGAAGGTTGAGGATTGGGTATTGAGGATTGAAGAATGAGGATCGAGGATTGATGATTGAGGATTGAGGATTGAATATTGAGTATTGAGGATTGAAGGTTGAGTGTTGAGGATTGTGGATTGAAGATTGAGGATTTGGGACTGATGATTGAAGATTGAGGATTGAGGATTGAGGATTGATGATTGAGGATTGAGGACTGAGGATTGAAGATTGAGGATTGGGTATTGAGGATTGAGGATTGTGGATTGAGGGTTGAGGTTTGAGGACGAGGACTGACTGTTGAGGACTGAAGTTAGAGGATTGAGGATTGAGGATTGAGGACTGAGGATTGTGGATTGAGGATTGAGGATTGAGGATTGAGGACTGAGGATGGACGATTGAAGATTGAATATTGATGATTGAAGATTGAGGATTGAGGATTGAGTGTTGTTGATTCAGGACGAGGACTGAGGTTTGAGTATTGATGTTTGAGGTCTGAGGATTGAGGATTGAGGATTGAGAATAGAGGATTGAGGATTGAGGATTGAGGATTTAGGATTGCTGATTGAGTAATGAGGATTGAAGGTTGAGGACTGAGGAGTGAGGATTGAGGATTGAGGACTGAGAGTTGAGGGCTGAGTGATGAGAATTGATGTTTGTGGATTGAGATTTGAAGATTGAAGAATGGGGATTGAGTATTGAAAACTGTGAATTGAGGATATTCTATTGAGGATTGAGGACTGACAATTGATTATTGAGGACTGAGGGCAGTAGATTGAGGATTCAGGATTGAGGATTCGGGATTGTGGTTTGATGACTGAGGATTGAGGATGAGGGCTGAGGGTAGAGGATTGAGGATTGAGTATTGATGGTTGAAGACTGAGGATTGAGGATTGAGGGTTGAGGTTTGAGGCCGAGGACTGACAGTTGAGGATTGAGGATTGTGGACTGAGGATTCAGGATTGAGGGTTGAGCATTGAGTATAGAGATTTGAGGATTGAGGATTGAGGGTTGAGAATTGAGGACTGAGGATTGAAGATTGGGTATTGATGATTGAATATTGAGGATTGAGGATTGAGGGTTGAGGTTTGAGGCCGAGGACTGACGGTTGAGGGTTGAGGTTAGAGGACTGAGGATTGAGGATTGAGGATTGTGGACTGAGGATTGTGGATTGAGGATTGAGGATCGAGGATCGAGGACTGAGGATTGAGGATTGAGGATTGCGCATTGAGGATTGAAGATTGAGGACTGGGGATTGAGGATTGAAGATTGAGGGTTGAGGATTGAGGATTGAGAATTGAGAATTGAGGATGAGGACTGAGGGTTGAGGATTGAGGTTTGAGGAATGAGGATTGAGGATTGAGGATTGAGGATTGAGGATTGAAAATTGAGGACTGAGGATTGAAGATTGAGTATTGAGGATTGAAGATTGAGGATTCGGGATTGAGGTTTGAGGACTGAGGTTTGAGTATTGAGGATTGAGTGTTGAGAATTGATGTTTGAGAATTGAGATTTGATCATTGAATATTGTGGATTGAGTATTGAACCATGAGAATTCAGGATATTCTATTGAGTATTGAGAAATGAGGATTGATGGTTGAGTATTGAGGAATGATGGTTGAGGGTTGTGTGTTGAATATTGAGGATTGAGTATTGAGGATTGAAGATTGAGGATTGAGGATTGAGGGTTGAGGGTTGAGGACGAGGACTGACGTTTGTGGATTGAAGTTTGAGGATTGAGGGTTGCGGACTGAGGACTGATGATTGAGGATGGAGGATGGAGCATTGAGGATGGAAGATTGAGGACTGAGGATTGAGGATTGAAGATTGAGTACTGATGACTGAGGATTGAGGATTGAGGATTGAGGATTGAGGATTGAGGAATGAGGATCGAAGGCTGAGAATTGGGGACTGAGGATTGAAGATTCACGATTGAGGATAGAGGATTGAGAATTGAGGGTTGAGGATTGAAGATACAGTATTGAGTATTGAAGATTGAGAATTGATGTTTGAGGATTGAGATTTGATTATTGAATATTGTGGATTGAGTATTGAACCATGAGAATTCAGCATATTCTATTGAGTATTGAGAATTGAGGATTGATGGCTGACGTTTGAGGATTGATGGTTGAGGGTTGTGTGTTGAATATTGAGGATTGAGGATTGAGGATTGAGGATTGAGGATTGAGGATTGAAGGTTGAGTATTGATGATGGAAGACTGAGGGTTGAGGATTGAGGTTTGAGGACTGAGGACTGAGGGTTGAGGATTGAGAACTGAGGATTGAGGATTGAGGATTGAAGACTGAGGATTGGGTATTGATGATTGAAGAATGAGGATTGAGGATTGAGGATTGAGGATTGAGGATTGAGGATTGAAGATTGAGGTTTGAGGATTGAGGATTGAGTATTGAAGATTGAGTATTGAGGATTCAAAATTGAGGATTGAGGATTGAGGACTGAGGATTGAGGATTGAAGATTCAGGATTGGGGACTGAGTGTTGAGGGTTGAGTGATGAGTGTTGATGTTTGTGAATAGAGATTTGAAGATTGCAGATTGAGTATTGCGTATTGAAAACTCTGAACTGAGGATATTCTATTGACGATTGAGGATTGACAACTGATTGTTGGGGACTGAGGGCTGAAGACTGAATATTGAGGATTGAGTATTGATGATTGAGGATTGATGATTGAGGATTGAGGATTGAGGATTGGGGATTGAGGATTGAGGATTGAGGATTGAGGATTGAGGATTGAGGATTGAGGATTGAGGATTGAAGATTGAATATTGATGATTGAAGATTGAGGGTTGAGGATTGAGGGTTGTGGATTGTGGACGAGGACTGAGTGCTGAATATTGATGTTTGAGGTCTGAGGATTGAGGATTGAGGATTGAGAATTGATGATTGAGGATTGAGGATTGAAGATTGAGGATTGGGTATTGGGGATTGAAGAATGAGTATTGAGGATTGAGGATTGAGGATTGAGGATTGCAGATTGAGTATTGAGGATTGAAGACTGAGGATTGAGGATTGAGGATTGAGGATTGAGGGTTGAGGATTGAGGAATGAGGATTGAACATTGAGTATTGAGGATTGAAGATTCGGGATTGAGGATTGAGGATTGAGGAGTGAGGATTGAAGATTGAGGATTGGGGATTGAGGATTGACGATTGAGGATTGAGTATTGAGGATTGAGAATTGAGGATTGAGGATTGAAGATTGAGGATTGAGGATTGAAGATTGAGTATTGATGATTGAAGATTGAGGTTTGAGAATTGAGTGTTGAGGATTGAGGACGAGGACTGACGGTTGAGGATTGATGTTTGAGGTTTGAGGATTGAGGATTGAGGACTGAGGATTTAGGATGGAGGATTGAGCATTGAGGATTAAAGATTGAGGACTGGGGATTGAGGATTGAAGATTGAGGATTGTGTATTGAGGATTGAGGATGGAGGATTGAAACTTGAGGATTGGGGACTGAGGTTTGAAGATTGAGGATTGTGGACTGAGGATTCAGGATTGAGGATTGAGCATTGAGGATAGAGGATTGAGGATTGAGGATTGAGGATTGAGAATTGAGGACTGAGGATTGAAGATTGAGTATTGATGATTGAAGATTGAGGATTGAGGATTGAGGGTTGAGGTTTGAGGACGAGGACTGACGGTTGAGGGTTGAGGTTAGAGGACTGAGGATTGAGGATTTAGGATTGTGGACTGAGGATTGTGGATTGAGGATTGAGGATTGAGGATTGAGGACTGAGGATTGAGGATTGAGGATTGCGCATTGAGGATTGAAGATTGAGGACTGGGGATTGAGGATTGAAGATTGAGGGTTGAGGATTGAGGATTGAGAATTGAGAATTGAGGATGAGGACTGAGGGTTGAGGATTGAGGTTTGAGGAATGAGGATTGAGGATTGAGGATTGAGGATTGAGGATTGAAAATTGAGGACTGAGGATTGAAGATTGAGTATTGAGGATTGAAGATTGAGGATAGAGGATTGAGAATTGAAGATTGAGGACTGAGTGTTGAGGGTTGAGTGATGAGGATTGATGTTTGTGAATTGAGATTTGAAGATTGAAGATTGGGGATTGAGTATTGAAAACTGTGAATTGAGGATATTCTATTGAGGATTGAGGATTCACAATTGATTGTTGAGGACTGAGTGCTGAAGATTGAGGATTCAGGATTGAGGATTCGGGATTGAGGTTTGAGGACTGAGGTTTGAGGGTTGAGGATTGAGGATTGAGGATTGACGCTTGAGGATTGAGGATTGAGGATGGAGGATTGAAGAGAGAGGGCTGAGTGTTGAGAATTGAGTGCTGAGAATTGATGTTTGAGGATTGAGATTTGATTATTGAATATTGTGGATTTAGTATTGAACCATGAGAATTCAGGATATTCTATTAAGTATTGAGAATTGAGGATTGATGGTTGATTATTGAGGATTGATGGTTGAGGGTTGTATGTTGAATATTGAGGATTGGGGATTGAGGATTTAGGATTGAGGATTGAGGATTGAAGATTGAGTATTGATGATTGAAGACTGAGGATTGAGGATTGAGGTTTGAGGGTTGAGGACGAGGACTGACGGTTGAGGATTGATGTTTGAGGTTTGAGGATTGAGGATTGAGGACTGAGGATTGAGGATTGAGGATTGAGGATTGAGGATTGAAGATTGAGGACTGGGGATTGAGGATTGAAGATTGAGGGTTGAGGATTGAGGATTGAGAATTGAGAATTGAGGATAAGGACTGAGGGTTGAGGTCGAGGACTGAGGGTTGAGTATTGATGTTTGAAGTCTGAGGATTGAGGATTGAGGATTGAGAATTGAGGATTGAGGATTGAGGATTGAGGATTGAGGATTGAGGATTGAAGATTGAGGACAGAGTGTTGAGGGTTGAGTGATGAGGATTGATGTTTGTGAATTGAGATTTGAAGATTGAAGATTGGGTATTGAGTATCGAAAACTGTGAATTGAGGATATTCTATTGAGGATTGAGGATTGACAATTGATTGTTGAGGACTGAGTGCTGAAGATTGAGGATTCAGGATTGAGGATTCGGGATTGAGGTTTGAGGACTGAGGTTTGAGTGTTGAGCATTGAGGATTGAGGATTGACGCTTGAGGATTGAGGATTGAGGATGGAGGATTGAAGAGAGAGGGCTGAGTGTTGAGAATTGAGTAATGAGAATTGATGTTTGAGGATTGAGATTTGATTATTGAATATTGTGGATTTAGTATTGAACCATGAGAATTCAGGATATTCTATTAAGTATTGAGAATTGAGGATTGATGGTTGATTATTGAGGATTGATGGTTGAGGGTTGTATGTTGAATATTGAGGATTGGGGATTGAGGATTTAGGATTGAGGATTGAGGATTGAAGATTGAGTATTAATGATTGAAGACTGAGGATTGAGGATTGAGGTTTGAGGGTTGAGGACGAGGCCTGACGGTTGAGGATTGATGTTTGAGGCTTGAGGATTGAGGATTGAGGACTGAGGATTGAGGATTGAGGATTGAGGATTGAGGATTGAAGATTGAGGACTGGGGATTGAGGATTGAAGATTGAGGGTTGAGGATTGAGGATTGAGAATTGAAGATGGAGGATTGATGATTGAGGATTGAGGATTGAGGATTGAGGATTGAGGATTGATGATTGTGGATTGAGTATTGAAGATTAAGGATTGATGATTGAGGATTGAGAATTGAGGATTGAGGATTGAGGATTGATGATTGAAGATTGAGTATTGAGGATTGAAGATTGAGGATTGAGGATTCAGGATTGAGGATTGAGGATTGAGGATTGTGGATGGAGGATGAGGGCTGAGGGTTGAGGATTGAGGATTGAGGGCTGAGGACTGCGGATTGAGGATTGAGCATTGAGGATTGAGCATTGAGGATTGAGGATTGAGGATTGAGAATTGAGGATTGAGGATTGAGTATTGAAGAGTGAGGATTCGGTATTGAGGATTGAAGAATGAGGATTGAGGATTGAGGATTGAGGATTGAGGATTGCAGATTGAGTATTGAGGATTGAAGATTGAGGATTGAGGATTGAGGATTGAGAATTGAGGATTGAGGATTGAGGATTGAAGATTGAGTATTGAGGGTCGAAGATTGAGGATTGAGCATTGAGGATTGAGGATTGAGGATTGAAGATTGAGGATTGAGGAATCAGAATTGAGGATTGAGGATTGAGGATTGAAGATTGAGTATTGAGGATTGAAGATTGACGATTGAGCATTGAGGATTGAGGGTTGAGGATTGAAGATTGAGAATTGGGGTTGAGGATTGACGATTGAGGATTGAGGATTGAGGATTGAGGATTGATGATTGAGAATTGAGCATTGAGGATTGAAGATTGAGTATTGAGGATTGAAGATTGAGGATTGAGGATTGAAGATTGAAGATTGAGGACTGAGTGTTGAGGGTTGAGTGATGAGAATTGATGTTTGTGGATTGAGATTTAAAGATTGAAGAATGGAGATTGAGTATTGAAAACTGTGAATTGAGTTTATTCTATTGAGGAATGTGGATTGACATTTGATTATTGAGGACTGAGGGCTGAAGATTGAGGATTCAGGATTGAGGATTCGGGATTGATGTTTGAGGACTGATGATTGAGGGATGAGGATTGAGGATTGAGTATTGATGATTGAAGATTGAGGATTGGGGATTGAGGGTTGAGGTTTGAGGACGAGGACTGACGGTTGAGAATTGAGGTTTGAGGATTGAGGATTGAGGATTGAGAACTGAGGATTGAGTATTGAGGATTCAGCATTGAGGATTGAAGATTGAGTACTGGGGATTGAGGATTGAAGACTGAGGATTAAGGATTGAGTATTGGGGATTGATGATCTAGGATTGGAGATTGATCATTGAGGATTGAAGATTGAGGATTGAGGATTGCAGATTGAGTATTGAGGATTGAAGACTGAGGATTGAGGATTGAGGATTGAGGATTGAGGATTGAGGATTCAGGAATGAGGATTGAACATTGAGTATTGAGGATTGAAGATTGGGGATTGAGGATTGAGGATTGAGGAGTGAGGATTGAAGATTGAGCATTGGGGATTGAGGATTGACGATTGAGGATTGAGTATTGAGGATTGAGAATTGAGGATTGAGGATTGAAGATTGAGGATTGAGGATTGAAGATTGAGTATTGATGATTGAAGATTGAGGTTTGAGAATTGAGTGTTGAGGATTGAGGATGAGGACTGACGGTTGAGGATTGATGCTTGAGGTTTGAGGATTGAGGATTGAGGACTGAGGATTTAGGATGGAGGATTGAGCATTGAGGATTAAAGATTGAGGACTGGGGATTGAGGATTGAAGATTGAGGATTGAGTATTGAGGATTGAGGATGGAGGATTGAAACTTGAGGATTGGGGACTGAGGCTTGAAGATTGAGGATTGTGGACTGAGGATTCAGGATTGAGGATTGAGCATTGAGGATAGAGGATTGAGGATTGAGGATTGAGGATTGAGAATTGAGGACTGAGGATTGAAGATTGAGTATTGATGATTGAAGATTGAGGATTGAGGATTGAGGGTTGAGGTTTGAGGACGAGGACTGACGGTTGAGGGTTGAGGTTAGAGGACTGAGGATTGAGGATTTAGGATTGTGGACTGAGGATTGTGGATTGAGGATTGAGGATTGAGGATTGAGGACTGAGGATTGAGGATTGAGGATTGCGCACTGAGGATTGAAGATTGAGGACTGGGGATTGAGGATTGAAGATTGAGGGTTGAGGATTGAGGATTGAGAATTGAGAATTGAGGATGAGGACTGAGGGTTGAGGATTGAGGTTTGAGGAATGAGGATTGAGGATTGAGGATTGAGGATTGAGGATTGAAAATTGAGGACTGAGGATTGAAGATTGAGTATTGAGGATTGAAGATTGAGGATAGAGGATTGAGGATTGAAGATTGAGGACTGAGTGTTGAGGGTTGAGTGATGAGGATTGATGTTTGTGAATTGAGATTTGAAGATTGAAGATTGGGGATTGAGTATTGAAAACTGTGAATTGAGGATATTCTATTGAGGATTGAGGATTGACAATTGATTGTTGAGGACTGAGTGCTGAAGATTGAGGATTCAGGATTGAGGATTCGGGATTGAGGATTGAGGACTGAGGTTTGAGGGTTGAGGATTGAGGATTGAGGATTGACGCTTGAGGATTGAGGATTGAGGATGGAGGATTGAAGAGAGAGGGCTGAGTGTTGAGAATTGAGTGCTGAGAATTGATGTTTGAGGATTGAGATTTGATTATTGAATATTGTGGATTTAGTATTGAACCATGAGAATTCAGGATATACTATTAAGTATTGAGAATTGAGGATTGATGGTTGATTATTGAGGATTGATGGTTGAGGGTTGTATGTTGAATATTGAGGATTGGGGATTGAGGATTTAGGATTGAGGATTGAGGATTGAAGATTGAGTATTGATGATTGAAGACTGAGGATTGAGGATTGAGGTTTGAGGGTTGAGGACGAGGACTGACGGTTGAGGATTGATGTTTGAGGTTTGAGGATTGAGGATTGAGGACTGAGGATTGAGGATTGAGGATTGAGGATTGAGGATTGAAGATTGAGGACTGGGGATTGAGGATTGAAGATTGAGGGTTGAGGATTGAGGATTGAGAATTGAGAATTGAGGATAAGGACTGAGGGTTGAGGTCGAGGACTGAGGGTTGAGTATTGATGTTTGAAGTCTGAGGATTGAGGATTGAGGATTGAGAATTGAGGATTGAGGATTGAGGATTGAGGATTGAGGATTGAAGATTGAGGACTGAGTGTTGAGGGTTGAGTGATGAGGATTGATGTTTGTGAATTGAGATTTGAAGATTGAAGATTGGGGATTGAGTATCGAAAACTGTGAATTGAGGATATTCTATTGAGGATTGAGGATTGACAATTGATTGTTGAGGACTGAGTGCTGAAGATTGAGGATTCAGGATTGAGGATTCGGGATTGAGGTTTGAGGACTGAGGTTTGATGGTTGAGGATTGAGGATTGAGGATTGACGCTTGAGGATTGAGGATTGAGGATGGAGGATTGAAGAGAGAGGGCTGAGTGTTGAGAATTGAGTAATGAGAATTGATGTTTGAGGATTGAGATTTGATTATTGAATATTGTGGATTTAGTATTGAACCATGAGAATTCAGGATATTCTATTAAGTATTGAGAATTGAGGATTGATGGTTGATTATTGAGGATTGATGGTTGAGGGTTGTATGTTGAATATTGAGGATTGGGGATTGAGGATTTAGGATTGAGGATTGAGGATTGAAGATTGAGTATTGATGATTGAAGACTGAGGATTGAGGATTGAGGTTTGAGGGTTGAGGACGAGGCCTGACGGTTGAGGATTGATGTTTGAGGCTTGAGGATTGAGGATTGAGGACTGAGGATTGAGGATTGAGGATTGAGGATTGAGGATTGAAGATTGAGGACTGGGGATTGAGGATTGAAGATTGAGGGTTGAGGATTGAGGATTGAGAATTGAGAATTGAGGATAAGGACTGAGGGTTGAGGTCGAGGACTGAGGGTTGAGTATTGATGTTTGAAGTCTGAGGATTGAGGATTGAGGATTGAGAATTGAGGATTGAGGATTGAGGACTGAGGATTGAGGATTGAGGATTGACGATTGAGGATTGAGGAATGAGGATTGAAGATTGAGTGTTGAGGATTGAAGATTGAGGATTGAGGATTGAGGGTTGAGGATTGAGTATTGAATCCTGAGAATTCAGGATATTCTGTTGAGTATTGTGTATTGAGGATTGAAGGTTTAGTATTCAGGATTGAGGGTTGAGGATTGAAGATTGAATATTGATGTTTGAAGATTGAGGATTGAGCATTGAGGTTTGTGGATTGAGGTCGAGGACTGAGGGTTGAGTATTGATGTTTGAAGTCTGAGGATTGAGGATTGAGGATTGAGAATTGAGGATTGAGGATTGAGGACTGAGGATTGAGGATTGAGGATTGACGATTGAGGATTGAGGAATGAGGATTGAGGATTGAGAATTGAGGACTGAGGATTGAAGATTGAGTATTGATGATTGAAGATTGAGGATTGAGGATTGAGGGTTGAGGTTTGAGGACGAGGACTGACGGTTGAGGGTTGAGGTTAGAGGACTGAGGATTGAGGATTTAGGATTGTGGACTGAGGATTGTGGATTGAGGATTGAGGATTGAGGATTGAGGACTGAGGATTGAGGATTGAGGATTGCGCATTGAGGATTGAAGATTGAGGACTGGGGATTGAGGATTGAAGATTGAGGGTTGAGGATTGAGGATTGAGAATTGAGAATTGAGGATGAGGACTGAGGGTTGAGGATTGAGGTTTGAGGAATGAGGATTGAGGATTGAGGATTGAGGATTGAGGATTGAAAATTGAGGACTGAGGATTGAAGATTGAGTATTGAGGATTGAAGATTGAGGATAGAGGATTGAGAATTGAAGATTGAGGACTGAGTGTTGAGGGTTGAGTGATGAGGATTGATGTTTGTGAATTGAGATTTGAAGATTGAAGATTGGGGATTGAGTATTGAAAACTGTGAATTGAGGATATTCTATTGAGGATTGAGGATTCACAATTGATTGTTGAGGACTGAGTGCTGAAGATTGAGGATTCAGGATTGAGGATTCGGGATTGAGGTTTGAGGACTGAGGTTTGAGGGTTGAGGATTGAGGATTGAGGATTGACGCTTGAGGATTGAGGATTGAGGATGGAGGATTGAAGAGAGAGGGCTGAGTGTTGAGAATTGAGTGCTGAGAATTGATGTTTGAGGATTGAGATTTGATTATTGAATATTGTGGATTTAGTATTGAACCATGAGAATTCAGGATATTCTATTAAGTATTGAGAATTGAGGATTGATGGTTGATTATTGAGGATTGATGGTTGAGGGTTGTATGTTGAATATTGAGGATTGGGGATTGAGGATTTAGGATTGAGGATTGAGGATTGAAGATTGAGTATTGATGATTGAAGACTGAGGATTGAGGGTTGAGGTTTGAGGGTTGAGGACGAGGACTGACGGTTGAGGATTGATGTTTGAGGTTTGAGGATTGAGGATTGAGGACTGAGGATTGAGGATTGAGGATTGAGGATTGAGGATTGAAGATTGAGGACTGGGGATTGAGGATTGAAGATTGAGGGTTGAGGATTGAGGATTGAGAATTGAGAATTGAGGATAAGGACTGAGGGTTGAGGTCGAGGACTGAGGGTTGAGTATTGATGTTTGAAGTCTGAGGATTGAGGATTGAGGATTGAGAATTGAGGATTGAGGATTGAGGATTGAGGATTGAGGATTGAGGATTGAAGATTGAGGACAGAGTGTTGAGGGTTGAGTGATGAGGATCGATGTTTGTGAATTGAGATTTGAAGATTGAAGATTGGGTATTGAGTATCGAAAACTGTGAATTGAGGATATTCTATTGAGGATTGAGGATTGACAATTGATTGTTGAGGACTGAGTGCTGAAGATTGAGGATTCAGGATTGAGGATTCGGGATTGAGGTTTGAGGACTGAGGTTTGAGGGTTGAGCATTGAGGATTGAGGATTGACGCTTGAGGATTGAGGATTGAGGATGGAGGATTGAAGAGAGAGGGCTGAGTGTTGAGAATTGAGTAATGAGAATTGATGTTTGAGGATTGAGATTTGATTATTGAATATTGTGGATTTAGTATTGAACCATGAGAATTCAGGATATTCTATTAAGTATTGAGAATTGAGGATTGATGGTTGATTATTGAGGATTGATGGTTGAGGGTTGTATGTTGAATATTGAGGATTGGGGATTGAGGATTTAGGATTGAGGATTGAGGATTGAAGATTGAGTATTAATGATTGAAGACTGAGGATTGAGGATTGAGGTTTGAGGGTTGAGGACGAGGCCTGACGGTTGAGGATTGATGTTTGAGGCTTGAGGATTGAGGATTGAGGACTGAGGATTGAGGATTGAGGATTGAGGATTGAGGATTGAAGATTGAGGACTGGGGATTGAGGATTGAAGATTGAGGGTTGAGGATTGAGGATTGAGAATTGAAGATGGAGGATTGATGATTGAGGATTGAGGATTGAGGATTGAGGATTGAGGATTGATGATTGTGGATTGAGTATTGAAGATTAAGGATTGATGATTGAGGATTGAGAATTGAGGATTGAGGATTGAGGATTGATGATTGAAGATTGAGTATTGAGGATTGAAGATTGAGGATTGAGGATTCAGGATTGAGGATTGAGGATTGAGGATTGAGGATGGAGGATGAGGGCTGAGGGTTGAGGATTGAGGATTGAGGGCTGAGGACTGCGGATTGAGGATTGAGCATTGAGGATTGAGCATTGAGGATTGAGGATTGAGGATTGAGAATTGAGGATTGAGGATTGAGTATTGAAGAGTGAGGATTCGGTATTGAGGATTGAAGAATGAGGATTGAGGATTGAGGATTGAGGATTGAGGATTGCAGATTGAGTATTGAGGATTGAAGATTGAGGATTGAGGATTGAGGATTGAGAATTGAGGATTGAGGATTGAGGATTGAAGATTGAGTATTGAGGGTCGAAGATTGAGGATTGAGCATTGAGGATTGAGGATTGAGGATTGAAGATTGAGGATTGAGGAATCAGAATTGAGGATTGAGGATTGAGGATTGAAGATTGAGTATTGAGGATTGAAGATTGACGATTGAGCATTGAGGATTGAGGGTTGAGGATTGAAGATTGAGAATTGGGGTTGAGGATTGACGATTGAGGATTGAGGATTGAGGATTGAGGATTGATGATTGAGAATTGAGCATTGAGGATTGAAGATTGAGTATTGAGGATTGAAGATTGAGGATTGAGGATTGAAGATTGAAGATTGAGGACTGAGTGTTGAGGGTTGAGTGATGAGAATTGATGTTTGTGGATTGAGATTTAAAGATTGAAGAATGGAGATTGAGTATTGAAAACTGTGAATTGAGTTTATTCTATTGAGGAATGTGGATTGACATTTGATTATTGAGGACTGAGGGCTGAAGATTGAGGATTCAGGATTGAGGATTCGGGATTGATGTTTGAGGACTGATGATTGAGGGATGAGGATTGAGGATTGAGTATTGATGATTGAAGATTGAGGATTGGGGATTGAGGGTTGAGGTTTGAGGACGAGGACTGACGGTTGAGAATTGAGGTTTGAGGATTGAGGATTGAGGATTGAGAACTGAGGATTGAGTATTGAGGATTCAGCATTGAGGATTGAAGATTGAGTACTGGGGATTGAGGATTGAAGACTGAGGATTAAGGATTGAGTATTGGGGATTGATGATCTAGGATTGGAGATTGATCATTGAGGATTGATGATTGAAGATTGAGGTTTGAGAATTGAGTGTTGAGGATTGAGGATGAGGACTGACGGTTGAGGATTGATGCTTGAGGTTTGAGGATTGAGGATTGAGGACTGAGGATTTAGGATGGAGGATTGAGCATTGAGGATTAAAGATTGAGGACTGGGGATTGAGGATTGAAGATTGAGGATTGAGTATTGAGGATTGAGGATGGAGGATTGAAACTTGAGGATTGGGGACTGAGGCTTGAAGATTGAGGATTGTGGACTGAGGATTCAGGATTGAGGATTGAGCATTGAGGATAGAGGATTGAGGATTGAGGATTGAGGATTGAGAATTGAGGACTGAGGATTGAAGATTGAGTATTGATGATTGAAGATTGAGGATTGAGGATTGAGGGTTGAGGTTTGAGGACGAGGACTGACGGTTGAGGGTTGAGGTTAGAGGACTGAGGATTGAGGATTTAGGATTGTGGACTGAGGATTGTGGATTGAGGATTGAGGATTGAGGATTGAGGACTGAGGATTGAGGATTGAGGATTGCGCATTGAGGATTGAAGATTGAGGACTGGGGATTGAGGATTGAAGATTGAGGGTTGAGGATTGAGGATTGAGAATTGAGAATTGAGGATGAGGACTGAGGGTTGAGGATTGAGGTTTGAGGAATGAGGATTGAGGATTGAGGATTGAGGATTGAGGATTGAAAATTGAGGACTGAGGATTGAAGATTGAGTATTGAGGATTGAAGATTGAGGATAGAGGATTGAGGATTGAAGATTGAGGACTGAGTGTTGAGGGTTGAGTGATGAGGATTGATGTTTGTGAATTGAGATTTGAAGATTGAAGATTGGGGATTGAGTATTGAAAACTGTGAATTGAGGATATTCTATTGAGGATTGAGGATTGACAATTGATTGTTGAGGACTGAGTGCTGAAGATTGAGGATTCAGGATTGAGGATTCGGGATTGAGGATTGAGGACTGAGGTTTGAGGGTTGAGGATTGAGGATTGAGGATTGACGCTTGAGGATTGAGGATTGAGGATGGAGGATTGAAGAGAGAGGGCTGAGTGTTGAGAATTGAGTGCTGAGAATTGATGTTTGAGGATTGAGATTTGATTATTGAATATTGTGGATTTAGTATTGAACCATGAGAATTCAGGATATACTATTAAGTATTGAGAATTGAGGATTGATGGTTGATTATTGAGGATTGATGGTTGAGGGTTGTATGTTGAATATTGAGGATTGGGGATTGAGGATTTAGGATTGAGGATTGAGGATTGAAGATTGAGTATTGATGATTGAAGACTGAGGATTGAGGATTGAGGTTTGAGGGTTGAGGACGAGGACTGACGGTTGAGGATTGATGTTTGAGGTTTGAGGATTGAGGATTGAGGACTGAGGATTGAGGATTGAGGATTGAGGATTGAGGATTGAAGATTGAGGACTGGGGATTGAGGATTGAAGATTGAGGGTTGAGGATTGAGGATTGAGAATTGAGAATTGAGGATAAGGACTGAGGGTTGAGGTCGAGGACTGAGGGTTGAGTATTGATGTTTGAAGTCTGAGGATTGAGGATTGAGGATTGAGAATTGAGGATTGAGGATTGAGGATTGAGGATTGAGGATTGAAGATTGAGGACTGAGTGTTGAGGGTTGAGTGATGAGGATTGATGTTTGTGAATTGAGATTTGAAGATTGAAGATTGGGGATTGAGTATCGAAAACTGTGAATTGAGGATATTCTATTGAGGATTGAGGATTGACAATTGATTGTTGAGGACTGAGTGCTGAAGATTGAGGATTCAGGATTGAGGATTCGGGATTGAGGTTTGAGGACTGAGGTTTGATGGTTGAGGATTGAGGATTGAGGATTGACGCTTGAGGATTGAGGATTGAGGATGGAGGATTGAAGAGAGAGGGCTGAGTGTTGAGAATTGAGTAATGAGAATTGATGTTTGAGGATTGAGATTTGATTATTGAATATTGTGGATTTAGTATTGAACCATGAGAATTCAGGATATTCTATTAAGTATTGAGAATTGAGGATTGATGGTTGATTATTGAGGATTGATGGTTGAGGGTTGTATGTTGAATATTGAGGATTGGGGATTGAGGATTTAGGATTGAGGATTGAGGATTGAAGATTGAGTATTGATGATTGAAGACTGAGGATTGAGGATTGAGGTTTGAGGGTTGAGGACGAGGCCTGACGGTTGAGGATTGATGTTTGAGGCTTGAGGATTGAGGATTGAGGACTGAGGATTGAGGATTGAGGATTGAGGATTGAGGATTGAAGATTGAGGACTGGGGATTGAGGATTGAAGATTGAGGGTTGAGGATTGAGGATTGAGAATTGAGAATTGAGGATAAGGACTGAGGGTTGAGGTCGAGGACTGAGGGTTGAGTATTGATGTTTGAAGTCTGAGGATTGAGGATTGAGGATTGAGAATTGAGGATTGAGGATTGAGGACTGAGGATTGAGGATTGAGGATTGACGATTGAGGATTGAGGAATGAGGATTGAAGATTGAGTGTTGAGGATTGAAGATTGAGGATTGAGGATTGAGGGTTGAGGATTGAGTATTGAATCCTGAGAATTCAGGATATTCTGTTGAGTATTGTGTATTGAGGATTGAAGGTTTAGTATTCAGGATTGAGGGTTGAGGATTGAAGATTGAATATTGATGTTTGAAGATTGAGGATTGAGCATTGAGGTTTGTGGATTGAGGTCGAGGACTGAGGGTTGAGTATTGATGTTTGAAGTCTGAGGATTGAGGATTGAGGATTGAGAATTGAGGATTGAGGATTGAGGACTGAGGATTGAGGATTGAGGATTGACGATTGAGGATTGAGGAATGAGGATTGAGGATTGAGAATTGAGGACTGAGGATTGAAGATTGAGTATTGATGATTGAAGATTGAGGATTGAGGATTGAGGGTTGAGGTTTGAGGACGAGGACTGACGGTTGAGGGTTGAGGTTAGAGGACTGAGGATTGAGGATTTAGGATTGTGGACTGAGGATTGTGGATTGAGGATTGAGGATTGAGGATTGAGGACTGAGGATTGAGGATTGAGGATTGCGCATTGAGGATTGAAGATTGAGGACTGGGGATTGAGGATTGAAGATTGAGGGTTGAGGATTGAGGATTGAGAATTGAGAATTGAGGATGAGGACTGAGGGTTGAGGATTGAGGTTTGAGGAATGAGGATTGAGGATTGAGGATTGAGGATTGAGGATTGAGGATTGAAAATTGAGGACTGAGGATTGAAGATTGAGTATTGAGGATTGAAGATTGAGGATAGAGGATTGAGAATTGAAGATTGAGGACTGAGTGTTGAGGGTTGAGTGATGAGGATTGATGTTTGTGAATTGAGATTTGAAGATTGAAGATTGGGGATTGAGTATTGAAAACTGTGAATTGAGGATATTCTATTGAGGATTGAGGATTCACAATTGATTGTTGAGGACTGAGTGCTGAAGATTGAGGATTCAGGATTGAGGATTCGGGATTGAGGTTTGAGGACTGAGGTTTGAGGGTTGAGGATTGAGGATTGAGGATTGACGCTTGAGGATTGAGGATTGAGGATGGAGGATTGAAGAGAGAGGGCTGAGTGTTGAGAATTGAGTGCTGAGAATTGATGTTTGAGGATTGAGATTTGATTATTGAATATTGTGGATTTAGTATTGAACCATGAGAATTCAGGATATTCTATTAAGTATTGAGAATTGAGGATTGATGGTTGATTATTGAGGATTGATGGTTGAGGGTTGTATGTTGAATATTGAGGATTGGGGATTGAGGATTTAGGATTGAGGATTGAGGATTGAAGATTGAGTATTGATGATTGAAGACTGAGGATTGAGGGTTGAGGTTTGAGGGTTGAGGACGAGGACTGACGGTTGAGGATTGATGTTTGAGGTTTGAGGATTGAGGATTGAGGACTGAGGATTGAGGATTGAGGATTGAGGATTGAGGATTGAAGATTGAGGACTGGGGATTGAGGATTGAAGATTGAGGGTTGAGGATTGAGGATTGAGAATTGAGAATTGAGGATAAGGACTGAGGGTTGAGGTCGAGGACTGAGGGTTGAGTATTGATGTTTGAAGTCTGAGGATTGAGGATTGAGGATTGAGAATTGAGGATTGAGGATTGAGGATTGAGGATTGAGGATTGAGGATTGAAGATTGAGGACAGAGTGTTGAGGGTTGAGTGATGAGGATTGATGTTTGTGAATTGAGATTTGAAGATTGAAGATTGGGTATTGAGTATCGAAAACTGTGAATTGAGGATATTCTATTGAGGATTGAGGATTGACAATTGATTGTTGAGGACTGAGTGCTGAAGATTGAGGATTCAGGATTGAGGATTCGGGATTGAGGTTTGAGGACTGAGGTTTGAGGGTTGAGCATTGAGGATTGAGGATTGACGCTTGAGGATTGAGGATTGAGGATGGAGGATTGAAGAGAGAGGGCTGAGTGTTGAGAATTGAGTAATGAGAATTGATGTTTGAGGATTGAGATTTGATTATTGAATATTGTGGATTTAGTATTGAACCATGAGAATTCAGGATATTCTATTAAGTATTGAGAATTGAGGATTGATGGTTGATTATTGAGGATTGATGGTTGAGGGTTGTATGTTGAATATTGAGGATTGGGGATTGAGGATTTAGGATTGAGGATTGAGGATTGAAGATTGAGTATTAATGATTGAAGACTGAGGATTGAGGATTGAGGTTTGAGGGTTGAGGACGAGGCCTGACGGTTGAGGATTGATGTTTGAGGCTTGAGGATTGAGGATTGAGGACTGAGGATTGAGGATTGAGGATTGAGGATTGAGGATTGAAGATTGAGGACTGGGGATTGAGGATTGAAGATTGAGGGTTGAGGATTGAGGATTGAGAATTGAAGATGGAGGATTGATGATTGAGGATTGAGGATTGAGGATTGAGGATTGAGGATTGATGATTGTGGATTGAGTATTGAAGATTAAGGATTGATGATTGAGGATTGAGAATTGAGGATTGAGGATTGAGGATTGATGATTGAAGATTGAGTATTGAGGATTGAAGATTGAGGATTGAGGATTCAGGATTGAGGATTGAGGATTGAGGATTGAGGATGGAGGATGAGGGCTGAGGGTTGAGGATTGAGGATTGAGGGCTGAGGACTGCGGATTGAGGATTGAGCATTGAGGATTGAGCATTGAGGATTGAGGATTGAGGATTGAGAATTGAGGATTGAGGATTGAGTATTGAAGAGTGAGGATTCGGTATTGAGGATTGAAGAATGAGGATTGAGGATTGAGGATTGAGGATTGAGGATTGCAGATTGAGTATTGAGGATTGAAGATTGAGGATTGAGGATTGAGGATTGAGAATTGAGGATTGAGGATTGAGGATTGAAGATTGAGTATTGAGGGTCGAAGATTGAGGATTGAGCATTGAGGATTGAGGATTGAGGATTGAAGATTGAGGATTGAGGAATCAGAATTGAGGATTGAGGATTGAGGATTGAAGATTGAGTATTGAGGATTGAAGATTGACGATTGAGCATTGAGGATTGAGGGTTGAGGATTGAAGATTGAGAATTGGGGTTGAGGATTGACGATTGAGGATTGAGGATTGAGGATTGAGGATTGATGATTGAGAATTGAGCATTGAGGATTGAAGATTGAGTATTGAGGATTGAAGATTGAGGATTGAGGATTGAAGATTGAAGATTGAGGACTGAGTGTTGAGGGTTGAGTGATGAGAATTGATGTTTGTGGATTGAGATTTAAAGATTGAAGAATGGAGATTGAGTATTGAAAACTGTGAATTGAGTTTATTCTATTGAGGAATGTGGATTGACATTTGATTATTGAGGACTGAGGGCTGAAGATTGAGGATTCAGGATTGAGGATTCGGGATTGATGTTTGAGGACTGATGATTGAGGGATGAGGATTGAGGATTGAGTATTGATGATTGAAGATTGAGGATTGGGGATTGAGGGTTGAGGTTTGAGGACGAGGACTGACGGTTGAGAATTGAGGTTTGAGGATTGAGGATTGAGGATTGAGAACTGAGGATTGAGTATTGAGGATTCAGCATTGAGGATTGAAGATTGAGTACTGGGGATTGAGGATTGAAGACTGAGGATTAAGGATTGAGTATTGGGGATTGATGATCTAGGATTGGAGATTGATCATTGAGGATTGAAGATTGAGGGTTGAGGATTGAGGATTGAGAATTGAGAATTGAGGATGAGGACTGAGGGTTGAGGATTGAGGTTTGAGGAATGAGGATTGAGGATTGAGGATTGAGGATTGAAGATTGAAGATTGAGGATTGAGGATTGAGGATTGAGGATTGAGGATTGAGGATTGAGGATTGAAGATTGAATATTGACGATTGAAGATTGAGGGTTGAGGATTGAAGGTTGTGGATTGTGGACGAGGACTGAGTGCTGAATATTGATGTTTGAGGTCTGAGGATTGAGGATTGAGGATTGAGAATTGATGATTGAGGATTGAGGATTGAAGATTGAGGATTGGGTATTGGGGATTGAAGAATGAGTATTGAGGATTGAGGATTGAGGATTGAGGATTGCAG
This sequence comes from Calliopsis andreniformis, assembly GCF_051401765.1. Classification (NCBI taxonomy): domain Eukaryota; kingdom Metazoa; phylum Arthropoda; class Insecta; order Hymenoptera; family Andrenidae; genus Calliopsis; species Calliopsis andreniformis. The sequence continues at coordinate 4,829,181 of NW_027480450.1, read as the reverse complement.
ATTGAGTATTGAGGATTGAAGACTGAGGATTGAGGATTGAGGATTGAGGATTGAGGATTGAGGATTCAGGAATGAGGATTGAACATTGAGTATTGAGGATTGAAGATTGGGGATTGAGGATTGAGGATTGAGGAGTGAGGATTGAAGATTGAGCATTGGGGATTGAGGATTGACGATTGAGGATTGAGTATTGAGGATTGAGAATTGAGGATTGAGGATTGAAGATTGAGGATTGAGGATTGAAGATTGAGTATTGATGATTGAAGATTGAGGTTTGAGAATTGAGTGTTGAGGATTGAGGATGAGGACTGACGGTTGAGGATTGATGCTTGAGGTTTGAGGATTGAGGATTGAGGACTGAGGATTTAGGATGGAGGATTGAGCATTGAGGATTAAAGATTGAGGACTGGGGATTGAGGATTGAAGATTGAGGATTGAGTATTGAGGATTGAGGATGGAGGATTGAAACTTGAGGATTGGGGACTGAGGCTTGAAGATTGAGGATTGTGGACTGAGGATTCAGGATTGAGGATTGAGCATTGAGGATAGAGGATTGAGGATTGAGGATTGAGGATTGAGAATTGAGGACTGAGGATTGAAGATTGAGTATTGATGATTGAAGATTGAGGATTGAGGATTGAGGGTTGAGGTTTGAGGACGAGGACTGACGGTTGAGGGTTGAGGTTAGAGGACTGAGGATTGAGGATTTAGGATTGTGGACTGAGGATTGTGGATTGAGGATTGAGGATTGAGGATTGAGGACTGAGGATTGAGGATTGAGGATTGCGCATTGAGGATTGAAGATTGAGGACTGGGGATTGAGGATTGAAGATTGAGGGTTGAGGATTGAGGATTGAGAATTGAGAATTGAGGATGAGGACTGAGGGTTGAGGATTGAGGTTTGAGGAATGAGGATTGAGGATTGAGGATTGAGGATTGAGGATTGAAAATTGAGGACTGAGGATTGAAGATTGAGTATTGAGGATTGAAGATTGAGGATAGAGGATTGAGGATTGAAGATTGAGGACTGAGTGTTGAGGGTTGAGTGATGAGGATTGATGTTTGTGAATTGAGATTTGAAGATTGAAGATTGGGGATTGAGTATTGAAAACTGTGAATTGAGGATATTCTATTGAGGATTGAGGATTGACAATTGATTGTTGAGGACTGAGTGCTGAAGATTGAGGATTCAGGATTGAGGATTCGGGATTGAGGATTGAGGACTGAGGTTTGAGGGTTGAGGATTGAGGATTGAGGATTGACGCTTGAGGATTGAGGATTGAGGATGGAGGATTGAAGAGAGAGGGCTGAGTGTTGAGAATTGAGTGCTGAGAATTGATGTTTGAGGATTGAGATTTGATTATTGAATATTGTGGATTTAGTATTGAACCATGAGAATTCAGGATATACTATTAAGTATTGAGAATTGAGGATTGATGGTTGATTATTGAGGATTGATGGTTGAGGGTTGTATGTTGAATATTGAGGATTGGGGATTGAGGATTTAGGATTGAGGATTGAGGATTGAAGATTGAGTATTGATGATTGAAGACTGAGGATTGAGGATTGAGGTTTGAGGGTTGAGGACGAGGACTGACGGTTGAGGATTGATGTTTGAGGTTTGAGGATTGAGGATTGAGGACTGAGGATTGAGGATTGAGGATTGAGGATTGAGGATTGAAGATTGAGGACTGGGGATTGAGGATTGAAGATTGAGGGTTGAGGATTGAGGATTGAGAATTGAGAATTGAGGATAAGGACTGAGGGTTGAGGTCGAGGACTGAGGGTTGAGTATTGATGTTTGAAGTCTGAGGATTGAGGATTGAGGATTGAGAATTGAGGATTGAGGATTGAGGATTGAGGATTGAGGATTGAAGATTGAGGACTGAGTGTTGAGGGTTGAGTGATGAGGATTGATGTTTGTGAATTGAGATTTGAAGATTGAAGATTGGGGATTGAGTATCGAAAACTGTGAATTGAGGATATTCTATTGAGGATTGAGGATTGACAATTGATTGTTGAGGACTGAGTGCTGAAGATTGAGGATTCAGGATTGAGGATTCGGGATTGAGGTTTGAGGACTGAGGTTTGATGGTTGAGGATTGAGGATTGAGGATTGACGCTTGAGGATTGAGGATTGAGGATGGAGGATTGAAGAGAGAGGGCTGAGTGTTGAGAATTGAGTAATGAGTATTGATGTTTGAGGATTGAGATTTGATTATTGAATATTGTGGATTTAGTATTGAACCATGAGAATTCAGGATATTCTATTAAGTATTGAGAATTGAGGATTGATGGTTGATTATTGAGGATTGATGGTTGAGGGTTGTATGTTGAATATTGAGGATTGGGGATTGAGGATTTAGGATTGAGGATTGAGGATTGAAGATTGAGTATTGATGATTGAAGACTGAGGATTGAGGATTGAGGTTTGAGGGTTGAGGACGAGGCCTGACGGTTGAGGATTGATGTTTGAGGCTTGAGGATTGAGGATTGAGGACTGAGGATTGAGGATTGAGGATTGAGGATTGAGGATTGAAGATTGAGGACTGGGGATTGAGGATTGAAGATTGAGGGTTGAGGATTGAGGATTGAGAATTGAGAATTGAGGATAAGGACTGAGGGTTGAGGTCGAGGACTGAGGGTTGAGTATTGATGTTTGAAGTCTGAGGATTGAGGATTGAGGATTGAGAATTGAGGATTGAGGATTGAGGACTGAGGATTGAGGATTGAGGATTGACGATTGAGGATTGAGGAATGAGGATTGAAGATTGAGTGTTGAGGATTGAAGATTGAGGATTGAGGATTGAGGGTTGAGGATTGAGTATTGAATCCTGAGAATTCAGGATATTCTGTTGAGTATTGTGTATTGAGGATTGAAAGTTTAGTATTCAGGATTGAGGGTTGAGGATTGAAGATTGAATATTGATGTTTGAAGATTGAGGATTGAGCATTGAGGTTTGTGGATTGAGGTCGAGGACTGAGGGTTGAGTATTGATGTTTAGAGTCTGAGGATTGAGCACTGAGGATTGAGGATTGAGGATTGAGGGTTGAGGATTGAAAATTGAGGACAGAGGATTGAAGATTGAGTATTGAGGACTGAAGATTGAGGATTGATGATAGAGGATTGAAGATTGAGGACTGAGTGTTGAGGTTTCAGTGATGAGAATTGATGTTTGTGGATTGAGATTTGAAGATTGAAGAATGGGGATTGAGTATTGAAAAGTGTGTATTGAGGATGTTCTATTGAGGATTGAGGATTGACAATTGATTGTTGGGGACTGAGGGCTGAAGATTGAGGATTCAGGATTGAGGATTCGGGATTGAGGTATGAAGACTGAGGATTGAGGGTTGAGGATTGAGGATTGAGTATTGATGAATGAAGATTGATGATTGAGGATTGAGGGTTGAGGTTTGAGGACGATGACTGATGGTTCAGGATTGAGGTTTGAGGATTGAGGATTGAGGATTGAGGATTGAGGAATGAGGGTTGAGGATTGTGGATTGAGGATCTAGGATTGAAGATTGATAATTGAGGATTGGAGATTGAGGATTGGGTATTGAGGATTGAACGTTGAGGATTCAGCGCTGAGGATTGAGGATTGAGGATTGATGATTGAAGATTGAGGATTCGGTATTGAGGATTGAAGAATGAAGACAGAGGGTTGAGGATTGAGGATTGAGGATTGCAGATTGAGGATTGAGGATTGAGGATTGAGGATTGAGGATTGATGATTGTGGATTGAGTATTGAAGATTAAGGATTGATGATTGATGATTGAGAATTGAGGATTGAGGATTGAGTATTGACGATTGAAGATTGAGTATTGAGGATTGAGGATTGAGGATTGAGGATTGAGGATTGAAGATTGAGGATTGGGGACTGACGATTGAAGATTGAGGATTGAGGATTGAGTATTGAGGATTGAGGATTGAGGATTGAAGATTGGGGATTGAGGATGGAGGATGAGGGCTGAGGGTTGAGGATTAAGGTTTGAGTATTGAATCCTGAGAATTCAGGATATTCTATTGAGTATTGAGAATTGAGGATTGATGGTTGAGTATTGAGGATTGAGAATTGAGGATTGAGGACTGAGTATTGAAGATTAAGTATTGATGATTGAGGATTGAGGATTGAGGATTGAGGAATGAGGATTGAGTATTGTAGATTGAGGATTGATGGATGAGGATTGTGGATTGAGTATTGAGGACTGAGGGTTGAGGATTCAAGTTTGAGGATTGAGGATTGAAGATTGATGATTGATGATTGAAGATTGAGGATTGAGGATTGAGTATTGAGGATTGAGGATTGAGGATTGAAGATTGAGGATTGGGTATTGAGGATTGAGGAATGAGGGTTGAGGATTGAGGATTGAGGATTGAGGATTGAAGATTGAGTATTCAGGATTGAGAATTGAAGATTGAGTGCTGAGGATTGAAGATTGAGGATTGAGAATTGGGGATTAAGGATTGAGGATTGGGGACTGAGGATTGAAGATTGAGTATTGAGGATTGAATATTGAGAATTGAGGATCGAGGATTGAGAATCGAGGATTGAAGATTGAGGATTGGGGACTGAGGATTGACGATTGGGGATTGAGGATTGAGGATTGAGGATAGAGGATTGAGGATTGAGTATTGAAGATTGAGTATTCATGACTGAGTATTGATGATTGAGGATTGAGGATTGAGGATTGAGGATTGAAGATTGAGTATTGAAGGTTGAAGATTGAGGATTGAGGATTGAGGGTGAGGGCTGAGGATCGATTATGGGGGATGAGGGCTGAGGGTTGAGGATTCAGGTTTGAGTATTGAATCATGCGAATCCAGGATATTCTATTGAGTATTGAGAATTGAGTATTGATGGTGGAGTATTGAGGACTGAGTATTGAGGGTTGAAGATTGAGTATCGAGGATTCAGAATTGAGGTTTGAGGACTTAGAATTGAGGATTGAATACTGAGTATTGAGGATTGAAAGTTGAGGATTGAGGATTGAGGATTGAGGATTGAGGATGAGGTCTGAGGGTTGAGGATTGAGGATTGTGGATTGAAGGTTGAGGATTGGGTATTGAGGATTGAAGAATGAGGATTGAGGATTGAAGACTGAGGATTGAGAAATGAAGATTGAGGATTGAAGACTGAGGATTGAGGGTTGAGGATTGAGGATTGAAGATTTAGGATTGAGGCTTGGGGATTGAGGGTTGTGTATTGAGGATTGAAGATTCAGTATTGAGAATTGAAGATTGAGATTTGAGAATTGAGGATTGAACATTGAGGACTGAGTGTTGAGGGTTGAGTGATGAGAATTGATGTTTGTGGATAGAGGTTTGAAGATTGCAGGTTGAGTAATGGGTATTGAAAACTGTGAATTGAGGATATTCTATTGAGGATTGAGGATTGACAACTGCTTGTTGAGGACTGAGTGCTGAAGGTTGAGGATTCAGTATCAAGGATTCAGAATTGAGGTTTGAGGAATGAGGATTGAGGACTGAGGATTGAGGATTGAGGATTGAGGATTGAATATTGATGATTGAAGATTGAGGATTGAGGATTGAGGGTTGTTGATCGAGGACGAGGACTGACGATTGAGGATTGATGTTTGAGGTCTGAGGATTGAGGATTGAGTATTGAGAATTGAGGATTGAGGGTTCAGGATTGAGAATTGAAGATTGAGTGTTGAGGATTGAGTATTGGGGATTAAGGGTTGAGGATTGGGGTTGAGGATTGAAGATTCAGTATTGAGGATTGAAGATTGAGTATTGAGGATTGAGGATTGGGGATGGAGGATGAGGGCTGAGGGTTGAGGATTGAGGTTTGAGTAATGAATCCTGGGAATTCAGGATATTCTATTGGGTAATGAGAATTGATGATTGATGGTTGAGAATTGAGGATTGAGGATTGAGGATTGAGGACTGAGTATTGAAGATTGAGGATTGATGATTGAGGATTGAGGTCTGAGGCTTGAGGATTGAGGGTTGAGAATTGAGGATTGAGGATTGAGGATTGAGGATTGAAGATTGAGTATTGAGGATTGAAGATTGAGGATTGAGGGTTGAGGATTGAGGATTGAGGATTGAAGATTGAGCATTGGGGATTCAGGACTGACGATTGAGTATTGAGGATTGAGGATTGAGGATTGAGGATAGAGGATTGAGGATTGAGTATTGAAGATTGAGTATTCATGACTGAGGTCTGAAGGTTGAGGATTGAGGATTGAGGATTGAGGATGGAGGATGAGGGCTGAGAGTTGAGGATAGAGGTTTGAGTATTGAATCCAGAGAATTCAGGATATTCTACTGAGTATTGAGGATTGAGGATTGATGGTTGAGTATTGAGGATTGAGTATTGAGGGTTGAGGACTGAGTATTGAAGATTGAGGTTGATGATTGAGGATTGAGAATTGAGGATTGAGGATTGAGGATTGAGGATTGAGTATTGAAGGTTGAGGATTGATGATTGAGGATTGAGGATTGAGGATTGAGGATTGAGTATTGAGGCTTGAGGATTGAATGGTTGAGTATTGAGGATTGAAGATTCAGTATTGAGTATTGAAGATGGAGATTTGAGAATTGAGGATTGAACATTGAGGACTGAGTGTTGATGGTTGAGTGATGAGAATTCATGTTTGTGGATAGAGATTTGAAGATTGCAGATTGAGTATTGAGTATTGAAAACTGTCAATTGAGGATACCCTATTGAGGATTGAGGAATGACGACTGATTGTTGAGGACTGAGGGCTGAAGATTGAGGATTCAGGATTGAGGATTCAGAATTGAGGTTTCAGGACTGAGGATTGAGGATTGAAGATTGAGTATTGAGGATTGAAGATTGAGGATTGAGGATTGAGGATTGAGGATTGAGGATGAGAGCTGAGGGTTGAGGATTGAGGACTGAGGACTGAGGACTGAGGATTGAGGATTGAGAATTGGGGATTGAGGATTGAGGATTGAAGATTGAGGATTGGGTATTGAGGATTGAAGAATGAGGGTTGAGGATTGAGGATTGAGGATTGAAGATTGAGTATTCAGGATTGAAGACTGACGATTGAGGATTGAGGATTGAGCATTGAGGATTGTAGATTCAGTACTGAGGATTGAAGATTGAGAATTGAGGATTGAGTATTGAACATTGAGGTCTGAGTGTTGAGGGTTGAGTGATGAGAATTGATTTTTGCGGATAGAGATTTGAAGATGTCAGATTGAGTATTGAGTATTGAAAACTGTCAATTGAGGATATTCTATTGAGGATTGAGCATTGACAACTGATTGTTGAGGACTGAGGGCAGAAGATTGAGGTTTCAGGATTGAGGATTCAGAATTGAGGTTTTTGGACTGAGGATTGAGGATTGAAGATTGAGTATTGAGGATTGAAGACTGAGGATTGAGGATTGAGGATTGAGGATTGAGGATGAGAGCTGAGGGTTGAGGATTGAGGATTGAGGACTGAGGACTGAGGATTGAGGATTTAGAATTGAGGATTGAGGATTGAGGATTGAAGATTGAGGATTGGGTATTGAGGATTGAAGAATGAGGGTTGAGGATTGAGGATTGAGTATTGAAGACTGAGTATTCAGGATTGAAGTTTGACGATTGAGGATTGAGAATTGAGGATTGAGAATTGAGGATTGAGGGTTGAAGATTGAGTATTGAGGTTGAAGATTGAGGATTGAGGATTGAGTATTGAGGATTGAGGATCGAGGATTGAGGATTGAGGATTGAGGATTGAGTATTGAGGATTGTGGATTGAGGATTGAGGATTGAGGATTGAAGATTCAGTACTGAGGATTGAAGATTGAGGATTGAGGATTGAGGATTGAACATTTAGGACTGAGTGTTGTGAGTTGAGTGATGAGAATTGATGTTTGTGGACAGAGATTTGAAGATTGCAGATTGAGTATTGAGTATTGAAGACTGTGAATTGAGGATATTCTATTGAGGATTGAGGATTGACAACTGACTGTTGAGGACTGAGGTCTGAAGATTGAGGATTCAGGATTGATTATTCAGAATTGAGGTTTGAGGACTGAGGATTGAGGATTGAGGACTGAGGATGAGAGCTGAGGGTTGAGGATTGAGGATTGAGGACTGAGGACTGAGGATTGAGGACTGAGGATTGAGGATTGAGGATTGATGATTGAAGATTGAGTATTGAGGATTGAAGATTGAGGATTGAGGATTGAGGATTGAGGATTGAGGATTGAGGATTGAAGATTGAGGATTTGGGACTGAGGATTGAGGACTGAGGATTGAAGATTGAGTATTGACGATTGAAGATTGAGGATTGAGTATTGAGGATTGAGGATTGAGGATTGAGGATTGAGGATTGAGGATTGAGGACTGAGGACTGAGGATTGAGGATTGAGAATTGGTGATTGAGGATTGAGGATTGAAGATTGAGGATTGGGTATTGAGGATTGAAGAATGAGGGTTGAGGATTGAGGATTGAGGATTGAAGATTGAGTATTCAGGATTGAAGATTGACGATTGAGAATTGAGGATTGAGCATTGAGGATTGTAGATTCAGTACTGAGGATTGAAGATTGAGAATTGAGGATTGAGGATGGAACATTGAGGACTGAGTGTTGAGGGTTGAGTGATGAGAATTGATTTTTGTGGATAGAGATTTGAAGATGTCAGATTGAGTATTGAGTATTGAAAACTGTCAATTGAGGATATTCTATTGAGGATTGAGCATTGACTACTGATTGTTGAGGACTGAGGGCTGAAGATTGAGGTTTCAGGATTGAGGATTCAGAATTGAGGTTTGAGGATTGAAGAATGAGGGTTGAGGATTGAGGATTGAGGGTTGAAGATCGAGGATTGGGTATTGAGGATTGAACATTGAGGACTGAGTGTTGAGGGCTGAGTGGTGAGAATTGATGTTTGTGGATAGAGGTTTGAAGATTGCAGATTGAGTATTGAGTATTGAAAACTGTGAATTGAGGAAGTTCTATTGAGGATTGAGGATTGACATCTGATTGTTGAGGACTGAGGGCTGAAGATTGAGCATTCAGGATTGAGGATTCAGAATTGAGGTTTTTGGACTGAGAATTGAGGATTGAAGATTGAGTATTGAGGATTGAAGATTGAGGATTGAGGATTGAGGATTGAGGATTGAGGATGAGAGCTGAGGGTTGAGGATTGAGGATTGAGGACTGAGGACTGAGGATTGAGGATTTGGAATTGAGGATTGAGGATTGAGGATTGAAGATTGAGGATTGGGTATTGAGGATTGAAGAATGAGGGTTGAGGATTGAGGTTTGAGGATTGAAGACTGAGTATTCAGGATTGAAGATTGACGATTGAGGATTGAGGATTGAGGATTGAGAATTGAGGATTGAGGGTTGAAAATTGAGTATTGAGGATTGAAGATTGAGGATTGAGGATTGAGGATTGAGGATTGAGGATTGAGGATTGAGGATTGAGGATTGAGGATAGAGTATTGAGGATTGTGGATTGAGGATTGAGGATTGAGGATTGAAGATTCAGTACTGAGGATTGAAGATTGAGAATTGAGGATTGAGGATTGAACATTTAGGACTGAGTGTTCAGGGTTGAGTGATGAGAATTGATGTTTGTGGATAGAGATTTGAAGATTGCAGATTGAGTATTGAGTATTGAAGACTGTGAATTGAGGATCTTCTATTGAGGATTGAGGATTGACAACTGACTATTGAGGACTGAGGGCTGAAGGTTGAGGATTCAGGATTGAGGATTCAGAATTGAGGTTTGAGGACTGAGGATTGAGGATTGAGGACTGAGGATGAGAGCTGAGGGTTGAGGATTGAGGACTGAGGACTGAGGATTGTGGATTAAGAATTGAGGATTGAGGATTGAGGATTGAGGATTGAGGATCGGGTATTGAGGATTGAAGAATGAGGGTTGGGGATTGAGGATTGATGATTGAAGATTGTGTATTCAGGATTGAAGATTGACGATTGAGGATTGAGGGTTGAGGATTGAGAATTGAGGATTGAGGATTGAAGATTGAGTATTGAGGATTGAAGATCGAGGATTGAGGATTGAGGATTGAAGAATGAGGATTGAAGATTGAGGATTGGGGACTGAGTGTTGATGGTTGAGTGATGAGAATTGATGTTTGTGGATAGAAATTTGAAGATTGCAGATTGAGTATTGAGTATTGAAAACTGTGAATTGAGGATATTCTATTGAGGATTGAGGATTGACAACTGAGTGTTGAGGACTGAGGGCTGCAGCTTGAGGATTCAGGATTGAGGATTCAGGATTGAGGTTTGAGGACTGAGGATTGAGGACTGAGGATTGAGGATTGTGGATTGAGGATTGAATATTGATGATTGAAGATTGAGGATTGAGGATTGAGGGTTGTTGATCGAGGACGAGGACTGACGGTTGAGTATTGATGTTTAAGGTCTGAGGATTGAGGATTGAGGATTGAGAATTTAGGATTGAGGATGCAGGATTGAGAATTGAAGATTGAGTATTGAGGGTTGAAGATTGAGGATTGAGGATTGGGTATTAAGGATTGAGGATTGGGGATTGAGGATTGAAGATTGAGTATTGAGGATTGAAGATTGAGGATTGAGGATTGAGGATTGAGGATGGAGGACGAGGGCTGAGGATTGAGGATTGAGGTTTGAGTAATGAATCGTGGGAATTCAGGATATTCTATTGGGTAATGAGAATTGAGGATTGATGGTTGAGAATTGAGGATTGAGGATTGAGGATTGAGGACTGAGTATTGAAGATTGATGATTGATGATTGATGATTGAGGATTGAGGGTTGAGGATTGAGGATTGAGGACTGAGGACTGAGGATTGAGGATTGAGAATTGAGGATTGATGGTTGAGGCTTGAGGATAGACGATTGAGGATTGAGGATTGAAGATTGAGGATTGGGGACTGACGATTGAAGATTGAGGATTGGGGATTGAGTATTGAGGATTGAGGATTCAGGATTGAAGATTGAGGATTGAGGATGGAGGATGAGGTCTGAGGGTTGAGGATTAAGGTATGAGTATTGAATCCTGAGAATTCAGGATATTCTATTGAGTACTGAGAATTGAGGATTGATGGTTGAGTATTGAGGATTGAGAATTGAGGATTGAGGACTGAGTATTGAAGATTAAGGATTGATGATTGAGGATTGAGGATTGAGGATTGAGGATTGAGGATTGAGTACTGAAGATTGAGGATTGCTGGATGAGGATTGTGGATTGAGTATTGAGGACTGAGGATTCAGGATTCAAGTTTGAGTATTGAGGATTGAAGATTGAGGATTGAGGATTGAGGATTGAGGATTGAGGATGAGAGCTGAGGGTTGAGGATTGAGGACTGAGGACTGAGGACTGAGGATTGAGGATTGAGAATTGGGGATTGAGGATTGAGGATTGAAGATTGAGGATTGGGTATTGAGGATTGAAGAATGAGGGTTGAGGATTGAGAATTGAGGATTGAAGATTGAGTATTCAGGATTGAAGATTGACGATTGAGGATTGAGGATTGAGCATTGAGGATTGTAGACTCAGTACTGAGGATTGAAGATTGAGAATTGAGGATTGAGGATTGAATATTGAGGACTGAGTGTTGAGGGTTGAGTGATGAGAATTGATTTTTGTGGATAGAGATTTGAAGATGTCAGATTGAGTATTGAGTATTGAAAACTGTCAATTGAGGATATTCTATTGAGGATTGAGCATTGACAACTGATTGTTGAGGACTGAGGGCTGAAGATTGAGGTTTCAGGATTGAGGATTCAGAATTGAGGTTTGAGGATTGAAGAATGAGGGTTGAGGATTGAGGATTGAGGGTTGAAGATTGAGGATTCGGCATTGAGGATTGAACATTGAGGACTGAGTGTTGAGGGCTGAGTGGTGAGAATTGATGTTTGTGGATAGAGGTTTGAAGATTGCAGATTGAGTATTGAGTATTGAAAACTGTGAATTGAGGATGTTCTATTGAGGATTGAGGATTGACATCTGATTGTTGAGGACTGAGGGCTGAAGATTGAGGATTCAGGATTGAGGATTCAGAATTGAGGTTTTTGGACTGAGGATTGAGGATTGAAGATTGAGTATTGAGGATTGAAGATTGAGGATTGAGGATTGAGGATTGAGGATTGAGGATGAGAGCTGAGGGTTGAGGATTGAGGATTGAGGACTGAGGACTGAGGATTGAGGATTTAGAATTGAGGATTGAGGATTGAGGATTGAAGATTGAGGATTGGGTATTGAGGATTGAAGAATGAGGGTTGAGGATTGAGGATTGAGGATTGAAGACTGAGTATTCAGGATTGAAGATTGACGATTGAGGATTGAGGATTGAGGATTGAGAATTGAGGATTGAGGGTTGAAGATTGAGTATTGAGGATTGAAGATTGAGGATTGAGGATTGAGGATTGAGGATTGAGGATTGAGGATTGAGGATTGAGGATTGAGGATTGAGTATTGAGGATTGTGGATTGAGGATTGAGGATTGGGGATTGAAGATTCAGTACTGAGGATTGAAGATTGAGAATCGAGGATTGAGGATTGAACATTTAGGACTGAGTGTTCAGGGTTGAGTGATGAGAATTGATGTTTGTGGATAGAGATTTGAAGATTGCAGATTGAGTATTGAGTATTGAAGACTGTGAATTGAGGATCTTCTATTGAGGATTGAGGATTGACAACTGACTATTGAGAACTGAGGGCTGAAGGTTGAGGATTCAGGATTGAGGATTCAGAATTGAGGTTTGAGGACTGAGGATTGAGGATTGAGGACTGAGGGTTGAGGATTGAGGACTGAGGACTGAGGATTGTGGATTGAGAATTGAGGATTGATGATTGAGGATTGAAGATTGAGGATCGGGTATTGAGGATTGAAGAATGAGGGTTGAGGATTGAGGATTGATGATTGAAGATTGTGTATTCAGGATTGAAGATTGACGATTGAGGATTGAGGGTTGAGGATTGAGAATTGAGGATTGAGGATTGAAGATTGAGTATTGAGGATTGAAGATTGAGGATTGAGGATTGAGGATTGAAGATTGAGGATTGAAGAATGAGGATTGAAGATTGAGGATTAGGGACTGAGTGTTGATGGTTGAGTGATGAGAATTGATGTTTGTGGATAGAAATTTGAAAATTGCAGATTGAGTATTAAGTATTGAAAGCTGTGAATTGAGGATATTCTATTGAGGATTGAGGATTGACAACTGAGTGTTGAGGACTGAGGGCTGCAGCTTCAGGATTCAGGATTGAGGATTCAGGATTGAGGTTTGAGGACTGAGGATTGAGGACTGAGGATTGAGTATTGATGATTGAAGATTGAGGATTGAGGATTGAGGGTTGTTGATCGAGGACGAGGACTGACGGTTGAGTATTGATGTTTAAGGTCTGAGGATTGAGGATTGAGGATTGAGAATTTTGGGATTGAGGATGCAAGATTGAGAATTGAAGATTGAGTATTGAGGGTTGAAGATTGAGGATTGAGGATTGGGGATTAAGGATTGAGGATTGGGGATTGAGGATTGAAGATTGAGTATTGAGGATTGAAGATTGAGGATTGAGGATCTAGGATTGGTGATTGATTATTGGGGATTGAAGGTTGAGTATTGAGGATTGAGTATTGAGAATTGTGAATTGATGATGAGAACTAAGGGTTGAGGATTGAGGTTCTAGGAACGAGGATTGCGGATTGAGGGTTGAGGATTGAGAATTGAGGATTGAGGATTCAGTATTGAAGATTGAGTATTGATGACTGAGGATTGAGGACTGAGGGTTAAGGATTAAGGATTGAGGATTGAGGATTGAGGATTGAGTCTTGAGGATTGAAGGTTGAGTATTGAGGATTGAAGATTCAGTATTGAGAATTGAAGGTTGAGAATTGGGAATTGAGGATTGAACATTGAGGACTGAGTGTTGAGGGTTGAGTGATGACAATTGATGTTTGTGGATAGAGATTTGAAGATTGCAGATTGAGTATTGAGTATTGAAAACTGTGAATTGAGGATATTCTATTGAGGATTGAGGATTGACAGCTGATTGTTGAGGACTGAGGGCTGAAGATTGAGAATTCAGAATTGAGTATTCAGAATTGAGGTTTGAGGACTGAGGGTTGAGGATTGAAGATTGAGTATTGAGGACTGAAGATTGAGGATTGAGGATTGAGGATTGAGGATTGAGGATTGAGGATTGAGGATGAGAGCTGAGGGTTGAGGATTGAGGATTGAGGACTGAGGTCTGAGGATTGAGGATTGAGAATTGAGGATTGAGGATTGAGGATTGAAGATTGAGGATTGGGTATTGAGGATTGAAGAATGAGGGTTGAGGTTTGAGGATTGAGGATTGAAGATTGAGTATTCAGAGTTGAAGATTGACGATTGAGGATTGAGGATTGAGGATTGAGAATTGAGGATTGAGTATTGAAGATTGAGTATTGAGGATTGAATATTGAGGATTGAGGATTGAGGGTTGAGGATTGAGGATTGAGGATTGAGGATTGAGGACTGAGTATTGAAGATTCAGTACTGAGGGTTGAAGATTGAGAATTGAGGATTGAGGATTGAACATTGAGGACTGAGTGTTGAGGGTTGAGTGATGAGAGTAGATGTTCGTGGATAGAGATTTGAAGATTGCAGATTGTGTATTGAGCATTGAACACTGTGAATTGAGGATATTCTATTGAGGATTGAGGATTGACAACTGATTGTTGAGGACTGGGGGCTGAAGATTGAGGATTCAGGATTGAGGATTCAGGATTGAGGTTTGAGGACTGAGGATTGAGGACTGAGGATTGAGGATTGAGGATTGAAGATTGAATATTGATGATTGAAGGTAGAGGATTGAGGATTGAGGATTGAGGATTGAGGATTGAAGTTTGAGTACTGAGGATTGAAGATTGAGGATTGAGGATTGAGGATTGAGGGTTGAAGATTAAGGATTGGAGACTGAGGATCGAAGATTGAGGATTGAGGATTGAGGATCGAGGATTGAGGATTGAGGATTGAAGTTTCAGTATTGAGGATTGAGGATTGAGGATTGAGGATTGAGGATTGAGGATTCAGTACTGAAGATTGAGTATTGATGACTGAGGAGTGAGGATTGAGGTTTGAGGATTGAGGATTGAGAATTGAGGATTGAGGATTGAGGACTGTGGATTTACGATTGAGTATTGATGATTGAGGGTTGATGACAGAGGATTGAGGATTGAGGATTGAGGATTGAGGATTGAGGATTGATGACTGAGGCTTGAGGACTGAGGATTGAGGATTAAGGATTGAGGATTGCGGATTGAGGATCTAGGATTGGAGATTGATTATTGACGATTCAAGATTGAGGGTTGAGGATTGAGGATTGAGGCTTGAGGATTTAGGATTGATGATTGAGTATTGAGGATTGAAGTTTGAGGATTGAGTATTGAGGATTGAGGACTGAGGATTGAGGATTGAGGATTGAGGATTGAAGACCGATGGTTGGGGACTGAGTGTTGAGTGTTTAGTGATTAGAATTGATGTTTGTGGATAGAGGTTCGAAGTTTGCAGATTGAGTATTGAGTATTGAAAACTGTGAATTTAGGATATTCTATTGAGGACTGAGGATTGACAACAGATTGTTGAGGACTGTGGGCCGAAGATTGAGGATTCAGGATTGAGGATTCAGAATTGATGTTTGCGGACTGAGGATTGAGGATTGAAGATTGAGTATAGACGATTGAAGATTGAGGATTGATGATTGAGGATTGAGGATTAAAGATGAAGGCTGAGGGCCGAGGATTGAGGTTTGAGGACTGAGGACTGAGGGCTGAGGATCGAGAATTGAGGATTGAGGATTGAGGACTGAAGGTTGAGGATTGGGTATTGAGGATTGAAGAATGAGGATTGAGGATTCAGGATTGAGGATTGAGGATTGAAAATTGTGTATTCAGGATTGAAGACAGACGATTGAGGATTGAGGATTGAGGATTGAAGATTGAGGATTGAGGATTGAAGATTGAGTATTGAGGATTGAAGATTGAGGATTGAGGATTGAGGATTGAGTATTGAGTATTGAGGATTGAAGATTGAATATTGATGATTGAAGTTTGAGGATTGAGAATTGAGGGTTTAGGATTGAAGACTGAGTATTGAGTATTGAAGATTGAGGATTGAGGATTGAGGATTGAAGATTGAGGACTGAGTGTTGATGGTTAAGTGATGAGAATTGGTGTTTGTGGATTGAGATTTGAAGATTGAAGAGTAGGGCTCAGTATTGAAAACTGTGAATTGAGGATATTCTATTGAGGATTGAGGATTGACAATTGATTTTTGAGGACTGAGGTCTGAACATGGAGGATTCAGGATTGAGGACTCGGGATTGAGGTTTGAGGACAGAGGATTGAGGGTTGAGGACTGGGGATTGAGGATTGAAGATTGAGGATTAAGGATTGAGGATTGGGGATTGAGGATCTAGGATTGGACATTGAGTATTGAGGATTGAAGATTGAGGATTGAGGATTGAGGATTGAGGATGGAGAATGAGGGCAGAGGGTTGAGGATTCAGGTTTGAGTATTGAACCCTGGGAATTCAGGATATTCTGTTGAGTATTGAGAATTGAGGATCGATGGTTGAGTATTGAGGACTGAGGATTGAGGGTTGAAGATTGAGTATTGAGGATTCAGAATTGAGGTTTGAGGACTGAGTATTGAGGATTGAAGATTGAGTATTGAGGATTGAAAGTTGAGGATTGAGGATTGAGGACTGAGTATTGAGGATGAGGTCTGGGGGTTGAGGATTGAGGTTTGAGGTCTGAGGACTGAGGACTGAGGATTGGGTATTGAGGATTGAGGATTGAGGATTGAAGATTGAGGATAGAGGATTGAACATTGAGGACTGAGTGTTGAAGGTTGAGTGATGAGAATTGATGTTTGTGGATAGAGATTTGAAGGTTGCAGGTGAAGTATTGAGTATTGAAAACTGTGAATTGAGGATATTCTATTGAGGATTGAGGATTGACAACTGATTGTTGAGGACTGAGGGCTGAAGATGGAGGATTCAGGATTGATGGATTCAGAATTGAGGTTTAAGGACTGAGGATTGAGGATTGAAGATTGAGTATTGAGGATTGAAGATTGAGGATTGAGCATTGAAGATTGAGGATTGAGGATTGAGGATTGATAATTGAGGATTGAAGATTGAGGATTGGGGACTGAGTGTTGAGGGTTGAGTGATGAGAATTGATGTTTGTGGATAGAGATTTGAAGATTGCAGATTGAGTGTTGGGTATTGATAGCTGTGATTTGAGGATATTCTATTGAGGATTGAGGATTGACAACTGATTGTTGAGGACTGAGGGCTGAAGATTGAGGATTCAGGATTGAGGATTCAGGATTGATGTCTGAGGACTGAGGATTGAGGACTGAGGACTGAGGATTGAGGATTGAAGATTGAATATTGATGATTGAAGGTTGAGGATTGAGGATTGAGGATTGAGGACTGAGGATTGAAGTTTGATTATTGAGGATTGAAGATTGAGGATTGAGGATTGAGGATTGGGGATTGAATATTAAGGATTGGGGACTGAGGATTGAACATTGAGGATTGAGGATTGAGGATCGAGGATTGAGGATTGAGGATTGAAGTTTCAGTATTGAGGATTGAAGATTGAGGATTGAGGACTGAAAATTGCAGATTGAGTATTGAGTATTGAAAACTGTGAATTGAGGATATTCTATTGAGGATTGAGTGTTGACAACTGATTGTTGAGGACTCAGGGCTGAAGATTGAGGATTCAGGATTGAGGATACAGCACTCAGGTTTGAGGACTGAGGGTTGAGGATTGAGGACTGAGGATTGAGGATTGAGGATTGAAGATTAAGGATTGGGTATTGAGTATTGAACATTGAGGGTTGAGGATTGAGGTCGAGGACTGACGGTTGAGGATTGAGGTTTGAGGATTGAGGATTGAGGAACGAGGATTGAGGATTGAGGACTGAGGATTGACGATTGAGTATTGAAGATTGAGGATTGAGGATTGAGGATTGAGGATTGAAGACTGAGGATTAGGGATTGAGGATTGAAGATTGAGGATTGAGGATTGAGGATTGCGGATTGAGGATTGAGGATTGAAAATACAATATTGAGAATTGAAGACTGAGAATTGAGGATTGAGGATTGAACATTGAGGACTGAGTGTTGAGGCTTGAGTGATGAGAATTGATGTTTGTGGATAGAGATTTGAAGATTGCAGATTGAGTATTGAGTATTGAAAACTGTGAATTGAGGATATTCTATTGAGGATTGAGATTTGACAACTGATTGTTGAGGACGGAGGGCTGAAGATAGAGGATTCAGTATTGAGTATTCAGAATTGAGGTTTGAGGACTGAGGTTTGAGGATTAAAGGTTGAGTATTGAGGATTGAAGATTGCAGATTGAGAATTGAGTATTGAAAACTGTGAATTGAGGATATTCTATTGAGGATTGAGGATTGACAATTGATTTTTGAGGACTGAGGTCTGAAGATTGAGGATTCAGGATTGAGGACTCGGGATTGATGTTTGAGGACTGAGGATTGAGGGTTGAGGACTGGGGATTGAGGATAGAAAATTGAGGATTAAGGATTGAGGATTGGGGATTGAGGATCTAGGATTAGAAACTGATTATTGAGGATTGAGGATTGAGTATTGAGTATTGAGAATTGAGAATTGAGAATTGAGGATGAGTACTGGGGGCTGAGGATTGATGTTTGAGGAATGAGGATTCAGGATTGAGGATTGAGGGTTTAGGATTGAGGATTGAGGATTGAGGATTCAGTATTGAAGATTGAGTACTGATGACTGAGGATTGAGGATTGAGGTTTGAGGATTGAGGATTGAGAATTGAGTTTTGAGGATTGAGGATTGAAGATTGAGGATTGGGTATTGAGGATTGCAGAATGAGGATTGAGGATTGAGGATTGAGGATTGAAGGTTGAGTATTGAGGATTGAAGATTGAGGATTGAGGATTGGGGATTAAGGATTGAGGATTGGGTATTGAGGATTGAGTATTGAGGATTGAGAATTGAGGGTTGAGGATTGAAGATTGAGTATTGATTATTGAAGACTGAGGATTGAGGATTGAGGATTGAAGATTGAGGACTGAGTGTTCATGGTTGAGTGATGAGAATTGGTGTTTGTGGATTGAGATTTGAAGATTGACGAATGGGGACTCAGTATTGAAAACTGTGAATTGAGGATATTCTATTGAGGATTGAGGATTGGCAATCGATTTTTGAGGACTGAGGTCTGAAGATTGAGGATTCAGGATTGAGGACTCGGGATTGAGGTTTGAGGACAGAGGATTGAGGGTTGAGGACTGGGGATTGAGGATTGAAGATTGAGGATTAAGGATTGAGGATTGGGGATTGAGGATCTAGGATTGGAGATTGATTATTGAGTATTGAGGATTGAGTATTGAGGATTGAGAATTGAGAATTGAGGATGAGTACTGGGGGTTGTGGATTGAGGTTTGAGGAATGAGGATTCAGGATTGAGGATTGAGGATTGAGGATTGAGGATTGAGGATTGAGGATTCAGTACTGAAGATTGAGTATTGATGACTGAGGATTGAGGATTGAGGTTTGAGGATTGAGGATTGAGAATTGAGGATTGAGGATTGAGGATTGAGGATTGAAGATTGAGTATTGAGGATTGAAGATTGAAGATCGAGGATTGGGGATTAAGGATTGAGTATTGGGGATTGAGGATTGAGTATTGAGGATTGAGAATTGAGGGTTGAGTGTTGAAGATTGAGTGTTGAGTATTGAATATTGAGGATTGAGGATTGAGGATTGAAGATTGAGGACCGAGTGTTGAGGGTTGAGTGATGAGAATTGATGTTTGTGGATTGAGATTTGAAGATTGAAGAATGGGGACTGAGTATTGAAAACTGTGAAATGAGGATATTCTTTTGAGGATTGAGGATTGACAATTGATTTTTGTGGACTGAGGTCTGAAGATTGAGGATTCAGGATTGAGGACTCGGGATTGAGGATGAGTACTGAGGATTGAGGATTGAGGTTTGAGGAATGAGGATTCAGGATTGAGGATTGAGGATTGAGGATTGAGGATTGAGCATTGAGGATTCAGTACTGAAGATTGAGTATTGATGACTGAGGATTGAGGATTGAGGTTTGAGGATTGAGGATTGAGAATTGAGGATTGAGGATCGAGGATTGAGGATTGAGGATTGGAGATTGAGTATTGAGCATTGAAGATTGAGGATTGAGGATTGGGGATTAAGGACTGAGGATTGGGTATTGAGGATTGAGTATTGAGGATTGAGAATTGAGGGTTGAGGATTGAAGATTGATTATTGACGATTCAAGATTGAGGATTGAGGATTGAGGATTGAGAATTGAGAACTGAGGATGAGGACTGAGGTTTGAGGATTGAGGTTTGATGAACGAGGATTGTGGATTGAGGATTGAGGACTGTGGGTTGACGATTGAGTATTGATGATTGAGGATTGATGACAGAGGATTGAGGATTGAGGCTTGAGGATTGAGAATTGAGGATTGAGGACTGAGGCTTGAGGATTCAGTACTGAAGATTGAGTATTGATGACTGAGGATTGAGGATTGAGGTTTGAGGATTGAGGATTGAGAATTGAGGATTGAGGATCGAGGATTGAGGATTGAGGATTGGAGATTGAGTATTGAGCATTGAAGATTGAGGATTGAGGATTGGGGATTAAGGACTGAGGATTGGGTATAGAGGATTGAGTATTGAGGATTGAGAATTGAGGGTTGAGGATTGAAGATTGATTATTGACGATTCAAGATTGAGGATTGAGGATTGAGGATTGAGAATTGAGAACTGAGGATGAGGACTGAGGTTTGAGGATTGAGGTTTGAGGAACGAGGATTGTGGATTGAGGATTGAGGACTGTGGGTTGACGATTGAGTATTGATGATTGAGGATTGATGACAGCGGATTGAGGATTGAGGATTGAGGATTGAGAATTGAGGATTGAGGACTGAGGCTTGAGGACTGAGGATTGAGGATTAAGGATTGAGAATAGCGGATTGAGGATCTAGGATTGGAGATTGATTATTGACGATTCAAGATTGAGGGTTGAGGATTGAGGATTGAGGCTTGAGGATTGAGGATTGATGATTGAGTATTGAGGATTGAAGATTGAGGATTGAGTATTGAGGATTGAGGATTGAGGACTGAGGATTGAGGATTGAAGATTGAGTATTGAGGATTGAAGATTGAAGATCGAGGATTGGGGATTAAGGATTGAGTATTGGGGATTGAGGATTGAGTATTGAGGATTGAGAATTGAGGGTTGAGTGTTGAAGATTGAGTGTCGAGTATTGAATATTGAGGATAGCGGATTGAGGATCTAGGATTGGAGATTGATTATTGACGATTCAAGATTGAGGGTTGAGGATTGAGGATTGAGGCTTGAGGATTGAGGATTGATGATTGAGTATTGAGGATTGAAGATTGAGGATTGAGTATTGAGGATTGAGTATTGAGGATTGAGGATTGAGGATTGAGGATTGAGGATTGAAGACTGAGGATTGGGGACTGAGTGTTGAGTGTTTAGTGATGAGAATTGATGTTTGTGGATAGAGATTTGAAGATTGCAGATTGAGTATTGGGTATTGAAAACTGTGAATTGAGGATATTCTATTGAGGATTGAGGATTGACTACTGATTGTTGAGGACTCAGATCTGAAGATTGAGGATTCAGGATTGAGGATTCGGGATTGATGTTTGAGGACTGAGGGTTGAGTATTGATGTTTGAGGTCTGAGGATTGAGGTTTGGCGATTGAGAATTGAGGATTGAGGATTGAGGATTGAAGATTGAGGATTGGGTATCGAGGATTGAAGATTGAGGATTGACGATTGAGGATTGAGGATTGAAGATTGCAGATTGAGTATTGAGGAATGAAGATTGAGGATTGAGGATTGAGGCTTGAGGGTTGAAGATTGAGGACTGAGTGTTGAGGGTTGAGTGTGGAGAATTGATGTTTGTGGATTGAGATATGAAGGTTGACGGATGGGGATTAAGTATTGAAAACTGTGAATTGAGGATATTGTATTGAGGATTGAGGACTGACAGTTGATTGTTGTGGACTGAGGGCTGAAGGCTGAGGATTCAGGATTGAGTATTCGGGATTGAGGTTTGAGGACTGAGGATTGAGGGTTGAGGATTGAGGATTGAGGATTGACGCTTGAGGATTGAGCACTGAGGCATGAGGATTGAGGACTGAGCATCGGGGATTGAAGGTTGAGGACAGGGGATTGAGGATTGAAGATTGAGGATTAAGGATTGAGGATTGGGGATTGAGGATCTAGGATTGGAGATTGATTATTGTGGATTCAAGATTGAGGATTGAGGATTGAGGATTGAGAATTGAGAACTGAGGATGAGGACTGAGGTTTGAGGATTGAGGTTTGAGGAACGAGGATTGAGGATTGAGGATTGAGGACTGTGGATTGACGATTGAGTATTGAAGATTGAGGATTGATGACAGAGGATTGAGGATTGAGGATTGAGGATTGAGGATTCAGGACTGAGGCTTGAGGACTGAGTGTTGAGGATTAAGGATTGAGGATTTGGGATTGAGGATCTAGGATTGGAGATTGAGCATTGAGGATTGAAGACTGAGGATTGAGGATTGAGGATTGAGGATGGAGGATTGAGGATTGAAGATTGAATATTGATGATTGAAGGTTGAGGATTGAGGATTGAGGATTGAGGACTGAGGATTGAAGTTTGATTATTGAGGATTGAAGATTGAGGATTGAGGATTGAGGATTGAGGATTGAATATTAAGGATTGGGGACTGAGGATTGAAGATTGAGGATTGAGGATTGAGGATCGAGGATTGAGGATTGAGGATTGAAGTTTCAGTATTGAGGATTGAAGATTGAGGATTGAGGACTGAAAATTGCAGATTGAGTATTGAGTATTGAAAACTGTGAATTGAGGATATTCTATTGAGGATTGAGGGTTGACAACTGATTGTTGAGGACTCAGGACTGAAGATTGAGGATTCAGGATTGAGGATACAGCACTCAGGTTTGAGGACTGAGGGTTGAGGATTGAGGACTGAGGATTGAGGATTGAGGATTGAAGATTAAGGATTGGGTATTGAGTATTGAACATTGAGGGTAGAGGATTGAGGATTGAGGATTGAGCATTGAGAATTGAAGATTGAATATTGATGATTGAGGATTGAGGATTGAGGATTGAGGATTGAAGATTGAGTATTGATTATTGAAGATTGAGGATTGAGTATTGAGGGTTGAGGATTGAGGTCGAGGACTGACGGTTGAGGATTGAGGTTTGAGGATTGAGGATTGAGGAACGAGGATTGAGGATTGAGGACTGAGGATTGACGATTGAGTATTGAAGATTGAGGATTGATGACTGAGGATTGAGGATTGAGGATTGAGGATTGAGGATTGAGGATTGATGACTGAGGCTAGAGGATTGAGGATTGAGGATTGAGGATTGAGGATTGAGGATTGAAGACTGAGGATTGGGGATTGAGGATTGAAGATTGAGGATTGAGGATTGAGGATTGCGGATTGAGGATTGAGGATTGAAAATACAATATTGAGAATTGAAGACTGAGAATTGAGGATTGAGGATTGAACATTGAGGACTGAGTGTTGAGGCTTGAGTGATGAGAAATGATGTTTGTGGATAGAGATTTGAAGATTGCAGAGAGTATTGAGTATTGAAAACTGTGAATTGAGGATATTCTATTGAGGATTGAGATTTGACAACTGATTGTTGAGGACGGAGGGCTGAAGATAGAGGATTCAGCATTGAGTATTCAGAATTGAGGTTTGAGGACTGAGGTTTGAGGATTAAAGGTTGAGTATTGAGGATTGAAGATTGCAGATTGAGAATTGGGTATTGAAAACTGTGAATTGAGGATATTCTATTGAGGATTGAGGATTGACAATTGATTTTTGAGGACTGAGGTCTGAAGATTGAGGATTCAGGATTGAGGACTCGGGATTGATGTTTGAGGACTGAGGATTGAGGGTTGAGGACTGGGGATTGAGGATAGAAAATTGAGGATTAAGGATTGAGGATTGGGGATTGAGGATCTAGGATTAGAAACTGATTATTGAGGATTGAGGATTGAGTATTGAGGATTGAGAATTGAGAATTGAGAATTGAGGATGAGTACTGGGGGCTGAGGATTGATGTTTGAGGAATGAGGATTCAGGATTGAGGATTGAGGGTTTAGGATTGAGGATTGAGGATTGAGGATTCAGTATTGAAGATTGAGTACTGATGACTGAGGATTGAGGATTGAGGTTTGAGGATTGAGGATTGAGAATTGAGTTTTGAGGATTGAGGATTGAAGATTGAGGATTGGGTATTGAGGATTGCAGAATGAGGATTGAGGATTGAGGATTGAGGATTGAAGGTTGAGTATTGAGGATTGAAGATTGAGGATTGAGGATTGGGGATTAAGGATTGAGGATTGGGTATTGAGGATTGAGTATTGAGGATTGAGAATTGAGGGTTGAGGATTGAAGATTGAGTATTGATTATTGAAGACTGAAGATTGAGGATTGAGGATTGAAGATTGAGGACTGAGTGTTGATGGTTGAGTGATGAGAATTGGTGTTTGTGGATTGAGATTTGAAGATTGACGAATGGGGACTCAGTATTGAAAACTGTGAATTGAGGATATTCTATTGAGGATTGAGGATTGGCAATCGATTTTTGAGGACTGAGGTCTGAAGATTGAGGATTCAGGATTGAGGACTCGGGATTGAGGTTTGAGGACAGAGGATTGAGGGTTGAGGACTGGGGATTGAGGATTGAAGATTGAGGATTAAGGATTGAGGATTGGGGATTGAGGATCTAGGATTGGAGATTGATTATTGAGTATTGAGGATTGAGTATTGAGGATTGAGAATTGAGAATTGAGGATGAGTACTGGGGGTTGTGGATTGAGGTTTGAGGAATGAGGATTCAGGATTGAGGATTGAGGATTGAGGATTGAGGATTGAGGATTGAGGATTCAGTACTGAAGATTGAGTATTGATGACTGAGGATTGAGGATTGAGGTTTGAGGATTGAGGATTGAGAATTGAGGATTGAGGATTGAGGATTGAGGATTGAAGATTGAGTATTGAGGATTGAAGATTGAAGATCGAGGATTGGGGATTAAGGATTGAGTATTGGGGATTGAGGATTGAGTATTGAGGATTTAGAATTGAGGGTTGAGTGTTGAAGATTGAGTGTTGAGTATTGAATATTGAGGATTGAGGATTGAGGATTGAAGATTGAGGACCGAGTGTTGAGGGTTGAGTGATGAGAATTGATGTTTGTGGATTGAGATTTGAAGATTGAAGAATGGGGACTGAGTATTGAAAACTGTGAAATGAGGATATTCTTTTGAGGATTGAGGATTGACAATTGATTTTTGTGGACTGAGGTCTGAAGATTGAGGATTCAGGATTGAGGACTCGGGATTGAGGATGAGTACTGAGGATTGAGGATTGAGGTTTGAGGAATGAGGATTCAGGATTGAGGATTGAGGATTGAGGATTGAGGATTGAGCATTGAGGATTCAGTACTGAAGATTGAGTATTGATGACTGAGGATTGAGGATTGAGGTTTGAGGATTGAGGATTGAGAATTGAGGATTGAGGATCGAGGATTGAGGATTGAGGATTGGAGATTGAGTATTGAGCATTGAAGATTGAGGATTGAGGATTGGGGATTAAGGACTGAGGATTGGGTATTGAGGATTGAGTATTGAGGATTGAGAATTGAGGGTTGAGGATTGAAGATTGATTATTGACGATTCAAGATTGAGGATTGAGGATTGAGGATTGAGAATTGAGAACTGAGGATGAGGACTGAGGTTTGAGGATTGAGGTTTGATGAACGAGGATTGTGGATTGAGGATTGAGGACTGTGGGTTGACGATTGAGTATTGATGATTGAGGATTGATGACAGAGGATTGAGGATTGAGGCTTGAGGATTGAGAATTGAGGATTGAGGACTGAGGCTTGAGGATTCAGTACTGAAGATTGAGTATTGATGACTGAGGATTGAGGATTGAGGTTTGAGGATTGAGGATTGAGAATTGAGGATTGAGGATCGAGGATTGAGGATTGAGGATTGGAGATTGAGTATTGAGCATTGAAGATTGAGGATTGAGGATTGGGGATTAAGGAGTGAGGATTGGGTATAGAGGATTGAGTATTGAGGATTGAGAATTGAGGGTTGAGGATTGAAGATTGATTATTGACGATTCAAGATTGAGGATTGAGGATTGAGGATTGAGAATTGAGAACTGAGGATGAGGACTGAGGTTTGAGGATTGAGGTTTGAGGAACGAGGATTGTGGATTGAGGATTGAGGACTGTGGGTTGACGATTGAGTATTGATGATTGAGGATTGATGACAGCGGATTGAGGATTGAGGATTGAGGATTGAGAATTGAGGATTGAGGACTGAGGCTTGAGGACTGAGGATTGAGGATTAAGGATTGAGAATAGCGGATTGAGGATCTAGGATTGGAGATTGATTATTGACGATTCAAGATTGAGGGTTGAGGATTGAGGATTGAGGCTTGAGGATTGAGGATTGATGATTGAGTATTGAGGATTGAAGATTGAGGATTGAGTATTGAGGATTGAGGATTGAGGACTGAGGATTGAGGATTGAAGATTGAGTATTGAGGATTGAAGATTGAAGATCGAGGATTGGGGATTAAGGATTGAGTATTGGGGATTGAGGATTGAGTATTGAGGATTGAGAATTGAGGGTTGAGTGTTGAAGATTGAGTGTCGAGTATTGAATATTGAGGATAGCGGATTGAGGATCTAGGATTGGAGATTGATTATTGACGATTCAAGATTGAGGGTTGAGGATTGAGGATTGAGGCTTGAGGATTGAGGATTGATGATTGAGTATTGAGGATTGAAGATTGAGGATTGAGTATTGAGGATTGAGTATTGAGGATTGAGGATTGAGGATTGAGGATTGAGGATTGAAGACTGAGGATTGGGGACTGAGTGTTGAGTGTTTAGTGATGAGAATTGATGTTTGTGGATAGAGATTTGAAGATTGCAGATTGAGTATTGGGTATTGAAAACTGTGAATTGAGGATATTCTATTGAGGATTGAGGATTGACTACTGATTGTTGAGGACTCAGATCTGAAGATTGAGGATTCAGGATTGAGGATTCGGGATTGATGTTTGAGGACTGAGGGTTGAGTATTGATGTTTGAGGTCTGAGGATTGAGGTTTGGCGATTGAGAATTGAGGATTGAGGATTGAGGATTGAAGATTGAGGATTGGGTATCGAGGATTGAAGATTGAGGATTGACGATTGAGGATTGAGGATTGAAGATTGCAGATTGAGTATTGAGGAATGAAGATTGAGGATTGAGGATTGAGGCTTGAGGGTTGAAGATTGAGGACTGAGTGTTGAGGGTTGAGTGTGGAGAATTGATGTTTGTGGATTGAGATATGAAGGTTGACGGATGGGGATTAAGTATTGAAAACTGTGAATTGAGGATATTGTATTGAGGATTGAGGACTGACAGTTGATTGTTGTGGACTGAGGGCTGAAGGCTGAGGATTCAGGATTGAGTATTCGGGATTGAGGTTTGAGGACTGAGGATTGAGGGTTGAGGATTGAGGATTGAGGATTGACGCTTGAGGATTGAGCACTGAGGCATGAGGATTGAGGACTGAGCATCGGGGATTGAAGGTTGAGGACAGGGGATTGAGGATTGAAGATTGAGGATTAAGGATTGAGGATTGGGGATTGAGGATCTAGGATTGGAGATTGATTATTGTGGATTCAAGATTGAGGATTGAGGATTGAGGATTGAGAATTGAGAACTGAGGATGAGGACTGAGGTTTGAGGATTGAGGTTTGAGGAACGAGGATTGAGGATTGAGGATTGAGGACTGTGGATTGACGATTGAGTATTGAAGATTGAGGATTGATGACAGAGGATTGAGGATTGAGGATTGAGGATTGAGGATTCAGGACTGAGGCTTGAGGACTGAGTGTTGAGGATTAAGGATTGAGGATTTGGGATTGAGGATCTAGGATTGGAGATTGAGCATTGAGGATTGAAGACTGAGGATTGAGGATTGAGGATTGAGGATGGAGGATTGAGGATTGAAGATTGAATATTGATGATTGAAGGTTGAGGATTGAGGATTGAGGATTGAGGACTGAGGATTGAAGTTTGATTATTGAGGATTGAAGATTGAGGATTGAGGATTGAGGATTGAGGATTGAATATTAAGGATTGGGGACTGAGGATTGAAGATTGAGGATTGAGGATTGAGGATCGAGGATTGAGGATTGAGGATTGAAGTTTCAGTATTGAGGATTGAAGATTGAGGATTGAGGACTGAAAATTGCAGATTGAGTATTGAGTATTGAAAACTGTGAATTGAGGATATTCTATTGAGGATTGAGGGTTGACAACTGATTGTTGAGGACTCAGGACTGAAGATTGAGGATTCAGGATTGAGGATACAGCACTCAGGTTTGAGGACTGAGGGTTGAGGATTGAGGACTGAGGATTGAGGATTGAGGATTGAAGATTAAGGATTGGGTATTGAGTATTGAACATTGAGGGTAGAGGATTGAGGATTGAGGATTGAGCATTGAGAATTGAAGATTGAATATTGATGATTGAGGATTGAGGATTGAGGATTGAGGATTGAAGATTGAGTATTGATTATTGAAGATTGAGGATTGAGTATTGAGGGTTGAGGATTGAGGTCGAGGACTGACGGTTGAGGATTGAGGTTTGAGGATTGAGGATTGAGGAACGAGGATTGAGGATTGAGGACTGAGGATTGACGATTGAGTATTGAAGATTGAGGATTGATGACTGAGGATTGAGGATTGAGGATTGAGGATTGAGGATTGAGGATTGATGACTGAGGCTAGAGGATTGAGGATTGAGGATTGAGGATTGAGGATTGAGGATTGAAGACTGAGGATTGGGGATTGAGGATTGAAGATTGAGGATTGAGGATTGAGGATTGCGGATTGAGGATTGAGGATTGAAAATACAATATTGAGAATTGAAGACTGAGAATTGAGGATTGAGGATTGAACATTGAGGACTGAGTGTTGAGGCTTGAGTGATGAGAAATGATGTTTGTGGATAGAGATTTGAAGATTGCAGAGAGTATTGAGTATTGAAAACTGTGAATTGAGGATATTCTATTGAGGATTGAGATTTGACAACTGATTGTTGAGGACGGAGGGCTGAAGATAGAGGATTCAGCATTGAGTATTCAGAATTGAGGTTTGAGGACTGAGGTTTGAGGATTAAAGGTTGAGTATTGAGGATTGAAGATTGCAGATTGAGAATTGGGTATTGAAAACTGTGAATTGAGGATATTCTATTGAGGATTGAGGATTGACAATTGATTTTTGAGGACTGAGGTCTGAAGATTGAGGATTCAGGATTGAGGACTCGGGATTGATGTTTGAGGACTGAGGATTGAGGGTTGAGGACTGGGGATTGAGGATAGAAAATTGAGGATTAAGGATTGAGGATTGGGGATTGAGGATCTAGGATTAGAAACTGATTATTGAGGATTGAGGATTGAGTATTGAGGATTGAGAATTGAGAATTGAGAATTGAGGATGAGTACTGGGGGCTGAGGATTGATGTTTGAGGAATGAGGATTCAGGATTGAGGATTGAGGGTTTAGGATTGAGGATTGAGGATTGAGGATTCAGTATTGAAGATTGAGTACTGATGACTGAGGATTGAGGATTGAGGTTTGAGGATTGAGGATTGAGAATTGAGTTTTGAGGATTGAGGATTGAAGATTGAGGATTGGGTATTGAGGATTGCAGAATGAGGATTGAGGATTGAGGATTGAGGATTGAAGGTTGAGTATTGAGGATTGAAGATTGAGGATTGAGGATTGGGGATTAAGGATTGAGGATTGGGTATTGAGGATTGAGTATTGAGGATTGAGAATTGAGGGTTGAGGATTGAAGATTGAGTATTGATTATTGAAGACTGAAGATTGAGGATTGAGGATTGAAGATTGAGGACTGAGTGTTGATGGTTGAGTGATGAGAATTGGTGTTTGTGGATTGAGATTTGAAGATTGACGAATGGGGACTCAGTATTGAAAACTGTGAATTGAGGATATTCTATTGAGGATTGAGGATTGGCAATCGATTTTTGAGGACTGAGGTCTGAAGATTGAGGATTCAGGATTGAGGACTCGGGATTGAGGTTTGAGGACAGAGGATTGAGGGTTGAGGACTGGGGATTGAGGATTGAAGATTGAGGATTAAGGATTGAGGATTGGGGATTGAGGATCTAGGATTGGAGATTGATTATTGAGTATTGAGGATTGAGTATTGAGGATTGAGAATTGAGAATTGAGGATGAGTACTGGGGGTTGTGGATTGAGGTTTGAGGAATGAGGATTCAGGATTGAGGATTGAGGATTGAGGATTGAGGATTGAGGATTGAGGATTCAGTACTGAAGATTGAGTATTGATGACTGAGGATTGAGGATTGAGGTTTGAGGATTGAGGATTGAGAATTGAGGATTGAGGATTGAGGATTGAGGATTGAAGATTGAGTATTGAGGATTGAAGATTGAAGATCGAGGATTGGGGATTAAGGATTGAGTATTGGGGATTGAGGATTGAGTATTGAGGATTTAGAATTGAGGGTTGAGTGTTGAAGATTGAGTGTTGAGTATTGAATATTGAGGATTGAGGATTGAGGATTGAAGATTGAGGACCGAGTGTTGAGGGTTGAGTGATGAGAATTGATGTTTGTGGATTGAGATTTGAAGATTGAAGAATGGGGACTGAGTATTGAAAACTGTGAAATGAGGATATTCTTTTGAGGATTGAGGATTGACAATTGATTTTTGTGGACTGAGGTCTGAAGATTGAGGATTCAGGATTGAGGACTCGGGATTGAGGATGAGTACTGAGGATTGAGGATTGAGGTTTGAGGAATGAGGATTCAGGATTGAGGATTGAGGATTGAGGATTGAGGATTGAGCATTGAGGATTCAGTACTGAAGATTGAGTATTGATGACTGAGGATTGAGGATTGAGGTTTGAGGATTGAGGATTGAGAATTGAGGATTGAGGATCGAGGATTGAGGATTGAGGATTGGAGATTGAGTATTGAGCATTGAAGATTGAGGATTGAGGATTGGGGATTAAGGACTGAGGATTGGGTATTGAGGATTGAGTATTGAGGATTGAGAATTGAGGGTTGAGGATTGAAGATTGATTATTGACGATTCAAGATTGAGGATTGAGGATTGAGGATTGAGAATTGAGAACTGAGGATGAGGACTGAGGTTTGAGGATTGAGGTTTGATGAACGAGGATTGTGGATTGAGGATTGAGGACTGTGGGTTGACGATTGAGTATTGATGATTGAGGATTGATGACAGAGGATTGAGGATTGAGGCTTGAGGATTGAGAATTGAGGATTGAGGACTGAGGCTTGAGGATTCAGTACTGAAGATTGAGTATTGATGACTGAGGATTGAGGATTGAGGTTTGAGGATTGAGGATTGAGAATTGAGGATTGAGGATCGAGGATTGAGGATTGAGGATTGGAGATTGAGTATTGAGCATTGAAGATTGAGGATTGAGGATTGGGGATTAAGGAGTGAGGATTGGGTATAGAGGATTGAGTATTGAGGATTGAGAATTGAGGGTTGAGGATTGAAGATTGATTATTGACGATTCAAGATTGAGGATTGAGGATTGAGGATTGAGAATTGAGAACTGAGGATGAGGACTGAGGTTTGAGGATTGAGGTTTGAGGAACGAGGATTGTGGATTGAGGATTGAGGACTGTGGGTTGACGATTGAGTATTGATGATTGAGGATTGATGACAGCGGATTGAGGATTGAGGATTGAGGATTGAGAATTGAGGATTGAGGACTGAGGCTTGAGGACTGAGGATTGAGGATTAAGGATTGAGAATAGCGGATTGAGGATCTAGGATTGGAGATTGATTATTGACGATTCAAGATTGAGGGTTGAGGATTGAGGATTGAGGCTTGAGGATTGAGGATTGATGATTGAGTATTGAGGATTGAAGATTGAGGATTGAGTATTGAGGATTGAGGATTGAGGACTGAGGATTGAGGATTGAAGATTGAGTATTGAGGATTGAAGATTGAAGATCGAGGATTGGGGATTAAGGATTGAGTATTGGGGATTGAGGATTGAGTATTGAGGATTGAGAATTGAGGGTTGAGTGTTGAAGATTGAGTGTCGAGTATTGAATATTGAGGATAGCGGATTGAGGATCTAGGATTGGAGATTGATTATTGACGATTCAAGATTGAGGGTTGAGGATTGAGGATTGAGGCTTGAGGATTGAGGATTGATGATTGAGTATTGAGGATTGAAGATTGAGGATTGAGTATTGAGGATTGAGTATTGAGGATTGAGGATTGAGGATTGAGGATTGAGGATTGAAGACTGAGGATTGGGGACTGAGTGTTGAGTGTTTAGTGATGAGAATTGATGTTTGTGGATAGAGATTTGAAGATTGCAGATTGAGTATTGGGTATTGAAAACTGTGAATTGAGGATATTCTATTGAGGATTGAGGATTGACTACTGATTGTTGAGGACTCAGATCTGAAGATTGAGGATTCAGGATTGAGGATTCGGGATTGATGTTTGAGGACTGAGGGTTGAGTATTGATGTTTGAGGTCTGAGGATTGAGGTTTGGCGATTGAGAATTGAGGATTGAGGATTGAGGATTGAAGATTGAGGATTGGGTATCGAGGATTGAAGATTGAGGATTGACGATTGAGGATTGAGGATTGAAGATTGCAGATTGAGTATTGAGGAATGAAGATTGAGGATTGAGGATTGAGGCTTGAGGGTTGAAGATTGAGGACTGAGTGTTGAGGGTTGAGTGTGGAGAATTGATGTTTGTGGATTGAGATATGAAGGTTGACGGATGGGGATTAAGTATTGAAAACTGTGAATTGAGGATATTGTATTGAGGATTGAGGACTGACAGTTGATTGTTGTGGACTGAGGGCTGAAGGCTGAGGATTCAGGATTGAGTATTCGGGATTGAGGTTTGAGGACTGAGGATTGAGGGTTGAGGATTGAGGATTGAGGATTGACGCTTGAGGATTGAGCACTGAGGCATGAGGATTGAGGATTGAGCATCGGGGATTGAAGGTTGAGGACAGGGGATTGAGGATTGAAGATTGAGGATTAAGGATTGAGGATTGGGGATTGAGGATCTAGGATTGGAGATTGATTATTGTGGATTCAAGATTGAGGATTGAGGATTGAGGATTGAGAATTGAGAACTGAGGATGAGGACTGAGGTTTGAGGATTGAGGTTTGAGGAACGAGGATTGAGGATTGAGGATTGAGGACTGTGGATTGACGATTGAGTATTGAAGATTGAGGATTGATGACAGAGGATTGAGGATTGAGGATTGAGGATTGAGGATTCAGGACTGAGGCTTGAGGACTGAGTGTTGAGGATTAAGGATTGAGGATTTGGGATTGAGGATCTAGGATTGGAGATTGAGCATTGAGGATTGAAGACTGAGGATTGAGGATTGAGGATTGAGGATGGAGGATTGAGGATTGAAGATTGAATATTGATGATTGAAGGTTGAGGATTGAGGATTGAGGATTGAGGACTGAGGATTGAAGTTTGATTATTGAGGATTGAAGATTGAGGATTGAGGATTGAGGATTGAGGATTGAATATTAAGGATTGGGGACTGAGGATTGAAGATTGAGGATTGAGGATTGAGGATCGAGGATTGAGGATTGAGGATTGAAGTTTCAGTATTGAGGATTGAAGATTGAGGATTGAGGACTGAAAATTGCAGATTGAGTATTGAGTATTGAAAACTGTGAATTGAGGATATTCTATTGAGGATTGAGGGTTGACAACTGATTGTTGAGGACTCAGGACTGAAGATTGAGGATTCAGGATTGAGGATACAGCACTCAGGTTTGAGGACTGAGGGTTGAGGATTGAGGACTGAGGATTGAGGATTGAGGATTGAAGATTAAGGATTGGGTATTGAGTATTGAACATTGAGGGTAGAGGATTGAGGATTGAGGATTGAGCATTGAGAATTGAAGATTGAATATTGATGATTGAGGATTGAGGATTGAGGATTGAGGATTGAAGATTGAGTATTGATTATTGAAGATTGAGGATTGAGTATTGAGGGTTGAGGATTGAGGTCGAGGACTGACGGTTGAGGATTGAGGTTTGAGGATTGAGGATTGAGGAACGAGGATTGAGGATTGAGGACTGAGGATTGACGATTGAGTATTGAAGATTGAGGATTGATGACTGAGGATTGAGGATTGAGGATTGAGGATTGAGGATTGAGGATTGATGACTGAGGCTAGAGGATTGAGGATTGAGGATTGAGGATTGAGGATTGAGGATTGAAGACTGAGGATTGGGGATTGAGGATTGAAGATTGAGGATTGAGGATTGAGGATTGCGGATTGAGGATTGAGGATTGAAAATACAATATTGAGAATTGAAGACTGAGAATTGAGGATTGAGGATTGAACATTGAGGACTGAGTGTTGAGGCTTGAGTGATGAGAAATGATGTTTGTGGATAGAGATTTGAAGATTGCAGAGAGTATTGAGTATTGAAAACTGTGAATTGAGGATATTCTATTGAGGATTGAGATTTGACAACTGATTGTTGAGGACGGAGGGCTGAAGATAGAGGATTCAGCATTGAGTATTCAGAATTGAGGTTTGAGGACTGAGGTTTGAGGATTAAAGGTTGAGTATTGAGGATTGAAGATTGCAGATTGAGAATTGAGTATTGAAAACTGTGAATTGAGGATATTCTATTGAGGATTGAGGATTGACAATTGATTTTTGAGGACTGAGGTCTGAAGATTGAGGATTCAGGATTGAGGACTCGGGATTGAGGGTTGAGGACTGGGGATTGAGGATTGAAAATTGAGGATTAAGGATTGAGGATTGGGGATTGAGGATCTAGGATTAGAAACTGATTATTGAGGATTGAGGATTGAGTATTGAGGATTGAGAATTGAGAATTGAGAATTGAGGATGAGTACTGGGGGCTGAGGATTGATGTTTGAGGAATGAGGATTCAGGATTGAGGATTGAGGGTTTGGGATTGAGGATTGAGGATTGAGGATTCAGTATTGAAGATTGAGTACTGATGACTGAGGATTGAGGATTGAGGTTTGAGGATTGAGGATTGAGAATTGAGTTTTGAGGATTGAGGATTGAAGATTGAGGATTGGGTATTGAGGATTGCAGAATGAGGATTGAGGATTGAGGATTGAGGATTGAAGGTTGAGTATTGAGGATTGAAGATTGAGGATTGAGGATTGGGGATTAAGGATTGAGGATTGGGTATTGAGGATTGAGTATTGAGGATTGAGAATTGAGTGTTGAGGATTGAAGATTGAGTATTGATTATTGAAGGCTGAGGATTGAGGATTGAGGATTGAAGATTGAGGACTGAGTGTTGATGGTTGAGTGATGAGAATTGGTGTTTGTGGATTGAGATTTGAAGATTGACGAATGGGGACTCAGTATTGAAAACTGTGAATTGAGGATATTCTATTGAGGATTGAGGATTGACAATCGATTTTTGAGGACTGAGGTCTGAAGATTGAGGATTCAGGATTGAGGACTCGGGATTGAGGTTTGAGGACTGAGGATTGAGGGTTGAGGACTGGGGATTGAGGATTGAAGATTGAGGATTAAGGATTGAGGATTGGGGATTGAGGATCTAGGATTGGAGATTGATTATTGAGTATTGAGGATTGAGTATTGAGGATTGAGAATTGAGAATTGAGGATGAGTACTGGGGGTTGTGGATTGAGGTTTGAGGAATGAGGATTCAGGATTGAGGATTGAGGATTGAGGATTGAGGATTGAGGATTGAGGATTCAGTACTGAAGATTGAGTATTGATGACTGAGGATTGAGGATTGAGGTTTGAGGATTGAGGATTGAGAATTGAGGATTGAGGATTGAGGATTGAGGATTGAAGATTGAGTATTGAGGATTGAAGATTGAAGATCGAGGATTGGGGATTAAGGATTGAGTATTGGGGATTGAGGATTGAGTATTGAGGATTGAGAATTGAGGGTTGAGTGTTGAAGATTGAGTGTTGAGTATTGAATATTGAGGATTGAGGATTGAGGATTGAAGATTGAGGACCGAGTGTTGAGGGTTGAGTGATGAGAATTGATGTTTGTGGATTGAGATTTGAAGATTGAAGAATGGGGACTGAGTATTGAAAACTGTGAAATGAGGATATTCTTTTGAGGATTGAGGATTGACAATTGATTTTTGTGGACTGGGGTCTGAGGATTGAGGATTCAGGATTGAGGACTCGGGATTGAGGATGAGTACTGAGGATTGAGGATTGAGGTTTGAGGAATGAGGATTCAGGATTGAGGTTTGAGGATTGAGGATTGAGAATTGAGGATTGAGGATCGAGGATTGAGGATTGAGGATTGGAGATTGAGTATTGAGCATTGAAGATTGAGGATTGAGGATTGGGGATTAAGGACTGAGGATTGGGTATTGAGGATTGAGTATTGAGGATTGAGAATTGAGGGTTGAGGATTGAAGATTGATTATTGACGATTCAAGATTGAGGATTGAGGATTGAGGATTGAGAATTGAGAACTGAGGATGAGGACTGAGGTTTGAGGATTGAGGTTTGACGAACGAGGGTTGTGGATTGAGGATTGAGGACTGTGGGTTGACGATTGAGTATTGATGATTGAGGATTGATGACAGAGTATTGAGGATTGAGGCTTGAGGATTGAGAATTGAGGATTGAGGACTGAGGCTTGAGGACTGAGGATTGAGGATTAAGGATTGAGGATAGCGGATTGAGGATCTAGGATTGGAGATTGATTATTGACGATTCAAGATTGAGGGTTGAGGATTGAGGATTGAGGCTTGAGGATTCAAGATTGATGATTGAGTATTGAGGATTGAAGATTGAGGATTGAGTATTGAGGATTGAGGATTGAGGATTGAGGATTGAGGATTGAAGATTGAGTATTGAGGATTGAAGATTGAAGATCGAGGATTGGGGATTAAGGATTGAGTATTGGGGATTGAGGATTGAGTATTGAGGATTGAGAATTGAGGGTTGAGTGTTGAAGATTGAGTGTTGAGTATTGAATATTGAGGATAGCGGATTGAGGATCTAGGATTGGAGATTGATTATTGACGATTCAAGATTGAGGGTTGAGGATTGAGGATTGAGGCTTGAGGATTGAGGATTGATGATTGAGTATTGAGGATTGAAGATTGAGGATTGAGTATTGAGGATTGAGGATTGAGGATTGAGGATTGAGGATTGAGGATTGAGGATTGAAGACTGAGGATTGGGGACTGAGTGTTGAGTGTTTAGTGATGAGAATTGATGTTTGTGGATAGAGGTTCGAAGTTTGCAGATTGAGTATTGAGTATTGAAAACTGTGAATTTAGGATATTCTAATGAGGACTGAGGATTGACAACAGATTGTTGAGGACTGTGGGCCGAAGATTGAGGATTCAGGATTGAGGATTCAGAATTGAAGTTTGAGGACTGAGGATTGAGGATTGAAGATTGAGTATAGACGATTGAAGATTGAGGATTGATGATTGAGGACTGAAGGTTGAAGATTGGGTATTGAGGATTGAAGAATGAGGATTGAGTATTGAGGATTGAAGATTGAGGATTGAGGATTGAGGATTGAGGATGGAGGATGAGGGCAGAGGGTTGAGGATTCAGGTTTGAGTATTGAACCCTGGGAATTCAGGATATTCTATTAAGTATTGAGAATTGAGGATTGATGGTTGAGTATTGAGGACAGAGGATTGAGGGTTGTAGATTGAGTATTGAGGATTCAGAATTGAGGTTTGAGGACTTAGGATTGAGGATTGAAGATTGAGTATTGAGGATTGAAGGTTGAGGATTGAGGATTGAGGACTGAGGATTGAGGATGCGTTCTGGGGGTTGAGGATTGAGGTTTGAGGTCTGAGGACTGAGGATTGAGGATTTGGGATTGAGGATCTAGGATTGGAGATTGAGCATTGAGGATTGAAGACTGAGGATTGAGGATTGAGGATTGAGGATGGAGGATTGAGGATTGAAGATTGAGTATTGAGGAGTGAAGATTGAGGATTGAGGATTGAGGATTGAGGATTGAGGATTGAGGATTCAGGATTGAAGACTGAGGGTTGGGGATTGGGGATTGAATATTGAGAATTGAGGATTGAGGATTGCGGACTGAGGATTGAGGATTGAAAATACAGTATTGAGAAATGAAGATTGAGAATTGAGGATTGAGGATTGAACATTGAGGACTGAGTGTTGAGGGTTGAGTGATGTGAATTGATGTTTGTGGATAGAGATTTGAAGATTGCAGATTGAGTATTGAGTATTGAAAACTGTGAATTGAGGATATTCTATTGAGGATTGAGGATTGCCAACCGATTGTTGAGGACTCAGGGCTGAAGATTGAGGATTCAGCATTGAGGATTCAGAATTGAGGTTTGAGGACTGAGGTTTGAGGATTGAAGATTGAGTATTGAGGATTGAAGATTGCAGATTGAGTATTGAGTATTGAAAACTGTAAATTGAGGATATTCTATTGAGGATTGAGGATTGACAATTGATTTTTGAGGACTGAGGTCTGAAGATTGTGGATTCAGGATTGAGGATTGGGGATTGAGGATCTAGGATTGCAGAATGAGGATTGAGGATTGAGGATTGAGGATTGAAGGTTGAGTATTGAGGATTGAAGATTGAGGATTGAGGATTGGGGATTAAGGATTGAGGACTGGGTATTGAGGATTCAGTATTGAGGATTGAGAATTGAGGGTTGGGGATTGAGAATTGAGGATTGAGGATTGAAGATTGAGTATTGAGGATTGAATATTGAGGATTGAGGATTGAGGATTGAGGATTGAGGATTGAGGATTGAGGATTGAGGATTGAGGATTGAGTATTGAGGATTGAGGATTGAGGATTGAACATTGAGGACTGACTGTTGAAGGTTGAGTGCTGCGAATTGATGTTTGTGGATAGAGATTTGAAGGTTGCAGATCAAGTATTGAGTATTGAAAACTGTGAATTGAGGATATTCTATTGAGGATTGAGGATTGACAACTGATTGTTGAGGACTGAGGGCTGAAGATGGAGGATTCAGGATTGAGGATTCAGAATTGATGTTTGTGGACTGAGGATTGAGGGTTGAAGGTTGAGTATTGAGGATTGAAGATTGAGGATTGAGGATTGAAGATTGAGGATTGAGGATTGAGGATTGAGGATTGAGGATTGAAGATTGAGGATTGGGGACTGAGTGATGAGGGTTGAGTGATGAGAATTGATGTTTGTGGATAGAGATTTGAAGATTGCAGATTGAGCATTGAGTATTGAAAACTGTGAATTGAGGATATTCTATTGAGGATTGAGGATTGACAACTGATTCTTGAGGACTCAGGGCTGAAGATTGAGGATTCAGTATTGAGGATCCAGAATTGAGGTTTGAGGACTGAGGTTTGAGGATTGAAGATTGAGTATTGAGGAGTGAAGGTTGCAGATTGAGTATTGAGTACTGAAAACTGTGAATTGAGGATATTCTATTGAGGATTGAGGATTGACAACTGATTGTTGAGGACTGAGGTCTGAAGATTGAGGATTCAGTATTGAGGATTCAGAATTGAGGTTTGAGTACTGAGGATTGAGGGTTGAAGATTGAGTATTGAGGATTGAAGGTTGAGGATTGAGGATTGAGGATTGTGGATTGAGGATTGAGGATGAGGTCTGAGGGTTGAGGATTGAGGATTGAGGATTGAGGATTGAAGATTGAGGATTGGGGACTGAGTGTTGAGGGTTGAGTGATGAGATTTAATGTTTGTGGATAGCGATTTGAAGATTGCAGATTGAGTATTGGGTATTGAAAACTGTGAATTGAGGATATTCTATTGAGGATTCAGGATTGACTACTGATTGTTGAGGACTCAGAGCTGAAGATTGAGGATTCAGGATTGAGGATTCGGGATTGATGTTTGAGGACTGAGGATTGAGGATTGACGATTGAGTATTGAAGATTGAGGATTGATGACACAGGATTGAGGATTGAGGATTGAGGATTGAGGATTCAGGACTGAGGCTTGAGGACTGAGGGTTGAGGATTAAGGATTGAGGATTTGGGATTGAGGATCTAGGATTGGAGATTGAGCATTGAGGATTGAAGACTGAGGATTGAGGATTGAGGATTGAGGATGGAGGATTGGGGATTGAAGATTGAGTATTGAGGAGTGAAGATTGAGGATTGAGGATTGAGGATTGAGGATTGAGGATTGAGGATTCATGATT
The DNA here is from genome assembly GCF_051401765.1 of Calliopsis andreniformis. NCBI lineage: Eukaryota > Metazoa > Arthropoda > Insecta > Hymenoptera > Andrenidae > Calliopsis > Calliopsis andreniformis. The sequence goes on along the minus strand of NW_027480450.1, from coordinate 4,788,816 downwards.
GAAGACTGAGGGTTGGGGATTGGGGATTGAATATTGAGAATTGAGGATTGAGGATTGCGGACTGAGGATTGAGGATTGAAAATACAGTATTGAGAAATGAAGATTGAGAATTGAGGATTGAGGATTGAACATTGAGGACTGAGTGTTGAGGGTTGAGTGATGTGAATTGATGTTTGTTGATAGAGATTTGAAGATTGCAGATTGAGTATTGAGTATTGAAAACTGTGAATTGAGGATATTCTATTGAGGATTGAGGATTGCCAACCGATTGTTGAGGACTCAGGGCTGAAGATTGAGGATTCAGCATTGAGGATTCAGAATTGAGGTTTGAGGACTGAGGTTTGAGGATTGAAGATTGAGTATTGAGGATTGAAGATTGCAGATTGAGTATTGAGTATTGAAAACTGTAAATTGAGGATATTCTATTGAGGATTGAGGATTGACAATTGATTTTTGAGGACTGAGGTCTGAAGATTGTGGATTCAGGATTGAGGATTGGGGATTGAGGATCTAGGATTGCAGAATGAGGATTGAGGATTGAGGATTGAGGATTGAAGGTTGAGTATTGAGGATTGAAGATTGAGGATTGAGGATTGGGGATTAAGGATTGAGGACTGGGTATTGAGGATTCAGTATTGAGGATTGAGAATTGAGGGTTGGGGATTGAGAATTGAGGATTGAGGATTGAAGATTGAGTATTGAGGATTGAATATTGAGGATTGAGGATTGAGGATTGAGGATTGAGGATTGAGGATTGAGGATTGAGGATTGAGGATTGAGTATTGAGGATTGAGGATTGAGGATTGAGGATTGAGGATTGAAGATTCAGTACTGAGGACTGAAGATTGAGAATTGAGGATTGACGATTGAACATTGAGGACTGAGTGTTGAGGGTTGAGTGATGAGAGTAGATGTTCGTGGATAGAGATTTGAAGATTGCAGATTGAGTATTGAGCATTGAAAACTGTGAATTCAGGATATTCTATTGCGGATTGAGGATTGACAACTGATTGTTGAGGACTGAGGTCTGAAGATTGAGGATTCAGTATTGAGAATTCATAATTGAGGTTTGAGGACTGAGGATTGAGGATTGAAGATTGAGTATTGAGGATTGAAGATTGAATATTGATGATTGAAGGTTGAGGATTGAGGATTGAGGATTGAGGACTGAGGATTGAAGTTTGAGTATTGAGGATTGAAGATTGAGGATTGAGGATTGAGGATTGAGGATTGAATATTAAGGATTGGGGACTGAGGATTGAAGATTGAGTATTGAGGATTGAGGATCGAGGATTGAGGATTGAGGATTGAAGTTTCAGTATTGAGGATTGAAGATTGAGGATTGAGGATTGAGGATTGAGGATTGAGGTTTGAGGATTGAGAATTGAGAATTGAGGATTGAGGATTGAGGATTGAAGATTGAGGATTGGGTGTTGAGGTTTGCAGAATGAGGATTGAGGATTGAGGATTGAGGATTGGAGATTGAGTATTGAGCACTGAAGATTGAGGATTGAGGATTGGGGATCATGGATTGAGGATTGGGTATTCAGGATTGAGTATTGAGGATTGAGAATTGAGGGTTGATGATTGAAGATTGAGTATTGAGTATTGAAGATTGAGGATTGAGGATTCAGGATTGAAGATTGCGGACTGAGTGTTGATGGTTGAGTGATCAGAATTGGTGTTTGTGGTTTGAGATTTGAAGATTGATGAATGGGGACTCAGTATTGAAAACTGTGAATTGAGGATATTCTTTTGAGGATTGAGGATTGACAATTGATTTTTGAGGACTGAGGTCTGAAGATTGAGGATTCAGGATTCAGGACTCGGGATTGAGGTTTGTGGACTGAGGATTGAGGGCTGAGGACTGGGGATTGAGGATTGAAGATTGAGGATTGAGGATTGAACATTGAGGACTGAGTGTTGAAGGTTGAGTGATGAGAGTTGATGTTTGTGGATAGAGATTCGAAGATTGCAGATTGAGTGTTGAGTATTGAAAACTGTGATTTGAGGATATTCTATTGAGAATTGAGGATTGACAATTGATTTTTGAGGACTGAGGTCTGAAGATTGAGGATTCAGGATTCAGGACTCGGGATTGAGGTTTGTGGACTGAGGATTGAGGGTTGAGGATTAGGGATTGAGTATTGAGGATTGAAGATTGAGGGTTGAGGATTGAAGATTGAGGATTGAGGATTGAGGATTGAGGATTCAGGATTGAGTGTTGAGGATTGAAGATTGAGTATTGAGGATTGAGGATTGAGGATTGAGGATTTAGGATTGAGGATTGAGGATTGAAGATTGAGGATTGAGGATTGAGGATTGAGGATTGAGAATTGAGGATTGAGGATTGAGGATTGAAGATTGAGGATTGGGTACTGAGGATTGAAGAATGAGGGTCGAGGATTGAGGATTGAGGATTGAGGATTGAAGATTGAGTTTTCAGAATTGAAGATTGACGATTGAGGATTGAGGATTGAGGATTGAGAATTGAGGATTGAGGATTGAAGATTGAGTATTGAGGATTGAAGATTGAGGATTGAGGATTTAGGATTGAGGATTGTGGATTGAGGATTGAAGATTGAGGAATGAGGATTGAAGATTGAGGATTGGGTATTGAGGATTGCAGAATGAGGATTGAGGGTTGAGGACTGAGGATTGAAGATTGAGTATTGAGGATTGAAGATTGAGGATTGAGGATTGGGGATTAAGGATTGAAGATTGGGTATTGAGGATTGAGTATTGAGGATTGAGAATTGAGGGTTGAGGATTGAAGATTGAGTATTGAGTATTGAAGATTGAGGATTGAGTATTCAGGATTGAAGATTGCGGACTGAGTGTTGATGGTTGAGTGATCAGAATTGGTGTTTGTGGTTTGAGATTTGAAGATTGATGAATGGGGACTCAGTATTGAAAACTGTGAATTGAGGATATTCTTTTGAGGATTGAGGATTGACAATTGATTTTTGAGGACTGAGGTCTGAAGATTGAGGATTCAGGATTCAGGACTCGGGATTGAGGTTTGTGGACTGAGGATTGAGGGCTGAGGACTGGGGATTGAGGATTGAAGATTGAGGATTGAGGATTGAACATTGAGGACTGAGTGTTGAAGGTTGAGTGATGAGAATTGATGTTTGTGGATAGAGATTCGAAGATTGCAGATTGAGTGTTGAGTATTGAAAACTGTGATTTGAGGATATTCTATTGAGAATTGAGGATTGACAATTGATTTTTGAGGACTGAGGTCTGAAGATTGAGGATTCAGGATTCAGGACACGGGATTGAGGTTTGTGGACTGAGGATTGAGGGTTGAGGATTAGGGATTGAGTATTGAGGATTGAAGATTGAGGGTTGAGGATTGAAGATTGAGGATTGAGGATTGAGGATTGAGGATTCAGGATTGAGTGTTGAGGATTGAAGATTGAGTATTGAGGATTGAGGATTGAGGATTGAGGATTTAGGATTGAGGATTGAGGATTGAAGATTGAGGATTGAGGATTGAGGATTGAGGATTGAGAATTGAGGATTGAGGATTGAGGATTGAAGATTGAGGATTGGGTACTGAGGATTGAAGAATGAGGGTCGAGGATTGAGGATTGAGGATTGAGGATTGAAGATTGAGTTTTCAGAATTGAAGATTGACGATTGAGGATTGAGGATTGAGGATTGAGAATTGAGGATTGAGGATTGAAGATTGAGTATTGAGGATTGAAGATTGAGGATTGAGGATTTAGGATTGAGGATTGTGGATTGAGGATTGAAGATTGAGGAATGAGGATTGAGTATTGAGGATTGAGGATTGAGGATTGAGGATTGAGGATTGAAGGTTCAGTACCGATAATTGAAGATTGAGAATTGAGGATTGAGGATTGAACATTGAAGACTGAGTGTTGAGGGTTGAGTGATGAGAATAGATGTTTGTTGATAGGGATTTGAAGATTGCAGATTGAGTATTGAGTATTGAAAACTGTGAATTGAGGATATTCTATTGAGGATTGAGGATTGACAACTGATTCTTGAGGACTCAGGGCTGAAGATTGAGGATTCAGTATTGAGGATCCAGAATTGAGGTTTGAGGACTGAGGTTTGAGGATTGAAGATTGAGTATTGAGGAGTGAAGATTGCAGATTGAGTATTGAGTATTGAAAACTGTGAATTGAGGATATTCTATTGAGGATTGAGGATTGGCAATTGATTTTTGAGGACTGAGGTCTGAAGATTGAGGATTCAGGATTCAGGACTCGGGATTGAGGTTTGAGGACTGAGGATTGAGAGTTGAGGACTGGGGATTGAGGATTGAGGATTCAGTATTGAAGATTGAGTATTGCTGACTGAGGATTGAGGATTGAGGTTTGAGGATTGAGGATTGAGAATTGAGGATTGAGGATTGAGGATTGAAGATTGAGGATTGGGTATTGAGGTTTGCAGAATGAGGATTGAGGATTGAGGATTCAGGATTGGAGATTGAGTATCGAGCACTGAAGATTGAGGATTGATGATTGGGGATTAAGGATTGAGGATTGGGTATTGAGGATTGAGAATTGAGGATTGAGATTTGAGGGTTTAGGATTGAAGATTGAGTATTGAGTATTGAAGATTGAGGATTGAGGATTGAGGATTGAATATTGAGGACTGAGTGTTGACTGTTGAGTGATGAGAATTGGTGTTTGTGGATTGAGATTTGAAGATTGAAGAGTGGTGACTCAGTATTGAAAACTGTGAATTGAGGATATTCTATTGAGGATTGAGGATTGACAACTGATTGTTGAGGACAGAGGTCTGAAGATTGAGGATTCAGTATTGAGGATTCAGAATTGAGGTTTGAGTACTGAGGATTGAGGGTTGAAGATTGAGTATTGAGGATTGAAGGTTGAGGATTGAGGATTGAGGATTGTGGATTGAGGATTGAGGATGAGGTCTGAGGGTTGAGGATTGAGGATTGAGGATTGAGGATTGAAGATTGAGGATTGGGGACTGAGTGTTGAGGGTTGAGTGATGAGATTTGATGTTTGTGGATAGAGATTTGAAGATTGCAGATTGAGTATTGGGTATTGAAAACTGTGAATTGAGGATATTCTATTGAGGATTGAGGATTGACTACTGATTGTTGAGGACTCAGAGCTGAAGGTTGAGGATTCAGGATTGAGGATTCGGGATTGATGTTTGAGGACTGACGATTGAGGATTGAGGATTGAGGATTGAGGATTGAAGATTGAAGATTGAGGATTGGGTACTGAGCATTGAAAATTCAGGATTGAGGATTGAGGATTGAGGATTGAGTGTTGAGGATTGAGGATTGAAGATTGAATATTGATGATTGAAGATTGAGGATTGAGGATTGAGTGTTGTGGATTGTGGACGAGGACTGAGGGTTGAGTATTGATGTTTGAGGTCTGAGGATTGAGGTTTGGCGATTGAGAATTGAGGATTGAGGATTGAGGATTGAAGATTGAGGATTGGGTATCGAGGATTGAAGATTGAGGATTGATGATTGAGGATTGAGGATTGAAGATTGAGGATTGAGCACTGAGGCATGAGGATTGAGGTTTGAGCATCGAGGATTGAAGGTTGAGGACTGGGGATTGAGGATTGAAGATTGAGGATTAAGGATTGAGGATTGGGGATTGAGGATCTAGGATTGGAGATTGATTATTGAGGATTCAAGATTGAGGATTGAGGATTGAGGATTGAGAATTGAGAACTGAGGATGAGGACTGAGGGTTGAGGTTTGAGGCTTGAGGAACGAGGAGTGAGGATTGAGGATTGAGGACTGAGGATTGACGATTGAGTATTGAAGATTGAGGATTGATGACTGAGGATTGAGCACTGAGGCATGAGGATTGAGGTTTGAGCATCGAGGATTGAAGGTTGAGGACTGGGGATTGAGGATTGAAGATTGAGGATTAAGGATTGAGGATTGGGGATTGAGGATCTAGGATTGGAGATTGATTATTGAGGATTCAAGATTGAGGATTGAGGATTGAGGATTGAGAATTGAGAACTGAGGATGAGGACTGAGGGTTGAGGTTTGAGGCTTGAGGAACGAGGAGTGAGGATTGAGGATTGAGGACTGAGGATTGACGATTGAGTATTGAAGATTGAGGATTGATGACTGAGGATTGAGTATTGAGGATTGAGGATTGGGGATTGAGGATCTAGGATTGGAGATTGATTATTGAGGATTCAAGATTGAATATTGAGAATTGAGGGTTGAGGATTGAAGATTGAGTATTGAGTATTGAAGATTGAGGACTGGGGATTGAGGATTGAAGATTGAGGATTGAGGATTGAACATTGAGGACTGAGTGTTGAAGGTTGAGTGATGAGAATTGATGTTTGTGGATAGAGATTCGAAGATTGCAGATTGAGTGTTGAGTATTCAAAACTGTGATTTGAGGATATTCTATTGAGGATTGAGGATTGACAATTGATTTTTGAGGACTGAGGTCTGAAGATTGTGGATTCAGGATTCAGGACTCGGGATTGAGGTTGTGGACTGAGGATTGAGGGTTGAGGATTGGGGATTGAGTATTGAGGATTGAAGATTGAGGGTTGAGGATTGAAGATTGAGGATTGAGGATTGAGGATTGAGGATTGAAGATTGAGTATTGAGGATTGAAGATTGAGGATTGAGGATTTAGGATTGAGGATTGAGGATTGAAGATTGAGGATTGAGGATTGAGGATTGAGGATTGAGAATTGAGGATTGAGGATTGAGGATTGAAGATTGAGGATTGGGTATTGAGGATTGAAGAATGAGGGTCGAGGATTGAGGATTGAGGATTGAAGATTGAGTATTGAGAATTGAAGATTGACGATTGAGGATTGAGGATTGAGGATTGAGAATTGAGGATTGAGGATTGAAGATTGAGTATTGAGGATTGAAGATTGAGGATTGAGGATTTAGGATTGAGGATTGAGGATTGAGGATTGAAGATTGAGGAATGAGGATTGAGCATTGAGGATTGAGGATTGAGGATTGAAGGTTCAGTACTGAGGATTGAAGATTGAGAATTGAGGATTGAGGATTGAACATTGAAGACTGAGTGTTGAGGGTTGAGTGATGAGAATAGATGTTTGTTGATAGGGATTTGAAGATTGCAGATTGAGTATTGAGCATTGAAAGCTGTGAATTGAGGATATTCTATTGAGGATTGAGGATTGGCAACTGATTGTTGAGGACTGAGGGCTGAAGATTGAGGATTCAGCATTGAGGATTCATAATTGAGGTTTGAGGACTGAGGATTGAGGATTGAAGATTGAGTATTGAGGATTGAAGGTTGCAGATTGAGTATTGAGTGTAGAAAACTGTGAATTGAGGTTATTCTATTGAGGATGGAGGATTGGCAACTGATTGTTGAGGACTCAGGGCTGAAGATTGAGGATTCAGGATTGAGGATACAGCATTGAGGTTTGAGGACTGAGGATTGAGGATTGAGGGTTGAGGATTGAGGATGAGAGCTGAGGGTTGAGGATTGAGAATTGAGGACTGATGACTGAGGATTGAGCATTGAGAATTGAATATTGAATATTGATGATTGAAGGTTGAGGATTGAGGATTGAGGATTGAGGATTGAGGATTGAAGTTTGAGTATTGAGGATTGAAGATGGAGGATTGAGGATTGAGGTTTGAGGGTTGAGGAATGAGGATTGAGGACTGAGTATTGAAGATTCAGTATTGAGGATTGAAGATTGATGATTGAGGATTGAGGATTGAGGATTGAGGATGAGAGCTGAGGGTTGAGGATTTAGGATTGAGGGCTGAGGACTGAGGATAGAGGATTGAGAATTGAGGATTGAGGATTGAGGATTGAAGATTGAGGATTGGGTATTGAGGATTGAAGAATGAGGGTTGAAGATTGAGGATTGAGGATTGAAGATTGAGTATTCAGAATTGAAGATTGACGATTGAGGATTGAGGATTGAGGATTGAGAATTGAGGATTGAGGATTGAAGATTGAGTATTGAGGATTGAAGATTGAGGATTGAGAATTGAGGGTTGAGGATTGAGGATTGAAGATTGAGGATTGAGGATTGGGGATTAAGGACTGAGGATTGGGTATTGAGGATTGAGTATTGAGGACTGAGAATTGAGGGTTGAGGATCGAAGATTGAGTATTGAGTATTGAAGATTGAGGATTGAGGATTGAAGATTGAGGACTGAGTGTTGATGGTTGAGTGATGAGAATTGGTGTTTGTGGATTGAGATTTGAAGATTGAAGAATGGGGACTCAGTATTGAAAACTGTGAGTTGAGGATATTCTATTGAGGATTGAGGATTGACAATTGATTTTTGAGGACTGAGGTCTGAAGATTGAGGATTCAGGGTTGAGGACTCGGGATTGAGGTTTGAGGACTGAGGATTGACGGTTGAGGACTGGGGATTGAGGATTGAAGATTGAGGATTAAGGATTGAGGATTGGGGATTGAGGATCTAGGATTGGAGATTGAGTATTGAGGATTGAAGATTGAGGATTGACGATTGAGCATTGAGTATGGAGGATGAGGGCAAAGGGTTGAGGATTCAGGTTTGAGTATAGAACCCTGGGAATTCAGGATATTCTATTGAGTATTGAGAATTGAGGATTGATGGTTGAGTATTGAGGACTGAGGATTGAGGGTTGAAGATTGAGTATTGAGGATTCAGAATTGAGGTTTGAGGACTGAGGATTGAGGATTGAAGATTGAGTATTGAGGATTGAAGGTTGAGGATTGAGGATTGAGGACTGAGGATTGAGGATGAGGTCTGGGTGTTGAGGATTGAGGTTTGAGGTCTGAGGACTGAGGATTGAGGATTGGGGATTGAGGATTGAGGATTGAGGATTGAAGGTTCAGTATTGAGGATTGAAGATTGAGGATTGAGGGTTGAGGATTGAGGATTGAGAATGAGAGCTGAGGGTTGAGGATTGAGGATTGAGGGCTGAGGACTGAGGATAGAGGATTGAGAATTGAGGATTGAGGATTGAGGATTGAAGATTGAGGATTGGGTATTGAGGATTGAAGAATGAGGGTTGAAGATTGAGGATTGAGGATTGAAGATTGAGTATTCAGAATTGAAGATTGACGATTGAGGATTGAGGATTGAGGATTGAGAATTGAGGATTGAGGATTGAAGATTGAGTATTGAGGATTGAAGATTGAGGATTGAGGATTGAGGGTTGAGGATTGAGGATTGAGGATTGAAGATTGAGGATTGAGGATTGAGGATTGAGGATTGAGAATTGAGGATTGAGGATTGAAGATTGAGTATTGAGGATTGAAGATTGAGGATTGAGGATTGAGGGTTGAGGATTGAGGATTGAGGACTGAGGATTGAGGATGAGGTCTGGGTGTTGAGGATTGAGGTTTGAGGTCTGAGGACTGAGGATTGAGGATTGAGGATTGAGGATTGAGGAATGAGGATTGAAGATTCAGTATTGAGGATTGAAGATTGAGGATTGAGGATTGAGTATTGAGGGTTGAGGATGAGAGCTGAGGGTTGAGGATTGAGGATTGAGGGCTGAGGACTGAGGATAGAGGATTGAGGATTGAGGATTGAGTATTGAGGATTGAGGATTGAGGATTGAGGATTGAGGATTGAAGATTCAGTACTGAGGATTGATGATTGAGAATTGAGGATTGAGGATTGAACATTGAGGACTGAGTGTTGAAGGTTGAGTGATGAGAATAGATGTTTGTGGATAGAGATTTGAAGATTGCAGATTGAGTATTGAGCATTGAAAACTGTGAATTGAGAATATTCTATTGAGGATTGAGGATTGACAACTGATTGTTGAGGACTCAGGGCTGAAGATTGAGGATTCAGGATTGAGGATACAGCATTGAGGTTTGAGGACTGAGGATTGAGGATTGAGGATTGAGGATTGAGGATTGAGGATTGAAGATTAAGGATTGGGTATTGAGGATTGAACATTGAGGATAGAGGATTGAGGATTGAGGATTGAGCATTGAGAATTGAAGATTGAATATTGATGATTGACGATTGAGTATTGAGGATTGAGGATTGAAGATTGAGTATTGATGATTGAAGATTGAGGATTGAGTATTGAGTGTTGAGGATTGAGGACGAGGACTGACGGTTGAGGATTGAGGTTTGAGGATTGAGGTGTGAGGATTGAGGACTGAGGCTTGAGGATTGAGGATTGAGCATTGAGGATTGAAGATTGAGGACTGGGGATTGCGGATTGAAGATTGAGGATTAAGGATTGAGGACTGGGGATTGAGTATGTAGGATTGGAGATTGATTATGGAGGATTCAAGATTGAGGATTGAGGATTGAGGATTGAGAATTGAGAACTGAGGATGAGGACTGAGTGTTGAGGTTTGAGGTTTGAGGAACGAGGAGTGAGGATTGAGGATTCAGGTCTGAGGATTGACGATTGAGTATTGAAGATTGAGGATTGATGACTGAGGATTGAGAATTGAGGATTGAGGATTGAGGATTGAGGACTGAGGCTTGAGGATTGAGGATTGACAATTAAGGATTGAGGATTGGGGATTGAGGATCTAGGGTTGGAGACTGATTATTGAGGATTCAAGATTGAGAATTGAGGATTGAGGATTGAGGATTGAGGATTGAGAATTGAAGATTGAGTATTGAGGACTGAAGATTGAGGATTGAGGATTGAGGATTGAGGATTGAGGATTGAGGATTGAGGATTGAGGATTGAAGATTGAGGATTGAGGATTGGGGATTGAGGATTGAGGATTGAACATTGAGGACTGAGTGTTGAGGGTTGAGTGATGAGTATTGATGTTTGTGGATAGAGACTTGAAGATTGCAGATTGAGTATTGAGTATTGAAAACTGTGAATTGAGGATATTCTCTTGAGGATTGAGGATTGACAACTGATTGTTGAGGACGGAGGGCTGAAGATTGAGGATTCAGTATTGAGGATTCAGAATTGAGGTTTGAGGACTGAGGTTTGAGGATTGACGATTGAGTATTGAGGATTGAAGATTGCAGATTGAGTATTGAGTATTGAAAACTGTGAATTGAGGATATTCTATCGAGGATTGAGGATTGACAATTGATTTTTGAGGACTGAGGTCTGAAGATTGAGGATTCAGGATTGAGGACTCGGGATTGAGGTTTGAGGACTGTGGATTGAGGGTTGAGGACTGGGGATTGAGGATTGAGGATTCAGTATTGAAGTTTGAGTATTGATGACTGTGGATTGAGGATTGAGGTTTGAGGATTGAAGATTGAGAATTGAGGATTGACGATTGAGGATTGAAGATTGAGTATTGGGTATTGAGGTTTGCAGAGTGAGGATTGAGGATTGAGGATTGAGGATTGGAGATTGAGTATTGAGCACTGAAGATTGAGGATTGAGGATTGGGGATTAAGGATTGAGGATTGGGTATTCAGGATTGAGTATTGAGGATTGAGAATTGAGGGTTGATGATTGAAGATTGAGTATTGAGTATTGAAGATTGAGGATTGAGGATTGAGGATTGAGCATCGAGGATTGAAGGTTGAGGACTGGGGATTGAGGATTGAAGATTGAGGATTAAGGATTGAGGATTGGGGATTGAGGATCTAGGATTGGAGATTGATTATTGAGGATTCAAGATTGAGGACTGAGGATTGAGGATTGAGAATTGAGAACTGAGGATGAGGACTGAGGTTTGAGGATTGAGGTTTGAGGAACGAGGACTGAGGATTGAGGATTGAGGACTGAGGCTTGAGGACTGAGGGTTGAGGATTGAAGATTGAGGATTGAGGATTGAGGATTGAAGACTGAGGATTGGGGATTGGGGATTGAAGATTGAGGATTGAGGATTGAGGATTGCGGATTGAGGATTGAGGATTGAAGATTGAGTATTGAGGATTGAAGATTGAGTATTGAGTATTAATGATTGAGGATTGAGGATTGAGGATTGAATATTGAGGACTGAGTGTTGATGGTTGAGTGATGAGAAATGGTGTTTGTGGATTGAGCTTTGAAGATTGAGGAATGGGGACTCAGTATTGAAAACTGTGAATTGAGGATATCCCATTGAGGATTTAGGATTGACAATTGATTTTTGAGGACTGAGGTCTGAAGATTGAGGATTCAGGATTGAGGACTCGGGATTGAGGTTTGAGGACTGAGGATTGAGGGTTGAGGACTGGGGAATGAGGATTGAAGATTGAGGATTAAGGATTGAGGATTGGGGATTGAGGATCTAGGATTGGAGCTTGAGTATTGAGGATTGAAGATTGAGGATTGAGGATTGAGGATTGAGGATGGAGGATGAGGGCAGATGGTTGAGGATTCAGGATTGAGTGTTGAATCCTGGGAATTCAGGATACTCTATTGCGTATTGAGAACTGAGGATTGATGGTTGAGTATTGAGGACTGAGGATTGAGGGTTGAAGGTTGAGTATTGAGGATTCAGAATTGAGGTTTGAGGACTGAGGATTGAGGATTGAAGACTGAGTATTGAGGATTGAAGGTTGAGGATTGAGGATTGAGGACTGTGGATTGAGGATGAGGTCTGGGGGTTGAAGATTGAGGTTTGAGGTCTGAGGACTGAGGACCGAGGATTGGGGATTGAGGATTGAGGATTGAGGATTGAAGATTGAGGATTGAGGATTGAACATTGTTGACTGAGTGTTGAAGGTTGAGTGATGAGAATTGATGTTTGTGGATAAAGATTTGAAGGTTGCAGATGAAGTATTTAGTATTGAAAACGGTGGATTGAGGATATTCTATTGAGGATTGTGGATTGACAACTGATTGTTGAGGACTGAGGGCTGAAGATGGAGGATTCAGGATTGATGTACTCAGAATTGAGGTTTAAGGACTGAGGATTGAGGATTGAAGATTGATTATTGAGGATTGAAGATTGAGGATTGAGGATTGAAGATTGATGATTGAGGATTGAGGATTGAGGATTGAGGATTGAGGATTGAAGATTGAGGATTGGGGACTGATTGTTGAGGGTTGAGTGATGAGAATTGATGTTTGTGGATAGAGATTTGAGGATTGCAGATTGAGTGTTGAGTATTGAAAGCTGTGATTTGAGGATATTCTATTGAGGATTGAGGATTGACAACTGATTGTTGAGGACTGAGGGCTGAAGATTGAGGATTCAGGATTGAGGATTCAGGATTGGGGTTTGAGGACTGAGGATTGAGGACTGAGGATTGAGGATTGAGGATTGAAGATTGAATATTGATGGTTGAATGTTGAGGATTGAAGATTGACGATTGAGGATTGGGGATTGAAGTTTGAGTATTTAGGATTGAAGATTGAGGATTGAGGATTGAGGATTGAGGATTGACTATTAAGGATTGGTGACTGAGGAATGAAGATTGAGGATTGAGGATTGAGGATCGAGGATTGAGGATTGAGGGTTGAAGTTTCAGTATTGAGGATTGAAGATTGAGGACTGAGGATTGAGGATTGAGGATTGAGGATGAGAGCTGAGGTTTGAGGATTGAGGATTGAGGACTGAGGACTGAGGATTGAGGATAGAGAATTGAGGATTGAGGATTGAGGATTGAAGATTGAGGATTGGGTATTGAGGATTGAAGAATGAGGGTTGAGGTTTGAGGATTGAGGATTGAAGATTGTGTATTCAGAACTGAAGATTGACGATTGAGGATTGAGGATTGAGGATTGAGAATTGAGGATTGAGGATTGACGATTGAGTATTGAGGATTGAATATTGAGGATTGAGGATTGAGGATTGAGGATTGAGGATTGAGGATTGAGGATTGAGGATTGAGGATTGAGGATTGAGGATTGAGTATTGAGGATTGAGGATTGAGGATTGGGGATTGAGTATTGAAGATTCAGTACTGGGGACTGAAGATTGAGAATTGAGGATTGACGATTAAACATTGAGGACTGAGTGTTGAGGGTTGTGTGATGAGAGTAGATGTTCGTGGATATAGATTTGAACATTGCAGATTGAGTTTTGAGCATTGAAAACTGTGAATTCAGGATATTCTAATGAGGATTGAGGATTGACAACTGATTGTTGAGGACTGAGGTCTGACGATTGAGGATTCAGTATTGAGGATTCAGGATTGCGGTTTCACGACTGAGGATTGAGGGTTGAGGACTGGGGATTGAGGATTGAAGATTGAATATTGATGATTGAAGGTTGAGGATTGAGGATTGAGGATTGAGGATTGACGATTGAAGTTTGAGTAATGGGGATTGAAGAATGAGGATTGAGGACTGAGGATTGAGGATTGAAGATTGAGTATTGAGGATTGAAGATTGCAGATTGAGTATTGAGTATTGAAAACTGTGAATTGAGGATATTCTATTGAGGATTGAGGATTGACAACTGATTGTTGAGAACTGAGGGCTGAAGATTGAGGATTCAGGATTGAGGATTCAGGATTGCGGTTTGACGACTGAGGATTGAGGGTTGAGGACTGGGGATTGAGGATTGAAGATTGAATATTGATGATTGAAGGTTGAGGATTGAGGATTGAGGATTCAGGATTGACGATTGAAGTTTGAGTAATGGGGATTGAAGAATGAGGATTGAGGACTGAGGATTGAGGATTGAAGATTAAGGATTGAGGTCTGAGGATTGAAGATTGAGGATTGAGGATTGAGGATTGAGGATTGAGGATTGAGGATTGAAGATTCAGTATTGAGGATTGAAGATTGAGGATTGAGGATTGAGTATTGAGGGTTGAGGATGAGAGCTGAGGGTTGAGGATTGAGGATTGAGGGCTGAGGACTGAGGATAGAGGATTGAGGATTGAGGATTGAGTATTGAGGATTGAGGATTGAGGATTGAGGATTGAGGATTGAAGATTCAGTACTGAGGATTGATGATTGAGAATTGAGGATTGAGGATTGAACATTGAGGACTGAGTGTTGAAGGTTGAGTGATGAGAATAGATGTTTGTGGATAGAGATTTGAAGATTGCAGATTGAGTATTGAGCATTGAAAACTGTGAATTGAGAATATTCTATTGAGGATTGAGGATTGACAACTGATTGTTGAGGACTCAGGGCTGAAGATTGAGGATTCAGGATTGAGGATACAGCATTGAGGTTTGAGGACTGAGGATTGAGGATTGAGGATTGAGGATTGAGGATTGAGGATTGAAGATTAAGGATTGGGTATTGAGGATTGAACATTGAGGATAGAGGATTGAGGATTGAGGATTGAGGATTGAGAATTGAAGATTGAATATTGATGATTGAAATTGAGGGTTGAGGATTGAGGGTTGTGGATTGAGGACGAGGACTGAGGGTTGAGTATTGATGTTTGACGTCTGAGGATTGAGGATTGAGGACTGAGAATTGAGGATTGAGGATTGAGGATTGAGGATTGAAGATTGAGTATTGAGAATTGAAGATTGAGGATTGAGGTTTGGGGATTAAGGATTGAGGATTGGGAGTATAGGATTGAAGATTGAGTATTGAGAATCGAAGATTGAGGTTTGAGGATTGAAGATTGAGGATTGAGGATTGAAGATTGAGGATTGGGGTATGAGGATTGACGATTGAGAATTGAGGATTGAGGATTGAGGATTGAGGATAGAGGTTTGAGGATCGAGGTTTGAGTATTGAATCCAGAAAACTCAGGACGTTCTATTGAGTATTGAGAATTGAGGATTAACGGTTGAGTATTGAGGATTGAGGATTGAGGATTGAGGACTCAGTATTGAAGATTGAGGATTGATGATTGAGGATTGAGGATTGAGGATTGAGGATTGAGGATTGAGGATTGATGATTGAGGTTCGAGTATTGAAGATTGAGGATTGATGATTGAGGATTGGGGATTGAAGATTGAGGATTGGGGATTGAGGATTGACGATTGAGGATTGAGTATTGGGGATTGAGAATTGAGGATTGAGGATTGAAGATTGAGCATTGAGTATTGAAGATTGAGGATTGAGGATTGAGGATTGAAGATTGAGGACTGAGTGTTGAGGGTTGAGTGATGAGAATTGATGTCTGTGGATTGAGATTTGAAGATTGAAGAATGGGGATTGAGTATTGAAACCTGTGAATTGAGGATATTCTATTGAGGTTTGAGGATTGACAATTGATTTTTGAGGACTGAGGTCTGAAGATTGAGGATTCACGATTGAGGGTTCGGGATTGAGGTTTGAGGACTGATGATTGCGTGTTGAGGATTGAGGATTGAGGATTGACGCTTGAGGATTGAGGGTTGAGGATGGCGGATTGAAGAGTGAGGACTGAGTGTTGAGGATTGAGTGTTGAGAATTGATCTTTGAGGATTAAGATTTGATTATTGAATATTGTGAATTGAGTATAGAACCATGAGAATTCAGGATATTCTATTGAGTATTGAGAATTGAAGGTTGATGGTTGAGTATTAAGGATTGATGGTTGAGTGTTGTGTGTTGTATATTGAGGATTGAGGATTGAGGATTGAGGACTGAGGATTGAGGATTGAGGATTGAGGATTGAGGACTGAGTATTGAAGATTCAGTATTGAGGATTGAAGATTGAGGATTGAGGATTGAGGATTGAGGATTGAGGATGAGAGCTGAGGGTTGAGGATTGAGGATTGAGGATTGAGGATTGAGGATTGAGGACTGAGGATTGGGGACTGAGGATTGAAGATTGAGGATTGAGGATTGAAGATTCAGTATTGAGGATTGAAGATTGAGGTTTGGGTATTGAGGATTGAAGAATGAGGATTGAGGACTGAGGATTGAGGATTGAAGATTGAGTATTCAGAATTGATGATTGACGATTGAGGATTGAGCATTGAGGATTGAGAATTGAGGATTGAGGATTGAGGATTGAAGATTAAGGATTGGGTATTGAGGATTGAACATTGAGGATAGAGGATTGAGGATTGAGGATTGAGCATTGAGAATTGAAGATTGAATATTGATGATTGAAGATTGAGGATTGAGGGTTGGGGATTGAAGATTGAGTATTGATGATTGAAGAAGGAGCATTGAGTATTGAGGGTTGAGGATTGAGGACGAGGACTGACGGTTGAGGATTGAGGTTTGAGGATAGAGGATTGAGGACTGAGGCTGGAGGAATGAGGATTGAGCATTGAGGATTGAAGATTGAGGACTGGGGATTGAGGATTGAAGATTGAGGATTAAGGATTGAGGATTGGGGATTGAGGATCTAGGATTGGAGATTGATTATTGAGGATTCAAGGTTGAGGATTGAGGATTGAGGATTGAGAATTGAGAACTGAGGATGAGGACTGACGGATGAGGTTTGAGGTTTCAGGAACGAGGAGTGAGGATTGAGGATTGTGGACTGAGGATTGACGATTGAGTAGTGAAAATTGAGGATTGATGACTGAGGATTGAGGATTGAAGATTAAGGATTGAGGATTGAGGATTGAGGACTGAGTCTTGAGGATTGAGGATTGAGGATTAAGGATTGAGGATTGGGGATTGAGGATCTAGGATTGGAGACTGATTATTGAGGATTCAAGATTGAGTATTGAGGATTGAGGATTGAGGATTGAGGATTGAGGATTGAGGATTGAAGACTGAGGATTGGGGATTGAGGATTGAAGATTGAGGATTGAGGATTGAGGATTGCGGATTGAGGATTGAGGTTTGAAAATACAGTATTGAGAATTGAAGATTGAGAATTGAGGATTGATTATTGAACATTGAGGACTGAGTGTTGAGGGTTGAGTGATGAGTATTGCTGTTTGTGGATAGAGATTTGAAGATTGCAGATTGAGTATTGAGTATTGAAAACTGTGAATTGAGGATATTCTATTGAGGATTGAGGATTGACATCTGATTGTTGAGGACGTAGGGCTGAAGATTGAGGATTCAGTATTGAGGATTCAGAATTGAGGTTTGAGGACTGAAGTTTGAGGATTGAAGATTGAGTATTGAGGATTGAAGATTGCAGATTGAGTATTGAGTATTGAAAACTGTGAATTGAGGATATTCTATTGAGGATTGAGGATTGACAACTGATTGTTGAGGACTCAGGGCTGAAGATTGAGGATTCAGGATTGAGGATTCAGGATTGAGGTTTGAGGACTGAGGAATGAGGATTGAGGATTGAGGATTGAGGATTGAGGATTGAAGATTGAGGATTGGGTATTGAGGATTGAACATTGAGGACAGAGGATTGAGGATTGAGGATTGAGGATTGAGAATTGAAGATTGAATATTGATGATTGAAGATTGAGGATTGAGGATTGAGGGTTGGGGATTGAGGACGAGGACTGAGGGTTGAGTATTGATGTTTGACGTCTGAGGATTGAGGATTGAGGATTGAGAATTGAGGATTGAGGATTGAGGATTGAGGATTGAAGACTGAGTATTGAGGATTGAAGATTGAGGTTTGAGGATTGGGGATTAAGGATTGAGGATTGGGAATTGAGGATAGAAGATTGAGTATTGAGGATTGAAGATTGAGGTTTGAGGATTGAAGATTGAGGATTGAGGATTGAAGATTGAGGATTGGGGTTTGAGGATTGACGATTGAGAATTGAGGATTGAGGATTGAGGATTGAGAATAGATGTTTGAGGATCGAGGTTTGAGTATTGAATCCAGAAAACTCAGGATGTCCTATTGAGTATTGAGAATTGAGGATTAACGGTTGAGTATTGAGGATTGAGGATTGAGGATTGAGGACTCAGTATTGGAGATTGAGGATTGATGATTGAGGATTGGGGATTGAAGATTGAGGATTGGGGATTGAGGATTGACGATTGAGGATTGGGTATTGAGGATTGAGAATTGAGGATTGAGGATTGAAGATTGAGCATTGAGTATTGAAGATTGAGGATTGAGGATTGAGGATTGAAGATTGAGGACTGAGTGTTGAGGGTTGAGTGATGGGAGTTGATGTCTGTGGATTGAGATTTGAAGATTGAAGAATGGGGATTGAGTATTGAAAACTGTGAATTGAGGATATTCTATTGAGGATTGAGGATTGACAATTGATTTTTGAGGACTGAGGTCTGAAGATTGAGGATTCAGGATTGAGGATTCGGGATTGAGGTTTGAGGACTGAGGATTGAGTGTTGAGGATTGAGGATTGAGGATTGACGCTTGAGGATTGAGGTTTGAGGAACGAGTATAGAGGCTTGAGGATTGAGGACGGGGACGGTCGGTTGAGGATTGAGGTTTGAGGATTGAGGATTGGGGATTGAGGACTGAGGCTTGAGGATTGAGGGTTGAGGGTTAAGGATTGAGGATTGGGGATTGAGGATCTAGGATTGGAGATTGGTTATTGATGATTCAAGATTGAGGATTGAGGACAGAGGATTGAGGATTGAGGACTGAGGATTGAAGATTGAGTATTGAGGATTGAAGTTTGAGGATTGAGGAATGAGGATTGAGGATTGAGGATTGAGGATTGAGGATTGAGGACTGAGGATTGGGGACTGAGGATTGAAGATTGAGGATTGGGGATTGAAGATTGAGGATTGGGGATTTAAGATTCAGTATTGAGGATTGAAGATTGAGGATTGAGGATTGAGGATTGAGGATTGAGGATGAGAGCTAAGGTTGAGGATTGAGGATTGAGGACTGAGGACTGAGGATTGAGGATTGAGAATTGAGGATTGAGGATTGAGGATTGAAGATTGAGGATGGGGTATTGAGGATTGTAGAATGAGGGTTGAGGATTGAGGATTGAGGATTGAAGATTGAGTATTCAGAATTGAAGATTGACGATTGAGGATTGAGGATTGAGGATTGATAATTGAGGATTGAGGATTGAGGATTGAAGATTAAGGATTGGGAATTGAGGATTGAACATTGAGGATAGAGGATTGAGGATTGAGGATTGAGCATTGAGAATTGAAGATTGAATATTGATGATTGAAGATTGGGGATTGAGGGTTGGGGATTGAAGATTGAGTATTGATGATTGAAGATTGAGCATTGAGTATTGAGGGTTGAGGATTGAGGACGAGGACTGACGGTTGAGGATTGAGGTTTGAGGATAGAGGATTGAGTATTGAAGATTGAGGATTGATGATTGAGGATTGGGGATTGAAGATTGAGGATTGGGGATTGAGGATTGACGATTGAGGATTGGGTATTGAGGATTGAGAATTGAGGATTGAGGATTGAAGATTGAGCATTGAGTATTGAAGATTGAGGATTGAGGATTGAGGATTGAAGATTGAGGACTGAGTGTTGAGGGTTGAGTGATGAGAGTTGATGTCTGTGGATTGAGATTTGAAGATTGAAGAATGGGGATTGAGTATTGAAAACTGTGAATTGAGGATATTCTATTGAGGATTGAGGATTGACAATTGATTTTTTAGGACTGAGGTCTGAAGATTGAGGATTCAGGATTGAGGATTCGGGATTGAGGTTTGAGGACTGAGGATTGAGTGTTGAGGATTGAGGATTGAGGATTGACGCTTGAGGATTGAGGTTTGAGGAACGAGTATAGAGGCTTGAGGATTGAGGACGGGGACGGTCGGTTGAGGATTGAGGTTTGAGGATTGAGGATTGGGGATTGAGGACTGAGGCTTGAGGATTGAGGGTTGAGGGTTAAGGATTGAGGATTGGGGATTGAGGATCTAGGATTGGAGCTTGGTTATTGAGGATTCAAGATTGAGGATTGAGGACAGAGGATTGAGGATTGAGGACTGAGGATTGAAGATTGAGTATTGAGGATTGATGTTTGAGGATTGAGGAATGAGGATTGAGGATTGAGGATTGAGGATTGAGGATTGAGGACTGAGGATTGGGGACTGAGGATTGAAGATTGAGGATTGGGGATTGAAGATCGAGGATTGGGGATTTAAGATTCAGTATTGAGGATTGAAGATTGAGGATTGAGGATTGAGGATTGAGGATTGAGGATGAGAGCTAAGGTTGAGGATTGAGGATTGAGGACTG
Source organism: Calliopsis andreniformis (assembly GCF_051401765.1). Lineage (NCBI taxonomy): Eukaryota > Metazoa > Arthropoda > Insecta > Hymenoptera > Andrenidae > Calliopsis > Calliopsis andreniformis. Next base: position 4,768,014 of record NW_027480450.1, on the reverse strand, counting down.
AGGACTGAGGATTGAGGATTGAGAATTGAGGATTGAGGATTGAGGATTGAAGATTGAGGATGGGGTATTGAGGATTGAAGAATGAGGGTTGAGGATTGAGGATTGAGGATTGAAGATTGAGTATTCAGAATTGAAGATTGACGATCGAGGATTGAGGATTGAGGATTGATAATTGAGGATTGAGGATTGAGGATTGAAGATTAAGGATTGGGAATTGAGGATTGAACATTGAGGATAGAGGATTGAGGATTGAGGATTGAGCATTGAGAATTGAAGATTGAATATTGATGATTGAAGATTGGGGATTGAGGGTTGGGGATTGAAGATTGAGTATTGATGATTGAAGATTGAGCATTGAGTATTGAGGGTTGAGGATTGAGGACGAGGACTGACGGTTGAGGATTGAGGTTTGAGGATAGAGGATTGAGTATTGAAGATTGAGGATTGATGATTGAGGATTGGGGATTGAAGATTGAGGATTGGGGATTGAGGATTGACGATTGAGGATTGGGTATTGAGGATTGAGAATTGAGGATTGAGGATTGAAGATTGAGCATTGAGTATTGAAGATTGAGGATTGAGGATTGAGGATTGAAGATTGAGGACTGAGTGTTGAGGGTTGAGTGATGAGAGTTGATGTCTGTGGATTGAGATTTGAAGATTGAAGAATGGGGATTGAGTATTGAAAACTGTGAATTGAGGATATTCTATTGAGGATTGAGGATTGACAATTGATTTTTGAGGACTGAGGTCTGAAGATTGAGGATTCAGGATTGAGGATTCGGGATTGAGGTTTGAGGACTGAGGATTGAGTGTTGAGGATTGAGGATTGAGGATTGACGCTTGAGAATTGAGGTTTGAGGAACGAGTATAGAGGCTTGAGGATTGAGGACGGGGACGGTCGGTTGAGGATTGAGGTTTGAGGATTGAGGATTGGGGATTGAGGACTGAGGCTTGAGGATTGAGGGTTGAGGGTTAAGGATTGAGGATTGGGGATTGAGGATCTAGGATTGGAGATTGGTTATTGAGGATTCAAGATTGAGGATTGAGGACAGAGGATTGAGGATTGAGGACTGAGGATTGAAGATTGAGTATTGAGGATTGAAGTTTGAGGATTGAGGATTGAGGATTGAGGATTGGGGATTGAAGATTGAGTATTGGGGATTGAGGATTGACGATTGAGGATTGAGTATTGAGGATTGAGAATTGAGGATTGAGGATTGAAGATTGAGCATTGAGTATTGAAGATTGAGGATTGAGGATTGAGGATTGATGATTGAGGACTGAGTGTTGAGGGTTGAGTGATGAGAATTGATGTCTGTGGATTGAGATTTGAAGATTGAAGAATTGGGATTGGGTATTGAAAACTGTGAATTGAGGATATTCTATTGAGGTTTGAGGATTGACAATTGATTTTTGAGGACTGAGGTCTGAAGGTTGAGGTTTCAGGATTGAGGATTCGGGATTGAGGTTTGAGGACTGAGGATTGAGGATTGAGGATTGAAGATTGAGGATTGGGTATTGAGGATTGAACATTGAGGATAGAGGATTGAGCATTGAGGTTTGAGGATTGAGAATTGAAGATTGAATATTGATGATTGAAGATTGAGGATTGAGGATTGAGGGTTGTGAATTGAGGACGAGGACTGAGGGTTGAGTATTGATGTTTGAGTATTCATGACTGAGGATTGCGGATTGAGGATTGAGGATTGGGGATTGAAGATGGAGTATTGAGGATTGAAGATTGAGGATTGAGGATTGAGGATTGTGCATTTAGGATTGAGGTTTGAGGATTGAGGTTCGAGTATTGAAGATTGAGGATTGATGATTGAGGATTGGGGATTGAAGATTGAGGATTGGGGATTGAGGATTGACGATTGAGGATTGAGTATTGAGGATTGGGAATTGAGGATTGAGGATTGAAGATTGAGCATTGAGTATTGAAGGTTGAGGATCGAGGATTGAGGATTGGAGATTGAGGACTGAGTGTTGAGGGTTGAGTGATGAGAATTGATGTTTGTGGATTCAGATTTGATGATTGTAGAATGGGGATTGAGTATTGAAAACTGTGAATTGAGGATATTCTATTGAGGATTGAGGATTGACAATTGATTTTTGAGGACTGAGGTCTGAAGATAGAGTATTCAGGATTGAGGATTCGGGATTGAGGTTTGAGGACTGAGGATTGAGGATTGAGGATTGAGGATTGAGGATTGACGCTTGAGGATTGAGGGTTGAGGATGGAGGATTGAAGAGTGAGGACTCAGCGTTGAGGATTGAGTGTTGAGAACTGATCTTTGAGGATTAAGATTTGATTATTGAATATTGTGGATTGAGTATAGATCCATGAGAATTCAGGATATTCTATTGAGTATTGAGAATTGATGATTGATGGCTGAGTATTGAGGATTGATGGTTGAGTGTTGTGTGTTGAATATTGAGGATTGAGGATTGAGAATTGAGGATTGAGGATTGAGGATTGAAGATTGAGTATTTATGATTGAAGATTGAGGATTGAGTATTGAGGATTGAGGATTGAGGATTGAGGATTGAGGATTGACGCTTGAGGATTGAGGGTTGAGGATGGAGGATTGAAGAGTGAGGACTCAGCGTTGAGGATTGAGTGTTGAGAACTGATCTTTGAGGATTAAGATTTGATTATTGAATATTGTGGATTGAGTATAGATCCATGAGAATTCAGGATATTCTATTGACTATTGAGAATTGATGATTGATGGCTGAGTATTGAGGATTGATGGTTGAGTGTTGTGTGTTGAATATTGAGGATTGAGGATTGAGAATTGAGGATTGAGGATTGAGGATTGAAGATTGAGTATTTATGATTGAAGATTGAGGATTGAGTATTGAGGCTTGAGGATTGAGGACGAGGACTGACGGTTGAGAATTGAGGGTTGAGGATTGAGGGTTGAGGATTGAGGACTGAGGTTTGAGGATTGAGGATTGAGCATTGAGGATTGAAGATTGAGGACTGGGGATTGAGGATTGATGATTGAGGATTAAGGATTGAGGGTTGGGTTTGAGGATCTAGGATTGGAGATTGATTATTGAGGATTCAAGATTGAGGATTGAGGACTGAGGTTTGAGGATTGAGGATTGAGGATTGAAGATTGAGTATTGAGGATTGAAGGTTGAGGGCTGAGGATTGAGGATTGAGGATTGAGGATTGAGGATTGCGGATTGAGGACCGAGGATTGGGGTCTGAGGGTTGAAGATTGAGGATTGAGGATTGAGGATTGAGGATTGAACATTGAGGACTGAGTGTTGAGTGTTGAGTGATGAGAATTGATGTTTGTGGATAGAGATTTTAAGATTGCAGATTGAGTATTGAATATTGAAAACTGTGAATTGAGGATATTCTATTGAGAATTGAGGATTGACAACCGATTGTTGAGGACTGAGCGCTGAAGATTGAAGATTCAGTATTGAGGATTCAGAATTGAGGTTTGAGGGCTGAGGATTGAGCATTGAATATTGAGTATTGAGGTTTGAAGATTGCAGATTGAGTATTGATTATTGAAGACTGTGAATTGAGGATATTCTATAGAGGATTGAGGATTGACTACTGATTATTGAGGACTCAGGGCTGAAGGTTGAGTATTCAGTATTGAGGATTCAGAATTGAGGTTTGAGGACTGAGGATTGAGAATTGAAGATTGAGTATTGAGGATTGAAGATTGAGGATTGAGTATTCAAGATTGAGGATTGAGGATTGAGGATTGAGTATTGAGGATTGAGGATGGGGCTGAGGATCGAGGATGGAGCATGAGGGCTGAGGGTTGAGTATTGAGGTTTGAGTATTGAATCCTGTGAACTCAGGATATTCTATTGGGTATTGAGGATTGAGGATTGATGGTTGAGTATTGAGGATTCAGAATTGAGGTTTGAGGACTGACGATTGAGGATTGAAGATTGAGTATTGGGGATTGAAGATTGAGGACTGAGGATTGAGGATTGAGGATTGAGGATGAGGTCTGAGGGTTGGGGATTGAGGATTGAGGATTGAAGATTGAGGATTTGGTATAGAGTATTGAAGAATGAGAATTGAGGATTGATGATTGTGGATTGAGGATTGAAGATTGAGTATTGAGGATTGAAGCCTGAGGATTGAGAAATGAATATTGAGGATTGGGGATTGAGGATTAACGATTGAGGATTGAGTATTGATGATTGAGAATTGAGGGTTGAGGATTGAAGATTGAGTATTGAGTATTGAAGGTTGAGGATTGAGGATAGAGGATTGAAGATTGAGGACTGAGTGTTGAGTGTTGAGTGATGAGAATTGATGTTTGTGGATTGAGATTTGAAGATTGAAGAATGGGGACTGAGTATTGAAAACTGTGAATTCAGGATATTCTATTGAGGATTGAGGATTGACAATTGATTTTTGTGGACTGAGGTCTGAAGATTGAAGATTCAGGATTGAGGATTCGGGATTGAGGTTTGAGGACTGAGGCTTGAGGATTGAGGATTGAGGATTAAGGTTTGAGGATTGGGGATTGAGGATCGAGGATTGGAGATTGATTATTGAGGATTCAAGATTGAGGATAGAGGATTGAGGATTGAGAATTGAGAATTGAGGATGAGGACTGAGGTTTGAGGATTGAGGTTTGAGGAACGAGGATTGAGGATCGAGGATTGAGGACTGAGTATTGACGATTGAGTATTGAAGATTGAGGATTGATGAGGGAGGATTGAGGATTGAGGATTGAGGATTGAGGATTGAGGACTGAGGCTTGAGTATTGAGGATTGAGGATTAAGGTTTGAGGATTGGGGATTGAGGATCTAGGGTTGGAGATTGATTATTGAGGATTGAAGATTGAGGATAGTGAATTGAGGATTGAGAATTGAGAATTGTGGATGAGGACTGAGGGTTGAGGATTGAGTACTGAAGATTGAGGATTGATGACGGAGGATTGAGGATTGAGGATTGAGTATTGAAGATTGAGGATTGATGATTTAGGATTGAGGATTGAGGATTGAGGATTGAGTATAGAGGATGGAAGATTGAGTATTGAGGATTGAAGGTTGAGGATTGAGGATTGAGTATTGATGATTGAGGATTGAGTATTGAGATATAGTATTGAGAATTGAAGATTGAGAATTGAGGATTGGGGATTGAACATTGAGGACTGAGTGTTGAGGGTTGAGTGATGAGAATTGATGTTTGTGGATAGAGGTTTGAAGATTGCAGATTGAGTATTGAGTATTGAATACTCTGAATTGAGGATATTCTATTGAGGATTGAGTATTGACGACTGATTGTTGATGAATGAGGGCTGAAGGTTGAGGATTCAAGATTGAGGATTCAGAGTTGAGGATTGGGGACTGAGGACTGAGGATTGAAGATTGAGTATTGAGGATTGAAGATTGAGGATTGAGGATTGAGGATTGAGGATTGAGGATGATGGCTGAGGTTTGAGGATTGAGGTTTGAGGATTGAGGACTGAGGATTGAGGATTGAGAATTGAGGATTGAGGATTGAGGGTTGAAGATTGAGGATTGCGTATTGAGGATTGAGGAATGAGGATTGAGGATTGAGGATTGAGGATTGAGGATTGAAGATTGAGTATTGAGGATTGAAGACTGACGGTTGGGGATTGAGGATTGAGGGTTGAGGATTGAGGATTGAGGATTGAAGATTGTGGGTTGATGATTGAGGTTTGAGGATTGAGGATTGAAGATTGCGGATTGAGGATTGAGGATTGAGGATTGAGGATTGAGGATTGAAGATTGAGTATTGAGCATTGAAGATTGAGGGTTGAGGATTGAGGTTTAAGGATTGAGGGTTGAAGATTGCGGATTGAGGATTGAGGATTGAGGATTGAGGATTGGCTATTGAGGATTGAGTATTGAGGATTGAGGATTGAAGATTGAGGATTGAGGATTGAGGATTGAAGATTGAGGACTGAGTGTCGATGGTTGAGTGATGAGAACTGATGTTTGTGGATTGAGATTTGAAGATTTAAGAATGGGGATTGAGTATTGAAAACTGTGAATTGAGGATATTCTATTGAGGATTGATAATTGACAATTGATTTTTGAGGACTGAGGTCTGAAGATTCAGGATTCAGGATTGAGGATTCGGGATTGAGGTTTGAGTTCTGAGGATTGAGGGTTGAGGATTGAGGATTGAGGATTGACGCTTGAGGATTGAGGGTAGAGGATGGAGGATTGAAGAGAGAGGGCTGAGTGTTGAGGATTGAGTGTTGAGAATTGGTCTTTGATGGTTGAGATTTGATTGTTGGATATTGCGGATTGAGTACAGAGCCATGGGAATTCAGGATATTCTATTGAGTATTGAGAATTGAGGATTGATGGTTGAGTATTGAGGATTGATGGTTGAGGGTTGTGTGTTGAATATTGAGGATTGAGGATTGAGGATTGAGGATTGAAGACTGAGTATTGATGATAGAAAAATTGAAGATTGAGTATTGAGGGTTGAGGATTGAGGACGAGGATTGAGGATTGAGGCTTGAGGACTGAGGATTGACGATTGAGTATTGAAGATTGAGGATTGATGTCTGAGGATTGTGGATTGAGGATTGAGGATTGAGGGTTGAGGATTGAGGACTGAGGCTTGAGGATTGAGGATTGAGGATTAAGGATTGAGGATTGGGGATTGAGGATCTAGGATTGGAGATTGATTATTGAGTATTCAAGATTGAGGATAGAGGATTGAGGATTGAGCATTGAGGATTGAAGATTGTGGACTGGAGATTGAGGATTGAAGATTGAGGATTAAGGATTGAGGATTGGGGATTGAGGATCTAGGATTGGAGATTGATTATTGAGGATTCAAGATTGAGGATTGAGGATTGAGGATTGAGAATTGAGAATTGAGGATGAGGACTGAGGGTTGAGGATTGAGGTTTGAGGAACGAGGATTGAGGATCGAGGATTGAGGACTGAGGATTGACGATAGAGTATTGAAGATTGAGGATTGATGACTGAGGATTGAGGATTGAGGATTGAGGATTGAGGATTGAGGATTGAAGAATGAGCATTGAGGATTGAATATTGAGGATTGAGGATTGAGGATTGGGGATTGAGAATGAGGGCTGAGGGTGGAGGTTTGAGGTTTGAGTATTGCATCCAGAGAATTCGGGATATTCTATTGAGCATTGAGAATTGAGTATTGGTGGTTGAGTATTGAGGATTGAGGATTGAGGATTGAGGATTGAGTACTGAAGATTGAGGATTGATGATTTAGGATTGAGGATTGAGGATTGAGGATTGATGGTCGAGGGTTGTGTGTTGAATACTAAGGGTTGAGGATTGAGGATTGAGGATTGAGGATTGGGGATTGGAGATTGAGCATTGATGATTGAAAAATTGAGGATTGAGTATTGAGGGTTGAGGATTGAGGACGAGGACTGTCGGTTGAGGATTGAGGATTGAAGATTGACGCCTGAGGATTGAGGACTGAGGCTTGAGGATTGATGATTGAGCATCGAGGATTGAAGATTGAGGACTGGGGATTGAGGATTGAAGATTGAGGATTGGGGATTGAGGATCTAGGATTGGAGATTGATTATTGAGGATTCAAGATTGAGGATTGAGGATTGAGGATTGAGAATTGAGAATTGAGGATGAGGACTGAGGGTTGAGGATTGAGGTTTGAGGAACGAGAATTGAGAATTGAGGATTGAGGAATGTGGATTGATGATTGTGTATTGAAGATTGAGGATTGATGAATGAGGATTGAGGATTGAGGATTGAGGATTGAGGATTGAGGACTGAGGCTTGAGGATTGAGGATTGAGGATTAAGGTTTGAGGATTGGGGATTGAGGATCTACGATTGGAGATTGATTATTGAGGATTCAAGATTGAGGATAGAGGATTGAGGATTGAGAATTGAGAATTGAGGATGAGGACTGCCGATTGAGGATTGAGGTTTGAGGAACGAGGATTGAGGATCGAGGATTGAGGACTGAGTATTGACGATTGAGTATTGAAGATTGAGGATTGATGAGGGAGGATTGAGGATTGAGGATTGAGGATTGAGGATTGAGGACTGAGGCTTGGGGATTGAGGATTGAGGATTAAGGTTTGAGGATTGGGGATTGAGGATCTAGGGTTGGAGATTGATTATTGAGGATTCAAGATTGAGGATTGAGGATTGAGGATTGAGGATTGAGGATGATGGCTGAGGTTTGAGGATTGAGGTTTGAGGACTGAGGACTGAGGGTTGAGGATTGAGAATTGAGGATCGAGGATTGAGGGTTGAAGATTGAGGATTGGGTATTGAGGATTGTGGAATGAGGATTGAGGATTGAGGATTGAGTATTGAGGATTGAAGATTGAGTATTGAGGATTGAAGACTGACGGTTGGGGATTGAGGATTGAGGATTGAGGATTGAGGATTGAAGATTGAGGGTTGAGTATTGAGGTTTGAGGATTGAGGCTTGAGGATTGAGGATTGAGGACTGAGGCTTGAGGATTGAGGATTGAGGATTAAGGTTTGAGGATTGGGGATTGAGGATGTAGGATTGGAGATTGATTATTGAGGATTCAAGATTGAGGATAGAGGATCGAGGATTGAGAATTGAGAATTGAGGATGAGGACTGAGGCTTGTGGATTGAGGTTTGAGGAACGAGGATTGAAGATCGAGGATTGAGGTCTGAGTATTGACGATAGAGTATTGAAGATTGAGGATTGATGACGGAGGATTGAGGATTGAGGATTGAGGATTGAGTATTGAGGACTGAGGATTGAAGATTGAGTATTGAGGATTGAATATTGAGGATTGAGGATTGAGCATTGGGGATTGAGGATGAGGGCTGAGGGTTGAGGATTGAGGTTTGAGTATTGAATCCAGAGAATTCGGGATATTCTATTGAGTATTGAGATCTGAGGATTGATGGTCGAGTATTGAGGATTGAGGATTGAGGATTGAGGATTGAGTACTGAAGATTGAGGATTGATGATTTAGGATTGACGATTGAGGATTGAGTATTGGTGGTCGAGGGTTGTGTGTTCAATACTAAGGGTTGAGGATTGAGGATTGAGGATGAGGATTGGGGATTGGAGATTGAGCATTGATGATTGAAAAATTGAGGATTGAGTATTGAGGGTTGAGGATTGAGGACGAGGACTGACGGTTGAGGATTGAGGTTTGAGGATTGAGGATTGAGGATTGAGGACTGAGGCTTGAGGATTGAGGATTGAGCATTGAGGATTGAAGATTGAGGACTGGGGATTGAGGATTGAAGATTGAGGATTAAGGTTTGAGGATTGGGGATTAAGGATTTAGGATTGGAGGTTGATTATTGAGGATTCAAGACTGAGGATTGAGGATTGAGTATAGAGAATTGAGAATTGAGGATGAGGACTGAGGGTTGAGGATTGAGGTTTCAGGAACGAGGATTGAGGATCGAGGATTGAGGACTGAGGATTGACGATTGAGTATTGAAGATTGAGGATTGATGACAGAGGACTGAGGAATGAGGATTGAGGATTGAGGATTGAGGATTGAAGATTGAGTATTGAGGATTGAGTATTGAGGATTGAGGATTGAGGATTAGGGATTGAGAATGAGGGCTGAGGGTGGAGCATTGAGGTTTGAGTATTGAATCCAGAGAACTCAGGATATTCTATTGAGTATTGAGAATTGAGGATTGATGGTTGAGTATTGAGGATTGAGGATTGAGGATTGAGGATTGAGAATTGAAGATTGAGGATTGAGGATTGAGGATTGAGGATTGATGATTGAGTATTGAGGATTGAAGGCTGAGGGTTGAGGATTGAGGTTTGAGGATTGAGGATTGAAGATTGCGGATTGAGGATCGAGGATTGAGGATTGAGGATAGAGGATTGAAGATTGAGTATTGAGGATTGAAGATTGAGGATTTAGGATTGAGGATTGAGGATTGAGGATTGAGTATTGAGGATTGGGGATTGAGGATCTAGGATTGGAGATTGATTATTGAGGATTCAAGATTGAGGATTGAGGACTGAGGATTGAGGATTGAGGGTAGAGGATTGAAGATTGAGTATTGAGGATTGAAGATTGAGGATTGAGGATTGAGGATTGAGGATTGATGATTGAGTATTGAGGATTGAAGGTTGAGGGTTGAGGATTGAGGTTTGAGGATTGAGGATTGAAGATTGCGGATTGAGGATTGAGGATTGAGTATTGAGGATTGAGGATTGAAGATTGAGTATTGAGAATTGAAGATTGATGGTTGCGGATTGAGGTTTGAGGATTGAGGATTGAAGATTGCGGATTGAGGATTGAGGATTGAGGATTGAGTATTAGCTATTGAGGATTGAGTATTGAGGATTGAGGATTGAAGATTGAGGATTGAGGATTGAGGATTGAGGATAGAAGATTGAGGACTGAGTGTTGAGGGTTGTGTGATGAGAACTGATGTCTGTGGATTGAGATTTGAAGATTTAAGAATGGGGATTGGGTATTGAAAACTGTGAATTGAGGATATTCTATTGAGGATTGAGGATTGACAATTGACTTTTGAGGACTGAGGTCTGAAGGTTCAGGATTCAGGATTGAGGATTCGGGATTGAGGTTTGAGGACTGGGGATTGAGGTTTGAGGATTGAGGATTGAAGATTGACGCCTGAGGATTGAGGACTGAGGCTTGAGGATTGATGATTGAGCATCGAGGATTGAAGAGTGAGGACTGGGGATTGAGGATTGAAGATTGAGGATTGGGGATTGAGGATCTAGGATTGGAGATTGATTATTGAGGATTCAAGATTGAGGATTGAGGATTGAGGATTGAGAATTGAGAATTGAGGATGAGGACTGAGGGTTGAGGATTGAGGTTGGAGGAACGAGAATTGAGGATTGAGGATTGAGGAATGTGGATTGACTATTGTGTATTGAAGATTGAGGATTGATGAATGAGGATTGAGGATTGAGGATTGAGGATTGAGGATAGAGGACTGAGGATTGAGGATTGAGGATTGAGGATTAAGGTTTGAGGATTGGGGATTGAGGATCTAGGATTGGAGATTGATTATTGAGGATTCAAGATTGAGGATAGACGATTGAGGATTGAGAATTGAGAATTGAGGATGAGGACTGCGGATTGAGGATTGAGGTTTGAGGAACGAGGGTTGAGGATCGAGGATTGAGGACTGAGTATTTACGATTGAGTATTGAAGATTGAGGATTGATGAGGGAGGATTGAGGATTGAGGATTGAGGATTGAGGATTGAGGACTTAGGCTTGGGGATTGAGGATTCAGGATTAACGTTTGAGGATTGGGGACTGAGGATCTATGGTTGGAGATTGATTATTGAGGATTCAAGATTGAGGATAGTGGATTGAGGATTGAGAATTGAGAATTGAGGATGAGGACTGAGGGTTGAGGATTGAGGTTTGAGGAACGAGGATTGAGGTTCGAGGATTGAGGACTGAGTATTGACGATTGAGTATTGAAGATTGAGTATTGATGGCGGAGGATTGAGTATTGAGGATTGAGTATTGAAGATTGAGGATTGATGATTTAGGTTTGAGGATTGAGGATTGAGGATTGACGATAGAGAATGGAAGATTGAGTATTGAGCATTGAAGGTTGAGGATTGAGGATTGAAGATTGAGAATTGAGGATTGGGGATTGAACATTGAGGACTGAGTGTTGAGGGTTGAGTGAAGAGAATTGATGTTTGTGGAAAGAGGTTTGAAGATTGCAGATTGAGTATTGAGTATAGAATACTCTGAATTGAGGATATTCTATTGAGGATTGAGTATTGACGACTGATTGTTGATGACTGAGGGCTGAAGGTTGAGGATTCAGGATTGAGGATTCAGAGTTGAGGTTTGGGGACTGAGGACTGAGGATTGAAGATTGAGTATTGAGGATTGAAGATTGAGGATTGAGGATTGAGGATTGAGGATTGAGGATGATGGCTGAGGTTTGAGGATTGAGGTTTGAGGACTGAGGACTGAGGGTTGAGGATTGAGAATTGAGGATCGAGGATTGAGGGTTGAAGATTGAGGATTGGGTATTGAGGATTGAGGAATGAGGATTGAGGATTGAGGATTGAGGATTGAGGATTGAAGATTGAGTATTGAGGATTGAAGACTGACGGTTGGGGATTGAGGATTGAGGATTGAGGATTGAGGATTGAAGATTGAGGGTTGAGGATTGATGTTTGAGGATTGAGGATTGAGGACTGAGGCTTGAGGATTGAGGATTGAGGACTGAGGCTTGAGGATTGAGGATTGAGGATTAAGGTTTGAGGATTGGGGATTGAGGATCTAGGATTGAGGACTGAGGCTTGAGGATTGAGGATTGAGGACTGAGGCTTGAGGATTGAGGATTGAGGATTAGGGATTGAGAATGAGGGCTGAGGGTGGAGGATTGAGGTTTGAGTATTGAATCCAGAGAATTCAGGATATTCTATTGAGTATGGAGAATTGAGGATTGATGGTTGAGTATTGAGGATTGAGGATTGAGGATTGAGGATTGAGAATTGAAGATTGAGGATTGATGATTTAGGATTGAGGATCGAGGATTGAGGATTGAGGATAGAGGATTGAGATTGAGTATTGAGGATTGAAGATTGAGGATTTAGGATTGAGGATTGAGGATTGAGGATTGAGGATTGAGGATTGAGGATTGGGGATTGAGGATCTGGAATTGGAGATTGATTATTGAGGATTCAAGATTGAGGATTGAGGACTGAGGATTGAGGAACGAGGATTGAGGATTGAGGATTGAGCATGGAGGATTGAAGGTTGAGGACTGGAGATCGAGGATTGAAGATTGTGGGCTGGAGATTGAGGACTGAAGATTGAGGATTAAGGACTGAGGATTGGGGATTGAGGATCCAGGATTGGAGACTGATTATTGAGGGTTCAAGATTGAGGATTGAGGATTGAGGATTGAGAATTGAAGATTGAGGATTGGGACTGAGGGTTGAGGATTGAGGTTTGAGGAACGAGGATTGAGGATTGAGTTTTGAAGGTTGAGGATTGATGATTGAGGATTGAGGTTTGAGGATTGAGGATTGAGGATTGAGTATTGAAGATTGAGTATTCATGACTGAGGATTGAGTATTGAGTATTGAGGATTCAGGATTGAGGTTTGAGGATTGAGGATTGAGGATTGAGGAGTGAGGATTGAGGATTGAAGATTGAGGATTTGGGACTGCGGATTGAAGATTGTGGATTGAGGATTGATGATTGAGGATTGAGTATCTAGGATTGGAGATTGACTATCTGAGGATTCAAGCTTGAGGATTGAGGATTGAGAATTGATAACTGAGGATGAGGACTGAGGGTTGAGGATTGAGGCTTGAGGAACGAGGATTGAGGATTGAGGATTGAGGACTGAGGATTGACGATTGAGTATTGAAGATTGAGGATTGATGACTGAGGATTGAGGATTGAGGATTGAGGATTGAGGATTGACGATTGAGGATTGAGTATTGATGATTGTGGATTGAGGGTTGAGGATTGAGGACGAGGACTAACTGTTGAGGATTGAGGTTTGAGGAATGAGGATTGAGGATTGAGAACTGAGGATTGATGATTGAGGGTTGAGCATTGAGGATTGAAGATTGAGGACTGGGCATTGAGGTTTGAAGATTGAGGATTAAGGATTGAGGATTCGGAATTGAGGAACTGTGATTGGAGATCGATTATTGAGGATTGAAGATTCAGGATTGAGGATTGAGGATTGAGAATTGAGAACTGAGGATGAGGACTGAGGGTTGAGGATAGAGGTTTGAGGAACGAGGATTGAGGATAGAGGATTGAGGACTGAGGATTGACGATTGAGTATTGAAGATTGAGGATTGATGACTGAGGATTGAGGACTGAGGTTTGAGGATTGAAGATTGAGTATTGAGGATTGAATATTGAGGATTGGGGATTAAGGATTGAAGATTGAGGACGAGAACTGACGGTTGAGGATTGAGGTTTGAGGTTTGAGGGTTGAAGATTTAAGACTGAGGATTGAGGATTGAGGATTGAGGATTGAGCATTGAGGATTGAATATTGAGGACTGAGGATTGAGGGTTGAAGATTGAGTATTGAGGATTCAGAATTGAGGTTTGAGGACTGAGGATTGAGGATTGAAGGTTGAGTATTGAGGATTGATGATTGAGGATTGAGGACTGAGGGTTGAGAATTGAGGTTTGAGGAACGAGGATTGAGGATTGAGGATTGAGGACTGAGGATTGACGATTGAGTATTGAAGACTGAGGATTGATGACTGAGGATTGAGGATTGAGGATTGAGGACTGAGGATTGAGTATTGAAGATTTAGTATTCATGACTGAGGATTGAGGATTGATGATTGAGGATTCAGGATTGAGGTTTGAGGATTGAGGATTGACGATTGAGGACTGAGGCTTGAGGATTGAGGATTGAGCATGGAGGATTGAAGATTGAGGACTGGAGATTGAGGATTGAAGATTGAGGGCTGGAGATTGAGGATTGAAGATTGAGTATTGAGGGTTGAAGAGTGACGATTGAGGATTGAGGATTGGGTATTGAGGATTGAGTATTGAAGATTGAATATTGATGATTGAGGATTGAGGGTTGAGGATTGAGGGTTGCGGATTGAGGACGAGGACTGAGGGGTGAGTATTGAAGTTTGAGGTCTGAGGACTGAGGATTGAGGATTGAGAATTGAGGATTGACGATTGAGGATTGAGGATTGAAGATTGAGTATTGAGGATTGAAGATTGAGGATTGAGGATTGAGTGTTGAGGATTGAGGACGAGAACTGACGGTTGAGGATTGAGGTATGAGGATTGAGGGTTGAAGATTGAAGACTGAGGATTGAGGATTGAGGATTTAGTATTGAGGATTGGGGACAGAGGCTTGAGGATTGAGGATTGAGGATTAAGGATTGAGGATTGGGGATTGAGGATCTAGGATTGGAGATTGATTATTGAGGATTCAATATTGAGGGTTGAGAATTGAGGATTGAGGATTGAAGATTGAGGATTGAGGATTGAGGGCTGAGGATTGAGGTCTGAGGATTGAGGATTGAGGATTGAGCATTGAGGATAGAAGATTGAGTATCGATGGCTGCGTATTGAGGATTGAGGATTGAGGATTGCGGATTGATGATTGAAGGTTGAGTATTGAGGATTGAATACTGAGGATTGAGGATTGAGAATAGAGGATTGAGGATGAGGGCTGATGTTTGAGGATTGATGTTTGAGTATTGAATCCTGAGAATTCAGGATATTCTATTGAGTATTGAGAGTTGAGTGTTGATGGTTGAGTATTGAGGATTGGGGATTGAGGATTGAGGATAGACTATTGAAGATTGAGGATTGATGATTGAGGATTGAGGATTGAGGATTCAGTATTGAGGATTGAGGATTGAGGATTGAAGATTGAGTATTGAGGATTGAAGATTGACGATTGAGGATTGAGGATTGGGTATTGAGGATTGAGTATTGAAGATTGAATATTGATGATTGAGGATTGAGGGTTGAGGATTGAGGGTTGCGGATTGAGGACGAGGACTGAGGGTTGAGTATTGATGTTTGAGGTCTGAGGACTGAGGATTGAGGATTGAGAATTGAGGATTGACGATTGAGGATTGAGGATTGAAGATTGAGTATTGAGGATTGAAGGTTGAGGATTGAGGATTGGGGATTCAGGATTGGGGATTGGGGATTGAGGATTGAGAATTGAGGATTGAGAATTGAGGGTTGAGGATTGAAGATTGAGTATTGAGTATTGAAGAATTAGGGTTGAGGATTGAGGATTGATGATTGAGGATTGAGGATTCAGGATTGAGGATTGAGGATTGAGGATTGAGGATTGAGGATTGAGGATTGAAGATTGAGTATTGAGGACTGAAGGTTGAGGATTGAGGATTGAGGATTGAGGATTGAGGATTGAGGATTGAAGATTGAGGGTTGGGGACTGAGGATTGAAGATTGAGGATTGAGGATTGAATATTGAGGATTGAGAATTGAGGATTGATGGCTGAGTATTGGGGATTGATGGTTGAGGGTTTTGTGTTGAATATTGAGGTTTGAGGATTGAGGATTGAGGATTGAGGATTGAGGACTGAAGATTGAGTATTGATGATTGAAGATTGAGGATTGAGGATTGGGGGTTGAGGATTGAGGACGAGAACTGACGGTTGAGGGTTGAGGTTTGAGGATTGAGGTTTGAAGATTGAGGACTGAGGATTGAGGATTGAGTATTGAGGATTGCGCATTGAGGATTGAAGATTGAGGACAGGGGACTGAGTGTTGAGGGTTGAGTGATGAGAATTGATGTTTGTGAATAGAGATTTGATGATTGCAGATTGAGTATTGAGTATTGAAAACTATGAATTGAGGATACTCTATTGAGGATTGAGGATTGACGAGTGATTGTTGAGGACTGAGGGCTGAAGGTTGAGGATTCAGGATTGAGGATTCAGGATTTAGGTTTGAGGACTGAGGATTGAGGACTGAGGATTGAGGATTGAGGATTGAAGATTGAATATTGATGATTGAAGATTGAGGATTCAGGATTGAGGGTTGTGGATTGAGTACGAGGACTGAGGGGTAAGTTTTGATGTTTGAGGTCTGAGGATTGAGGATTGAGGATTGAGAATTGAGGATTGAGGATTGGGGATTGGAGATTGTGGATTGGGTATTGAGGTTTGAAGAATGAGGATTGAGGATTGAGGATTGAGGATTGAGAATTGAAGATTGAGTATTGAGGGTTGAAATTGAGGATTGAGGATTGAGGATTGAGGATTGAGGATTGAGGATTGAGGATTGAGGATTGAGGATTGAGGATTGAGGATTGAGGATTGAAGATTGAGTATTGAGGACAGAAGGTTGAGGATTGAGGATTGAGGATTGAGGATTGAGGACTGAGGGTTGAGGATTGAGGTTTGAGGAACGAGGATTGAGGATTGAGGATTGAGGATTGAGGATTGAAGATTGAGTATTGAGGACTGAAGGTTGAGGATTGAGGATTGAGGATTGAGGATTGAGGATTGAGGATTGAAGATTGAGTATTGAGGACAGAAGGTTGAGGATTGAGGATTGAGGATTGAGGATTGAGGACTGAGGGTTGAGGATTGAGGTTTGAGGAACGAGGATTGAGGATTGAGGATTGAGGACTGACGATTGACGATTGAGCATTGAAGATTGAGGATTGATGACTGAGGATTGAGGATTGAGGATTGAGGATTGAGGATAGAGGATTGAGTATTGAAGATTGAGTATTCATGACTGAGGATTGAGGATTGAGTATTGAGGATTCAGGATTGAGGTTTGAGGATTGAGGATTGAGGATTGAGGACTGAGGCTTGAGGATTCAGGATTGAGCATGGAGGATTGAAGGTTGAGGACTGGAGATCGAGGATTGAAGATTGTGGGCTGGAGATTGAGGACTGAAGATTGAGGATTAAGGATTGAGGATTGGGGATTGAGGATCTAGGATTGGAGATTGATTATTGAGGATTCATGATTGAGGATTGAGGATTGAGGATTGAGAATTGAAAATTGAGGATTGGGACTGAGGGTTGAGGATTGAGGTTTGAGGAACGAGGATTGAGGATTGAGTATTGAAGGTTGAGGATTGATGATTGAGTATTGTGGATTGAGGATTGAGGATTGAGGATTGAGGATTGAAGATTGAGTATTGAGGATTGAAGGTTTAGTATTGAGGATTGATGACTGTCGATTGAGGATTGAGGATTGAGGATTGAGGATTGATGATTGAAGATTGAGTATTGAGTATTGAAGATTGAGGATTGAGGGTTGAGGACTGAGGATTGAGAATTGAGGATTGAAGATTGAGGATTGAGGATTGAGGATTGAGGATTGAGGATTGAAGATTGCGGATTGAGGATTGAGGATTGAGAATTGGCGATTGAGGATTGAGGATTGAGTATTGAGGATTGAAGATTGAGGATTGGGGATTGAGGATTGACGATTGAGGGTTGAGTATTGAGGATTGAGTATTGAGGATTGAGAATTGAGGATTGACGATTGAAGGTTGAGTATTGAGTATTGAAGATTGAGGATTGACGTTTGAGGATTGAAGATTGAGGACTGAGTGTTGAGGGTTGAGTGATGAGAATTGATGTTTGTGGATTGAGATTTGAAGACTGAAGAATGGGGATTGAGTATTGAAAACTGTGAATTGAGGATATTCTATTGAGGATTGAGGATTGACAATTGATTTTTGAGGACTGAGGTCTGAAGATTGGGGATTCAGTGTTGAGGATTCAGGATTTAGTTTGAGGACTGAGGATTGAGGGTTGAGGATTGAGGATTGAGGATGAACGCTTGAGGATTGACGACTGAGTATTGAGGATTGGGTATTGAAGATTGAATATTGTTGATTGAGCATTGAGGATTGAGGATTGAGGGTTGTGCATTGAGGACGAGGACTGAGGGTTGAGTATTGATGTTTGAGGTCTGAGGATTGAGGGTTGAGGATTGAGGATTGAGAATTGAGGATTGACGATTGAGGATTGAGGATTGAAGATTGAGTATTGAGGATTGAAGGTTGAGGATTGAGGATTGGGGATTCAGGATTGGGGACTGGGGTTTGAAGATTGAGTATTGAGGATTGAGGGTTGAGGATTGAAGATTGAGTATTGAGTATTGAAGAATTAGGGTTGAGGATTGAGGATTGATGATTGAGGATTGAGAATTGAGGATTGACGATTGAGGATTGAGGATTGAAGATTGAGTATTGAGGATTGAAGGTTGAGGATTGAGGATTGGGGATTCAGGATTGGGGACTGAGGGTTGAAGATTGAGGATTGAGCATTGATGATTGAGAATTGATAACTGAGGATGAGGACTGAGGGTTGAGGATTGAGGCCTGAGGAACGAGGATTGAGGATTGAGGATTGAGGACTGAGGATTGACGATTGAGTATTGAAGATTGAGGATTGATGACTGAGGATTGAGGATTGAGGATTGAGGATTGAGGATTGACGATTGAGTATTGAGTATTGTGCATTCAGAATTGAGGATTGAGGATTGAAGATTGAGTATTGAGGATTGAAGATTGAGGATTGAAGATTGAGTATTGATGATTGTGGATTGAGGGTTGAGGATTGAGGACGAGGACTAACTGTTGAGGATTGAGGTTTGAGGACTGAGGATTGAGGATTGAGGACTGAGGATTGATAATTGAGGGTTGAGCATTGAGGATTGAAGATTGAGTACTGGGGATTGAGGTTTGAAGATTGAGGATTAAGGATTGAGGATTGGGAATTGAGGATCTGTGATTGGAGATCGATTATTGAGGATTGAAGATTCAGGATTGAGGATTGAGGATTGAGAATTGAGAACTGAGGATGAGGACTGAGGGTTGAGGATAGAGGTTTGAGGAACGAGGATTGAGAATAGAGGATTGAGGACTGAGGGGTGACGATTGAGTATTGAAGATTGAGGATTGATGACTGAGGATTGAGGATTGAGGTTTGAGGATTGAAGATTGAGTATTGAGGATTGAATATTGAGGATTGGGGATTAAGGATTGAAGATTGAGGACGAGAACTGACGGTTGAGGATTGAGGTTTGAGGTTTGAGGGTTGAAGATTGAGTATTGAGGATTCAGAATTGACGTTTGAGGACTGAGGATTGAGGATTGAGGATTGAGTATTGAATATTGAGGATTGAGGATTGAGGTTTGAGGATTGAGGATTGAGGATTGAGGACTGAGGCTTGAGGATTGAGGATTGAGCATTGAGGATTGAAGATTGAGGACTGGGGATTGAGGATTGAAGATTGAGGATTAAGGATTGAGGATTGGGAATTGAGGATCTAGGATTGGAGATTGATTATTGTGGATTCAAGATTGAGGATTGAGGATTGAGGATTGAGGATTGAGGATGAGGACTGAGGGTTGAGGATTGAGGTTTGAGGAACGAGGATTGAGGATCGAGGATTGAGGACTGAGGATTGACGATTGAGTATTGAAGATTGAGGATTGATGACTGAGGATTGAAGATTGAGGACTGAGTGTTGAGGGTTGAATGATGAGAATTGATGTTTGTGGATTGAGATTTGAAGATTGATGAATGGGGACTGAGTATTAGAAACTGTGAATTGAGGATATTCTATTGAGGATTGAGGATTGACAATGGATTTTTGAGGACTGAGGCCTGAAGATTGAGGATTCAGGATTGAGGATTCGGGATTGAGGTTTGAGGACGAGGACTGACGGTCGAGGATTGAGGTTTGAGGATTGAGGATTGAGGATTGAGGACTGAGGCTTGAGGATTGAGGATTGAGCATTGAGGATTGAAGATTGAGGACTGGGGATTGAGGATTGAAGATTGAGGACTAAGGATTGAGGATTGGGGATTGAAGATCCAGGATTAGAGATTGATTATTGACGATTCAAGATTGAGGATTGAGGATAGAGGATTGAGGATTGAGAATTGAGGATGAGGACTGAGGGTTGAGGATTGAGGTTTGAGGAACGAGGATTGAGGATCGAGGATTGAGGTCTGAGGATTGACGATTGAGTATTGAAGATTGAGGATTGATGACTGAGGATTGAGGATTGAGGATTGAGGATTGAGGATTGAGGATTGAAGATTGAGTATTCAGGATTGAATATTGAGGATTGAGGATTGAGGATTGGGGATTGAGGATTGAGGATTGAAGATTGAGTATTGAGGATTGAAGGTTGAGGATTGAGGATTGAGTATTGAGGATTGAGGATTGAGGATTGAGATACAGTATTGAGAATTGAAGATTGAGAACTGAGGATTGAGGATTGAACATTGAGGACTGGGTGTTGAGGGTTGAGTGGTGAGAATTGATGTTTGTGGATAGAGGTTTGAAGATTGCAGATTGAGTATTGAGTATTGAATACTCTGAATTGAGGATATTCTATTGAGGATTGAGTATTGACGACTGATTGTTGAGGACTGAGGGCTGAAGATAGAGGGTTCAGGATTGAAGATTCAGAGTTGAGGTTTGGGGACTGAGGACTGAGGATTGAGGATTGAGTATTGAGGATTGAAGATTGAGTGTTGAGGATTGAGGATTGAGGATTGAGGATTAGGGCTGAGGTTTGAGGATTGAGGTTTGAGGACTGAGGTCTGAGGATTGAGGGTTGGGAATTGAGGATTTAGGATTGAGGATTGAAGATTGAGGATTGGCTATTGAGGATTGAGGATTGAGGATTGAGGATTGACGATTGAGGATTGGGGATTGAGTATTGACGATTGAGGATTGAGTATAGGTGATTGAGAATTGAGGATTGAGGATTGAAGATTGTGCATTGAGTATTGAAGATTGAGGACTGAGGATTGAGGATTGAGGATTGAAGATTGAGGACTGAGTGTTGAGGGTTGAGTGATGAGAACTGATGTTTGTGGATTAAGATTTGAAGATTTAAGAATGGGGATTGAGTATTGAAAACTGTGAATTGAGGATATTCTATTGAGGATTGAGGATTGACAATTGATTTTTGAGGACTGAAGTCTGCGGATTCAGGATTCAGGATTGAGGATTCGGGATTGAGGTTTGAGGACTGAGGATTGAGGGTTGAGGATTGAGGATTGAGGATTGAGGATTGACGCTTGAGGATTGAGGACTGAGGCTTGAGGATTGAGGATTTAGCACTGAGGATTGCAGATTCAGGACTGGGGATTGAGGATTGAAGATTGAGGATTAAGGATTGAGGATTGAGGATTGAGGATTGAGAATTGAAAATTGAGGATGAGGACTGAGGGTTGAGGATTGAGGTTTGAGGAACGAGGATTGAAGATTGATGACTGAGGACTGAGGATTGACGATTGAGTATTGAAGACTGAGGATTGATGACTGTGGATTGAGGATTGTGGATTGAGGATTGAGGATTGAAGATTGAAGATTGAGTATTGAGGATTGAATATTGAGGATTGAGGATTGAGTATTGAGGACTGAGAATGAGGGCTGAGGTTTGAGGATTGAGGATTGAGGAATGAAGATTGAGTATTGAGGTTTGAAGATTGAGGATTGAGGATTGAGGATTGAGGAATGAGGGTTGACGATTGAAGACTGAGGATTGGGGACTGACTATTGAAGAGTGAGGATTCAGGATTGAGGATTGAGGATTGATGATTGAGGATTGAAGATACAGTATTGAGGATTGAAGATTGAGAATTGAGGATTGAGGATTGAACATTGAGGACTGAGTGTTGAGGGTTGAGTGATGAGAATTGATGTTTGTGGATAGAGGTTTGAAAATTGCAGATTGAGTATTGAGAATTGAATGCAGTGAATTGAGTATATTCTATTGAGGATTGAGTATTGACAACTGATTGTTGAGGACTGAGGGCTGAAGATTGAGGATTCAGGATTGAGGATTCAGAATTGAGGTTTGCGGACTGAGGATTGAGGATTGAAGATTGAGTATTGAGGATTGAAGATTGAGGACTGGGGATTGAGGATTGAAGATTGAGGATTGAAGATTGAGGATTGGGGATTGAGGATTGACGATTGATGGTTGAGTATTGAGGATTGAGGATTGAGGATTGACGCTTGAGGATTGAGGGTTGAGGTTGGAGGATTGAAGAGAGAGGACTGAGTGTTGAGGGTTGAGTGTTGAGAATTGATGTTTGAGGATTGAGATTTGATTATTGAATATTGTGGATTGGGTATTGAAACATGAGATTTCAGGATATTCTATTGAGTATTGAGAATTGAGGATTGAAGGCTGAGTATTGGGGATTCATGGTTGAGGGTTTTGTGTTGAATATTGAGGTTTGAGGATTGAGGATTGAGGATTGAGGATTGAGGACTGATGATTGAGTATTGATGATTGAAGATTGAGGATTGAGGATTGGGGGTTGAGGATTGAGGACGAGAACTGACGGTTGAGGGCTGAGGTTTGAGGATTGAGGATTGAGGATTGAAGATTGAGGATTGAGGATTGAGGATTGAGAATTGAGAATTGAGGATGAGGACTGAGGTTTGAGGATTGAGGTTTGAGGAACGAGGATTGTGGATTGAGGATTGAGGACTGAGGATTGACGATTTAGTATTGAAGACTGAGGATTGATGACTGAGGATTGAGGATTGAGGATTGAGGATTGAGGATTGAGTATTGAAGATTTAGTATTCATGACTGAGGATTGAGGATTGATGATTGAGTATTCAGGATTGAGGTTTGAGGATTGAGGATTGACGATTGAGGACTGAGGCTTGAGGATTGAGGAATGAGCATGGAGGATTGAAGATTGAGGACTGGAGATTGAGGATTGAAGATTGAGGACTGGAGATTGAGGATTGAAGATTGAGGATTAAGGATTGAGGATTGCGGATTGAAGATCTAGGATTGGAGATTGATTATTGAGGATTCAAGATTGAGGATTGAGGATTTAGGATTGAGGATTGAAGATTGAGGATTGGGTATTGAGGATTGAAGAACGAGGATTCAGGATTGAGAATTGAGGATTGAGAATTGAATATTGAGTATTGAGGATTGAAGACTGACTACTGAGGGTTGAGGATTGAGGATTGAGGATTGAGGATTGAGGATTGAGGATTGAAGATTGAGTATTGAGGATTGAAGATTGTGGATTGAAGATTGAGGATTGAGGATTGAGGATTGAGTATTGAGGATTGAGGATTGAGGACTGAAGACTGAGTATTGAGGATTGAAGATTGAGGAGTGAGGATTGAGGATTGAAGATTGAGGATTGGGGATTGAGGATTGAGGATTGAGAATTGAGAATTGAGGATGAGGACTGAGGGTTGAGGATTGAGGTTTGAGGAACGAGGATTGAGGATTGAGGATTGAGGACTGAGGATTGACGATTGAGTATTGAAGATTGAGGATTGATGACTGAGGATTGAGGATTGAGGATTGAGGATTGAGGATTGAGTATTAAAGATTGAGTATTCATGACTGAGGATTGAGGATTGAGTATTGAGGATTCAGGATTGAGGTATGAGGATTGAGGATTGAGGATTGAGGACTGAGGCTTGAGGATTGAGGATTGAGCATGGAGGATCGAAGGTTGAGGACTGCAGATCGAGGATTGAAGATTGTGGGCTGGAGATTGAGTATTGAAGACTGAGGATTGATGACTGTGGATTGAGGATTGTGGATTGAGGATTGAGGATTGAAGATTGAAGATTGAGTATTGAGGATTGAATATTGAGGATTGAGGATTGAGTATTGAGGACTGAGAATGAGGGCTGAGGTTTGAGGATTGAGGATTGAGGAATGAAGATTGAGTATTGAGGTTTGAAGATTGAGGATTGAGGATTGAGGATTGAGGAATGAGGGTTGACGATTGAAGACTGAGGATTGGGGACTGACTATTGAAGAGTGAGGATTCAGGATTGAGGATTGAGGATTGATGATTGAGGATTGAAGATACAGTATTGAGGATTGAAGATTGAGAATTGAGGATTGAGGATTGAACATTGAGGACTGAGTGTTGAGGGTTGAGTGATGAGAATTGATGTTTGTGGATAGAGGTTTGAAGATTGCAGATTGAGTATTGAGAATTGAATGCAGTGAATTGAGTATATTCTATTGAGGATTGAGTATTGACAACTGATTGTTGAGGACTGAAGGCTGAAGATTGAGGATTCAGGATTGAGGATTCAGAATTGAGGTTTGCGGACTGAGGATTGAGGATTGAAGATTGAGTATTGAGGATTGAAGATTGAGGACTGGGGATTGAGGATTGAAGATTGAGGATTGAAGATTGAGGATTGGGGATTGAGGATTGACGATTGATGGTTGAGTATTGAGGATTGAGGATTGAGTATTGACGCTTGAGGATTGAGGGTTGAGGTTGGAGGATTGAAGAGAGAGGACTGAGTGTTGAGGGTTGAGTGTTGAGAATTGATGTTTGAGGATTGAGATTTGATTATTGAATATTGTGGATTGGGTATTGAAACATGAGATTTCAGGATATTCTATTGAGTATTGAGAATTGAGGATTGAAGGCTGAGTATTGGGGATTCATGGTTGAGGGTTTTGTGTTGAATATTGAGGTTTGAGGATTGAGGATTGAGGATTGAGGATTGAGGACTGATGATTGAGTATTGATGATTGAAGATTGAGGATTGAGGATTGGGGGTTGAGGATTGAGGACGAGAACTGACGGTTGAGGGCTGAGGTTTGAGGATTGAGGATTGAGGATTGAAGATTGAGGATTGAGGATTGAGGATTGAGAATTGAGAATTGAGGATGAGGACTGAGGTTTGAGGATTGAGGTTTGAGGAACGAGGATTGTGGATTGAGGATTGAGGACTGAGGATTGACGATTTAGTATTGAAGACTGAGGATTGATGACTGAGGATTGAGGATTGAGGATTGAGGATTGAGGATTGAGTATTGAAGATTTAGTATTCATGACTGAGGATTGAGGATTGATGATTGAGTATTCAGGATTGAGGTTTGAGGATTGAGGATTGACGATTGAGGACTGAGGCTTGAGGATTGAGGAATGAGCATGGAGGATTGAAGATTGAGGACTGGAGATTGAGGATTGAAGATTGAGGACTGGAGATTGAGGATTGAAGATTGAGGATTAAGGATTGAGGATTGCGGATTGAAGATCTAGGATTGGAGATTGATTATTGAGGATTCAAGATTGAGGATTGAGGATTTAGGATTGAGGATTGAAGATTGAGGATTGGGTATTGAGGATTGAAGAACGAGGATTCAGGATTGAGAATTGAGGATTGAGAATTGAATATTGAGTATTGAGGATTGAAGACTGACGACTGAGGGTTGAGGATTGAGGATTGAGGATTGAGGATTGAGGATTGAGGATTGAAGATTGAGTATTGAGGATTGAAGATTGTGGATTGAAGATTGAGGATTGAGGATTGAGGATTGAGTATTGAGGATTGAGGATTGAGGACTGAAGACTGAGTATTGAGGATTGAAGATTGAGGAGTGAGGATTGAGGATTGAAGATTGAGGATTGGGGATTGAGGATTGAGGATTGAGAATTGAGAATTGAGGATGAGGACTGAGGGTTGAGGATTGAGGTTTGAGGAACGAGGATTGAGGATTGAGGATTGAGGACTGAGGATTGACGATTGAGTATTGAAGATTGAGGATTGATGACTGAGGATTGAGGATTGAGGATTGAGGATTGAGGATTGAGTATTAAAGATTGAGTATTCATGACTGAGGATTGAGGATTGAGTATTGAGGATTCAGGATTGAGGTATGAGGATTGAGGATTGAGGATTGAGGACTGAGGCTTGAGGATTGAGGATTGAGCATGGAGGATCGAAGGTTGAGGACTGCAGATCGAGGATTGAAGATTGTGGGCTGGAGATTGAGGATTGAAGATTGAGGATTAAGGATTGAGGACTGAGGATTGAGGATTGAAGATTGAGGATTGGGGATTGAGGATTGAGGATTGAGAATTGAGAATTGAGGATGAGGACTGAGGGTTGAGGATTGAGGTTTGAGGAACGAGGATTGAGGATTGAGTATTGAAGGTTGAGGATTGATGATTGAGGATTGAGGATTGAGGATTGAGGATTGAGGATTGGGGATTGAAGATTGTGTATTGAGGATTGAAGTTTGACGATTGAGTATTGAAGATTGAGGATTGATGACTGAGAATTGAGGATTGAGGATTGCGGATTGAGGATTGAGAATTGAGGATTGAGGGCAGAGGCTTGAGGATTGAGGATTGAGGATTGAGGATTAAGGATTGTGGATTGGGGATTGAGGATCTAGGATTGGAGATTGATTATTGAGGATTCAAGATTGAGGGTTGAGGATTGAGGATTGAGGATTGAAGATTGAGGATAGAGGATTGAGGGTTGAGGTTTGAGGATTGAGGATTGAGGATTGAAGATTGAGTATTTAGGATTGAAGATTGAGGATTGAGGATTGAGGATTGAGGATTGAGTGTTAAAGATAGAGGATTTGGGATTGCGGATTGACGATTGTGTATTGAGTATTGAGGATTGGGAATTGAGGATAGAGTATTGAAGATTGAGTATTGAGGAATGAAGATTGAGGATTGAGGATTGAGGATTGAAGATTGAGGACTGAGTGTTGAGGGTTGAGTGATGAGAATTGATGTTTGTGGATAGAGATTTGAAGATTGCAGATTGAGTATTGAGTATTCAAAACTGTGAATTGAGGATATTCTATTGAGGATTGAGTATTGACAACTGATTGTTGAGTACTGATGGCTGAAGATTGAGGGTTCACGGTTGAGGATTCAGGATTGAGGTCTGAGGACTGACGATTGAGGATTGAGGATTGAGGATTGATGATTGAGGATTGAGGATTGTAGATTGCGGATTGGGTATTGCGGATTGAACATTGAGGATTGAGGATTGAGTATTGGGGATGGAGGATGAGGGCTGAGGGTTGAGGATTGAGGTTTGAGTATTGAATCCTGCGAATTCAGGATATTCTATTGAGTATTGAGAATTGAGGATTGATGGCTTAGTATTGAGGACGGAGGATTGAGGGTTGAAGATTGAGTATTGAGGATTCAGAATTGAGGTTTGAGGACTGAGGATTGAGGATTGAAGATTGAGTATTGAGGATTGATGATTGAGGATTGAGGATTGAGGATTGAGTATTGAGGATTGAGGATTGAGGATTGAAGATTGAGTATTGAAGATTGAAGATTGACGATTGAGGATTGAGGATTGGGTATTGCGGATTGAACATTGAGGATTGAGGATTGAGTATTGAGGATTGAGGACGAGGGCTGGCGGTTGAGGATTGAGGTTTGAGTGTTCAGGATTGGGGATTGAGGACTGAGGCTTGAGGATTGAGGATTGTGCATTGAGGATTGAAGATTGAGGTCTGGGGATTGAGGACTGAAGATTGATTATTGGGGATTGAATATTGAGGATTGAGGATTGAGGATTGAGGATTGAGAATGAGGGCTGAGGGTTGAGGATTGAGGTTTGAGTATTGAATCCTGAAAATTCAGGATATTCTGTTGAGTATTGAGAATTAAGGATTGATGGTTGAGTATTGAGGATTGAGGATTGAGGATTGACGCTTGAGGATTGAGGGTTGAGGATGGAGGATTGAAGAGAGAGGACTGAGTGTTGAGGGTTGAGTGTTGAGAATTGATGTTTGAGGATTGAGATTTGATTATTGAATATTGTGGATTGGGTATTGAAACATGAGATTTCAGGATATTCTATTGAGTATTGAGAATTGACGATTGATGGCTGAGTATTGGGGATTGATGGTTGAGGGTTTTGTGTTGAATATTGAGGTTTGAGGATTGAGGATTGAGGATTGAGGATTGAGGACTGAAGATTGAGTATTGGTGATTGAAGATTGAGGATTGAGGATTGGGGGTTGAGGATTGAGGACGAGAACTGACGGTTGAGGGTTGAGGTTTGAGGATTGAGGGTTGAAGATTGAGGACTGAGGATTGAGGATTGAGTATTGAGGATTGAGCATTGAGGATTGAAGATTGAGGACTGGGGACTGAGTGTTGAGGGTTGAGTGATGAGAATTGATGTTTGTGGATAGAGATTTGAAGATTGCAGATTGAGTATTGAGTATTGAAAACTATGAATTGAGGATACTCCATTGAGAATTGAGGATTGACGAGTGATTGTTGAGGACTGAGGGCTGAAGATTGAGGATTCAGGATTGAGGATTCAGGATTGAGGGTTGTGGATTGAGGACGAGGACTGAGGGGTGAGTATTGATGTTTGAGGTCTGAGGATTGAGGATTCAGGATTGAGGTTTGAGGACTGAGGATTGAGGACTGAGGATTGAGGATTGAGGATTGAGGATTGAGGATTGAGGATTGAGGATTGAGGATTGAGGATTGAAGATTGAGTATCGTGGATTCAAGATTGAGGATTGAGGATTGAGGGTTGTGGATTGAGGATCGAAGATTGACGATTGCGGATTGAGGATTGACGATTGACGATTGTGTATTGAGGACTGAGAATTGAGGATTGAGGATTGAAGGTTGAGTATTGAGGATTGAAGATTGAGGATTGAGGATTGAGGATTGAATATTGAGGACTGAGTGTTCAGGGTCGAGTGATGAGGATTGATGATTGTGGATTGAGGTTTGAAGATTGAGGATTCAGGATTGAGGATTCGGGATTGAGATTTGAGGACTGAGGACTGAGGGTTGAGGATTGAGGATTGAGGATTGAGGATTGAGGATTGAAGATTGAGGATTGGGTATTGAGGATTGAAGAACGAGGATTGAGGATTGAGAATTGAGGATTGAGAATTGAATATTGAGTATTGAGGATTGAAGACTGACGACTGAGGGTTGAGGATTGAGGATAGAGGATTACGATTGAGGATTGAGGATTGAAGATTGAGTATTGAGGAT
Source organism: Calliopsis andreniformis (assembly GCF_051401765.1). Taxonomy (NCBI): domain Eukaryota; kingdom Metazoa; phylum Arthropoda; class Insecta; order Hymenoptera; family Andrenidae; genus Calliopsis; species Calliopsis andreniformis. The sequence goes on along the minus strand of NW_027480450.1, from coordinate 4,738,754 downwards.
TGAAGATCGTGGATTGAGGATTGAGGATTGAGGATTGAGGATTGAGGATTGAGGATTGAGGATTGAGGACTGAAGATTGAGTGTTGAGGATTGAAGATTGAGGATTGAGGATTGAGGATTGAAGATTAAGGATTGGGGATTGAGGATTGAGGATTGAGAATTGAGAATTGAGGATGAGGACTGAGGGTTGAGGATTGAGGTTTGAGGAACGAGGATTGAGGATTGAGGATTGAGGACTGAGGATTGACGATTGAGTATTGAAGATTGAGGATTGATGACTGAGGATTGAGGATTGAGGATTGAGGATTGAGGATTGAGGATTGAGTATTGAAGATTGAGTATTCATGACTGAGGATTGAGGATTGAGTATTGAGGATTCAGGATTGAGGTTTGAGGATTGAGGATTGAGGATTGAGGACTGAGGCTTGAGGATTGAGGATTGAGCATGGAGGATCGAAGGTTGAGGACTGGAGATCGAGGATTGACGATTGTGGGCTGGAGATTGAGGATTGAAGATTGAGGATTAAGGATTGAGGATTGGGGTTTGAGGATCTAGGATTGGAGATTGATTATTGAGGATTCAAGATTGAGGATTGAGGATTGAGGATTGAGAATTGAAAATTGAGGATTGGGACTGAGGGTTGAGGATTGAGGATTGAGGAACGACGATTGAGAATTGAGTATTGAAGGTTGAGGATTGATGATTGAGGATTGAGGATTGAGGATTGAGGATTGAGGATTGAAGATTGAGTATTGAGGATCGAAGTTTGAGGATTGAGGATTGAGGATTGAGGATTGAGGATTGAGGATTGAAGATTGAGGATTTGGGACTGCGGATTGAAGATTGTGGATTGAGGATTGATGATTGAGGATTGAGTATCTAGGATTGGAGATTGACTATTGAGGATTCAAGCTTGAGGATTGAGGATTGAGGATTGAGAACTGAGAACTGATAACTGAGGATGAGGACTGAGGGTTGAGGATTGAGGCTTGAGGAACGAGGATTGAGGATTGAGGATTGAGGACTGAGGATTGACGATTGAGTATTGAAGATTGAGGATTGATGGCTGAGGATTGAGGATTGAGGTTTGAGGATTGAGGATTGACGATTGAGGATTGAGTATTGTGCATTGAGAATCGAGGATTGAGGATTGAAGATTGAGTATTGAGGATTGAAGATTGAGGTTTGAAGATTGAGTATTGATGATTGTGGATTGAGGTTTGAGAATTGAGGACGAGGACTAACTGTTGAGGATTGAGGTTTGAGGTATGAGGATTGAGGATTGAGGACTGAGGATTGAGGATTGAGGGTTGAGCATTGAGGATTGAAGGTTGAGGACTGGGGATTGAGGATTGAAGATTGAGGATTAAGGACTGAGGATTGGGAATTGAGGATCTGTGATTGGAGATCGATTATTGAGGATTGAAGATTCAGGATTGAGGGTTAAGGATTGAGAATTGAGAACTGAGGATGAGGACTGAGGGTTGAGGATAGAGGTTTGAGGAACGAGGATTGAGTATAGAGGATTGAGGACTTAGGAGTGACGATTGAGTATTGAAGATTGAGGATTGATGACTGAGGATTGAGGATTGAGGATTGAGGAATGAAGATTGAGTATTGAGGATTGAAGATTGAGGATTGGGGATTAAGGATTGAAGATTGAGGACGAGAACTGACGGTTGAGGATTGAGGTTTGAGGTTTGAGGGTTGAAGATTGAGGACTGAGGATTGAGGATTGAGGATTGAGGATTGAGCATTGAGGATTGAATATTGTGGACTGGGGCTTGAGAATTGAAGATTGAGGATTAAGGATTGAGGATTGTGGATTGAGGATCTAGGATTGGTTATTGATTATTGAGGAATGAAGATTGAGGATTGAGGATTGAGGATTGAGAATTGAGAATTGAGGATGAGGACTGAGGGCTGAGGATTGAGGTTTGAGGAACGAGGATTGTGGATTGAGGATTGAGGACTGAGGATTGACGATTGAGTATTGAAGACTGAGGATTGATGACTGAGGATTGAGGATTGAGGATTGAGGATTGAGGATTGAGTATTGAAGATTTAGTATTCATGACTGAGGATTGAGGATTGATGATTGAGGATTGACGATTGAGGACTGAGGCTTGAGGACTGAGGAATGAGCATGGAGGATTGAAGATTGAGGACTGGATATTGAGGATTGAAGATTGAGGACTGGAGATTGAGGATTGAAGATTGAGGATTAAGGATTGAGGATTGCGGATTGAAGATCTAGGATTGGAGATTGATTATTGAGGATTCAAGATTGAGGATTGAGGATTGAGGATTGAGAATTAAAAATTGAGGATGAGGACTGAGGGTTGAGGATTGAGGTTTGAGGAACGAGGATTGAGGATTGAGTATTGAAGGTTGAGGATTGATGATTGAGGATTGTGGATTGAGGATTGAGGATTGAGGATTGGGGATTGAAGATTGTGTATTGAGGATTGAAGTTTGACGATTGAGTATTGAAGATTGAGAATTGGTGACTGAGAATTGAGGATTGAGGATTGCGGATTGAGGATTGAGGATTAAGGATTGTGTATTGGGGATTGAGGATCTAGGATTGGAGATTGATTATTGAGGATTCAAGATTGAGGGTTGAGGATTGAGGATTGAGGATTGAAGATTGAGGATAGAGGATTGAGGGTTGAGGGTTGAGGATTGAGGATTGAGGATTGAAGATTGAGTATTTAGGATTGAAGATTGAGGATTGAGGATTGAGGATTGAGGATTGAGTGTTAAAGATAGAGGATTTGGGATTGCGGATTGACGATTGTGTATTGAGTATTGAGGATTGGGAATTGAGGATTGAGTATTGAAGATTGAGTATTGAGGAATGAAGATTGAGGATTGAGGATTGAGGATTGAAGATTGAGGACTGTGTGTTGAGGGTTGAGTGATGAGAATTGATGTTTGTGGATAGAGATTTGAAGATTGCAGATTGAGTATTGAGTATTCAAAACTGTGAATTGAGGATATTCTATTGAGGATTGAGTATTGACAACTGATTGTGGAGGACTGATGGCTGAAGATTGAGGATTCAGGATTGAGGATTCAGGATTGAGGTTTGAGGACTGAGGATTGAGGATTGAGGATTGAAGATTGAATATTGATGATTGAAGATTGAGGATTCAGGATTGATGGTTGTGGATTGAGGACGAGGACTGAGGGGTGAGTATTGACGTTTGAGGTCTGAGGATTGAGGATTGAGGATTGAGAATTGAGGATTGGGGATTGAGGATTGGGGATTGAAGATTGTGGATTGGGTATTGAGGTTTGAAGAATGAGGATTGAGGATTGAGGATTGAGGATTGAGGATTGAATATTGAGTATTGAGGGTTGAAATTGAGGATTGAGGATTGAGGATTGAGGATTGAGGATTGAGGATTGAAGATTGAGTATCGTGGATTCAAGATTGAGGATTGAGGATTGAGGGTTGTGGATTGAGGATCGAAGATTGACGATTGCGGATTGAGGATTGACGATTGAGGATTGTGTATTGAGGACTGAGAATTGAGGATTGAGGATTGAAGGTTGAGTATTGAGGATTGAAGATTGAGGATTGAGGATTGAGGATTGAATATTGAGGACTGAGTGCTCAGGGTCGAGTGATGAGAATTGATGTTTGTGGATTGAGGTTTGAAGATTGAGGATTCAGGATTGAGGATTCGGGATTGAGATTTGAGGACTGAGGACTGAGGGTTGAGGATTGAGGATTGAGGATTGAGGATTGAGGATTGAAGATTGAGGATTGGGTATTGAGGATTGAAGAACGAGGATTGTGGATTGAGAATTGAGGATTGAGAATTGAATATTGAGTATTGAGGATTGAAGACTGACGACTGAGGGTTGAGGATTGAGGATTGTGGATTGAGGATTGAGGATTGAGGATTGAAGATTGAGGATTGAGATTTAATTATTGAATATTGTGGATTGAGTATTGAAACATGAGAATTCAGGATATTATATTGAGTATTGAGAATTGAGAATTAATGATTGAGTATTGAGGATTGATGGTTGAGGGTTGTGTGTTGAATATTGACGATTGAGGATTGATGATTGAGGATTGAGAATTGCGGATTGAAGATTGAGTATTGATGATTGAGTATTGAGGGTTGAGGATTGAGGATTGAGGAATGAAGATTGAGTATTGAGGTTTGAAGATTGAGGATTGAGGATTGAGGATTGAGGATTGAGGATCGACGCTTGAGGATTGAGGGTTGAGGATGGAGGATTGAAGAGAGAGGACTGAGTGTTGAGGGTTGAGTGTTGAGAATTGATGTTTGAGGATTGAGATTTGATTATTGAATATTGTGGATTGGGTATTGAAACATGAGATTTCAGGATATTCTATTGAGTATTGAGAATTGAGGATTGACGGTTGAGGATTGAGGACTGAGGATGGAGGATTGAAGAGAGAGGACTGAGTGTTGAGGATTGAATGTTGAGAATTGATGATTGAGGATTGAGATTTAATTATTGAATATTGCGGATTGAGTATTGAAACATGAGAATTCAGGATATTATATTGAGTATTGAGAATTGAGAATTAATGATTGAGTATTGAGGATTGATGGTTGAGGGTTGCGTGTTGAATATTGACGATTGAGGATTGATGATTGAGGATTGAGAATTGCGGATTGAAGATTGAGTATTGATGATTGAGTATTGAGGGTTGAGGATTGAGGATTGAGGAATGAAGATTGAGTATTGAGGTTTGAAGATTGAGGATTGAGGATTGAGGATTGAGGATTGAGGATCGACGCTTGAGGATTGAGGGTTGAGGATGGAGGATTGAAGAGAGAGGACTGAGTGTTGAGGGTTGAGTGTTGAGAATTGATGTTTGAGGATTGAGATTTGATTATTGAATATTGTGGATTGGGTACTGAAACAAGAGATTTCAGGATATTCTATTGAGTATTGAGAATTGAGGATTGATGGCTGAGTATTGGGGATTGATGGTTGAGGGTTTTGTGTTGAATATTGAGGTTTGAGGATTGAGGATTGAGGATTGAGGATTGAGGACTGAGCATGGAGGATTGAAGATTGAGGACTGGAGATTGAGGATTTAAGATTGAGGACTGGAGATTCAGGATTGAAAATTGAGGATTAAGGATTGAGGATTGCGGATTGAAGATCTAGGATTGGAGATTGATTATTGAGGATTCAAGATTGAGGATTGAGGATTGAGGATTGAGAATTGAAAATTGAGGATGAGGACTGAGGGTTGAGGATTGAGGCTTGAGGAACGAGGATTGAGGATTGAGTATTGAAGGTTGAGGATTGATGATTGAGGATTGAGAATTGAGGATTGAGGATTGAGGATTGGGGACTGAAGATTGTGTATTGAGGATTGAAGTTTGACGATTGAGTATTGAAGATTACGGATTGATGACTGAGAATTGAGGATTGAGAATTGCGGATTGAGGATTGAGAATTGAGGATTGAGGGCAGAGGCTTGAGGATTGAGGATTGAGGGTTGAGGATTAAGGATTGTGGATTGGGGATTGAGGATCTAGGATTGGAGATTGATTATTGAGGATTCAAGATTGAGGGTTGAGGATTGGGGATTGAGGATTGAAGATTGAGGATAGAGGATTGAGTGTTGAGGGTTGAGGATTGAGGATTGAGGATTGATGATCGAGTATTGAGGAATGAAGATTGAGGATTGAGGATTGGGGATTGAAGATTGAGGACTGAGTGTTGAGGGTTGAGTGATGAGAATTGATGTTTGTGGATAGAGATTTGAAGATTGCAGATTGAGTATTGAGTATTCAAAACTGTGAATTAAGGATATTCTATTGAGGATTGAGTATTGACAACTGATTGTTGAGGACTGATGGCTGAAGATTTTTTGTTTCACGGTTGAGGATACAGGATTGAGGTCTGAGGACTGAGGATTGAGGATTGGGGATTGAGGATTGATGATTGAGGATTGAGGATTGTAGATGGCGGATTGGGTATTGCTGATTGAACATTGAGGATTGAGGATTGAGTATTGAGGATGGAGGATGAGGGCTGAGGGTTGAGGATTGAGGTTTGAGTATTGAATCCTGCGAATTCAGGATATTCTATTGAGTATTGAGAATTGAGGATTGATGGCTTAGTATTGAGGACTGAGGATTGAGGGTTGAAGTTTGAGTATTGAGGATTCAGAATTGAGGTTTGAGGACTGAGGATTGAGGATTGAAGATTGAGTATTGAGGATTGATGATTGAGGATTGAGGACTGAGGATTGAGTATTGAGGATTGAGGATTGAGGATTGAAGATTGAGTATTGAAGATTGAAGATTGACGATTGAGGATTGTGGATTGGGTATTGAGGATTGAGTATTGAAGATTGAATATTGATGATTGAGGATTGAGGGTTGAGGATTGAGGGTTGCGGATTGAGGACGAGGACTGAGGGTTGAGCATTGATGTTTGAGGTCTGAGGACTGAGGATTGAGGATTGAGAATTGAGGATTGACGATTGAGCATTGAGGATTGAAGATTGAGTATTGAGGATTGAAGGTTGAGTATTGAGGATTGAATATTGAGGATTGAGGATTGAGGATTGAGGATTGAGGATGAGGGCTGATGTTTGAGGATTGATGTTTGAGTATTGAATCCTGAGAATTCAGGATATTCTATTGAGTATTGAGAATTGAGTATTGATGTTTGAGTATTGAGGATTGGGGATTGAGGATTGAGGATTGAGTATTGAGGATTGAGCATTGAGGATTGAGGATTGAGCATGGAGGATCGAAGGTTGAGGACTGGAGATCGAGGATTGACGATTGTGGGCTGGAGATTGAGGATTGAAGATTGAGGATTAAGGATTGAGGATTGGGGTTTGAGGATCTAGGATTGGAGATTGATTATTGAGGATTCAAGATTGAGGATTGAGGATTGAGGATTGAGAATTGAAAATTGAGGATTGGGACTGAGGGTTGAGGATTGAGGATTGAGGAACGACGATTGAGAATTGAGTATTGAAGGTTGAGGATTGATGATTGAGGATTGAGGATTGAGGATTGAGGATTGAGGATTGAAGATTGAGTATTGAGGATCGAAGTTTGAGGATTGAGGATTGAGGATTGAGGATTGAGGATTGAGGATTGAAGATTGAGGATTTGGGACTGCGGATTGAAGATTGTGGATTGAGGATTGATGATTGAGGATTGAGTATCTAGGATTGGAGATTGACTATTGAGGATTCAAGCTTGAGGATTGAGGATTGAGGATTGAGAACTGAGAACTGATAACTGAGGATGAGGACTGAGGGTTGAGGATTGAGGCTTGAGGAACGAGGATTGAGGATTGAGGATTGAGGACTGAGGATTGACGATTGAGTATTGAAGATTGAGGATTGATGGCTGAGGATTGAGGATTGAGGTTTGAGGATTGAGGATTGACGATTGAGGATTGAGTATTGTGCATTGAGAATCGAGGATTGAGGATTGAAGATTGAGTATTGAGGATTGAAGATTGAGGTTTGAAGATTGAGTATTGATGATTGTGGATTGAGGTTTGAGAATTGAGGACGAGGACTAACTGTTGAGGATTGAGGTTTGAGGTATGAGGATTGAGGATTGAGGACTGAGGATTGAGGATTGAGGGTTGAGCATTGAGGATTGAAGGTTGAGGACTGGGGATTGAGGATTGAAGATTGAGGATTAAGGACTGAGGATTGGGAATTGAGGATCTGTGATTGGAGATCGATTATTGAGGATTGAAGATTCAGGATTGAGGGTTAAGGATTGAGAATTGAGAACTGAGGATGAGGACTGAGGGTTGAGGATAGAGGTTTGAGGAACGAGGATTGAGTATAGAGGATTGAGGACTTAGGAGTGACGATTGAGTATTGAAGATTGAGGATTGATGACTGAGGATTGAGGATTGAGGATTGAGGAATGAAGATTGAGTATTGAGGATTGAAGATTGAGGATTGGGGATTAAGGATTGAAGATTGAGGACGAGAACTGACGGTTGAGGATTGAGGTTTGAGGTTTGAGGGTTGAAGATTGAGGACTGAGGATTGAGGATTGAGGATTGAGGATTGAGCATTGAGGATTGAATATTGTGGACTGGGGCTTGAGAATTGAAGATTGAGGATTAAGGATTGAGGATTGTGGATTGAGGATCTAGGATTGGTTATTGATTATTGAGGAATGAAGATTGAGGATTGAGGATTGAGGATTGAGAATTGAGAATTGAGGATGAGGACTGAGGGCTGAGGATTGAGGTTTGAGGAACGAGGATTGTGGATTGAGGATTGAGGACTGAGGATTGACGATTGAGTATTGAAGACTGAGGATTGATGACTGAGGATTGAGGATTGAGGATTGAGGATTGAGGATTGAGTATTGAAGATTTAGTATTCATGACTGAGGATTGAGGATTGATGATTGAGGATTGACGATTGAGGACTGAGGCTTGAGGACTGAGGAATGAGCATGGAGGATTGAAGATTGAGGACTGGATATTGAGGATTGAAGATTGAGGACTGGAGATTGAGGATTGAAGATTGAGGATTAAGGATTGAGGATTGCGGATTGAAGATCTAGGATTGGAGATTGATTATTGAGGATTCAAGATTGAGGATTGAGGATTGAGGATTGAGAATTAAAAATTGAGGATGAGGACTGAGGGTTGAGGATTGAGGTTTGAGGAACGAGGATTGAGGATTGAGTATTGAAGGTTGAGGATTGATGATTGAGGATTGTGGATTGAGGATTGAGGATTGAGGATTGGGGATTGAAGATTGTGTATTGAGGATTGAAGTTTGACGATTGAGTATTGAAGATTGAGAATTGGTGACTGAGAATTGAGGATTGAGGATTGCGGATTGAGGATTGAGGATTAAGGATTGTGTATTGGGGATTGAGGATCTAGGATTGGAGATTGATTATTGAGGATTCAAGATTGAGGGTTGAGGATTGAGGATTGAGGATTGAAGATTGAGGATAGAGGATTGAGGGTTGAGGGTTGAGGATTGAGGATTGAGGATTGAAGATTGAGTATTTAGGATTGAAGATTGAGGATTGAGGATTGAGGATTGAGGATTGAGTGTTAAAGATAGAGGATTTGGGATTGCGGATTGACGATTGTGTATTGAGTATTGAGGATTGGGAATTGAGGATTGAGTATTGAAGATTGAGTATTGAGGAATGAAGATTGAGGATTGAGGATTGAGGATTGAAGATTGAGGACTGTGTGTTGAGGGTTGAGTGATGAGAATTGATGTTTGTGGATAGAGATTTGAAGATTGCAGATTGAGTATTGAGTATTCAAAACTGTGAATTGAGGATATTCTATTGAGGATTGAGTATTGACAACTGATTGTGGAGGACTGATGGCTGAAGATTGAGGATTCAGGATTGAGGATTCAGGATTGAGGTTTGAGGACTGAGGATTGAGGATTGAGGATTGAAGATTGAATATTGATGATTGAAGATTGAGGATTCAGGATTGATGGTTGTGGATTGAGGACGAGGACTGAGGGGTGAGTATTGACGTTTGAGGTCTGAGGATTGAGGATTGAGGATTGAGAATTGAGGATTGGGGATTGAGGATTGGGGATTGAAGATTGTGGATTGGGTATTGAGGTTTGAAGAATGAGGATTGAGGATTGAGGATTGAGGATTGAGGATTGAATATTGAGTATTGAGGGTTGAAATTGAGGATTGAGGATTGAGGATTGAGGATTGAGGATTGAGGATTGAAGATTGAGTATCGTGGATTCAAGATTGAGGATTGAGGATTGAGGGTTGTGGATTGAGGATCGAAGATTGACGATTGCGGATTGAGGATTGACGATTGAGGATTGTGTATTGAGGACTGAGAATTGAGGATTGAGGATTGAAGGTTGAGTATTGAGGATTGAAGATTGAGGATTGAGGATTGAGGATTGAATATTGAGGACTGAGTGCTCAGGGTCGAGTGATGAGAATTGATGTTTGTGGATTGAGGTTTGAAGATTGAGGATTCAGGATTGAGGATTCGGGATTGAGATTTGAGGACTGAGGACTGAGGGTTGAGGATTGAGGATTGAGGATTGAGGATTGAGGATTGAAGATTGAGGATTGGGTATTGAGGATTGAAGAACGAGGATTGTGGATTGAGAATTGAGGATTGAGAATTGAATATTGAGTATTGAGGATTGAAGACTGACGACTGAGGGTTGAGGATTGAGGATTGTGGATTGAGGATTGAGGATTGAGGATTGAAGATTGAGGATTGAGATTTAATTATTGAATATTGTGGATTGAGTATTGAAACATGAGAATTCAGGATATTATATTGAGTATTGAGAATTGAGAATTAATGATTGAGTATTGAGGATTGATGGTTGAGGGTTGTGTGTTGAATATTGACGATTGAGGATTGATGATTGAGGATTGAGAATTGCGGATTGAAGATTGAGTATTGATGATTGAGTATTGAGGGTTGAGGATTGAGGATTGAGGAATGAAGATTGAGTATTGAGGTTTGAAGATTGAGGATTGAGGATTGAGGATTGAGGATTGAGGATCGACGCTTGAGGATTGAGGGTTGAGGATGGAGGATTGAAGAGAGAGGACTGAGTGTTGAGGGTTGAGTGTTGAGAATTGATGTTTGAGGATTGAGATTTGATTATTGAATATTGTGGATTGGGTATTGAAACATGAGATTTCAGGATATTCTATTGAGTATTGAGAATTGAGGATTGACGGTTGAGGATTGAGGACTGAGGATGGAGGATTGAAGAGAGAGGACTGAGTGTTGAGGATTGAATGTTGAGAATTGATGATTGAGGATTGAGATTTAATTATTGAATATTGCGGATTGAGTATTGAAACATGAGAATTCAGGATATTATATTGAGTATTGAGAATTGAGAATTAATGATTGAGTATTGAGGATTGATGGTTGAGGGTTGCGTGTTGAATATTGACGATTGAGGATTGATGATTGAGGATTGAGAATTGCGGATTGAAGATTGAGTATTGATGATTGAGTATTGAGGGTTGAGGATTGAGGATTGAGGAATGAAGATTGAGTATTGAGGTTTGAAGATTGAGGATTGAGGATTGAGGATTGAGGATTGAGGATCGACGCTTGAGGATTGAGGGTTGAGGATGGAGGATTGAAGAGAGAGGACTGAGTGTTGAGGGTTGAGTGTTGAGAATTGATGTTTGAGGATTGAGATTTGATTATTGAATATTGTGGATTGGGTACTGAAACAAGAGATTTCAGGATATTCTATTGAGTATTGAGAATTGAGGATTGATGGCTGAGTATTGGGGATTGATGGTTGAGGGTTTTGTGTTGAATATTGAGGTTTGAGGATTGAGGATTGAGGATTGAGGATTGAGGACTGAGCATGGAGGATTGAAGATTGAGGACTGGAGATTGAGGATTTAAGATTGAGGACTGGAGATTCAGGATTGAAAATTGAGGATTAAGGATTGAGGATTGCGGATTGAAGATCTAGGATTGGAGATTGATTATTGAGGATTCAAGATTGAGGATTGAGGATTGAGGATTGAGAATTGAAAATTGAGGATGAGGACTGAGGGTTGAGGATTGAGGCTTGAGGAACGAGGATTGAGGATTGAGTATTGAAGGTTGAGGATTGATGATTGAGGATTGAGAATTGAGGATTGAGGATTGAGGATTGGGGACTGAAGATTGTGTATTGAGGATTGAAGTTTGACGATTGAGTATTGAAGATTACGGATTGATGACTGAGAATTGAGGATTGAGAATTGCGGATTGAGGATTGAGAATTGAGGATTGAGGGCAGAGGCTTGAGGATTGAGGATTGAGGGTTGAGGATTAAGGATTGTGGATTGGGGATTGAGGATCTAGGATTGGAGATTGATTATTGAGGATTCAAGATTGAGGGTTGAGGATTGGGGATTGAGGATTGAAGATTGAGGATAGAGGATTGAGTGTTGAGGGTTGAGGATTGAGGATTGAGGATTGATGATCGAGTATTGAGGAATGAAGATTGAGGATTGAGGATTGGGGATTGAAGATTGAGGACTGAGTGTTGAGGGTTGAGTGATGAGAATTGATGTTTGTGGATAGAGATTTGAAGATTGCAGATTGAGTATTGAGTATTCAAAACTGTGAATTAAGGATATTCTATTGAGGATTGAGTATTGACAACTGATTGTTGAGGACTGATGGCTGAAGATTTTTTGTTTCACGGTTGAGGATACAGGATTGAGGTCTGAGGACTGAGGATTGAGGATTGGGGATTGAGGATTGATGATTGAGGATTGAGGATTGTAGATGGCGGATTGGGTATTGCTGATTGAACATTGAGGATTGAGGATTGAGTATTGAGGATGGAGGATGAGGGCTGAGGGTTGAGGATTGAGGTTTGAGTATTGAATCCTGCGAATTCAGGATATTCTATTGAGTATTGAGAATTGAGGATTGATGGCTTAGTATTGAGGACTGAGGATTGAGGGTTGAAGTTTGAGTATTGAGGATTCAGAATTGAGGTTTGAGGACTGAGGATTGAGGATTGAAGATTGAGTATTGAGGATTGATGATTGAGGATTGAGGACTGAGGATTGAGTATTGAGGATTGAGGATTGAGGATTGAAGATTGAGTATTGAAGATTGAAGATTGACGATTGAGGATTGTGGATTGGGTATTGAGGATTGAGTATTGAAGATTGAATATTGATGATTGAGGATTGAGGGTTGAGGATTGAGGGTTGCGGATTGAGGACGAGGACTGAGGGTTGAGCATTGATGTTTGAGGTCTGAGGACTGAGGATTGAGGATTGAGAATTGAGGATTGACGATTGAGCATTGAGGATTGAAGATTGAGTATTGAGGATTGAAGGTTGAGTATTGAGGATTGAATATTGAGGATTGAGGATTGAGGATTGAGGATTGAGGATGAGGGCTGATGTTTGAGGATTGATGTTTGAGTATTGAATCCTGAGAATTCAGGATATTCTATTGAGTATTGAGAATTGAGTATTGATGTTTGAGTATTGAGGATTGGGGATTGAGGATTGAGGATAGACTATTGAAGATTGAGGATTGATGATTGAGGATTGAGGGTTGAGGATTGAGCGTTGCGGATTGAGGACGAGGCCTGAGGGTTGAGTATTGATGTTTGAGGTCTGAAGACTGAGGATTGAGGATTGAGGATTGAGGATTGAGGATTGAAGATTGAGTATTGAGGACTGAATGTTGAGGATTGAGGATTGAGGACTGAGGATTGACGATTGAGTATTGAAGATTGAGTATTGATGACTGAGGATGGAGGGTTGAGGATTGAGGATTGAGGATTGAGGATTGAGGATCGAAGATTGAGGATTGGGGACTGTGGATTGAAGATTGAGGAATTGAGGACTGAGGATTGGGGATTGAAGATTGAGTATTGAGGATTGAAGATTGAGTATTGAGGATTGAGGATTGAGGATTGAGGATGAGGGCTGAGGTTTGAGGGCTGAGGTTTGAGTACTGAGGACTGAGGGTTGAGGATTGAGTATTGAGGATTGAGGATTGAGGATTGAAGATGGAGGATTGGGGATTGAAGATTGAGTATTGTGGATTGAACGTTGAGGATTGAGGATTGAGGATTGAGGATTGAGGATTGAGGATCGACGCTTGAGGATTGAGGGTTGAGTGATGAGAATTGATGTTTGTGAAGAGAGATTTGAAGATTGCAGATTGAGTATTGAGCATTGAAAACTGCGAATTGAGGATATTCTATTGAGGATAGAGGATTGACAACTGATTGTTGAGGACTGAGGGCTGAAGATTGAGGATTCAGGATTGAGGATTCAGGTTTGTGGTTTGAGAACTGAGGATTGAGGATCGAGGATTGAGGTTTGAGGATTGTGGATTGAAGATTGAGGATTGGGTATTGAGGACTGAACATTGAGGATTGAGGATTGAGGATTGAGGAATGAGGATTGAGGATTGAAGGTTAAATATTGATGATTGAAGATTGAGGATTGATGATTGAGGGTTGTGGATTGAGGACGAGGACTGACGGTTGAGGATTGAGGTTTGAGGATTGAGGACTGAGGATTGAGGACTGAGGATAGAGGATTGAGGATTGAGCATTGCGGATTGAAGATTGAGGACTGGGGATTGAGGATTGAGGATTGAGGATTGAGGATTGAGGATTGATGATTGAGTATTGAGGATTGAAGATTGAGAATTCAGGATTGAGGATTGAGGATGGAGGATGGAGGATGAGGGCTGAGAGTTGAGGTTTGAGGGTTGAAGATTGAGTATTGAGGATTGAATATTGAGGATTGAGGATTGAGGATTGAGGATTGAAGATTGAGTATTGAGGATTGAAGATTGAGGATTGATGATCGAGGATGGAGGATGAGGGCTGAGGGTTGAGGATTGAGGTTTGAGTACTGAACCCTGCGAATTCAGGATATTCTATTGAGTATTGAGGACTGAGGATTGATGATTGAGTATTGAGGATTGAGAATTGAGGATTGAGGATTGAGTATTGAAGATTGAGGATTGATAATTGAGGATTGTGAACTGAGGATTGAGGATTGAGGATTGAGGATTGAAGATTGAGTATTGAGGATTGAAGTTTGAGGATTGATGGTTGAGTATTGAGGACTGAGGATTGAGGATTGAGGATTGAGTATTGAAGATTGAGGATTGATGATTGAGGATTGAGGATTGAGGATTGAGGATTGAGGATTCAAGATTGAGTATTGAGGATTGAAGATTGAGGTTTGAGGATTGAGTATTGAGGATTGAGGATTGAGGATTGAAGATATAGGATTGGGGATTGAAGATTGTGTATTGTGGATTGAAGGCTGAGGATTGAGGATTGAGGATTGAAGATTGAAGATTGAGAATTGAGGATTGAAGGTTGAGGATTGAGGATTGAGTATCGAGGATGGAGGATGAGGACTGAGGGACTAGGATTGAGGTTTGAGTATTGAAACCTGAGAATTCAGGATATTCAGTTGCGTATTGAGAATTGAGGGTTGATGGTTGAGTATTGAGGATTGAGAATTGAGGATTGAGGATTGAGTATTGAAGATTGAGTATTGATGATTGAGGATTGAGGATTGAGGATTGAGGATTGAGGATTGAGGACTGAAGATTGAGTATTGAGGATGGAAAAATGAGGAATGGGGATTGTGGATTGAGGATTGAGGGTTGAGGATTGAGGATTGAGTATTGAGGATTGAGGATTGAGGATTGAAGATTGAGTATTGAGGATTGAAGGTTGAGGATTGAGGATTGAGGATCGAGTATGGAGGATGAGGGCTGAGGGTTGAGGATTTAGGTTTGAGTATTGAATCCTGCGAATTCAGGATATTCTGTTGAGTATTGAGAATTGAGGATTGATGGTTGAGAATTGAGTATTGAGAATTGAGGATTGAGGATTGAGTATTGAAGATTGAGGTTTGAGGATTGAGGATTAAGGATTGAGGATTGGGGATTAAGGATTGAGGATTGAGGATTGAGGATTGAGGATTGAGGATTCAGTATTGAAGATTGAGTATTGATGACTGAGTATTGAGGATTGAGGATTAAGTATTAAGGACTGAGGATTGAAGATTGAGTATTGAGGATTGATGATTGAGGATTGAGGATAGAGGGTTGAGGATGGAGGATGAGGGCCGATGGTTGAGGATTGATGTTTGAGTATTGAATCCTGAGAATTCAGGATATTCTATTGAGTATTGAGAATTGAGGATTGATGGTTGAGTATTGAGGACTGAGGATTGAGGGTTGAAGATTGAGTATTGAGGATTCAGAATTGAGGTTTGAGGACTGAAGATTGAGGATTGAAGATTGAGTATTGAGGATTGAAGATTGAGGATTGAGGATTGAGGATTGAGGATTGAGGATGTGGTCTGAGGTTTGAGGATTGAGGTTTGAGGACTGAGGTCTGAGGATTGAGAATTGAGGATAGAGGATTGAGGATTGAGGATTGAGGTTTGAGGACTGAGGACTGAGGATTGAGGATTGAGAATTGTGGACTGATGATTGAGGATTGAAGATTGAGGACTGGGGATTGAGGATTGAAGATTGAGGATTAAGGTTTGAGGATTGAGGATTGAGGACTGACGATTGAATATTGATGATTGAAGGTTGAGGATTGATGATTGAGGATTGAGGATTGAGGATTGAGGATTGAGGATTGAGGATTGAGGATTGAAGATTGACTGCTGAGGATTGAAGATTGAGGATTGGGGATTGAGGATTGAGGATTGAGGATTGGGGATTGAAAATTGAGTATTTGGGACTGAGGATTGAAGATTCATTATTGAGGATTGAAGATTGAGAGTTGAGGATTGAGGATTGAACGTTGAGGACTGAGTGTTGAGGGCTGAGTGATGAGAATTGATGCTTGTGGATAGAGATTTGAAGATTGCAGATTGAGTATTGAGTATTGAAAACTGTGAATTGAGGATATTCTATTGAGGATTGAGGATTGACAACTGATTGTTGAGGACAGAGGGCTGAAAGTTGAGGATTCAGGATTGAGGATTCGGAACTGAGGTTTGAGGACTGAGGATAGAGGATTGAGGACTGAGGATTGAGGATTGAGGATTGAGGATTGAAGATTGAGGATTGGGTATAGCGGATTGAACATTGAGGATTGAGGATTGAGGATTGAGTGTTGAGGATTGAAGATTGAGGATTGATGATTGAAGGTTGAGTATTGAGGATTGAAGATTGAGGATTGAGGATTGAGGATTGAGGATTGAGGATTGAGGATTGAAGATTGACTGCTGAGGATTGAAGATTGAGGATTGGGGATTGAGGATTGAGGATTGAGGATTGGGGATTGAAAATTGAGTATTTGGGACTGAGGATTGAAGATTCATTATTGAGGATTGAAGATTGAGAGTTGAGGATTGAGGATTGAACGTTGAGGACTGAGTGTTGAGGGCTGAGTGATGAGAATTGATGCTTGTGGATAGAGATTTGAAGATTGCAGATTGAGTATTGAGTATTGAAAACTGTGAATTGAGGATATTCTATTGAGGATTGAGGATTGACAACTGATTGTTGAGGACAGAGGGCTGAAAGTTGAGGATTCAGGATTGAGGATTCGGAACTGAGGTTTGAGGACTGAGGATAGAGGATTGAGGACTGAGGATTGAGGATTGAGGATTGAGGATTGAAGATTGAGGATTGGGTATAGCGGATTGAACATTGAGGATTGAGGATTGAGGATTGAGTGTTGAGGATTGAAGATTGAGGATTGATGATTGAAGGTTGAGTATTGAGGATTGAAGATTGAGGATTGAGGATTGAGGATTGAAGATTGAGGACTGAGTGTTGAGGGTTGAGTGATGAGAATTGATGTTTGTGTATTGAGATATGAATAATGAAGAATGGGGATTGAGTATTGAAAACTGTGAATTGAGGATACTCTATTGAGGATTCAGGATTGACAATTGATTGTTGAGGACTGAGGGCTGAAGATTGAGGATTCAGGATTGAGGATTCGGGATTGAGGTTTGAGGACTGAGGATTGAGGGATGAGGATTGAGTATTGAGGATTGAGGATTGAGTATTGAAGATTGAGTATTGATGATTAACGATTGAGTATTGAGGACTGAGGATTGAGGATTGAGTATCGAAGGTTGAGGATTGATGATTGAGGATTGAGGATTGAGGATTGAGGATTGAGGATTGAGGATTGAAGATTGGGTATTGAGGATTGAGGATTGAGGATTGAGAATTGAGGATTGAGGATGAGGGCTGAGGTTTGAGGATTGAGGTTTGAGGACTGAGGACTGAGGATTGAGGATTGAGAATTGAGGATTGAGGATTGAAGATTGAAGATTGAGGACTGGGGATTGAGGATTGAAGATTGAGGATTAAGGATTGAGGATTGAAGATTGAGGATTGGGGATTGAGGATTGACGATTGAGGATTCAGTATTCAGGAATGAGGATTGAAGATTGAGTATTGATGATTGAAGATTGAGGATTGAGTATTGAGGGTTGAGGATTGAGGACGAGGACTGACGGTTGAGGATTGAGGTTTGAGGATTGAGGATTAAGGATTGAGGATTGGGGACTAAGGATTGAGGATTGAGGATTGAGGATTGAGGATTGAGGATTCAGTATTGAAGATTGAGTATTGATGACTGAGGATTGAGGATTGAGGATTAAGTATTAAGGACTGAGGATTGAAGATTGAGTATTGAGGATTGAAGATTGAGGATTGAGGATAGAGGGTTGAGGATGGAGGATGAGGGCCGAGGGTTGAGGATTGATGTTTGAGTATTGAATCCTGAGAATTCAGGATATTCTATTGAGTATTGAGAATTGAGGATTGATGGTTGAGTATTGAGGACTGAGGATTGAGGGTTGAAGATTGAGTATTGAGGATTCAGAATTGAGGTTTGAGGACTGAGGATTGAGGATTGAAGATTGAGTATTGAGGATTGAAGATTGAGGATTGAGGATTGAGGATTGAGGATTGAGGATGTGGTCTGAGGGTTGAGGATTGAGGTTTGAGGACTGAGGTCTGAGGATTGAGGATTGAGGATTGAGGATTGAGGATTGAGGTTTGAGGACTGAGGACTGAGGATTGAGGATTGAGAATTGTGGATTGAGGATTGAGGATTGAAGATTGAGGACTGGGGATTGAGGATTGAAGATTGAGGATTAAGGATTGAGGATTGAGGATTGAGTACTGACGATTGAATATTGATGATTGAAGGTTGAGGATCGATGATTGAGGATTGAGGATTGAGGATTGAGGATTGAGGATTGAGGATTGAAGATTGACTGCTGAGGATTGAAGATTGAGGATTGGGGATTGAGGATTGAGGATTGAGGATTGAGGATTGAGGATTGAGGATTGAGGATTGAGGATTGAGGATTGAAGATTGAGTATTGAGGATTGAAGGTTGAGGATTGAGGATTGAGGATCGAGGGTGGTGGATTGAGGATTGAGGATTGAAGATTGAGTATTGAGGATTGAAGATTGAGGATTGGGGATTGAGGATTGAGGATTGAGGATTGAGGATAGAGGATTGAGGATTGAGGATTGAGGATTTAGGATTGAGGATTGAAGATTGAGTATTGAGGATTGAAGGTTGAGGATTGAGGATTGAGGATCGAGGATGGAGGATGAGGGCTGAGGGTTGAGGACTGAGGTTTGACGGTTGAATCCTGCGAATTCAGGATATTCTATTGAGTATTGACAATTGAGGATTGATGGTTGAGTATAGAGGATTGAGAATTGAGGATTGAGGGTTGAGTATTGAAGATTGAGGATTGATGATTGAGGATTGAGTATTGAGGATTGAGGATTGAGGATTGAGGATTGAAGATTGAGTATTGAGGATTGAAGATTGAGAATTGGGGATTGAGGATGGAGGATTGCGGATTGAGGATTGAAGATTGAGGATTTGGGAGTGAGGATTGAAGGTTCATTATTGAGGGTTGAAGATTGAGGGTTGAGGATTGAGTATTGAAGATTGAAGATTGAGTCTAGAGGATTGAAGGTTGAGGATTGAGGATTGAGTATCGAGGATGGAGGATTAGGGCTGAGGGTCGAGGATTGAGGTTTGAGTATTGAATCCTGCGAATTCAGGATATTCTGTTGCGTATAGAGAATTGAGGATTGATGGTTGAGGATTGAGGATTGAGAATTGAGGATTGAGGATTGTGTATTGAAGATTGAGGATTGATGATTGAGGATTGAGGATTGAGGATTGAAGATTGAGTATTGAGGATTGAAGATTGAGAATTGGGGATTGAGGATTGTGGATTGCGGATTGAGGATTGAAGATTGAGGATTTGGTACTGAGGATTGAAGATTCATTATTGAGGGTTGAAGATTGAGGGTTGAGGATTGAGTATTGAACATTGAGGACTGAGTGCTGAGGGCTGAGTGATGAGAATTGACGTTTGTGGATAGAGGTTTGAAGATTGCAGATTGAGTATTCAGTATTGAAAACTGTGAATTGAGGATATTCTATTGAGGATTGAGCGTTGACAACTGATTGTTGAGGACTGAGGGCTGAAGGATGAGGATTCAGGATTGAGGATACAGAACTGAGGATTGAGGACTGAGGATAGAGGTATGAAGATTGAGCATTGAGGATTGAAAATTGTGGATTGAGGATTGAGGATTGAGTATTGAAGATTGAGTATTGATGATTGAGGATTGAGGATTGAGGATTGAGGATTGAGGATTGAGGATTGAGGAGTGAAGATTGAGTATTGAGGATTGAAGGTTGAGGATTGAGGATTGAGGATCGAGGATGGAGGATGAGGGCTGAGGGTTGAGGATTGAGGTTTGAGTGTTGAATCCTGGGAATTCAGAATATTCTGTTGAGTATTGAGAATTGAGGATTGATGGTTGAGTATTGAGGATTGAGAATTGAGGATTGAGGATTGAGTATTGAAGATTGAGGATTGATGATTGAGGATTGAGGGTTGAGTATTGAAGATTGAGGATTGATGATTGAGGATTGAGGATTGAGGATTGAGGGTTGAGGATTGAGGATTGAAGATTGACTGCTGAGGATTGAAGATTGAGGATTGGGGATTGAGGATTGAGGATTGAGGATTGAGAATTGAGTGTTGAGGATTGAGGATTGAGGATTGATGATTGAAGGTTGAGTATTGAGGATTGAAGATTGAGGATTGAGGATTGAGGATTGAAGATTGAGGACTGAGTGTTGAGGGTTGAGTGATGAGAATTGATGTTTGTGTATTGAGATTTGAATAATGAAGAATTGGGATTGAGTATTGAAAACTGTGAATTGAGGATACTCTATGGAGGATTGAGGATTGACAATTGATTGTTGAGGACTGAGGGCTGAAGATTGAGGATTCAGGATTGAGGATTCGGGATTCAGGTTTGAGGACTGAGGATTGAGGGTTGAGGATTGAGTATTGAGGATTGAGGATTGAGGATTGAAGATTGAGGATTGAGGATTGAGGATTGAGGATTGAGGATTGAAGATTGAGGATTGGGGATTGAGGATTGACGATTGCGGATTGAGTATTCAGGAATGGGGATTGAAGATTGAGTATTCATGATTGAAGATTGAGGATTGAGGATTGAGGGTTGAGGATTGAGGACGAGGACTGACGGTTGAGGATTGAGGTTTGAGGATTGAGGATTAAGGATTGAGGATTGGGGATTAAGGATTGAGGATTGAGGATTGAGGATTGAGGATTGAGGATTCAGTATTGAAGATTGAGTATTGATGACTGAGGATTGAGGATTGAGGATTAAGTATTAAGGACTGAGGATTGAAGATTGAGTATTGAGGATTGAAGATTGAGGATTGAGGATAGAGGGTTGAGGATGGAGGATGAGGGCCGAGGGTTGAGGATTGATGTTTGAGTATTGAATCCTGAGAATTCAGGATATTCTATTGAGTATTGAGGATTGAGGATTGATGGTTGAGTATTGAGGACTGAGGATTGAGGGTTGAAGATTGAGTATTGAGGATTCAGAATTGAGGTTTGAGGACTGAGGATTGAGGATTGAAGATTGAGTATTGAGGATTGAAGATTGAGGATTGAGGATTGAGGATTGAGGATTGAGGATGTGGTCTGAGGGTTGAGGATTGAGGTTTGAGGACTGAGGTCTGAGGATTGAGGATTGAGGATTGAGGATTGAGGATTGAGGTTTGAGGACTGAGGACTGAGGATTGAGGATTGAGAATTGTGGATTGAGGATTGAGGATTGAAGATTGAGGACTGGGGATTGAGGATTGAAGATTGAGGATTAAGGATTGAGGATTGAGGATTGAGGACTGACGATTGAATATTGATGATTGAAGGTTGAGGATTGATGATTGAGGATTGAGGATTGAGGATTGAGGATTGAGGATTGAGGATTGAAGATTGACTGCTGAGGATTGAAGATTGAGGATTGGGGATTGAGGATTGAGGATTGAGGATTGAGGATTGAGGATTGAGGATTGAGGATTGAGGATTGAGGATTGAAGATTGAGTATTGAGGATTGAAGGTTGAGGATTGAGGATTGAGGATCGAGGGTGGAGGGTTGAGGATTGAGGATCGAAGATTGAGTATTGAGGATTGAAGATTGAGGATTGGGGATTGAGGATTGAGGATTGAGGATTGAGGATAGAGGATTGAGGATTGAGGATTGAGGATTGAGGATTGAGGATTGAAGATTGAGTATTGAGGATTGAAGGTTGAGGATTGAGGATTGAGGATCGAGGATGGAGGATGAGGGCTGAGGGTTGAGGACTGAGGTTTGACGGTTGAATCCTGCGAAATCAGGATATTCTATTGAGTATTGACAATTGAGGATTGATGGTTGAGTATAGAGGATTGAGAATTGAGGATTGAGGGTTGAGTATTGAAGATTGAGGATTGATGATTGAGGATTGAGGATTGAGGATTGAGGATTGAGGATTGAGGATTGAAGATTGAGTATTGAGGATTGAAGATTGAGGATTGGGGATTGAGGATTGAGGATTGAGGATTGAGGGTTGAGTATTGAAGATTGAGGATTGATGATTGAGGATTGAGGATTGAGGATTGAGGGTTGAGGATTGAGGATTGAAGATTGACTGCTGAGGATTGAAGATTGAGGATTGGGGATTGAGGATTGAGGATTGAGGATTGAGGATTGAGGATTGAGGATTGAGGATTGAGGATTGAGGATTGAAGATTGAGTATTGAGGATTGAAGGTTGAGGATTGAGGATTGAGGATCGAGGGTGGAGGATTGAGGATTGAGGATTGAAGATTGAGTTTTGAGGATTGAAGATTGAGGATTGGGGATTGAGGATTGAGGATTGAGGATTGAGGATTGAGGATTGAGGATTGAGGATTGAGGATTGAGGATTGAAGATTGAGTATTGAGGATTGAAGGTTGAGGATTGAGGATTGAGGATCGAGGGTGGTGGATTGAGGATTGAGGATTGAGGATTGAGGATTGAAGATTGACTGCTGAGGATTGAAGATTGAGGATTGGGGATGGAGGATTGAGGATTGAGGATTGAGGATTGAGGATTGAGGATTGAGGATTGAGGATTGAGGATTGAAGATTGAGTATTGAGGATTGAAGGTTGAGGATTGAGGATTGAGGATCGAGGGTGGTGGATTGAGGATTGAGGATTGAAGATTGAGTATTGAGGATTGAAGATTGAGGATTGGGGATTGAGGATTGAGGATTGAGGATTGAGGATAGAGGATTGAGGATTGAGGATTGAGGATTTAGGATTGAGGATTGAAGATTGAGTATTGAGGATTGAAGGTTGAGGATTGAGGATTGAGGATCGAGGATGGAGGATGAGGGCTGAGGGTTGAGGACTGAGGTTTGACGGTTGAATCCTGCGAATTCAGGATATTCTATTGAGTATTGACAATTGAGGATTGATGGTTGAGTATAGAGGATTGAGAATTGAGGATTGAGGGTTGAGTATTGAAGATTGAGGATTGATGATTGAGGATTGAGGATTGAGGATTGAGGATTGAGGATTGAGGATTGAAGATTGAGTATTGAGGATTGAAGATTGAGAATTGGGGATTGAGGATGGAGGATTGCGGATTGAGGATTGAAGATTGAGGATTTGGGACTGAGGATTGAAGGTTCATTATTGAGGGTTGAAGATTGAGGGTTGAGGATTGAGTATTGAAGATTGAGTCCAGAGGATTGAAGGTTGAGGATTGAGGATTGAGTATCGAGGATGGAGGATGAGGGCTGAGGGTCGAGGATTGAGGTTTGAGTATTGAATCCTGCGAATTCAGGATATTCTGTTGCGTATAGAGAATTGAGGATTGATGGTTGAGTATTGAGGATTGAGAATTGAGGATTGAGGATTGTGTATTGAAGATTGAGGATTGATGATTGAGGATTGAGGATTGAGGATTGAAGATTGAGTATTGAGGATTGAAGATTGAGAATTGGGGATTGAGGATTGTGGATTGCGGATTGAGGATTGAAGATTGAGGATTTGGTACTGAGGATTGAAGATTCATTATTGAGGGTTGAAGATTGAGGGTTGAGGATTGAGTATTGAACATTGAGGACTGAGTGCTGAGGGCTGAGTGATGAGAATTGATGTTTGTGGATAGACGTTTGAAGATTGCAGATTGAGTATTCAGTATTGAAAACTGTGAATTGAGGATATTCTATTGAGGATTGAGCGTTGACAACTGATTGTTGAGGACTGAGGGCTGAAGGATGAGGATTCAGGATTGAGGATACAGAACTGAGGATTGAGGACTGAGGATAGAGGTATGAAGATTGAGCATTGAGGATTGAAAATTGTGGATTGAGGATTGAGGATTGAGTATTGAAGATTGAGTATTGATGATTGAGGATTGAGGATTGAGGATTGAGGATTGAGGATTGAGGATTGAGGAGTGAAGATTGAGTATTGAGGATTGAAGGTTGAGGATTGAGGATTGAGGATCGAGGATGGAGGATGAGGGCTGAGGGTTGAGGATTGAGGTTTGAGTGTTGAATCCTGGGAATTCAGGATATTCTGTTGAGTATTGAGAATTGAGGATTGATGGTTGAGTATTGAGGATTGAGAATTGAGGATTGAGGATTGAGTATTGAAGATTGAGGATTGATGATTGAGGATTGAGGGTTGAGTATTGAAGATTGAGGATTGATGATTGAGGATTGAGGATTGAGGATTGAGGGTTGAGGATTGAGGATTGAAGATTGACTGCTGAGGATTGAAGATTGAGGATTGGGGATTGAGGATTGAGGATTGAGGATTGAGAATTGAGTGTTGAGGATTGAGGATTGAGGATTGATGATTGAAGGTTGCGTATTGAGGATTGAAGATTGAGGATTGAGGATTGAGGATTGAAGATTGAGGACTGAGTGTTGAGGGTTGAGTGATGAGAATTGATGTTTGTGTATTGAGATTTGAATAATGAAGAATTGGGATTGAGTATTGAAAACTGTGAATTGAGGATACTCTATGGAGGATTGAGGATTGACAATTGATTGTTGAGGACTGAGGGCTGAAGATTGAGGATTCAGGATTGAGGATTCGGGATTCAGGTTTGAGGACTGAGGATTGAGGTTTGAGGATTGAGTATTGAGGATTGAGGATTGAGGATTGCAGATTGAGGATTGAGGATTGAGGATTGAGGATTGAGGATTGAAGATTGAGGATTGGGGATTGAGGATTGACGATTGCGGATTGAGTATTCAGGAATGGGGATTGAAGATTGAGTATTCATGATTGAAGATTGAGGATTGAGGATTGAGGGTTGAGGATTGAGGACGAGGACTGACGGTTGAGGATTGAGGTTTGAGGATTGAGGATTAAGGATTGAGGATTGGGGATTAAGGATTGAGGATTGAGGATTGAGGATTGAGGATTGAGGATTCAGTATTGAAGATTGAGTATTGATGACTGAGGATTGAGGATTGAGGATTAAGTATTAAGGACTGAGGATTGAAGATTGAGTATTGAGGATTGAAGGTTGAGGATTGAGGATAGAGGGTTGAGGATGGAGGATGAGGGCCGAGGGTTGAGGATTGATGTTTGAGTATTGAATCCTGAGAATTCAGGATATTCTATTGAGTATTGAGGATTGAGGATTGATGGTTGAGTATTGAGGACTGAGGATTGAGGGTTGAAGATTGAGTATTGAGGATTCAGAATTGAGGTTTGAGGACTGAGGATTGAGGATTGAAGATTGAGTATTGAGGATTGAAGATTGAGGATTGAGGATTGAGGATTGAGGATTGAGGATGTGGTCTGAGGGTTGAGGATTGTGGTTTGAGGACTGAGGTCTGAGGATTGAGGATTGAGGATTGAGGATTGAGGATTGAGGTTTGAGGACTGAGGACTGAGGATTGGGGATTGAGAATTGTGGATTGAGGATTGAGGATTGAAGATTGAGGACTGGGGATCGAGGATTGAAGATTGAGGATTAAGGATTGAGGATTGAGGATTGAGGACTGACGATTGAATATTGATGATTGAAGGTTGAGGATTGATGATTGAGGATTGAGGATTGAGGATTGAGGATTGAGGATTGAGGATTGAAGATTGACTGCTGAGGATTGAAGATTGAGGATTGGGGATTGAGGATTGAGGATTGAGGATTGAGGATTGAGGATTGAGGATTGAGGATTGAGGATTGAGGATTGAAGATTGAGTATTGAGGATTGAAGGTTGAGGATTGAGGATTGAGGATCGAGGGTGGAGGGTTGAGGATTGAGGATTGAAGATTGAGTATTGAGGATTGAAGATTGAGGATTGGGGATTGAGGATTGAGGATTGAGGATTGAGGATAGAGGATTGAGGATTGAGGATTGTGGATTGAGGATTGAGGATTGAAGATTGAGTATTGAGGATTGAAGGTTGAGGATTGAGGATTGAGGATCGAGGATGGAGGATGAGGGCTGAGGGTTGAGGACTGAGGTTTGACGGTTGAATCCTGCGAAATCAGGATATTCTATTGAGTATTGACAATTGAGGATTGATGGTTGAGTATAGAGGATTGAGAATTGAGGATTGAGGGTTGAGTATTGAAGATTGAGGATTGATGATTGAGGATTGAGGATTGAGGATTGAGGATTGAGGATTGAGGATTGAAGATTGAGTATTGAGGATTGAAGATTGAGGATTGGGGATTGAGGATTGAGGATTGAGGATTGAGGGTTGAGTATTGAAGATTGAGGATTGATGATTGAGTATTGACGATTGAGGATTGAGGGTTGAGGATTGAGGATTGAAGATTGACTGCTGAGGATTGAAGATTGAGGATTGGGGATTGAGGATTGAGGATTGAGGATTGAGGATTGAGTATTGAGGATTGAAGGTTGAGGATTGAGGATTGAGGATCGAGGGTGGAGGATTGAGGATTGAGGATTGAAGATTGAGTATTGAGGATTGAGGATTGAGGATTGAGGATTGAAGGTTGAGGATTGAGGATTGAGGATTGAGGTTTGAAGATTGAGTATTGAGGATTGAAGTTTGAGGATTGAGGATTGAGGATCGAGGATGGAGAATGAGGGCTGAGGGTTGAGGATTGAGGTTTGGGTATTGAATCCTGCGAATTCAGGATATTCTGTTGCGTATTGAGAATTGAGGATTGATGGTTGAGTATTGGGGATTGAGAATTGAGGATTGAGGATTGAGTATTGAAGATTGAGTATTGATGATTGAGGATTGAGGATTGAGGATTGAGGATTGAGGATTGAGGACTGAAGATTGAGTATTGAGGATGGAAAAATGAGGATTGGGGATTGTGGATTGAGGATTGAGGGTTGAGGATTGAGGATTGAGTATTGAGGATTGAGGATTGAGGATTGAAGATTGAGTATTGAGGATTGAAGGTTGAGGATTGAGGATTGAGGATCGATGATGGAGGATGAGGGCTGAGGGTTGAGGATTGAGGTTTGAGTATTGAATCCTGCGAATTCAGGATATTCTGTTGAGTATTGAGAATTGAGGATTGATGGTTGAGAATTGAGTATTGAGAATTGAGGATTGAGGATTGAGTATTGAAGATTGAGGGTTGATGATTGAGGATTGAGGATTGTGTATTGAGGATAGAGGATTGGGGATTGAAGATTGAGTATTGAGGATTGATGATTGAGGATTGGGGATTGAGTATTGAGGATTGAGGATTGAAGATTGAGGATTGATGATTGAGGATCGAGGATGGAGGCTGAGGGCTGAGGGTAGAGGATTGAGGTTTGAGTATTGAATCCTGCGAATTCAGGATATTCTATTGAGTATTGAGAATTGAGGATTGATGGTTGAGTATTGAGGATTGAGAATTGAGGATTGAGGTTTGTGTATTGAAGATTGAGGATTGATGATTGAGGATTGAGGATTGAGGATTGAGGATTGAGGATTGAGGATTGAGGATTGAAGATTGAGTATCGAGGATTGAAGATTGAGGATTGGGGATTGAGGATTGAGGATTGAGAATTGAGGATTAAGGATTGAGGATTGAGGATTGAGGATTGAGGATTGAGGATTGAGGATTGAGGATTGACTATTGAGGATTGAAGGTTGTGGATTGAGGATTGAGGATCGAGGATGGAGGATGAGGGCTGAGGGTTGAGGATTGAGGTTTGAGTATTGAATCCTGCGAATTCAGGATATTCTATTGAGTACTGAGAATTGAGGATTGATGGTTGAGTATTGAGGATTGAGAATTGAGGATTGAGGATTGAGTATTGAAGATTGAGGATTGATGATTGAGGATTGAGAATTGAGGATTGAGGATCGAGGACGGAGGATGAGGGCTGAGGGTTGAGGATTGAGGTTTGAGTATTGAATCCTGCGAATTCAGGATATTCTATTGAGTACTGAGAATTGAGGATTGATGGTTGAGTATTGAGGATTGAGTATTGAGGATTGAGGATTGAGGATTGAGTATTGAAGATTGAGGATTGATGATTGAGGATTGAGGATTGAGGATTGGGGATTGAGGATTGAGGATTGAGGATTGAAGATTGAGTATTGAGGATTCAAGATTGAGTATTGAGGATTGAAGATTGAGGATTGAGGATTGAGGATTGAAGATTGAGTATTGAGGATTGAAGATTGAGGGTTGGGGATTGAGGATTGAGGATTGAGGATTGAGGATTGAGGATTGAGGATTGAAAATTGAGGTTTGAAGATTGAGTATTGAGGATTGAGAATTGAGAATTGAGGATTGAGTATTGAAGATTGAGGATTGATGATTGAGGATTGTGGATTGAGGATTGAGGATTGAGGATTGAAGATTGAGTATTCAGGATTGAAGATTGAGGATTGGGGATTGAGGATTGAGGATTGAGGATTGAGGATTGAAGATTGAGGATTTGGGACTGAGGATTGGAGATTCAGTATTGAGGATTGAAGATTGAGGTATGAGGATTGAGTATTGAACATTGAGGACTGAGTGTTGAGGGCTGAGTGATGAGAATTGATGTTTGTGAATAGAGATTTGAAGATTGCAGATTGAGTATTGAGCATTGAAAACTGCGAATTGAGGATATTCTATTGAGGATAGAGGATTGACAACTGATTGTTGAGGACTGAGGGCTGAAGATTGAGGATTCAGGATTGAGGATTCAGGTTTGTGGTTTGAGAACTGAGGATTGAGGATCGAGGATTGAGGTTTGAGGATTGAGGATTGAAGATTGAGGATTGGGTATTGAGGATTGAACATTGAGGATTGAGGATTGAGGATTGAGGAATGAGGATTGAGGATTGAAGGTTAAATATTGATGATTGAAGATTGAGGATTGATGATTGAGGGCTGTGGATTGAGGACGAGGACTGACGGCTGAGGATTGAGGTTTGAGGATTGAGGACTGAGGATTGAGGACTGAGGATAGAGGATTGAGGATTGAGCATTGAGGATTGAAGTTTGAGGACTGGGGATTGAGGATTGAGGATTGAGGATTGAAGATTGAGGATTGATGATTGAGTATTGAGGATTGAAGATTGAGAATTCAGGATTGAGAATTGAGGATGGAGGATGAGGGCTGAGGGTTGAGGTTTGAGGGTTGAAGATTGAGTATTGAGGATTGAATATTGAGGATTGAGGATTGAGGATTGAGGATTGAAGATTGAGTATTGAGGATTGAAGATTGAGGATTGATGATCGAGGATGGAGGATGAGGGCTGAGGGTTGAGGATTGAGGTTTGAGTACTGAACCCAGCGAATTCAGGATATTCTATTGAGTATTGAGGACTGAGGATTGATGATTGAGTATTGAGGATTGAGAATTGAGGATTGAGGATTGAGTATTGAAGATTGAGGATTGATAATTGAGGATTGTGAACTGAGGATTGAGGATTGAGGATTGAGGATTGAAGATTGAGTATTGAGGATTGAAGTTTGAGGATTGATGGTTGAGTATTGAGGACTGAGGATTGAGGATTGAGGATTGAGTATTGAAGATTGAGGATTGATGATTGAGGATTGAGGATTGAGGATTGAGTATTGAGGATTCAAGATTGAGTATTGAGGATTGAAGGTTGAGGTTTGAGGATTGAGTATTGAGGATTGAGGATTGAGGATTGAAGATTGAGGATTGGGGATTGAAGATTGAGTATTGTGGATTGAAGGTTGTGGATTGAGGATTGAGGATTGAAGATTGAAGATTGAGTATTGAGGATTGAAGGTTGAGGATTGAGGATTGAGTATCGAGGATGGAGGATGAGGGCTGAGGGTCGAGGATTGAGGTTTGAGTATTGAAACCTGAGAATTCAGGATATTCTGTTGCGTATTGAGAATTGAGGATTGATGGTTGAGTATTGAGGATTGAGAATTGAGGATTGAGGATTGAGTATTGAAGATTGAGTATTGATGATTGAGGATTGAGGATTGAGGATTGAGGATTGAGGATTGAGGACTGAAGATTGAGTATTGAGGATGGAAAAATGAGGAATGGGTATTGTGGATTGAGGATTGAGGGTTGAGGATTGAGGATTGAGTATTGAGGATTGAGGATTGAGGATTGAAGATTGAGTATTGAGGATTGAAGGTTGAGGATTGAGGATTGAGGATCGAGGATGGAGGATGAGGGCTGAGGGTTGAGGATTGAGGTTTGAGTATTGAATCCTGCGAATTCAGGATATTCTGTTGAGTATTGAGAATTGAGGATTGATGGTTGAGAATTGAGTATTGAGAATTGAGGATTGAGGGTTGAGTATTGAAGATTGAGCGTTGATGATTGAGGATTGAGGATTGAGTATTGAGGATTGAGGATTGAGGATTGAAGATTGGGTATTGAGGATTGATGATTGAGGATTGGGGATTGAGTATTGAGGATTGAGGATTGAGGATTGAGGATTGAGGATTGAGGATTGAAGATTGAGTATTGAGGATCGAAGATTGAGGATTGATGATTGAGGATCGAGGATGGAGGATGAGGGCTGAGGGTTGAGGATTGAGGTTTGAGTATTGAATCCTGCGAATTCAGGATATTCTATTGAGTATTGAGAATTGAGGATTGATGGTTGAGTATTGAGGATTGAGAATTGAGGATTGAGGGTTGTGTATTGAAGATTGAGGACTGATGATTGAGGATTGAGGATTGAGGATTGAGGATTGAGGATTGAAGATTGAGTATCGAGGATTGAAGATTGAGGATTGGGGATTGAGGATTGAGGATTGAGGATTGAGGATTGAGGATTGAGGATTGAGGATTGAGGATTGAGGATTGAGGATTGAGGATTGAAGATTGACTATTGAGGATTGAAGGTTGTGGATTGAGGATTGAGGAACGAGGATGGAGGATGAGGGCTGAGGGTTGAGGATTGAGGTTTGAGTATTGAATCCTGCGAATTCAGGATATTCTATTGAGTACTGAGAATTGAGGATTGATGGTTGAGTATTGAGGATTGAGAATTGAGGATTGAGGATTGAGTATTGAAGATTGAGGATTGATGATTGAGGATTGAGGATTGAGGATTGAGGATTGAGGATTAAGGATTGAAGATTGAGTATTGAGGATTGAGGATTGAGGATTGAGGATTGAGGATTGAGGATTGAGGATTGAAGATTGAGTATTGAGGATTGAAGATTGAGGATTGGGGATTGAGAATTGAGGATTGAGAATTGGGTATTGAAAATTGAGTATTTGGGACTGAGGATTGAAGATTCATTATTGAGGATTGAAGATTGAGAGTTGAGGATTGAGGATTGAACGTTGAGGACTGAGTGTTGAGGGCTGAGTGATGAGAATTGATGTTTGTGGATAGAGATTTGAAGATTGCAGATTGAGTATTGAGTATTGAAAACTGTGAGTTGAGGATACTCTATTGAGGATTGAAGATTGACAACTGATTGTTGAGGACTGAGGGCTGAAAGTTGAGGATTCAGGATTGAGGATTCAGAACTGAGGTTTGAGGACTGAGGATAGAGGATTGAGGACTGAGGATTGAGGATTGAGGATTGAGGATTGAAGATTGAGGATTGGGTATTGCGGATTGAACATTGAGGATTGAGGATTGAGGATTGAGTGTTGAGGATTGAGGATTGAGGATTGATGATTGAAGGTTGAGTATTGAGGATTGAAGATTGAGGATTGAGGATTGAGGATTGAAGATTGAGGACTGAGTGTTGAGGGTTGAGTGATGAGAATTGATGTTTGTGTATTGAGATTTGAATAATGAAGAATGGGGATTGAGTATTGAAAACTGTGAATTGAGGATACTCTATTGAGGATTGAGGATTGACAATTGATTGTTGAGGACTGAGGGCTGAAGATTGAGGATTCAGGATTGAGGATTCGGGATTGAGGTTTGAGGACTGAGGATTGAGGGTTGAGGATTGAGTATTGAGGATTGAGGATTGAGTATTGAAGATTGAGTATTGATGATTGACGATTGAGGATTGAGGACTGAGGATTGAGGATTGAGTATCGAAGGTTGAGGATTGACGATTGAGGATTGAGGATTGAGGATTGAGGATTGAGGATTGAGGATTGAAGATTGAGTATTGAGGATTGTAGGTTGAGTATTGAGGATTGAGTATCGAGGATTGAGGATTGGGGATTGAGGATTGAGGATTGAGGATGAGGGCTGAGGTTTGCGGATTGAGGTTTGAGGACTGAGGCCCGAGGACTGAGGATTGAGAATTGTGAATTGAGGATTGAGGATAGAAGATTGAGGACTGGGGATTGAGGATTGAAGATTGAGGATTAAGGATTGAGGATTGAGCATTGAGGACTGAAGATTGAATAATGATGATTGAAGGTTGAGGATTGAGTATTGAGGGTTGTGGATTGAGGACGAGGACTGAGGGTTGAGTATTGATGTTTGAGGACTGAGGATTGATGATTGAGGTTTGAGAATTGAGGATTGAGGATTGAGGATTGAAGATTGAGGCTTGGGTTTTGAGGATTGAAGAATGAGGATTGAGGATTGAGGATTGAGGATTGAGGATTGAAGATTGAGTATTGAGGATTGAAGGTTGAGGATTGAGGATTGAGGATTGAGGATTGAACATTGAGGACTGAGTGTTGAGGGCTGAGTGATGAGAATTGATGTTTGTGAATAGAGATTTGAAGATTGCAGATTGAGTATTGAGCATTGAAAACTGCGAATTGAGGATATTGTATTGAGGATAGAGGATTGACAACTGATTGTTGAGGACTGAGGGCTGAAGATTGAGGATTCAGGATTGAGGATTCAGGTTTGTGGTTTGAGAACTGAGGATTGAGGATCGAGGATTGAGGTTTGAGGATTGAGGATTGAAGATTGAGGATTGATAATTGAGGAATGTGAACTGAGGATTGAGGATTGAGGATTGAGGATTGAGGATTGAGGATTCAGGATTGAAGATTGAGTATTGTGGATTGAAGGTTGAGGATTGAGGATTGAGGATCGAGGATGGAGGATGAGGGCTGAGGGTTGAGGATTGAGGTTTGAGTATTGAATCCTGCGAATTCAGGATATTCTGTTGAGTATTGAGAATTGAGGATTGATGGTTGAGAATTGAGTATTGAGAATTGAGGATTGAGGATTGAGTATTGAAGATTGAGGATTGATGATTGAGAATTGAGGATTGAGGGTGGAGGATTGAGGATTGAGGATTGAGGATTGAAGATTGAGTATTGAGGATTGAAGATTGAGGATTGGGGATTGAGGATTGAGGATTGAGTATTGAGGATTGAGGATTGAGTATTGAGGATTGATGGTTGAGGATTGAGGATTGAGGATTGAGGATTGAGGATTGAGGATTAAGGATTGAAGATTGAGTATTGAGGATTGAGGATTTCAGAATGAGGACTGAGGATTGAGGATTGAGGAGTGAGAATTGAAGATTGAGTATTGATGATTGAAGACTGACGAGTGAGGGTTGAGAATTGATGATTGAGGATTGAGGATTGAGGATTGAGGATTGAAGATTGAGTATTGAGGATTGAAGATTGAAGATTGAGGATTGAGGATTGAGGACTGAGGATTGAAGATTGAGGATTGGGGACTGAGAGTTGATGGTTGAGTGATGATAATTGATGTTTGTGGATGGAGATTTGAAGATAGCAGATTGAGAATTGAGTATTGAATCCTGCGAATTCAGGATATTCTATTGAGTACTGAGAATTGAGGATTGATGGTTGAGTATTGAGGATTGAGAATTGAGGATTGAGGATTGAGTATTGAAGATTGAGGATTGATGATTGAGGATTGAGGATTGAGGATTGAGGATTGACAATTAAGGACTGAGTGTTGAGGGCTGAGTGATGAGAATTGATGTTTGTGGATAGAGATTTGAAGATTGCAGATTGAGTATTGAGTATAGAAAACTGTGAATTGAGGATATTCTATTGAGGATTGAGGATTAACAACTGACTGTTGAGGACTGAGGGCTGAAAGTTGAGGATTCAGGATTGAGGATTCAGAACTGAGGTTTGAGGACTGAGGATAGAGGATTGAAGATTGAGTATTGAGTATTGAAGACTGAGAATTGAGGATTGAGGATTGAGGATTGAGGATTGAGGATTGAGGATTGAG
Source organism: Calliopsis andreniformis (assembly GCF_051401765.1). Classification (NCBI taxonomy): domain Eukaryota; kingdom Metazoa; phylum Arthropoda; class Insecta; order Hymenoptera; family Andrenidae; genus Calliopsis; species Calliopsis andreniformis. The sequence continues at coordinate 4,704,327 of NW_027480450.1, read as the reverse complement.
TATTGAGAATTGAGGATTGAGGATTGAGGATTGAAGATTGAATATTGAGGATTGAAGATTGAGGACTGAGGATTGAGGACTGAGGATTGAGGATTGAGGGCCGAATATTGAGGACTGGGGACTGAGGATTGAAGATTGAGTATTGAGGATTGAGGATTGAGGATTGAGGATTGAAGATTGAGGATTGGGGACTGAGTGTTGAGGGTTGAGTGATGAGCATTGATGTTTGTGGATAGAGATTTGAAGATTGCAGATTGAGTATTGAGTATTGAAAACTGTGAATTGAGGATATTCTATTGAGGACTGAGGATTGACAACTGATTGCCGAGGACTCAGGGATGAAGATTGAGGATTCAGGATTGAGGATTCAGGATTGATGTTTGAGGACTGAGGATTGAGGTTTGCGGATTGAGGATTGAGGATTGAGCATTGAAGATTGAAGATTGAGGATTGGGTATTGAGGATTTCAGAATGAGGACTGAGGATTGAGGATTGAGGACTGGGGATTGAGGATTGAAGATTGAGGATTAAGGATTGAGGATTGAGCATTGAGGACTGAAGATTGAATAATGATGATTGAAGGTTGAGGATTGAGTATTGAGGGTTGTGGATTGAGGACGAGGACTGAGGGTTGAGTATTGATGTTTGAGGACTGAGGATTGATGATTGAGGTTTGAGAATTGAGGATTGAGGATTGAGGATTGAAGATTGAGGCTTGGGTTTTGAGGATTGAAGAATGAGGATTGAGGATTGAGGATTGAGGATTGAGGATTGAAGATTGAGTATTGAGGATTGAAGGTTGAGGATTGAGGATTGAGGATTGAGGATTGAACATTGAGGACTGAGTGTTGAGGGCTGAGTGATGAGAATTGATGTTTGTGAATAGAGATTTGAAGATTGCAGATTGAGTATTGAGCATTGAAAACTGCGAATTGAGGATATTGTATTGAGGATAGAGGATTGACAACTGATTGTTGAGGACTGAGGGCTGAAGATTGAGGATTCAGGATTGAGGATTCAGGTTTGTGGTTTGAGAACTGAGGATTGAGGATCGAGGATTGAGGTTTGAGGATTGAGGATTGAAGATTGAGGATTGGGTATTGAGGATTGGGTATTGAGGATTGAATATTGAGGATTGAGGATTGAGGATTGAGGAATGAGGATTGAGGATTGAAGGTTAAATATTGATGATTGAAGATTGAGGATTGATGATTGAGGGTTGTGGATTGAGGACGAGGACTGACGGTTGAGGATTGAGGTTTGAGGATTGAGGACTGAGGATTGAGGACTGAGGATAGAGGATTGAGGATTGAGCATTGAGGATTGAAGATTGAGGACTGGGGATTGAGGATTGAGGATTGAGGATTGAGGATTGAGGATTGATGATTGAGTATTGAGGATTGAAGATTGAGAATTGAGGATTGAGGATTGAGGATGGAGGATGAGGGCTGAGGGTTGAGGTTTGAGGATTGAAGATTGAGTATTGAGGATTTAATATTGAGGATTGAGGATTGAGGATTGAGGATTGAAGATTGAGTATTGAGGATTGAAGATTGAGGATTGAGGATCGAGGATGGAGGATGAGCGCTGAGGGTTGACGATTGAGGTTTGAGTACTGAACCCTGCGAATTCAGGATATTCTATTGAGTATTGATGACTGAGGATTGATGATTGAGTATTGAGGATTGAGAATTGAGGATTGAGGATTGAGTATTGAAGATTGAGGATTGATAATTGAGGAATGTGAACTGAGGATTGAGGATTGAGGATTGAGGATTGAGGATTGAGGATTGAGGATTGAAGATTGAGGATTGGGGACTGAGAGTTGATGGTTGAGTGATGATAATTGATGTTTGTGGATGGAGATTTGAAGATAGCAGATTGAGAATTGAGTATTGAATCCTGCGAATTCAGGATATTCTATTGAGTACTGAGAATTGAGGATTGATGGTTGAGGATTAAGGATTGAAGATTGAGTATTGAGGATTGAGGATTTCAGAATGAGGACTGAGGATTGAGGATTGAGGAGTGAGAATTGAAGATTGAGTATTGATGATTGAAGACTGACGAGTGAGGGTTGAGAATTGATGATTGAGGATTGAGGATTGAGGATTGAGGATTGAAGATTGAGTATTGAGGATTGAAGATTGAAGATTGAGGATTGAGGATTGAGGACTGAGGATTGAAGATTGAGGATTGGGGACTGAGAGTTGATGGTTGAGTGATGATAATTGATGTTTGTGGATGGAGATTTGAAGATAGCAGATTGAGAATTGAGTATTGAATCCTGCGAATTCAGGATATTCTATTGAGTACTGAGAATTGAGGATTGATGGTTGAGTATTGAGGATTGAGAATTGAGGATTGAGGATTGAGTATTGAAGATTGAGGATTGATGATTGAGGATTGAGGATTGAGGATTGAGGATTGAACATTGAGGACTGAGTGTTGAGGGCTGAGTGATGAGAATTGATGTTTGTGGATAGAGATTTGAAGATTGCAGATTGAGTATTGAGTATAGAAAACTGTGAATTGAGGATATTCTATTGAGGATTGAGGATTAACAACTGACTGTTGAGGACTGAGGGCTGAAAGTTGAGGATTCAGGATTGAGGATTCAGAACTGAGGTTTGAGGACTGAGGATAGAGGATTGAAGATTGAGTATTGAGTATTGAAGACTGAGAATTGAGGATTGAGGATTGAGGATTGAGGATTGAGGATTGAGGATTGAGTATTGAGAATTGAGGATTGAGGATTGAGGATTGAAGATTGAATATTGAGGATTGAAGATTGAGGACTGAGGATTGAGGACTGAGGATTGAGGATTGAGGGCCGAATATTGAGGACTGGGGACTGAGGATTGAAAATTGAGTATTGAGGATTGAGGATTGAGGATTGAGGATTGAAGATTGAGGATTGGGGACTGAGTGTTGAGGGTTGAGTGATGAGCATTGATGTTTGTGGATAGAGATTTGAAGATTGCAGATTGAGTATTGAGTATTGAAAACTGTGAATTGAGGATATTCTATTGAGGACTGAGGATTGACAACTGATTGCCGAGGACTCAGGGATGAAGATTGAGGATTCAGGATTGAGGATTCAGGATTGATGTTTGAGGACTGAGGATTGAGGTTTGCGGATTGAGGATTGAGGATTGAGCATTGAAGATTGAAGATTGAGGATTGGGTATTGAGGATTTCAGAATGAGGACTGAGGATTGAGGATTGAGGATTGAGAATTGAAGATTGAGTATTGATGATTGAAGACTGACGATTGAGGGTTGAGGATTGAGGATTGAGGATTGAGGATTGAGGATTGAGGATTGAAGATTGAGGATTGAGGATTGAGGGTTGAGGATTGAGGACGAGGACTGACGGTTGAGGATTGAGGTTTGAGGATTGAGGATTAAGGATTGAGGATTGGGGATTAAGGATTGAGGATTGAGGATTGAGGATTGAGGATTGAGGATTGAGGATTGAGGATTGAGGATTGAAGATTGAGTATTTAGGATTGAAGTTTGAGAATTGGGGATTGAGGATGGAGGATTGCAGATTGAGGATTGAAGATTGAGGATTTGGGACTGAGGATTGAAGATTCATTATTGAGGATTGAAGATTGAGGGTTGAGGATTGAGTATTGAACATTGAGGACTGAGTGTTGAGGGCTGAGTGATGAGAATTGATGTTTGTGGATAGAGATTTGAAGATTGCAGATTGAGTATTGAGTATTGAAAACTGTGAATTGAGGATATTCTATTGAGGATTGAGGTTTGACAACTGATTGTTGAGGACTGAGGGCTGAAGGTTGAGGATTCAGGATTGAGGATTCAGAACTGAGGTTTGAGGACTGAGGATAGAGGATTGAAGATTGAGCATTGAGGATTGAAGATTGAGGATTGAGGATTGAGGATTGAGGATTGAGGATTGAGGATTGAGGATTGAGGATTGAGAATTGAGGATTGAGGATTGAGTATTGAAGATTGAGTATTGATGATTGAGGTTTGAGGATTGAGGATTGAGGATTGAGGATTGAGGATTGAGGACTGAAGATTGAGTATTGAGGATGGAAAAATGAGGATTGGGGATTGTGGATTGAGGATTGAGGGTTGAGGATTGAGGATTGAGTATTGAGGATTGAGGATTGAGGATTGAGGATTGAGTATTGAGGATTGAAGGTTGAGGATTGAGGATTGAGGATCGATGATGGAGGATGAGGGCTGAGGGTTGAGGATTGAGGTTTGAGTATTGAATCCTGCGAATTCAGGATATTCTGTTGAGTATTGAGAATTGAGGATTGATGGTTGAGAATTGAGTATTGAGAATTGAGGATTGAGGATTGAGTATTGAAGATTGAGGGTTGATGATTGAGGATTGAGGATTGAGTATTGAGGATTGAGGATTGGGGATTGAAGATTGAGTATTGAGGATTGATGATTGAAGATTGAGGATTGATGATTGAGGATTGAGGATTGAGGATTGAGGATTGAGGATTGAGGATTGAGAATTGAAGGTTGAGTATCTAGGATTGAAGATTGAGGATTGGGGATTGAGGATTGAGGATTGAGGATTGAGGATTGAGGATTGAGGATTGAGGATTGAGGATTGAGGATTGAGGATTGAGGATTGAGGATTGACTATTGAGGATTGAAGGTTGTGGAATGAGGATTGAGGATCGAGGATGGAGGATGAGGGCTGAGGGTTGAGGATTGAGGTTTGAGTATTGAATCCTGCGAATTCAGGATATTCTATTGAGTACTGAGAATTGAGGATTGATGGTTGAGTATTGAGGATTGAGAATTGAGGATTGAGGATTGAGTATTGAAGATTGAGGATTGATGATTGAGGATTGAGAGTTGAGGATTGAGGATCGAGGACGGAGGATGAGGGCTGAGGGTTGAGGATTGAGGTTTGAGTATTGAATCCTGCGAATTCAGGATATTCTATTGAGTACTGAGAATTGAGGATTGATGGTTGAGTATTGAGGATAGAGAATTGAGGATTGAGGATTGAGTATTGAAGATTGAGGATTGATGATTGAGGATTGAGGATTGAGGATTGAGGATTGAGGATTGAGGATTGAAGATTGAGTGTTGAGGATTCAAGATTGAGTATTGAGGATTGAAGATTGAGGATTGAGGATTGAGGATTGAAGATTCAGTATTGAGGATTGAAGATTGAGGGTTGGGGATTGAGGATTGAGGATTGAGGATTGAGGATTGAGGATTGAGGATTGAAAATTGAGGTTTGAAGATTGAGTATTGAGGATTGAGAATTGAGAATTGAGGATTGAGTATTGAAGATTGAGGATTGATGATTGAGGATTGTGGATTGAGGATTGAGGATTGAGGATTGAGGATTGAAGATTGAGTATTCAGGATTGAAGATTGAGGATTGGGGATTGAGGATTGAGGATTGAGGATTGAGGATTGAAGATTGAGGATTTGGGACTGAGGATTGGAGATTCAGTATTGAGGATTGAAGATTGAGGTATGAGGATTGAGGATTGAACATTGAGGACTGAGTGTTGAGGGCTGAGTGATGAGAATTGATGTTTGTGAATAGAGATTTGAAGATTGCTGATTGCGTATTGAGCATTGAAAACTGCGAATTGAGGATTTTCTATTGAGGATAGAGGATTGACAACTGATTGTTGAGGACTGAGGGCTGAAGATTGAGGATTCAGGATTGAGGATTCAGGTTTGTGGTTTGAGAAGTGAGGATTGAGGATCGAGGATTGAGGTTTGAGGCTTGAGGATTGAAGATTGAGGATTGGGTATTGAGGATTGAACATTGAGGATTGAGGATTGAGGATTGAGGAATGAGGATTGAGGATTGAAGGTTAAATATTGATGATTGAAGATTGAGGATTGATGATTGAGGGCTGTGGATTGAGGACGAGGACTGACGGTTGAGGATTGAGGTTTGAGGATTGAGGACTGAGGATTGAGGACTGAGGATAGAGGATTGAGGATTGAGCATTGAGGATTGAAGTTTGAGGACTGGGGATTGAGGATTGAGGATTGAGGATTGAAGATTGAGGATTGATGATTGAGTATTGAGGATTGAAGATTGAGAATTCAGGATTGAGGATTGAGGATGGAGGATGAGGGCTGAGGGTTGAGGTTTGAGGGTTGAAGATTGAGTATTGAGGATTGAATATTGAGGACTGAGGATTGAGGATTGAGGATTGAAGATTGAGTATTGAGGATTGAAGATTGAGGATTGATGATCGAGGATGGAGGATGAGGGCTGAAAGTTGAGGATAGAGGTTTGAGTACTGAACCCAGCGAATTCAGGATATTCTATTGAGTATTGAGGACTGAGGATTGATGATTGAGTATTGCGGATTGAGAATTGAGGATTGAGGATTGAGTATTGAAGATTGAGGATTGATAATTGAGGATTGTGAACTGAGGATTGAGGATTGAGGATTGAGGATTGAAGATTGAGTATTGAGGATTGAAGTTTGAGGATTGATGGTTGAGTATTGAGGACTGAGGATTGAGGGTTGAGGATTGAGTATTGAAGATTGAGGATTGATGATTGAGGATTGAGGATTGAGGATTGAGTATTGAGGATTCAAGATTGAGTATTGAGGATTGAAGATTGAGGTTTGAGGATTGAGTATTGAGGATTGAGGATTGAGGATTGAAGATTGAGGATTGGGGATTGAAGATTGAGTATTGTGCATTGAAGGTTGTGGATTGAGGATTGAGGATTGAAGATTGAAGATTGAGTATTGAAGATTGAAGATTGAGGATTGAGGATTGAGTATCGAGGATGGAGGATGAGGGCTGAGGGTCGAGGATTGAGGTTTGAGTATTGAAACCTGAGAATTCAGGATATTCTGTTGCGTATTGAGAATTGAGGATTGATGGTTGAGTATTGAGGATTGAGAATTGAGGATTGAGGATTGAGTATTGAAGATTGAGTATTGATGATTGAGGATTGAGGATTGAGGATTGAGGATTGAGGATTGAGGACTGAAGATTGAGTATTGAGGATGGAAAAATGAGGAATGGGTATTGTGGATTGAGGATTGAGGGTTGAGGATTGAGGATTGAGTATTGAGGATTGAGGATTGAGGATTGAAGATTGAGTATTGAGGATTGAAGATTGAGGATTGAGGATTGAGGATCGAGGATGGAGGATGAGGGCTGAGGGTTGAGGATTGAGGTTTGAGTATTGAATCCTGCGAATTCAGGATATTCTATTGAGTATTGAGAATTGAGGATTGATGGTTGAGAATTGAGTATTGAGAATTGAGGATTGAGGATTGAGTATTGAAGATTGAGGGTTGATGATTGAGAATTGTGGATTGAGTATTGAGGATTGAGGATTGAGGATTGAAGATTGGGTATTGATAATTGAGGATTGTGAACTGAGGGTTGATGGTTGAGTATAGAGGATTGAGAATTGAGGATTGAGGGTTGAGTATTGAAGATTGAGGATTGATGATTGAGGATTGAGTATTGAGGATTGAGGATTGAGGATTGAGGATTGAAGATTGAGTATTGAGGATTGAAGATTGAGAATTGGGGATTGAGGATGGAGGATTGCGGATTGAGGATTGAAGGTTGAGGATTTGGGACTGAGGATTGGAGATTCAGTATTGACGATTGAAGATTGAGGTATGAGGATTGAGGATTGAACATAGAGGACTGAGTGTTGAGGGCTGAGTGATGAGAATTTATGTTTGTGAATAGAGATTTGAAGATTGCAGATTGAGTATTGAGCATTGAAAACTGCGAATTGAGGATATTCTATTGAGGATAGAGGATTGACAACTGATTGTTGAGGCCTGAGGGCTGAAGATTGAGGATTCAGGATCGAGGATTCAGGTTTGTGGTTTGAGAACTGAGGATTGAGGATCGAGGATTGAGGTTTGAGGATTGAGGATTGAAGATTGAGGATTGGGTATTGAGGATTGAACATTGAGGATTGAGGATTGAGGATTGAGGATTGAGGAATGAGGATTCAAGATTGAGTATTGAGGATTGAAGATTGAGGTTTGAGGATTGAGTATTGAGGATTGAGGATTGAGGATTGAAGATTGAGGATCGGGGATTGAAGATTGAGTATTGTGGATTGAAAGTTGAGGATTGAGGATTGAGGATTGAAGATTGAAGATTGAGTATTGAGGATTGAAGGTTGAGGATTGAGGATTGAGTATCGAGGATGGAGGATGAGGGCTGAGGGTCGAGGATTGAGGTTTGAGTATTGAAACCTGCGAATTCAGGATATTCTGTTGCGTATTGAGAATTGAGGATTGATGGTTGAGTATTGGGGATTGAGAATTGAGGATTGAGGATTGAGTATTGAAGATTGAGTATTGATGATTGAGGATTGAGGATTGAGGATTGAGGATTGAGGACTGAGGACTGAAGATTGAGTATTGAGGATGGAAAAATGAGGATTGGGGATTGTGGATTGAGGATTGAGGGTTGAGGATTGAGGATTGAGTATTGAGGATTGAGGATTGAGGATTGAAGATTGAGTATTGAGGATTGAAGGTTGAGGATTGAGGATTGAGGATCGAGGATGGAGGATGAGGGCTGAGGGTTTAGGATTGAGGTTTGAGTATTGAATCCTGCGAATTCAGGATATTCTGTTGAGTATTGAGAATTGAGGATTGATGGTTGAGAATTGAGTATTGAGAATTGAGGATTAAGGATTGAGTATTGAAGATTGAGGGTTGATGATTGAGGATTGAGGATTGAGGATTGAGGATTGAGGATTGAGGATTGAGGATTGAAGATTGAGTATCGAGGATTGAAGATTGAGGATTGGGGATTGATGATTGAGGATTGAGGATTGAGGATTGAGGATTGAGGATTGAGGATTGAGAATTGAGGATTGAGGATTGAGGATTGAGGATTGAGGATTGAGGATTGAGAATTGAGGATTGAAGATTGACTATTGAGGATTGAAGGTTGTGGATTGAGGATTGAGGATCGAGGATGGAGGATGAGGGCTGAGGGTTGAGGATTGAGGTTTGAGTATTGAATCCTGCGAATTCAGGGTATTCTATTGAGTACTGAGAATTGAGGATTGATGGTTGAGTATTGAGGATTGAGAATTGAGGATTGAGGATTGAGTATTGAAGATTGAGGATTGATGATTGAGGATTGAGGATTGAGGATTGAGGATTGAGGATTAAGGATTGAAGATTGGGTATTGAGGATTGAGGATTGAGGAATGAGGATTGAGGATTGAGGATTGAAGATTGAGGATTGAGGATTGAGGATTGAGGATTGAGGATTGAAGATTGAGGATTGGGGATTGAGGATTGAGGATTGAGGATTGAGGATTGAGGATTGAAGATTGAGGATTGGGGATTGAGGATTGACGATTGAGGACTGAGTATTCAGGAATGAGGATTGAAGATTGAGTATTGATGATTGAAGATTGAGGATTGAGGATTGAGGGTTGAGGATTGAGGACGAGGACTGACGGTTGAGGATTGAGGTTTGAGGATTGAGGATTAAGGATTGAGGATTGGGGATTAAGGATTGAGGATTGAGGATTGAGGATTGAGGATTGAGGATTCAGTATTGAAGATTGAGTATTGATGACTGAGGATTCAGGATTGAGGATTAAGTATTAAGGACTGAGGATTGAAGATTGAGTATTGAGGATTGATGATTGAGGATTGAGGATAGAGGGTTGAGGATGGAGGATGAGGGCCGAGGGTTGAGGATTGATGTTTGAGTATTGAATACTGAGAATTCAGGATATTCTATTGAGTATTGAGAATTGAGGGTTGATGGTTGAGTCTTGAGGACTGAGGATTGAGGGTTGAAGATTGGGTATTGAGGATTCAGGATTGAGGTTTGAGGACTGAGCATTGAGGATTGAAGATTGAGTATTGAGGATTGAAGATTGAGGATTGAGGATTGAGGATTGAGGATTGAGGATGTGGTCTGAGGGTTGAGGATTGAGGTTTGAGGACTGAGGTCTGAGGATTGAGGATTGAGGATTGAGGATTGAGGATTGAGGTTTGAGGACTGAGGACTGAGGATTGAGAATTGAGAATTGTGGATTGAGGATTGAGGATTGAAGATTGAGGACTGGGGATTGAGGATTGAAGATTGAGGATTAAGGATTGAGGATTGAGGATTGAGTACTGACGATTGAATATTGATGATTGAAGGTTGAGGATTGATGGTTGAGTATTGAGGATTGAGAATTGAGTATTGAGGATTGAAGATTGAGGATTGGGGATTGAGGATTGAGGATTGAGGATTGAGGATAGAGGATTGAGGATTGAGGATTGAGGATTGAGGATTGAGGATTGAAGATTGAGTATTGAGGATTGAAGGTTGAGGATTGAGGATTGAGGATCGAGGATGGAGGATGAGGGCTGAGGGTTGAGGACTGAGGTTTGACGGTTGAATCCTGCGAAATCAGGATATTCTATTGAGTATTGACAATTGAGGATTGATGGTTGAGTATAGAGGATTGAGAATTGAGGATTGAGGGTTGAGTATTGAAGATTGAGGATTGATGATTGAGGATTGAGGATTGAGGACTGAGGATTGAGGATTGAGGATTGAAGATTGAGTATTGAGGATTGAAGATTGAGGATTGGGGATTGAGGATTGAGGATTGAGGATTGAGGGTTGAGTATTGAAGATTGAGGATTGATGATTGAGGATTGAGGATTGAGGATTGAGGGTTGAGGATTGAGGATTGAAGATTGACTGCTGAGGATTGAAGATTGAGGATTGGGGATTGAGGATTGAAGATTGAGGATTTGGGACTGAGGATTGAAGATTCATTATTGAGGATTGAAGATTGAGGGTTGAGGATTGAGTATTGAACATTGAGGACTGAGTGTTGAGGGCTGAGTGATGAGAATTGATGTTTGTGGATAGAGATTTGAAGATTGCAGATTGACTATTGAGTATTGAAAACTGTGAATTGAGGATATTCTATTGAGGATTGAGGATTGACAACTGATTGTTGAGGACTGAGGGCTGAAGGTTGAGGATTCAGAATTGAGGATTCAGTACTGAGGTTTGAGGACTGAGGATAGAGGATTGAATATTGAGCATTGAGGATTGAAGATTGAGGATTGAGGATTGAGGATTGAGGATTGAGGATTGAGGATTGAGGATTGAGGATTGAGAATTGAGGATTGAGGATTGAGGATTGAAGATTGAGTTTTGAGGGTTGAACATTGAGGATTGAGGATTGAGGATTGAGGATTGAGGATTGAGGATCGAAGATTGAGGATTGGGGACTGTGGATTGAAGATTGAGGATTGAGGAATGAGGATTGGGGATTGAAGATTGAGGATTGAGGATTGAGGATTGAGGATTGAGGATTGAGGATTGAAGATTGAGGATTGAGGATTGAGGATTGAGGATTGAAGATTGAGTATTGAGGATTGAAGTTTGAGGATTGAGGATTGAGGATCGAGGATGGAGAATGAGGGCTGAGGGTTGAGGATTGAGGTTTGGGTATTGAATCCTGCGAATTCAGGATATTCTGTTGCGTATTGAGAATTGAGGATTGATGGTTGAGTATTGGGGATTGAGAATTGAGGATTGAGGATTGAGTATTGAAGATTGAGTATTGATGATTGAGGATTGAGGATTGAGGATTGAGGATTGAGGATTGAGGACTGAAGATTGAGTATTGAGGATGGAAAAATGAGGATTGGGGATTGTGGATTGAGGATTGAGGGTTGAGGATTGAGGATTGAGTATTGAGGATTGAGGATTGAGGATTGAAGATTGAGTATTGAGGATTGAAGGTTGAGGATTGAGGATTGAGGATCGATGATGGAGGATGAGGGCTGAGGGTTGAGGATTGAGGTTTGAGTATTGAATCCTGCGAATTCAGGATATTCTGTTGAGTATTGAGAATTGAGGATTGATGGTTGAGAATTGAGTATTGATAATTGAGGATTGAGGATTGAGTATTGAAGATTGAGGGTTGATGATTGAGGATTGAGGATTGAGTATTGAGGATTGAGGATTGGTGATTGAAGATTGAGTATTGAGGATTGATGATTGAGGATTGGGGATTGAGTATTGAGGATTGAGGATTGAGGATTGAGGATTGAGGATTGAGGATTGAGGATTGAAGGTTGAGTATTGAGGATTGAAGATTGAGGATTGATGATTGAGGATCGAGGATGGAGGCTGAGGGCTGAGGGTAGAGGATTGAGGTTTGAGTATTGAATCCTGCGAATTCAGGATATTCTATTGAGTATTGAGAATTGAGGATTGATGGTTGAGTATTGAGGATTGAGAATTGAGGATTGAGGGTTGTGTATTGAAGATTGAGGATTGATGATTGAGGATTGAGGATTGAGGATTGAGGATTGAGGATTGAGGATTGAGGATTGAAGATTGAGTATCGAGGATTGAAGATTGAGGATTGGGGATTGAGGATTCAGGATTGAGGATTGAGGATTGAGGATTGAGGATTGAGGATTGAGGATTGAGGATTGAGGATTGAGGATTGAGGATTGACTATTGAGGATTGAAGGTTGTGGATTGAGGATTGAGGATCGAGGATGGAGGATGAGGGCTGAGGGTTGAGGATTGAGGTTTGAGTATTGAATCCTGCGAATTCAGGATATTCTATTGAGTACTGAGAATTGAGGATTGATGGTTGAGTATTGAGGATTGAGAATTGAGGATTGAGGATTGAGTATTGAAGATTGAGGATTGATGATTGAGGATTGAGAATTGAGGATTGAGGATCGAGGACGGAGGATGAGGGCTGAGGGTTGAGGATTGAGGTTTGAGTATTGAATCCTGCGAATTCAGGATATTCTATTGAGTACTGAGAATTGAGGATTGATGGTTGAGTATTGAGGATTGAGAATTGAGGATTGAGGATTGAGTATTGAAGATTGAGTATTGAGGATTGAAGATTGAGGGTTGGGGATTGAGGATTGAGGATTGAGGATTGAGGATTGAGGATTGAGGATTGAAAATTGAGGTTTGAAGATTGAGTATTGAGGATTGAGGATTGAGGATTGAGTATTGAAGATTGAGGGTTGATGTTTGAGGATTGAGGATTGAGTATTGAGGATTGAGGATTGAGGATTGAAGATTGAGTATTGAGGATTGATGATTGAGGATTGGGGATTGAGTATTGAGGATTGAGGATTGAGGATTGAGGATTGAGGATTGAGGATTGAGGATTGAAGGTTGTGTATTGAGGATTGAAGATTGAGGATTGATGATTGAGGATCGAGGATGGAGGATGAGGGCTGAGGGTTGAGGATTGAGGTTTGTGTATTGAATCCTGCGAATTCAGGATATTCTATTGAGTATTGAGAATTGAGAATTGATGGTTGAGTATTGAGGATTGAGAATTGAGGATTGAGGGTTGTGTATTGAAGATTGAGGATTGATGATTGAGGATTGAGGATTGAGGATTGAGGATTGAGGATTGAGGATTGAGGATTGAAGATTGAGTATCGAGGATTGAAGATTGAGGATTGGGGATTGAGGATTGAGGATTGAGGATTGAGGATTGAGGATTGAGGATTGAGGATTGAGGATTGAGGATTGAGGATTGAGGATTGAGGATTGACTATTGAGGATTGAAGGTTGTGGATTGAGGATTGAGGATCGAGGATGGAGGATGAGGGCCGAGGGTTGAGGATTGAGGTTTGAGTATTGAATCCTGCGAATTCAGGATATTCTATTGAGTACTGAGAATTGAGGATTGATGGTTGAGTATTGAGGATTGAGAATTGAGGATTGAGGGTTGAGTATTGAAGATTGAGGATTGATGATTGAGGATTGAGAATTGAGGATTGAGGATCGAGGACGGAGGATGAGGGCTGAGGGTTGAGGATTGAGGTTTGAGTATTGAATCATGCGAATTCAGGATATTCTATTGAGTACTGAGAATTGAGGATTGATGGTTGAGTATTGAGGATTGAGAATTGAGGATTGAGGATTGAGTATTGAAGATTGAGGATTGATGATTGAGGATTGAGGATTGAGGATTGAGGATTGAGGATTGAGGATTGAAGATTGAGTATTGAGGATTCAAGATTGAGTATTGAGGATTGAAGATTGAGGATTGAGGATTGAGAATTGAAGATTGAGTATTGAGGATTGAAGATTGAGGGTTGGGGATTGAGGATTGAGGATTGAGGATTGAGGATTGAGGATTGAGGATTGAAGATTGAGTATCGAGGATTGAAGACTGAGGATTGGGGATTGATGATTGAGGATTGAGGATTGAGGATTGAGGATTGAGGATTGAGTATTGAGAATTGAGGATTGAGGATTGAGGATTGAGGATTGAGGATTGAGGATTGAGGATAGAGAATTGAGGATTGAAGATTGACTATTGAGGATTGAAGGTTGTGGATTGAGGATTGAGGATCGAGGATGGAGGATGAGGGCTGAGGGTTGAGGATTGAGGTTTGAGTATTGAATCCTGCGAATTCAGGGTATTCTATTGAGTACTGAGAATTGAGGATTGATGGTTGAGTATTGAGGATTGAGAATTGAGGATTGAGGATTGAGTATTGAAGATTGAGGATTGATGATTGAGGATTGAGAATTGAGGATTGATGGTTGAGTCTTGAGGACTGAGGATTGAGGGTTGAAGATTGGGTATTGAGGATTCAGGATTGAGGTTTGAGGACTGAGGATTGAGGATTGAAGATTGAGTATTGAGGATTGAAGATTGAGGATTGAGGATTGAGGATTGAGGATTGAGGATGTGGTCTGAGGGTTGAGGATTGAGGTTTGAGGACTGAGGTCTGAGGATTGAGGATTGAGGATTGAGGATTGAGGATTGAGGTTTGAGGACTGAGGACTGAGGATTGAGGATTGAGAATTGTGGATTGAGGATTGAGGATTGAAGATTGAGGACTGGGGATTGAGGATTGAAGATTGAGGATTAAGGATTGAGGATTGAGGATTGAGTACTGACGATTGAATATTGATGATTGAAGGTTGAGGATTGAAGATTCATTATTGAGGGTTGAAGATTGAGGGTTGAGGATTGAGTATTGAACATTGAGGACTGAGTGCTGAGGGCTGAGTGATGAGAATTGATGTTTGTGGATAGAGGTTTGAAGATTGCAGATTGAGTATTCAGTATTGAAAACTGTGAATTGAGGATATTCTATTGAGGATTGAGGGTTGACAACTGATTGTTGAGGACTGATGGCTGAAGGATGAGGATTCAGGATTGAGGATACAGAACTGAGGATTGAGGACTGAGGATAGAGGTATGAAGATTGAGCATTGAGGATTGAAGATTGTGGATTGAGGATTGAGGATTGAGTATTGAAGATTGAGTATTGATGATTGAGGATTGAGGATTGAGGATTGAGGATTGAGGATTGAGGATTGAGGAGTGAAGATTGAGTATTGAGGATTGAAGGTTGAGGATTGAGGACTGAGGATTGAGGATTGACGATTGAAGATTGAGTATTGAGGATTGAAGGTTGAGGATTGAGGATTGAGGATCGAGGGTGGAGGGTTGAGGATTGAGGATTGAAGATTGAGTATTGAGGATTGAAGATTGAGGATTGGGGATTGAGGATTGAGGATTGAGGATTGAGGATAGAGGATTGAGGATTAAGGATTGAGGATTGAGGATTGAGGATTGAAGATTGAGTATTGAGGATTGAAGGTTGAGGATTGAGGATTGAGGATCGAGGATGGAGGATGAGGGCTGAGGGTTGAGGACTGAGGTTTGACGGTTGAATCCTGCGAAATCAGGATATTCTATTGAGTATTGACAATTGAGGATTGATGGTTGAGTATAGAGGATTGAGAATTGAGGATTGAGGGTTGAGTATTGAAGATTGAGGATTGATGATTGAGGATTGAGGATTGAGGATTGAGGATTGAGGATTGAGGATTGAAGATTGAGTATTGAGGATTGAAGATTGAGGATTGGGGATTGAGGATTGAGGATTGAGGATTGAGGGTTGAGTATTGAAGATTGAGGATTGATGATTGAGGATTGAGGATTGAGGATTGAGGATTGAGGATTGAGTATCGAAGGTTGAGGATTGACGATTGAGGATTGAGGATTGAGGATTGAGGATTGAGGATTGAGGATTGAAGATTGAGTATTGAGGATTGTAGGTTGAGTATTGAGGATTGAGTATCGAGGATTGAGGATTGGGGATTGAGGATTGAGGATTGAGGATGAGGGCTGAGGTTTGCGGATTGAGGTTTGAGGACTGAGGCCCGAGGACTGAGGATTGAGAATTGTGAATTGAGGATTGAGGATAGAAGATTGAGGACTGGGGATTGAGGATTGAAGATTGAGGATTAAGGATTGAGGATTGAGCATTGAGGACTGAAGATTGAATAATGATGATTGAAGGTTGAGGATTGAGTATTGAGGGTTGTGGATTGAGGACGAGGACTGAGGGTTGAGTATTGATGTTTGAGGACTGAGGATTGATGATTGAGGTTTGCGAATTGAGGATTGAGGATTGAGGATTGAAGATTGAGGCTTGGGTTTTGAGGATTGAAGAATGAGGATTGAGGATTGAGGATTGAGGATTGAGGATTGAAGATTGAGTATTGAGGATTGAAGGTTGAGGATTGAGGATTGAGGATTGAGGATTGAGGATTGAGGATTGAAGATTGAGTGTTCAGGATTGAAGATTGAGGATTGAGGATTGAGGATTGAGGACTGAGGATTGAAGATTGAGGATTGGGGATTGAGGATTGACGATTGAGGATTGAGTATTGAGGAATGGGGATTGAAGATTGAGTATTGATGATTGAAGATAGAGGATTGAGGATAGAGGGTAGAGGATTGAGGACGAGGCCTGACTGTTGAGGATTGATGTTTGAGGATTGAGAATTAAGGATTGAGGATTGGGGATTGAGGATTGAGGATTGAGGATTGAGGATTGAGGATTGAGGATTCAGTATTGAAGATTGAGTATTGATGACTGAGGATTGAGGATTGAGGATTAAGCATTAAGGATCGAGGATTGAGGTTTGAGGATTGAGGATTGAAGATTGAGGATTGGGTATTGAGGATTGGGTATTGAGGATTGAATATTGAGGATTGAGGATTGAGGATTGAGGAATGAGGATTGAGGATTGAAGGTTAAATATTGATGATTGAAGATTGAGGATTGATGATTGAGGGTTGTGGATTGAGGACGAGGACTGACGGTTGAGGATTGAGGTTTGAGGATTGAGGACTGAGGATTGAGGACTGAGGATAGAGGATTGAGGATTGAGCATTGAGGATTGAAGATTGAGGACTGGGGATTGAGGATTGAGGATTGAGGATTGAGGTTTGAGGATTGAGGACTGAGGATTGAGGACTGAGGATAGAGGATTTAGGATTGAGCATTGAGGATTGAAGATTGAGGACTGAGGATTGATGATTGAGTATTGAGGATTGAGAATTGAGGATTGAGGATTGAGTATTGAAGATTGAGGATTGATAATTGAGGAATGTGAACTGAGGATTGAGGATTGAGGATTGAGGATTGAGGTTTGAGGATTGAGGATTGAAGATTGAGTATTGAGGATTGAAGGTTGAGGATTGAGGATTGAGGATCGAGGATGGAGGATGAGGGCTGAGGGTTGAGGATTGAGGTTTGAGTATTGAATCCTGCGAATTCAGGATATTCTGTTGAGTATTGAGAATTGAGGATTGATGGTTGAGAATTGAGTATTGAGAATTGAGGATTGAGGATTGAGTATTGAAGATTGAGGATTGATGATTGAGAATTGAGGATTGAGGGTGGAGGATTGAGGATTGAGGATTGAGGATTGAAGATTGAGTATTGAGGATTGAAGATTGAGGATTGGGGATTGAGGATTGAGGATTGAGTATTGAGGATTGAGGATTGAGTATCGAGGATTGATGGTTGAGTATTGAGGATTGAGGATTGAGGATTGAGGATTAAGGATTGAAGATTGAGTATTGAGGATTGAGGATTTCAGAATGAGGACTGAGGATTGAGGATTGAGGATTGAGAATTGAAGATTGAGTATTGATGATTGTAGACTGACGATTGAGGGTTGAGGATTGATGATTGAGGATTGAGGATTGAGGATTGAGGATTGAAGATTGAGTATTGAGGATTGAAGATTGAAGATTGAGGATTGAGGATTGAGGACTGAGGATTGAAGATGGAGGATTGGGGACTGAGAGTTGATGGTTGAGTGATGATAATTGATGTTTGTGGATGGAGATTTGAAGATAGCAGATTGAGAATTGAGTATTGAATCCTGCGAATTCAGGATATTCTATTGAGTACTGAGAATTGAGGATTGATGGTTGAGTATTGAGGATTGAGAATTGAGGATTGAGGATTGAGTATTGAAGATTGAGGATTGATGATTGAGGATTGAGGATTGAGGATTGAGGATTGAACATTGAGGACTGAGTGTTGAGGGCTGAGTGATGAGAATTGATGTTTGTGGATAGAGATTTGAAGATTGCAGATTGAGTATTGAGTATTGAAAACTGTGAATTGAGGATATTCTATTGAGGATTGAGGATTAACAACTGACTGTTGAGGACTGAGGGCTGAAAGTTGAGGATTCAGGATTGAGGATTCAGAACTGAGGTTTGAGGACTGAGGATTGAGGTTTGCGGATTGAGGATTGAGGATTGAGCATTGAAGATTGAAGATTGAGGATTGGGTATTGAGGATTTCAGAATGAGGACTGAGGATTGAGGATTGAGGATTGAGAATTGAAGATTGAGTATTGATGATTGAAGACTGACGATTGAGGATTGAGCATTGAGGATTGAAGATTGAGGACTGGGGATTGAGGATTGAGGATTGAGGATTGATGATTGAGTATTGAGGATTGAAGATTGAGAATTCAGGATTGAGGATTGAGGATTGAGGATTGGGGATTGAGGATTGAGGACTGAGGATTGAGGATTGAGGATTGAAGATAGAGTATTGAGGATTGAAGGTTGAGGATTGAGGATTGAGGATCGAGGGTGGAGGGTTGAGGATTGAGGATTGAAGATTGAGTATTGAGGATTGAAGATTGAGGATTGGGGATTGAGGATTGAGGATTGAGGATTGAGGATAGAGGATTGAGGATTGAGGATTGAGGATTGAGGATTGAGGATTGAAGATTGAGTATTGAGGATTGAAGGTTGAGGATTGAGGATTGAGGATCGAGGATGGAGGATGAGGGCTGAGGGTTGAGGACTGAGGTTTGACGGTTGAATCCTGCGAAATCAGGATATTCTATTGAGTATTGACAATTGAGGATTGATGGTTGAGTATAGAGGATTGAGAATTGAGGATGGAGGGTTGAGTATTGAAGATTGAGGATTGATGATTGAGGATTGAGGATTGAGGATTGAGGATTGAGGATTGAGGATTGAAGATTGAGTATTGAGGATTGAAGATTGAGGATTGGGGATTGAGGATTGAGGATTGAGGATTGAGGGTTGAGTATTGAAGATTGAGGATTGATGATTGAGGATTGAGGATTGAGGATTGAGGGTTGAGGATTGAGGATTGAAGATTGACTGCTGAGGATTGAAGATTGAGGATTGGGGATTGAGGATTGAAGATTGAGGATTTGGGACTGAGGATTGAAGATTCATTATTGAGGATTGAAGATTGAGGGTTGAGGATTGAGTATTGAACATTGAGGACTGAGTGTTGAGGGCTGAGTGATGAGAATTGATGTTTGTGGATAGAGATTTGAAGATTGCAGATTGAGTATTGAGTATTGAAAACTGTGAATTGAGGATATTCTATTGAGGATTGAGGATTGACAACTGATTGTTGAGGACTGAGGGCTGAAGGTTGAGGATTCAGGATTGAGGATTCAGAACTGAGGTTTGAGGACTGCGGATAGAGGATTGAAGATTGAGCATTGAGGATTGAAGATTGAGGATTGAGGATTGAGGATTGAGGATTGAGGATTGAGGATTGAGGATTGAGGATTGAGAATTGAGGATTGAGGATTGAGGATTGAAGATTGAGTTTTGAGGGTTGAAGATTGAGGATTGAGGATTGAGGATTGAGGATTGAGGATTGAGGATCGAAGATTGAGGATTGGGGACTGTGGATTGAAGATTGAGGATTGAGGACTGAGGATTGGGGATTGAAGATTGAGGATTGAGGATTGAGGATTGAGGATTGAGGATTGAGGATTGAAGATTGAGGATTGAGGATTGAGGATTGAGGATTGAAGATTGAGTATTGAGGATTGAAGTTTGAGGATTGAGGATTGAGGATCGAGGATGGAGAATGAGGGCTGAGGGTTGAGGATTGAGGTTTGGGTATTGAATCCTGCGAATTCAGGATATTCTGTTGCGTATTGAGAATTGAGGATTGATGGTTGAGTATTGGGGATTGAGAATTGAGGATTGAGGATTGAGTATTGAAGATTGAGTATTGATGATTGAGGATTGAGGATTGAGGATTGAGGATTGAGGATTGAGGACTGAAGATTGAGTATTGAGGATGGAAAAATGAGGATTGGGGATTGTGGATTGAGGATTGAGGGTTGAGGATTGAGGATTGAGTATTGAGGATTGAGGATTGAGGATTGAAGATTGAGTATTGAGGATTGAAGGTTGAGGATTGAGGATTGAGGATCGATGATGGAGGATGAGGGCTGAGGGTTGAGGATTGAGGTTTGAGTATTGAATCCTGCGAATTCAGGATATTCTGATGAGTATTGAGAATTGAGGATTGATGGTTGAGAATTGAGTATTGATAATTGAGGATTGAGGATTGAGTATTGAAGATTGAGGGTTGATGATTGAGGATTGAGGATTGAGTATTGAGGATTGAGGATTGGGGATTGAAGATTGAGTATTGAGGATTGATGATTGAGGATTGGGGATTGAGTATTGAGGATTGAGGATTGAGGATTGAGGATTGAGGATTGAGGATTGAGGATTGAAGGTTGAGTATTGAGGATTGAAGATTGAGGATTGATGATTGAGGATCGAGGATGGAGGCTGAGGGCTGAGGGTAGAGGATTGAGGTTTGAGTATTGAATCCTGCGTATTCAGGATATTCTATTGAGTATTGAGAATTGAGGATTGATGGTTGAGTATTGAGGATTGAGAATTGAGGATTGAGGGTTGTGTATTGAAGATTGAGGATTGATGATTGAGGATTGAGGATTGAGGATTGAGGATTGAGGATTGAGGATTGAGGATTGAAGATTGAGTATCGAGGATTGAAGATTGAGGATTGGGGATTGAGGATTCAGGATTGAGGATTGAGGATTGAGGATTGAGGATTGAGGATTGATGATTGAGGATTGAGGATTGAGGATTGAGGATTGACTATTGAGGATTGAAGGTTGTGGATTGAGGATTGAGGATCGAGGATGGAGGATGAGGGCTGAGGGTTGAGGATTGAGGTTTGAGTATTGAATCCTGCGAATTCAGGATATTCTATTGAGTACTGAGAATTGAGGATTGATGGTTGAGTATTGAGGATTGAGAATTGAGGATTGAGGATTGAGTATTGAAGATTGAGGATTGATGATTGAGGATTGAGAATTGAGGATTGAGGATCGAGGACGGAGGATGAGGGCTGAGGGTTGAGGATTGAGGTTTGAGTATTGAATCCTGCGAATTCAGGATATTCTATTGAGTACTGAGAATTGAGGATTGATGGTTGAGTATTGAGGATTGAGAATTGAGGATTGAGGATTGAGTATTGAAGATTGAGTATTGAGGATTGAAGATTGAGGGTTGGGGATTGAGGATTGAGGATTGAGGATTGAGGATTGAGGATTGAGGATTGAAAATTGAGGTTTGAAGATTGAGTATTGAGGATTGAGAATTGAGAATTGAGGATTGAGTATTGAAGATTGAGGATTGATGATTGAGGATTGTGGATTGAGGATTGAGGATTGAGGATTGAGGATTGAAGATTGATTATTCAGGATTGAAGATTGAGGATTGGGGATTGAGGATTGAGGATTGAGGATTGAGGATTGAAGATTGAGGATTTGGGACTGAGGATTGGAGATTCAGTATTGAGGATTGAAGATTGAGGTATGAGGATTGAGTATTGAACATTGAGGACTGAGAGTTGAGGGCTGAGTGATGAGAATTGATGTTTGTGAAAAGAGATTTGAAGATTGCAGATTGAGTATTGAGCATTGAAAACTGCGAATTGAGGATATTCTATTGAGGATAGAGGATTGACAACTGATTGTTGAGGACTGAGGGCTGAAGATTGAGGATTCAGGATTGAGGATTCAGGTTTGTGGTTTGAGAACTGAGGATTGAGGATCGAGGATTGAGGTTTGAGGATTGAGGATTGAAGATTGAGGATTGGGTATTGAGGATTGGGTATTGAGGATTGAATATTGAGGATTGAGGATTGAGGATTGAGGAATGAGGATTGAGGATTGAAGTTTAAATATTGATGATTGAAGATTGAGGATTGATGATTGAGGGTTGTGGATTGAGGACTAGGACTGACGGTTGAGGATTGAGGCTTGTAGGTGGAGTATTGAGGATTGAGTATCGAGGATTGAGGATTGGGGATTGAGGATTGAGGATTGAGGATGAGCGCTGAGGGTTGAGGATTGAGGTTTGAGTACTGAACCCTGCGAATTCAGGATATTCTATTGAGTATTGAGGACTGAGGATTGATGATTGAGTATTGAGGATTGAGAATTGAGGATTGCGGATTGAGTATTGAAGATTGAGGATTGATAATTGAGGAATCTGAACTGAGGATTGAGGATTGAGGATTGAGGATTGAGGATTGAGGATTGAGGATTGAAGATTGAGTATTGAGGATTGAAGGTTGAGGATTGAGGATTGAGGATCGAGGATGGAGGATGAGGGCTGAGGGTTGAGGATTGAGGTTTGAGTATTGAATCCTGCGAATTCAGGATATTCTATTGAGCACTGAGAATTGAGGATTGGTGGTTGAGTATTGAGGATTGAGGATTGAGGATTGAGGATTGAGGATTGAGGATTGAGGATTGAAGATTGAGTATTGAGGATTGAAGATTGAAGATTGAGGATTGAGGATTGAGGATTGAGGATTGAAGATTGAGTATTGAGGATTGAAGGTTGAGGATTGAGGATTGAGGATCGAGGGTGGAGGGTTGAGGATTGAGGATTGAAGATTGAGTATTGAGGATTGAAGGTTGAGGATTGGGGATTGAGGATTGAGGATTCAGGATTGAGGATAGAGGATTGAGGATTGAGGATTGAGGATTGAGGATTGAGGATTGAGGATTGAAGATTGAGTATTGAGGATTGAAGGTTGAGGATTGAGGATTGAGGATCGTGGATGGAGGATGAGGGCTGAGGGTTGAGGACTGTGGTTTGACGGTTGAATCCTGCGAAATCAGGATATTCTATTGAGTATTGACAATTGAGGATTGATGGTTGAGTATAGAGGATTGAGAATTGAGGATTGAGGGTTGAGTATTGAAGATTGAGGATTGATGATTGAGGATTGAGGATTGAGGATTGAGGATTGAGGATTGAGAATTGAAGATTGAGTATTGAGGATTGAAGATTGAGGATTGGGGATTGAGGATTGAGGATTGAGGATTGAGGATTGAGGGTTGAGTATTGAAGATTGAGGATTGATGATTGAGGATTGAGGATTGAGGATTGAGGGTTGAGGATTGAGGATTGAAGATTGACTGCTGAGGATTGAAGATTGAGGATTGGGGATTGAGGATTGAGGATTGAGGATTGAGGATTGAGGATTGAGGATTGAGGATTGAGGATTGAGGATTGAAGATTGAGTATTGAGGATTGAAGGTTGAGGATTGAGGATTGAGGATCGAGGGTGGAGGATTGAGGATTGAGGATTGAAGATTGAGTATTGAGGATTGAAGATTGAGGATTGGGGATTGAGGATTGAGGATTGAGGATTGAGGACAGAGGATTGAGGATTGAGGATTGAGGATTGAGGATTGAGTATTGAAGATTGAGTATTGAGGACTGAAGGTTGAGGATTGTGGATTGAGGATCGAGGATGGAGGATGAGGGCTGAGGGTTGAGGACTGAGGTTTGGCGGTTGAATCCTGCGAATTCAGGATATTCTATTGAGTATTGACAATTGAGGATTGATGGTTGAGTATAGAGGATTGAGAATTGAGGATTGAGGATTGAGTATTGAAGATTGAGGATTGATGATTGAGGATTGAGGATTGAGGATTGAGGATTGAGGACTGAGGATTGAAGATTGAGTATTTAGGATTGAAGATTGAGAATTGGGGATTGAGGATGGAGGATTGCAGATTGAGGATTGAAGATTGAGGATTTGGGACTGAGGATTGAAGATTCATTATTGAGGATTGAAGATTGAGGGTTGAGGATTGAGTATTGAACATTGAGGACTGAGTGTTGAGGGCTGAGTGATGAGAATTGATGTTTGTGGATAGAGATTTGAAGATTGCAGATTGAGTGTTGAGTATTGAAAACTGTGAATTGAGGATATTCTATTGAGGATTGAGGATTGACAACTGATTGTTGAGGACTGAGGGCTGAAGGTTGAGGATTCAGGATTGAGGATTCAGAACTGATGTTTGAGGACTGAGGATAGAGGATTGAAGATTGAGCATTGAGGATTGAAGATTGAGGATTGAGGATTGAGGATTGAGGATTGAAGATTGAGGATTGAGGATTCAGGATCGAGGATGGAGGATGAGGGCTGAGGGTTGAGGATTGAGGTTTGAGTATTGAATCCTGCGAATTCAAGATATTCTGTTGAGTATTGAGAATTGAGGATTGATGGTTGAGAATTGAGTATTGAGAATTGAGGATTGAGGATTGAGTATTGAAGATTGAGGGTTGATGATTGAGGATTGAGGATTGAGTATTGAGGATTGAGGATTGAGGATTGAAGATTGGGTATTGAGGATTGATGATTGAGGATTGGGGATTGAGTATTGAGGATTGAGGATTGAGGATTGAGGATTGAGGATTGAGGATTGAGGATTGAAGAGTGAGTATTGAGGATTGAAGATTGAGGATTGATGATTGAGGATCGAGGATGGAGGATGAGGGCTGAGGGTTGAGGATTGAGGTTTGAGTATTGAATCCTGCGAATTCAGGATATTCTATTGAGTATTGAGAATTGAGGATTGATGGTTGAGTATTGAGGATTGAGAATTGAGGATTGAGGGTTGTGTATTGAAGATTGAGGATTGATGATTGAGGATTGAGGATTGAGGATTGAGGATTGAGGATTGAAGATTGAGTATCGAGGATTGAAGATTGAGGATTGGGGATTGAGGATTGAGGATTGAGGATTGAGGATTGAGGATTGAGGATTGAGGATTGAGGATTGAGGATTGAGGATTGAGGATTGAAGATTGACTATTGAGGATTGAAGGTTGTGGATTGAGGATTGAGGATCGAGGATGGAGGATGAGGGCTGAGGGTTGAGGATTGAGGATTGAGGATTGAAGATTGAGGATTGGGTATTGCGGATTGAACATTGAGGATTGAGGATTGAGGATTGAGTGTTGAGGATTGAGGATTGAGGATTGATGATTGAAGGTTGAGTATTGAGGATTGAAGATTGAAGATTGAGGATTGAGGATTGAGGATTGAGGATTGAGGATTGAGGATTGAGGATTGAGGATTGAGGATTGAGGATTGAAGATTGTCTATTGAGGATTGAAGGTTGTGGATTGAGGATTGAGGATCGAGGATGGAGGATGAGGGCTGAGGGTTGAGGATTGAGGTTTGAGTATTGAATCCTGCGAATTCAGGATATTCTATTGAGTACTGAGAATTGAGGATTGATGGTTGAGTATTGAGGATTGAGAATTGACGATTGAGGATTGAGTATTGAAGATTCAGGATTGATGATTGAGGATTGAGGATTGAGGATTGAGGATTGAGGATTAAGGATTGAAGATTGAGTATTGAAGATTGAGGATTGAGGATTGAGGATTGAGGATTGAGGATTGAGGATTGAAGATTGAGTATTGAGGATTGAAGATTGAGGATTGGGGATTGAGAATTGAGGATTGAGGATTGAGTATTGAAGATTCAGGATTGATGATTGAGGATTGAGGATTGAGGATTGAGGATTGAGGATTAAGGATTGAAGATTGAGTATTGAAGATTGAGGATTGAGGATTGAGGATTGAGGATTGAGGATTGAGGATTGAAGATTGAGTATTGAGGATTGAAGATTGAGGATTGGGGATTGAGAATTGAGGATTGAGGATTGGGGATTGAAAATTGAGTATTTGGGACTGAGGATTGAAGATTCATTATTGAGGATTGAAGATTGAGGGTTGAGGATTGAGGATTGAACGTTGAGGACTGAGTGTTGAGGGCTGAGTGATGAGAATTGATGTTTGTGGATAGAGATTTGAAGATTGCAGATTGAGTATTGAGTATTGAAAACTGTGAATTGAGGATATTCTATTGAGGATTGAGGATTGACAACTGATTGTTGAGGACTGAGGTCTGAAAGTTGAGGATTCAGGATTGAGGATTCAGAACTGAGGCTTGAGGACTGAGGATAGAGGATTGAGGACTGAGGATTGAGGATTGAGGATTGAGGATTGAAGATTGAGGATTGGGTATTGCGGATTGAACATTGAGGATTGAGGATTGAGGATTGAGTGTTGAGGATTGAGGATTGAGGATTGATGATTGAAGGTTGAGTATTGAGGATTGAAGATTGAGGATTGAGGATTGAGGATTGAAGATTGAGGACTGAGTGTTGAGGGTTGAGTGATGAGAATTGATGTTTGTGTATTGAGATTTGAATAATGAAGAATGGGGATTGAGTATTGAAAACTGTGAATTGAGGATACTCTATTGAGGATTGAGGATTGACAATTGATTGTTGAGGACTGAGGGCTGAAGATTGAGGATTCAGGATTGAGGATTCGGGATTGAGGTTTGAGGACTGAGGATTGAGGGTTGAGGATTGAGTATTGAGGATTGAGGATTGAGTATTGAAGATTGAGTATTGATGATTGACGATTGAGGATTGAGGACTGAGGATTGAGGATTGAGTATCGAAGGTTGAGGATTGACGATTGAGGATTGAGGATTGAGGATTGAGGATTGAGGATTGAGGATTGAAGATTGAGTATTGAGGATTGTAGGTTGAGTATTGAGGATTGAGTATCGAGGATTGAGGATTGGGGATTGAGGATTGAGGATTGAGGATGAGGGCTGAGGTTTGCGGATTGAGGTTTGAGGACTGAGGCCCGAGGACTGAGGATTGAGAATTGTGAATTGAGGATTGAGGATAGAAGATTGAGGACTGGGGATTGAGGATTGAAGATTGAGGATTAAGGATTGAGGATTGAGCATTGAGGACTGAAGATTGAATAATGATGATTGAAGGTTGAGGATTGAGTATTGAGGGTTGTGGATTGAGGACGAGGACTGAGGGTTGAGTATTGATGTTTGAGGACTGAGGATTGATGATTGAGGTTTGAGAATTGAGGATTGAGGATTGAGGATTGAAGATTGAGGCTTGGGTTTTGAGGATTGAAGAATGAGGATTGAGGATTGAGGATTGAGGATTGAGGATTGAAGATTGAGTATTGAGGATTGAAGGTTGAGGATTGAGGATTGAGGATTGAGGATTGAGGATTGAGGATTGAAGATTGAGTGTTCAGGATTGAAGATTGAGGATTGAGGATTGAGGATTGAGGATTGAGGACTGAGGATTGAAGATTGAGGATTGGGTATTGAGGATTGACGATTGAGGATTGAGGATAGAGGGTAGAGGATTGAGGACGAGGCCTGACTGATGAGGATTGAGGTTTGAAGATTGAAGATTGAGGATTGAGGATTGAGGACTGAGGATTGAAGATTGAGGATTGGGGACTGAGAGTTGATGGTTGAGTGATGATAATTGATGTTTGTGGATAGAGATATGAAGATTGCAGATTGAGTATGGAGTATTGAAAACTGTGAATTGAGGATATTCTATTGAGGATTGAGGATTAACAACTGACTGTTGAGGACTGAGGGCTGAAAGTTGAGGATTCAGGATTGAGGATTCAGAACTGAGGTTTGAGGACTGAGGATAGAGGATTGAAGATTGAGTATTGAGTATTGAAGACTGAGAATTGAGGATTGAGGATTGAGGATTCAGGATTGAGGATTGAGGATTGAGTATTGAGAATTGAGGATTGAGGATTGAGGATTGAAGATTGAATATTGAGGATTGAAGATTGAGGACTGAGGATTGAGGACTGAGGATTGAGGATTGAGGGCCGAATATTGAGGATTGGGGACTGAGGATTGAAGATTGAGTATTGAGGATTGAGGATTGAGGATTGAGGATTGAAGATTGAGGATTGGGGACTGAGTGTTGAGGGTTGCGTGATGAGCATTGATGTTTGTAGATAGAGATTTGAAGATTGCAGATTGAGTATTGAGTATTGAAAACTGTGAATTGAGGATATTCTATTGAGGACTGAGGATTGACAACTGATTGTCGAGGACTCAGGGATGAAGATTGAGGATTCAGGATTGAGGATTCAGGATTGAGGTTTGAGGACTGAGGATTGAGGTTTGCGGATTGAGGATTGAGGATTGAGCATTGAAGATTGAAGATTGAGGATTGGGTATTGAGGATTTCAGAATGAGGACTGAGGATTGAGGATTGAGGATTGAGAATTGAAGATTGAGTATTGATGATTGAAGACTGACGATTGAGGGTTGAGGATTGAGGATTGGGGATTGAGGATTGAGGATTGAGGGTTGAAGATTGAGTATTGAGGATTGAAGATTGAAGATTGAGGATTGAGGATTCAGAACTGAGGTTTGAGGACTGAGGATAGAGGATTGAAGATTGAGTATTGAGTATTGAAGACTGAGAATTGAGGATTGAGGATTGAGGATTGAGGATTGAGGATTGAGGATTGAGTATTGAGAATTGAGGATTGAGGATTGAGGATTGAAGATTGAATATTGAGGATTTCAGAATGAGGACTGAGGATTGAGGTTTGAGGAGTGAGGACTGAGGGTTGAGGATTGTGAATTGAGGATTGAGGATTGAGGGTTGAGTATTGAAGATTGAGGATTGATGATTGAGGATTGAGGATTGAGGATTGAGGATTGAGGATTGAGGATTGAAGATTGACTGCTGAGGATTGAAGATTGAGGATTGGGGATTGAGGATTGAGGATTGAGGATTGAGG
This sequence comes from Calliopsis andreniformis, assembly GCF_051401765.1. Taxonomy (NCBI): domain Eukaryota; kingdom Metazoa; phylum Arthropoda; class Insecta; order Hymenoptera; family Andrenidae; genus Calliopsis; species Calliopsis andreniformis. Next base: position 4,675,225 of record NW_027480450.1, on the reverse strand, counting down.
ATTGAGGATTGAGGATTGAGGATTGAGGATTGAGGATTGAGGATTGAGGATTGAAGATTGAGTATTGAGGATTGAAGGTTGAGGATTGAGGATTGAGGATCGAGGGTGGAGGATTGAGGATTGAGGATTGAAGATTGAGTATTGAGGATTGAAGATTGAGGATTGGGGATTGAGGATTGAGGATTGAGAATTGAGGACAGAGGATTGAGGATTGAGGATTGAGGATTGAGGATTGAGTATTGAAGATTGAGTATTGAGGATTGAAGGTTGAGGATTGAGGATTGAGGATCGAGGATGGAGGATGAGGGCTGAGGGTTGAAGACTGAGGTTTGGCGGTTGAATCCTGCGAATTCAGGATATTCTATTGAGTATTGACAATTGAGGATTGATGGTTGAGTATAGAGGATTGAGAATTGAGGATTGAGGATTGAGGATTAAAGATTGAGTATTTAGGATTGAAGATTGAGAATTGGGGATTGAGGATGGAGGATTGCAGATTGAGGATTGAAGATTGAGGATTTGGGACTGAGGATTGAAGATTCATTATTGAGGATTGAAGATTTAGGGTTGAGGATTGAGTATTGAACATTGAGGACTGAGTGTTGAGGGCTGAGTGATGAGAATTGATGTTTGCGGATAGAGATTTGAAGATTGCAGATTGAGTATTGAGTATTGAAAACTGTGAATTGAGGATATTCTATTGAGGATTGAGGATTGACAACTGATTGTTGAGGACTGAGGGCTGAAGGTTGAGGATTCAGGATTGAGGATTCAGAACTGAGGTTTGTGGACTGAGGATAGAGGAATGAAGATTGAGCATTGAGGATTGAAGATTGAGGATAGAGGATTGAGGATTGAGGATTGAGGATTGAGGATTGAGGATTGAGGATTGAGAATTGAGGATTGAGGATTGAGGATTGAAGATTGAGTATTGAGGATTGAGGATTGAGGACTGAGGATTGAGGACTGAGGATAGAGGATTGAGGATTGAGCATTGAGGATTGAAGATTGAGGACTGGGGATTGAGGATTGAGGATTGAGGATTGAGGATTGAGGATTGATGATTGAGTATTGAGGATTGAAGATTGAGAATTCAGGATTGAGGATTGAGGATGGAGGATGAGGGCTGAGGGTTGAGGTTTGAGGGTTGAAGATTGAGGATTGAGCATTGAAGATTGAGGATTGATGATTGAGGATTGAGGATTGAGGATTGAGTATTGAGGATTCAAGATTGAGTATTGAGGATTGAAGATTGACATTTGAGGATTGAGTATTGAGGATTGAGGATTGAGGATTGAAGATTGAGGATTGGGGATTGAAGATTGCGTATTGTGGATTGAAGGTTGTGGATTGAGGATTGAAGATTGAAGATTGAGTATTGAGGATTGAAGGTTGAGGATTGAGGATTGAGTATCGAGGATGGAGGATGAGGGCTGAAGGTCGAGGATTGAGGTTTGAGTATTGAAACCTGAGAATTCAGGATATTCTATTGCGTATTGAGAATTGAGGATTGATGGTTGAGTATTGAGGATTGAGAATTGAGGATTGAGGATTGAGTATTGAAGATTGAGTATTGATGATTGAGGATTGAGGATTGGGGATTGAGGATTGAGGATTGAGGACTGAAGATTGGGTATTGAGGATGGAAAAATGAGGAATGGGTATTGTGGATTGAGGATTGAGGGTTGAGGATTGAGGATTGAGTATTGAGGATTGAGGATTGAGGATTGAAGATTGAGGATTGATGATTGAGGATCGAGGCTGGAGGATGAGGGCTGAGGGTTGAGGATTGAGGTTTGAGTATTGAATCCTGCGAATTCAGGATATTCTATTGAGTATTGAGAATTGAGGATTGATGGTTGAGTATTGAGGATTGAGAATTGAGGATTGAGGGTTGTGTATTGAAGATTGAGGATTGATGATTGAGGATTGAGGGTTGAGGATTGAGGATTGAGGATTGAAGATTGAGGATTGAAGATTGAGTATCGAGGATTGAAGATTGAGGATTGGGGATTGAGGATTGAGGATTGAGGATTGAGGATTGAGGATTGAGGATTGCGGATTGAGGATTGAGGATTGAGGATTGAGGATTGAAGATTGACTATTGAGGATTGAAGGTTGAGGATTGAGGATTGAGGATTGAGGATGGAGGATGAGGGCTGAGGGTTGAGGATTGAGGTTTGAGTATTGAATCCTGCGAATTCAGGATATTCTGTTGAGTATTGAGAATTGAGGATTGATGGTTGAGAATTGAGTATTGAGAATTGAGGATTGAGGATTGAGTATTGAAGATTGAGGGTTGATGATTGAGGATTGAGGATTGAGTATTGAGGATTGAGGATTGAGGATTGAAGATTGGGTATTGAGGATTGATGATTGAGGATTGGGGATTGAGTATTGGGGATTGAGGATTGAGGATTGAGGATTGAGGATTGAGGATTGAGGATTGAAGATTGAGTATTGAGGATTGAAGATTGAGGATTGATGATTGAGGATCGAGGATGGAGGATGATGGCTGAGGGTTGAGGATTGAGGTTTGAGTATTGAATCCTGCGAATTCAGGATATTCTATTGAGTATTGAGAATTGAGGATTGATGGTTGAGTATTGAGGATTGAGAATTGAGGATTGAGGGTTGTGTATTGAAGATTGAGGATTGATGATTGAGGATTGAGGATTGAGGATTGAGGATTGAGGATTGAGGATTGAGGATTGAAGATTGAGTATCGAGGATTGAAGATTAAGGATTGGGGATTGAGGATTGAGGATTGAGGATTGAGGATTGAGGATTGAGGATTGGGGATTGAGGATTGAGGATTGAGGATTGAGGATTGAGGATTGAAGATTGACTATTGAGGATTGAAGGTTGTGGATTGTGGATTGAGGATCGAGGATGGAGGATGAGGGCTGAGGGTTGAGGATTGAGGTTTGAGTATTGAATCCTGCGAATTCAGGATATTCTATTGAGTACTGAGAATTGAGGATTGATGGTTGAGTATTGAGGATTGAGAATTGAGGATTGAGGATTGAGTATTGAAGATTGAGGATTGATGATTGAGTATTGAGGATTGAGGATTGATGATTGAGGATTGAGGATTGAGGATTGAGGATTGAAGATTGAGTATTGAGGATTGAAGATTGAGGATTGGGGATTGAGGGTTGAGGATTGAGGATTGGGGATTGAAAATTGAGTATTTGGGACTGAGGATTGAAGATTCATTATTGAGGATTGAAGATTGAGAGTTGAGGATTGAGGATTGAACGTTGAGGACTGAGTGTTGAGGGCTGAGTGTTGAGAATTGATGTTTGTGGATAGAGATTTGAAGATTGCAGATTGAGTATTGAGTATTGAAAACTGTGAATTGAGGATATTCTATTGAGGATTGAGGATTGACAACAGATTGTTGAGGACTGAGGGCTGAAAGTTGAGGATTCAGGATTGAGGATTCGGAACTGAGGTTTGAGGACTGAGGATAGAGGATTGAGGACTGAGGATTGAGGATTGAGGATTGAGGATTGAAGATTGAGGATTGGGTATTGCGGATTGAACATTGAGGATTGAGGATTGAGGATTGAGTGTTGAGGATTGAGGATTGAGGATTGATGATTGAAGGTTGAGTATTGAGGATTGAAGATTGAGGATTGAGGATTGAGGATTGAAGATTGAGGACTGAGTGTTGAGGGTTGAGTGATGAGAATTGATGTTTGTGTATTGAGATTTGAATAATGAAGAATGGGGATTGAGTATTGAAAACTGTGAATTGAGGATACTCTATTGAGGATTGAGGATTGACAATTGATTGTTGAGGACTGAGGGCTGAAGATTGAGGATTCAGGATTGAGGATTCGGGATTGAGGTTTGAGGACTGAGGATTGAGGGTTGAGGATTGAGTATTGAGGATTGAGGATTGAGTATTGAAGATTGAGTATTGATGATTGACGATTGAGGATTGAGGACTGAGGATTGAGGATTGAGTATCGAATGTTGAGGATTGACGATTGAGGATTGAGGATTGAGGATTGAGGATTGAGGATTGAGGATTGAAGATTGACTATTGAGGATTGAAGGTTGTGGATTGAGGATTGAGGATCGAGGATGGAGGATGAGGGCTGAGGGTTGAGGATTGAGGATTGAGGATTGAAGATTGAGGATTGGGTATTGCGGATTGAACATTGAGGATTGAGGATTGAGGATTGAGTGTTGAGGATTGAGGATTGAGGATTGATGATTGAAGGTTGAGTATTGAGGATTGAAGATTGAAGATTGAGGATTGAGGATTGAGGATTGAGGATTGAGGATTGAGGATTGAGGATTGAGGATTGAGGATTGAGGATTGAAGATTGTCTATTGAGGATTGAAGGTTGTGGATTGAGGATTGAGGATCGAGGATGGAGGATGAGGGCTGAGGGTTGAGGATTGAGGTTTGAGTATTGAATCCTGCGAATTCAGGATATTCTATTGAGTACTGAGAATTGAGGATTGATGGTTGAGTATTGAGGATTGAGAATTGACGATTGAGGATTGAGTATTGAAGATTCAGGATTGATGATTGAGGATTGAGGATTGAGGATTGAGGATTGAGGATTAAGGATTGAAGATTGAGTATTGAAGATTGAGGATTGAGGATTGAGGATTGAGGATTGAGGATTGAGGATTGAAGATTGAGTATTGAGGATTGAAGATTGAGGATTGGGGATTGAGAATTGAGGATTGAGGATTGAGTATTGAAGATTCAGGATTGATGATTGAGGATTGAGGATTGAGGATTGAGGATTGAGGATTAAGGATTGAAGATTGAGTATTGAAGATTGAGGATTGAGGATTGAGGATTGAGGATTGAGGATTGAGGATTGAAGATTGAGTATTGAGGATTGAAGATTGAGGATTGGGGATTGAGAATTGAGGATTGAGGATTGGGGATTGAAAATTGAGTATTTGGGACTGAGGATTGAAGATTCATTATTGAGGATTGAAGATTGAGGGTTGAGGATTGAGGATTGAACGTTGAGGACTGAGTGTTGAGGGCTGAGTGATGAGAATTGATGTTTGTGGATAGAGATTTGAAGATTGCAGATTGAGTATTGAGTATTGAAAACTGTGAATTGAGGATATTCTATTGAGGATTGAGGATTGACAACTGATTGTTGAGGACTGAGGTCTGAAAGTTGAGGATTCAGGATTGAGGATTCAGAACTGAGGCTTGAGGACTGAGGATAGAGGATTGAGGACTGAGGATTGAGGATTGAGGATTGAGGATTGAAGATTGAGGATTGGGTATTGCGGATTGAACATTGAGGATTGAGGATTGAGGATTGAGTGTTGAGGATTGAGGATTGAGGATTGATGATTGAAGGTTGAGTATTGAGGATTGAAGATTGAGGATTGAGGATTGAGGATTGAAGATTGAGGACTGAGTGTTGAGGGTTGAGTGATGAGAATTGATGTTTGTGTATTGAGATTTGAATAATGAAGAATGGGGATTGAGTATTGAAAACTGTGAATTGAGGATACTCTATTGAGGATTGAGGATTGACAATTGATTGTTGAGGACTGAGGGCTGAAGATTGAGGATTCAGGATTGAGGATTCGGGATTGAGGTTTGAGGACTGAGGATTGAGGGTTGAGGATTGAGTATTGAGGATTGAGGATTGAGTATTGAAGATTGAGTATTGATGATTGACGATTGAGGATTGAGGACTGAGGATTGAGGATTGAGTATCGAAGGTTGAGGATTGACGATTGAGGATTGAGGATTGAGGATTGAGGATTGAGGATTGAGGATTGAAGATTGAGTATTGAGGATTGTAGGTTGAGTATTGAGGATTGAGTATCGAGGATTGAGGATTGGGGATTGAGGATTGAGGATTGAGGATGAGGGCTGAGGTTTGCGGATTGAGGTTTGAGGACTGAGGCCCGAGGACTGAGGATTGAGAATTGTGAATTGAGGATTGAGGATAGAAGATTGAGGACTGGGGATTGAGGATTGAAGATTGAGGATTAAGGATTGAGGATTGAGCATTGAGGACTGAAGATTGAATAATGATGATTGAAGGTTGAGGATTGAGTATTGAGGGTTGTGGATTGAGGACGAGGACTGAGGGTTGAGTATTGATGTTTGAGGACTGAGGATTGATGATTGAGGTTTGAGAATTGAGGATTGAGGATTGAGGATTGAAGATTGAGGCTTGGGTTTTGAGGATTGAAGAATGAGGATTGAGGATTGAGGATTGAGGATTGAGGATTGAAGATTGAGTATTGAGGATTGAAGGTTGAGGATTGAGGATTGAGGATTGAGGATTGAGGATTGAGGATTGAAGATTGAGTGTTCAGGATTGAAGATTGAGGATTGAGGATTGAGGATTGAGGATTGAGGACTGAGGATTGAAGATTGAGGATTGGGTATTGAGGATTGACGATTGAGGATTGAGGATAGAGGGTAGAGGATTGAGGACGAGGCCTGACTGATGAGGATTGAGGTTTGAAGATTGAAGATTGAGGATTGAGGATTGAGGACTGAGGATTGAAGATTGAGGATTGGGGACTGAGAGTTGATGGTTGAGTGATGATAATTGATGTTTGTGGATAGAGATATGAAGATTGCAGATTGAGTATGGAGTATTGAAAACTGTGAATTGAGGATATTCTATTGAGGATTGAGGATTAACAACTGACTGTTGAGGACTGAGGGCTGAAAGTTGAGGATTCAGGATTGAGGATTCAGAACTGAGGTTTGAGGACTGAGGATAGAGGATTGAAGATTGAGTATTGAGTATTGAAGACTGAGAATTGAGGATTGAGGATTGAGGATTCAGGATTGAGGATTGAGGATTGAGTATTGAGAATTGAGGATTGAGGATTGAGGATTGAAGATTGAATATTGAGGATTGAAGATTGAGGACTGAGGATTGAGGACTGAGGATTGAGGATTGAGGGCCGAATATTGAGGATTGGGGACTGAGGATTGAAGATTGAGTATTGAGGATTGAGGATTGAGGATTGAGGATTGAAGATTGAGGATTGGGGACTGAGTGTTGAGGGTTGCGTGATGAGCATTGATGTTTGTAGATAGAGATTTGAAGATTGCAGATTGAGTATTGAGTATTGAAAACTGTGAATTGAGGATATTCTATTGAGGACTGAGGATTGACAACTGATTGTCGAGGACTCAGGGATGAAGATTGAGGATTCAGGATTGAGGATTCAGGATTGAGGTTTGAGGACTGAGGATTGAGGTTTGCGGATTGAGGATTGAGGATTGAGCATTGAAGATTGAAGATTGAGGATTGGGTATTGAGGATTTCAGAATGAGGACTGAGGATTGAGGATTGAGGATTGAGAATTGAAGATTGAGTATTGATGATTGAAGACTGACGATTGAGGGTTGAGGATTGAGGATTGGGGATTGAGGATTGAGGATTGAGGGTTGAAGATTGAGTATTGAGGATTGAAGATTGAAGATTGAGGATTGAGGATTCAGAACTGAGGTTTGAGGACTGAGGATAGAGGATTGAAGATTGAGTATTGAGTATTGAAGACTGAGAATTGAGGATTGAGGATTGAGGATTGAGGATTGAGGATTGAGGATTGAGTATTGAGAATTGAGGATTGAGGATTGAGGATTGAAGATTGAATATTGAGGATTTCAGAATGAGGACTGAGGATTGAGGTTTGAGGAGTGAGGACTGAGGGTTGAGGATTGTGAATTGAGGATTGAGGATTGAGGGTTGAGTATTGAAGATTGAGGATTGATGATTGAGGATTGAGGATTGAGGATTGAGGATTGAGGATTGAGGATTGAAGATTGACTGCTGAGGATTGAAGATTGAGGATTGGGGATTGAGGATTGAGGATTGAGGATTGAGGATTGAGGATTGAGGATTGAGGATTGAGGATTGAGGATTGAGGATTGAGGATTGAAGATTGAGTATTGAGGATTGAAGGTTGAGGATTGAGGATTGAGGATCGAGGGTGGAGGATTGAGGATTGAGGATTGAAGATTGAGTATTGAGGATTGAAGATTGAGGATTGGGGATTGAGGATTGAGGATTGAGAATTGAGGACAGAGGATTGAGGATTGAGGATTGAGGATTGAGGATTGAGTATTGAAGATTGAGTATTGAGGATTGAAGGTTGAGGATTGAGGATTGAGGATCGAGGATGGAGGATGAGGGCTGAGGGTTGAAGACTGAGGTTTGGCGGTTGAATCCTGCGAATTCAGGATATTCTATTGAGTATTGACAATTGAGGATTGATGGTTGAGTATAGAGGATTGAGAATTGAGGATTGAGGATTGAGGATTAAAGATTGAGTATTTAGGATTGAAGATTGAGAATTGGGGATTGAGGATGGAGGATTGCAGATTGAGGATTGAAGATTGAGGATTTGGGACTGAGGATTGAAGATTCATTATTGAGGATTGAAGATTTAGGGTTGAGGATTGAGTATTGAACATTGAGGACTGAGTGTTGAGGGCTGAGTGATGAGAATTGATGTTTGCGGATAGAGATTTGAAGATTGCAGATTGAGTATTGAGTATTGAAAACTGTGAATTGAGGATATTCTATTGAGGATTGAGGATTGACAACTGATTGTTGAGGACTGAGGGCTGAAGGTTGAGGATTCAGGATTGAGGATTCAGAACTGAGGTTTGTGGACTGAGGATAGAGGAATGAAGATTGAGCATTGAGGATTGAAGATTGAGGATAGAGGATTGAGGATTGAGGATTGAGGATTGAGGATTGAGGATTGAGGATTGAGAATTGAGGATTGAGGATTGAGGATTGAAGATTGAGTATTGAGGATTGAGGATTGAGGACTGAGGATTGAGGACTGAGGATAGAGGATTGAGGATTGAGCATTGAGGATTGAAGATTGAGGACTGGGGATTGAGGATTGAGGATTGAGGATTGAGGATTGAGGATTGATGATTGAGTATTGAGGATTGAAGATTGAGAATTCAGGATTGAGGATTGAGGATGGAGGATGAGGGCTGAGGGTTGAGGTTTGAGGGTTGAAGATTGAGGATTGAGCATTGAAGATTGAGGATTGATGATTGAGGATTGAGGATTGAGGATTGAGTATTGAGGATTCAAGATTGAGTATTGAGGATTGAAGATTGACATTTGAGGATTGAGTATTGAGGATTGAGGATTGAGGATTGAAGATTGAGGATTGGGGATTGAAGATTGCGTATTGTGGATTGAAGGTTGTGGATTGAGGATTGAAGATTGAAGATTGAGTATTGAGGATTGAAGGTTGAGGATTGAGGATTGAGTATCGAGGATGGAGGATGAGGGCTGAAGGTCGAGGATTGAGGTTTGAGTATTGAAACCTGAGAATTCAGGATATTCTATTGCGTATTGAGAATTGAGGATTGATGGTTGAGTATTGAGGATTGAGAATTGAGGATTGAGGATTGAGTATTGAAGATTGAGTATTGATGATTGAGGATTGAGGATTGGGGATTGAGGATTGAGGATTGAGGACTGAAGATTGGGTATTGAGGATGGAAAAATGAGGAATGGGTATTGTGGATTGAGGATTGAGGGTTGAGGATTGAGGATTGAGTATTGAGGATTGAGGATTGAGGATTGAAGATTGAGGATTGATGATTGAGGATCGAGGCTGGAGGATGAGGGCTGAGGGTTGAGGATTGAGGTTTGAGTATTGAATCCTGCGAATTCAGGATATTCTATTGAGTATTGAGAATTGAGGATTGATGGTTGAGTATTGAGGATTGAGAATTGAGGATTGAGGGTTGTGTATTGAAGATTGAGGATTGATGATTGAGGATTGAGGGTTGAGGATTGAGGATTGAGGATTGAAGATTGAGGATTGAAGATTGAGTATCGAGGATTGAAGATTGAGGATTGGGGATTGAGGATTGAGGATTGAGGATTGAGGATTGAGGATTGAGGATTGCGGATTGAGGATTGAGGATTGAGGATTGAGGATTGAAGATTGACTATTGAGGATTGAAGGTTGAGGATTGAGGATTGAGGATTGAGGATGGAGGATGAGGGCTGAGGGTTGAGGATTGAGGTTTGAGTATTGAATCCTGCGAATTCAGGATATTCTGTTGAGTATTGAGAATTGAGGATTGATGGTTGAGAATTGAGTATTGAGAATTGAGGATTGAGGATTGAGTATTGAAGATTGAGGGTTGATGATTGAGGATTGAGGATTGAGTATTGAGGATTGAGGATTGAGGATTGAAGATTGGGTATTGAGGATTGATGATTGAGGATTGGGGATTGAGTATTGGGGATTGAGGATTGAGGATTGAGGATTGAGGATTGAGGATTGAGGATTGAAGATTGAGTATTGAGGATTGAAGATTGAGGATTGATGATTGAGGATCGAGGATGGAGGATGATGGCTGAGGGTTGAGGATTGAGGTTTGAGTATTGAATCCTGCGAATTCAGGATATTCTATTGAGTATTGAGAATTGAGGATTGATGGTTGAGTATTGAGGATTGAGAATTGAGGATTGAGGGTTGTGTATTGAAGATTGAGGATTGATGATTGAGGATTGAGGATTGAGGATTGAGGATTGAGGATTGAGGATTGAGGATTGAAGATTGAGTATCGAGGATTGAAGATTAAGGATTGGGGATTGAGGATTGAGGATTGAGGATTGAGGATTGAGGATTGAGGATTGGGGATTGAGGATTGAGGATTGAGGATTGAGGATTGAGGATTGAAGATTGACTATTGAGGATTGAAGGTTGTGGATTGTGGATTGAGGATCGAGGATGGAGGATGAGGGCTGAGGGTTGAGGATTGAGGTTTGAGTATTGAATCCTGCGAATTCAGGATATTCTATTGAGTACTGAGAATTGAGGATTGATGGTTGAGTATTGAGGATTGAGAATTGAGGATTGAGGATTGAGTATTGAAGATTGAGGATTGATGATTGAGTATTGAGGATTGAGGATTGATGATTGAGGATTGAGGATTGAGGATTGAGGATTGAAGATTGAGTATTGAGGATTGAAGATTGAGGATTGGGGATTGAGGGTTGAGGATTGAGGATTGGGGATTGAAAATTGAGTATTTGGGACTGAGGATTGAAGATTCATTATTGAGGATTGAAGATTGAGAGTTGAGGATTGAGGATTGAACGTTGAGGACTGAGTGTTGAGGGCTGAGTGTTGAGAATTGATGTTTGTGGATAGAGATTTGAAGATTGCAGATTGAGTATTGAGTATTGAAAACTGTGAATTGAGGATATTCTATTGAGGATTGAGGATTGACAACAGATTGTTGAGGACTGAGGGCTGAAAGTTGAGGATTCAGGATTGAGGATTCGGAACTGAGGTTTGAGGACTGAGGATAGAGGATTGAGGACTGAGGATTGAGGATTGAGGATTGAGGATTGAAGATTGAGGATTGGGTATTGCGGATTGAACATTGAGGATTGAGGATTGAGGATTGAGTGTTGAGGATTGAGGATTGAGGATTGATGATTGAAGGTTGAGTATTGAGGATTGAAGATTGAGGATTGAGGATTGAGGATTGAAGATTGAGGACTGAGTGTTGAGGGTTGAGTGATGAGAATTGATGTTTGTGTATTGAGATTTGAATAATGAAGAATGGGGATTGAGTATTGAAAACTGTGAATTGAGGATACTCTATTGAGGATTGAGGATTGACAATTGATTGTTGAGGACTGAGGGCTGAAGATTGAGGATTCAGGATTGAGGATTCGGGATTGAGGTTTGAGGACTGAGGATTGAGGGTTGAGGATTGAGTATTGAGGATTGAGGATTGAGTATTGAAGATTGAGTATTGATGATTGACGATTGAGGATTGAGGACTGAGGATTGAGGATTGAGTATCGAATGTTGAGGATTGACGATTGAGGATTGAGGATTGAGGATTGAGGATTGAGGATTGAGGATTGAAGATTGAGTATTGAGGATTGTATGTTGAGTATTGAGGATTGAGTATCGAGGATTGAGGATTGGGGATTGAGGATTGAGGATTGAGGATGAGGGCTGAGGTTTAAGGATTGAGGTTTGAGGACTGAGGCCCGAGGACTGAGGATTGAGAATTGTGAATTGGGGATTGAGGATAGAAGATTGAGGACTGGGGATTGAGGATTGAAGATTGAGGATTAAGGATTGAGGATTGAGCATTGAGGACTGAAGATTGAATAATGATGATTGAAGGTTGAGGATTGAGGATTGAGGGTTGTGGATTGAGGACAAGGACTGAGGGTTGAGTATTGATGTTTGAGGACTGAGGATTGATGATTGAGGTTTGAGAATTGAGGATTGAGGATTGAGGATTGAAGATTGAGGTTTGGGTTTTGAGGATTGAAGAATGAGGATTGAGGATTGAGGATTGACGATTGAGGATTGAGGATTGAAGATTGAGTGTTGAGGATAGAAGATTGTGGATTGAGGATTGAGGATTGAGGATTGAGGATTGAAGATTGAGGATTGGGGATTGAGGGTTGACGATTGTGGATTGAGTATTGAGGAATGGGGATTGAAGATTGAGTATTGATGATTGAAGATAGAGGATTGAGGATTGAGGGTAGAGGATTGAGGACGAGGCCTGACTGTTGAGGATTGAGGTTTGAGGATTGAGGATTAAGGATTGAGGATTGGGGATTGAGGATTGAGGATTGAGGATTGAGGATTGAGGATTGAGGATTCAGTATTGAAGATTGAGTATTGATGACTGAGGATTGAGGATTGAGGATTAAGCATTAAGGATTGAGGATTGAAGATTGAGTATTGAGGATTGAAGATTGAGGATTGAGGATTGAGGATTGAGGATGGAGGATGAGGGCTGTGGGTTGAGGATTGAGGTTTGAGTATTGAATCCTGCGAATTCAGGATATTCTGTTGAGTATTGAGAATTGAGGATTGATGGTTGAGAATTGAGTATTGAGAATTGAGGATTGAGGATTGAGTATTGAAGATTGAGGATTGATGAATGAGAATTGAGGATTGAGGGTGGAGGATTGAGGATTGAGGATTGAGGATTGAAGATTGAGTATTGGGGATTGAAGGTTGAGGATTGGGGATTGAGGATTGAGGATTGAGTATTGAGGATTGAGGATTGAGGATTTAGGATTGAGGGTTGAGGATTGAGGATCGAGGATGGAGGATGAGGGCTGAGGGTTGAGGATTGAGGTTTGAGTATTGAATCCTGCGAATTCAGGATATTCTATTGAGCACTGAGAATTGAGGATTGGTGGTTGAGTATTGAGGATTGAGAATTGAGGATTGAGGATTGAGTATTGAAGATTGAGGATTGATGATTGAGGATTGAGGATTGAGGATTGAGGATTGAGGATTGAGGATTAAGGATTGCAGATTGAGTATTGAGGATTGAGGATTTCAGAATGAGGACTGAGGATTGAGGATTGAGGATTGAGAATTGAAGATTGAGTATTGATGATTGAAGACTGACGATTGAGGGTTGAGGATTGATGATTGAGGATTGAGGATTGAGGATTGAGTATTGAAGATTGAGTATTGAGGATTGAAGATTGAAGATTGAGGATTGAGGATTGAGGACTGAGGATTGAAGATTGAGGATTGGGGACTGAGAGTTGATGGTTGAGTGATGATAATTGATGTTTGTGGATGGAGATTTGAAGATCTCAGATTGAGAATTGAGTATTGAATCCTCCGAATTCAGGATATTCTATTGAGTACTGAGAATTGAGGATTGATGGTTGAGTATTGAGGATTGAGAATTGAGGATTGAGGATTGAGTATTGAAGATTGAGGATTGATGATTGAGGATTGAGGATTGAGGATTGAGGATTGAACATTGAGGACTGAGTGTTGAGGGCTGAGTGATGAGAATTGATGTTTGTGGATAGAGATTTGAAGATTGCAGATTGAGTATTGAGTATTGAAAACTGTGAATTGAGGATATTCTATTGAGGATTGAGGATTAACAACTGACTGTTGAGGACTGAGGGCTGAAAGTTGAGGATTCAGGATTGAGGATTCAGAACTGAGGTTTGAGGACTGAGGATAGAGGATTGAAGATTGAGTATTGAGTATTGAAGACTGAGAATTGAGGATTGAGGATTGAGGATTGAGGATTGAGGATTGAGGATTGAGTATTGAGAATTGAGGATTGAGGATTGAGGATTGAAGATTGAATATTGAGGATTGAAGATTGAGGACTGAGGATTGAGGACTGAGGATTGAGGATTGAGGGCCGAATATTGAGGATTGGGGACTGAGGATTGAAGATTGAGTATTGAGGATTGAGGATTGAGGATTGAGGATTGAAGATTGAGGATTGGGGTCTGAGTGTTGAGGGTTGAGTGATGAGCATTGCTGTTTGTGGATAGAGATTTGAAGATTGCAGATTGAGCATTGAGTATTGAAAACTGTGAATTGAGGATATTCTATTGAGGACTGAGGATTGGCTACTGATTGTCGAGGACTCAGGGCTGAAGATTGAGGATTCAGGATTGAGAATTCAGGATTGAGGTTTGAGGACTGAGGATTGAGGATTGAGGATTGAGGATTGAGGATTGAGCATTGAAGATTGAGGATTGGTTATTGAGCATTGAACATTGAGGATTGACGGTTGAGGATTGAGGAGTGAGGATTGCGGATTGAAGATTGAATATTGATGACTGAATATTGAGGATTGATGATTGAGGGTTGTGGATTGAGGACGAGGACTGACGGTGGAGGATTGAGGTTTGAGGATTGAGGATTGAGGATTGAGGACTGAGGATATAGGACTGATGATTGAGCATTGAGGATTGACGATTGAGGACTGGGGATTGAGGATTGAAGATTGAGGATTAAGGATTGAGGATTGGGGATTGAGGATCTAGGATTGGTGATTGCTTACTGAGGATTGAAGATTGAGGATTGAGGATTGAGGATTGAGAAGTGAGAATTGAGGATGAGGACTGAGGGTTGAGGATTGAGGTTTGAGGAATGTGGAGTGATGATTGAGGATTGAGAATTGAGGATTGAGGATTGAAGATTGAGGATTGAGGATTGAGGATTGAGGATTGAGGATTGAGGATTGTCGATTGAGGATTGAAGATTGAGTATTGAGGATTGAAGATTGAGTATTGAGGATTGAAGATTGAAGATTGAGGATTGAGGATTGAGGACTGAGGATTGAAGATTGAGGATTGGGGACTGAGAGTTGATGTTTGAGTGATGAGAATTGATGTTTGTGAATGGAGATTTGAAGATTGCAGATTGAGAATTAAGTATTGAAACCTGCGAATTCAGGATATTCCATTGTGTAATGAGAATTGAGGTCTGATGGTTGAGTATTGAGGATCGAGAATTGAGGATTGAGGATTGAGTATTGAAGATTGAGGATTGATGATTGAGGATTGAGGATTGAGTACTGAGGATCGAGGATTGAGGATTGAAGATTGAGTATTGAGGATGGAAGATTGAGGATTGGGGATTGAGGATTGAGGATTGAGGATTGAGGATTGAGGATTGAGGATTGAGGATTGAGGATTGAGGATTAAAGATTGAGTGTTGAGGATTGAAGTTTGAGGATTGAGGATTGCGGATTGAAGATTGAGTATTGAGGATTGAAGATTGAGGGTTGGGGATTGAGGATTGAGGATTGAGGAATGAGGATTGAGGATTGAGGTTTGAAAATTGAGGATTGAAGATTGAGAATTGTGGATTGAGAATTGAGGATTGAGGATTGAGCATTGAGGATTGAGGATTGAGGATTGAGGATTGATGATTGAGAATTGAGGATTGAAGATTGAGAATTGAGGATTGAAGATTGAGGATGGAGGATGAGGGCTGAGTGTTGAGGTTTGAGGATTGAAGATTGAGTATTGAGGATTGAATATTGAGGATTGAGGATTGAGGATTGAGGATTGAGGATTGAGGATTGAAGATTGAGGATTGGGGATTGAGGATTGACGATTGAGGATTGAGTATTGAGGATTGAGGATTGAGGATTGAGGACTGAAGATTGAGTACTGAGGATTGAAGATTGAGGATTGAAGGTTGAGTATTGATGATTGAGGATTGAGGGTTGGGGATTGAGGACGAGGACTGACGGTTGAGGATTGACGTTTGAGGATTGAGGATTGAGGATTGAGGACTGAGGATTGAGGATTGAGGATTGAGCATTGAGTATTGAAGATTGAGGACTGGGGATTGAGGATTGAAGATTGAGGGTTAAGGATTGAGGATTGGAGATTGAGGATCTAGGATTGGAGATTGATTATTGAGTATTGAAGATTGAGGATTGAGGATTGAGTACTGAGAAATGAGAATTGAGAATTGAGGATGAGGACTGAGGGTTGAGGACTGTGTGATGAGAATTGATGTTTGTGGATAGAGATTTGAAGAATGCAGATTGAGTATTGAGCATTGAAAACTGTGAATTGAGGATATTCTATTGAGGATTGAGGATTGACAATTGGTTGTTGATGACTGAGGGCTGAAGATTGAGGATTCAGTATTGAGGATTGAGAATTGAAGTTTGAGGACTGAGGATCGAGAATTGAGGATTGAGGATTGAGTATTGAAGATTGAGGATTGATGATTGAGGATTGAGGATTGAGTACTGAGGATCGAGGATTGAGGATTGAAGATTGAGTATTGAGGATGGAAGATTGAGGATTGGGGATTGAGGATTGAGGATTGAGGATTGAGGATTGAAGATTGAGGATTTGGGACTGAGGATTGAAGATTCATTATTGAGGATTGAAGATTGGGGGTTGAGGATTGAGTATTGAACATTGAGGACTGAGTGTTGAGGGCTGAGTGATGAGAATTGATGTTTGTGGATAGAGATTTGAAGATTGCAGATTGAGTGTTGAGTATTGAAAACTGTGAATTGAGGATATTCTATTGAGGATTGAGGATTGACAACTGATTGTTGAGGACTGAGGGCTGAAGGTTGAGGATTCAGGATTGAGGATTCAGAACTGATGTTTGAGGACTGAGGATAGAGGATTGAAGATTGAGCATTGAGGATTGAAGATTGAGGATTGAGGATTGAGGATTGAGGATTGAGGATTGAGGATTGAGGATTGAGGATTGAGAATTGAGGATTGAGGATTGAGGATTGAAGATTGAGTATTGAGGGTTGAAGATTGAGGATTGAGGATTGAGGATTGAGGATTGAGGATTGAGGATCGAAGATTGAGGATTGGGGACTGTGGATTGAAGATTGAGGATTGAGGACTGAGGATTGGGGATTGAAGATTGAGGATTGAGGATTGAGGATTGAGGATTGAGGATTGAGGATTGAAGATTGAGGATTGAGGATTGAGGATTGAGGATTGAAGATTGAGTATTGAGGATTGAAGTTTGAGGATTGAGGATTGAGGATCGAGGATGGAGAATGAGGGCTGAGGGTTGAGGATTGAGGTTTGGGTATTGAATCCTGCGAATTCAGGATATTCTGTTGCGTATTGAGAATTGAGGATTGATGGTTGAGTATTGGGGATTGAGAATTGAGGATTGAGGATTGAGTATTGAAGATTGAGTATTGATGATTGAGGATTGAGGATTGAGGATTGAGGATTGAGGATTGAGGACTGAAGATTGAGTATTGAGGATGGAAAAATGAGGATTGGGGATTGTGGATTGAGGATTGAGGGTTGAGGATTGAGGATTGAAGATTGGGTATTGAGGATTGATGATTGAGGATTGGGGATTGAGTATTGAGAATGGAGGATTGAGGATTGAGGATTGAGGATTGAGGATTGAGGATTGAAGATTGAGTATTGAGGATTGAAGATTGAGGATTGATGATTGAGGATCGAGGATGGAGGATGAGGGCTCAGGGTTGAGGATTGAGGTTTGAATATTGAATCCTGCGAATTCAGGATATTCTATTGAGTATTGAGAATTGAGGATTGATGGTTGAGTATTGAGGATTGAGAATTGAGGATTGAGGGTTGTGTATTGAAGATTGAGGATTGATGATTGAGGATTGAGAATTGAGGATTGAGGATTGAGGATTGAGGATTGAGGATTGAAGATTGAGTATCGAGGATTGAGGATTGAGGATTGAGGATTGAGGATTGAGGATTGAGGATTGAGGATTGAAGATTGACTATTGAGGATTGAAGGTTGTGGATTGAGGATTGAGGATCGAGGATGGAGGATGAGGGCTGAGGGTTGAGGATTGATGTTTGAGTATTGAATCCTGAGAATTCAGGATATTCTATCGAGTATTGAGAATTGAGGATTGTGGATTGAGGATTGAGGATTGAGGATTGAGGATTGAAGATTGAGTATTCAGGATTGAAGATTGAGGATTGGGGATTGAGGATTGAGGATTGAGGATTGAGGATTGAAGATTGAGGATTTGGGACTGATGATTGGAGATTCAGTATTGAGGATTGAAGATTGAGGTATGAGGATTGAGGATTGAACATTGAGGACTGAGTGTTGAGGGCTGAGTGATGAGAATTGATGTTTGTGAATAGAGATTTGAAGATTGCAGATTGAGTATTGAGCATTGAAAACTGCGAATTGAGGATATTCTATTGAGGATAGAGGATTGACAACTGATTGTTGAGGACTGAGGGCTGAAGATTGAGGATTCAGGATTGAGGATTCAGGTTTGTGGTTTGAGAACTGAGGATTGAGGATCGAGGATTGAGGTTTGAGGATTGAGGATTGAAGATTGAGGATTGGGTATTGAGGATTGGGTATTGAGGATTGAATATTGAGGATTGAGGATTGAGGATTGAGGAATGAGGATTGAGGATTGAAGGTTAAATATTGATGATTGAAGATTGAGGATTGATGATTGAGGGTTGTGGATTGAGGACTAGGACTGACGGTTGAGGATTGAGGCTTGTAGGTGGAGTATTGAGGATTGAGTATCGAGGATTGAGGATTGGGGATTGAGGATTGAGGATTGAGGATGAGCGCTGAGGGTTGAGGATTGAGGTTTGAGTACTGAACCCTGCGAATTCAGGATATTCTATTGAGTATTGAGGACTGAGGACTGATGATTGAGTATTGAGGATTGAGAATTGAGGATTGCGGATTGAGTATTGAAGATTGAGGATTGATAATTGAGGAATCTGAACTGAGGATTGAGGATTGAGGATTGAGGATTGAGGATTGAGGATTGAGGATTGAAGATTGAGTATTGAGGATTGAAGGTTGAGGATTGAGGATTGAGGATCGAGGATGGAGGATGAGGGCTGAGGGTTGAGGATTGAGGTTTGAGTATTGAATCCTGCGAATTCAGGATATTCTGTTGAGTATTGAGAATTGAGGATTGATGGTTGAGAATTGAGTATTGAGAATTGAGGATTGAGGATTGAGTATTGAAGATTGAGGATTGATGATTGAGAATTGAGGATTGAGGGTGGAGGATTGAGGATTGAGGATTGAGGATTGAAGATTGAGTATTGAGGATTGAAGATTGAGGATTGGGGATTGAGGATTGAGGATTGAGTATTGAGGATTGAGGATTGAGGATTGAGGATTGAGGGTTGCGGATTGAGGATCGAGGATGGAGGATGAGGGCTGAGGGTTGAGGATTGAGGTTTGAGTATTGAATCCTGCGAATTCAGGATATTCTATTGAGCACTGAGAATTGAGGATTGGTGGTTGAGTATTGAGGATTGAGAATTGAGGATTGAGGATTGAGTATTGAGGATTGAGGATTGATGATTGAGGATTGAGGATTGAGTATTGAAGATTGAGTATTGATGATTGAAGACTGACGATTGAGGGTTGAGGATTGATGATTGAGGATTGAGGATTGAGGATTGAGGATTGAAGATTGAGTATTGAGGATTGAAGATTGAAGATTGAGGACTGAGGATTGAGGACTGAGGATTGAAGATTGAGGATTGGGGACTGAGAGTTGATGGTTGAGTGATGATAATTGATGTTTGTGGATGGAGATTTGAAGATAGCAGATTGAGAATTGAGTAATGAATCCTGCGAATTAAGGATATTCTATTGAGTACTGAGAATTGAGGATTGATGGTTGAGTATTGAGGATTGAGAATTGAGGATTGAGGATTGAGTATTGAAGATTGAGGATTGATGATTGAGGATTGAGGATTGAGGATTGAGGATTGAACATTGAGGACTGAGTGTTGAGGGCTGAGTGATGAGAATTGATGTTTGTGGATAGAGATTTGAAGATTGCAGATTGAGTATTGAGTATTGAAGACTGAGAATTGAGGATTGAGGATTGAGGATTGAGGATTGAGGATTGAGGATTGAGTATTGAGAATTGAGGATAGAGGATTGAAGATTGAGTATTGAGGATTGATGGTTGAGGATTGAGGATTGAGGATCGAGGATGGAGGATGAGGGCTGAGGGTTGAGGATTGAGGTTTGAGTATTGAATCCTGCGAATTCAGGATATTCTGTTGAGTATTGAGAATTGAGGATTGATGGTTGAGAATTGAGTATTGAGAATTGAGGATTGAGGATTCAGTATTGAAGATTGAGGATTGATGATTGAGAATTGAGGATTGAGGGTGGAGTATTGAGGATTGAGGATTGAGGATTGAAGATTGAGTATTGAGGATTGAAGATTGAGGATTGGGGATTGAGGATTGAGGATTGAGTATTGAGGATTGAGGATTGAGGATTGAGGATTGAGGTTTGAGTATTGAGGATTGAGGATTGAGGATTGAGGATTGAGGGTTGAGGATTGAGGATCGAGGATGGAGGATGAGGGCTGAGGGTTGAGGATTGAGGTTTGAGTATTGAATCCTGCGAATTCAGGATATTCTATTGAGCACTGAGAATTGAGGATTGGTGGTTGAGTATTGAGGATTGAGAATTGAGGATTGAGAATTGAGGATTGAGGATTGAGTATTGAAGATTGAGGATTGATAATTGAGGAATGTGAACTGAGGATTGAGGATTGAGGATTGAGGATTGAAGATTGAGTATTGAGGATTGAAGGTTGAGGATTGAGGATTGAGGATCGAGGGTGGAGGGTTGAGGATTGAGGATTGAAGATTGAGTATTGAGGATTGAAGGTTGAGGATTGGGGATTGAGGATTGAGGATTCAGGATTGAGGATAGAGGATTGAGGATTGAGGATTGAGGATTGAGGATTGAGGATTGAGGATTGAAGATTGAGTATTGAGGATTGAAGGTTGAGGATTGAGGATTGAGGATCGTGGATGGAGGATGAGGGCTGAGGGTTGAGGACTGTGGTTTGACGGTTGAATCCTGCGAAATCAGGATATTCTATTGAGTATTGACAATTGAGGATTGATGGTTGAGTATAGAGGATTGAGAATTGAGGATTGAGGGTTGAGTATTGAAGATTGAGGATTGATGATTGAGGATTGAGGATTGAGGATTGAGGATTGAGGATTGAGAATTGAAGATTGAGTATTGAGGATTGAAGATTGAGGATTGGGGATTGAGGATTGAGGATTGAGGATTGAGGGTTGAGTATTGAAGATTGAGGATTGATGATTGAGGATTGAGGATTGAGGATTGAGGGTTGAGGATTGAGGATTGAAGATTGACTGCTGAGGATTGAAGATTGAGGATTGGGGATTGAGGATTGAGGATTGAGGATTGAGGATTGAGGATTGAGGATTGAGGATTGAGGATTGAGGATTGAAGATTGAGTATTGAGGATTGAAGGTTGAGGATTGAGGATTGAGGATCGAGGGTGGAGGATTGAGGATTGAGGATTGAAGATTGAGTATTGAGGATTGAAGATTGAGGATTGGGGATTGAGGATTGAGGATTGAGGATTGAGGACAGAGGATTGAGGATTGAGGATTGAGGATTGAGGATTGAGTATTGAAGATTGAGTATTGAGGACTGAAGGTTGAGGATTGTGGATTGAGGATCGAGGATGGAGGATGAGGGCTGAGGGTTGAGGACTGAGGTTTGGCGGTTGAATCCTGCGAATTCAGGATATTCTATTGAGTATTGACAATTGAGGATTGATGGTTGAGTATAGAGGATTGAGAATTGAGGATTGAGGATTGAGTATTGAAGATTGAGGATTGATGATTGAGGATTGAGGATTGAGGATTGAGGATTGAGGACTGAGGATTGAAGATTGAGTATTTAGGATTGAAGATTGAGAATTGGGGATTGAGGATGGAGGATTGCAGATTGAGGATTGAAGATTGAGGATTTGGGACTGAGGATTGAAGATTCATTATTGAGGATTGAAGATTGTGGGTTGAGGATTGAGTATTGAACATTGAGGACTGAGTGTTGAGGGCTGAGTGATGAGAATTGATGTTTGTGGATAGAGATTTGAAGATTGCAGATTGAGTGTTGAGTATTGAAAACTGTGAATTGAGGATATTCTATTGAGGATTGAGGATTGACAACTGATTGTTGAGGACTGAGGGCTGAAGGTTGAGGATTCAGGATTGAGGATTCAGAACTGATGTTTGAGGACTGAGGATAGAGGATTGAAGATTGAGCATTGAGGATTGAAGATTGAGGATTGAGGATTGAGGATTGAGGATTGAGGATTGAGGATTGAGGATTGAGGATTGAGAATTGAGGATTGAGGATTGAGGATTGAAGATTGAGTATTCAGGGTTGAAGATTGAGGATTGAGGATTGAGGATTGAAGATTGAGGATTGAGGATCGAAGATTGAGGATTGGGGACTGTGGATTGAAGATTGAGGATTGAGGACTGAGGATTGGGGATTGAAGATTGAGGATTGAGGATTGAGGATTGAGGATTGAGGATTGAGGATTGAAGATTGAGGATTGAGGATTGAGGATTGAGGATTGAAGATTGAGTATTGAGGATTGAAGTTTGAGGATTGAGGATTGAGGATCGAGGATGGAGAATGAGGGCTGAGGGTTGAGGATTGAGGTTTGGGTATTGAATCCTGCGAATTCAGGATATTCTGTTGCGTATTGAGAATTGAGGATTGATGGTTGAGTATTGGGGATTGAGAATTGAGGATTGAGGATTGAGTATTGAAGATTGAGTATTGATGATTGAGGATTGAGGATTGAGGATTGAGGATTGAGGATTGAGTACTGAAGATTGAGTATTGAGGATGGAAAAATGAGGATTGGGGATTGTGGATTGAGGATTGAGGGTTGAGGATTGAGGATTGAGGATTGAGTATTGAGGATTGAGGATTGAGGATTGAAGATTGAGTATTGAGGATTGAAGGTTGAGGATTGAGGATTGAGGATCGATGATGGAGGATGAGGGCTGAGGGTTGAGGATTGAGGTTTGAGTATTGAATCCTGCGAATTCAGGATATTCTGTTGAGTATTGAGAATTGAGGATTGATGGTTGAGAATTGAGTATTGAGAATTGAGGATTGAGGATTGAGTATTGAAGATTGAGGGTTGATGATTGAGGATTGAGGATTGAGTATTGAGGATTGAGGATTGGGGATTGAAGATTGAGTATTGAGGATTGATGATTGAGGATTGGGGATTGAGTATTGAGGATTGAGGATTGAGGATGAGGATTGAGGATTGAGGATTGAGGATTGAAGGTTGAGTATTGAGGATTGAAGATTGAGGATTGATGATTGAGGATCGAGGATGGAGGCTGAGGGCTGAGTATTGAAGATTGAGGATTGATGATTGAGGATTGAGGATTGATGGTTGAGTATTGAGGATTGAGAATTGAGGATTGAGGGTTGTGTATTGAAGTTTGAGGATTGATGATTGAGGATTGAGGATTGAGGATTGAGGATTGAGGATTGAGGATTGAGGATTGAAGATTGAGTATCGAGGATTGAAGATTGAGGATTGGGGATTGAGGATTGAGGATTGAGGATTGAGGATTGAGGATTGAGGATTGAGGATTGAAGATTGAGGATTGAGGATTGAGGATTGACTATTGAGGATTGAATGTTGTGGATTGAGGATTGAGGATCGAGGGTGGAGGATGAGGGCTGAGGGTTGAGGATTGAGGTTTGAGTATTAAATCCTGCGAATTCAGGATATTCTATTGAGTACTGAGAATTGAGGATTGATGGTTGAGTATTGAGGATTGAGAATTGAGGATTGAGGATTGAGTATTGAAGATTGAGGATTGATGATTGAGGATTGAGGATTGAGGATTGAGGATTGAGGATTGAGGATTGAGGATTGAAGATTGAGTATTGAGGATTCAAGATTGAGTATTGAGGATTGAAGATTGAGGATTGAGGATTGGGGATTGAAGATTGAGTATTGAGGATTGAAGATTGAGGGTTGGGGATTGAGGATTGAGGATTGAGGATTGAGGACTGAGGATTGAGGATTGAAAATTGAGGTTTGAAGATTGAGTATTGAGGATTGAGAATTGAGAATTGAGGATTGAGTATTGAAGATTGAGGATTGATGATTGAGGATTGTGGATTGAGGATTGAGGATTGAGGATTGAGGATTGAAGATTGAATATTCAGGATTGAAGATTGAGGATTGGGGATTGAGGATTGAGGATTGAGGATTGAGGATCGAAGATTGAGGATTTGGGACTGAGGATTGGAGATTCAGTATTGATGATTGAGGATTGAGGATTGAGGATTGAGGATTGAGGATTGAGGACTGAAGATTGAGTATTGAGGATGGAAAAATGAGGAATGGGTATTGTGGATTGAGGATTGAGGGTTGAGGATTGAGGATTGAGTATTGAGGATTGAGGATTGAGGATTGAAGATTGAGTATTGAGGATTGAAGATTGAGGATTGAGGATTCAGGATCGAGGATGGAGGATGAGGGCTGAGGGTTGAGGATTGAGGTTTGAGTATTGAATCCTGCGAATTCAAGATATTCTGTTGAGTATTGAGAATTGAGGATTGATGGTTGAGAATTGAGTATTGAGAATTGAGGATTGAGGATTGAGTATTGAAGATTGAGGGTTGATGATTGAGGATTGAGGATTGAGTATTGAGGATTGAGGATTGAGGATTGAAGATTGGGTATTGAGGATTGATGATTGAGGATTGGGGATTGAGTATTGAGGATTGAGGATTGAGGATTGAGGATTGAGGATTGAGGATTGAGGATTGAAGAGTGAGTATTGAGGATTGAAGATTGAGGATTGATGATTGAGGATCGAGGATGGAGGATGAGGGCTGAGGGTTGAGGATTGAGGTTTGAGTATTGAATCCTGCGAATTCAGGATATTCTATTGAGTATTGAGAATTGAGGATTGATGGTTGAGTATTGAGGATTGAGAATTGAGGATTGAGGGTTGTGTATTGAAGATTGAGGATTGATGATTGAGGATTGAGGATTGAGGATTGAGGATTGAGGATTGAAGATTGAGTATCGAGGATTGAAGATTGAGGATTGGGGATTGAGGATTGAGGATTGAGGATTGAGGATTGAGGATTGAGGATTGAGGATTGAGGATTGAGGATTGAGGATTGAGGATTGAAGATTGACTATTGAGGATTGAAGGTTGTGGATTGAGGATTGAGGATCGAGGATGGAGGATGAGGGCTGAGGGTTGAGGATTGAGGATTGAGGATTGAAGATTGAGGATTGGGTATTGCGGATTGAACATTGAGGATTGAGGATTGAGGATTGAGTGTTGAGGATTGAGGATTGAGGATTGATGATTGAAGGTTGAGTATTGAGGATTGAAGATTGAAGATTGAAGATTGAGGATTGAGGATTGAGGATTGAGGATTGAGGATTGAGGATTGAGGATTGAGGATTGAGGATTGAGGATTGAGGATTGATGATTGTCTATTGAGGATTGAAGGTTGTGGATTGAGGATTGAGGATCGAGGATGGAGGATGAGGGCTGAGGGTTGAGGATTGAGGTTTGAGTATTGAATCCTGCGAATTCAGGATATTCTATTGAGTACTGAGAATTGAGGATTGATGGTTGAGTATTGAGGATTGAGAATTGAGGATTGAGGATTGAGTATTGAAGATTCAGGATTGATGATTGAGGATTGAGGATTGAGGATTGAGGATTGAGGATTAAGGATTGAAGATTGAGTATTGAAGATTGAGGATTGAGGATTGAGGATTGAGGATTGAGGATTGAGGATTGAAGATTGAGTATTGAGGATTGAAGATTGAGGATTGGGGATTGAGAATTGAGGATTGAGGATTGAGTATTGAAGATTCAGGATTGATGATTGAGGATTGAGGATTGAGGATTGAGGATTGAGGATTAAGGATTGAAGATTGAGTATTGAAGATTGAGGATTGAGGATTGAGGATTGAGGATTGAGGATTGAGGATTGAAGATTGAGTATTGAGGATTGAAGATTGAGGATTGGGGATTGAGAATTGAGGATTGAGGATTGGGGATTGAAAATTGAGTATTTGGGACTGAGGATTGAAGATTCATTATTGAGGATTGAAGATTGAGGGTTGAGGATTGAGGATTGAACGTTGAGGACTGAGTGTTGAGGGCTGAGTGATGAGAATTGATGTTTGTGGATAGAGATTTGAAGATTGCAGATTGAGTATTGAGTATTGAAAACTGTGAATTGAGGATATTCTATTGAGGATTGAGGATTGACAACTGATTGTTGAGGACTGAGGTCTGAAAGTTGAGGATTCAGGATTGAGGATTCAGAACTGAGGCTTGAGGACTGAGGATAGAGGATTGAGGACTGAGGATTGAGGATTGAGGATTGAGGATTGAAGATTGAGGATTGGGTATTGCGGATTGAACATTGAGGATTGAGGATTGAGGATTGAGTGTTGAGGATTGAGGATTGAGGATTGATGATTGAAGGTTGAGTATTGAGGATTGAAGATTGAGGATTGAGGATTGAGGATTGAAGATTGAGGACTGAGTGTTGAGGGTTGAGTGATGAGAATTGATGTTTGTGTATTGAGATTTGAATAATGAAGAATGGGGATTGAGTATTGAAAACTGTGAATTGAGGATACTCTATTGAGGATTGAGGATTGACAATTGATTGTTGAGGACTGAGGGCTGAAGATTGAGGATTCAGGATTGAGGATTCGGGATTGAGGTTTGAGGACTGAGGATTGAGGGTTGAGGATTGAGTATTGAGGATTGAGGATTGTGTATTGAAGATTGAGTATTGATGATTGACGATTGAGGATTGAGGACTGAGGATTGAGGATTGAGTGTCGAAGGTTGAGGATTGACGATTGAGGATTGAGGATTGAGGATTGAGGATTGAGGATTGAGGATTGAAGATTGAGTATTGAGGATTGTAGGTTGAGTATTGAGGATTGAGTATCGAGGATTGAGGATTGGGGATTGAGGATTGAGGATTGAGGATGAGGGCTGAGGTTTGCGGATTGAGGTTTGAGGACTGAGGCCCGAGGACTGAGGATTGAGAATTGTGAATTGAGGATTGAGGATAGAAGATTGAGGACTGGGGATTGAGGATTGAAGATTGAGGATTAAGGATTGAGGATTGAGCATTGAGGACTGAAGATTGAATAATGATGATTGAAGGTTGAGGATTGAGTATTGAGGGTTGTGGATTGAGGACGAGGACTGAGGGTTGAGTATTGATGTTTGAGGACTGAGGATTGATGATTGAGGTTTGAGAATTGAGGATTGAGGATTGAGGATTGAAGATTGAGGCTTGGGTTTTGAGGATTGAAGAATGAGGATTGAGGATTGAGGATTGAGGATTGAGGATTGAAGATTGAGTATTGAGGATTGAAGGTTGAGGATTGAGGATTGAGGATTGAGGATTGAGGATTGAGGATTGAAGATTGAGTGTTCAGGATTGAAGATTGAGGATTGAGGATTGAGGATTGAGGATTGAGGACTGAGGATTGAAGATTGAGGATTGGGTATTGAGGATTGACGATTGAGGATTGAGGATAGAGGGTAGAGGATTGAGGACGAGGCCTGACTGTTGAGGATTGAGGTTTGAGGATTGAGGATTAAGGATTGAGGATTGGGGATTGAGGATTGAGGATTGAGGATTGAGGATTGAGGATTGAGGATTCAGTATTGAAGATTGTGTATTGATGACTGAGGATTGAGGATTGAGGATTAAGCATTAAGGATTGAGGATTGAAGATTGAGTATTGAGGATTGAAGATTGAGGATTGAGGATTGAGGATTGAGGATGGAGGATGAGGGCTGTGGGTTGAGGATTGATGTTTGAGTATTGAATCCTGAGAATTCAGGATATTCTGTCGAGTATTGAGAATTGAGGATTGTGGATTGAGGATTGAGGATTGAGGATTGAGGATTGAAGATTGAGTATTCAGGATTGAAGATTGAGGATTGGGGATTGAGGATTGAGGATTGAGGATTGAGGATTGAAGATTGAGGATTTGGGACTGAGGATTGGAGATTCAGTATTGAGGATTGAAGATTGAGGTATGAGGATTGAGGATTGAACATTGAGGACTGAGTGTTGAGGGCTGAGTGATGAGAATTGATGTTTGTGAATAGAGATTTGAAGATTGCAGATTGAGTATTGAGCATTGAAAACTGCGAATTGAGGATATTGTATTGAGGATAGAGGATTGACAACTGATTGTTGAGGACTGAGGGCTGAAGATTGAGGATTCAGGATTGAGGATTCAGGTTTGTGGTTTGAGAACTGAGGATTGAGGATCGAGGATTGAGGTTTGAGGATTGAGGATTGAAGATTGAGGATTGGGTATTGAGGATTGGGTATTGAGGATTGAATATTGAGGATTGAGGAATGAGGATTGAGGAATGAGGATTGAGTATTGAAGGTTAAATATTGATGATTGAAGATTGAGGATTGATGATTGAGGGTTGTGGACTGAGGACGAGGACTGACGGTTGAGGATTGAGGTTTGAGGATTGAGGACTGAGGATTGAGGACTGAGGATTGAGGATTGAGGATTGAGCATTGAGGATTGAAGATTGAGGACTGGGGATTGAGGATTGAGGATTGAGGATTGAGGATTGAGGATTGATGATTGAGTATTGAGGATTGAAGATTGAGAATTGAGGATTGAGGATTGAGGATGGAGAATGAGGGCTGAGGGTTGAGGTTTGAGGATTGAAGATTGAGTATTGAGGATTTAATATTGAGGATTGAGGATTGAGGATTGAGGACGGAGGATGAGCGCTGAGGGTTGAGGATTGAGGTTTGAGTACTGAACCCTGCGAATTCAGGATATTCTGTTGAGTATTGAGGACTGGGGATTGATGATTGAGTATTGAGGATTGAGAATTGAGGATTGAGGATTGAGGATTGAGTATTGAAGATTGAGGATTGATAATTGAGGAATGTGAACAGAGGATTGAGGATTGAGGATTGAGGATTGAGGATTGAGGATTGAGGATTGAAGATTGAGTATTGAGTATTGAAGGTTGAGGATTGATGATTGAGGATCGAGGATGGAGGATGAGGGCTGAGGGTTGAGGATTGAGGTTTGAGTATTGAATCCTGCGAATTCAGGATATTCTGAAGAGTATTGAGAATTGAGGATTGATGGTTGAGAATTGAGTATTGAGAATTGAGGATTGAGGATTGAGTATTGAAGATTGAGGATTGATGATTGAGAATTGAGGATTGAGGGTGGAGGATTGAGGATTGAGGATTGAGGATTGAAGATTGAGTATTGAGGATTGAAGGTTGAGGATTGGGGATTGAGGGTTGAGGATTGAGTATTGAGGATTGAGGATTGAGTATTGAGGTTTGATTGAGGATTGAGGATTGAGGATTGAGAATTGAAGATTGAGTATTGATGATTGAAGACTGACGATTGAGGGCTGAGGATTGATGATTGAGGATTGAGGATTGAGGATTGAGGATTGAAGATTAAGTAATGAGGATTGAAGATTGAAGATTGAGGATTGAGGATTGAGGACTGAGGATTGAAGATTGAGGATTGGGGACTGAGAGTTGATGGTTGAGTGATGATAATTGATGTTTGTGGATGGAGATTTGAAGATAGCAGATTGAGAATTGAGTATTGAATCCTGCGAATTCAGGATATTCTATTGAGTACTGAGAATTGAGGATTGATGGTTGAGTATTGAGGATTGAGAATTGAGGATTGAGGATTGAGTATTGAAGATTGAGGATTGAGGATTGAGGATCGAAGATTGAGGATTTGGGACTGAGGATTGGAGATTCAGTATTGATGATTGAGGATTGAGGATTGAGGATTGAGGATTGAGGATTGAGGACTGAAGATTGAGTATTGAGGATGGAAAAATGAGGAATGGGTATTGTGGATTGAGGATTGAGGGTTGAGGATTGAGGATTGAGTATTGAGGATTGAGGATTGAGGATTGAAGATTGAGTATTGAGGATTGAAGATTGAGGATTGAGGATTCAGGATCGAGGATGGAGGATGAGGGCTGAGGGTTGAGGATTGAGGTTTGAGTATTGAATCCTGCGAATTCAAGATATTCTGTTGAGTATTGAGAATTGAGGATTGATGGTTGAGAATTGAGTATTGAGAATTGAGGATTGAGGATTGAGTATTGAAGATTGAGGGTTGATGATTGAGGATTGAGGATTGAGTATTGAGGATTGAGGATTGAGGATTGAAGATTGGGTATTGAGGATTGATGATTGAGGATTGGGGATTGAGTATTGAGGATTGAGGATTGAGGATTGAGGATTGAGGATTGAGGATTGAGGATTGAAGAGTGAGTATTGAGGATTGAAGATTGAGGATTGATGATTGAGGATCGAGGATGGAGGATGAGGGCTGAGGGTTGAGGATTGAGGTTTGAGTATTGAATCCTGCGAATTCAGGATATTCTATTGAGTATTGAGAATTGAGGATTGATGGTTGAGTATTGAGGATTGAGAATTGAGGATTGAGGGTTGTGTATTGAAGATTGAGGATTGATGATTGAGGATTGAGGATTGAGGATTGAGGATTGAGGATTGAAGATTGAGTATCGAGGATTGAAGATTGAGGATTGGGGATTGAGGATTGAGGATTGAGGATTGAGGATTGAGGATTGAGGATTGAGGATTGAGGATTGAGGATTGAGGATTGAGGATTGAAGATTGACTATTGAGGATTGAAGGTTGTGGATTGAGGATTGAGGACCGAGGATGGAGGATGAGGGCTGAGGGTTGAGGATTGAGGATTGAGGATTGAAGATTGAGGATTGGGTATTGCGGATTGAACATTGAGGATTGAGGATTGAGGATTGAGTGTTGAGGATTGAGGATTGAGGATTGATGATTGAAGGTTGAGTATTGAGGATTGAAGATTGAAGATTGAAGATTGAGGATTGAGGATTGAGGATTGAGGATTGAGGATTGAGGATTGAGGATTGAGGATTGAGGATTGAGGATTGAGGATTGATGATTGTCTATTGAGGATTGAAGGTTGTGGATTGAGGATTGAGGATCGAGGATGGAGGATGAGGGCTGAGGGTTGAGGATTGAGGTTTGAGTATTGAATCCTGCGAATTCAGGATATTCTATTGAGTACTGAGAATTGAGGATTGATGGTTGAGTATTGAGGATTGAGAATTGAGGATTGAGGATTGAGTATTGAAGATTCAGGATTGATGATTGAGGATTGAGGATTGAGGATTGAGGATTGAGGATTAAGGATTGAAGATTGAGTATTGAAGATTGAGGATTGAGGATTGAGGATTGAGGATTGAGGATTGAGGATTGAAGATTGAGTATTGAGGATTGAAGATTGAGGATTGGGGATTGAGAATTGAGGATTGAGGATTGAGTATTGAAGATTCAGGATTGATGATTGAGGATTGAGGATTGAGGATTGAGGATTGAGGATTAAGGATTGAAGATTGAGTATTGAAGATTGAGGATTGAGGATTGAGGATTGAGGATTGAGGATTGAGGATTGAAGATTGAGTATTGAGGATTGAAGATTGAGGATTGGGGATTGAGAATTGAGGATTGAGGATTGGGGATTGAAAATTGAGTATTTGGGACTGAGGATTGAAGATTCATTATTGAGGATTGAAGATTGAGGGTTGAGGATTGAGGATTGAACGTTGAGGACTGAGTGTTGAGGGCTGAGTGATGAGAATTGATGTTTGTGGATAGAGATTTGAAGATTGCAGATTGAGTATTGAGTATTGAAAACTGTGAATTGAGGATATTCTATTGAGGATTGAGGATTGACAACTGATTGTTGAGGACTGAGGTCTGAAAGTTGAGGATTCAGGATTGAGGATTCAGAACTGAGGCTTGAGGACTGAGGATAGAGGATTGAGGACTGAGGATTGAGGATTGAGGATTGAGGATTGAAGATTGAGGATTGGGTATTGCGGATTGAACATTGAGGATTGAGGATTGAGGATTGAGTGTTGAGGATTGAGGATTGAGGATTGATGATTGAAGGTTGAGTATTGAGGATTGAAGATTGAGGATTGAGGATTGAGGATTGAAGATTGAGGACTGAGTGTTGAGGGTTGAGTGATGAGAATTGATGTTTGTGTATTGAGATTTGAATAATGAAGAATGGGGATTGAGTATTGAAAACTGTGAATTGAGGATACTCTATTGAGGATTGAGGATTGACAATTGATTGTTGAGGACTGAGGGCTGAAGATTGAGGATTCAGGATTGAGGATTCGGGATTGAGGTTTGAGGACTGAGGATTGAGGGTTGAGGATTGAGTATTGAGGATTGAGGATTGTGTATTGAAGATTGAGTATTGATGATTGACGATTGAGGATTGAGGACTGAGGATTGAGGATTGAGTGTCGAAGGTTGAGGATTGACGATTGAGGATTGAGGATTGAGGATTGAGGATTGAGGATTGAGGATTGAAGATTGAGTATTGAGGATTGTAGGTTGAGTATTGAGGATTGAGTATCGAGGATTGAGGATTGGGGATTGAGGATTGAGGATTGAGGATGAGGGCTGAGGTTTGCGGATTGAGGTTTGAGGACTGAGGCCCGAGGACTGAGGATTGAGAATTGTGAATTGAGGATTGAGGATAGAAGATTGAGGACTGGGGATTGAGGATTGAAGATTGAGGATTAAGGATTGAGGATTGAGCATTGAGGACTGAAGATTGAATAATGATGATTGAAGGTTGAGGATTGAGTATTGAGGGTTGTGGATTGAGGACGAGGACTGAGGGTTGAGTATTGATGTTTGAGGACTGAGGATTGATGATTGAGGTTTGAGAATTGAGGATTGAGGATTGAGGATTGAAGATTGAGGCTTGGGTTTTGAGGATTGAAGAATGAGGATTGAGGATTGAGGATTGAGGATTGAGGATTGAAGATTGAGTATTGAGGATTGAAGGTTGAGGATTGAGGATTGAGGATTGAGGATTGAGGATTGAGGATTGAAGATTGAGTGTTCAGGATTGAAGATTGAGGATTGAGGATTGAGGATTGAGGATTGAGGACTGAGGATTGAAGATTGAGGATTGGGTATTGAGGATTGACGATTGAGGATTGAGGATAGAGGGTAGAGGATTGAGGACGAGGCCTGACTGTTGAGGATTGAGGTTTGAGGATTGAGGATTAAGGATTGAGGATTGGGGATTGAGGATTGAGGATTGAGGATTGAGGATTGAGGATTGAGGATTCAGTATTGAAGATTGTGTATTGATGACTGAGGATTGAGGATTGAGGATTAAGCATTAAGGATTGAGGATTGAAGATTGAGTATTGAGGATTGAAGATTGAGGATTGAGGATTGAGGATTGAGGATGGAGGATGAGGGCTGTGGGTTGAGGATTGATGTTTGAGTATTGAATCCTGAGAATTCAGGATATTCTGTCGAGTATTGAGAATTGAGGATTGTGGATTGAGGATTGAGGATTGAGGATTGAGGATTGAAGATTGAGTATTCAGGATTGAAGATTGAGGATTGGGGATTGAGGATTGAGGATTGAGGATTGAGGATTGAAGATTGAGGATTTGGGACTGAGGATTGGAGATTCAGTATTGAGGATTGAAGATTGAGGTATGAGGATTGAGGATTGAACATTGAGGACTGAGTGTTGAGGGCTGAGTGATGAGAATTGATGTTTGTGAATAGAGATTTGAAGATTGCAGATTGAGTATTGAGCATTGAAAACTGCGAATTGAGGATATTGTATTGAGGATAGAGGATTGACAACTGATTGTTGAGGACTGAGGGCTGAAGATTGAGGATTCAGGATTGAGGATTCAGGTTTGTGGTTTGAGAACTGAGGATTGAGGATCGAGGATTGAGGTTTGAGGATTGAGGATTGAAGATTGAGGATTGGGTATTGAGGATTGGGTATTGAGGATTGAATATTGAGGATTGAGGAATGAGGATTGAGGAATGAGGATTGAGTATTGAAGGTTAAATATTGATGATTGAAGATTGAGGATTGATGATTGAGGGTTGTGGACTGAGGACGAGGACTGACGGTTGAGGATTGAGGTTTGAGGATTGAGGACTGAGGATTGAGGACTGAGGATTGAGGATTGAGGATTGAGCATTGAGGATTGAAGATTGAGGACTGGGGATTGAGGATTGAGGATTGAGGATTGAGGATTGAGGATTGATGATTGAGTATTGAGGATTGAAGATTGAGAATTGAGGATTGAGGATTGAGCATGGAGAATGAGGGCTGAGGGTTGAGGTTTGAGGATTGAAGATTGAGTATTGAGGATTTAATATTGAGGATTGAGGATTGAGGATTGAGGACGGAGGATGAGCGCTGAGGGTTGAGGATTGAGGTTTGAGTACTGAACCCTGCGAATTCAGGATATTCTGTTGAGTATTGAGGACTGGGGATTGATGATTGAGTATTGAGGATTGAGAATTGAGGATTGAGGATTGAGGATTGAGTATTGAAGATTGAGGATTGATAATTGAGGAATGTGAACAGAGGATTGAGGATTGAGGATTGAGGATTGAGGATTGAGGATTGAGGATTGAAGATTGAGTATTGAGTATTGAAGGTTGAGGATTGATGATTGAGGATCGAGGATGGAGGATGAGGGCTGAGGGTTGAGGATTGAGGTTTGAGTATTGAATCCTGCGAATTCAGGATATTCTGAAGAGTATTGAGAATTGAGGATTGATGGTTGAGAATTGAGTATTGAGAATTGAGGATTGAGGATTGAGTATTGAAGATTGAGGATTGATGATTGAGAATTGAGGATTGAGGGTGGAGGATTGAGGATTGAGGATTGAGGATTGAAGATTGAGTATTGAGGATTGAAGGTTGAGGATTGGGGATTGAGGGTTGAGGATTGAGTATTGAGGATTGAGGATTGAGTATTGAGGTTTGATTGAGGATTGAGGATTGAGGATTGAGAATTGAAGATTGAGTATTGATGATTGAAGACTGACGATTGAGGGCTGAGGATTGATGATTGAGGATTGAGGATTGAGGATTGAGGATTGAAGATTGAGTAATGAGGATTGAAGATTGAAGATTGAGGATTGAGGATTGAGGACTGAGGATTGAAGATTGAGGATTGGGGACTGAGAGTTGATGGTTGAGTGATGATAATTGATGTTTGTGGATGGAGATTTGAAGATAGCAGATTGAGAATTGAGTATTGAATCCTGCGAATTCAGGATATTCTATTGAGTACTGAGAATTGAGGATTGATGGTTGAGTATTGAGGATTGAGAATTGAGGATTGAGGATTGAGTATTGAAGATTGAGGATTGATGATTGAGGATTGAGGATTGAGGATTGAGGATTGAACATTGAGGACTGAGTGTTGAGGGCTGAGTGATGAGAATTGATGTTTGTGGATAGAGATATGAAGATTGCAGATTGAGTATGGAGTATTGAAAACTGTGAATTGAGGATATTCTATTGAGGATTGAGGATTAACAACTGACTGTTGAGGACTGAGGGCTGAAAGTTGAGGATTCAGGATTGAGGATTCAGAACTGAGGTTTGAGGACTGAGGATAGAGGATTGAAGATTGAGTATTGAGTATTGAAGACTGAGAATTGAGGATTGAGGATTGAGGATTGAGGATTGAGGATTGAGGATTGAGTATTGAGAATTGAGGATTGAGGATTGAGGATTG
This sequence comes from Calliopsis andreniformis, assembly GCF_051401765.1. Classification (NCBI taxonomy): domain Eukaryota; kingdom Metazoa; phylum Arthropoda; class Insecta; order Hymenoptera; family Andrenidae; genus Calliopsis; species Calliopsis andreniformis. The sequence continues at coordinate 4,639,400 of NW_027480450.1, read as the reverse complement.
AAGATTGAATATTGAGGATTGAAGATTGAGGACTGAGGATTGAGGACTGAGGATTGAGGATTGAGGGCCGAATATTGAGGATTGGGGACTGAGGATTGAAGATTGAGTATTGAGGATTGAGGATTGAGGATTGAGGATTGAAGATTGAGGATTGGGGACTGAGTGTTGAGGGTTGCGTGATGAGCATTGATGTTTGTAGATAGAGATTTGAAGATTGCAGATTGAGTATTGAGTTTTGAAAACTGTGAATTGAGGATATTCTATTGAGGACTGAGGATTGACAACTGATTGTCGAGGACTCAGGGATGAAGATTGAGGATTCAGGATTGAGGATTCAGGATTGAGGTTTGAGGACTGAGGATTGAGGTTTGCGGATTGAGGATTGAGGATTGAGCATTGAAGATTGAAGATTGAGGATTGGGTATTGAGGATTTCAGAATGAGGACTGAGGATTGAGGATTGAGGATTGAGAATTGAAGATTGAGTATTGATGATTGAAGACTGACGATTGAGGGTTGAGGATTGAGGATTGAGGATTGAGGATTGAGGATTGAGGGTTGAAGATTGAGTATTGAGGATTGAAGATTGAAGATTGAGGATTGAGGATTCAGAACTGAGGTTTGAGGACTGAGGATAGAGGATTGAAGATTGAGTATTGAGTATTGAAGACTGAGAATTGAGGATTGAGGATTGAGGATTGAGGATTGAGGATTGAGGATTGAGTATTGAGAATTGAGGATTGAGGATTGAGGATTGAAGATTGAATATTGAGGATTTCAGAATGAGGACTGAGGATTGAGGTTTGAGGAGTGAGGACTGAGGGTTGAGGATTGTGAATTGAGGATTGAGGATTGAGGGTTGAGTATTGAAGATTGAGGATTGATGATTGAGGATTGAGGATTGAGGATTGAGGATTGAGGATTGAGGATTGAAGATTGACTGCTGAGGATTGAAGATTGAGGATTGGGGATTGAGGATTGAGGATTGAGGATTGAGGATTGAGGATTGAGGATTGAGGATTGAGGATTGAGGATTGAGGATTGAGGATTGAAGATTGAGTATTGAGGATTGAAGGTTGAGGATTGAGGATTGAGGATCGAGGGTGGAGGATTGAGGATTGAGGATTGAAGATTGAGTATTGAGGATTGAAGATTGAGGATTGGGGATTGAGGATTGAGGATTGAGAATTGAGGACAGAGGATTGAGGATTGAGGATTGAGGATTGAGGATTGAGTATTGAAGATTGAGTATTGAGGATTGAAGGTTGAGGATTGAGGATTGAGGATCGAGGATGGAGGATGAGGGCTGAGGGTTGAAGACTGAGGTTTGGCGGTTGAATCCTGCGAATTCAGGATATTCTATTGAGTATTGACAATTGAGGATTGATGGTTGAGTATAGAGGATTGAGAATTGAGGATTGAGGATTGAGTATTGAAGATTGAGGATTGATGATTGAGGATTGAGGATTGAGGATTGAGGATTGAGGATTGAGGATTAAAGATTGAGTATTTAGGATTGAAGATTGAGAATTGGGGATTGAGGATGGAGGATTGCAGATTGAGGATTGAAGATTGAGGATTTGGGACTGAGGATTGAAGATTCATTATTGAGGATTGAAGATTTAGGGTTGAGGATTGAGTATTGAACATTGAGGACTGAGTGTTGAGGGCTGAGTGATGAGAATTGATGTTTGCGGATAGAGATTTGAAGATTGCAGATTGAGTATTGAGTATTGAAAACTGTGAATTGAGGATATTCTATTGAGGATTGAGGATTGACAACTGATTGTTGAGGACTGAGGGCTGAAGGTTGAGGATTCAGGATTGAGGATTCAGAACTGAGGTTTGTGGACTGAGGATAGAGGAATGAAGATTGAGCATTGAGGATTGAAGATTGAGGATAGAGGATTGAGGATTGAGGATTGAGGATTGAGGATTGAGGATTGAGGATTGAGAACTGAGGATTGAGGATTGAGGATTGAAGATTGAGTATTGAGGATTGAGGATTGAGGACTGAGGATTGAGGACTGAGGATAGAGGATTGAGGATTGAGCATTGAGGATTGAAGATTGAGGACTGGGGTTTGAGGATTGAGGATTGAGGATTGAGGATTGAGGATTGATGATTGAGTATTGAGGATTGAAGATTGAGAATTCAGGATTGAGGATTGAGGATGGAGGATGAGGGCTGAGGGTTGAGGTTTGAGGGTTGAAGATTGAGGATTGAGCATTGAAGATTGAGGATTGATGATTGAGGATTGAGGATTGAGGATTGAGTATTGAGGATTCAAGATTGAGTATTGAGGATTGAAGATTGACATTTGAGGATTGAGTATTGAGGATTGAGGATTGAGGATTGAAGATTGAGGATTGGGGATTGAAGATTGCGTATTGTGGATTGAAGGTTGTGGATTGAGGATTGAAGATTGAAGATTGAGTATTGAGGATTGAAGGTTGAGGATTGAGGATTGAGTATCGAGGATGGAGGATGAGGGCTGAAGGTCGAGGATTGAGGTTTGAGTATTGAAACCTGAGAATTCAGGATATTCTATTGCGTATTGAGAATTGAGGATTGATGGTTGAGTATTGAGGATTGAGAATTGAGGATTGAGGATTGAGTATTGAAGATTGAGTATTGATGATTGAGGATTGAGGATTGAGGATTGAGGATTGAGGATTGAGGACTGAAGATTGGGTATTGAGGATGGAAAAATGAGGAATGGGTATTGTGGATTGAGGATTGAGGGTTGAGGATTGAGGATTGAGTATTGAGGATTGAGGATTGAGGATTGAAGATTGAGGATTGATGATTGAGGATCGAGGATGGAGGATGAGGGCTGAGGGTTGAGGATTGAGGTTTGAGTATTGAATCCTGCGAATTCAGGATATTCTATTGAGTATTGAGAATTGAGGATTGATGGTTGAGTATTGAGGATTGAGAATTGAGGATTGAGGGTTGTGTATTGAAGATTGAGGATTGATGATTGAGGATTGAGGGTTGAGGATTGAGGATTGAGGATTGAAGATTGAGGATTGAAGATTGAGTATCGAGGATTGAAGATTGAGGATTGGGGATTGAGGATTGAGGATTGAGGATTGAGGATTGAGGATTGAGGATTGCGGATTGAGGATTGAGGATTGAGGATTGAGGATTGAAGATTGACTATTGAGGATTGAAGGTTGAGGATTGAGGATTGAGGATCGAGGATGGAGGATGAGGGCTGAGGGTTGAGGATTGAGGTTTGAGTATTGAATCCTGCGAATTCAGGATATTCTGTTGAGTATTGAGAATTGAGGATTGATGGTTGAGAATTGAGTATTGAGAATTGAGGATTGAGGATTGAGTATTGAAGATTGAGGGTTGATGATTGAGGATTGAGGATTGAGTATTGAGGATTGAGGATTGAGGATTGAAGATTGGGTATTGAGGATTGATGATTGAGGATTGGGGATTGAGTATTGAGGATTGAGGATTGAGGATTGAGGATTGAGGATTGAGGATTGAGGATTGAAGATTGAGTATTGAGGATTGAAGATTGAGGATTGATGATTGAGGATCGAGGATGGAGGATGATGGCTGAGGGTTGAGGATTGAGGTTTGAGTATTGAATCCTGCGAATTCAGGATATTCTATTGAGTATTGAGAATTGAGGATTGATGGTTGAGTATTGAGGATTGAGAATTGAGGATTGAGGGTTGTGTATTGAAGATTGAGGATTGATGATTGAGGATTGAGGATTGAGGATTGAGGATTGAGGATTGAGGATTGAGGATTGAAGATTGAGTATCGAGGATTGAGTATTGAGGATTGAGGATTGATGATTGAGGATTGAGGATTGAGGATTGAGGATTGAAGATTGAGTATTGAGGATTGAAGATTGAGGATTGGGGATTGAGGATTGAGGATTGAGGATTGGGGATTGAAAATTGAGTATTTGGGACTGAGGATTGAAGATTCATTATTGAGGATTGAAGATTGAGAGTTGAGGATTGAGGATTGAACGTTGAGGACTGAGTGTTGAGGGCTGAGTGTTGAGAATTGATGTTTGTGGATAGAGATTTGAAGATTGCAGATTGAGTATTGAGTATTGAAAACTGTGAATTGAGGATATTCTATTGAGGATTGAGGATTGACAACAGATTGTTGAGGACTGAGGGCTGAAAGTTGAGGATTCAGGATTGAGGATTCGGAACTGAGGTTTGAGGACTGAGGATAGAGGATTGAGGACTGAGGATTGAGGATTGAGGATTGAGGATTGAAGATTGAGGATTGGGTATTGCGGATTGAACATTGAGGATTGAGGATTGAGGATTGAGTGTTGAGGATTGAGGATTGAGGATTGATGATTGAAGGTTGAGTATTGAGGATTGAAGATTGAGGATTGAGGATTGAGGATTGAAGATTGAGGACTGAGTGTTGAGGGTTGAGTGATGAGAATTGATGTTTGTGTATTGAGATTTGAATAATGAAGAATGGGGATTGAGTATTGAAAACTGTGAATTGAGGATACTCTATTGAGGATTGAGGATTGACAATTGATTGTTGAGGACTGAGGGCTGAAGATTGAGGATTCAGGATTGAGGATTCGGGATTGAGGTTTGAGGACTGAGGATTGAGGGTTGAGGATTGAGTATTGAGGATTGAGGATTGAGTATTGAAGATTGAGTATTGATGATTGACGATTGAGGATTGAGGACTGAGGATTGAGGATTGAGTATCGAATGTTGAGGATTGACGATTGAGGATTGAGGATTGAGGATTGAGGATTGAGGATTGAGGATTGAAGATTGAGTATTGAGGATTGTATGTTGAGTATTGAGGATTGAGTATCGAGGATTGAGGATTGGGGATTGAGGATTGAGGATTGAGGATGAGGGCTGAGGTTTAAGGATTGAGGTTTGAGGACTGAGGCCCGAGGACTGAGGATTGAGAATTGTGAATTGGGGATTGAGGATAGAAGATTGAGGACTGGGGATTGAGGATTGAAGATTGAGGATTAAGGATTGAGGATTGAGCATTGAGGACTGAAGATTGAATAATGATGATTGAAGGTTGAGGATTGAGGATTGAGGGTTGTGGATTGAGGACGATGACTGAGGGTTGAGTATTGATGTTTGAGGACTGAGGATTGATGATTGAGGTTTGAGAATTGAGGATTGAGGATTGAGGATTGAAGATTGAGGTTTGGGTTTTTAGGATTGAAGAATGAGGATTGAGGATTGAGGATTGAGGATTGAAGATTGTGGATTGATTATTGAGGATTGAAGAATGAGGATTGAGGAATGAGGACTGAGGATAGAGGATTGAAGATTGAGTATTGAGGATTGAAGATTGAGGATTGAGGATTGAGGATTGAGGATTGAGGATTGAGGATTGTCGATTGAGGATTGAAGATTGAGTATTGAGGATTGAAGATTGAGTATTGAGGATTGAAGATTGAAGATTGAGGATTGAGGATTGAGGACTGAGGATTGAAGATTGAGGATTGGGGACTGAGAGTTGATGGTTGAGTGATGAGAATTGATGTTTGTGGATGGAGATTTGAAGATTGCAGATTGAGAATTAAGTATTGAAACCTGCGAATTCAGGATATTCCATTGTGTAATGAGAATTGAGGTCTGATGGTTGAGTATTGAGGATCGAGAATTGAGGATTGAGGATTGGGCATTGAGGATTGAGGATTGAGGATTGAGGATTGAGGATTGAGGATTGAGGATTGAGGATTGAGGATTAAAGATTGAGTGTTGAGGATTGAAGTTTGAGGATTGAGGATTGCGGATTGAAGATTGAGTATTGAGGATTGAAGATTGAGGGTTGGGGATTGAGGATTGAGGATTGAGGAATGAGGATTGAGGATTGAGGTTTGAAAATTGAGGATTGAAGATTGAGTATTGTGGATTGAGAATTGAGGATTGAGGATTGAGCATTGAGGATTGAGGATTGAGGATTGAGGATTGATGATTGAGAATTGAGGATTGAAGATTGAGAATTGAGGATTGAAGATTGAGGATGGAGGATGAGGTCTGAGTGTTGAGGTTTGAGGATTGAAGATTGAGTATTGAGGATTGAATATTGAGGATTGAGGATTGAGGATTGAGGATTGAGGATTGAAGATTGAGGATTGGGGATTGAGGATTGACGATTGAGGATTGAGTATTGAGGATTGAGGATTGAGGATTGAGGACTGAAGATTGAGTACTGAGGATTGAAGATTGAGGATTGAAGGTTGAGTATTGATGATTGAGGATTGAGGGTTGGGGATTGAGGACGAGGACTGACGGTTGAGGATTGACGTTTGAGGATTGAGGATTGAGGATTGAGGACTGAGGATTGAGGATTGAGGATTGAGCATTGAGTATTGAAGATTGAGGACTGGGGATTGAGGATTGAAGATTGAGGGTTAAGGATTGAGGATTGGAGATTGAGGATCTAGGATTGGAGATTGATTATTGAGTATTGAAGATTGAGGATTGAGGATTGAGTACTGAGAAATGAGAATTGAGAATTGAGGATGAGGACTGAGGGTTGAGGACTGTGTGATGAGAATTGATGTTTGTGGATAGAGATTTGAAGAATGCAGATTGAGTATTGAGCATTGAAAACTGTGAATTGAGGATATTCTATTGAGGATTGAGGATTGACAATTGGTTGTTGATGACTGAGGGCTGAAGATTGAGGATTCAGTATTGAGGATTGAGAATTGAAGTTTGAGGACTGAGGATTGAGGATTGGGGATTGTGGATTGAGGATTGAGGATTGAGTATTGATGATTGAAGACTGACGATTGAGGGTTGAGGATTGAGGATTGAGGATTGAGGATTGAAGATTGAGTACTGAGGATTGAAGATTGATGATTGAGGATTGAGGATTGAGGACTGAGGATTGAAGATTGAGGATTGGGGACCGAGAGTTGATGGTTGAGTGATGATAATTGATGTTTGTGGATGGAGATTTGAAGATAGCAGATTGAGAATTGAGTATTGAATCCTGCGAATTCAGGATATTCTATTGAGTACTGAGAATTGAGGATTGATGGTTGAGTATTGAGGATTCAGAATTGAGGATTGAGGATTGAGTATTGAAGATTGAGGATTGATGATTGAGGATTGAGGATTGAGGATTGAGGATTGAGGATTGAGGATTGAAGGCTGAGTATTAAGGAATGAAGATTGAGTATTGAGGATTGAAAATTGAGGATTGAGGATTGAGGATTGAAGATTGAGTATTGAGGATAGAAGATTGAGGGTTGGGGATTGAGGATTGAGGATTGAGAACTGAGGATTGAGGATTGAGGATGGAGGATTGAAGATTGAGTATTGAGGATTGGAGGTTGAGGATTGAGGATTGAGGATCGAGGATGGAGGATTGACGATTGAGGATTGAAGATTGAGTATTGAGGATTGAAGATTGAGGATTGGGGATTGAGGATTGAGGATTGAGGATTGAGGATTGAGGGTTGAGGATTGAGGATTGAGGATTGAGGATTGAAGATTGAGTATTGGGGATTGAAATTTGGGGATTGAGGATTGAGGATCGAGGATGGAGGATGAGGGCTGAGGGTTTAGGATTGAGGTTTGAGTATTGAATCCTGCGAAATCAGGATATTCTATTGAGTATTGAGAATTCAGGATTGATGGTTGAGTATTGAGGATTGAGAATTGAGGATCGATGATTGTGTATTGAAGATTGAGGATTGATGATTGAGGATTGAGGATTGAGGATTGAGGATTGAGGATTGTGGATTGAAGATTGAGTATTGAGGATTGAAGATTGAGGATTGGGGATTGAGGATTGAGGATTGAGGATTGAGGATTGAGGATTGAGGATTGAGGATTGAGGATTGAGGATTGAGGATTGAGGATTGAAGATTGACTATTGAGGATTGAAGGTTGAGGATTGAGGATTGAGGATCGAGGATGGAGGATGAGGGCTGAGGGTTTAGGATTGAGGTTTGAGTATTGAATACTGCGAATTCAGGATATTCTATTGAGTACTGAGAATTGAGGATTGATAGCTGAGTATTGAGGATTGAAAATTGAGGATTGAGGATTGAGGATTGACAACTGATTGTTGAGGACTGAGGGCTGAAAGTTGAGGATTCAGGATTGAGGATTCAGAACTGAGGTTTGAGGACTGAGGATAGAGGATTGAAGATTGAGTATTGAGGTTTGAGGAATGTGGAGTGATGATTGAGGATTGAGAATTGAGGATTGAGGATTGACGATTGAAGATTGTGGATTGGGTATTGAGGATTGAAGAATGAGGACTGAGGAATGAGGACTGAGGATTGAGGATTGAAGATTGAGTATTGAGGATTGAAGATTGAGGATTGAGGATTGAGGATTGAGGATTGAGGATTGAGGATTGTCGATTGAGGATTGAAGATTGAGTATTGAGGATTGAAGATTGAGGATTGAGGATTGAGGATTGAACATTGAGGACTGAGTGTTGAGGGTTGAGTGATGAGAATTGATGTCCGTGGATAGAGGCTTGAAGATAGCAGATTGAGTATTGAGTATTGAAAACTGTGAATTGAGGATATTCTATTGAGAATTGAGGATTGGCATCTGATTGTTGAGGACTGAGCGCTAAAGATTGAGGATTCAGGATTGAGGATTCAGAATTGAGGTTTGAGGACTGAGGATTGAGGGTTGTAGATTGATTATTGAGGATTGAAGATTGAGGATTGAAGATTGAGGGTTGAGGATTAAGTATGAGGGCTGAGTGTTGAGGATTGAGGTTTGAGGACTGAGGACTGAGGGTTGAGGAGTGAGAATTGAGGATTGAGGATTGAGGATTGAAGATTAAGGATTGGGTATTGAGGATTTCAGAATGAGGACTGAGGATTGAGGATTGAGGATTGAGAATTGAAGATTCAGTATTGATGATTGAAGACTGACGATTGAGGAATGAGGATTGAGTATTGAGGATTGAGGATTGAGGATTGATAATTGAAGATTGAGTATTGAGGATTGAAGGTTGAAGATTGAGGATTGAGGATTGAGGACTGAGGATTGAAGATTGAGGATTGGGGACTGAGAGTTGATGGTTGAGTGATGAGAATTGATGTTTGTGGATGGAGATTTGAAGATTGCAGATTGAGAATTGAGTATTGAAACCTGCGAATTCAGGATATTCCATTGTGTAATGAGAATTGAGGTCTGATGGTTGAGTATTGAGGATTGAGAATTGAGGATTGAGGATTGAGTATTGAAGATTGAGGATTGATGATTGAGGATTGAGGATTGAGTACTGAGGATCGAGGATTGAGGATTGAAGATTGAGTATTGAGGATGGAAGATTGAGGATTGGGGATTGAGGATTGAGGATTGAGGATTGAGGATTGAGGATTGAGGATTGAGGATTGAGGATTGAGGATTAAAGATTGAGCGTTGAGGATTGAAGTTTGAGGATTGAGGATTGAGGATTGAGGATTGAGTATTGAGGATTGAAGATTGAGGGTTGGGGATTGAGGATTGAGGATTGAGGAATGAGGGTTGAGGATTGAGGTTTGAAAATTGAGGATTGAAGATTGAGTATTGTGGATTGAGAATTGAGGATTGAGGATTGAGTATTGGAGATTGAGGATTGATGGTAGAGGATTGTGGTTGAGGATTGAGGATTGAGGATTGAGGATTGATGATTGAGTATACAGGATTGAAGATTGACGATTGGGGATTGAGGATTGAGGATTGAGGATTGAGGATTGAAGATTGAGGATTTGGGAATGAGGATTGGAGATTCAGTATTGAGGATTGAAGATTGAGGTATGAGGATTGAGGATTGAACATTGAGGACTGAGTGTTGAGGGCTGAGTGATGAGAATTGATGTTTGTGAACAGAGATTTGAAGATTGCAGATTGAGTATTGAGTATTGAAAACTGCGAATTGAGGATAATCTATTGAGGATTGAGGATTGACAACTGATTGTTAAGGACTGAGGGCTGAAGATTGAGGATTCAGGATTGAGGATTCAGGATTGTGGTTTGAGAACTGAGGACTGAGGATTGAGGATTGAGGTTTGAGGATTGAGGATTGAAGATTGAGGATTGGGTATTGAGGACTGAACATTGAGGATTGAGGATTGAGGATTGAGGAATGAGGATTGAGGATTGAATGTTAAATATTGATGATTGAAGATTGAGGATTGATGATTGAGTGTTGTGGATTGAGGACGCGGACTGACGGTTGAGGATTGAGGTTTGAGGATTGAGGACTGAGGATAGAGGATTGAGGATTGAGCATTGAGGATTGAAGATTGAGGACTGGGGATTGAGGATTGAGGATTGAGGATTGAGGATTGAGGATTGATGATTGAGAATTGAGAATTGAGGATTGAGGATTGAGGATGGAGGATGAGGGCTGAGTGTTGAGGTTTGAGGATTGAAGATTGAGTATTGAGGATTGAATATTGAGGATTGAGGATTGAGGATTGAGGATTGAGGATTGAAGATTGAGGATTGGGGATTGAGGATTGACGATTGAGGATTGAGTATTGAGGATTGAGGATTGAGGATTGAGGACTGAAGATTGAGTACTGAGGATTGAAGATTGAGGATTGAAGGTTGAGTATTGATGATTGAGGATTGAGGGTTGAAGATTGAGAACGAGGACTGACGGTTGAGGATTGATGTTTGAGGATTGAGGATTGAGGATTGAGGATTGAAGATTGAGTATTGAGGATTGAAGATTGAGGATTGAGGATTGAGTATTGTGGATTGAGGATTGAAGATTGAGGATTGAGGATTGAGGATGAGGGCTGAGGGCTGAGGGCTGAGGATTGAGGTTTGAGGACTGAGGACTGAGGATTGAGGATTGAGAACTGAAGATTGAGGATTGAGGATTGAAGATTGAGGATTGGGTATGGAGGATTAAAGAATGAGGATTGAGGATTGAGGATTGAGCATTGAGTATGGAAGATTGAGGATTGGGGATTGAGGATTGAAGATTGAGGATTAAGGATTGAGGATTGGAGATTGAGGATCTAGGATTGGAGATTGATTATTGAGTATTGAAGATTGAGGATTGAGGATTGAGAACTGAGAAATGAGAATTGAGAATTGAGGATGAGGACTGAGGGTTGAGGATTGTGTGATGAGAATTGATGTTTGTGGATAGAGATTTGAAGAATGCAGATTGAGTATTGAGCATTGAAAACTGTGAATTGAGGATATTCTATTGAGGATTGAGGATTGACAACTGGTTGTTGATGACTGAGGGCTGAAGATTGAGGATTCAGTATTGAGGATTGAGAATTGAAGTTTGAGGACTGAGGATTGAGGATTGGGGATTGTGGATTGAGGATTGAGGATTGAGGATTGAGGATTGAGCATTGACGATTGAGGATTGAGCATTGAAGATTGAGTATTGAGGATTGAAAGTTGAGGATTGAGGATTGAGGATCGAGGACGGAGGATGAGGGCTGTGGGTTGAGGATTGAGGTTTGAGTATTGAATCCTGCGTATACAGAATATTCTGTTGAGTACTGAGAATTGAGGATTGATGGTTGAGAATTGAGTATTGAGAATTGAGGATTGAGGATTGAGTATTGAAGATTGAGGGTTGATGATTGAGGATTGAGGATTGAGTATTGAGGATTGAGGATTGAGGATTGAAGATTGAGAATTGAGGAATGAAGGCTGAGGATTGGGGATTGAGGATTGAGGATTGAGGATTGAGGATTGAGGATTGAGGATAGATTATTGAGGACTGAGGATTGAAGATTGTGTATTGAGTATTGAAGTTTGAGGATTGAGGATTGAGGATCGAGGATGGAGAATGAGGGCTGAGGTCTAAGGGTTGAGGTTTGAGAATTGAATCCTGCGAATTCAGGATATTCTATTGGGTATTGAGAAATGAGGAGTGTTGGTTGAGTATTGATGATTGAGAATTCAGGATTGAGGATTGAGTATTGAAGATTGAGGATTGAGGATTGAGGATTGAAGATTGAGTATTGAGGATTGAAGATTGAGGATTGGGGACTGATGATTGAGGATTGAGGATAGAGGATTGAGGGCTGAGGATTGAGGATTGAGGATGGAGGATTGAAGATTGAGTATTGAGGATTGGAGGTTGAGGATTGAGGATTGAGGATCGAGGATGGAGGATTGACGATTGAGGATTGTAGATTGAGTATTGAGGATTGAATATTGAGGACTGAGGATATAGGATTGAGGATTGGGCATTGAGGATTGACGATTGAGGACTGGGGATTGAGGATTGAAGATTGAGGATTAAGGATTGAGGATTGGGGATTGAGGATCTAGGATTGGAGGTTGATTATTGAGGATTGAAGATTGAGGATTGAGGATTGAGGATTGAGGATTGAGAATTGAGGACTGAGGACTGAGGGTTGAGGATTGAGAATAGAGGATTGAGGATTGAGGATTGAAGATTGAGGATTGGGTATTGAGGATTGAAGAATGAGGATTGAGGATTTAGGATTGAGGGTTGAGGATTGAGGATTGAAGATTGAGTATTGAGGATTGAAGACTGACGATTGAGGATTGAGGATTGAGGATTGAGGATTGAGGATTGAGGATAGAGGATTGAAGATTTAGTATTGAGGATTGGAGGTTGAGGATTGAGGATTGAGGATCGAGGATGGAGGATTGACGATTGAGGATTGAAGATTGAGTATTGAGGATTGAATATTGAGGATTGGGGATTGAGGATTGAGGATTGACGATTGAGGATTGAGGATTGAGGATTGAGGATTGAGGATTGAAGATTGAGTATTGAGGATTGAAGCTTGAGGATTGAGGATTGAGTATCGAGGACGGAGGATGAGGGCTGAGGGTTGAGGATTGAGGTTTGTGTGTTGAATCCTGCGAATTCAGGATAGTCTATTGAGTATTGAGGATTGAGGATTGAGGATTGAAGATTGAGTATACAGGATTGAAGATTGACGATTGGGGATTGAGGATTGAGGATTGAGGATTGAGGATTGAAGATTGAGGATTTGGGAATGAGGATTGGAGATTCAGTATTGAGGATTGAAGATTGAGGTATGAGGATTGAGGATTGAACATTGAGGACTGAGTGTTGAGGGCTGAGTGATGAGAATTGATGTTTGTGAACAGAGATTTGAAGATTGCAGATTGAGTATTGAGTATTGAAAACTGCGAATTGAGGATAATCTATTGAGGATTGAGGATTGACAACTGATTGTTAAGGACTGAGGGCTGAAGATTGAGGATTCAGGATTGAGGATTCAGGATTGTGGTTTGAGAACTGAGGACTGAGGATTGAGGATTGAGGTTTGAGGATTGAGGATTGAAGATTGAGGATTGGGTATTGAGGACTGAACATTGAGGATTGAGGATTGAGGATTGAGGAATGAGGATTGAGGATTGAATGTTAAATATTGATGATTGAAGATTGAGGATTGATGATTGAGTGTTGTGGATTGAGGACGCGGACTGACGGTTGAGGATTGAGGTTTGAGGATTGAGGACTGAGGATTGAGGACTGAGGATAGAGGATTGAGGATTGAGCATTGAGGATTGAAGATTGAGGACTGGGGATTGAGGATTGAGGATTGAGGTTTGAGGATTGAGGATTGATGATTGAGAATTGAGGATTGAAGATTGAGAATTGAGGATTGAGGATTGAGGATGGAGGATGAGGGCTGAGTGTTGAGGTTTGAGGATTGAAGATTGAGTATTGAGGATTGAATATTGAGGATTGAGGATTGAGGATTGAGGATTGAGGATTGAAGATTGAGGATTGGGGATTGAGGATTGACGATTGAGGATTGAGTATTGAGGATTGAGGATTGAGGATTGAGGACTGAAGATTGAGTACTGAGGATTGAAGATTGAGGATTGAAGGTTGAGTATTGATGATTGAGGATTGAGGGTTGGGGATTGAGAACGAGGACTGACGGTTGAGGATTGATGTTTGAGGATTGAGGATTGAGGATTGAGGACTGAGGATTGAGGATTGAGGATTGAGCATTGAGTATGGAAGATTGAGGACTGGGGATTGAGGATTGAAGATTGAGGATTAAGGATTGAGGATTGGAGATTGAGGATCTAGAATTGGAGATTGATTATTGAGTATTGAAGATTGAGGATTGAGGATTGAGAACTGAGAAATGAGAATTGAGAATTGAGGATGAGGACTGAGGGTTGAGGATTGTGTGATGAGAATTGATGTTTGTGGATAGAGATTTGAAGAATGCAGATTGAGTATTGAGCATTGAAAACTGTGAATTGAGGATATTCTATTGAGGATTGAGGATTGACAACTGGTTGTTGATGACTGAGGGCTGAAGATTGAGGATTCAGTATTGAGGATTGAGAATTGAAGTTTGAGGACTGAGGATTGAGGATTGGGGATTGTGGATTGAGGATTGAGGATTGAGGATTGAGGATTGAGCATTGACGATTGAGGATTGAGCATTGAAGATTGAGTATTGAGGATTGAAAGTTGAGGATTGAGGATTGAGGATCGAGGACGGAGGATGAGGGCTGTGGGTTGAGGATTGAGGTTTGAGTATTGAATCCTGCGTATACAGAATATTCTGTTGAGTACTGAGAATTGAGGATTGATGGTTGAGAATTGAGTATTGAGAATTGAGGATTGAGGATAGAGTATTGAAGATTGAGGGTTGATGATTGAGGATTGAGGATTGAGTATTGAGGATTGAGGATTGAGGATTGAAGATTGAGAATTGAGGAATGAAGGCTGAGGATTGGGGATTGAGGATTGAGGATTGAGGATTGAGGATTGAGGATTGAGGATAGAGTACTGAGGACTGAGGATTGAAGATTGTGTATTGAGGATTGAAGTTTGAGGATTGAGGATTGAGGATCGAGGATGGAGAATGAGGGCTGAGGTCTGAGGGTTGAGGTTTGAGAATTGAATCCTGCGAATTCAGGATATTCTATTGGGTATTGAGAAATGAGGAGTGTTGGTTGAGTATTGAGGATTGAGAATTCAGGATTGAGGATTGAGTATTGAAGATTGAGGATTGAGGATTGAGGATTGAAGATTGAGTATTGAGGATTGAAGATTGAGGATTGGGGACTGATGATTGAGGATTGAGGGTAGAGGATTGAGGGCTGAGTATTGAGGATTGAGGATGGAGGATTGAAGATTGAGTATTGAGGATTGGAGGTTGAGGATTGAGGATTGAGGATCGAGGATGGAGGATTGACGATTGAGGATTGAAGATTGAGTATTGAGGATTGAATATTGAGGACTGAGGATATAGGATTGAGGATTGGGCATTGAGGATTGACGATTGAGGACTGGGGATTGAGGATTAAAGATTGAGGATTAAGGATTGAGGATTGGGGATTGAGGATCTAGGATTGGAGGTTGATTATTGAGGATTGAAGTTTGAGGATTGAGGATTGAGGATTGAGGATTGAGAATTGAGGACTGAGGACTGAGGGTTGAGGATTGAGAATAGAGGATTGAGGATTGAGGATTGAAGATTGAGGATTGGGTATTGAGGATTGAAGAATGAGGATTGAGGATTTAGGATTGAGGGTTGAGGATTGAGGATTGAAGATTGAGTATTGAGGATTGAAGACTGACGATTGAGGATTGAGGATTGAGGATTGAGGATTGAGGATTGAGGATAGAGGATTGAAGATTTAGTATTGAGGATTGGAGGTTGAGGATTGAGGATTGAGGATCGAGGATGGAGGATTGACGATTGAGGATTGAAGATTGAGTATTGAGGATTGAATATTGAGGATTGGGGATTGAGGATTGAGGATTGACGATTGAGGATTGAGGATTGAGGATTGAGGATTGAGGATTGAAGATTGAGTATTGCGGATTGAAGCTTGAGGATTGAGGATTGAGTATCGAGGACGGAGGATGAGGGCTGAGGGTTGAGGATTGAAGTTTGTGTGTTGAATCCTGCGAATTCAGGATAGTCTATTGAGTATTGAGGATTGAGGATTGAGGATTGAAGATTGAGTATACAGGATTGAAGATTGACGATTGGGGATTGAGGATTGAGGATTGAGGATTGAGGATTGAAGATTGAGGATTTGGGAATGAGGATTGGAGATTCAGTATTGAGGATTGAAGATTGAGGTATGAGGATTGAGGATTGAACATTGAGGACTGAGTGTTGAGGGCTGAGTGATGAGAATTGATGTTTGTGAACAGAGATTTGAAGATTGCAGATTGAGTATTGAGTATTGAAAACTGCGAATTGAGGATAATCTATTGAGGATTGAGGATTGACAACTGATTGTTAAGGACTGAGGGCTGAAGATTGAGGATTCAGGATTGAGGATTCAGGATTGTGGTTTGAGAACTGAGGACTGAGGATTGAGGATTGAGGTTTGAGGATTGAGGATTGAAGATTGAGGATTGGTTATTGAGGACTGAACATTGAGGATTGAGGATTGAGGATTGAGGAGTGAGGATTGCGGATTGAAGATTGAATATTGATGACTGAAGATTGAGGATTGATGATTGAGGGTTGTGGATTGAGGACGAGGACTGACGGTGGAGGATTGAGGTTTGAGGATTGAGGATTGAGGATTGAGGACTGAGGATATAGGATTGAGGATTGAGCATTTAGGATTGACGATTGAGGACTGGGGATTGAGGATTGAAGATTGAGGATTGGGTATTGAGGATTGAAGAATGAGGATTGAGGATTGAGGATTGAGGGTTGAGGATTGAGGATTGAAGATTGAGTATTGAGGATTGAAGACTGACGATTGAGGATTGAGGATTGAGGATTGAGGATTGAGGATTGAGGATTGATGATTGAGTATTGAGGATTGAAGATCGAAGATAGAGGATTGAAGATTATGGACTGAGGATTGAAGATTGAGGATTGGGGACTGAGAGTTGAAGGTTGAGTGATGAGAATTGATGTTTGTGGATGGAGATTTGAAGATTGCGGATTGAGAATTGAGTATTGAAACCTGCGAATTCAGGATATTCCATTGTGTGTTGAGAATTGAGGATTGATGGTTGAGTATTGAGGATTGAGAATTGAGGATTGAGGATTGAGTATTGAAGATTGCGGATTGATGATTGAGGATTGAGGATTGAGTACTGAGGATTGAGGGTTGAGGATTGAAGATTGAGTATTGAGATGGAAGGTTGAGGATTGGGGATTGAGGATTGAGGATTGAGGATAGAGGATTGAGGATTGAGGATTGAGTATTGAGGATTGAGGATTGAAGATTGAGTATTGAGGATTGAAGATTGAGGATTGAGGATCGAGGATGGAGGATTGAAGATTGATTATTGATGACTGAGTATTGAGGGTTGAGGATTGAGGACGAGGACTGACGATTGAGGATTGAGGTTTGAGGATTGAGGACTGAGGATTGAGGACTGACGATTGAGGATTTTGGATTGAGCATTGAAGATTGAAGATTGAGGACTGGGGATTGAGGGTTGAAGATTGAGGATTGAGGATTGAGGATTGATGATTGAGTATTGAGGATTGAAGATTGAGAATTGAGGATTGAGGATTGACGTTGGAGGATGAGGGCTGAGGGTTGAGGTTTGAGGATTGAAGATTGAGTATTGAGGATTGAATGTTGATGATTGAGGATTGAGTATTGAGGATTGAGGATTGAAGATTGAGGATTGGGGATTGAGGATTGACAATTGAGGATTGAGTATTGAGGATTGAGGATTGAGGATTGAGGTCTGAAGACTGAGTACTGAGGATTGAAGATTGAGGATTGAAGATTGAGTATTGATTGAAGATTGAGGACTGAGGATTGAGTATTGAACATTGAGGACTGAGTGTTGAGGGTTGAGTGATTAGAATTGATGTCCGTGGATAGAGGTTTGAAGATTGCAGATTGAGTATTGATTATTGAAAACTGTGAATTGAGGATATTCTATTCAGAATTGAGGATTGGCAACTGATTGTTGAGGATTGAGGATTGAGGATCGAGGATTGAGTATTGAGAATTGAGGACTGAGGACTGAGGGTTGAGGATTGAGAATGGAGGATTCAGGATTGAGGATTGAAGATTGAGGATTGGGTATTGAGGATTGAAGAATGAGTATTGAGGATTGAGGGTTGAGGATTGAGGATTGAAGGTTGAGTATTGAGAATTGAAGAATGACGATTGAGGATTGAGGATTGAGGATTGAGGATTGAGGATTGAGTATTGAGGATTGATGATTGAGTATTGAGGATTGAAGATTGAAGATAGAGGATTGAAGATTATGGACTGAGGATTGAAGATTGAGGATTGGGGACTGAGAGTCGAAGGTTGAGTGATGAGAATTGATGTTTGTGGATGGAGTCTTGAAGATTGCGGATTGAGAATTGAGTATTGAAACCTGCGTATTCAGGATATTCCATTGTGTATTGAGAATTGAGGATTGATGGTTGAGTAATGAGGATTGAGAATTGAGAATTGAGGATTGAGTATTGAAGATTGAGGATTGATGATTGAAAATTGAGGATTGAGTACTGAGGATTGAGGGTTGAGGATTGAAGATTGAGTATTGAGGATTGAAGATTGAGTATTGAGGATAGAAGATTGAGGGTTGGGGATTGAGGATTGAGGATTGAGAACTGAGGATTGAGGATTGAGGATGGAGGATTGAAGATTGAGTATTGAGGATTGGAGGTTGAGGATTGAGGATTGAGGATCGAGGATGGAGGATTGACGATTGAGGATTGAAGATTGAGTATCGAGGATTGAAGATTGAGGATTGGGGATTGAGGATTGAGGATTGAGGATTGAGGATTGAGGATTGAGGATTGAGGATTGAGGATTGAGGATTGAAGATTGAGTATTGGGGATTGAAATTTGGGGATTGAGGATTGAGGATCGACGATGGAGGATGAGGGCTGAGGGTTTAGGATTGAGGTTTGAGTATTGAGGATTGAAGATTGAGGATTGAGGATCGAGGATGGAGGATGAGGGCTGAGGGTTGAGGATTGAGGTTTGAGTACTGAATCCTGCGAATTCAGGATATTATATTGAGTATTGAGAACTGAGGATTGAAGATTGAGAGTTGAGGATTGAGGATTGAACATTGAGGACTGAGAGTTGAGGGCTGAGTGATGAGAATTGGTGTTTGTGTATAGAGATTTGAAGATTGCAGATTGAGTATTGAGTATTGAAAGCTGCGAGTTGAGGATATTCTATTGAGGATTGAGGATTGACAACTGATTGTTGAGGACTGAGGGCTGAAGATTGAAGATTCAGGATTGAGGATTCAGGACTGTGGTTTGAGAACTGAGGATTGAGGATTGAGGATTGAGGATTGAGGACTGAGGATTGAGGATTGAAGATTGAGGATTGGGTATTGAGGATTGAACATTGAGGATTGAGGATTGACGATTAAGGATTGAGGATTGGGGATTGAGGATCTAGGATTGGAGATTGATTATTGAGGATTGAAGATTGAGGATTGGTGATTGAGGATTGTGAATTGAGAATTGAGGATGAGGACTGAGGGTTGAGGATTGAGGTTTGAGGAATGAGGATTGAGGATTGAGGATTGGGGATGGAGCATTGAGGATTGAGGATTGAGTACTGAAGATTGAGTATTCATGACTGAGGATTGAGGATTGAGGATTCAGGATTGAGGATTCAGAATTGTGGTTTGAGGACTGAGGATTGAGGATTGAAGATTGAGTGTTGAGAATGGAAGATTGAGGATTGGGGATTGAGGATTGAGGTTTGAGTATTGAGGATTGAGGATTGAGGATTGAGGATTGAGGATTGAGGATTGAAGATTGAGTATTGAGGATTGAAGATTAAGGATTGAGGATTGAGAATCGAGGATGGAGGATGAGGGCTGAGGGTTGAGGATTGAGGTTTGAGTATTGAATCCTGCGAATTCAGGATATTCTATTGAGTATTGAGAATTGAGGATTGATGGTTGAGTATTGAGGATTAAGAACTGAGGATTGAGGATTGAGTTTTGAAGATTGAGGATTGATGATCGAGGATTGAGGATTGAGGATTGAGGATTGGGGATTGAGGATTGAAGATTGAGGATTGGGGACTGAGGATTGAAGATTGAGGATTGAGGACTGAGGATTGACGATTGAAGATTGAGTATTGAGGATTGAAGATTGAGGATTGAGGATTGAGGTTGAGGGCTGAGGGTTGAGGATTGAGGTTTGAGGACTGAGGACTGGGGATAGAGGATTGAGAATTGAGGATTGAGGATCGAGGATTGAAGATTGAGGATTGGGTATTGAGGATTGAGGGTTGAGGATTGAGGATGGAGGATTCAGTATTGAGGATTGAGGATTGAGTATTGAAGATTGAGTATTCAAGACAGACGATTGAGGATTGAGGATTGATGATTGAGTATTGAGGATTGAAGATTGAGGATTGAGGATTGAGGATTGAGGATGGAGAATGAGGGCTGAGGGATGAGGATTGAGGGTTGAAGATTGAAGATTGAGAATTGAACATTGTGCATTGATGATTGAGGATTGAGGGTTGAGGATTGAGGACGAGGATTCACGGTTGATGATTGAGGTTTGATGATTGATGATTGAGGATTGAGGACTGAGGATTGAGGATTGAGGATTGAGCATTGAGGATTGAAGATTGAGTATTCATGACTGAGGATTGGGGATTGAGGATTGAGGATTGAGGATTGAGGGTTGATGATTGAGTATTGAGGATTGAAGATTGAGGATTGAGGATTGAGGATTGAGGATGGAGGATGAGGGCTGAGGGTTGAGGATTGAGGATTGACGATTGAGGATTGAGTATTAAGGATTAAGAATTGAGGATTGAGGATTGAAGATTGAGTATTGAGGATTGAAGGTTGAGGATTGAGGATTGAGGGTTGAGGATTGTGGATGAGGGCTGAGGGTTGAGGATTGAGGTTTGAGGACTGAGGACTGATGGTTGAGGATTGAGAATTGAGGATTGAGGACTGAGGTTTGAAGATTGAGGATTGGGTATTGAGGATTGAAGAATGAGGGCTGAGGATTGAGGATTGAGGATTGAGTATTGAAGATTGAGTATTGAGGATTGAAGACTGACGATTGAGGATTGAGGATTGAGGATTGAGGATTGAGGATTGAAGATTCAGTATTGAGGATTGAAGGTTGAAGATTGAGGATTGAGGATTGAGGATTGAGGACTGAAGATTGAGGATTGAAGATTGAGGATTGGGTATTGAGGATTGATCATTGAGGATTGAGGATTGACGATTAAGGATTGAGGATTGGGGATTGAGGATCTAGGATTGGAGATTGATTATTGAGGATTGAAGATTGAGGATTGGTGATTGAGGATTGTGAATTGAGAATTGAGGATGAGGACTGAGGGTTGAGGATTGAGGTTTGAGGAATGAGGATTGAGGATTGAGGATTGGGGATGGAGCATTGAGGATTGAGGATTGAATACTGAAGATTGAGTATTCATGCCTGAGGATTGAGGATTGAGGATTCAGGATTGAGGATTCAGAATTGAGGTTTGAGGACTGAGGATTGAGGATTGAAGATTGAGTGTTGAGAATGGAAGATTGAGGATTGGGGATTGAGGATTGAGGTTTGAGTATTGAGGATTGAGGATTGAGGATTGAGGATTGAGGATTGAGGATTGAAGATTGAGTAGTGAGGATTGAAGATTAAGGATTGAGGATTGAGAATCGAGGATGGAGGATGAGGGCTGAGGGTTGAGGATTGAGGTTTGAGTATTGAATCCTGCGAATTCAGAATATTCTATTGAGTATTGAGAATTGAGGATTGATGGTTGAGTATTGAGGATTAAGAATTGAGGATTGAGGATTGAGTTTTGAAGATTGAGGATTGATGATCGAGGATTGAGGATTGAGGATTGAGGATTGGGGATTGAGGATTGAAGATTGAGGATTGGGGACTGAGGATTGAAGATTGAGGATTGAGGACTGAGGATTGACGATTGAAGATTGAGTATTGAGGATTGAAGATTGAGGATTGAGGATTGAGGATTGAGGATTGAGGTTGAGGGCTGAGGGTTGAGGATTGAGGTTTGAGGACTGAGGACTGGGGATAGAGGATTGAGAATTGAGGATTGAGGATCGAGGATTGAAGATTGAGGATTGGGTATTGAGGATTGAGGGTTGAGGATTGAGGATGGAGGATTCAGTATTGAGGATTGAGGATTGAGTATTGAAGATTGAGTATTCAAGACAGAGGATTGAGGATTGAGGATTGATGATTGAGTATTGAGGATTGAAGACTGACGATTGAGGATTGAGGATTGAGGATTGAGGATTGAGGATTGAGGATTGAAGATTCAGTATTGAGGATTGAAGGTTGAAGATTGAGGATTGAGGATTGAGGATTGAGGACTGAAGATTGGGGATTGGGGAACGAGTGTTGAGGGTTGAGTGATGAGAATTTATGTTTGTGGATAGAGAATCGAAGATTGCAGATTGAGTATTGAGTATTGAAAAGTGTGAATTGAGGATATTCTATTGAGGACTGAGGATTGACAACTGACTATTGAGGACTCAGGGCTGAAGATTGAGGATTCAGGATTGAGGATTCAGGATTGAGGTTTGAGGACTGAGGATTGAGGACTGAGGACTGAGGATTGAGGATTGAGGATTGAAGATTGAGGACTGGGTATTGAGGATTGACGATTGAGGATTGAGTATTGAGGATTGAGAATTGAGGATTGAGGATTGAAGATTGAGTACTGAGTATTGAAGATTGAGGACTGAAGATTGTGATTGATGATTGAGGATTGAGGTGTGAGGATTGAGGACGAGGTCTCACTGTTGAGGATTGAGGTTTGAGGATTGTGGATTGAGGATTGAGGATTGAGGATTGAGGATTGGGGATTGAGGATCGAAGATTGAGGATTGGGGACTGAGGATTGAAGATTGAGGATTGAGGACTGAAGATTGACGATTGAAGATTGAGTATTGAGGATTGAAGATTGAGGATTGAGGATTGAGGATTGAGGATTGAGGTTGAGGGCTGAGGGTTGAGGATTGAGGTTTGAGGACTGAGGACTGGGGATAGAGGATTGAGAATTGAGGATTGAGGATCGAGGATTGAAGATTGAGTATTGGGTATTGAGGATTGAGGGTTGAGGATTGAGGATGGAGGATTCAGTATTGAGGATTGAGGATTGAGTATTGAAGATTGAGTATTCAAGACAGAGGATTGAGGATTGAGGATTGATGATTGAGTATTGAGGATTGAAGATTGAGGATTGAGGATTGAGGATTGAGGATGGAGAATGAGGGCTGAGGGTTGAGGATTGAGGGTTGAAGATTGAGTATTGAGGATTGAAGATTGAGGATTGAGGATTGAGGATTGGGGATTGAAGATTGAAGATTGAGGATTGGGGATTGAGGATTGACGATTGAGGATTGAGTACTGGGGATTGAGAATTGAGGTTTGAGGATTGAAGGTTGAGTATTGAGGATTGAAGATTGTAGATTGAGAATTGAACATTGTGCATTGATGATTGAGGATTGAGGGTTGAGGATTGAGGACGAGGACTCACTGTTGATGATTGAGGTTTGATGATTGATGATTGAGGATTGAGGACTGAGGATTGAGGATTGAGGATTGAGCATTGAGGATTGAAGATTGAGTACTCATGACTGAGGATTGGGGATTGAGGATTGAGGATTGAGGATTGAAGGTTGAGGATTGAGGATTGAGGGTTGAGGATTGTGGATGAGGGCTGAGGGTTGAGGATTGAGGTTTGAGGACTGAGGACTGATGGTTGAGGATTGAGAATTGAGGATTGAGGACTGAGGTTTGAAGATTGAGGATTGGGTATTGAGGATTGAAGAATGAGGGCTGAGGATTGAGGATTGAGGATTGAGTATTGAAGATTGAGTATTGAGGATTGAAGACTGACGATTGAGGATTGAGGATTGAGGATTGAGGATTGAAGATTGAGGATTGAAGATTCAGTATTGAGGATTGAAGGTTGAAGATTGAGGATTGAGGATTGAGGATTGAGGACTGAAGATTGGGGATTGGGGAACGAGTGTTGAGGGTTGAGTGATGAGAATTTATGTTTGTGGATAGAGAATCGAAGATTGCAGATTGAGTATTGAGTATTGAAAAGTGTGAATTGAGGATATTCTATTGAGGACTGAGGATTGACAACTGACTATTGAGGACTCAGGGCTGAAGATTGAGGATTCAGGATTGAGGATTGAAGATTGAGTATTGAGGATTGAAGATTGAGGACTGAAGATTGTGATTGATGATTGAGGATTGAGGTGTGAGGATTGAGGACGAGGTCTCACTGTTGAGGATTGAGGTTTGAGGATTGTGGATTGAGGATTGAGGATTGAGGATTGAGGATTGAGGATTGAGGATTGGGGATTGAGGATCGAAGATTGAGGATTGGGGACTGAGGATTGAAGATTGAGGATTGAGGACTGAGGATTGACGATTGAAGATTGAGTATTGAGGATTGAAGATTGAGGATTGAGGATTGAGGATTGAGGATTGAGGTTGAGGGCTGAGGGTTGAGGATTGAGGTTTGAGGACTGAGGACTGGGGATAGAGGATTGAGAATTGAGGATTGAGGATCGAGGATTGAAGATTGAGGATTGGGTATTGAGGATTGAGGGTTGAGGATTGAGGATGGAGGATTCAGTATTGAGGATTGAGGATTGAGTATTGAAGATTGAGTATTCAAGACAGAGGATTGAGGATTGAGGATTGATGATTGAGTATTGAGGATTGAAGATTGAGGATTGAGAATTGAGGATTGAGGATGGAGAATGTGGGCTGAGGGTTGAGGATTGAGGGTTGAAGATTGAGTATTGAGGATTGAAGATTGAGGATTGAGGATTGAGGATTGGGGATTGAAGATTGAAGATTGAGGATTGGGGATTGAGGATTGACGATTGAGGATTGAGTACTGGGGATTGAGAATTGAGGTTTGAGGATTGAAGGTTGAGTATTGAGGATTGAAGATTGAAGATTGAGAATTGAACATTGTGCATTGATGATTGAGGATTGAGGGTTGAGGATTGAGGACGAGGACTCACGGTTGATGATTGAGGTTTGATGATTGATGATTGAGGATTGAGGACTGAGGATTGAGGATTGAGGATTGAGCATTGAGGATTGAAGATTGAGTATTCATGACTGAGGATTGGGGATTGAGGATTGAGGATTGAGGATTGAGGGTTGATGATTGAGTATTGAGGATTGAAGATTGAGGATTGAGGATTGAGGATTGAGGATGGAGGATGAGGGCTGAGGGTTGAGGATTGAGGATTGACGATTGAGGATTGAGGTTTGAGGATTGAGGATTGAGGATTGAGGATCGAGGATGGAGGATGAGGGCTGAGGGTTGAGGACTGAGGTGACGGTTGAATCCTGCGAATTCAGGATATTCTATTGAGTATTGACAATTGAGGATTGATGGTTGAGTATAGAGGATTGAGAATTGAGGATTGAGGATTGAGTATTGAAGATTGAGGATTGATGATTGAGGATTGAGGATTGAGGATTGACGATTGAGGATTGAGGATTGAGGATTGAAGATTGAGTATTGAGGATTGAAGGTTGAGAATTGGGGATTGAGGATGGAGGATGAGGATTGAGGATGGAGGATTGAGGATTGAGGATTGAGTATTGAAGATTGAGTATTCATGACTGAGGATTGAGGATTGAGGATTGAGGATTGGGGATTGAGGATTGACGATTGAGGATTGAGTATTGAGGATTGAGGATTGAGGATTGAGGACTGAAGGTTGAGTACTGAGGATTGAAGATTGAGGATTGAAGATTGAGTATTGATGATTGAGAATTGAGGGTTGGGGATTGAGGACGAGGACTAACGGTTGAGGATTGAGGTTTGAGGATTGAGGATTGACGATTGAGGATTGAGTATTAAGGATTAAGAATTGGGGATTGAGGATCGAAGATTGAGGATTGGGGACTGAGGATTGAAGATTGAGGATTGAGGACTGAGGATTGACGATTGAAGATTGAGTATTGAGGATTGAAGATTGAGGATTGAGGATTGAGGATTGAGGATTGAGGTTGAGGGCTGAGGGTTGAGGATTGAGGTTTGAGGACTGAGGACTGGGGATAGAGGATTGAGAATTGAGGATTGAGGATCGAGGATTGAAGATTGAGGATTGGGTATTGAGGATTGAGGGTTGAGGATTGAGGATGGAGGATTCAGTATTGAGGATTGAGGATTGAGTATTGAAGATTGAGTATTCAAGACAGAGGATTGAGGATTGAGGATAGATGATTGAGTATTGAGGATTGAAGATTGAGGATTGAGGATTGAGGATTGAGGATGGAGAATGAGGGCTGAGGGTTGAGGATTGAGGGTTGAAGATTGAGTATTGAGGATTGAAGATTGAGGATTGAGGATTGAGGATTGGGGATTGAAGATTGAAGATTGAGGATTGGGGATTGAGGATTGACGATTGAGGATTGAGTACTGGGGATTGAGAATTGAGGTTTGAGGATTGAAGGTTGAGTATTGAGGATTGAAGATTGAAGATTGAGAATTGAACATTGTGCATTGATGATTGAGGATTGAGGGTTGAGGATTGAGGACGAGGACTCACGGTTGATGATTGAGGTTTGATGATTGATGATTGAGGATTGAGGACTGAGGATTGAGGATTGAGGATTGAGCATTGAGGATTGAAGATTGAGTATTCATGACTGAGGATTGGGGATTGAGGATTGAGGATTGAGGATTGAGGGTTGATGATTGAGTATTGAGGATTGAAGATTGAGGATTGAGGATTGAGGATTGAGGATGGAGGATGAGGGCTGAGGGTTGAGGATTGAGGATTGACGATTGAGGATTGAGGTTTGAGGATTGAGGATTGAGGATTGAGGATCGAGGATGGAGGATGAGGGCTGAGGGTTGAGGACTGATGTGACGGTTGAATCCTGCGAATTCAGGATATTCTATTGAGTATTGACAATTGAGGATTGATGGTTGAGTATAGAGGATTGAGCATTGAGGATTGAGGATTGAGTATTGAAGATTGAGGATTGATGATTGAGGTTTGAGGATTGAGGATTGACGATTGAGGATTGAGGATTGAGGATTGAAGATTGAGTATTGAGGATTGAAGGTTGAGAATTGGGGATTGAGGATGGAGGATGAGGTTTGAGGATTGAGGATTGACGATTGAGGATTGAGTATTAAGGATTAAGAATTGGGGATTGAGGATCGAAGATTGAGGATTGGGGACTGAGGATTGAAGATTGAGGATTGAGGACTGAGGATTGACGATTGAAGATTGAGTATTGAGGATTGAAGATTGAGGATTGAGGATTGAGGATTGAGGATTGAGGTTGAGGGCTGAGGGTTGAGGATTGAGGTTTGAGGACTGAGGACTGGGGATAGAGGATTGAGAGTTGAGGATTGAGGATCGAGGATTGAAGATTGAGGATTGGGTATTGAGGATTGAGGGTTGAGGATTGAGGATGGAGGATTCAGTATTGAGGATTGAGGATTGAGTATTGAAGATTGAGTATTCAAGACAGAGGATTGAGGATTGAGGATTGATGATTGAGTATTGAGGATTGAAGATTGAGGATTGAGGATTGAGGATTGAGGATGGAGAATGAGGGCTGAGGGTTGAGGATTGAGGGTTGAAGATTGAGTATTGAGGATTGAAGATTGAGGATTGAGGATTGAGGATTGGGGATTGAAGATTGAAGATTGAGGATTGGGGATTGAGGATTGACGATTGAGGATTGAGTACTGGGGATTGAGAATTGAGGTTTGAGGATTGAAGGTTGAGTATTGAGGATTGAAGATTGAAGATTGAGAATTGAACATTGTGCATTGATGATTGAGGATTGAGGGTTGAGGATTGAGGACGAGGACTCACGGTTGATGATTGAGGTTTGATGATTGATGATTGAGGATTGAGGACTGAGGATTGAGGATTGAGGATTGAGCATTGAGGATTGAAGATTGAGTATTCATGACTGAGGATTGGGGATTGAGGATTGAGGATTGAGGATTGAGGGTTGATGATTGAGTATTGAGGATTGAGGATTGACGATTGAGGATTGAGGATTGAGGATTGAAGATTGAGTATTGAGGATTGAAGGTTGAGAATTGGGGATTGAGGATGGAGGATGAGGATTGAGGATGGAGGATTGAGGATTGAGGATTGAGTATTGAAGATTGAGTATTCATGACTGAGGATTGAGGATTGAGGATTGAGGATTGGGGATTGAGGATTGACGATTGAGGATTGAGTATTGAGGATTGAGGATTGATGATTGAGGACTGAAGGTTGAGTACTGAGGATTGAAGATTGAGGATTGAAGATTGAGTATTGATGATTGAGAATTGAGGGTTGGGGATTGAGGACGAGGACTAACGGTTGAGGATTGAGGTCTGAGGATTGAGGATTGAGGATTGAGGATTGAGGGTTGAGGATTGAAGATTGAGTATTGAGGATTGAAGGTTGAGGATTGAGGATTGAGGATCGAGGTTGGAGGATTGAGGGTTGAGGATTGAAGATTGAGAATTGAGGATTGAAGACTGAGGATTGGGGATTGAGGATTGAGGATTGAGGATTGAGGATTGAGGATTGAGGATTGAGGATTGAGGATTGAGGATTGAGGATTGAGGATTGAAGATTGAGTATTGAGGATTGAAGGTTGAGAATTGGGGATTGAGGATGGAGGATGAGGATTGAGGATTGAGGATTGAGGAATGAGGTTTGAGGATTGAAGGTTAAATATTGATGACTGAAGATTGAGGATTGATGGTTGAGGGTTGTGGATTCAGGACGAGGACTGACGGTTGAGGATTGAGGTCTGAGGATTGAGGTCTGAGGATTGAGGTCTGAGGATAGAGGATTGAGGATTGAGCATTGAGGATTGAAGATTGAGGACTGGGGATTGAGGATTGAAGATTGAGGATTAAGGGTTGAGGATTGGGGTTAAGGATCTAGGATTGGAGATTGATTATTGAGGATTGAAGATTGAGGATTGATGATTGAGGATTGAGAATTGAGAATTGAGAATTGAGGATGAGGACTGAGTGTTGAGGATTGAGGTTTGAGGAATGAGGATTGAGCATTGAGGATTGAGGATGGAGGATTGAGGATTGAGGGTTGAGTATTGAAGATTGAGTATTCATGACTGAGGATTGAGGATTGAGGATTGAGGATTGGGGATTGAGGATTGACGATTGAGGATTGAGTATTGAGGATTGAGTATTGAGGATTGAGGACTGAAGGTTGAGTACTGAGGACTGAAGATTGAGGATTGAAGATTGAGTATTGATGATTGAGAATTGAGGGTTGGGGATTGAGGACGAGGACCAACGGTTGAGGATTGAGGTTTGAGGATTGAGGATTGAGGATTGAGGACTGTGGATTGAGGATGGAGGATTGAGCATTGAGGATTGAAGATTAAGGACTGGGGATTGAAGATTGAGTATTGAGGATTGAAGATTGAGGATTGAGGATTGAGGATTGAGGATTGAGGACTGAAGATTGAGTACTGAGGATTGAAGATTGAGGATTGAAGATTGAGTATTGATGATTGAGGATTGAGGGTTGGGGATTGAGGACGAGGACTAACGGTTGAGGATTGAGGTTTGAGGATTCAGGATTGGGGATTGAGGACTGAGGATAGAGGATGGAGGATTGAGCATTGAGGATTGAAGATTGAGGAGTGGGGATTGAGGATTGAAGATTGAGGATTAAGGATTGAGGATTGGGGATTGAGGATCCAGGATTGGAGATTGATTACTGAGTATTGAAGATTCAGGATTGGGGATTGAGGATTGAAGATTGAGGATTGGGGATTGATGATTGAAGAATGAGGATTGAGGATTGAGGATTGAAGATTGAGGATTGAAGATTGAGTATTGAGGACTGAAGATTGGGGATTGAGGATTGAGGTATGAGGACTGAGGGCTGAGGGTTGAGGATTGAGAATTGAGGATTGAGAATTGAGGACTGAAGATTGAGGATTGGGTATTGAGGATTCAAGAATGAGGATTGAGGATTGAGGATTAAGGATTGAGGATTGAAGGTTGTGTAGTGAGGATTGAAGACTGACGATTGAGGATTGAGGATTGAGGATTGAGGATTGAGTGTTGAGGATTGAAGATTGAAGATTGAGGATTGAGGATTGAGGATTGAGGATTGAGGATTGAAGATTGAGGATTTGGGAAAGAGAATTGAAGATTCAGTATTGAGGATTGAAGATTGAGTATTGAGGATTGAGGATTGAACATTGAGGACTGAGTGTTGAGGGCTGAGTGATGAGAACTGATGTTTGTGGATAGAGATTTGAAGATTGCAAATTGAGTATTGAGTATTGGAAACTTTGAATTGAGGATATTCTATTGAGGATTGAGGATTGACAACTGATTGTTGAGGACTGATGGCTGAATATTGTGGATTCAGGATTGAGGATTCAGGATTGAGGTTTGAGGACTGAGGATTGAGGACTGAGGACTGAGGATTGAGGATTGAGGATTGAAGATTGAGGACTGGGTATTGAGGATTGACGATTGAGGATTGAGTATTGAGGATTGAGAATTGAGGATTGAGGATTGAAGATTGAGTATTGAGGATTGAAGATTGAGGACTGAAGATTGTGATTGATGATTGAGGATTGAGGTGTGAGGATTGAGGACGAGGTCTCACTGTTGAGGATTGAGGTTTGAGGATTGTGGATTGAGGATTTAGGACTGAGGATTGAGGATTGAGGATTGAGCATTGAGGATTGAAGATTGAGTA
This sequence comes from Calliopsis andreniformis, assembly GCF_051401765.1. Classification (NCBI taxonomy): domain Eukaryota; kingdom Metazoa; phylum Arthropoda; class Insecta; order Hymenoptera; family Andrenidae; genus Calliopsis; species Calliopsis andreniformis. The sequence continues at coordinate 4,608,732 of NW_027480450.1, read as the reverse complement.
TTCATGACTGAGGTTTGAGGATTGAGGATTGAGTATTGAGGATTGAGGATTGATGATTGAGTATTGAGGATTGATGATTGAGTATTGAGGATTGAGGATTGAGGATTGAGAATGGAGGATGAGGGCTGAGGGTTCAGGATTGAGGATTCAGGATTGAGGTTTGAAGATTGAGTGTTGAGGATTGAAGATTGAGGATTGGGAATTGAGGATTGAGGATTGAGGATTGAGGATTGAGGATTGAGGATTGAGGATTGAGGATTGAGGATTGAAGATTGAGTATTGAGGATTGAAGGTTGAGGATTGAGGATTGAGGATCGAGGGTGGAGGATTGAGGATTGAGGATTGAAGATTGAGTATTGAGGATTGAAGACTGAGGATTGGGGATTGAGGATTGAGGATTGAGGATTGAGGATTGAGGATTGAGGATTGAGGATTGAGGATTGAGGATTGGGGATTGAGGATCGAAGATTGAGGATTGGGGACTGAGGATTGAAGATTGAGGATTGAGGAGTGAGGATTGCCGATTGAAGATTGAGTATTGGGGATTGAAGATTGAGGATTGAGGATTGAGGATTGAGGATTGAGGTTGAGGGCTGAGGGTTGAGGATTGAGGTTTGAGGACTGAGGACTGAGGATAGAGGATGGAGGATTGAGCATTGAGGATTGAAGATTGAGGACTGGGGATTGAGGATTGAAGATTGAGGATTAAGGATTGAGGATTGGGGATTGAGGATCCAGGATTCGAGATTGATTACTGAGTATTGAAGATTCAGGATTGGGGATTGAGGATTGAAGATTGAGGATTGGGGATTGATGATTGAAGAATGAGGATTGAGGATTGAGGATTGAAGATTGAGGATTGAAGATTGAGTATTGTGGATTGAAGATTGAGGATTGAAGATTGAGTATTGATGATTGAGAATTGAGGGTTGGGGATTGAGGACGAGGACTAACGGTTGAGGATTGAGGTTTGAGGATTGAGGATTGACGATTGAGGATTGAGTATTAAGGATTAAGAATTGGGGATTGAGGATCGAAGATTGAGGATTGGGGACTGAGGATTGAAGATTGAGGATTGAGGACTGAGGATTGACGATTGAAGATTGAGTATTGAGGATTGAAGATTGAGGATTGAGGATTGAGGATTGAGGATTGAGGTTGAGGGCTGAGGGTTGAGGATTGAGGTTTGAGGACTGAGGACTGGGGATAGAGGATTGAGAATTGAGGATTGAGGATCGAGGATTGAAGATTGAGGATTGGGTATTGAGGATTGAGGGTTGAGGATTGAGGATGGAGGATTCAGTATTGAGGATTGAGGATTGAGTATTGAAGATTGAGTATTCAAGACAGAGGATTGAGGATTGAGGATAGATGATTGAGTATTGAGGATTGAAGATTGAGGATTGAGGATTGAGGATTGAGGATGGAGAATGAGGGCTGAGGGTTGAGGATTGAGGGTTGAAGATTGAGTATTGAGGATTGAAGATTGAGGATTGAGGATTGAGGATTGGGGATTGAAGATTGAAGATTGAGGATTGGGGATTGAGGATTGACGATTGAGGATTGAGTACTGGGGATTGAGAATTGAGGTTTGAGGATTGAAGGTTGAGTATTGAGGATTGAAGATTGAAGATTGAGAATTGAACATTGTGCATTGATGATTGAGGATTGAGGGTTGAGGATTGAGGACGAGGACTCACGGTTGATGATTGAGGTTTGATGATTGATGATTGAGGATTGAGGACTGAGGATTGAGGATTGAGGATTGAGCATTGAGGATTGAAGATTGAGTATTCATGACTGAGGATTGGGGATTGAGGATTGAGGATTGAGGATTGAGGGTTGATGATTGAGTATTGAGGATTGAAGATTGAGGATTGAGGATTGAGGATTGAGGATGGAGGATGAGGGCTGAGGGTTGAGGATTGAGGATTGACGATTGAGGATTGAGGTTTGAGGATTGAGGATTGAGGATTGAGGATCGAGGATGGAGGATGAGGGCTGAGGGTTGAGGACTGATGTGACGGTTGAATCCTGCGAATTCAGGATATTCTATTGAGTATTGACAATTGAGGATTGATGGTTGAGTATAGAGGATTGAGCATTGAGGATTGAGGATTGAGTATTGAAGATTGAGGATTGATGATTGAGGTTTGAGGATTGAGGATTGACGATTGAGGATTGAGGATTGAGGATTGAAGATTGAGTATTGAGGATTGAAGGTTGAGAATTGGGGATTGAGGATGGAGGATGAGGTTTGAGGATTGAGGATTGACGATTGAGGATTGAGTATTAAGGATTAAGAATTGGGGATTGAGGATCGAAGATTGAGGATTGGGGACTGAGGATTGAAGATTGAGGATTGAGGACTGAGGATTGACGATTGAAGATTGAGTATTGAGGATTGAAGATTGAGGATTGAGGATTGAGGATTGAGGATTGAGGTTGAGGGCTGAGGGTTGAGGATTGAGGTTTGAGGACTGAGGACTGGGGATAGAGGATTGAGAATTGAGGATTGAGGATCGAGGATTGAAGATTGAGGATTGGGTATTGAGGATTGAGGGTTGAGGATTGAGGATGGAGGATTCAGTATTGAGGATTGAGGATTGAGTATTGAAGATTGAGTATTCAAGACAGAGGATTGAGGATTGAGGATTGATGATTGAGTATTGAGGATTGAAGATTGAGGATTGAGGATTGAGGATTGAGGATGGAGAATGAGGGCTGAGGGTTGAGGATTGAGGGTTGAAGATTGAGTATTGAGGATTGAAGATTGAGGATTGAGGATTGAGGATTGGGGATTGAAGATTGAAGATTGAGGATTGGGGATTGAGGATTGACGATTGAGGATTGAGTACTGGGGATTGAGAATTGAGGTTTGAGGATTGAAGGTTGAGTATTGAGGATTGAAGATTGAAGATTGAGAATTGAACATTGTGCATTGATGATTGAGGATTGAGGGTTGAGGATTGAGGACGAGGACTCACGGTTGATGATTGAGGTTTGATGATTGATGATTGAGGATTGAGGACTGAGGATTGAGGATTGAGGATTGAGCATTGAGGATTGAAGATTGAGTATTCATGACTGAGGATTGGGGATTGAGGATTGAGGATTGAGGATTGAGGGTTGATGATTGAGTATTGAGGATTGAAGATTGAGGATTGAGGATTGAGGATTGAGGATGGAGGATGAGGGCTGAGGGTTGAGGATTGAGGATTGACGATTGAGGATTGAGGTTTGAGGATTGAGGATTGAGGATTGAGGATCGAGGATGGAGGATGAGGGCTGAGGGTTGAGGACTGAGGTGACGGTTGAATCCTGCGAATTCAGGATATTCTATTGAGTATTGACAATTGAGGATTGATGGTTGAGTATAGAGGATTGTGCATTGAGGATTGAGGATTGAGTATTGAAGATTGAGGATTGATGATTGAGGATTGAGGATTGAGGATTGACGATTGAGGATTGAGGATTGAGGATTGAAGATTGAGTATTGAGGATTGAAGGTTGAGAATTGGGGATTGAGGATGGAGGATGAGGATTGAGGATGGAGGATTGAGGATTGAGGATTGAGTATTGAAGATTGAGTATTCATGACTGAGGATTGAGGATTGAGGATTGAGGATTGGGGATTGAGGATTGACGATTGAGGATTGAGTATTGAGGATTGAGGATTGATGATTGAGGACTGAAGGTTGAGTACTGAGGATTGAAGATTGAGGATTGAAGATTGAGTATTGATGATTGAGAATTGAGGGTTGGGGATTGAGGACGAGGACTAACGGTTGAGGATTGAGGTCTGAGGATTGAGGATTGAGGATTGAGGATTGAGGGTTGAGGATTGAAGATTGAGTATTGAGGATTGAAGGTTGAGGATTGAGGATTGAGGATCGAGGTTGGAGGATTGAGGGTTGAGGATTGAAGATTGAGAATTGAGGATTGAAGACTGAGGATTGGGGATTGAGGATTGAGGATTGAGGATTGAGGATTGAGGATTGAGGATTGAGGATTGAGGATTGAGGATTGAGGATTGAGGATTGAAGATTGAGTATTGAGGATTGAAGGTTGAGAATTGGGGATTGAGGATGGAGGATGAGGATTGAGGATTGAGGATTGAGGAATGAGGTTTGAGGATTGAAGGTTAAATATTGATGACTGAAGATTGAGGATTGATGATTGAGGGTTGTGGATTCAGGACGAGGACTGACGGTTGAGGATTGAGGTCTGAGGATTGAGGTCTGAGGATTGAGGTCTGAGGATAGAGGATTGAGGATTGAGCATTGAGGATTGAAGATTGAGGACTGGGGATTGAGGATTGAAGATTGAGGATTAAGGGTTGAGGATTGGGGTTAAGGATCTAGGATTGGAGATTGATTATTGAGGATTGAAGATTGAGGATTGATGATTGAGGATTGAGAATTGAGAATTGAGAATTGAGGATGAGGACTGAGTGTTGAGGATTGAGGTTTGAGGAATGAGGATTGAGCATTGAGGATTGAGGATGGAGGATTGAGGATTGAGGGTTGAGTATTGAAGATTGAGTATTCATGACTGAGGATTGAGGATTGAGGATTGAGGATTGGGGATTGAGGATTGACGATTGAGGATTGAGTATTGAGGATTGAGTATTGAGGATTGAGGACTGAAGGTTGAGTACTGAGGACTGAAGATTGAGGATTGAAGATTGAGTATTGATGATTGAGAATTGAGGGTTGGGGATTGAGGACGAGGACCAACGGTTGAGGATTGAGGTTTGAGGATTGAGGATTGAGGATTGAGGACTGTGGATTGAGGATGGAGGATTGAGCATTGAGGATTGAAGATTAAGGACTGGGGATTGAAGATTGAGTATTGAGGATTGAAGATTGAGGATTGAGGATTGAGGATTGAGGATTGAGGACTGAAGATTGAGTACTGAGGATTGAAGATTGAGGATTGAAGATTGAGTATTGATGATTGAGGATTGAGGGTTGGGGATTGAGGACGAGGACTAACGGTTGAGGATTGAGGTTTGAGGATTCAGGATTGGGGATTGAGGACTGAGGATAGAGGATGGAGGATTGAGCATTGAGGATTGAAGATTGAGGAGTGGGGATTGAGGATTGAAGATTGAGGATTAAGGATTGAGGATTGGGGATTGAGGATCCAGGATTGGAGATTGATTACTGAGTATTGAAGATTCAGGATTGGGGATTGAGGATTGAAGATTGAGGATTGGGGATTGATGATTGAAGAATGAGGATTGAGGATTGAGGATTGAAGATTGAGGATTGAAGATTGAGTATTGAGGACTGAAGATTGGGGATTGAGGATTGAGGTATGAGGACTGAGGGCTGAGGGTTGAGGATTGAGAATTGAGGATTGAGAATTGAGGACTGAAGATTGAGGATTGGGTATTGAGGATTGAAGAATGAGGATTGAGGATTGAGGATTAAGGATTGAGGATTGAAGGTTGTGTAGTGAGGATTGAAGACTGACGATTGAGGATTGAGGATTGAGGATTGAGGACTGAGTGTTGAGGATTGAAGATTGAAGATTGAGGATTGAGGATTGAGGATTGAGGATTGAGGATTGAAGATTGAGGATTTGGGAAAGAGAATTGAAGATTCAGTATTGAGGATTGAAGATTGAGTATTGAGGATTGAGGATTGAACATTGAGGACTGAGTGTTGAGGGCTGAGTGATGAGAACTGATGTTTGTGGATAGAGATTTGAAGATTGCAAATTGAGTATTGAGTATTGGAAACTTTGAATTGAGGATATTCTATTGAGGATTGAGGATTGACAACTGATTGTTGAGGACTGATGGCTGAATATTGTGGATTCAGGATTGAGGATTCAGGATTGAGGTTTGAGGACTGAGGATTGAGGACTGAGGACTGAGGATTGAGGATTGAGGATTGAAGATTGAGGACTGGGTATTGAGGATTGACGATTGAGGATTGAGTATTGAGGATTGAGAATTGAGGATTGAGGATTGAAGATTGAGTATTGAGGATTGAAGATTGAGGACTGAAGATTGTGATTGATGATTGAGGATTGAGGTGTGAGGATTGAGGACGAGGTCTCACTGTTGAGGATTGAGGTTTGAGGATTGTGGATTGAGGATTTAGGACTGAGGATTGAGGATTGAGGATTGAGCATTGAGGATTGAAGATTGAGTATTCATGACTGAGGTTTGAGGATTGAGGATTGAGTATTGAGGATTGAGGATTGATGATTGAGTATTGAGGATTGATGATTGAGTATTGAGGATTGAGGATTGAGGATTGAGAATGGAGGATGAGGGCTGAGGGTTCAGGATTGAGGATTCAGGATTGAGGTTTGAAGATTGAGTGTTGAGGATTGAATATTGAGGATTGGGAATTGAGGATTGAGGATTGAGGATTGAGGATTGAGGATTGAGGATTGAGGATTGAGGATTGAGGATTGAAGATTGAGTATTGAGGATTGAAGGTTGAGGATTGAGGATTGAGGATCGAGGGTGGAGGATTGAGGATTGAGGATTGAAGATTGAGTATTGAGGATTGAAGACTGAGGATTGGGGATTGAGGATTGAGGATTGAGGATTGAGGATTGAGGATTGAGGATTGAGGATTGAGGATTGAGGATTGGGGATTGAGGATCGAAGATTGAGGATTGGGGACTGAGGATTGAAGATTGAGGATTGAGGACTGAGGATTGCCGATTGAAGATTGAGTATTGGGGATTGAAGATTGAGGATTGAGGATTGAGGATTGAGGATTGAGGTTGAGGGCTGAGGGTTGAGGATTGAGGTTTGAGGACTGAGGACTGAGGATAGAGGATGGAGGATTGAGCATTGAGGATTGAAGATTGAGGACTGGGGATTGAGGATTGAAGATTGAGGATTAAGGATTGAGGATTGGGGATTGAGGATCCAGGATTCGAGATTGATTACTGAGTATTGAAGATTCAGGATTGGGGATTGAGGATTGAAGATTGAGGATTGGGGATTGATGATTGAAGAATGAGGATTGAGGATTGAGGATTGAAGATTGAGGATTGAAGATTGAGTATTGAGGACTGAAGATTGGGGATTGAGGATTGAGGTATGAGCACTGAGGACTGAGGGTTGAGGATTGAGAATTGAGGATTGAGAATTGAGGACTGAAGATTCAGGATTGGGTATTGAGGATTGAAGAATGAGGATTGAGGATTGAGGATTAAGGATTGAGGATTGAAGATTGTGTAGTGAGGATTGAAGACTGACGATTGAGGATTGAGGATTGAGGATTGAGGATTGAGTGTTGAGGATTGAAGATTGAAGATTGAGGATTGAGGATTGAGGATTGAGGATTGAGGATTGAAGATTGAGGATTTGGGAAAGAGAATTGAAGATTCAGTATTGAGGATTGAAGATTGAGTATTGAGGATTGAGGATTGAACATTGAGGACTGAGTGTTGAGGGCTGAGTGATGAGAACTGATGTTTGTGGATAGAGATTTGAAGATTGCAAATTGAGTATTGAGTATTGGAAACTTTGAATTGAGGATATTCTATTGAGGATTGAGGATTGACAACTGATTGTTGAGGACTGATGGCTGAATATTGTGGATTCAGGATTGAGGATTCAGAATTGAGGTTTGAGGACTGGGGATTGAGGATTGATGTTTGAGTATTGAGGATGGAAGGTTGAGGATTGAGGATTGGGGATTGAGGATTGAGGATAGAAGATTGAGTATTGAGGATTGAAGATTGAGGATTGACGATTGAGGGTGGAGGATTGAGGATTGAGTATTGAGGATTGAAGATTGAGTATTGAGGATTGAAGATTGAGGATTGAGGATAGAGGATTGAAGATTGAAGATTGAGGATTGATGATTGAGGATTGAGGATTGAGGATTGAGGATTGAGGATTGAGGATTGAAGATTGAGTTTTGAGGATGGAAGATTGAGGATTGGAGACTGAGGATTGAGGATGCAGGATGAGGGCTGAAGGTTGAGGATTGAGGATTGAAGATTGAGTATTGAGGATTGAAGATTGAGGGTTGGGGATTGAGGATTGAGGATTGAGGATTAAAATTGAGTATTGAGGATTGAAGATTGAGGATTGAGGATTGAGGGTTGAGGATTGAGGATTGAGGTTTGAGGATTGAAGATTGAGTATTGAGGATTGAAGGTTGAGGATTGAGGATTGAGGATTGAAGATTGAAGATTGAGTATTGAGCATTGAAAGTTGAGGATTGAGGATTGAGGTTCGAGGATGGAGGATGAGGTCTGAGGGTTGAGGATTGAGGTTTGAGTATTGAAGCCTGCGAATTCAGGGTATTCTATTGTGTATTGAGAATTGAGGATTGATGGTTGAGTATTGAGGATTGAGAATTGAGGATTGCGGATTGAGTATTGAAGATTGAGGATTGATGATTGAGGATTGAGGGTTGAGGATTGAGAATTGAGGATTGAGGATTGAAGATTGAGTGTTGAGAATGGAAGATTGAGGATTGGGGATTGAGTATTGAGGTTTGAGTATTGAGGATTGAGGATTGAGGATTGAGGATTGAGGATTGAGTATTGAAGATTGAGTATTGAGGATTGAAGATTGAGGATTGGGGATTGAGAATCGAGGATGGAGGATGAGGGTTGAGGGTTGAGGATTGAGGTTTGAGTATTGAAGCCTGCGAATTCAGGATATTCTATTGTGTATTGATAATTGAGGATTGATGGTTGAGTATTGAGGATTGAGAATTGAGGATTGGGGATTGAGGATTGAGGATTGAGGATTGAGGATTGAGGATTGAGGAATGAGGATTGAGGATTGAAGATTGAGTATTGAGGACTGAAGATTGAGGATTGAGGATTGAGGATTGAGGATTGAGGATTGAGGATTGAAGATTGAGGATTAGGGACTGAGGATTGAATATTGAGGATTGAGGGCTGATGATTGAGGATTGAAGACCGAGTATTGAGGATTGAACGTTGAGGATTGAGGATTGAGGATTGAGGATTGAGGATGAGGGCTCAAGGTTGAGGATTGAGGTATGGGGACTGAGGACTGAGGATTGAGGATTGAGAATTGAGGATTGAGGATTGAGGATTGAGGACTGAGGATTGAGGATTGGGTATTGAGGATTGAAGAATGAGGATTGAGGATTGAGGATTGAGGATTGAGGATTGAAGATTGAGTATTGAGGACTGAAGATTGAGGATTGGGTATTGAGGATTGAAGAATGAGAATGAGGATTGAGGATTGAGGATTGATGATTGAAGATTGAGTATTGAGGATCGAAGACTGACGATTGAGGATTGAGGATTGAGGTCTGAGGATTGAGGTCTGAGGATAGAGGATTGAGGATTGAGCATTGAGGATTGAAGATTGAGGACTGGGGATTGAGGATTGAAGATTGAGGATTAAGGGTTGAGGATTGGGGTTGAGGATCTAGGATTGGAGATTGATTATTGAGGATTGAAGATTGAGGATTGATGATTGAGGATTGAGAATTGAGAATTGAGAATTGAGGATGAGGACTGAGTGTTGAGGATTGAGGTTTGAGGAATGAGGATTGAGCATTGAGGATTGAGGATGGAGGATTGAGGATTGAGGATTGAGTATTGAAGATTGAGTATTCATGACTGAGGATTGAGGATTGAGGATTGAGGATTGGGGATTGAGGATTGACGATTGAGGATTGAGTATTGAGGATTGAGGATTGAGGATTGAGGACTGAAGGTTGAGTACTGAGGACTGAAGATTGAGGATTGAAGATTGAGTATTGATGATAGAGAATTGAGGGTTGGGGATTGAGGACGAGGACCAACGGTTGAGGATTGAGGTTTGAGGATTGAGGATTGAGGATTGAGGACTGTGGATTGAGGATGGAGGATTGATCATTGAGGATTGAAGATTAAGGACTGGGGATTGAAGATTGAGTATTGAGGATTGAAGATTGAGGATTGAGGATTGAGGATTGAGGATTGAGGACTGAAGATTGAGTACTGAGGATTGAAGATTGAGGATTGAAGATTGAGGATTGAAGATTGAGTATTGAGGACTGAAGATTGGGGATTGAGGATTGAGGTATGAGGACTGAGGACTGAGGGTTGAGGATTGAGAATTGAGGATTGAGAATTGAGGACTGAAGATTGAGTATTGGGTATTGAGGATTGAAGAATGAGGATTGAGGATTGAGGATTAAGGATTGAGGATTGAAGATTGTGTAGTGAGGATTGAAGACTGACGATTGAGGATTGAGGATTGAGGATTGAGGATTGAGGATTGAGGATTGACGATTGAGGATTGAGGATTGAGGATTGAAGATCGAGTATTGAGGATTGAAGGTTGAGAATTGGGGATTGAGGATGGAGGATGAGGATTGAGGATGGAGGATTGAGGATTGAGGATTGAGTATTGAAGATTGAGTATTCATGACTGAGGATTGAGGATTGAGGATTGAGGATTTGGGTCTGAGGATTGAAGATACAGTATTGAGGATTGAAGATTGAGAGTTGAGGATTGAGGATTGAACATTGAGGACTGAGAGTTGAGGGCTGAGTGATGAGAATTGGTGTTTGTGTATAGAGATTTGAAGATTGCAGATTGAGTATTGAGTATTGAAAGCTGCGAGTTGAGGATATTCTATTGAGGATTGAGGATTGACAACTGATTGTTGAGGACTGAGGGCTGAAGATTGAAGATTCAGGATTGATGATTCAGGACTGTGGTTTGAGAACTGAGGATTGAGGATTGAGGATTGAGGATTGAGGATTGAGGATTGTGGATTGAAGATTGAGGATTGGGTATTGAGGATTGAACATTGAGGATTGAGGATTGAGGATTAAGGATTGAGGATTGGGGATTGAGGATCTAGGATTGGAGATTGATTATTGAGGATTGAAGATTGAGGATTGGTGATTGAGGATTGTGAATTGAGAATTGAGGATGAGGACTGAGGGTTGAGGATTGAGGTTTGAGGAATGAGGATTGAGGATTGAGGATTGGGGATGGAGCATTGAGGATTGAGGATTGAGTACTGAAGATTGAGTATTCATGACTGAGGATTGAGGATTGAGGATTCAGGATTGAGGATTCAGAATTGAGGTTTGAGGACTGAGGATTGAGGATTGAAGATTGAGTATTGAGGATTGAAGGTTAAGGATTGAGGATTGAGAATCGAGGATGGAGGATGAGGGCTGAGGGTTGAGGATTGAGGTTTGAGTATTGAATCCTGCGAATTCAGGATATTCTATTGAGTATTGAGAATTGAGGATTGATGGTTGAGTATTGAGGATTAAGAATTGAGGATTGAGGATTGAGTTTTGAAGATTGAGGATTGATGATCGAGGATTGAGGATTGAGGATTGAGGATTGGGGATTGAGGATTGAAGATTGAGGATTGGGGACTGAGGATTGAAGATTGAGGATTGAGGACTGAGGATTGACGATTGAAGATTGAGTATTGAGGATTGAAGATTGAGGATTGAGGATTGAGGATTGAGGATTGAGGTTGAGGGCTGAGGGTTGAGGATTGAAGTTTGAGGACTGAGGACTGTGGATAGAGGATTGAGAATTGAGGATTGAGGATCGAGGATTGAAGATTGAGGATTGGGTATTGAGGATTGAGGGTTGAGGATTGAGGATGGAGGATTCAGTATTGAGGATTGAGGATTGAGTATTGAAGATTGAGTATTCAAGACAGAGGATTGAGGATTGAGGATTGATGATTGAGTATTGAGGATTGAAGATTGAGGATTGAGGATTGAGGATTGAGGATGGAGAATGAGGGCTGAGGGTTGAGGATTGAGGGTTGAAGATTGAGTATTGAGGATTGAAGATTGAGGATTGAGGATTGAGGATTGGGGATTGAAGATTGAAGATTGAGGATTGGGGATTGAGGATTGACGATTGAGGATTGAGTACTGGGGATTGAGAATTAAGGTTTGAGGATTGAAGGTTGAGTATTGAGGATTGAAGATTGAAGATTGAGAATTGAACATTGTACATTGATGATTGAGGATTGAGGGTTGAGGATTGAGGACGAGGATTCACGGTTGATGATTGAGGTTTGATGATTGATGATTGAGGATTGAGGACTGAGGATTGAGGATTGAGGATTGAGCATTGAGGATTGAAGATTGAGTATTCATGACTGAGGATTGGGGATTGAGAATTGAGGATTGAGGATTGAGGGTTGATGATTGAGTATTGAGGATTGAAGATTGAGGATTGAGGATTGAGGATTGAGGATGGAGGATGAGGGCTGAGGGTTGAGGATTGAGGATTGACGATTGAGAATTGAGTATTAAGGATTAAGAATTGAGGATTGAGGATTGAAGATTGAGTATTGAGGATTGAAGGTTGAGGATTGAGGATTGAGGGTTGAGGATTGTGGATGAGGGCTGAGGGTTGAGGATTGAGGTTTGAGGACTGAGGACTGATGGTTGAGGATTGAGAATTGAGGATTGAGGACTGAGGTTTGAATATTGAGGATTGGGTATTGAGGATTGAAGAATGAGGGCTGAGGATTGAGGATTGAGGATTGAGTATTGAAGATTGAGTATTGAGGATTGAAGACTGACGATTGAGGATTGAGGATTGAGGATTGAGGATTGAGGATTGAGGATTGAAGATTCAGTATTGAGGATTGAAGGTTGAAGATTGAGGATTGAGGATTGAGGAATGAGGACTGAAGATTGGGGATTGGGGAACGAGTGTTGAGGGTTGAGCGATGAGAATTTATGTTTGTGGACAGAGAATCGAAGATTGCAGATTGAGTATTGAGTATTGAAAAGTGTGAATTGAGGATATTCTATTGAGGACTGAGGATTGACAACTGACTATTGAGGACTCAGGGCTGAAGATTGAGGATTCAGGATTGAGGATTCAGGATTGAGGTTTGAGGACTGAGGATTGAGGACTGAGGACTGAGGATTGAGGATTGAGGATTGAGGATGGAGGATGAGGGCTGAGGGTTCAGGATTGAGGATTCAGGATTGAGGTTTGAAGATTGAGTGTTGAGGATTGAAGATTGAGGATTGGGAATTGAGGACTGAGGATTGAGGATTGAGGATTGAGGATTGAAGATTGAGTATTGAGGATTGAAGGTTGAGGATTGAGGATTGAGGATCGAGGGTGGAGGATTGAGGATTGAGGATTGAAGATTGAGTATTGAGGATTGAAGACTGAGGATTGGGGATTGAGGATTGAGGATTGAGGATTGAGGATTGAGGATTGAGGATTGAGGATTGAGGATTGAAGATTGAGTATTGAGGATTGAAGATTAAGGATTGAGGATTGAGTATCGAGGATGGAGGATGAGGGCTGAGGGTTGAGGATTGAGGTTTGAGTATTGAATCCTGCGAATTCAGGATATTCTATTGAGTATTGAGAATTGAGGATTGATGGTTGAGTATTGAGGATTAAGAATTGAGGATTGAGGATTGAGTTTTGAAGATTGAGGATTGATGATCGAGGATTGAGGATTGAGGATTGAGGATTGGGGATTGAGGATCGAAGATTGAGGATTGGTGACTGAGGATTGAAGATTGAGGATTGAGGACTGAGGATTGACCATTGAAGATTGAGTATTGAGGATTGAAGATTGAGGATTGAGGATTGAGGATTGAGGATTGAGGTTGAGGGCTGAGGGTTGAGGATTGAGGTTTGAGGACTGAGGACTGGGGATAGAGGATTGAGAATTGAGGATTGAGGATCGAGGATTGAAGATTGGGGATTGGGTATTGAGGATTGAGGGTTGAGGATTGAGGATGGAGGATTCAGTATTGAGGATTGAGGATTGAGTATTGAAGATTGAGTATTCAAGACAGAGGGTTGAGGATTGAGGATTGATGATTGAGTATTGAGGATTGAAGATTGAGGATTGAGGATTGAGGATTGAGGATGGAGAATGAGGGCTGAGGGTTGAGGAATGAGGGTTGAAGATTGAGTATTGAGGATTGAAGATTGAGGATTGAGGATTGAGGATTGGGGATTGAAGATTGAAGATTGAGGATTGGGGATTGAGGATTGACGATTGAGGATTGAGTACTGGGGATTGAGAATTGAGGTTTGAGGATTGAAGGTTGAGTATTGAGGATTGAAGATTGAAGATTGAGAATTGAACATTGTGCATTGATGATTGAGGATTGAGGGTTGAGGATTGAGGACGAGGACTCACGGTTGATGATTGAGGTTTGATGATTGATGATTGAGGATTGAGGAATGAGGATTGAGGATTGAGGATTGAGCATTGAGGATTGAAGATTGAGTATTCATGACTGTGGATTGGGGATTGAGGATTGAGGATTGAGGATTGAGGATCGAGGATGGAGGATGAGGGCTGAGGGTTGAGGACTGAGGTGACGGTTGAATCCTGCGAATTCAGGATATTCTATTGTGTATTGAGAATTGAGGATTGATGGTTGAGTATTGAGGATTGAGAATTGAGGATTGCGGATTGAGTATTGAAGATTGAGGATTGATGATTGAGGATTGAGGGTTGAGGATTGAGAATTGAGGATTGAGGATTGAAGATTGAGTGTTGAGAATGGAAGATTGAGGATTGGGGATTGAGTATTGAGGTTTGAGTATTGAGGATTGAGGATTGAGGATTGAGGATTGAGGATTGAGTATTGAAGATTGAGTATTGAGGATTGAAGATTGAGGATTGGGGATTGAGAATCGAGGATGGAGGATGAGGGTTGAGGGTTGAGGATTGAGGTTTGAGTATTGAAGCCTGCGAATTCAGGATATTCTATTGTGTATTGATAATTGAGGATTGATTGTTGAGTATTGAGGATTGAGAATTGAGGATTGGGGATTGAGGATTGAGGATTGAGGATTGAGGATTGAGGATTGAGGAATGAGGATTGAGGATTGAAGATTGAGTATTGAGGACTGAAGATTGAGGATTGAGGATTGAGGATTGAGGATTGAGGATTGAGGATTGAAGATTGAGGATTAGGGACTGAGGATTGAATATTGAGGATTGAGGGCTGATGATTGAGGATTGAAGACCGAGTATTGAGGATTGAACGTTGAGGATTGAGGATTGAGGATTGAGGATTGAGGATGAGGGCTCAAGGTTGAGGATTGAGGTGTGGGGACTGAGGACTGAGGATTGAGGATTGAGAATTGAGGATTGAGGATTGAGGATTGAGGACTGAGGATTGAGGATTGGGTATTGAGGATTGAAGAATGAGGATTGAGGATTGAGGATTGAGGATTGAGGATTGAAGATTGAGTATTGAGGACTGAAGATTGAGGATTGGGTTAGAGGATTGAAGAATGAGAATGAGGATTGAGGATTGAGGATTGATGATTGAAGATTGAGTATTGAGGATCGAAGACTGACGATTGAGGATTGAGGATTGAGGTCTGAGGATTGAGGTCTGAGGATAGAGGATTGAGGATTGAGCATTGAGGATTGAAGATTGAGGACTGGGGATTGAGGATTGAAGATTGAGGATTAAGGGTTGAGGATTGGGGTTGAGGATCTAGGATTGGAGATTGATTATTGAGGATTGAAGATTGAGGATTGATGATTGAGGATTGAGAATTGAGAATTGAGAATTGAGGATGAGGACTGAGTGTTGAGGATTGAGGTTTGAGGAATGAGGATTGAGCATTGAGGATTGAGGATGGAGGATTGAGGATTGAGGATTGAGTATTGAAGATTGAGTATTCATGACTGAGGATTGAGGATTGAGGATGGAGGATTGGGGATTGAGGATTGACGATTGAGGATTGAGTATTGAGGATTGAGGATTGAGGATTGAGGACTGAAGGTTGAGTACTGAGGACTGAAGATTGAGGATTGAAGATTGAGTATTGATGATAGAGAATTGAGGGTTGGGGATTGAGGACGAGGACCAACGGTTGAGGATTGAGGTTTGAGGATTGAGGATTGAGGATTGAGGACTGTGGATTGAGGATGGAGGATTGAGCATTGAGGATTGAAGATTAAGGACTGGGGATTGAAGATTGAGTATTGAGGATTGAAGATTGAGGATTGAGGATTGAGGATTGAGGATTGAGGACTGAAGATTGAGTACTGAGGATTGAAGATTGAGGATTGAAGATTGAGGATTGAAGATTGAGTATTGAGGACTGAAGATTGGGGATTGAGGATTGAGGTATGAGGACTGAGGACTGAGGGTTGAGGATTGAGAATTGAGGATTGAGAATTGAGGACTGAAGATTGAGTATTGGGTATTGAGGATTGAAGAATGAGGATTGAGGATTGAGGATTAAGGATTGAGGATTGAAGATTGTGTAGTGAGGATTGAAGACTGACGATTGAGGATTGAGGATTGAGGATTGAGGATTGAGGATTGAGGATTGACGATTGAGGATTGAGGATTGAGGATTGAAGATCGAGTATTGAGGATTGAAGGTTGAGAATTGGGGATTGAGGATGGAGGATGAGGATTGAGGATGGAGGATTGAGGATTGAGGATTGAGTATTGAAGATTGAGTATTCATGACTGAGGATTGAGGATTGAGGATTGAGGATTTGGGTCTGAGGATTGAAGATACAGTATTGAGGATTGAAGATTGAGAGTTGAGGATTGAGGATTGAACATTGAGGACTGAGAGTTGAGGGCTGAGTGATGAGAATTGGTGTTTGTGTATAGAGATTTGAAGATTGCAGATTGAGTATTGAGTATTGAAAGCTGCGAGTTGAGGATATTCTATTGAGGATTGAGGATTGACAACTGATTGTTGAGGACTGAGGGCTGAAGATTGAAGATTCAGGATTGATGATTCAGGACTGTGGTTTGAGAACTGAGGATTGAGGATTGAGGATTGAGGATTGAGGATTGAGGATTGTGGATTGAAGATTGAGGATTGGGTATTGAGGATTGAACATTGAGGATTGAGGATTGAGGATTAAGGATTGAGGATTGGGGATTGAGGATCTAGGATTGGAGATTGATTATTGAGGATTGAAGATTGAGGATTGGTGATTGAGGATTGTGAATTGAGAATTGAGGATGAGGACTGAGGGTTGAGGATTGAGGTTTGAGGAATGAGGATTGAGGATTGAGGATTGGGGATGGAGCATTGAGGATTGAGGATTGAGTACTGAAGATTGAGTATTCATGACTGAGGATTGAGGATTGAGGATTCAGGATTGAGGATTCAGAATTGAGGTTTGAGGACTGAGGATTGAGGATTGAAGATTGAGTATTGAGGATTGAAGGTTAAGGATTGAGGATTGAGAATCGAGGATGGAGGATGAGGGCTGAGGGTTGAGGATTGAGGTTTGAGTATTGAATCCTGCGAATTCAGGATATTCTATTGAGTATTGAGAATTGAGGATTGATGGTTGAGTATTGAGGATTAAGAATTGAGGATTGAGGATTGAGTTTTGAAGATTGAGGATTGATGATCGAGGATTGAGGATTGAGGATTGAGGATTGGGGATTGAGGATTGAAGATTGAGGATTGGGGACTGAGGATTGAAGATTGAGGATTGAGGACTGAGGATTGACGATTGAAGATTGAGTATTGAGGATTGAAGATTGAGGATTGAGGATTGAGGATTGAGGATTGAGGTTGAGGGCTGATGGTTGAGGATTGAGAATTGAGGATTGAGGACTGAGGTTTGAATATTGAGGATTGGGTATTGAGGATTGAAGAATGAGGGCTGAGGATTGAGGATTGAGGATTGAGTATTGAAGATTGAGTATTGAGGATTGAAGACTGACGATTGAGGATTGAGGATTGAGGATTGAGGATTGAGGATTGAGGATTGAAGATTCAGTATTGTGGATTGAAGGTTGAAGATTGAGGATTGAGGATTGAGGAATGAGGACTGAAGATTGGGGATTGGGGAACGAGTGTTGAGGGTTGAGTGATGAGAATTTATGTTTGTGGACAGAGAATCGAAGATTGCAGATTGAGTATTGAGTATTGAAAAGTGTGAATTGAGGATATTCTATTGAGGACTGAGGATTGACAACTGACTATTGAGGACTCAGGGCTGAAGATTGAGGATTCAGGATTGAGGATTCAGGATTGAGGTTTGAGGACTGAGGATTGAGGACTGAGGACTGAGGATTGAGGATTGAGGATTGAGGATGGAGGATGAGGGCTGAGGGTTCAGGATTGAGGATTCAGGATTGAGGTTTGAAGATTGAGTGTTGAGGATTGAAGATTGAGGATTGGGAATTGAGGATTGAGGATTGAGGATTGAGGATTGAGGATTGAAGATTGAGTATTGAGGATTGAAGGTTGAGGATTGAGGATTGAGGATCGAGGGTGGAGGATTGAGGATTGAGGATTGAAGATTGAGTATTGAGGATTGAAGACTGAGGATTGGGGATTGAGGATTGAGGATTGAGGATTGAGGATTGAGGATTGAGGATTGAGGATTGAGGATTGAAGATTGAGTATTGAGGATTGAAGATTAAGGATTGAGGATTGAGTATCGAGGATGGAGGATGAGGGCTGAGGGTTGAGGATTGAGGTTTGAGTATTGAATCCTGCGAATTCAGGATATTCTATTGAGTATTGAGAATTGAGGATTGATGGTTGAGTATTGAGGATTAAGAATTGAGGATTGAGGATTGAGTTTTGAAGATTGAGGATTGATGATCGAGGATTGAGGATTGAGGATTGAGGATTGGGGATTGAGGATCGAAGATTGAGGATTGGTGACTGAGGATTGAAGATTGAGGATTGAGGACTGAGGATTGACCATTGAAGATTGAGTATTGAGGATTGAAGATTGAGGATTGGGGATTGAGGATTGAGGATTGAGGTTGAGGGCTGAGGGTTGAGGATTGAGGTTTGAGGACTGAGGACTGGGGATAGAGGATTGAGAATTGAGGATTGAGGATCGAGGATTGAAGATTGGGGATTGGGTATTGAGGATTGAGGGTTGAGGATTGAGGATGGAGGATTCAGTATTGAGGATTGAGGATTGAGTATTGAAGATTGAGTATTCAAGACAGAGGGTTGAGGATTGAGGATTGATGATTGAGTATTGAGGATTGAAGATTGAGGATTGAGGATTGAGGATTGAGGATGGAGAATGAGGGCTGAGGGTTGAGGAATGAGGGTTGAAGATTGAGTATTGAGGATTGAAGATTGAGGATTGAGGATTGAGGATTGGGGATTGAAGATTGAAGATTGAGGATTGGGGATTGAGGATTGACGATTGAGGATTGAGTACTGGGGATTGAGAATTGAGGTTTGAGGATTGAAGGTTGAGTATTGAGGATTGAAGATTGAAGATTGAGAATTGAACATTGTGCATTGATGATTGAGGATTGAGGGTTGAGGATTGAGGACGAGGACTCACGGTTGATGATTGAGGTTTGATGATTGATGATTGAGGATTGAGGACTGAGGATTGAGGATTGAGGATTGAGCATTGAGGATTGAAGATTGAGTATTCATGACTGTGGATTGGGGATTGAGGATTGAGGATTGAGGATTGAGGATCGAGGATGGAGGATGAGGGCTGAGGGTTGAGGACTGAGGTGACGGTTGAATCCTGCGAATTCAGGATATTCTATTGAGTATTGACAATTGAGGATTGATGGTTGAGTATAGAGGATTGAGGATTGAGGATTGAGGATTGAGTATTGAAGACTGAGGATTGATGATTGAGGATTGAGGATTGAGGATTGACGATTGAGGATTGAGGATTGAGGATTGAAGATTGAGTATTGAGGATTGAAGGTTGAGAATTGGGGATTGAGGATGGAGGATGAGGATTGAGGATGGAGGTTTGTGGATTGAGGATTGAGTATTGAAGATTGAGTATTCATGACTGAGGATTGAGGATTGAGGATTGAGGATTGGGGATTGAGGATTGACGATTGAGGATTGAGTATTGAGGATTGAGGATTGAGGATTGAGGACTGAAGGTTGAGTACTGAGGATTGAAGATTGAGGATTGAAGATTGAGTATTGATGATTGAGAATTGAGGGTTGGGGATTGAGGACGAGGACTAACGGTTGAGGATTGAGGTTTGAGGATTGAGGATTGAGGATTGAGGATTGAGGATTGAGGATTGAAGATTGAGTATTGAGGATTGAAGGTTGAGGATTGAGGATTGAGGATCGAGGTTGGAGGATTGAGGATTGAGGATTGAAGATTGAGTATTGAGGATTGAAGACTGAGGATTGGGGATTGAGGATTGAGGATTGAGGATTGAGGATTGAGGATTGAGGATTGAGGATTGAGGATTGAGGATTGAGGACTGAGGATTGAAGATTGAGTATTGAGGATTGAATGTTGAGAATTGGGGATTGAGGATGGAGGATGAGGATTGAGGATTGAGGATTGAGGAATGAGGTTTGAGGATTGAAGGTTAAATATTGATGACTGAAGATTGAGGATTGATGATTGAGGGTTGTGGATTCAGGACGAGGACTGACGGTCGAGGATTGAGGTCTGAGGATTGAGGTCTGAGGATTGAGGTCTGAGGATAGAGGATTGAGGATTGAGCATTGAGGATTGAAGATTGAGGACTGGGGATTCAGGATTGAAGATTGAGGATTAAGGGTTGAGGATTGGGGTTGAGGATCTAGGATTGGAGATTGATTATTGAGGATTGAAGATTGAGGATTGATGATGAGGATTGAGAATTGAGAATTGAGAATTGAGGATGAGGACTGAGTGTTGAGGATTGAGGTTTGAGGAATGAGGATTGAGCATTGAGGATTGAGGATGGAGGATTGAGGATTGAGGATTGAGTATTGAAGATTGAGTATTCATGACTGAGGATTGAGGATTGAGGATTGAGGATTGGGGATTGAGGATTGACGATTGAGGATTGAGTATTGAGGATTGAGGATTGAGGATTGAGGACTGAAGGTTGAGTACTGAGGATTGAAGATTGAGGATTGAAGATTGAGTATTGATGATTGAGAATTGAGGGTTGGGGATTGAGGACGAGGACTAACGGTTGAGGATTGAGGTTTGAGGATTGAGGATTGAGGATTAAGGATTGAGGATTGAGGATTGAAGATTGAGTATTGAGGATTGAAGGTTGAGGATTGAGGATTGAGGATCGAGGTTGGAGGATTGAGGATTGAGGATTGAAGATTGAGTATTGAGGATTGAAGACTGAGGATTGGGGATTGAGGATTGAGGATTGAGGATTGAGGATTGAGGATTGAGGATTGAGGATTGAGGATTGAGGATTGAGGACTGAGGATTGAAGATTGAGTATTGAGGATTGAATGTTGAGAATTGGGGATTGAGGATGGAGGATGAGGATTGAGGATTGAGGATTGAGGAATGAGGTTTGAGGATTGAAGGTTAAATATTGATGACTGAAGATTGAGGATTGATGATTGAGGGTTGTGGATTCAGGACGAGGACTGACGGTCGAGGATTGAGGTCTGAGGATTGAGGTCTGAGGATTGAGGTCTGAGGATAGAGGATTGAGGATTGAGCATTGAGGATTGAAGATTGAGGACTGGGGATTCAGGATTGAAGATTGAGGATTAAGGGTTGAGGATTGGGGTTGAGGATCTAGGATTGGAGATTGATTATTGAGGATTGAAGATTGAGGATTGATGATGAGGATTGAGAATTGAGAATTGAGAATTGAGGATGAGGACTGAGTGTTGAGGATTGAGGTTTGAGGAATGAGGATTGAGCATTGAGGATTGAGGATGGAGGATTGAGGATTGAGGATTGAGTATTGAAGATTGAGTATTCATGACTGAGGATTGAGGATTGAGGATTGAGGATTCGGGATTGAGGATTGACGATTGAGGATTGAGTATTGAGGATTGAGGATTGAGGATTGAGGACTGAAGGTTGAGAACTGAGGACTGAAGATTGAGGATTGAAGATTGAGTATTGATGATTGAGAATTGAGGGTTGGGGATTGAAGATTGAGTATTGAGGATTGAAGGTTGAGGATTGAGGATTGAGGGTTGAGGATTGTGGATGAGGGCTGAGGGTTGAGGATTGAGGTTTGAGGACTGAGGACTGATGGTTGAGGATTGAGAATTGAGGATTGAGGACTGAGGTTTGAAGATTGAGGATTGGGTATTGAGGATTGAAGAATGAGGGCTGAGGATTGAGGATTGAGGATTGAGTATTGAAGATTGAGTATTGAGGATTGAAGACTGACGATTGAGGATTGAGGATTGAGGATTGAGGATTGAGGATTGAGGGTTGAAGATTCAGTATTGAGGATTGAAGGTTGAAGATTGAGGATTGAGGATTGAGGATTGAGGACTGAAGATTGGGGATTGGGGAACGAGTGTTGAGGGTTGAGTGATGAGAATTTATGTTTGTGGATAGAGAATCGAAGATTGCAGATTGAGTATTGAGTATCGAAAAGTGTGAATTGAGGATATTCTATTGAGGACTGAGGATTGACATCTGACTATTGAGGACTCAGGGCTGAAGATTGAGGATTCAGGATTGAGGATTCAGGATTGAGGTTTGAGGACTGAGGATTGAGGACTGAGGACTGAGGATTGAGGATTGAGGATTGAAGATTGAGGACTGGGTATTGAGGATTGACGATTGAGGATTGAGTATTGAGGATTGAGAATTGAGGATTGAGGATTGAAGATTGAGGATTGAGGATTGAGGATTGAAGATTGAGTATTGAGGATTGAAGGTTGAGAATTGGGGATTGAGGATGGAGGATGAGGATTGAGGATTGAGGATTGAGGATTGAGGATTGAAGATTGAGTATTGAGGATTGAAGGTTGAGAATTGGGGATTGAGGATGGAGGATGAGGATTGAGGATTGAGGATTGAGGAATGAGGTTTGAGGATTGAAGGTTAAATATTGATGACTGAAGATTGAGGATTGATGATTGAGGGTTGTGGATTCAGGACGAGGACTGACGGTCGAGGATTGAGGTCTGAGGATTGAGGTCTGAGGATTGAGGTCTGAGGATAGAGGATTGAGGATTGAGCATTGAGGATTGAAGATTGAGGACTGGGGATTGAGGATTGAAGATTGAGGATTAAGGGTTGAGGATTGGGGTTGAGGATCTAGGATTGGAGATTGATTATTGAGGATTGAAGATTGAGGATTGATGATGAGGATTGAGAATTGAGAATTGAGAATTGAGGATGAGGACTGAGTGTTGAGGATTGAGGTTTGAGGAATGAGGATTGAGCATTGAGGATTGAGGATGGAGGATTGAGGATTGAGGATTGAGTATTGAAGATTGAGTATTCATGACTGAGGATTGAGGATTGAGGATTGAGGATTCGGGATTGAGGATTGACGATTGAGGATTGAGGATTGAGGATTGATGATTGAGTATTGAGGATTGAAGATTGAGGATTGAGGATTGAGGATTGAGGATGGAGAATGAGGGCTGAGGGTTGAGGATTGAGGGTTGAAGATTGAGTATTGTAGGATGGGAACACTGACGCGAGTGCGAGTGTGTGTGTGTGTTTGAGTGTGTGTGTGTGCGGTAGAGTAAAGGATACCAAGATTAGGCGAGAATATTCGAGAACATTCGATCGGCGTAAAACAAAAGACCGCACCCGCGACGAGCGGAGTCAGAGCGACGCGGGTCAACAAACTAGTACAAAAAACGATACGATCACGACGACAACAGGGTTACGAAACGTCTAAACGAAACGTCTATTAATTGTACTTTTATGTCGCATACTTGTCTTAATAAATAGATATTAACAATTCTATTCCTACAATTGGGGGCTCAGCCGGGATAAAAACAAGTAGCGAGTTCGCGACGGGAAGTTACAATTAGGAAAAGTGATTTGTGCAACGAGTCAAACTACCCACGATTTGAACGATTTGAAACGCAATGGAGGACGTGAACTGGCAAAACCTCACCACCGCACGCTTGAAAGAGATGCTGAGGGAGCGATCTCTCTCAACCAGTGGAACGAAGAACGAGCTGGTCGCAAGGTTACTTGAGCACGGCGGCGAGATGGACGGTATTTTCGATGGAGCTGGTGGAGGTGACAAAGAAACAGGGCCGACACTCCGCGACTCAGCCCAAGCTCCGGAGTTGGAGCTATTGAGGCTGCGACTCAAACTTGTGGAGAAAGAAAAGGAGATGGCCATCCGGGAAGCAGAGCTGGCCAAACGCGAGCTGGAACTTTTGCGACTGGCACCAGCTAGTGACGAACTGCGGTCAACGAGAACGGAGGTTGCAGCCGCGACGTCCGAACCGAGGCTGCGACTCAAACTTGTGGAGAAAGAAAAGGAGATGGCCATCCGGGAAGCAGAGCTGGCCAAACGCGAGCTGGAACTTTTGCGACTGGCACCAGCTAGTGACGAACTGCGGTCAACGAGAACGGAGGTTGCAGCCGCGACGTCCGAACCCCTCCGCATGAGCATCACGGCCATTGCGGAGCTCCTGAGTTACTTCGATGGTTCGGAGGGCACGTTCGAGACGTGGACGAGGCAGTTCCGACACCTAAGCAACGTTTACGGTTTGCGAGACGACGCGTGTCGCATTCTCATCGTGTCCAAGCTGCGAGGGAAGGCCCTGGATTGGTTCCATTCTCGACCGGAGTACACGGTAATGGCGATCGAGACCTTTCTGGAACATATGAGTTCCATGTTTCACCAACGACCCAACCGGCTATTGGCGAGGCGACGATTCGAGGAGAGGACGTGGCAGCGGGGAGAAACCTTCGCCGATTACCTCCACCAAAAGGTGATCCTGGCGAACCGCATCCCCATAGACGGAGAGGAACTCATCGACTGCATCGTCGATGGGATACCCGACCCTGTCCTTCAGGACCAGGCGCGCCTCCAAAGGTTCCGGACGAACGCCGATCTGCTGGAAGCGTTCGGCAAGATTTCGCTCAGGCAGAAGACAGCCAGCGCAACGCCCAAGGGAGGGGACCCGATGTCGAGGACCAAGGGCGATGGGCCAGCGAGCCCAGCGACGGCAACGAGAAGATGCTCCAACTGCGGCGACCGAGGACATCCAACGTCGAAATGTCCCACACAGAACAGAGGTCGTAAGTGCTTTCAGTGTAACGATTATGGTCACATTTCACGCGATTGCCCGACGAAAAAACAGGCCCCGAAAAACGTCCTCGCTGTCGCGGAATCGGCGGAAACGAAATTCCGAAAAGATGTTAGTGTAAACGGGTGCGCTGCGGTGGCCGTCCTTGACACAGGTAGCGATGTCTCTCTAATTCGGAAAAGCGCATACTTCGACGTCGGGGCACCGCCGCTGACAAACGAAATAATACATCTCCGGGGAATTGGCTCGCAAGAGTATCGGACTCTCGGGAAGTTTGACGCGGAGATCATGATCGACGACGAGATACGCGAAGCTACATTGCACGTTGTAGAAAACACGGTCCTGAATCATGGAGTGTTGCTCGGCTATGATTTCATAAATGCCGCGGAGTGGACGGTAAGAGACGGCACGATGACATTGGCGAAACGGCCGAATACGCAGACTATCGTGCCCGAAGTTTTATACGTTGGCCACGAACAGGAACGCGACGCGATCGACCTATCTCACGTGAAAGACGCGAAATTACGAAAAGAGATCGAGACGGTCGTTCGCGAGTACAAGCCTGACAAAAGCCGCGACGTCGGGGTAACAATGAAAATTATTGTCAAGGACGACGAGCCGGTGTATCAGCGACCGAGGAGACTATCTCCCTCCGAGAGAGAGACGGTTAATCGGCAAATAAACGAGTGGATATGCGACGGCATAGTACAACCCTCTCTTTCGGAGTATGCAAGCCCAGTGGTTCTTGTTAAAAAGAAGGACGGTACTCCTCGCTTGTGCGTCGATTTCCGACAACTGAATGCTAAAATCGTTCGCGACCGATACCCCCTTCCACTGATCGAGGATCAATTAGATTTTTTACGGGACGCAACCATTTACAGCACGTTAGACTTGCGGAACGCGTTCTTTCACGTCACAGTCGAACCAGAAAGCCGAAAATATACGTCCTTCGTAGTACCCGACGGGCAATACGAATTTCTAAAAGTACCATTCGGCTTATGTAACTCGCCTGCTGTTTTTCAAAGGTTCGTGAACGTTGCGTTTAAAGACCTCATTGCGGAGAGGGTCGTCTTAACGTACATCGACGATTTGGTAGTACCCGCGACAGATTACGAAACCGCCAAGCAACGATTGATAAGCGTCCTTAAACGAGCGTCAGAATGCGGTCTAATAATAAACTGGTCCAAATGCGAACTTTTGAAGACGCGGGTGGAGTACCTCGGACATGTAGTGGAAGGAGGCACGGTGCGCCCTTCGGAAAACAAAGCGAAGGCGGTAGCCCGTTTCCCCGCACCGACGACGATTAAACAATTGCAGAGCTTTCTTGGGCTAGCCGGATACTTCCGGAAATTCATTCCGGAATATTCTACATTGGCGCGTCCACTAACACGACTATTAAAAGCCGATGTGCCCTTCCGGTTCGGGTCGGAAGAGCAGAACGCATTTCAGTCGCTCAAGGAAGCTCTACTCAAGAAACCAGTTCTGCGAATTTACTGGCCCGAGCGGGAAACAGAGCTACACACGGACGCGTCTATACACGGCTACGGGGCAATATTACTACAGCGTGATAGCGAGGACGGTGCGTTTCACCCCGTGTATTACGCGAGCGGGATGACAACAGCAGCGGAACAACGATATCCGAGCTACGAGCTAGAGGTGATGGCAATCGTAAGGGCATTAAAGAAATTCAGGGTTTATTTGCTCGGCATTCCATTCAAAATAGTGACAGATTGTCGGGCATTCGCGTTGACCATGCGGAAAAAAGACCTCTGTGTTCGGGTGGCACGCTGGGCGTTACTGCTCGAGGAATTCGAATACTCGATCGAGCACCGACCCGGAACCGCGATGAAACACGTTGACGCGCTTAGTCGTAATCCCACGTTGGACTGTCTCGCGGTAGAGAGCGAAGATAGCGCGGCGCGAATCCGTAAGGCCCAGGAACGCGACGACGACCTACAGAAAATAATACAGGGCGTTAACAAACGAGGAATCGACGGCTACGTGACGAAACGAGGGCTTCTCTTACGCGAAGTAGACGGCGAGTTGCGCATCGTGGTACCTAAGGGAATGCAAACGCAGGTCACTCGCAGGGCACACGAGAACGGACATTTTTCGATCGCGAAGACGGAGGCACTACTACGACGCGACTATTGGTTCCCCACCATGCGGTCAAAGATCGAAAAAATTGTGAATAACTGCGTGGATTGCATCCTTGCGGAGCGTAAGAAGGGACGACAGGAAGGGTTGTTGCACGCGATCGAAAAGGGAGACCGACCGCTCGAAACGTATCACGTTGACCATCTCGGCCCCCTTCCCTCCACCAAGAAACAGTATGCGCATATCTTCGTCGTGGTAGATGCGTTCACGAAATTTGTGTGGCTGTACGCCACAAAGACGACGAATTCCATGGAGGTTATGGACCGATTACGAAAACAGGCGACGGTTTTTGGAAATCCGCGGCGGATAATTTCCGACCGGGGAACGGCATTCACTTCACAGGTCTTCAAGGACTACTGCCGTGACCAAGGGATCGAACACGTCCTTATCGTTACGGGCGTACCGCGAGGAAATGGGCAGGTGGAACGAGTAAATCGGACGTTGATACCGCTCCTGACGAAAGCGTCCGCCCCGCACCCCGCAGAATGGTATAAGCACCTTCCAACGGTGCAGCAGTTCTTGAACAGCACCACCCACCGGAGTACGGGAGTATCCCCTTTCTCCCTGCTCTTTGGGACGCGAATGCATTTGAAGAATGATCCGCAGGTAAAAGAGCTCATCGAGGATGAGCTAACGAACTTGTTTCAGGCCGACCGCGATGAAATACGCCAGCAGGCGAAAGAGAGACTGCAACGTATCCAGCAGGAAAATCGCAAGCAGTACGATAAGCGACGGAAAAGAGCCAGAGTCTACCAGGAAGGCGACCTGGTGGCGATCCAGCGGACGCAGTCCGCTCCTGGGCTGAAGCTGGCCGGGAAGTTCCTGGGTCCGTATGAGATCACGCGGGCACTGCGAAATGACCGCTACCTGGTGGCTAAGGTCGGCGAACATGAGGGACCACGGTCAACGTCAACGTCCGCGGACCATCTGAAACCGTGGATCGAGGACAGTGACGATAGCGGGGGAGGAGACGAAGACAATGAAATTGAAGACGGCATCTGAGGCCATATGCCTCTTCAGGACGGCCGAGTGTAGGATGGGAACACTGACGCGAGTGCGAGTGTGTGTGTGTGTTTGAGTGTGTGTGTGTGCGGTAGAGTAAAGGATACCAAGATTAGGCGACAATATTCGAGAACATTCGATCGGCGTAAAACAAAAGACCGCACCCGCGACGAGCGGAGTCAGAGCGACGCGGGTCAACAAACTAGTACAAAAAACGATACGATCACGACGACAACAGGGTTACGAAACGTCTAAACGAAACGTCTATTAATTGTACTTTTATGTCGCATACTTGTCTTAATAAATAGATATTAACAATTCTATTCCTACAGTATTGAGGATTGAAGATTGAGGATTGAGGATTGAGGATTGGGGATCGAAGATTGAAGATTGAGGATTGGGGATTGAGGATTGACGATTGAGGATTGAGTACTGGGGATTGAGAATTGAGGTTTGAGGATTGAAGGTTGAGTATTGAGGATTGAAGATTGAAGATTGAGAATTGAACATTGTGCATTGATGATTGAGGATTGAGGGTTGAGGATTGAGGACGAGGATTCACGGTTGATGATTGGGGTTTGATGATTGATGATTGAGGATTGAGGACTGAGGATTGAGGATTGAGGATTGAGCATTGAGGATTGAAGATTGAGTATTCATGACTGAGGATTGGGGATTGAGGATTGAGGATTGAGGATTGAGGGTTGATGATTGAGTATTGAGGATTGAAGATTGAGGATTGAGGATTGAGGATTGAGGATGGAGGATGAGGGCTGAGGGTTGAGGATTGAGGATTGACGATTGAGGATTGAGTATTAAGGATTAAGAATTGAGGATTGAGGATTGAAGATTGAGTATTGAGGATTGAAGGTTGAGGATTGAGGATTGAGGGTTGAGGATTGTGGATGAGGGCTGAGGGTTGAGGATTGAGGTTTGAGGACTGAGGACTGATGGTTGAGGATTGAGAATTGAGGATTGATGACTGAGGTTTGAAGATTGAGGATTGGGTATTGAGGATTGAAGAATGAGGGCTGAGGATTGAGGATTGAGGATTGAGTATTGAAGATTGACTATTGAGGATTGAAGACTGACGATTGAGGATTGAGGATTGAGGATTGAGGATGGAGGATGAGGGCTGAGGGTTGAGGATTGAGGATTGACGATTGAGGATTGAGTATTAAGGATTAAGAATTGAGGATTGAGGATTGAAGATTGGGTATTGAGGATTGAAGGTTGAGGATTGAGGATTGAGGGTTGAGGATTGTGGATGAGGGCTGAGGGTTGAGGATTGAGGTTTGAGGACTGAGGACTGATGGTTGAGGATTGAGAATTGAGGATTGAGGACTGAGGTTTGAAGATTGAGGATTGGGTATTGAGGATTGAAGAATGAGGGCTGAGGATTGAGGATTGAGGATTGAGTATTGAAGATTGAGTATTGAGGATTGAAGACTGACGATTGAGGATTGAGGATTGAGGATTGAGGATTGAGGATTGAGGATTGAGGATTGAAGATTCAGTATTGAGGATTGAAGGTTGAAGATTGAGGATTGAGGATTGAGGATTGAGGATTGAGGACTGAAGATTGGGGATTGGGGAACGAGTGTTGAGGGTTGAGTGATGAGAATTTATGTTTGTGGATAGAGAATCGAAGATTGCAGATTGAGTATTGAGTATTGAAAAGTGTGAACTGAGGATATTCTATTGAGGACTGAGGATTGACAACTGACTATTGAGGACTCAGGGCTGAAGATTGAGGATTCAGGATTGAGGATTCAGGATTGAGGTTTGAGGACTGAGGATTGAGGACTGAGGACTGAGGATTGAGGATTGAGGATTGAAGATTGAGGACTGGGTATTGAGGATTGACGATTGAGGATTGAGTATTGAGGATTGAGAATTGAGGATTGAGGATTGAAGATTGAGTATTGAGGATTGAAGATTGAGGACTGAGGATTGAAGATTGAGGATTGAGGACTGAGGATTGACGATTGAAGATTGAGTATTGAGGATTGAAGATTGAGGATTGAGGATTGAGGATTGAGGATTGAGGTTGAGGGCTGAGGGTTGAGGATTGAGGTTTGAGGACTGAGGACTGGGGATAGAGGATTGAGAATTGAGGATTGAGGATCGAGGATTGAAGATTGAGGATTGGGTATTGAGGATTGAGGGTTGAGGATTGAGGATGGAGGATTCAGTATTGAGGATTGAGGATTGAGTATTGAAGATTGAGTATTCAAGACAGAGGATTGAGGATTGAGGATTGATGATTGAGTATTGAGGATTGAAGATTGAGGATTGAGGATTGAGGATTGAGGATGGAGAATGAGGGCTGAGGGTTGAGGATTGAGGGTTGAAGGTTGAGTATTGAGGATTGAAGATTGAGGATTGAGGATTGAGGATTGGGGATTGAAGATTGAAGATTGAGGATTGGGGATTGAGGATTGACGATTGAGGATTGAGGATTGACGATTGAGGATTGAGGATTGAGGATTGAAGATTGAGTATTGAGGATTGAAGGTTGAGAATTGGGGATTGAGGATGGAGGATGAGGATTGAGGATGGAGGATTGTGGATTGAGGATTGAGTATTGAGGATTGAGGATTGAGGATTGAGGACTGAAGGTTGAGTACTGAGGACTGAAGATTGAGGATTGAAGATTGAGTATTGATGATTGAGAATTGAGGGTTGGGGATTGAGGACGAGGACCAACGGTTGAGGATTGAGGTTTGAGGATTGAGGATTGAGGATTGAGGACTGTGGATTGAGGATGGAGGATTGAGCATTGAGGATTGAAGATTAAGGACTGGGGATTGAAGATTGAGGATTGGGGATTGAGGATTGACGATTGAGGATTGAGTATTGAGGATTGAGGATTGAGGATTGAGGACTGAAGGTTGAGTACTGAGGACTGAAGATTGAGGATTGAAGATTGAGTATTGATGATCGAGGATTGAGGGTTGGGGATTGAGGACGAGGACTAACGGTTGAGGATTGAAGATTGAGGATTAAGGATTGAGGATTGGGGATTGAGGATCCAGGATTGGAGATTGATTACTGAGTATTGAAGATTCAGGATTGGGGATTGAGGATTGAAGATTGAGGATTGGGGATTGATGATTGAAGAATGAGGATTGAGGATTGAGGATTGAAGATTGAGGATTGAAGATTGAGTATTGAGGACTGAAGACTGGGGATTGAGGATTGAGGTATGAGGACTGAGGACTGAGGGTTGAGGATTGAGAATTGAGGATTGAGAATTGAGGACTGAAGATTGAGGATTGGGTATTGAGGATTGAAGAATGAGGATTGAGGATTGAGGATTAAGGATTGAGGATTGAAGATTGTGTAGTGAGGATTGAAGACTGACGATTGAGGATTGAGGATTGAGGATTGAGGATTGAGGATTGAGGATTGAAGATTGAGTGTTGAGGATTGAAGATTGAAGATTGAGGATTGAGGATTGAGGATTGAGGATTGAGGATTGATGATTGAGGATTTGGGAAAGAGAATTGAAGATACAGTATTGAGGATTGAAGATTGAGTATTGAGGATTGAGGATTGAACATTGAGGACTGAGTGTTGGGGGCTGAGTGATGAGAACTGATGTTTGTGGATAGAGATTTGAAGATTGCAAATTGAGTATTGAGTATTGGAAACTTTGAATTGAGGATATTCTATTGAGGATTGAGGATTGACAACTGATTGTTGAGGACTGATGGCTGAATATTGTGGATTCAGGATTGAGGATTCAGAATTGAGGTTTGAGGACTGGGGATTGAGGATTGATGATTGAGTATTGAGGATGGAAGGTTGAGGATTGAGGATTGGGGATTGAGGATTGAGGAAAGAAGATTGAGTATTGAGGATTGAAGATTGAGGATTGACGATTGAGGGTGGAGGATTGAGGATTGAGTATTGAGGATTGAAGATTGAGTATTGAGGATTGAAGATTGAGGATTGAGGATTGAGGATTGAAGATTGAAGATTGAGGATTGATGATTGAGGATTGAGGATTGAGGATTGAGGATTGAGGATTGAGGATTGAAGATTGAGTTTTGAGGATGGAAGATTGAGGATTGGGGACTGAGGATTGAGGATGCAGGATGAGGGCTGAAGGTTGAGGATTGAGGATTGAAGATTGAGTATTGAGGATTGAAGATTGAGGGTTGGGGATTGAGGATTGAGGATTGAGGATTAAAATTGAGTATTGAGGATTGAAGATTGAGGATTGAGGATTGAGGGTTGAGGATTGAGGATTGAGGATTGAGGATTGAAGATTGAGTATTGAGGATTGAAGGTTGATGGTTGAGTATTGAGGATTGAGAATTGAGGATTGCGGATTGAGTATTGAAGATTGAGGATTGATGATTGAGGATTGAGGGTTGAGGATTGAGAATTGAGGATTGAGGATTGAATATTGAGTGTTGAGAATGGAAGATTGAGGATTGGGGATTGAGGATTGAGGTTTGAGTATTGAGGATTGAGGATTGAGGATTGAGGATTGAGGATTGAGGATTGAAGATTGAGTATTGAGGATTTAAGATTGAAGATTGACGATTGAGGATTGAGGATTGAGGATTGAGGATTGAAGATTGAAAATTTGGGAATGAGAATTGAAGATTCAGTATTGAGGATTGAAGATTGAGAATTGAGGATTGAGGATTGAACATTGAGGACTGAGTGTTGAGGGCTGAGTGATGAGAATTGATGTTTGTGGATAGAGATTTGAAGATTGCAAATTGAGTATTGAGTATTGGAAACTGTGAACTGAGGATATTCTATTGAGGATTGAGGATTAGCAACTGATTGTTGAGGACTGATGGCTGAATATTGTGGATTCAGGATTGAGGATTCAGAATTGAGGTTTGAGGACTGAGGATTGAGGATTGATGATTGAGTATTGAGGATTGAAGATTGAGGATTGAGGATTGGGGATTTAGGATTGAGGATTGAAGGTTGAGTATTGAGGATTGAAGATTGAGGATTGACGATTGAGGGTGGAGGATTGAGGACTGAGTATTGAGTATTGAAGATTGAGTATTGAGGATTGAAGATTGAGGATTGAGGATTGAGGATTGAAGATTGAAGGTTGAGGATTGAGTATTGGGGTTCGAGGATGGAGGATGAGGGCTGAGGGTTGAGGATTGAGGTTTGAGTATTGAAGCCTGCGAATTCAGGATATTCTATTTTGTATTGAGAATTGAGGATTGATGGTTGAGTATTGAGGATTGAGAATTGAGGATTGGGGATTGAGGATTGAGGATTGAGGATTGAGGATTGAGGATTGAGGAATGAGGATTGAGGATTGAAGATTGAGTATTGAGGACTGAAGATTGAGGATTGAGGATTGAGGATTGAGGATTGAGGATTGAGGATTGAAGATTGAGGATTAGGGACTGAGGATTGAATATTGAGGATTGAGGGCTGATGATTGAGGATTGAAGATCGAGTATTGAGGATTGAACGTTGAGGATTGAGGATTGAGGATTGAGGATTGAGGATGAGGGCTCAAGGTTGAGGATTGAGGTATGGGGACTGAGGACTGAGGATTGAGGATTGAGAATTGAGGATTGAGGATTGAGGATTGAGGACTGAGGATTGAGGATTGGGTATTGAGGATTGAAGAATGAGGATTGAGGATTGAGGATTGAGGATTGAGGATTGAAGATTGAGTATTGAGGACTGAAGATTGAGGATTGGGTTTTGAGGATTGAAGAATGAGGATTGAGGATTGAGGATTGGGGATTGAGGATTGAAGATTGAGTAATGAGGATTGAAGACTGACGATTGAGGATTGAGGATTGAGGATTGAGTATTGAGGATTGAGGATTGAAGATTGAGTATTGAGGACTGAAGGTTGAAGATTGAGGATTGAGGATTGAGGATTGGGGGTTGAGGATTGAAGATTGACGATTTGGGAATGAGGATTGAAGGTTCAGTATTGAGGATTGAAGATTGAGAATTGAGGATTGAGGATTCAACATTGAGGACTGAGTGTTGAGGTCTGAGTGATGAGAATTGATGTTTGTGGATAGAGATTTGAAGATTGCAAATTGAGTATTGAGTATTGGAAACTGTGAATTGAGGATATTCTATTGAAGATTGAGGATTGACAACTGATTGTTGAGGACTGAGGGCTGAATATTGAGGATTCAGGATTGAGGATTCAGAATTGAGGTTTGAGGACTGAGGATTGAGGATTGATGATTGAGTATTGAGGATT
Source organism: Calliopsis andreniformis (assembly GCF_051401765.1). Taxonomy (NCBI): domain Eukaryota; kingdom Metazoa; phylum Arthropoda; class Insecta; order Hymenoptera; family Andrenidae; genus Calliopsis; species Calliopsis andreniformis. The sequence continues at coordinate 4,574,437 of NW_027480450.1, read as the reverse complement.
GAAGATTAAGGATTGAGGATTGGGGATTGAGGATTGAGGATAGAAGATTGAGTTTTGAGGATTGATGATTGAGGATTGAGGATTGAGGGTGGAGGATTGAGGATTGAGGATTGAAGATTGAAGATTGAGTATTGAGGGTTGAAGATTGAGGATTGAGGATTGAAGATTGAAGATTGAAGATTGGGATTGAGGATTGAGGATTGAGGATTGAGGATTGAGGATTGAGGATTGAGGATTGAAGATTGAGTTTTGAGGATGGAAGATTGAGGATTGGGGATTGGGGATTGAGGATGGAGGATGATGGCTGAAGGTTGAGGATTGAGGATTGAAGATTGAGTATTGAGGATTGAAGGTTGAGGGTTGAGGATTGAGGATTGAGGATTGAGGATTGAAGATTGAGTATTGAGGATTGAAGGTTGAGTATTGAGTATTCAGGGTTGAGGATTGAGGATTGAGGATTGAGGATTGAAGATTGAGTATTTAGGACTGAAGATTGAGGATTGAGGCTGGAGGATTGAAGATTGAAGATTGAGTAATGAGAATTGATGATTGAGGATTGAGGATTGAGGATTGAGGATTGAGGTTTGAGGATTGAAGATTGAGTGTTGAGGATGGAAGATTGAGGATTGGGGATTGAAGATTGAGGATTGAGGGTTGAGGACTGAGGATTGATGATTGAGGATTGAGGATTGAGGATTGAAGATTGAGTATTGAGGATTGAAGATTGAGGATTGAGGATTGAGGATCGAGGATGGAGGATGAGGGCTGAGGGTTGAGGATTGAGGTTTGAGTATTGAATCCTACGAATTCAGGATATTCTGTTGAGTATTGAGAATTGAGGGTTGATTGTTGAGTATTGAGGATTGAGGATTGAAGATTGAGTATTGAGGATTGAAGACTCAGGATTGGGGATTGAGGATTGAGGATTGAGTATTGAGGATTGAGGATTGAGGATTGAGGATTGAGGATGGAGGATTGAAGATTGAGTATTGAGTATTGAAGATTGAGGATTGAGGATTGGGGGTCGAGAATGGAGGATGAGGGCTGAGGGTTGAGGATTGAGGTTTGAGTATTGAATCCTGTGAATTCAGGATATTCTATTGAGTATTGAGAATTGAGGATTGATGGTTGAGTATTGAGGATTGAGAATTGAGGATTGAGGATTGAGTATTGATGATTGAGGATTGATGATTGAGGATTGAGGATTGAGGATTGAGGATTGAGGATTGAGGATTGAAGATTGAGTATTGAAGATTGAAGACTGAAAATTGGGGATTGAGGGTTGAGGATTGAGGATTGAGGATTGAAGATCGAGGATTTGGGACTGAGGATTGAAGATTCATTATTGAGGATTGAAGATTGAGAGTTGAGGATTGAGGATTGAACATTGAGGACTGAGTGTTGAGGGCTGAGTGATGAGAATTGATGTTTGTGGATAGAGATTTGAAGATTGCAGATTGAGTATTGAGCATTGAAATCTGTGAATTGAGGATATTCTATTGAGGATTGAGGATTGACAACTGATTGTTGTGGACTGAGGGCTGAAGGTTGAGGATTCAGGATTGAGGATTCAGAACTGAGGTTTCAGGACTGTGGATAGAGGATTGAAGATTGAGTATTTAGGACTGAAGATTGAGGATTGAGGCTGGAGGATTGAAGATTGAAGATTGAGTAATGAGAATTGATGATTGAGGATTGAGGATTGAGGATTGAGGATTGAGGTTTGAGGATTGAAGATTGAGTGTTGAGGATGGAAGATTGAGGATTGGGGATTGAAGATTGAGGATTGAGGGTTGAGGACTGAGGATTGATGATTGAGGATTGAGGATTGAGGATTGAAGATTGAGTATTGAGGATTGAAGATTGAGGATTGAGGATTGAGGATCGAGGATGCAGGATGAGGGCTGAGGGTTGAGGATTGAGGTTTGAGTATTGAATCCTACGAATTCAGGATATTCTGTTGAGTATTGAGAATTGAGGGTTGATGGTTGAGTATTGAGGATTGAGGATTGAAGATTGAGTATTGAGGATTGAAGACTCAGGATTGGGGATTGAGGATTGAGGATTGAGTATTGAGGATTGAGGATTGAGGATTGAGGATTGAGGATGGAGGATTGAAGATTGAGTATTGAGTATTGAAGATTGAGGATTGAGGATTGGGGGTCGAGAATGGAGGATGAGGGCTGAGGGTTGAGGATTGAGGTTTGAGTATTGAATCCTGTGAATTCAGGATATTCTATTGAGTATTGAGAATTGAGGATTGATGGTTGAGTATTGAGGATTGAGAATTGAGGATTGAGGATTGAGTATTGATGATTGAGGATTGATGATTGAGGATTGAGGATTGAGGATTGAGGATTGAGGATTGAGGATTGAAGATTGAGTATTGAAGATTGAAGACTGAAAATTGGGGATTGAGGATTGAGGATTGAGGATTGAGGATTGAAGATCGAGGATTTGGGACTGAGGATTGAAGATTCATTATTGAGGATTGAAGATTGAGAGTTGAGGATTGAGGATTGAACATTGAGGACTGAGTGTTGAGGGCTGAGTGATGAGAATTGATGTTTGTGGATAGAGATTTGAAGATTGCAGATTGAGTATTGAGCATTGAAATCTGTGAATTGAGGATATTCTATTGAGGATTGAGGATTGACAACTGATTGTTGTGGACTGAGGGCTGAAGGTTGAGGATTCAGGATTGAGGATTCAGAACTGAGGTTTCAGGACTGTGGATAGAGGATTGAAGATTGAGTATTGAGGATTGAAGATTGAGGATTGAGGATTGAGGATTGAGGATTGAGGATTGAGGATTGAGGATTGAGGATTGAGAATTGAGGATTGAGTGTTGAGGATTGAAGATTGAGTATTGAGGATTGAAGATTGAGGATTGAGCGTTGAGGAATGAGGATTGAGGGTTGAGGATCGAAGATTGAGGATTGGGGACTGTGGATTGAAGATTGAGGATTGAGGACTGAGGATTGAGGGTTGAGGATTGTGAATTGAGGATTGAGGATTGAGGATTGAAGATTGAGGATTGGGTATTGAGGATTGAAGAATGAGGATTGAGGATAGAGGATTGAAGATTGAGGATTGAGGTTTGAGGGCTGAGGACTGAAGGTTGAGGGTTGAGTGATGAGCAGTGAAGTTTGTGGATAGAGATTTGAAGATTGCAGATTGAGTATTGAGTATTGAAGACTGTGAATTGGGGATATTCTATTGAGGACTGAGGATTGACAACTGATTGTTGAGGACTGAGGGCTGAATATTGAGGATTCAGGATTGAGGATTCAGAATTGAGGTTTGAGGACTGAGGATTGAGGATTGATGATTGAGTATTGAGGATTGAAGATTAAGGATTGAGGATTGGGGATTGAGGATTGAGGATAGAAGATTGAGTTTTGAGGATTGATGATTGAGGATTGAGGATTGAGGGTGGAGGATTGAGGATTGAGGATTGAAGATTGAAGATTGAGTATTGAGGGTTGAAGATTGAGGATTGAGGATTGAAGATTGAAGATTGAAGATTGGGATTGAGGATTGAGGATTGAGGATTGAGGATTGAGGATTGAGGATTGAGGATTGAAGATTGAGTTTTGAGGATGGAAGATTGAGGATTGGGGATTGGGGATTGAGGATGGAGGATGATGGCTGAAGGTTGAGGATTGAGGATTGAAGATTGAGTATTGAGGATTGAAGGTTGAGGGTTGAGGATTGAGGATTGAGGATTGAGGATTGAAGATTGAGTATTGAGGATTGAAGATTGAGTATTGAGTATTCAGGGTTGAGGATTGAGGATTGAGGATTGAGGATTGAAGATTGAGTATTTAGGACTGAAGATTGAGGATTGAGGCTGGAGGATTGAAGATTGAAGATTGAGTAATGAGAATTGATGATTGAGGATTGAGGATTGAGGATTGAGGATTGAGGTTTGAGGATTGAAGATTGAGTGTTGAGGATGGAAGATTGAGGATTGGGGATTGAAGATTGAGGATTGAGGGTTGAGGACTGAGGATTGATGATTGAGGATTGAGGATTGAGGATTGAAGATTGAGTATTGAGGATTGAAGATTGAGGATTGAGGATTGAGGATCGAGGATGGAGGATGAGGGCTGAGGGTTGAGGATTGAGGTTTGAGTATTGAATCCTACGAATTCAGGATATTCTGTTGAGTATTGAGAATTGAGGGTTGATGGTTGAGTATTGAGGATTGAGGATTGAAGATTGAGTATTGAGGATTGAAGACTCAGGATTGGGGATTGAGGATTGAGGATTGAGTATTGAGGATTGAGGATTGAGGATTGAGGATTGAGGATGGAGGATTGAAGATTGAGTATTGAGTATTGAAGATTGAGGATTGAGGATTGGGGGTCGAGAATGGAGGATGAGGGCTGAGGGTTGAGGATTGAGGTTTGAGTATTGAATCCTGTGAATTCAGGATATTCTATTGAGTATTGAGAATTGAGGATTGATGGTTGAGTATTGAGGATTGAGAATTGAGGATTGAGGATTGAGTATTGATGATTGAGGATTGATGATTGAGGATTGAGGATTGAGGATTGAGGATTGAGGATTGAGGATTGAAGATTGAGTATTGAAGATTGAAGACTGAAAATTGGGGATTGAGGATTGAGGATTGAGGATTGAGGATTGAAGATCGAGGATTTGGGACTGAGGATTGAAGATTCATTATTGAGGATTGAAGATTGAGAGTTGAGGATTGAGGATTGAACATTGAGGACTGAGTGTTGAGGGCTGAGTGATGAGAATTGATGTTTGTGGATAGAGATTTGAAGATTGCAGATTGAGTATTGAGCATTGAAATCTGTGAATTGAGGATATTCTATTGAGGATTGAGGATTGACAACTGATTGTTGTGGACTGAGGGCTGAAGGTTGAGGATTCAGGATTGAGGATTCAGAACTGAGGTTTCAGGACTGTGGATAGAGGATTGAAGATTGAGTATTTAGGACTGAAGATTGAGGATTGAGGCTGGAGGATTGAAGATTGAAGATTGAGTAATGAGAATTGATGATTGAGGATTGAGGATTGAGGATTGAGGATTGAGGTTTGAGGATTGAAGATTGAGTGTTGAGGATGGAAGATTGAGGATTGGGGATTGAAGATTGAGGATTGAGGGTTGAGGACTGAGGATTGATGATTGAGGATTGAGGATTGAGGATTGAAGATTGAGTATTGAGGATTGAAGATTGAGGATTGAGGATTGAGGATCGAGGATGGAGGATGAGGGCTGAGGGTTGAGGATTGAGGTTTGAGTATTGAATCCTACGAATTCAGGATATTCTGTTGAGTATTGAGAATTGAGGGTTGATGGTTGAGTATTGAGGATTGAGGATTGAAGATTGAGTATTGAGGATTGAAGACTCAGGATTGGGGATTGAGGATTGAGGATTGAGTATTGAGGATTGAGGATTGAGGATTGAGGATTGAGGATGGAGGATTGAAGATTGAGTATTGAGTATTGAAGATTGAGGATTGAGGATTGGGGGTCGAGAATGGAGGATGAGGGCTGAGGGTTGAGGATTGAGGTTTGAGTATTGAATCCTGTGAATTCAGGATATTCTATTGAGTATTGAGAATTGAGGATTGATGGTTGAGTATTGAGGATTGAGAATTGAGGATTGAGGATTGAGTATTGATGATTGAGGATTGATGATTGAGGATTGAGGATTGAGGATTGAGGATTGAGGATTGAGGATTGAAGATTGAGTATTGAAGATTGAAGACTGAAAATTGGGGATTGAGGATTGAGGATTGAGGATTGAGGATTGAAGATCGAGGATTTGGGACTGAGGATTGAAGATTCATTATTGAGGATTGAAGATTGAGAGTTGAGGATTGAGGATTGAACATTGAGGACTGAGTGTTGAGGGCTGAGTGATGAGAATTGATGTTTGTGGATAGAGATTTGAAGATTGCAGATTGAGTATTGAGCATTGAAATCTGTGAATTGAGGATATTCTATTGAGGATTGAGGATTGACAACTGATTGTTGTGGACTGAGGGCTGAAGGTTGAGGATTCAGGATTGAGGATTCAGAACTGAGGTTTCAGGACTGTGGATAGAGGATTGAAGATTGAGTATTGAGGATTGAAGATTGAGGATTGAGGATTGAGGATTGAGGATTGAGGATTGAGGATTGAGGATTGAGGATTGAGAATTGAGGATTGAGTGTTGAGGATTGAAGATTGAGTATTGAGGATTGAAGATTGAGGATTGAGCGTTGAGGAATGAGGATTGAGGGTTGAGGATCGAAGATTGAGGATTGGGGACTGTGGATTGAAGATTGAGGATTGAGGACTGAGGATTGAGGGTTGAGGATTGTGAATTGAGGATTGAGGATTGAGGATTGAAGATTGAGGATTGGGTATTGAGGATTGAAGAATGAGGATTGAGGATAGAGGATTGAAGATTGAGGATTGAGGTTTGAGGGCTGAGGACTGAAGGTTGAGGGTTGAGTGATGAGCAGTGAAGTTTGTGGATAGAGATTTGAAGATTGCAGATTGAGTATTGAGTATTGAAGACTGTGAATTGGGGATATTCTATTGAGGACTGAGGATTGACAACTGATTATCGGGGACTCAGGGCTGAAGATTGAGGATTCAGGATTCAGGATTCTGAATTGAGGTTTGGGGACTGAGGATTGAGGATAGTAGATTGATTATTGAGGATTGAAGATTGAGGATTGAGGATTGAGGGTTGAGGATTGAGTATGAGGGTTGAGTGTTGAGGATTGAGGTTTGAGGACTGAGGACTGAGGGTTGAGGATTGAGAATTGAGGATTGAGGATTGAGGATTGAAGATTGAGGGTTGGGTATTGAGGATTGAAGAATGAGGATTGAGGATTGAGGATTGAGGGTTGAGAATTGAGGATTGAGGGTTGAGGATCGAAGATTGAGGATTGGGGACTGTGCATTGAGGATTGTGGATCGAGTACTGAGGATTGAGGATTGAGGATTGAAAATTGAGTATTGAGGATGAAATATTGAGGATTGGGGATGGAGGATTGAGGATTGAGGATTGAGGATTGAGGATTGAGGATTGAGGATTGAGGATTGTGGATTGAAGATTGAGTATTGAGGATTGAGGATTGAGGATTGAGGATTGAAGATTGAGTATTGAGGATTGAAGATTGAGGATTGGGGAATGAGGATTGTCGATTGAGGATTGAGGATTGAAGATTGAGTGTTTGGGACTGAGGATTGAAGATTCAGTATTGAGGATTGAAGATTCAGAATTGAGAATTGAGGACTGAACATCGAGGACCGAGTGTTGAGGGCTGAGTGATGAGAATTGATGTTTGTGTATAGTGATTTGCAGATTGCAGATTGTGTATTGAGTATTGAAAACTGCGAATTGAGGATATTCTATTGAGGATTGAGGATTGACAACTGATTGTTGAGGACTGAGGGCTGAAGATTGAGGATTCAGGATTGAGGATTCAGGATTGTGGTTTGAGAACTGAGGATTGGGGATTGAGGATTGAGGATTGAGGATTGAGGATTGAAGATTGAGGATTGGGTATTGAGGATTGAACATTGAGGATTGAGGATTGAGGATTGAGGAATGAGGTTTGAGGATTGAAGGTTAAATATTGATGAATGAAGATTGAGGATTGATGATAAGGGGTTGTGGATTCAGGACGAGGACTGACGGTTGAGGATTGAGGTCTGAGGATTGAGGTCTGAGGATTGAGGTCTGAGGATAGGGGATTGAGGATTGAGCATTGAGGATTGAAGATTGAGGACTGGGGATTGAGGATTGAAGATTGAGGATTAAGCATTGAGGATTGGGGATTGAGGATCTAGGATTGGAGATTGATTATTGAGGATTGAAGATTGAGGATTGATGATTGAGGATTGAGAATTGAGAATTAAGGATGAGGACTGAGGGTTGAGGATTGAGGTTTGAGGAATGAGGATTGAGGATTGAGGATTGAAGATTGAGTATTGAGGACTGAAGATTGAGGATTGAGGATTGAGGTATGAGGACTGAGGACTGAGGGTTGAGGATTGAGAATTGAGGATTGAGGATTGAGGATTGTGGATTGAGGATTGAAGATTGAGTATTGAGGACTGGAGATTGAGGATTGGGTATTGAGGATTGAAGAATGAGGATTGACGATTGAGGATTAAGGATTGAGGTTTGAGGATATAGGATTGAGGATTGAGGATTGAAGATTTAGGATTTGGGAATGAGAATTGAAGATTCAGTATTGAGGATTGAAGATTGAGAATTGAGTGTTGATGATTGAACATTGAGGACTGAGTGTTGAGTGCTGAGTGATGAGAATTGATGTTTGTGGATAGAGATTTGAAGATTGCAAATTGAGTATTGAGTATTGGAAACTGTGAATTGAGGATATTGTATTGAGGATTGAGGATTGACAACTGATTGTTGAGGACTGATGGCTGAATATTGTGGATTCAGGATTGAGGATACAGAATTGAGGTTTGAGGACTGAGGATTGAGGATTGATGATTGAGTATTGAGGATTGAAGATTGAGGATTGAGGATTGGGGATTGAGTATTGAGGATTGAAGATTGAGGATAGGGGCTTGAGGACTGACGAATGAGAATTGAGGATTGAGGATTGAGAATTGAGGATTGAGGATTGAAGGTTGAGTATTGAGGATTGAAGTTTGAGGATTGAGGATTGAGGATCGAAGACTGAGGACTGAGCGTTGAGGGTTGATTGATGAGAATTGATGTTTGTGGATTGAGATTTGAGGATTGCAGATTGGGGATTGAGTATTGAAAACTGTGAATTGAGGATATTCTATTGAGGATTGTGGATTGAGGATTGAAAATTGATTGTTCAGGTCTGAGGGCTGAAGACTGAGGATTCAGGATTGAGGTTCCTGTTTGAGGTTTGAGGACTGAGGATTGAGGGTTGAGGATTGAGGATTGAGGATTGACGGTTGAGTATTAAGGTTTGAGGATGGAAGATCGAAGAGAGAGGACTGAGTGTTGACGATTGAGTGTTGAGAATTGATATTAGAGGATTGAGATTTGATTATTGAATATTGGGGATTGAGTATTGAACAATGAGAATTCAGGATATTCTGCTGAGTATAGAGAATTGAGGATTAATGGTTGAGTATTGAGGATTGATGGTTGAGGGTTGTGTGTTGAATATTGAGGATTGAGGATTGAGGATTGAGGATTGAAGATTGAGTATTGATGATTGAGTATTGAGGGTTGAGGATTGAGGACGAGGACTGACGGTTGAGGATTGAGGTTTGTGGATTGAGGATTGAGGATTGAGGACTGAGGTTTGAGGATTTTGGATTGAGCATTGAGGATTGAAGATTGAGGACTGGGGATTGAGGGTTGAAGATTGAGGATTGAGGATTGAGGATTGATGATTGAGTATTGAGGATTGAAGATTGGGAATTGAGGATTGAGGATTGAGGATGGAGGATGAGGGCTGAGGGTTGAGGTTTGAGGATTGAAGGTTGAGTATTGAGGATTGAATGTTGAGGATTGAGGATTGAGGATTGAGGATTGAGGATTGAAGTTTGAGGATTGGGGATTGAGGATTGACGATTGAGGATTGAGTATTGAGGATTGAGGATTGAGGATTGAGGTCTGAAGATTGAGTGCTGAGGATTGAAGATTGAGGATTGAAGATTGAGTATTGATGATAGAGGATTGAGTGTTGGGGATTGAGGACGAGGTCTATCGGTTGAGGATTGATGCTTGAGGATTGACGATTGAGGATTGAGGACTGAGGGTCGAGGATTGAGGATTGAGCATTGAGGATTGAAGATTGAGGATTGAGGATAGAGGATTGAGAATTGAGAATTGAGTATTGAGGATGAGGACTGAGTGTTGAGGATTGAGTGATGAGAACTGATGTTTGTTGATAGAGATTTGAAGTTTGCAGATTGAGTATTGAGCATTGAAAACTGTTAGTTGAGGATATTCTATTGAGGATTGAGGATTGACAACTGATTGTTGAGGACAGAGGGCTGAAGATTGAGGATTCAGGATTGAGGATTCAGGATTGAGGTTTGAGGACTGAGGATTGAGGATTGGGTATTGTGGATTGAGGATTGAGGATTGAGGATTGAGGATTGAGGATCGAGGATTGAGGATTGAGGATTGAGGATTGAAGGTTGAGTATTGAGGATTGAAGGTTGAGGATTGAGGATTGAGGATCGAGGATTGAGTATTGAGGATTGAAGGTTGAGTATTGAGGATTGAAGATTGAGGATTGAGGATCGAGGATTGAAGATTGAGGATTAAGGATTGAGGATTGGGGATTGAGGATCTAGGATTGGAGGTTGATTATTGAGGATTGAAGATTGAGGATTGAGGATTGAGGATTGAGGATTGAGAATTGAGGACTGAGGACTGAGTGTTGAGGATTGAGAATAGAGGATTGAGGATTGAGGATTGAAGATTGAGGATTGGGTATTGAGGATTGAAGAATGAGGATTGAGGATTTAGGATTGAGGGTTGAGGATTGAGGATTGAAGATTGAGTATTGAGGATTGAAGACTGACGATTGAGGATTGAGGATTGAGGATTGAGGATTGAGGATTGAGGATGGAGGATTGAAGATTGAGTATTGAGGATTGGAGGTTGAGGATTGAGGAATGAGGATCGAGGATGGAGGATTGACGATTGAGGATTGAAGATTGAGTATTGAGGATTGAATATTGAGGATTGGGGATTGAGGATTGAGGATTGACGATTGAGGATTGAGGATTGAGGATTGAGGATTGAGGATTGAAGATTGAGTATTGAAGATTGAAGGTTGAGGATTGAGGATTGAGTATCGAGGACGGAGGATGAGGGCTGAGGGTTGAGGATTGAGGTTTGTGTGTTGAATCCTGCGAATTCAGGATAGTCTATTGAGTATTGAGAATTGAGGATTAATGGTTGAGTATTGAGGATTGAGAATTGAGGATTGAGGATTGGGTATTGAAGATTGAGGATTGATGGTTGAGTATTGAGGATTGAGGATTGAGGATTGAGGATTGACGATTGAGTATTGAGTATTGAAGATTGAGGATTGAGGATTGAGGATTGAACATTGAGGACTGAGTGTTGAGGGCTGAGTGATGAAAATTGATGTTTGTGGATAGAGATTTCAAGATTGCAGATTGAGTATTGAGCATTGAAAACTGTGAATTGAGGATATTCTATTGAGGATTGAGGATTGACAACTGATTGTTGTGGACTGAGGGCTGAAGGTTGAGGATTCAGGATTGAGGATTCAGAACTGAGGTTTGAGGACTGAGGATAGAGGATTGAAGATTGAGTATTGAGGATTGGAGATTGAGGATTGAGGGTTGAGGAATGAGGATTGAGGATTGAGGATCGAAGATTGAGGATTGGGGACTGTGGATTGAAGATTGAATATTGAGGATTGAAGATTGAGGACTGAGGATTGAGGATTGAGGATTGAGGATTGAGGACCGAATATTGAGGATTGGGGACTGAGGATTGAAGATTGAGTATTGAGGATTGAGGATTGAGGATTGAGGATTGAAGATTGAGGATTGGGGACTGAGTGTTGAGGGTTGAGTGATGAGCATTGATGTTTGTGGATAGAGATTTGAAGATTGCAGATTGAGTATTGAGTATTGAAAACTGTGAATTGAGGATATTCTATTGAGGACTGAGGATTGACAACTGATTGTCGAGGACTCAGGGCTGAAGATTGAGGATTCAGGACAGAGGATTCAGTATTGAGGTTTGAGGACTGAGGATTGAGGATTGAGGATTGAGGATCGAGGATTGAGCATCGAAGATTGACGATTGGGTATTGAGGATTGAACATTCAGGATTGAGGGTTGAGGATTGAGGAGTGAGGATTGCGGATTGAAGATTGAATATTGATGACTGAAGATTGAGGATTGATGATTGAGGGTTGTGGATTGAGGACGAGGACTGACGGTGGAGGATTGAGGTTTGAGGATTGAGGATTGAGGATTGAGGACTGAGGATATAGGATTGAGGATTGAGCATTTAGGATTGACGATTGAGGACTGGGGATTGAGGATTGAAGATTGAGGATTAAGAGTTGAGGATTGGGGATTGAGGATCTAGGATTGGAGGTTGATTATTGAGGATTGAAGATTGAGGATTGTGGATTGAGGATTGAGGATTGAGAATTGAGGACTGAGGTCTGAGGGTTGAGGATTGAGAATTGAGGATTGAGGATTGAGGGTTGAAGATTGAGGATTGGGTATTGAGGATTGAAGAATGAGGATTGAGGATTGAGGATTGAGGGTTGAGGATTGAGGATTGAAGATTGAGTATTGAGGATTGAAGACTGACGATTGAGGATTGAGGATTGAGGATTGAGGATTGAGGATTGATGATTGAGTATTGAGGATTAGAGATCGAAGATAGAGGATTGAAGATTATGGACTGAGGATTGAAGATTGAGGGTTGGGTACTGAGAGTTGAAGGTTGAGTGATGAGAATTGATGTTTGTGGATGGAGATTTGAAGATTGCGGATTGAGAATTGAGTATTGAAACCTGCGAATTCAGGATATTCCATTCTGTGTTGAGAATTGAGGATTGATGGTTGAGTATTGAGGATTGAGAATTGAGGATTGAGGATTGAGTATTGAAGATTGAGGATTGATGATTGAGGATTGAGGATTGAGTACTGAGGATTGAGGGTTGAGGATTGAAGATTGAGTATTGAGATGGAAGGTTGAGGATTGGGGATTGAGGATTGAGGATTGATGCTTGAGGATTGACGATTGAGGATTGAGGACTGAGGATTGAGGATTGAGGATTGAGCATTGAGGATTGAAGATTGAGGACTGGGGATTGAGGATTGAAGATTGGGGATTAAGGATTGAGGATTGGAGGTTGAGGATCTAGGATTGGAGGTTGATTATTGAGTATTGAAGATTGAGGATTGAGGATTGAGGATTGAGAATTGAGAATTGAGTATTGAGGATGAGGACTGAGGGTTGAGGATTGAGGATTGAGGATTGAGGACTGAGGATTGAGGATTGAGGACTGAGGATTGAAGATTGAGGATTGAGTATTGAAGATTGAGGGTTGATGATTGAGTATTGAGGATTGAGTATTGAGGATTGAGGATTGAGGATTGAAGATTGAGTATTGAGGATTGAAGATTGAGGATTGGGGATTGAGGATTGAGGATTGAGGATTGAGGATTGAGGATTGAGGATTGAGGATTGAGGATTGAAGATTGAGTATTGAGGATTGAAGTTTGAGGATTGAGGATTGAGGATTGAAGATTGAGTATTGAGGATTGAAGATTGAGGATTGGGGATTGACGATTGAGGATTGAGGATTGAGGATGGAGGATTGAAGATTGAGTATTGAGGATTGAAGGTTGAGGATTGGGGATTGAGGATAGAGGATTCAGGATTGAGGATTGAGGATTGAGGATTGAGGATTGAGGATTGAAGATTGAGTATTGAGGATTGAAGTTTGAGGATTGAGGATTGAGGATTGAGTATTGAGAATTGAGGACTGAGGACTGAGGGTTGAGCATTGAGGATGGAGGATACAGGATTGAGGATTGAAGATTGAGGATTGGGTATTGAGGATTGAAGAATGAGTATTGAGGATTGAGGGTTGAGGATTGAGGATTGAAGGTTGAGTATTGAGAATTGAAGACTGACGATTGAGGATTGAGGATTGAGGATTGAGGATTGAGGATTGAGTATTGAGGATTGATGATTGAGTATTGAGGATTGAAGATTGAAGATAGAGGATTGAAGATTATGGACTGAGGATTGAAGATTGAGGATTGGGGACTGAGAGTCGAAGGTTGAGTGATGAGAATTGATGTTTGTGGATGGAGATTTGAAGATTGCGGATTGAGAATTGAGTATTGAAACCTGCGAATTTAGGATATTCCATTGTGTATTGAGAATTGAGGATTGATGGTTGAGTAATGAGGATTGAGAATTGAGAATTGAGGATTGAGTATTGAAGATTGAGGATTGATGATTGAAGATTGAGGATTGAGTACTGAGGATTGAGGGTTGAGGATTGAAGATTGAGTATTGAGGATTGAAGATTGAGTATTGAGGATTGAAGATTGAGGATTGAGGATTGAGGATTGAAGATTGAGTATTGAGGATAGAAGATTGAGGGTTGGGGATTGAGGATTGAGGATTGAGAACTGAGGATTGAGGATTGAGGATGGAGGATTGAAGATTGAGTATTGAGGATTGGAGGTTGAGGATTGAGGATTGAGGATCGAGGATGGAGGATTGACGATTGAGGATTGAAGATTGAGTATTGAGGATTGAAGATTGAGGATTGGGGATTGAGGATTGAGGATTGAGGATTGAGGATTGAGGATTGAGGATTGAGGATTGAGGATTGAGGATTGAAGATTGAGTATTGGGGATTGAAATTTGGGGATTGAGGATTGAGGATCGAGGATGGAGGATGAGGGCTGAGGGTTTAGGATTGAGGTTTGAGTATTGAGGATTGAAGATTGAGGATTGAGGATCGAGGATGGAGGATGAGGGCTGAGGGTTGAGGATTGAGGTTTGAGTACTGAATCCTGCGAATTCAGGATATTCTATTGAGTATTGAGAACTGAGGATTGATGATTGAGTATTGAGGATTGAGGATTGAGGATTGAGGATTGAGTATTGAGGATTGAAGATTGAGGATTGAGGATTGAGGATTGGGGATTGAAGATTGAAGATTGAGGATTGGGGATTGAGGATTGACGATTTAGGATTGAGTACTGGGGATTGACAATTGAGGTTTGAGGATTGAAGGTTGAGTATTGAGGATTGAAGATTGAAGATTGAGAATTGGACATTGTGCATTGATGATTGAGGATTGAGGGTTGAGGATTGAGGACGAGGATTCACGGTTGATGATTGAGGTTTGATGATTGATGATTGAGGATTGAGGACTGAGGATTGAGGATTGAGGATTGAGCATTGAGGATTGAAGATTGAGTATTCATGACTGAGGATTGGGGATTGAGGATTGAGGATTGAGGATTGAGGGTTGATGATTGAGTATTGAGGATTGAAGATTGAGGATTGAGGATTGAGGATTGAGGATGGAGGATGAGGGCTGAGGGTTGAGGATTGAGGATTGACGATTGAGGATTGAGTATTAAGGATTAAGAATTGAGGATTGAGGATTGAAGACTGAGTATTGAGGATTGAAGGTTGAGGATTGAGGATTGAGGGTTGAGGATTGTGGATGAGGGCTGAGGGTTGAGGATTGAGGTTTGAGGACTGAGGACTGATGGTTGAGGATTGAGAATTGAGGATTGAGGACTGAGGTTTGAAGATTGAGGATTGGGTATTGAGGATTGAAGAATGAGGGCTGAGGATTGAGGATTGAGGATTGAGTATTGAAGATTGAGTATTGAGGATTGAAGACTGACGATTGAGGATTGAGGACTGAAGTTTGAGGTTTGGGTATTGAGGATTGAAGAATGAGGGTTGAGGATTGAAGATTGAGGATAGAGGATTGGGGATTGAGGATTGAGGATTGAAGATTGAGTATTGAGGATTGAAGATTGAGGATTGGGGATTGAGGATTGAGGATTGAGGATTGGGTATTGAAGATTGAGGATTTGGGATTGAGGATTGAAGATTCATTATTGAGGATTGAAGATTGAGATTTGAGGATTGAGGATTGAACATTGAGGACTGAGTGTTGAGGGCTGAGTGATGAGAATTGATGTTTGTGGATAGGGATATGAAGATTGCAGATTGAGTATTGAGTATTGAAAACTGTGAATTGAGGATATTCTAATGAGGATTGAGGATTGACAACTGATTGTTGAGGACTGAAGGCTGAATGTTGAGGATTCAGGATTGAGGATTCAGAACTGAGGTTTGAGGACTGAGGATAGAGGATAGAATATTGAGTATTGAGGATTGAGCATCGAAGATTGACGATTGGGTATTGAGGATTGAACATTGAGGATTGAGGGTTGAGGATTGAGGAGTGTTGGATTGCGGATTGAAGATTGAATATTGGTGACTGAAGATTGAGGATTGACGATTGAGGGTTGTGGATTGAGGACGAGGACTGACGGTGGAGGATTGAGGTTTGAGGATTGAGGATTGAGGATTGAGGATTGAGAATTGAGTATTGAGGATTGAGGATTGAAGATTGAGGATTGAGGACTGAGGATTGAGGGTTGAGGATTGAGAATTGAGGATTGAGGATTGAGGATTGAAGATTGAGGATTGGGTATTGAGGATTGAAGAATGAGGATTGAGGATAGAGGATTGAAGATTGAGGATTGAGGATTGTCGATTGAGGATTGAAGATTGAGTAAAGAGGATTGAAGGTTGAGAATTGAGGATTGAGTATTGAAGATTGAGTACTGAGTGTTGAGGGTTGAGTGATTAGAATTGATGTCCGTGGATAGAGGTTTGAAGATTGCAGATTGAGTATTGATTATTGAAAACTGTGAATTGAGGATATTCTATTGAGAATTGAGGATTGGCAACTGATTGTTGAGTATTGAGGATTGAGGATTGAGGATTGAGTATTGAGAATTGAGGACTGAGGACTGAGGGTTGAGGATTGAGAATGGAGGATTCAGGATTGAGGATTGAAGATTGAGGATTGGGTATTGAGGATTGAAGAATGAGTATTGAGGATTGAGGGTTGAGGATTGAGGATTGAAGGTTGAGTATTGAGAATTGAAGACTGACGATTGAGGATTGAGGATTGAGGATTGAGGATTGAGGATTGAGTATTGAGGATTGATGATTGAGTATTGAGGATTGAAGATTGAAGATAGAGGATTGAAGATTATGGACTGAGGATTGAAGATTGAGGATTGGGGACTGAGAGTCGAAGGTTGAGTGATGAGAATTGATGTTTGTGGATGGAGATTTGAAGATTGCGGATTGAGAATTGAGTATTGAAACCTGCGAATTCAGGATATTCCATTGTGTATTGAGAATTGAGGATTGATGCTTGAGGATTGACGATTGAGGATTGAGGACTGAGGATTGAGGATAGAGGATTGAGCATTGAGGATTGAAGATTGAGGACTGGGGATTGAGGATTGAAGATTGGGGATTAAGGATTGAGGATTGGAGGTTGAGGATCTAGGATTGGAGATTGATTATTGAGTATTGAAGATAGAGGATTGAGGATTGAGGATTGAGAATTGAGAATTGAGTATTGAGGATGAGGACTGAGGGTTGAGGATTGAGGATTGAGGATTGAGGACTGAGGATTGAGGATTGAGGACTGAGGATTGAAGATTGAGGATTGAGTATTGAAGATTGAGGGTTGATGATTGAGTATTGAGGATTGAGTATTGAGGATTGAGGATTGAGGATTGAAGATTGAGTATTGAGGATTGAAGATTGAGGATTGGGGATTGAGGATTGAGGATTGAGGATTGAGGATTGAGGATTGAGGATTGAGGATTGAAGATTGAAGATTGAGTATTGAGGATTGAAGTTTGAGGATTGAGGATTGAGGATTGAAGATTGAGTATTGAGGATTGAAGATTGAGGATTGGGGATTGACGATTGAGGATTGAGGATTGAGGATGGAGGATTGAAGATTGAGTATTGAGGATTGAAGATTGAGGATTGGGGATTGAGGGTAGATGATTCAGGATTGAGGATTGAGGATTGAGGATTGAGGATTGAGGATTGAAGATTGAGTATTGAGGATTGAAGTTTGAGGATTGATGATTGAGGATCGAGGATGGAGAATGAGGGCTGAGGGTTGAGGATTGAGGTTTGAGTATTGAATCCTGCGAATTCAGGATATTCTATTGAGTATTGAGAATTGAGGATTGATGGTTGAGTATTGAGGATTGAGAATTGAGGATTGAGGGTTGAGTATTGAAGATTGAGGATTGATGATTGAGGATTGAGGATTGAGGATTGAGGATTGAGGATTGAGGATTGAAGATTGAGTGTTGAGGATTGAAGATTGAGGATTGGGGATTGAGGATTGAGGATTGAGGATTGAGGATTGAGTATTGAGGATTGAGAATTGAGTATTGAGGATTGAGTATTGAAGATTGAGGATTGATGATTGAGGATTGAGGATTGAGTAATGAGGATCGAGGATTGAGGATTGAAGATTGAGTATTGAGGATGGAAGATTGAGGATTGGGGATTGAGGATTGAGGATTGAGGATTGAGGATTGCGGATTGAGGATAGAGGATTGAGGATTGAGGATTAAAGATTGAGTGTTGAGGATTGAAGTTTGAGGATTGAGGATTGAGGTTTGGGGACTGTGGATTGAAGATTGAGGATTGAGGACTGAGGATTGAGGGTTGAGGATTGAGAATTGAGGATTGAGGATTGAGGATTGAAGATTGAGGATTGGGTATTGAGGATTGAAGAATGAGGATTGAGGATAGAGGATTGAAGATTGAGGATTGAGGTTTGAGGGCTGAGGACTGAAGGTTGAGGGTTGAGTGATGAGCAGTGAAGTTTGTGGATAGAGATTTGAAGATTGCAGATTGAGTATTGAGTATTGAAGACTGTGAATTGGGGATATTCTATTGAGGACTGAGGATTGACAACTGATTATCGGGGACTCAGGGCTGAAGATTGAGGATTCAGGATTGAGGATTCTGAATTGAGGTTTGAGGACTGAGGATTGAGGATGGTAGATTGATTATTGAGGATTGAAGATTGAGGATTGAGGATTGAGGGTTGAGAATTGAGTATGAGGGTTGAGTGTTGAGGATTGAGGTTTGAGGACTGAGGACTGAGGGTTGAGGATTGAGAATTGAGGATTGAGGATTGAGGATTGAAGATTGAGGGTTGGGTATTGAGGATTGAAGAATGAGGATTGAGGATTGAGGATTGAGGATTGAGGGTTGAGAATTGAGGATTGAGGATTGAGAATTGAGGATTGAGGATTGAATGTTGAGTATTGAGGATTGAAGTTTGAGGATTGAGGATTGAAGATTGAGGATTGGGGACTGAGAGTTGAGGGTTGAGTGATGAGAATTGATGTTTGTGGAAGGAGATATGAAGATTGCAGATTGAGAATTGAGTATTGAAACCTGCGAATTCAGGATATTCCATTGTGTATTGAGAATTGAGGATTGATGGTTGAGTATTGAGGATTGAGAATTGAGGATTGAGGAATGAGTATTGAAGATTGAGGATTGATGATTGAGGATTGTGGATCGAGTACTGAGGATTGAGGATTGAGGATTGAAAATTGAGTATTGAGGATGAAATATTGAGGATTGGGGATGGAGGATTGAGGATTGAGGATTGAGGATTGAGGATTGAGGATTGAGGATTGAGGATTGAGGATTGTGGATTGAAGATTGAGTATTGAGGATTGAGGATTGAGGATTGAGGATTGAAGATTGAGTATTGAGGATTGAAGATTGAGGATTGGGGAATGAGGATTGTCGATTGAGGATTGAGGATTGAAGATTGAGTGTTTGGGACTGAGGATTGAAGATTCAGTATTGAGGATTGAAGATTCAGAATTGAGAATTGAGGATTGAACATCGAGGACCGAGTGTTGAGGGCTGAGTGATGGGAATTGATGTTTGTGTATAGTGATTTGCAGATTGCAGATTGAGTATTGAGTATTGAAAACTGCGAATTGAGGATATTCTATTGAGGATTGAGGATTGACAACTGATTGTTGAGGACTGAGGGCTGAAGATTGAGGATTCAGGATTGAGGATTCAGGATTGTGGTTTGAGAACTGAGGATTGAGGATTGAGGATTGAGGATTGAGGATTGAGGATTGAAGATTGAGGATTGGGTATTGAGGATTGAACATTGAGGATTGAGGATTGATGACTGAGGAATGAGGTTTGAGGATTGAAGGTTAAATATTGATGATTGAAGATTGAGGATTGATGATTGGGTGTTGTGGATTCAGGACGAGGACTGACGGTTGAGGATTGAGGTCTGAGGATTGAGGTCTGAGGATTGAGGTCTGTGGATAGGGGATTGAGGATTGAGCATTGAGGATTGAAGATTGAGGACTGGGGATTGAGGATTGAAGATTGAGGATTAAGCATTGAGGATTGGGGATTGAGGATCTAGGATTGGAGATTGATCATTGAGGATTGAAGATTGAGGATTGATGATTGAGGATTGAGAATTGAGAATTAAGGATGAGGACTGAGGGTTGAGGATTGAGGTTTGAGGAATGAGGATTGAGGATTGAGGATTGAAGATTGAGTATTGAGGACTGAAGATTGAGGATTGAGGATTGAGGTATGAGGACTGAGGACTGAGGGTCGAGGATTGAGAATTGAGGATTGAGGATTGAGGATTGTGGATTGAGGATTGAAGATTGAGTATTGAAGACTGGAGATTGAGGATTGGGTATTGAGGATTGAAGAATGAGGATTGACGATTGAGGATTAAGGATTGAGGTTTGAGGATATAGGATTGAGGATTGAGGATTGAAGATTTAGGATTTGGGAATGAGAATTGAAGATTCAGTATTGAGGATTGAAGATTGAGAATTGAGCGTTGAGGATTGAACATTGAGGACTGAGTGTTGAGTGCTGAGTGATGAGAATTGATGTTTGTGGATAGAGATTTGAAGATTGCAAATTGAGTATTGAGTATTGGAAACTGTGAATTGAGGATATTGTATTGAGGATTGAGGATTGACAACTGATTGTTGAGGACTGATGGCTGAATATTGTGGATTCAGGATTGAGGATACAGAATTGAGGTTTGAGGACTGAGGATTGAGGATTGATTATTGAGTATTGAGGATTGAAGATTGAGGATTGAGGATTGGGGATTGAGTATTGAGGATTGAAGATTGAGGATTGGGGCTTGAGGACTGACGAATGAGAATTGAGGATTGAGGATTGAGAATTGAGGATTGAGGATTGAAGGTTGAGTATTGAGGATTGAAGTTTGAGGATTGAGGATTGAGGATCGAAGACTGAGGACTGAGCGTTGAGGGTTGATTGATGAGAATTGATGTTTGTGGATTGAGATTTGAGGATTGCAGATTGGGGATTGAGTATTGAAAACTGTGAATTGAGGATATTCTATTGAGGATTGTGGATAGAGGATTGAAAATTGATTGTTCAGGTCTGAGGGCTGAAGACTGAGGATTCAGGATTGAGGTTCCTGTTTGAGGTTTGAGGACTGAGGATTGAGGGTTGAGGATTGAGGATTGAGGATTGACGGTTGAGTATTAAGGTTTGAGGATGGAGGATCGAAGAGAGAGGACTGAGTGTTGACGATTGAGTGTTGAGAATTGATATTAGAGGATTGAGGTTTGATTATTGAATATTGGGGATTGAGTATTGAACAATGAGAATTCAGGATATTCTACTGAGTATAGAG
This sequence comes from Calliopsis andreniformis, assembly GCF_051401765.1. NCBI lineage: Eukaryota > Metazoa > Arthropoda > Insecta > Hymenoptera > Andrenidae > Calliopsis > Calliopsis andreniformis. Next base: position 4,553,133 of record NW_027480450.1, on the reverse strand, counting down.
AATTGAGGATTAATGGTTGAGTATTGAGGATTGACGGTTGAGGGTTGTGTGTTGAATATTGAGGATTGAGGATTGAGGATTGAGGATTGAAGATTGAGTATTGATGATTGAGTATTGAGGGTTGAGGATTGAGGACGAGGACTGACGGTTGAGGATTGAGGTTTGAGGATTGAGGATTGAGGATTGAGGACTGAGGTTTGAGGATTTTGGATTGAGCATTGAGGATTGAAGATTGAGGACTGGGGATTGAGGGTTGAAGATTGAGGATTGAGGATTGAGGATTGATGATTGAGTATTGAGGATTGAAGATTGAGAATTGAGGATTGAGGATTGAGGATGGAGGATGAGGGCTGAGGGTTGAGGATTGAGGATTGAAGATTGAGTATTGAGGATTGAATGTTGAGGATTGAGGATTGAGGATTGAGGATTGAGGATTGAAGTTTGAGGATTGGTGATTGAGGATTGACGATTGAGGATTGAGTATTGAGGATTGAGGATTGAGGATTGAGGTCTGAAGATTGAGTGCTGAGGATTGAAGATTGAGGATTGAAGATTGAGTATTGATGATAGAGGATTGAGTGTTGGGGATTGAGGACGAGGTCTAACGGTTGAGGATTGATGCTTGAGGATTGACGATTGAGGATTGAGGGCTGAGGGTCGAGGATTGAGGATTGAGCATTGAGGATTGAAGATTGAGGACTGGGGATTGAGGATTGAAGATTGAGGATTAAGGATTGAGGATTGGAGTTTGAGGATCTAGGGTTGGAGATTTATTATTGAGTATTGAAGATTGAGGATTGAGTATAGAGGATTGAGAATTGAGAATTGAGTATTGAGGATGAGGACTGAGTGTTGAGGATTGAGTGATGAGAACTGATGTTTGTTGATAGAGATTTGAAGTTTGCAGATTGAGTATTGAGCATTGAAAGCTGTTAGTTAAGGATATTCTATTGAGGATTGAGGATTGACAACTGATTGTTGAGGACAGAGGGCTGAAGATTGAGGATTCAGGATTGAGGATTCAGGATTGAGGTTTGAGGACTGAGGATTGAGGATTGGGTATTGTGGATTGAGGATTGAGGATTGAGGATTGAGGATTGAGGATCGAGGATTGAGGATTGAGGATTGAGGATTGAAGATTGAGTATTGAGGATTGAAGGTTGAGGATTGAGGATTGAGGATCGAGGATTGAGTATTGAGGATTGAAGGTTGAGTATTGAGGATTGAAGATTGAGGATTGAGGATCGAGGATTGAAGATTGAGGATTAAGGATTGAGGATTGGGGATTGAGGATCTATGATTGGAGGTTGATTATTGAGGATTGAAGATTGAGGATTGAGGATTGAGGATTGAGGATTGAGAATTGAGGACTGAGGACTGAGTGTTGAGGATTGAGAATAGAGGATTGAGGATTGAGGATTGAAGATTGAGGATTGGGTATTGAGGATTGAAGAATGAGGATTGAGGATTTAGGATTGAGGGTTGAGGATTGAGGATTGAAGATTGAGTATTGAGGATTGAAGACTGACGATTGAGGATTGAGGATTGAGGATTGAGGATTGAGGATTGAGGATGGAGGATTGAAGATTGAGTATTGAGGATTGGAGGTTGAGGATTGAGGAATGAGGATCGAGGATGGAGGATTGACGATTGAGGATTGAAGATTGAGTATTGAGGATTGAATATTGAGGATTGGGGATTGAGGATTGAGGATTGACGATTGAGGATTGAGGATTGAGGATTGAGGATTGAGCATTGAAGATTGAGTATTGAGGATTGAAGGTTGAGGATTGAGGATTGAGTATCGAGGACGGAGGATGAGGGCTGAGGGTTGAGGATTGAGGTTTGTGTGTTGAATCCTGCGAATTCAGGATAGTCTATTGAGTATTGAGAATTGAGGATTAATGGTTGAGTATTGAGGATTGAGAATTGAGGATTGAGGATTGGGTATTGAAGATTGAGGATTGATGACTGAGTATTGAGGATTGAGGATTGAGGATTGAGGATTGACGATTGAGTATTGAGTATTGAAGATTGAGGATTGAGGATTGAGGATTGAACATTGAGGACTGAGTGTTGAGGGCTGAGTGATGAAAATTGATGTTTGTGGATAGAGATTTCAAGATTGCAGATTGAGTATTGAGCATTGAAAACTGTGAATTGAGGATATTCTATTGAGGATTGAGGATTGACAACTGATTGTTGTGGACTGAGGGCTGAAGGTTGAGGATTCAGGATTGAGGATTCAGAACTGAGGTTTGAGGACTGAGGATAGAGGATTGAAGATTGAGTATTGAGGATTGGAGATTGAGGATTGAGGGTTGAGGAATGAGGATTGAGGATTGAGGATCGAAGATTGAGGATTGGGGACTGTGGATTGAAGATTGAATATTGAGGATTGAAGATTGAGGACTGAGGATTGAGGATTGAGGATTGAGGATTGAGGACCGAATATTGAGGATTGGGGACTGAGGATTGAAGATTGAGTATTGAGGATTGAGGATTGAGGATTGAGGATTGAAGATTGAGGATTGGGGACTGAGTGTTGAGGGTTGAGTGATGAGCATTGATGTTTGTGGATAGAGATTTGAAGATTGCAGATTGAGTATTGAGTATTGAAAACTGTGAATTGAGGATATTCTATTGAGGACTGAGGATTGACAACTGATTGTCGAGGACTCAGGGCTGAAGATTGAGGATTCAGGATAGAGGATTCAGTATTGAGGTTTGAGGACTGAGGATTGAGGATTGAGGATTGAGGATCGAGGATTGAGCATCGAAGATTGACGATTGGGTATTGAGGATTGAACATTCAGGATTGAGGGTTGAGGATTGAGGAGTGAGGATTGCGGATTGAAGATTGAATATTGATGACTGAAGATTGAGGATTGATGATTGAGGGTTGTGGATTGAGGACGAGGACTGACGGTGGAGGATTGAGGTTTGAGGATTGAGGATTGAGGATTGAGGACTGAGGATATAGGATTGAGGATTGAGCATTTAGGATTGACGACTGAGGACTGGGGATTGAGGATTCAAGATTGAGGATTAAGGATTGAGGATTGGGGATTGAGGATCTAGGATTGGATGTTGATTATTGAGGATTGAAGATTGAGGATTGTGGATTGAGGATTGAGGATTGAGAATTGAGGACTGAGGACTGAGGGTTGAGGATTGAGAATTGAGGATTGAGGATTGAGGATTGAAGATTGAGGATTGGGTATTGAGGATTGAAGAATGAGGATTGAGGATTGAGGATTGAGGGTTGAGGATTGAGGATTGAAGATTGAGTATTGAGGATTGAAGACTGACGATTGAGGATTGAGGATTGAGGATTGAGGATTGAGGATTGAGGATTGATGATTGAGGATTGAGGATTGAAGATCGAAGATAGAGGATTGAAGATTATGGACTGAGGATTGAAGATTGAGGATTGGGTACTGAGAGTTGAAGGTTGAGTGATGAGAATTGATGTTTGTGGATGGAGATTTGAAGATTGCGGATTGAGAATTGAGTATTGAAACCTGCGAATTCAGGATATTCCATTGTGTGTTGAGAATTGAGGATTGATGGTTGAGTATTGAGGATTGAGAATTGAGGATTGAGGATTGAGTATTGAAGATTGAGGATTGATGATTGAGGATTGAGGATTGAGTACTGAGGATTGAGGGTTGAGGATTGAAGATTGAGTATTGAGGATTGAAGATTGAGGATTGAGGATCGAGGATGGAGGATTGAAGATTGATTATTGATGATTGAGTATTGAGGGTTGAGGATTGAGGACGAGGACAGACGATTGAGGATTGAGGTTTGAGGATTGAGGACTGAGGATTGAGGACTGAGGATTGAGGATTTTGGATTGAGCATTGAAGATTGAAGACTGAGGACTGGGGATTGAGGGTTGAAGATTGAGGATTGAGGATTGAGGATTGATGATTGAGTATTGAGGATTGAAGATTGAGAATTGAGGATTGAGGGTTGAGGTTGGAGGATGAGGGCTGAGGGTTGAGGTTTGAGGATTGAAGATTGAGTATTGAGGATTGAATGTTGATGATTGAGGATTGAGTATTGAGGATTGAGGATTGAAGATTGAGGATTGGGGATTGAGGATTGACAATTGAGGATTGAGTATTGAGGATTGAGGATTGAGGATTGAGGTCTGAAGACTGAGTACTGAGGATTGAAGATTGAGGATTGAAGATTGAGTATTGATGATTGAGGATTGAGGGTTGGGGATTGAGGACGAGGACTAACGGTTGAGGATTGATGCTTGAGGATTGACGATTGAGGATTGAGGACTGAGGATTGAGGATTGAGGATTGAGCATTGAGGATTGAAGATTGAGGACTGGGGATTGAGGATTGAAGATTGGGGATTAAGGATTGAGGATTGGGGATTGAGGATCTAGGATTGGAGGTTGATTATTGAGGATTGAAGATTGAGGATTGAGGATTGAGGATTGAGGATTGAGAATTGAGGACTGAGGACTGAGTGTTGAGGATTGAGAATAGAGGATTGAGGATTGAGGATTGAGGATTGAGGATTGGGTATTGAGGATTGAAGAATGAGGATTGAGGATTTAGGATTGAGGGTTGAGGATTGAGGATTGAAGATTGAGTATTGAGGATTGAAGACTGACGATTGAGGATTGAGGATTGAGGATTGAGGATTGAGGATTGAGGATGGAGAATTGAAGATTGAGTATTGAGGATTGGAGGTTGAGGATTGAGGAATGAGGATCGAGGATGGAGGATTGACGATTGAGGATTGAAGATTGAGTATTGAGGATTGAATATTGAGGATTGGGGATTGAGGATTGAGGATTGACGATTGAGGATTGAGGATTGAGGATTGAGGATTGAGGATTGAAGATTGAGTATTGAGGATTGAAGGTTGAGGATTGAGGATTGAGTATCGAGGACGGAGGATGAGGGCTGAGGGTTGAGGATTGAGGTTTGTGTGTTGAATCCTGCGAATTCAGGATAGTCTATTGAGTATTGAGAATTGAGGATTAATGGTTGAGTATTGAGGATTGAGAATTGAGGATTGAGGTTTGGGTATTGAAGATTGAGGATTGATGACTGAGTATTGAGGATTGAGGATTGAGGATTGAGGATTGACGATTGAGTATTGAGTATTGAAGATTGAGGGTTGATGATTGAGTATTGAGGATTGAGTATTGAGGATTGAGGATTGAGGATTGAAGATTGAGTATTGAGGATTGAAGATTGAGGATTGGGGATTGAGGATTGAGGATTGAGGATTGAGGATTGAGGATTGAGGATTGAGGATTGAGGATTGAAGATTGAGTATTGAGGATTGAAGTTTGAGGATTGAGGATTGAGGATTGAAGATTGAGTATTGAGGATTGAAGATTGAGGATTGGGGATTGACGATTGAGGATTGAGGATTTAGGATGGAGGATTGAAGATTGAGTATTGAGGATTGAAGATTGAGGATTGGGGATTGAGGATAGAGGATTCAGGATTGAGGATTGAGGATTGAGGATTGAGGATTGAGGATTGAAGATTGAGTATTGAGGATTGAAGTTTGAGGATTGATGATTGAGGATCGAGGATGGAGAATGAGGGCTGAGGGTTGAGGATTGAGGTTTGAGTATTGAATCCTGCGAATTCAGGATATTCTATTGAGTATTGAGAATTGAGGATTGATGGTTGAGTATTGAGGATTGAGAATTGAGGATTGAGGGTTGAGTATTGAAGATTGAGGATTGATGATTGAGGATTGAGGATTGAGGATTGAGGATTGAGGATTGAGGATTGAAGATTGAGTGTTGAGGATTGAAGATTGAGGATTGGGGATTGAGGATTGAGGATTGAGGATTGAGGATTGAGTATTGAGGATTGAGAATTGAGTATTGAGGATTGAGTATTGAAGATTGAGGATTGATGATTGAGGATTGAGGATTGAGTACTGAGGATCGAGGATTGAGGATTGAAGATTGAGTATTGAGGATGGAAGATTGAGGATTGGGGATTGAGGATTGAGGATTGAGGATTGAGGATTGAGGATTGAGGATAGAGGATTGAGGATTAAGGATTAAAGATTGAGTGTTGAGGATTGAAGTTTGAGGATTGAGGATTGAAGTTTGAGTACTGAGGACTGAGGGTTGAGGATTGAGAATTGAGGATTGAGGATTGAGGATTGAAGTTTGAGGATTGGGTATTGAGGATTGAAGAATGAGGGTTGAGGATTGAAGATTGAGGATTGAGGATTGAGGATTGGGGATTGAAGATTGAAGATTGAGGATTGGGGATTGAGGATTGACGATTGAGGATTGAGTACTGGGGATTGAGAATTGAGGTTTGAGGATTGAAGGTTGAGTATTGAGGATTGAAGATTGAAGATTGAGAATTGAACATTGTGCATTGATGATTGAGGATTGAGGGTTGAGGATTGAGGACGAGGATTCACGGTTGATGATTGAGGTTTGATGATTGATGATTGAGGATTGAGGACTGAGGATTGAGGATTGAGGATTGAGCATTGAGGATTGAAGATTGAGTATTCATGACTGAGGATTGGGGATTGAGGATTGAGGATTGAGGATTGAGGATTGAGGGTTGATGATTGAGTATTGAGGATTGAAGATTGAGGATTGAGGATTGAGGATTGAGGATGGAGGATGAGGGCTGAGGGTTGAGGATTGAGGATTGACGATTGAGGATTGAGTATTAAGGATTAAGAATTGAGGATTGAGGATTGAAGATCGAGTATTGAGGATTGAAGGTTGAGGATTGAGGATTGAGGGTTGAGGATTGTGGATGAGGGCTGAGGGTTGAGGATTGAGGTTTGAGGACTGAGGACTGATGGTTGAGGATTGAGAATTGAGGATTGAGGACTGAGGTTTGAAGATTGAGGATTGGGTATTGAGGATTGAAGAATGAGGGTTGAGGATTGAAGATTGAGGATAGAGGATTGGGGATTGAGGACTGAGGATTGAAGATTGAGTATTGAGGATTGAAGATTGAGGATTGGGGATTGAGGATTGAGGATTGAGGATTGGGTATTGAAGATTGAGGATTTGGGATTGAGGATTGAGGATTCATTATTGAGGATTGAAGATTGAGATTTGAGGATTGAGGATTGAACATTGAGGACTGAGTGTTGAGGGCTGAGTGATGAGCATTGATGTTTGTGGATAGGGATTTGAAGATTGCAGATTGAGTATTGAGTATTGAAAACTGTGAATTGAGGATATTCTAATGAGGATTGAGGATTGACAACTGATTGTTGAGGACTGAAGGCTGAAGGTTGAGGATTCAGGATTGAGGATTCAGAACTGAGGTTTGAGGACTGAGGATAGAGGATAGAATATTGAGTATTGAGGATTGAGCATCGAAGATTGACGATTGGGTATTGAGATTTGAACATTGAGGATTGAGGGTTGAGTATTGAGGAGTGTTGGATTGCGGATTGAAGATTGAATATTGGTGACTGAAGATTGAGGATTGACGATTGAGGGTTGTGGATTGAGGACGAGGACTGACGGTGGAGGATTGAGGTTTGAGGATTGAGGATTGAGGATTGAGGATTGAGAATTGAGTATTGAGGATTGAGGATTGAAGATTGTGGATTGGATATTGAGGATTGAAGAATGAGGATTGAGGAATGAGGTCTGAGGATTGAGGATTGAAGATTGAGTATTGAGGATTGAAGATTGAGGACTGAGGATTGAGTATTGAGGATTGAGGATTGAGAATTGAGGATTGTCGATTGAGGATTGAAGATTGAGTAAAGAGGATTGAAGGTTGAGAACTGAGGATTGAGTATTGAAGATTGAGGACTGAGTGTTGAGGGTTGAGTGATTAGAATTGATGTCCGTGAATAGAGGTTTGAAGATTGCAGATTGAGTATTGATTATTGAAAACTGTGAATTGAGGATATTCTATTGAGTAATGAGGATTGGCAACTGATTGTTGAGTATTGAGGATTGAGGATTGAGGATTGTGTATTGAGAATTGAGGACTGAGGACTGAGGGTTGAGGATTGAGAATGGAGGATTCAGGATTGAGGATTGAAGACTGAGGATTGGGTATTGAGGATTGAAGAATGAGTATTGAGGATTGAGGGTTGAGGATTGAGGATTGAAGGTTGAGTATTGAGAATTGAAGACTGACGATTGAGGATTGAGGATTGAGGATTGAGGATTGAGGATTGAGTATTGAGGATTGATGATTGAGTATTGAGGATTGAAGATTGAAGATAGAGGATTGAAGATTATGGACTGAGGATTGAAGATTGAGGATTGGGGACTGAGAGTCGAAGGTTGAGTGATGAGAATTGATGTTTGTGGATGGAGATTTGAAGATTGCGGATTGAGAATTGAGTATTGAAACCTGCGAATTCAGGATATTCCATTGTGTATTGAGAATTGAGGATTGATGGTTGAGTAATGAGGATTGAAAATTGAGAATTGAGGATTGAGTATTGAAGATTGAGGATTGATGATTGAAGATTGAGGATTGAGTACTGAGGATTGAGGGTTGAGGATTGAAGATTGAGTATTGAGGATTGAAGATTGAGTATTGAGGATTGAAGATTGAGGATTGAGGATTGAGGATTGAAGATTGAGTATTGAGGATAGAAGATTGAGGGTTGGGGATTGAGGATTGAGGATTGAGAACTGAGGATTGAGGATTGAGGATGGAGGATTGAAGATTGAGTATTGAGGATTGGAGGTTGAGGATTGAGGATTGAGGATCGAGGATGAAGGATTGACGATTGAGGATTGAAGATTGAGTATTGAGGATTGAAGATTGAGGATTGGGGACTGAGAATTGAGGATTGAGGATTGAGGATTGAGGATTGAGGATTGAGGATTGAGGATTGAGGATTGAAGATTGAGTATTGGGGATTGAAATTTGGGGATTGAGGATTGAGGATCGAGGATGGAGGATGAGGGCTGAGGGTTTAGGATTGAGGTTTGAGTATTGAGGATTGAAGATTGAGGATTGAGGATCGAGGATGGAGGATGAGGGCTGAGGGTTGAGGATTGAGGTTTGAGTACTGAATCCTGCGAATTCAGGATATTCTATTGAGTATTGAGAACTGAGGATTGATGATTGAGTATTGAGGATTGAGGATTGAGGATTGAGGATTGAGTATTGAAGATTGAGGATTGATGATTGAGGATTGTGGATTGAGGATTGAGGATTGATGATTGAGAATTGAAGATTGAGTATTGAGGATTGAAGATTGAGCATTGGGGATTGAGGATTGAGGATTGAGGATTGAGGATTGAAGATTGAGGATTTGGGTCTGAGGATTGAAGATACAGTATTGAGGATTGAAGATTGAGAGTTGAGGATTGAGGATTGAACATTGAGGACTGAGAGTTGAGGGCTGAGTGATGAGAATTGGTGTTTGTGTATAGAGATTTGAAGATTGCAGATTGAGTATTGAGTATTGAAAGCTGCGAGTTGAGGATATTCTATTGAGGATTGAGGATTGACAACTGATTGTTGAGGACTGAGGGCTGAAGATTGAAGATTCAGGATTGAGGATTCATGACTGTGGTTTGAGAACTGAGGATTGAGGATTGAGGATTGAGGATTGAGGATTGAGGATTGAGGATTGAAGATTGGGGATTGGGTATTGAGGATTGAACATTGAGGATTGAGGATTGACGATTAAGGATTGAGGATTGGGGATTGAGGATCTAGGATTGGAGACTGATTATTGAGGATTGAAGATTGAGGATTGGTGATTGAGGATTGTGAATTGAGAATTGAGGATGAGGACTGAGGGTTGAGGATTGAGGTTTGAGGAATGAGGATTGAGGATTGAGGATTGGGGATGGAGCATTGAGGATTGAGGATTGAGTACTGAAGATTGAGTATTCATGACTGAGGATTGAGGATTGAGGATTCAGGATTGAGGATTCAGAATTGAGGTTTGAGGACTGAGGATTGAGGATTGAAGATTGAGTGTTGAGAATGGAAGATTGAGGATTGGGGATTGAGGATTGAGGTTTGAGTATTGAGGATTGAGGATTGAGGATTGAGGATTGAGGATTGAGGATTGAGGATTGAAGATTGAGTATTGAGGATTGAAGATTAAGGATTGAGGATTGAGAATCGAGGATGGAGGATGAGGGCTGAGGGTTGAGGATTGAGGTTTGAGTATTGAATCCTGCGAATTCAGGATATTCTATTGAGTATTGAGAATTGAGGATTGATGGTTGAGTATTGAGGATTAAGAATTGAGGATTGAGGATTGAGTTTTGAAGATTGAGGATTGATGATCGAGGATTGAGGATTGAGGATTGAGGATTGGGGATTGAGGTTTGAAGATTGAGGATTGGGGACTGAGGATTGAAAATTGAGGATTGAGGACTGACGATTGACGATTGAAGATTGAGTATTGAGGATTGAAGATTGAGGATTGAGTACTGGGGATCGAGAATTGAGGTTTGAGGATTGAAGGTTGAGTATTGAGGATTGAAGATTGAAGATTGAGAATTGAACATTGTGCATTGATGATTGAGGATTGAGGGTTGAGGATTGAGGACGAGGATTCACGGTTGATGATTGAGGTTTGATGATTGATGATTGAGGATTGAGGACTGAGGATTGAGGATTGACGATTGAGCATTGAGGATTCAAGATTGAGTATTCATGACTCAGGATTGGGGATTGAGGATTGAGGATTGAGGATTGAGGGTTGATGATTGAGTATTGAGGATTGAAGATTGAGGATTGAGGATTGAGGATTGAGGATGGAGGATGAGGGCTGAGGGTTGAGGATTGAGGATTGACGATTGAGGATTGAGTATTAAGGATTAAGAATTGAGGATTGAGGATTGAAGATTGAGTATTGAGGATTGAAGGTTGAGGATTGAGGATTGAGGGTTGAGGATTGTGGATGAGGGCTGAGGGTTGAGGATTGAGGTTTGAGGACTGAGGACTGATGGTTGAGGATTGAGAATTGAGGATTGAGGACTGAGGTTTTTAGATTGAGGATTGGGTATTGAGGATTGAAGAATGAGGGCTGAGGATTGAGGATTGAGGATTGGATATTGAGGATTGAAGAATGAGGATTGAGGAATGAGGTCTGAGGATTGAGGATTGAAGATTGAGTATTGAGGATTGAAGATTGAGGACTGAGGATTGAGTATTGAGGATTGAGGATTGAGAATTGAGGATTGTCGATTGAGGATTGAAGATTGAGTAAAGAGGATTGAAGGTTGAGAACTGAGGATTGAGTATTGAAGATTGAGGACTGAGTGTTGAGGGTTGAGTGATTAGAATTGATGTCCGTGGATAGAGGTTTGAAGATTGCAGATTGAGTATTGATTATTGAAAACTGTGAATTGAGGATATTCTATTGAGTAATGAGGATTGGCAACTGATTGTTGAGTATTGAGGATTGAGGATTGAGGATTGAGTATTGAGAATTGAGGACTGAGGACTGAGGCTTGAGGATTGAGAATGGAGGATTCAGGATTGAGGATTGAAGACTGAGGATTGGGTATTGAGGATTGAAGAATGAGTATTGAGGATTGAGGGTTGAGGATTGAGGATTGAAGGTTGAGTATTGAGAATTGAAGACTGACGATTGAGGATTGAGGATTGAGGATTGAGGATTGAGGATTGAGTATTGAGGATTGATGATTGAGTATTGAGGATTGAAGATTGAAGATAGAGGATTGAAGATTATGGACTGAGGATTGAAGATTGAGGATTGGGGACTGAGAGTCGAAGGTTGAGTGATGAGAATTGATGTTTGTGGATGGAGATTTGAAGATTGCGGATTGAGAATTGAGTATTGAAACCTGCGAATTCAGGATATTCCATTGTGTATTGAGAATTGAGGATTGATGGTTGAGTAATGAGGATTGAGAATTGAGAATTGAGGATTGAGTATTGAAGATTGAGGATTGATGATTGAAGATTGAGGATTGAGTACTGAGGATTGAGGGTTGAGGATTGAAGATTGAGTATTGAGGATTGAAGATTGAGTATTGAGGATTGAAGATTGAGGATTGAGGATTGAGGATTGAAGATTGAGTATTGAGGATAGAAGATTGAGGGTTGGGGATTGAGGATTGAGGATTGAGAACTGAGGATTGAGGATTGAGGATGGAGGATTGAAGATTGAGTATTGAGGATTGGAGGTTGAGGATTGAGGATTGAGGATCGAGGATGAAGGATTGACGATTGAGGATTGAAGATTGAGTATTGAGGATTGAAGATTGAGGATTGGGGGTTGAGGATTGAGGATTGAGGATTGAGGATTGAGGATTGAGGATTGAGGATTGAGGATTGAAGATTGAGTATTGGGGATTGAAATTTGGGGATTGAGGATTGAGGATCGAGGATGGAGGATGAGGGCTGAGGGTTTAGGATTGAGGTTTGAGTATTGAGGATTGAGGGTTGAGGATTGAGGATTGAAGGTTGAGTATTGAGAATTGAAGACTGACGATTGAGGATTGAGGATTGAGGATTGAGGATTGAGGATTGAGTATTGAGGATTGATGATTGAGTATTGAGGATTGAAGATTGAAGATAGAGGATTGAAGATTATGGACTGAGGATTGAAGATTGAGGATTGGGGACTGAGAGTCGAAGGTTGAGTGATGAGAATTGATGTTTGTGGATGGAGATTTGAAGATTGCGGATTGAGAATTGAGTATTGAAACCTGCGAATTCAGGATATTCCATTGTGTATTGAGAATTGAGGATTGATGGTTGAGTAATGAGGATTGAAAATTGAGAATTGAGGATTGAGTATTGAAGATTGAGGATTGATGATTGAAGATTGAGGATTGAGTACTGAGGATTGAGGGTTGAGGATTGAAGATTGAGTATTGAGGATTGAAGATTGAGTATTGAGGATTGAAGATTGAGGATTGAGGATTGAGGATTGAAGATTGAGTATTGAGGATAGAAGATTGAGGGTTGGGGATTGAGGATTGAGGATTGAGAACTGAGGATTGAGGATTGAGGATGGAGGATTGAAGATTGAGTATTGAGGATTGGAGGTTGAGGATTGAGGATTGAGGATCGAGGATGAAGGATTGACGATTGAGGATTGAAGATTGAGTATTGAGGATTGAAGATTGAGGATTGGGGATTGAGGATTGAGGATTGAGGATTGAGGATTGAGGATTGAGGATTGAAGATTGAGGATTGAGGATTGAAGATTGAGTATTGGGGATTGAAATTTGGGGATTGAGGATTGAGGATCGAGGATGGAGGATGAGGGCTGAGGGTTTAGGATTGAGGTTTGAGTATTGAGGATTGAAGATTGAGGATTGAGGATCGAGGATGGAGGATGAGGGCTGAGGGTTGAGGATTGAGGTTTGAGTACTGAATCCTGCGAATTCAGGATATTCTATTGAGTATTGAGAACTGAGGATTGATGATTGAGTATTGAGGATTGAGGATTGAGGATTGAGGATTGAGTATTGAAGATTGAGGATTGATGATTGAGGATTGTGGATTGAGGATTGAGGATTGATGATTGAGAATTGAAGATTGAGTATTGAGGATTGAAGATTGAGCATTGGGGATTGAGGATTGAGGATTGAGGATTGAGGATTGAAGATTGAGGATTTGGGTCTGAGGATTGAAGATACAGTATTGAGGATTGAAGATTGAGAGTTGAGGATTGAGGATTGAACATTGAGGACTGAGAGTTGAGGGCTGAGTGATGAGAATTGGTGTTTGTGTATAGAGATTTGAAGATTGCAGATTGAGTATTGAGTATTGAAAGCTGCGAGTTGAGGATATTCTATTGAGGATTGAGGATTCATGACTGTGGTTTGAGGACTGAGGGCTGAAGATTGAAGATTCAGGATTGAGGATTCATGACTGTGGTTTGAGAACTGAGGATTGAGGATTGAGGATTGAGGATTGAGGATTGAGGATTGACGATTGAGGATTGAAGATTGAGTATTGAGGATTGAAGATTGAGGATTGGGGATTGAGGATTGAGGATTGAGGATTGAGGATTGAGGATTGAGGATTGAGGATTGAGGATTGAGGATTGAAGATTGAGTATTGGGGATTGAAATTTGGGGATTGAGGATTGAGGATCGAGGATGGAGGATGAGGGCTGAGGGTTTAGGATTGAGGTTTGAGTATTGAGGATTGAAGATTGAGGATTGAGGATTGAGGATTGAGGATTGAGGGTTGATGATTGAGTATTGAGGATTGAAGATTGAGGATTGAGGATTGAGGATTGAGGATGGAGGATGAGGGCTGAGGGTTGAGGATTGAGGATTGACGATTGAGGATTGAGTATTAAGGATTAAGAATTGAGGATTGAGGATTGAAGATTGAGTATTGAGGATTGAAGGTTGAGGATTGAGGATTGAGGGTTGAGGATTGTGGATGAGGGCTGATGGTTGAGGATTGAGGTTTGAGGATTGAGGACTGATGGTTGAGGATTGAGAATTGAGGATTGAGGACTGAGGTTTGAAGATTGAGGATTGGGTATTGAGGATTGAAGAATGAGGGCTGAGGATTGAGTATTGAGGATTGAGTATTGAAGATTGAGTATTGAGGATTGAAGACTGACGATTGAGGATTGAGGATTGAGGATTGAGGATTGAGGATTGAGGATTGAAGATTCAGTATTGAGGATTGAAGGTTGAAGATTGAGGATTGAGGATTGAGGATTGGGGACTGAAGATTGGGGATTGGGGAACGAGTGTTGAGGGTTGAGTGATGAGAATTTATGTTTGTGGATAGAGAATCGAAGATTGCAGATTGAGTATTGAGTATTGAAAAGTGTGAATTGAGGATATTCTATTGAGGACTGAGGATTGACAACTGACTATTGAGGACTCAGGGCTGAAGATTGAGGATTCAGGATTGAGGATTCAGGATTGAGGTTTGAGGACTGAGGATTGAGGACTGAGGACTGAGGATTGACGATTGAGGATTGAGTATTGAGGATTGAGAATTGAGGATTGAGGATTGAAGATTGAGTATTGAGGATTGAAGATTGAGGACTGAAGATTGTGATTGATGATTGAGGATTGAAGATTGAGGACTGAAGATTGTGATTGATGATTGAGGATTGAGGTGTGAGGATTGAGGACGAGGTCTCACTGTTGAGGATTGAGGATTGAGGATTGAGGATTGAAGATTCAGTATTGAGGATTGAAGGTTGAAGATTGAGGATTGAGGATTGAGGATTGAGGACTGAAGATTGGGGATTGGGGAACGAGTGTTGAGGGTTGAGTGATGAGAATTTATGTTTGTGGATAGAGAATCGAAGATTGCAGATTGAGTATTGAGTATTGAAAAGTGTGAATTGAGGATATTCTATTGAGGACTGAGGATTGACAACTGACTATTGAGGACTCAGGGCTGAAGATTGTGGATTCAGGATTGAGGATTCAGGATTGAGGTTTGAGGACTGAGGATTGAGGACTGAGGACTGAGGATTGAGGATTGAGGATTGAAGATTGAGGACTGGGTATTGAGGATTGACGATTGAGGATTGAGTATTGAGGATTGAGAATTGAGGATTGAGGATTGAAGATTGAGTATTGAGGATTGAAGATTGAGGACTGAAGATTGTGATTGATGATTGAGGATTGAGGTGTGAGGATTGAGGACGAGGTCTCACTGTTGAGGATTGAGGTTTGAGGATTGTGGATTGAGGATTTAGGACTGAGGATTGAGGATTGAGGATTGAGCATTGAGGATTGAAGATTGAGTATTCATGACTGAGGTTTGAGGATTGAGGATTGAGTATTGAGGATTGAGGATTGATGATTGAGTATTGAGGATTGATGATTGAGTATTGAGGATTGAGGATTGATGATTGAGGATGGAGGATGAGGGCTGAGGGTTCAGGATTGAGGATTCAGGATTGAGGTTTGAAGATTGAGTGTTGACGATTGAAGATTGAGGATTGGGAATTGAGGATTGAGGTTGAGGGCTGAGGGTTGAGGATTGAGGTTTGAGGACTGACGACTGGGGATAGAGGATTGAGAATTGAGGATTGAGGATCGAGGATTGAAGATTGAGGATTGGGTATTGAGGATTGAGGGTTGAGGATTGAGGATGGAGGATTCAGTGTTGAGGATTGAGGATTGAGTATTGAAGATTGAGTATTCAAGACAGAGGATTGAAGATTGAGGATTGATGATTGAGTACTGAGGATTGAAGATTGAGGATTGAGGATTGAGGATTGAGGATTGAGGATGGAGAATGAGGGCTGAGGGTTGAGGATTGAGGGTTGAAGATTGAGTATTGAGGATTGAAGATTGAGTATTGGGGATTGAGGATTGGGGATTGAAGTTTGAAGATTGAGGATTGGGGATTGAGGATTGACGATTGAGGATTGAGTACTGGGGATTGAGAATTGAGGTTTGAGGATTGAAGGATGAGTATTGAGGATTGAAGATTGAAGATTGAGAATTGAACATTGTGCATTGATGATTGAGGATTGAGGGTTGAGGATTGAGGACGAGGACTCACGGTTGATGATTGAGGTTTGATGATTGATGATTGAGGATTGAGGACTGAGGATTGAGGATTGAGGATTGAGCATTGAGGATTAAAGATTGAGTATTCATGACTGAGGATTGGGGACTGAGGATTGAGGATTGAGGATTGAGGGTTGATGATTGAGTATTGAGGATTGAAGATTGAGGATTGAGGATTGAGGATTGAGGATGGAGGATGAGGGCTGAGGGTTGAGGATTGAGGATTGACGATTGAGGATTGAGGTTTGAGGATTGAGGATTGAGGATTGAGGATCGAGGATGGAGGATGAGGGCTGAGGGTTGAGGACTGAGGTGACGGTTGAATCCTGCGAATTCAGGATATTCTATTGAGTATTGACAATTGAGGATTGATGGTTGAGTATAGAGGATTGAGAATTGAGGATTGAGGATTGAGTATTGAAGATTGAGGATTGATGATTGAGGATTGAGGATTGAGGATTGACGATTGAGGATTGAGGATTGAGGATTGAAGATTGAGTATTGAGGATTGAAGGTTGAGAATTGGGGATTGAGGATGGAGGATGAGGATTGAGGATGGAGGATTGAGGATTGAGGATTGAGTATTGAAGATTGAGTATTCATGACTGAGGATTGAGGATTGAGGATTGAGGATTGGGGATTGAGGATTGACGATTGAGGATTGAGTATTGAGGATTGAGGATTGAGGATTGAGGACTGAAGGTTGAGTACTGAGGATTGAAGATTGAGGATTGAAGATTGAGTATTGATGATTGAGAATTGAGGGTTGGGGATTGAGGACGAGGACTAACGGTTGAGGATTGAGGTTTGAGGATTGAGGATTGAGGATTGAGGATTGAGTATTGAAGATTGAGGATTGATGATTGAGGATTGAGGATTGAGGATTGAGGATTGAGGATTGAGGATTGAGGATTGAAGATTGAGTATTGAGGATTGAAGGTTGAGAATTGGGGATTGAGGATGGAGGATGAGGATTGAGGATTGAGGATTGAGGAATGAGGTTTGAGGATTGAAGGTTAAATATTGATGACTGAAGATTGAGGATTGATGATTGAGGCTTGAGGATTGAGGATTGAAGATTGAGTATTGAGGATTGAAGGTTGAGAATTGGGGATTGAGGATGGAGGATGAGGATTGAGGATGGAGGATTGACGATTGAGGATTGAGTATTGAGGATTGAGAATTGAGGATTGAGGATTGAAGATTGAGTATTGAGGATTGAAGATTGAGGACTGAAGATTGTGATTGATGATTGAGGATTGAGGTGTGAGGATTGAGGACGAGGTCTCACTGTTGAGGATTGAGGTTTGAGGATTGTGGATTGAGGATTTAGGACTGAGGATTGAGGATTGAGGATTGAGCATTGAGGATTGAAGATTGAGTATTCATGACTGAGGTTTGAGGATTGAGGATTGAGTATTGAGGATTGAGGATTGATGATTGAGTATTGAGGATTGATGATTGAGTATTGAGGATTGAGGATTGATGATTGAGGATGGAGGATGAGGGCTGAGGGTTCAGGATTGAGGATTCAGGATTGAGGTTTGAAGATTGAGTGTTGAGGATTGAAGATTGAGGATTGGGAATTGAGGATTGAGGTTGAGGGCTGAGGGTTGAGGATTGAGGTTTGAGGACTGACGACTGGGGATAGAGGGTTGAGAATTGAGGATTGAGGATCGAGGATTGAAGATTGAGGATTGGGTATTGAGGATTGAGGGTTGAGGATTGAGGATGGAGGATTCAGTGTTGAGGATTGAGGATTGAGTATTGAAGATTGAGTATTCAAGACAGAGGATTGAAGATTGAGGATTGATGATTGAGTACTGAGGATTGAAGATTGAGGATTGAGGATTGAGGATTGAGGATTGAGGATGGAGAATGAGGGCTGAGGGTTGAGGATTGAGGGTTGAAGATTGAGTATTGAGGATTGAAGATTGAGTATTGGGGATTGAGGATTGGGGGTTGAAGTTTGAAGATTGAGGATTGGGGATTGAGGATTGACGATTGAGGATTGAGTACTGGGGATTGAGAATTGAGGTTTGAGGATTGAAGGATGAGTATTGAGGATTGAAGATTGAAGATTGAGAATTGAACATTGTGCATTGATGATTGAGGATTGAGGGTTGAGGATTGAGGACGAGGACTCACGGTTGATGATTGAGGTTTGATGATTGATGATTGAGGATTGAGGACTGAGGATTGAGGATTGAGGATTGAGCATTGAGGATTAAAGATTGAGTATTCATGACTGAGGATTGGGGACTGAGGATTGAGGATTGAGGATTGAGGGTTGATGATTGAGTATTGAGGATTGAAGATTGAGGATTGAGGATTGAGGATTGAGGATGGAGGATGAGGGCTGAGGGTTGAGGAATGAGGATTGACGATTGAGGATTGAGGTTTGAGGATTGAGGATTGAGGATTGAGGATCGAGGATGGAGGATGAGGGCTGAGGGTTGAGGACTGAGGTGACGGTTGAATCCTGCGAATTCAGGATATTCTATTGAGTATTGACAATTGAGGATTGATGGTTGAGTATAGAGGATTGAGAATTGAGGATTGAGGATTGAGTATTGAAGATTGAGGATTGATGATTGAGGATTGAGGATTGAGGATTGACGATTGAGGATTGAGGATTGAGGATTGAAGATTGAGTATTGAGGATTGAAGGTTGAGAATTGGGGATTGAGGATGGAGGATGAGGATTGAGGATGGAGGATTGAGGATTGAGGATTGAGTATTGAAGATTGAGTATTCATGACTGAGGATTGAGGATTGAGGATTGAGGATTGGGGATTGAGGATTGACGATTGAGGATTGAGTATTGAGGATTGAGGATTGAGGATTGAGGACTGAAGGTTGAGTACTGAGGATTGAAGATTGAGGATTGAAGATTGAGTATTGATGATTGAGAATTGAGGGTTGGGGATTGAGGACGAGGACTAACGGTTGAGGATTGAGGTTTGAGGATTGAGGATTGAGGATTGAGGATTGAGTATTGAAGATTGAGGATTGATGATTGAGGATTGAGGATTGAGGATTGAGGATTGAGGATTGAGGATTGAGGATTGAAGATTGAGTATTGAGGATTGAAGGTTGAGAATTGGGGATTGAGGATGGAGGATGAGGATTGAGGATTGAGGATTGAGGAATGAGGTTTGAGGATTGAAGGTTAAATATTGATGACTGAAGATTGAGGATTGATGATTGAGGCTTGAGGATTGAGGATTGAAGATTGAGTATTGAGGATTGAAGGTTGAGAATTGGGGATTGAGGATGGAGGATGAGGATTGAGGATGGAGGATTGAGGATTGAGGATTGAGTATTGAAGATTGAGTATTCATGACTGAGGATTGAGGATTGAGGATTGAGGATTTGGGTCTGAGGATTGAAGATACAGTATTGAGGATTGAAGATTGAGAGTTGAGGATTGAGGATTCAACATTGAGGACTGAGAGTTGAGGGCTGAGTGATGAGAATTGGTGTTTGTGTATAGAGATTTGAAGATTGCAGATTGAGTATTGAGTATTGAAAGCTGCGAGTTGAGGATATTCTATTGAGGATTGAGGATTGACAACTGATTGCTGAGGACTGAGGGCTGAAGATTGAAGATTCAGGATTGAGGATTCAGGATTGTGGTTTGAGAACTGAGGATTGAGGATTGAGGATTGAGGATTGAGGATTGATGATTGAGGTTCGAGGATGGAGGATGAGGGCTGAGGGTTGAGGATTGAGGTTTGAGTATTGAAGCCTGCGAATTCAGGATATTCTATTGTGTATTGAGAATGGGGATTGATGGTTGAGTATTGAGGATTGAGAATTGAGGATTGCGGATTGAGTACTGAAGATTGAGGATTGATGATTGAGGATTGAGGGTTGAGAATTGAGAATTGAGGATTGAGGATTGAAGATTGAGTGTTGAGAATGGAAGATTGAGGATTGGGGATTGAGAATTGAGGTTTGAGTATTGAGGATTGAGGATTGAGGATTGAGGATTGAGGATTGAATCCTGCGAATTCAGGATATTCTATTGAGTATTGAGAATTGAGGATTGATGGTTGAGTATTGAGGATTAAGAATTGAGGATTGAGGATTGAGTTTTGAAGATTGAGGATTGATGATCGAGGATGGAGGATTGAGGATTGAGGATTGGGGATTGAGGATCGAAGATTGAGGATTGGGGACTGAGGATTGAAGATTGAGGATTGAGGACTGAGGATTGACGATTGAAGATTGAGTATTGAGGATTGAAGATTGAGGATTGAGGATTGAGGATTGAGGATTGAGGTTGAGGGCTGAGGGTTGAGGATTGAGGTTTGAGGACTGAGGACTGGGGATAGAGGATTGAGAATTGAGGATTGAGGATCGAGGATTGAAGATTGAGGATTGGGTATTGAGGATTGAGGGTTGAGGATTGAGGATGGAGGATTCAGTATTGAGGATTGAGGATTGAGTATTGAAGATTGAGTATTCAAGACAGAGGATTGAGGATTGAGGATTGATGATTGAGTATTGAGGATTGAAGATTGAGGATTGAGGATTGAGGATTGAGGATGGAGAATGAGGGCTGAGGGTTGAGGATAGAGGGTTGAAGGTTGAGTATTGAGGATTGAAGATTGAGGATTGAGGATTGAGGATTGGGGATTGAAGATTGAAGATTGAGGATTGGGAATTGAGGATTGACGATTGAGGATTGAGTACTGGGGATTGAGAATTGAGGTTTGAGGATTGAAGGTTGAGTATTGAGGATTGAAGATTGAAGATTGAGAATTGAACATTGTGCATTGATGATTGTGGATTGAGGGTTGAGGATTGAGGACGAGGACTCACGGTTGATGATTGAGGTTTGATGATTGATGATTGAGGATTGAGGACTGAGGATTGAGGATTGAGGATTGAGCATTGAGGATTGAAGATTGAGTATTCATGACTGAGGATTGGGGATTGAGGATTGAGGATTGAGGATTGAGGGTTGATGATTGAGTATTGAGGATTGAAGATTGAGGATTGAGGATTGAGGATTGAGGATGGAGGATGAGGGCTGAGGGTTGAGGATTGAGGATTGACGATTGAGGATTGAGGTTTGAGGATTGAGGATTGAGGATTGAGGATCGAGGATGGAGGATGAGGGCTGAGGGTTGAGGACTGAGGTGACGGTTGAATCCTGCGAATTCAGGATATTCTATTGAGTATTGACAATTGAGGATTGATGGTTGAGTATAGAGGATTGAGAATTGAGGATTGAGGATTGAGTATTGAAGATTGAGGATTGATGATTGAGGATTGAGGATTGAGGATTGACGATTGAGGATTGAGGATTGAGGATTGAAGATTGAGTATTGAGGATTGAAGGTTGAGAATTGGGGATTGAGGATGGAGGATGAGGATTGAGGATGGAGGATTGAGGATTGAGGATTGAGTATTGAAGATTGAGTATTCATGACTGAGGATTGAGGATTGAGGATTGAGGATTGGGGATTGAGGATTGACGATTGAGGATTGAGTATTGAGGATTGAGGATTGAGGATTGAGGACTGAAGGTTGAGTACTGAGGATTGAAGATTGAGGATTGAAGATTGAGTATTGATGATTGAGAATTGAGGGTTGGGGATTGAGGACGAGGACTAACGGTTGAGGATTGAGGTTTGAGGATTGAGGATTGAGGATTGAGGATTGAGTATTGAAGATTGAGTATTGATGATTGAGGATTGAGGATTGAGGATTGAGGATTGAGGATTGAGGATTGAGGATTGAAGATTGAGTATTGAGGATTGAAGGTTGAGAATTGGGGATTGAGGATGGAGGATGAGGATTGAGGATTGAGGATTGAGGAATGAGGTTTGAGGATTGAAGGTTAAATATTGATGACTGAAGATTGAGGATTGATGATTGAGGCTTGAGGATTGAGGATTGAAGATTGAGTATTGAGGATTGAAGGTTGAGAATTGGGGATTGAGGATGGAGGATGAGGATTGAGGATGGAGGATTGAGGATTGAGGATTGAGTATTGAAGATTGAGTATTCATGACTGAGGATTGAGGATTGAGGATTGAGGATTTGGGTCTGAGGATTGAAGATACAGTATTGAGGATTGAAGATTGAGAGTTGAGGATTGAGGATTCAACATTGAGGACTGAGAGTTGAGGGCTGAGTGATGAGAATTGGTGTTTGTGTATAGAGATTTGAAGATTGCAGATTGAGTATTGAGTATTGAAAGCTGCGAGTTGAGGATATTCTATTGAGGATTGAGGATTGACAACTGATTGCTGAGGACTGAGGGCTGAAGATTGAAGATTCAGGATTGAGGATTCAGGATTGTGGTTTGAGAACTGAGGATTGAGGATTGAGGATTGAGGATTGAGGATTGATGATTGAGGTTCGAGGATGGAGGATGAGGGCTGAGGGTTGAGGATTGAGGTTTGAGTATTGAAGCCTGCGAATTCAGGATATTCTATTGTGTATTGAGAATGGGGATTGATGGTTGAGTATTGAGGATTGAGAATTGAGGATTGCGGATTGAGTACTGAAGATTGAGGATTGATGATTGAGGATTGAGGGTTGAGAATTGAGAATTGAGGATTGAGGATTGAAGATTGAGTGTTGAGAATGGAAGATTGAGGATTGGGGATTGAGAATTGAGGTTTGAGTATTGAGGATTGAGGATTGAGGATTGAGGATTGAGGATTGAATCCTGCGAATTCAGGATATTCTATTGAGTATTGAGAATTGAGGATTGATGGTTGAGTATTGAGGATTAAGAATTGAGGATTGAGGATTGAGTTTTGAAGATTGAGGATTGATGATCGAGGATGGAGGATTGAGGATTGAGGATTGGGGATTGAGGATCGAAGATTGAGGATTGGGGACTGAGGATTGAAGATTGAGGATTGAGGACTGAGGATTGACGATTGAAGATTGAGTATTGAGGATTGAATATTGTGGATTCAGGATTGAGGATACAGAATTGAGGTTTGAGGACTGAGGATTGAGGATTGATTATTGAGTATTGAGGATTGAAGATTGAGGATTGAGGATTGGGGATTGAGTATTGAGGATTGAAGATTGAGGATTGGGGCTTGAGGACTGACGAATGAGAATTGAGGATTGAGGATTGAGAATTGAGGATTGAGGATTGAAGGTTGAGTATTGAGGATTGAAGTTTGAGGATTGAGGATTGAGGATCGAAGACTGAGGACTGAGCGTTGAGGGTTGATTGATGAGAATTGATGTTTGTGGATTGAGATTTGAGGATTGCAGATTGGGGATTGAGTATTGAAAACTGTGAATTGAGGATATTCTATTGAGGATTGTGGATAGAGGATTGAAAATTGATTGTTCAGGTCTGAGGGCTGAAGACTGAGGATTCAGGATTGAGGTTCCTGTTTGAGGTTTGAGGACTGAGGATTGAGGGTTGAGGATTGAGGATTGAGGATTGACGGTTGAGTATTAAGGTTTGAGGATGGAGGATCGAAGAGAGAGGACTGAGTGTTGACGATTGAGTGTTGAGAATTGATATTAGAGGATTGAGGTTTGATTATTGAATATTGGGGATTGAGTATTGAACAATGAGAATTCAGGATATTCTACTGAGTATAGAGAATTGAGGATTAATGGTTGAGTATTGAGGATTGACGGTTGAGGGTTGTGTGTTGAATATTGAGGATTGAGGATTGAGGATTGAGGATTGAAGATTGAGTATTGATGATTGAGTATTGAGGGTTGAGGATTGAGGACGAGGACTGACGGTTGAGGATTGAGGTTTGAGGATTGAGGATTGAGGATTGAGGACTGAGGTTTGAGGATTTTGGATTGAGCATTGAGGATTGAAGATTGAGGACTGGGGATTGAGGGTTGAAGATTGAGGATTGAGGATTGAGGATTGATGATTGAGTATTGAGGATTGAAGATTGAGAATTGAGGATTGAGGATTGAGGATGGAGGATGAGGGCTGAGGGTTGAGGATTGAGGATTGAAGATTGAGTATTGAGGATTGAATGTTGAGGATTGAGGATTGAGGATTGAGGATTGAGGATTGAAGTTTGAGGATTGGTGATTGAGGATTGACGATTGAGGATTGAGTATTGAGGATTGAGGATTGAGGATTGAGGTCTGAAGATTGAGTGCTGAGGATTGAAGATTGAGGATTGAAGATTGAGTATTGATGATAGAGGATTGAGTGTTGGGGATTGAGGACGAGGTCTAACGGTTGAGGATTGATGCTTGAGGATTGACGATTGAGGATTGAGGGCTGAGGGTCGAGGATTGAGGATTGAGCATTGAGGATTGAAGATTGAGGACTGGGGATTGAGGATTGAAGATTGAGGATTAAGGATTGAGGATTGGAGTTTGAGGATCTAGGGTTGGAGATTTATTATTGAGTATTGAAGATTGAGGATTGAGTATAGAGGATTGAGAATTGAGAATTGAGTATTGAGGATGAGGACTGAGTGTTGAGGATTGAGTGATGAGAACTGATGTTTGTTGATAGAGATTTGAAGTTTGCAGATTGAGTATTGAGCATTGAAAGCTGTTAGTTAAGGATATTCTATTGAGGATTGAGGATTGACAACTGATTGTTGAGGACAGAGGGCTGAAGATTGAGGATTCAGGATTGAGGATTCAGGATTGAGGTTTGAGGACTGAGGATTGAGGATTGGGTATTGTGGATTGAGGATTGAGGATTGAGGATTGAGGATTGAGGATCGAGGATTGAGGATTGAGGATTGAGGATTGAAGATTGAGTATTGAGGATTGAAGGTTGAGGATTGAGGATTGAGGATCGAGGATTGAGTATTGAGGATTGAAGGTTGAGTATTGAGGATTGAAGATTGAGGATTGAGGATCGAGGATTGAAGATTGAGGATTAAGGATTGAGGATTGGGGATTGAGGATCTATGATTGGAGGTTGATTATTGAGGATTGAAGATTGAGGATTGAGGATTGAGGATTGAGGATTGAGAATTGAGGACTGAGGACTGAGTGTTGAGGATTGAGAATAGAGGATTGAGGATTGAGGATTGAAGATTGAGGATTGGGTATTGAGGATTGAAGAATGAGGATTGAGGATTTAGGATTGAGGGTTGAGGATTGAGGATTGAAGATTGAGTATTGAGGATTGAAGACTGACGATTGAGGATTGAGGATTGAGGATTGAGGATTGAGGATTGAGGATGGAGGATTGAAGATTGAGTATTGAGGATTGGAGGTTGAGGATTGAGGAATGAGGATCGAGGATGGAGGATTGACGATTGAGGATTGAAGATTGAGTATTGAGGATTGAATATTGAGGATTGGGGATTGAGGATTGAGGATTGACGATTGAGGATTGAGGATTGAGGATTGAGGATTGAGCATTGAAGATTGAGTATTGAGGATTGAAGGTTGAGGATTGAGGATTGAGTATCGAGGACGGAGGATGAGGGCTGAGGGTTGAGGATTGAGGTTTGTGTGTTGAATCCTGCGAATTCAGGATAGTCTATTGAGTATTGAGAATTGAGGATTAATGGTTGAGTATTGAGGATTGAGAATTGAGGATTGAGGATTGGGTATTGAAGATTGAGGATTGATGACTGAGTATTGAGGATTGAGGATTGAGGATTGAGGATTGACGATTGAGTATTGAGTATTGAAGATTGAGGATTGAGGATTGAGGATTGAACATTGAGGACTGAGTGTTGAGGGCTGAGTGATGAAAATTGATGTTTGTGGATAGAGATTTCAAGATTGCAGATTGAGTATTGAGCATTGAAAACTGTGAATTGAGGATATTCTATTGAGGATTGAGGATTGACAACTGATTGTTGTGGACTGAGGGCTGAAGGTTGAGGATTCAGGATTGAGGATTCAGAACTGAGGTTTGAGGACTGAGGATAGAGGATTGAAGATTGAGTATTGAGGATTGGAGATTGAGGATTGAGGGTTGAGGAATGAGGATTGAGGATTGAGGATCGAAGATTGAGGATTGGGGACTGTGGATTGAAGATTGAATATTGAGGATTGAAGATTGAGGACTGAGGATTGAGGATTGAGGATTGAGGATTGAGGACCGAATATTGAGGATTGGGGACTGAGGATTGAAGATTGAGTATTGAGGATTGAGGATTGAGGATTGAGGATTGAAGATTGAGGATTGGGGACTGAGTGTTGAGGGTTGAGTGATGAGCATTGATGTTTGTGGATAGAGATTTGAAGATTGCAGATTGAGTATTGAGTATTGAAAACTGTGAATTGAGGATATTCTATTGAGGACTGAGGATTGACAACTGATTGTCGAGGACTCAGGGCTGAAGATTGAGGATTCAGGATAGAGGATTCAGTATTGAGGTTTGAGGACTGAGGATTGAGGATTGAGGATTGAGGATCGAGGATTGAGCATCGAAGATTGACGATTGGGTATTGAGGATTGAACATTCAGGATTGAGGGTTGAGGATTGAGGAGTGAGGATTGCGGATTGAAGATTGAATATTGATGACTGAAGATTGAGGATTGATGATTGAGGGTTGTGGATTGAGGACGAGGACTGACGGTGGAGGATTGAGGTTTGAGGATTGAGGATTGAGGATTGAGGACTGAGGATATAGGATTGAGGATTGAGCATTTAGGATTGACGACTGAGGACTGGGGATTGAGGATTCAAGATTGAGGATTAAGGATTGAGGATTGGGGATTGAGGATCTAGGATTGGATGTTGATTATTGAGGATTGAAGATTGAGGATTGTGGATTGAGGATTGAGGATTGAGAATTGAGGACTGAGGACTGAGGGTTGAGGATTGAGAATTGAGGATTGAGGATTGAGGATTGAAGATTGAGGATTGGGTATTGAGGATTGAAGAATGAGGATTGAGGATTGAGGATTGAGGGTTGAGGATTGAGGATTGAAGATTGAGTATTGAGGATTGAAGACTGACGATTGAGGATTGAGGATTGAGGATTGAGGATTGAGGATTGAGGATTGATGATTGAGGATTGAGGATTGAAGATCGAAGATAGAGGATTGAAGATTATGGACTGAGGATTGAAGATTGAGGATTGGGTACTGAGAGTTGAAGGTTGAGTGATGAGAATTGATGTTTGTGGATGGAGATTTGAAGATTGCGGATTGAGAATTGAGTATTGAAACCTGCGAATTCAGGATATTCCATTGTGTGTTGAGAATTGAGGATTGATGGTTGAGTATTGAGGATTGAGAATTGAGGATTGAGGATTGAGTATTGAAGATTGAGGATTGATGATTGAGGATTGAGGATTGAGTACTGAGGATTGAGGGTTGAGGATTGAAGATTGAGTATTGAGGATTGAAGATTGAGGATTGAGGATCGAGGATGGAGGATTGAAGATTGATTATTGATGATTGAGTATTGAGGGTTGAGGATTGAGGACGAGGACAGACGATTGAGGATTGAGGTTTGAGGATTGAGGACTGAGGATTGAGGACTGAGGATTGAGGATTTTGGATTGAGCATTGAAGATTGAAGACTGAGGACTGGGGATTGAGGGTTGAAGATTGAGGATTGAGGATTGAGGATTGATGATTGAGTATTGAGGATTGAAGATTGAGAATTGAGGATTGAGGGTTGAGGTTGGAGGATGAGGGCTGAGGGTTGAGGTTTGAGGATTGAAGATTGAGTATTGAGGATTGAATGTTGATGATTGAGGATTGAGTATTGAGGATTGAGGATTGAAGATTGAGGATTGGGGATTGAGGATTGACAATTGAGGATTGAGTATTGAGGATTGAGGATTGAGGATTGAGGTCTGAAGACTGAGTACTGAGGATTGAAGATTGAGGATTGAAGATTGAGTATTGATGATTGAGGATTGAGGGTTGGGGATTGAGGACGAGGACTAACGGTTGAGGATTGATGCTTGAGGATTGACGATTGAGGATTGAGGACTGAGGATTGAGGATTGAGGATTGAGCATTGAGGATTGAAGATTGAGGACTGGGGATTGAGGATTGAAGATTGGGGATTAAGGATTGAGGATTGGGGATTGAGGATCTAGGATTGGAGGTTGATTATTGAGGATTGAAGATTGAGGATTGAGGATTGAGGATTGAGGATTGAGAATTGAGGACTGAGGACTGAGTGTTGAGGATTGAGAATAGAGGATTGAGGATTGAGGATTGAGGATTGAGGATTGGGTATTGAGGATTGAAGAATGAGGATTGAGGATTTAGGATTGAGGGTTGAGGATTGAGGATTGAAGATTGAGTATTGAGGATTGAAGACTGACGATTGAGGATTGAGGATTGAGGATTGAGGATTGAGGATTGAGGATGGAGAATTGAAGATTGAGTATTGAGGATTGGAGGTTGAGGATTGAGGAATGAGGATCGAGGATGGAGGATTGACGATTGAGGATTGAAGATTGAGTATTGAGGATTGAATATTGAGGATTGGGGATTGAGGATTGAGGATTGACGATTGAGGATTGAGGATTGAGGATTGAGGATTGAGGATTGAAGATTGAGTATTGAGGATTGAAGGTTGAGGATTGAGGATTGAGTATCGAGGACGGAGGATGAGGGCTGAGGGTTGAGGATTGAGGTTTGTGTGTTGAATCCTGCGAATTCAGGATAGTCTATTGAGTATTGAGAATTGAGGATTAATGGTTGAGTATTGAGGATTGAGAATTGAGGATTGAGGTTTGGGTATTGAAGATTGAGGATTGATGACTGAGTATTGAGGATTGAGGATTGAGGATTGAGGATTGACGATTGAGTATTGAGTATTGAAGATTGAGGGTTGATGATTGAGTATTGAGGATTGAGTATTGAGGATTGAGGATTGAGGATTGAAGATTGAGTATTGAGGATTGAAGATTGAGGATTGGGGATTGAGGATTGAGGATTGAGGATTGAGGATTGAGGATTGAGGATTGAGGATTGAGGATTGAAGATTGAGTATTGAGGATTGAAGTTTGAGGATTGAGGATTGAGGATTGAAGATTGAGTATTGAGGATTGAAGATTGAGGATTGGGGATTGACGATTGAGGATTGAGGATTTAGGATGGAGGATTGAAGATTGAGTATTGAGGATTGAAGATTGAGGATTGGGGATTGAGGATAGAGGATTCAGGATTGAGGATTGAGGATTGAGGATTGAGGATTGAGGATTGAAGATTGAGTATTGAGGATTGAAGTTTGAGGATTGATGATTGAGGATCGAGGATGGAGAATGAGGGCTGAGGGTTGAGGATTGAGGTTTGAGTATTGAATCCTGCGAATTCAGGATATTCTATTGAGTATTGAGAATTGAGGATTGATGGTTGAGTATTGAGGATTGAGAATTGAGGATTGAGGGTTGAGTATTGAAGATTGAGGATTGATGATTGAGGATTGAGGATTGAGGATTGAGGATTGAGGATTGAGGATTGAAGATTGAGTGTTGAGGATTGAAGATTGAGGATTGGGGATTGAGGATTGAGGATTGAGGATTGAGGATTGAGTATTGAGGATTGAGAATTGAGTATTGAGGATTGAGTATTGAAGATTGAGGATTGATGATTGAGGATTGAGGATTGAGTACTGAGGATCGAGGATTGAGGATTGAAGATTGAGTATTGAGGATGGAAGATTGAGGATTGGGGATTGAGGATTGAGGATTGAGGATTGAGGATTGAGGATTGAGGATAGAGGATTGAGGATTAAGGATTAAAGATTGAGTGTTGAGGATTGAAGTTTGAGGATTGAGGATTGAAGTTTGAGTACTGAGGACTGAGGGTTGAGGATTGAGAATTGAGGATTGAGGATTGAGGATTGAAGTTTGAGGATTGGGTATTGAGGATTGAAGAATGAGGGTTGAGGATTGAAGATTGAGGATTGAGGATTGAGGATTGGGGATTGAAGATTGAAGATTGAGGATTGGGGATTGAGGATTGACGATTGAGGATTGAGTACTGGGGATTGAGAATTGAGGTTTGAGGATTGAAGGTTGAGTATTGAGGATTGAAGATTGAAGATTGAGAATTGAACATTGTGCATTGATGATTGAGGATTGAGGGTTGAGGATTGAGGACGAGGATTCACGGTTGATGATTGAGGTTTGATGATTGATGATTGAGGATTGAGGACTGAGGATTGAGGATTGAGGATTGAGCATTGAGGATTGAAGATTGAGTATTCATGACTGAGGATTGGGGATTGAGGATTGAGGATTGAGGATTGAGGATTGAGGGTTGATGATTGAGTATTGAGGATTGAAGATTGAGGATTGAGGATTGAGGATTGAGGATGGAGGATGAGGGCTGAGGGTTGAGGATTGAGGATTGACGATTGAGGATTGAGTATTAAGGATTAAGAATTGAGGATTGAGGATTGAAGATCGAGTATTGAGGATTGAAGGTTGAGGATTGAGGATTGAGGGTTGAGGATTGTGGATGAGGGCTGAGGGTTGAGGATTGAGGTTTGAGGACTGAGGACTGATGGTTGAGGATTGAGAATTGAGGATTGAGGACTGAGGTTTGAAGATTGAGGATTGGGTATTGAGGATTGAAGAATGAGGGTTGAGGATTGAAGATTGAGGATAGAGGATTGGGGATTGAGGACTGAGGATTGAAGATTGAGTATTGAGGATTGAAGATTGAGGATTGGGGATTGAGGATTGAGGATTGAGGATTGGGTATTGAAGATTGAGGATTTGGGATTGAGGATTGAGGATTCATTATTGAGGATTGAAGATTGAGATTTGAGGATTGAGGATTGAACATTGAGGACTGAGTGTTGAGGGCTGAGTGATGAGCATTGATGTTTGTGGATAGGGATTTGAAGATTGCAGATTGAGTATTGAGTATTGAAAACTGTGAATTGAGGATATTCTAATGAGGATTGAGGATTGACAACTGATTGTTGAGGACTGAAGGCTGAAGGTTGAGGATTCAGGATTGAGGATTCAGAACTGAGGTTTGAGGACTGAGGATAGAGGATAGAATATTGAGTATTGAGGATTGAGCATCGAAGATTGACGATTGGGTATTGAGATTTGAACATTGAGGATTGAGGGTTGAGTATTGAGGAGTGTTGGATTGCGGATTGAAGATTGAATATTGGTGACTGAAGATTGAGGATTGACGATTGAGGGTTGTGGATTGAGGACGAGGACTGACGGTGGAGGATTGAGGTTTGAGGATTGAGGATTGAGGATTGAGGATTGAGAATTGAGTATTGAGGATTGAGGATTGAAGATTGTGGATTGGATATTGAGGATTGAAGAATGAGGATTGAGGAATGAGGTCTGAGGATTGAGGATTGAAGATTGAGTATTGAGGATTGAAGATTGAGGACTGAGGATTGAGTATTGAGGATTGAGGATTGAGAATTGAGGATTGTCGATTGAGGATTGAAGATTGAGTAAAGAGGATTGAAGGTTGAGAACTGAGGATTGAGTATTGAAGATTGAGGACTGAGTGTTGAGGGTTGAGTGATTAGAATTGATGTCCGTGAATAGAGGTTTGAAGATTGCAGATTGAGTATTGATTATTGAAAACTGTGAATTGAGGATATTCTATTGAGTAATGAGGATTGGCAACTGATTGTTGAGTATTGAGGATTGAGGATTGAGGATTGTGTATTGAGAATTGAGGACTGAGGACTGAGGGTTGAGGATTGAGAATGGAGGATTCAGGATTGAGGATTGAAGACTGAGGATTGGGTATTGAGGATTGAAGAATGAGTATTGAGGATTGAGGGTTGAGGATTGAGGATTGAAGGTTGAGTATTGAGAATTGAAGACTGACGATTGAGGATTGAGGATTGAGGATTGAGGATTGAGGATTGAGTATTGAGGATTGATGATTGAGTATTGAGGATTGAAGATTGAAGATAGAGGATTGAAGATTATGGACTGAGGATTGAAGATTGAGGATTGGGGACTGAGAGTCGAAGGTTGAGTGATGAGAATTGATGTTTGTGGATGGAGATTTGAAGATTGCGGATTGAGAATTGAGTATTGAAACCTGCGAATTCAGGATATTCCATTGTGTATTGAGAATTGAGGATTGATGGTTGAGTAATGAGGATTGAAAATTGAGAATTGAGGATTGAGTATTGAAGATTGAGGATTGATGATTGAAGATTGAGGATTGAGTACTGAGGATTGAGGGTTGAGGATTGAAGATTGAGTATTGAGGATTGAAGATTGAGTATTGAGGATTGAAGATTGAGGATTGAGGATTGAGGATTGAAGATTGAGTATTGAGGATAGAAGATTGAGGGTTGGGGATTGAGGATTGAGGATTGAGAACTGAGGATTGAGGATTGAGGATGGAGGATTGAAGATTGAGTATTGAGGATTGGAGGTTGAGGATTGAGGATTGAGGATCGAGGATGAAGGATTGACGATTGAGGATTGAAGATTGAGTATTGAGGATTGAAGATTGAGGATTGGGGATTGAGGATTGAGGATTGAGGATTGAGGATTGAGGATTGAGGATTGAGGATTGAGGATTGAGGATTGAAGATTGAGTATTGGGGATTGAAATTTGGGGATTGAGGATTGAGGATCGAGGATGGAGGATGAGGGCTGAGGGTTTAGGATTGAGGTTTGAGTATTGAGGATTGAAGATTGAGGATTGAGGATCGAGGATGGAGGATGAGGGCTGAGGGTTGAGGATTGAGGTTTGAGTACTGAATCCTGCGAATTCAGGATATTCTATTGAGTATTGAGAACTGAGGATTGATGATTGAGTATTGAGGATTGAGGATTGAGGATTGAGGATTGAGTATTGAAGATTGAGGATTGATGATTGAGGATTGTGGATTGAGGATTGAGGATTGATGATTGAGAATTGAAGATTGAGTATTGAGGATTGAAGATTGAGCATTGGGGATTGAGGATTGAGGATTGAGGATTGAGGATTGAAGATTGAGGATTTGGGTCTGAGGATTGAAGATACAGTATTGAGGATTGAAGATTGAGAGTTGAGGATTGAGGATTGAACATTGAGGACTGAGAGTTGAGGGCTGAGTGATGAGAATTGGTGTTTGTGTATAGAGATTTGAAGATTGCAGATTGAGTATTGAGTATTGAAAGCTGCGAGTTGAGGATATTCTATTGAGGATTGAGGATTGACAACTGATTGTTGAGGACTGAGGGCTGAAGATTGAAGATTCAGGATTGAGGATTCATGACTGTGGTTTGAGAACTGAGGATTGAGGATTGAGGATTGAGGATTGAGGATTGAGGATTGGGGATTGAGGATCTAGGATTGGAGACTGATTATTGAGGATTGAAGATTGAGGATTGGTGATTGAGGATTGTGAATTGAGAATTGAGGATGAGGACTGAGGGTTGAGGATTGAGGTTTGAGGAATGAGGATTGAGGATTGAGGATTGGGGATGGAGCATTGAGGATTGAGGATTGAGTACTGAAGATTGAGTATTCATGACTGAGGATTGAGGATTGAGGATTCAGGATTGAGGATTCAGAATTGAGGTTTGAGGACTGAGGATTGAGGATTGAAGATTGAGTGTTGAGAATGGAAGATTGAGGATTGGGGATTGAGGATTGAGGTTTGAGTATTGAGGATTGAGGATTGAGGATTGAGGATTGAGGATTGAGGATTGAGGATTGAAGATTGAGTATTGAGGATTGAAGATTAAGGATTGAGGATTGAGAATCGAGGATGGAGGATGAGGGCTGAGGGTTGAGGATTGAGGTTTGAGTATTGAATCCTGCGAATTCAGGATATTCTATTGAGTATTGAGAATTGAGGATTGATGGTTGAGTATTGAGGATTAAGAATTGAGGATTGAGGATTGAGTTTTGAAGATTGAGGATTGATGATCGAGGATTGAGGATTGAGGATTGAGGATTGGGGATTGAGGTTTGAAGATTGAGGATTGGGGACTGAGGATTGAAAATTGAGGATTGAGGACTGACGATTGACGATTGAAGATTGAGTATTGAGGATTGAAGATTGAGGATTGAGTACTGGGGATCGAGAATTGAGGTTTGAGGATTGAAGGTTGAGTATTGAGGATTGAAGATTGAAGATTGAGAATTGAACATTGTGCATTGATGATTGAGGATTGAGGGTTGAGGATTGAGGACGAGGATTCACGGTTGATGATTGAGGTTTGATGATTGATGATTGAGGATTGAGGACTGAGGATTGAGGATTGACGATTGAGCATTGAGGATTCAAGATTGAGTATTCATGACTCAGGATTGGGGATTGAGGATTGAGGATTGAGGATTGAGGGTTGATGATTGAGTATTGTGGATTGAAGATTGAGGATTGAGGATTGAGGATTGAGGATGGAGGATGAGGGCTGAGGGTTGAGGATTGAGGATTGACGATTGAGGATTGAGTATTAAGGATTAAGAATTGAGGATTGAGGATTGAAGATTGAGTATTGAGGATTGAAGGTTGAGGATTGAGGATTGAGGGTTGAGGATTGTGGATGAGGGCTGAGGGTTGAGGATTGAGGTTTGAGGACTGAGGACTGATGGTTGAGGATTGAGAATTGAGGATTGAGGACTGAGGTTTTTAGATTGAGGATTGGGTATTGAGGATTGAAGAATGAGGGCTGAGGATTGAGGATTGAGGATTGGATATTGAGGATTGAAGAATGAGGATTGAGGAATGAGGTCTGAGGATTGAGGATTGAAGATTGAGTATTGAGGATTGAAGATTGAGGACTGAGGATTGAGTATTGAGGATTGAGGATTGAGAATTGAGGATTGTCGATTGAGGATTGAAGATTGAGTAAAGAGGATTGAAGGTTGAGAACTGAGGATTGAGTATTGAAGATTGAGGACTGAGTGTTGAGGGTTGAGTGATTAGAATTGATGTCCGTGGATAGAGGTTTGAAGATTGCAGATTGAGTATTGATTATTGAAAACTGTGAATTGAGGATATTCTATTGAGTAATGAGGATTGGCAACTGATTGTTGAGTATTGAGGATTGAGGATTGAGGATTGAGTATTGAGAATTGAGGACTGAGGACTGAGGCTTGAGGATTGAGAATGGAGGATTCAGGATTGAGGATTGAAGACTGAGGATTGGGTATTGAGGATTGAAGAATGAGTATTGAGGATTGAGGGTTGAGGATTGAGGATTGAAGGTTGAGTATTGAGAATTGAAGACTGACGATTGAGGATTGAGGATTGAGGATTGAGGATTGAGGATTGAGTATTGAGGATTGATGATTGAGTATTGAGGATTGAAGATTGAAGATAGAGGATTGAAGATTATGGACTGAGGATTGAAGATTGAGGATTGGGGACTGAGAGTCGAAGGTTGAGTGATGAGAATTGATGTTTGTGGATGGAGATTTGAAGATTGCGGATTGAGAATTGAGTATTGAAACCTGCGAATTCAGGATATTCCATTGTGTATTGAGAATTGAGGATTGATGGTTGAGTAATGAGGATTGAGAATTGAGAATTGAGGATTGAGTATTGAAGATTGAGGATTGATGATTGAAGATTGAGGATTGAGTACTGAGGATTGAGGGTTGAGGATTGAAGATTGAGTATTGAGGATTGAAGATTGAGTATTGAGGATTGAAGATTGAGGATTGAGGATTGAGGATTGAAGATTGAGTATTGAGGATAGAAGATTGAGGGTTGGGGATTGAGGATTGAGGATTGAGAACTGAGGATTGAGGATTGAGGATGGAGGATTGAAGATTGAGTATTGAGGATTGGAGGTTGAGGATTGAGGATTGAGGATCGAGGATGAAGGATTGACGATTGAGGATTGAAGATTGAGTATTGAGGATTGAAGATTGAGGATTGGGGGTTGAGGATTGAGGATTGAGGATTGAGGATTGAGGATTGAGGATTGAGGATTGAGGATTGAAGATTGAGTATTGGGGATTGAAATTTGGGGATTGAGGATTGAGGATCGAGGATGGAGGATGAGGGCTGAGGGTTTAGGATTGAGGTTTGAGTATTGAGGATTGAGGGTTGAGGATTGAGGATTGAAGGTTGAGTATTGAGAATTGAAGACTGACGATTGAGGATTGAGGATTGAGGATTGAGGATTGAGGATTGAGTATTGAGGATTGATGATTGAGTATTGAGGATTGAAGATTGAAGATAGAGGATTGAAGATTATGGACTGAGGATTGAAGATTGAGGATTGGGGACTGAGAGTCGAAGGTTGAGTGATGAGAATTGATGTTTGTGGATGGAGATTTGAAGATTGCGGATTGAGAATTGAGTATTGAAACCTGCGAATTCAGGATATTCCATTGTGTATTGAGAATTGAGGATTGATGGTTGAGTAATGAGGATTGAAAATTGAGAATTGAGGATTGAGTATTGAAGATTGAGGATTGATGATTGAAGATTGAGGATTGAGTACTGAGGATTGAGGGTTGAGGATTGAAGATTGAGTATTGAGGATTGAAGATTGAGTATTGAGGATTGAAGATTGAGGATTGAGGATTGAGGATTGAAGATTGAGTATTGAGGATAGAAGATTGAGGGTTGGGGATTGAGGATTGAGGATTGAGAACTGAGGATTGAGGATTGAGGATGGAGGATTGAAGATTGAGTATTGAGGATTGGAGGTTGAGGATTGAGGATTGAGGATCGAGGATGAAGGATTGACGATTGAGGATTGAAGATTGAGTATTGAGGATTGAAGATTGAGGATTGGGGATTGAGGATTGAGGATTGAGGATTGAGGATTGAGGATTGAGGATTGAAGATTGAGGATTGAGGATTGAAGATTGAGTATTGGGGATTGAAATTTGGGGATTGAGGATTGAGGATCGAGGATGGAGGATGAGGGCTGAGGGTTTAGGATTGAGGTTTGAGTATTGAGGATTGAAGATTGAGGATTGAGGATCGAGGATGGAGGATGAGGGCTGAGGGTTGAGGATTGAGGTTTGAGTACTGAATCCTGCGAATTCAGGATATTCTATTGAGTATTGAGAACTGAGGATTGATGATTGAGTATTGAGGATTGAGGATTGAGGATTGAGGATTGAGTATTGAAGATTGAGGATTGATGATTGAGGATTGTGGATTGAGGATTGAGGATTGATGATTGAGAATTGAAGATTGAGTATTGAGGATTGAAGATTGAGCATTGGGGATTGAGGATTGAGGATTGAGGATTGAGGATTGAAGATTGAGGATTTGGGTCTGAGGATTGAAGATACAGTATTGAGGATTGAAGATTGAGAGTTGAGGATTGAGGATTGAACATTGAGGACTGAGAGTTGAGGGCTGAGTGATGAGAATTGGTGTTTGTGTATAGAGATTTGAAGATTGCAGATTGAGTATTGAGTATTGAAAGCTGCGAGTTGAGGATATTCTATTGAGGATTGAGGATTCATGACTGTGGTTTGAGGACTGAGGGCTGAAGATTGAAGATTCAGGATTGAGGATTCATGACTGTGGTTTGAGAACTGAGGATTGAGGATTGAGGATTGAGGATTGAGGATTGAGGATTGACGATTGAGGATTGAAGATTGAGTATTGAGGATTGAAGATTGAGGATTGGGGATTGAGGATTGAGGATTGAGGATTGAGGATTGAGGATTGAGGATTGAGGATTGAGGATTGAGGATTGAAGATTGAGTATTGGGGATTGAAATTTGGGGATTGAGGATTGAGGATCGAGGATGGAGGATGAGGGCTGAGGGTTTAGGATTGAGGTTTGAGTATTGAGGATTGAAGATTGAGGATTGAGGATTGAGGATTGAGGATTGAGGGTTGATGATTGAGTATTGAGGATTGAAGATTGAGGATTGAGGATTGAGGATTGAGGATGGAGGATGAGGGCTGAGGGTTGAGGATTGAGGATTGACGATTGAGGATTGAGTATTAAGGATTAAGAATTGAGGATTGAGGATTGAAGATTGAGTATTGAGGATTGAAGGTTGAGGATTGAGGATTGAGGGTTGAGGATTGTGGATGAGGGCTGATGGTTGAGGATTGAGGTTTGAGGATTGAGGACTGATGGTTGAGGATTGAGAATTGAGGATTGAGGACTGAGGTTTGAAGATTGAGGATTGGGTATTGAGGATTGAAGAATGAGGGCTGAGGATTGAGTATTGAGGATTGAGTATTGAAGATTGAGTATTGAGGATTGAAGACTGACGATTGAGGATTGAGGATTGAGGATTGAGGATTGAGGATTGAGGATTGAAGATTCAGTATTGAGGATTGAAGGTTGAAGATTGAGGATTGAGGATTGAGGATTGGGGACTGAAGATTGGGGATTGGGGAACGAGTGTTGAGGGTTGAGTGATGAGAATTTATGTTTGTGGATAGAGAATCGAAGATTGCAGATTGAGTATTGAGTATTGAAAAGTGTGAATTGAGGATATTCTATTGAGGACTGAGGATTGACAACTGACTATTGAGGACTCAGGGCTGAAGATTGAGGATTCAGGATTGAGGATTCAGGATTGAGGTTTGAGGACTGAGGATTGAGGACTGAGGACTGAGGATTGACGATTGAGGATTGAGTATTGAGGATTGAGAATTGAGGATTGAGGATTGAAGATTGAGTATTGAGGATTGAAGATTGAGGACTGAAGATTGTGATTGATGATTGAGGATTGAAGATTGAGGACTGAAGATTGTGATTGATGATTGAGGATTGAGGTGTGAGGATTGAGGACGAGGTCTCACTGTTGAGGATTGAGGATTGAGGATTGAGGATTGAAGATTCAGTATTGAGGATTGAAGGTTGAAGATTGAGGATTGAGGATTGAGGATTGAGGACTGAAGATTGGGGATTGGGGAACGAGTGTTGAGGGTTGAGTGATGAGAATTTATGTTTGTGGATAGAGAATCGAAGATTGCAGATTGAGTATTGAGTATTGAAAAGTGTGAATTGAGGATATTCTATTGAGGACTGAGGATTGACAACTGACTATTGAGGACTCAGGGCTGAAGATTGTGGATTCAGGATTGAGGATTCAGGATTGAGGTTTGAGGACTGAGGATTGAGGACTGAGGACTGAGGATTGAGGATTGAGGATTGAAGATTGAGGACTGGGTATTGAGGATTGACGATTGAGGATTGAGTATTGAGGATTGAGAATTGAGGATTGAGGATTGAAGATTGAGTATTGAGGATTGAAGATTGAGGACTGAAGATTGTGATTGATGATTGAGGATTGAGGTGTGAGGATTGAGGACGAGGTCTCACTGTTGAGGATTGAGGTTTGAGGATTGTGGATTGAGGATTTAGGACTGAGGATTGAGGATTGAGGATTGAGCATTGAGGATTGAAGATTGAGTATTCATGACTGAGGTTTGAGGATTGAGGATTGAGTATTGAGGATTGAGGATTGATGATTGAGTATTGAGGATTGATGATTGAGTATTGAGGATTGAGGATTGATGATTGAGGATGGAGGATGAGGGCTGAGGGTTCAGGATTGAGGATTCAGGATTGAGGTTTGAAGATTGAGTGTTGAGGATTGAAGATTGAGGATTGGGAATAGAGGATTGAGGTTGAGGGCTGAGGGTTGAGGATTGAGGTTTGAGGACTGACGACTGGGGATAGAGGATTGAGAATTGAGGATTGAGGATCGAGGATTGAAGATTGAGGATTGGGTATTGAGGATTGAGGGTTGAGGATTGAGGATGGAGGATTCAGTGTTGAGGATTGAGGATTGAGTATTGAAGATTGAGTATTCAAGACAGAGGATTGAAGATTGAGGATTGATGATTGAGTACTGAGGATTGAAGATTGAGGATTGAGGATTGAGGATTGAGGATTGAGGATGGAGAATGAGGGCTGAGGGTTGAGGATTGAGGGTTGAAGATTGAGTATTGAGGATTGAAGATTGAGTATTGGGGATTGAGGATTGGGGATTGAAGTTTGAAGATTGAGGATTGGGGATTGAGGATTGACGATTGAGGATTGAGTACTGGGGATTGAGAATTGAGGTTTGAGGATTGAAGGATGAGTATTGAGGATTGAAGATTGAAGATTGAGAATTGAACATTGTGCATTGATGATTGAGGATTGAGGGTTGAGGATTGAGGACGAGGACTCACGGTTGATGATTGAGGTTTGATGATTGATGATTGAGGATTGAGGACTGAGGATTGAGGATTGAGGATTGAGCATTGAGGATTAAAGATTGAGTATTCATGACTGAGGATTGGGGACTGAGGATTGAGGATTGAGGATTGAGGGTTGATGATTGAGTATTGAGGATTGAAGATTGAGGATTGCGGATTGAGGATTGAGGATGGAGGATGAGGGCTGAGGGTTGAGGATTGAGGATTGACGATTGAGGATTGAGGTTTGAGGATTGAGGATTGAGGATTGAGGATCGAGGATGGAGGATGAGGGCTGAGGGTTGAGGACTGAGGTGACGGTTGAATCCTGCGAATTCAGGATATTCTATTGAGTATTGACAATTGAGGATTGATGGTTGAGTATAGAGGATTGAGAATTGAGGATTGAGGATTGAGTATTGAAGATTGAGGATTGATGATTGAGGATTGAGGATTGAGGATTGACGATTGAGGATTGAGGATTGAGGATTGAAGATTGAGTATTGAGGATTGAAGGTTGAGAATTGGGGATTGAGGATGGAGGATGAGGATTGAGGATGGAGGATTGAGGATTGAGGATTGAGTATTGAAGATTGAGTATTCATGACTGAGGATTGAGGATTGAGGATTGAGGATTGGGGATTGAGGATTGACGATTGAGGATTGAGTATTGAGGATTGAGGATTGAGGATTGAGGACTGAAGGTTGAGTACTGAGGATTGAAGATTGAGGATTGAAGATTGAGTATTGATGATTGAGAATTGAGGGTTGGGGATTGAGGACGAGGACTAACGGTTGAGGATTGAGGTTTGAGGATTGAGGATTGAGGATTGAGGATTGAGTATTGAAGATTGAGGATTGATGATTGAGGATTGAGGATTGAGGATTGAGGATTGAGGATTGAGGATTGAGGATTGAAGATTGAGTATTGAGGATTGAAGGTTGAGAATTGGGGATTGAGGATGGAGGATGAGGATTGAGGATTGAGGATTGAGGAATGAGGTTTGAGGATTGAAGGTTAAATATTGATGACTGAAGATTGAGGATTGATGATTGAGGCTTGAGGATTGAGGATTGAAGATTGAGTATTGAGGATTGAAGGTTGAGAATTGGGGATTGAGGATGGAGGATGAGGATTGAGGATGGAGGATTGACGATTGAGGATTGAGTATTGAGGATTGAGAATTGAGGATTGAGGATTGAAGATTGAGTATTGAGGATTGAAGATTGAGGACTGAAGATTGTGATTGATGATTGAGGATTGAGGTGTGAGGATTGAGGACGAGGTCTCACTGTTGAGGATTGAGGTTTGAGGATTGTGGATTGAGGATTTAGGACTGAGGATTGAGGATTGAGGATTGAGCATTGAGGATTGAAGATTGAGTATTCATGACTGAGGTTTGAGGATTGAGGATTGAGTATTGAGGATTGAGGATTGATGATTGAGTATTGAGGATTGATGATTGAGTATTGAGGATTGAGGATTGATGATTGAGGATGGAGGATGAGGGCTGAGGGTTCAGGATTGAGGATTCAGGATTGAGGTTTGAAGATTGAGTGTTGAGGATTGAAGATTGAGGATTGGGAATTGAGGATTGAGGTTGAGGGCTGAGGGTTGAGGATTGAGGTTTGAGGACTGACGACTGGGGATAGAGGGTTGAGAATTGAGGATTGAGGATCGAGGATTGAAGATTGAGGATTGGGTATTGAGGATTGAGGGTTGAGGATTGAGGATGGAGGATTCAGTGTTGAGGATTGAGGATTGAGTATTGAAGATTGAGTATTCAAGACAGAGGATTGAAGATTGAGGATTGATGATTGAGTACTGAGGATTGAAGATTGAGGATTGAGGATTGAGGATTGAGGATTGA
The DNA here is from genome assembly GCF_051401765.1 of Calliopsis andreniformis. Classification (NCBI taxonomy): domain Eukaryota; kingdom Metazoa; phylum Arthropoda; class Insecta; order Hymenoptera; family Andrenidae; genus Calliopsis; species Calliopsis andreniformis. The sequence continues at coordinate 4,510,801 of NW_027480450.1, read as the reverse complement.
GGATGGAGAATGAGGGCTGAGGGTTGAGGATTGAGGGTTGAAGATTGAGTATTGAGGATTGAAGATTGAGTATTGGGGATTGAGGATTGGGGATTGAAGTTTGAAGATTGAGGATTGGGGATTGAGGATTGACGATTGAGGATTGAGTACTGGGGATTGAGAATTGAGGTTTGAGGATTGAAGGATGAGTATTGAGGATTGAAGATTGAAGATTGAGAATTGAACATTGTGCATTGATGATTGAGGATTGAGGGTTGAGGATTGAGGACGAGGACTCACGGTTGATGATTGAGGTTTGATGATTGATGATTGAGGATTGAGGACTGAGGATTGAGGATTGAGGATTGAGCATTGAGGATTAAAGATTGAGTATTCATGACTGAGGATTGGGGACTGAGGATTGAGGATTGAGGATTGAGGGTTGATGATTGAGTATTGAGGATTGAAGATTGAGGATTGAGGATTGAGGATTGAGGATGGAGGATGAGGGCTGAGGGTTGAGGATTGAGGATTGACGATTGAGGATTGAGGTTTGAGGATTGAGGATTGAGGATTGAGGATCGAGGATGGAGGATGAGGGCTGAGGGTTGAGGACTGAGGTGACGGTTGAATCCTGCGAATTCAGGATATTCTATTGAGTATTGACAATTGAGGATTGATGGTTGAGTATAGAGGATTGAGAATTGAGGATTGAGGATTGAGTATTGAAGATTGAGGATTGATGATTGAGGATTGAGGATTGAGGATTGACGATTGAGGATTGAGGATTGAGGATTGAAGATTGAGTATTGAGGATTGAAGGTTGAGAATTGGGGATTGAGGATGGAGGATGAGGATTGAGGATGGAGGATTGAGGATTGAGGATTGAGTATTGAAGATTGAGTATTCATGACTGAGGATTGAGGATTGAGGATTGAGGATTGGGGATTGAGGATTGACGATTGAGGATTGAGTATTGAGGATTGAGGATTGAGGATTGAGGACTGAAGGTTGAGTACTGAGGATTGAAGATTGAGGATTGAAGATTGAGTATTGATGATTGAGAATTGAGGGTTGGGGATTGAGGACGAGGACTAACGGTTGAGGATTGAGGTTTGAGGATTGAGGATTGAGGATTGAGGATTGAGTATTGAAGATTGAGGATTGATGATTGAGGATTGAGGATTGAGGATTGAGGATTGAGGATTGAGGATTGAGGATTGAAGATTGAGTATTGAGGATTGAAGGTTGAGAATTGGGGATTGAGGATGGAGGATGAGGATTGAGGATTGAGGATTGAGGAATGAGGTTTGAGGATTGAAGGTTAAATATTGATGACTGAAGATTGAGGATTGATGATTGAGGCTTGAGGATTGAGGATTGAAGATTGAGTATTGAGGATTGAAGGTTGAGAATTGGGGATTGAGGATGGAGGATGAGGATTGAGGATGGAGGATTGAGGATTGAGGATTGAGTATTGAAGATTGAGTATTCATGACTGAGGATTGAGGATTGAGGATTGAGGATTTGGGTCTGAGGATTGAAGATACAGTATTGAGGATTGAAGATTGAGAGTTGAGGATTGAGGATTCAACATTGAGGACTGAGAGTTGAGGGCTGAGTGATGAGAATTGGTGTTTGTGTATAGAGATTTGAAGATTGCAGATTGAGTATTGAGTATTGAAAGCTGCGAGTTGAGGATATTCTATTGAGGATTGAGGATTGACAACTGATTGCTGAGGACTGAGGGCTGAAGATTGAAGATTCAGGATTGAGGATTCAGGATTGTGGTTTGAGAACTGAGGATTGAGGATTGAGGATTGAGGATTGAGGATTGATGATTGAGGTTCGAGGATGGAGGATGAGGGCTGAGGGTTGAGGATTGAGGTTTGAGTATTGAAGCCTGCGAATTCAGGATATTCTATTGTGTATTGAGAATGGGGATTGATGGTTGAGTATTGAGGATTGAGAATTGAGGATTGCGGATTGAGTACTGAAGATTGAGGATTGATGATTGAGGATTGAGGGTTGAGAATTGAGAATTGAGGATTGAGGATTGAAGATTGAGTGTTGAGAATGGAAGATTGAGGATTGGGGATTGAGAATTGAGGTTTGAGTATTGAGGATTGAGGATTGAGGATTGAGGATTGAGGATTGAATCCTGCGAATTCAGGATATTCTATTGAGTATTGAGAATTGAGGATTGATGGTTGAGTATTGAGGATTAAGAATTGAGGATTGAGGATTGAGTTTTGAAGATTGAGGATTGATGATCGAGGATGGAGGATTGAGGATTGAGGATTGGGGATTGAGGATCGAAGATGGAGGATTGGGGACTGAGGATTGAAGATTGAGGATTGAGGACTGAGGATTGACGATTGAAGATTGAGTATTGAGGATTGAAGATTGAGGATTGAGGATTGAGGATTGAGGATTGAGGTTGAGGGCTGAGGGTTGAGGATTGAGGTTTGAGGACTGAGGACTGGGGATAGAGGATTGAGAATTGAGGATTGAGGATCGAGGATTGAAGATTGAGGATTGGGTATTGAGGATTGAGGGTTGAGGATTGAGGATGGAGGATTCAGTATTGAGGATTGAGGATTGAGTATTGAAGATTGAGTATTCAAGACAGAGGATTGAGGATTGAGGATTGATGATTGAGTATTGAGGATTGAAGATTGAGGATTGAGGATTGAGGATTGAGGATGGAGAATGAGGGCTGAGGGTTGAGGATAGAGGGTTGAAGGTTGAGTATTGAGGATTGAAGATTGAGGATTGAGGATTGAGGATTGGGGATTGAAGATTGAAGATTGAGGATTGGGAATTGAGGATTGACGATTGAGGATTGAGTACTGGGGATTGAGAATTGAGGTTTGAGGATTGAAGGTTGAGTATTGAGGATTGAAGATTGAAGATTGAGAATTGAACATTGTGCATTGATGATTGTGGATTGAGGGTTGAGGATTGAGGACGAGGACTCACGGTTGATGATTGAGGTTTGATGATTGATGATTGAGGATTGAGGACTGAGGATTGAGGATTGAGGATTGAGCATTGAGGATTGAAGATTGAGTATTCATGACTGAGGATTGGGGATTGAGGATTGAGGATTGAGGATTGAGGGTTGATGATTGAGTATTGAGGATTGAAGATTGAGGATTGAGGATTGAGGATTGAGGATGGAGGATGAGGGCTGAGGGTTGAGGATTGAGGATTGACGATTGAGGATTGAGGTTTGAGGATTGAGGATTGAGGATTGAGGATCGAGGATGGAGGATGAGGGCTGAGGGTTGAGGACTGAGGTGACGGTTGAATCCTGCGAATTCAGGATATTCTATTGAGTATTGACAATTGAGGATTGATGGTTGAGTATAGAGGATTGAGAATTGAGGATTGAGGATTGAGTATTGAAGATTGAGGATTGATGATTGAGGATTGAGGATTGAGGATTGACGATTGAGGATTGAGGATTGAGGATTGAAGATTGAGTATTGAGGATTGAAGGTTGAGAATTGGGGATTGAGGATGGAGGATGAGGATTGAGGATGGAGGATTGAGGATTGAGGATTGAGTATTGAAGATTGAGTATTCATGACTGAGGATTGAGGATTGAGGATTGAGGATTGGGGATTGAGGATTGACGATTGAGGATTGAGTATTGAGGATTGAGGATTGAGGATTGAGGACTGAAGGTTGAGTACTGAGGATTGAAGATTGAGGATTGAAGATTGAGTATTGATGATTGAGAATTGAGGGTTGGGGATTGAGGACGAGGACTAACGGTTGAGGATTGAGGTTTGAGGATTGAGGATTGAGGATTGAGGATTGAGTATTGAAGATTGAGGATTGATGATTGAGGATTGAGGATTGAGGATTGAGGATTGAGGATTGAGGATTGAGGATTGAAGATTGAGTATTGAGGATTGAAGGTTGAGAATTGGGGATTGAGGATGGAGGATGAGGATTGAGGATTGAGGATTGAGGAATGAGGTTTGAGGATTGAAGGTTAAATATTGATGACTGAAGATTGAGGATTGATGATTGAGGCTTGAGGATTGAGGATTGAAGATTGAGTATTGAGGATTGAAGGTTGAGAATTGGGGATTGAGGATGGAGGATGAGGATTGAGGATGGAGGATTGAGGATTGAGGATTGAGTATTGAAGATTGAGTATTCATGACTGAGGATTGAGGATTGAGGATTGAGGATTTGGGTCTGAGGATTGAAGATACAGTATTGAGGATTGAAGATTGAGAGTTGAGGATTGAGGATTCAACATTGAGGACTGAGAGTTGAGGGCTGAGTGATGAGAATTGGTGTTTGTGTATAGAGATTTGAAGATTGCAGATTGAGTATTGAGTATTGAAAGCTGCGAGTTGAGGATATTCTATTGAGGATTGAGGATTGACAACTGATTGCTGAGGACTGAGGGCTGAAGATTGAAGATTCAGGATTGAGGATTCAGGATTGTGGTTTGAGAACTGAGGATTGAGGATTGAGGATTGAGGATTGAGGATTGATGATTGAGGTTCGAGGATGGAGGATGAGGGCTGAGGGTTGAGGATTGAGGTTTGAGTATTGAAGCCTGCGAATTCAGGATATTCTATTGTGTATTGAGAATGGGGATTGATGGTTGAGTATTGAGGATTGAGAATTGAGGATTGCGGATTGAGTACTGAAGATTGAGGATTGATGATTGAGGATTGAGGGTTGAGAATTGAGAATTGAGGATTGAGGATTGAAGATTGAGTGTTGAGAATGGAAGATTGAGGATTGGGGATTGAGAATTGAGGTTTGAGTATTGAGGATTGAGGATTGAGGATTGAGGATTGAGGATTGAATCCTGCGAATTCAGGATATTCTATTGAGTATTGAGAATTGAGGATTGATGGTTGAGTATTGAGGATTAAGAATTGAGGATTGAGGATTGAGTTTTGAAGATTGAGGATTGATGATCGAGGATGGAGGATTGAGGATTGAGGATTGGGGATTGAGGATCGAAGATTGAGGATTGGGGACTGAGGATTGAAGATTGAGGATTGAGGACTGAGGATTGACGATTGAAGATTGAGTATTGAGGATTGAAGATTGAGGATTGAGGATTGAGGATTGAGGATTGAGGTTGAGGGCTGAGGGTTGAGGATTGAGGTTTGAGGACTGAGGACTGGGGATAGAGGATTGAGAATTGAGGATTGAGGATCGAGGATTGAAGATTGAGGATTGGGTATTGAGGATTGAGGGTTGAGGATTGAGGATGGAGGATTCAGTATTGAGGATTGAGGATTGAGTATTGAAGATTGAGTATTCAAGACAGAGGATTGAGGATTGAGGATTGATGATTGAGTATTGAGGATTGAAGATTGAGGATTGAGGATTGAGGATTGAGGATGGAGAATGAGGGCTGAGGGTTGAGGATAGAGGGTTGAAGGTTGAGTATTGAGGATTGAAGATTGAGGATTGAGGATTGAGGATTGGGGATTGAAGATTGAAGATTGAGGATTGGGAATTGAGGATTGACGATTGAGGATTGAGTACTGGGGATTGAGAATTGAGGTTTGAGGATTGAAGGTTGAGTATTGAGGATTGAAGATTGAAGATTGAGAATTGAACATTGTGCATTGATGATTGTGGATTGAGGGTTGAGGATTGAGGACGAGGACTCACGGTTGATGATTGAGGTTTGATGATTGATGATTGAGGATTGAGGACTGAGGATTGAGGATTGAGGATTGAGCATTGAGGATTGAAGATTGAGTATTCATGACTGAGGATTGGGGATTGAGGATTGAGGATTGAGGATTGAGGGTTGATGATTGAGTATTGAGGATTGAAGATTGAGGATTGAGGATTGAGGATTGAGGATGGAGGATGAGGGCTGAGGGTTGAGGATTGAGGATTGACGATTGAGGATTGAGGTTTGAGGATTGAGGATTGAGGATTGAGGATCGAGGATGGAGGATGAGGGCTGAGGGTTGAGGACTGAGGTGACGGTTGAATCCTGCGAATTCAGGATATTCTATTGAGTATTGACAATTGAGGATTGATGATTGAGTATAGAGGATTGAGAATTGAGGATTGAGGATTGAGTATTGAAGATTGAGGATTGATGATTGAGGATTGAGGATTGAGGATTGACGATTGAGGATTGAGGATTGAGGATTGAAGATTGAGTATTGAGGATTGAAGGTTGAGAATTGGGGATTGAGGATGGAGGATGAGGGTTGAGGATGGAGGATTGAGGATTGAGGATTGAGTATTGAAGTTTGAGTATTCATGACTGAGGATTGAGGATTGAGGATTGAGGATTGGGGATTGAGGATTGACGATTGAGGATTGAGTATTGAGGATTGAGGATTGAGGATTGAGGACAGAAGGTTGAGTACTGAGGATTGAAGATTGAGGATTGAAGATTGAGTATTGATGATTGAGAATTGAGGGTTGGGGATTGAGGACGAGGACTAACGGTTGAGGATTGAGGTTTGAGGATTGAGGATCGAGGATTGAGGATTGAGGATTGAGGATTGAAGATTGAGTATTGAGGATTGAAGGTTGAGGATTGAGGATTGAGGATCGAGGGTGGAGGATTGAGGATTGAGGATTGAAGATTGAGTATTGAGGATTGAATACTGAGGATTGGGGATTGAGGATTGAGGATTGAGGATTGAGGATTGAGGATTGAGGATTGAGGATTGAGGATTGAGGATTGAAGATTGAGTATTGAGGATTGAAGGTTCAGGATTGAGGATTGAGGATCGAGGATGGAGGATGAGGGCTGAGGGTTGAGGACTGAGGTGACGGTTGAATCCTGCGAATTCAGGATATTCTATTGAGTATTGACAATTGAGGATTGATGGTTGAGTATAGAGGATTGAGAATTGAGGATTGAGGATTGAGTATTGAAGATTGAGGATTGATGATTGAGGATTGAGGATTGAGGATTGAGGATTGAGGATTGAGGATTGAGGATTTAAGATTGAGTATTGAGGATTGAAGGTTGAGAATTGGGCATTGAGGATGGAGGATGAGGATTGAGGATTGAGGATTGAGGAATGAGGTTTGAGGATTGAAGGTTAAATATTGATGACTGAAGATTGAGGATTGATGATTGAGGGTTGTGGATTCAGGACGAGGACTGACGGTTGAGGATTGAGGTCTGAGGATTGAGGTCTGAGGATTGAGGTCTGAGGATAGAGGATTGAGGAATGAGCATTGAGGGTTGAAGATTGAGGACTGGGGATTGAGGATTGAAGATTGAGGATTAAGGGTTGAGGATTGGGGTTGAGGATCTAGGATTGGAGATTGATTATTGAGGATTGAAGATTGAGGATTGATGACTGAGGATTGAGAATTGAGAATTGAGAATTGAGGATGAGGACTGAGTGTTGAGGATTGAGGTTTGAGGAATGAGGATTGAGCATTGAGGATTGAGGATGGAGGATTGAGGATTGAGGATTGAGTATTGAAGATTGAGTATTCATGACTGAGGATTGAGGATTGAGGATTGAGGATTGGGGATTGAGGATTGACGATTGAGGATTGAGTATTGAGGATTGAGGATTGAGGATTGAGGACTGAAGGTTGAGTACTGAGGACTGAAGATTGAGGATTGAAGATTGAGTATTGATGATTGAGAATTGAGGCTTGGGGATTGAGGACGAGGACCAACGGTTGAGGATTGAGGTTTGAGGATTGAGGATTGAGGACTGTGGATTGAGGATGGAGGATTGAGCATTGAGGATTGAAGATTAAGGACTGGGGATTGAAGATTGAGGATTGGGGATTCAGGATTGACGATTGAGGATTGAGTATTGAGGATTGAGGATTGAGGATTGAGGACTGAAGGTTGAGTACTGAGGACTGAAGATTGAGGATTGAAGATTGAGTATTGATGATTGAGGATTGAGGGTTGGGGATTGAGGACGAGGACTAACGGTTGAGGATTGAGGTTTGAGGATTCAGGATTGAGGATTGAGGACTGAGGATAGAGGATGGAGGATTGAGCATTGAGGATTGAAGATTGAGGACTGGGGATTGAGGATTGAAGATTGAGGATTAAGGATTGAGGATTGGGGATTGAGGATCCAGGATTGGAGATAGATTACTGAGTATTGAAGATTCAGGATTGGGGATTGAGGATTGAAGATTGAGGATTGGGGATTGATGATTGAAGAATGAGGATTGAGGATTGAGGATTGAAGATTGAGGGTTGAAGATTGAGTATTGAGGACTGGAGATTGGGGATTGAGGATTGAGGTATGAGGACTGAGGACTGAGGGTTGAGGATTGAGAATTGAGGATTGAGAATTGAGGACTGAAGATTGAGGATTGGGTATTGAGGATTGAAGAATGAGGATTGAGGATTGAGGATTAAGGATTGAGGATTGAAGATTGCGTAGTGAGGATTGAAGACTGACGATTGAGGATTGAGGATTGAGGACTGAGGGTTGAGGATTGAGAATTGAGGATTGAGGATTGAAGATTGAGTGTTGAGAATGGAAGATTGAGGATTGGGGATTGAGTATTGAGGTTTGAGTATTGAGGATTGATGATTGAGGATTGAGGATTGAGTATTGAAGATTGAGTATTGAGGATTGAAGATTGAGGACTGGGGATTGAGAATCGAGGATGGAGGATGAGGGTTGAGGGTTGAGGATTGAGGTTTGAGTATTGAAGCCTGAGACTTCAGGATATTCTATTGTGTATTGAGAATTGGGGGTTGATGGTTGAGTATTGAGGATTGAGAATTGAGGATTGGGGATTGAGGATTGAGGATTGAGGATTGAGGATTGAGGATTGAGGAATGAGGATTGAGGATTGAAGATTGAGTATTGAGGACTGAAGATTGAGGATTGAGGATTGAGGATTGAGGATTGAGGATTGAGGATTGAAGATTGAGGATTAGGGACTGAGGATTGAATATTGAGGATTGAGGGCTGATGATTGAGGATTGAAGATCGAGTATTGAGTATTGAACGTTGAGGATTGAGGATTGAGGATTGAGGATTGAGGATGAGGGCTCAAGGTTGAGGATTGAGGTATGGGGACTGAGGACTGAGGATTGAGGATTGAGAATTGAGGATTGAGGATTGAGGATTGAGGACTGAGGATTGAGGATTGGGTATTGAGGATTGAAGAATGAGGATTGAGGATTGACGATTGAGGATTGACGATTGAGGCTTGAGGATTGAGGATTGAAGATTGAGTATTGAGGATTGAAGGTTGAGAATTGGGGATTGAGGATGGAGGATGAGGATTGAGGATGGAGGATTGAGGATTGAGGATTGAGTATTGAAGATTGAGTATTCATGACTGAGGATTGAGGATTGAGGATTGAGGATTTGGGTCTGTGGATTGAAGATACAGTATTGAGGATTGAAGATTGAGAGTTGAGGATTGAGGATTCAACATTGAGGACTGAGAGTTGAGGGCTGAGTGATGAGAATTGGTGTTTGTGAATAGAGATTTGAAGATTGCAGATTGAGTATTGAGTATTGAAAGCTGCGAGTTGAGGATATTCTATTGAGGATTGAGGATTGACAACTGATTGCTGAGGACTGAGGGCTGAAGATTGAAGATTCAGGATTGAGGATTCAGGATTGTGGTTTGAGAACTGAGGATTGAGGATTGAGGATTGAGGATTGAGGATTGATGATTGAGGTTCGAGGATGGAGGATGAGGGCTGAGGGTTGAGGATTGAGGTTTGAGTATTGAAGCCTGCGAATTCAGGATATTCTATTGTGTATTGAGAATGGGGATTGATGGTTGAGTATTGAGGATTGAGAATTGAGGATTGCGGATTGAGTACTGAAGATTGAGGATTGATGATTGAGGATTGAGGGTTGAGAATTGAGAATTGAGGATTGAGGATTGAAGATTGAGTGTTGAGAATGGAAGATTGAGGATTGGGGATTGAGAATTGAGGTTTGAGTATTGAGGATTGAGGATTGAGGATTGAGGATTGAGGATTGAATCCTGCGAATTCAGGATATTCTATTGAGTATTGAGAATTGAGGATTGATGGTTGAGTATTGAGGATTAAGAATTGAGGATTGAGGATTGAGTTTTGAAGATTGAGGATTGATGATCGAGGATGGAGGATTGAGGATTGAGGATTGGGGATTGAGGATCGAAGATTGAGGATTGGGGACTGAGGATTGAAGATTGAGGATTGAGGACTGAGGATTGACGATTGAAGATTGAGTATTGAGGATTGAAGATTGAGGATTGAGGATTGAGGATTGAGGATTGAGGTTGAGGGCTGAGGGTTGAGGATTGAGGTTTGAGGACTGAGGACTGGGGATAGAGGATTGAGAATTGAGGATTGAGGATCGAGGATTGAAGATTGAGGATTGGGTATTGAGGATTGAGGGTTGAGGATTGAGGATGGAGGATTCAGTATTGAGGATTGAGGATTGAGTATTGAAGATTGAGTATTCAAGACAGAGGATTGAGGATTGAGGATTGATGATTGAGTATTGAGGATTGAAGATTGAGGATTGAGGATTGAGGATTGAGGATGGAGAATGAGGGCTGAGGGTTGAGGATAGAGGGTTGAAGGTTGAGTATTGAGGATTGAAGATTGAGGATTGAGGATTGAGGATTGGGGATTGAAGATTGAAGATTGAGGATTGGGAATTGAGGATTGACGATTGAGGATTGAGTACTGGGGATTGAGAATTGAGGTTTGAGGATTGAAGGTTGAGTATTGAGGATTGAAGATTGAAGATTGAGAATTGAACATTGTGCATTGATGATTGTGGATTGAGGGTTGAGGATTGAGGACGAGGACTCACGGTTGATGATTGAGGTTTGATGATTGATGATTGAGGATTGAGGACTGAGGATTGAGGATTGAGGATTGAGCATTGAGGATTGAAGATTGAGTATTCATGACTGAGGATTGGGGATTGAGGATTGAGGATTGAGGATTGAGGGTTGATGATTGAGTATTGAGGATTGAAGATTGAGGATTGAGGATTGAGGATTGAGGATGGAGGATGAGGGCTGAGGGTTGAGGATTGAGGATTGACGATTGAGGATTGAGGTTTGAGGATTGAGGATTGAGGATTGAGGATCGAGGATGGAGGATTGAGGATTGAGGATTGAGTATTGAAGATTGAGTATTCATGACTGAGGATTGAGGATTGAGGATTGAGGATTTGGGTCTGAGGATTGAAGATACAGTATTGAGGATTGAAGATTGAGAGTTGAGGATTGAGGATTCAACATTGAGGACTGAGAGTTGAGGGCTGAGTGATGAGAATTGGTGTTTGTGAATAGAGATTTGAAGATTGCAGATTGAGTATTGAGTATTGAAAGCTGCGAGTTGAGGATATTCTATTGAGGATTGAGGATTGACAACTGATTGCTGAGGACTGAGGGCTGAAGATTGAAGATTCAGGATTGAGGATTCAGGATTGTGGTTTGAGAACTGAGGATTGAGGATTGAGGATTGAGGATTGAGGATTGAGGATTGAGGTTCGAGGATGGAGGATGAGGGCTGAGGGTTGAGGATTGAGGTTTGAGTATTGAAGCCTGCGAATTCAGAATATTCTATTGTGTATTGAGAATGGGGATTGATGGTTGAGTATTGAGGATTGAGAATTGAGGATTGCGGATTGAGTACTGAAGATTGAGGATTGATGATTGAGGATTGAGGGTTGAGGATTGAGAATTGAGGATTGAGGATTGAAGATTGAGTGTTGAGAATGGAAGATTGAGGATTGGGGATTGAGGATTGAGGTTTGAGTATTGAGGATTGAGGATTGAGGATTGAGGATTGAGGATTGAATCCTGCGAATTCAGGATATTCTATTGAGTATTGAGAATTGAGGATTGATGGTTGAGTATTGAGGATTAAGAATTGAGGATTGAGGATTGAGTTTTGAAGATTGAGGATTGATGATCGAGGATGGACGATTGAGGATTGAGGATTGGGGATTGAGGATCGAAGATTGAGGATTGGGGACTGAGGATTGAAGATTGAGGATTGAGGACTGAGGATTGACGATTGAAGATTGAGTATTGAGGATTGAAGATTGAGGATTGAGGATTGAGGATTGAGGATTGAGGTTGAGGGCTGAGGGTTAAGGATTGAGGTTTAAGGACTGAGGACTGGGGATAGAGGATTGAGAATTGAGGATTGAGGATCGAGGATTGAAGATTGAGGATTGGGTATTGAGGATTGAGGGTTGAGGATTGAGGATGGAGGATTCAGTATTGAGGATTGAGGATTGAGTATTGAAGATTGAGTATTCAAGACAGAGGATTGAGGATTGAGGATTCATGATTGAGTATTGAGGATTGAAGATTGAGGATTGAGGATTGAGGATTGAGGATGGAGAATGAGGGCTGAGGGTTGAGGATAGAGGGTTGAAGGTTGAGTATTGAGGATTGAAGATTGAGGATTGAGGATTGAGGATTGGGGATTGAAGATTGAAGATTGAGGATTGGGGACTGAGGATTGACGATTGAGGATTGAGTACTGGGGATTGAGAATTGAGGTTTGAGGATTGAAGGTTGAGTATTGAGGATTGAAGATTGAAGATTGAGAATTGAACATTGTGCATTGATGATTGTGGATTGAGGGTTGAGGATTGAGGACGAGGACTCACGGTTGATGATTGAGGTTTGATGATTGATGATTGAGGATTGAGGACTGAGGATTGAGGATTGAGGATTGAGCATTGAGGATTGAAGATTGAGTATTCATGACTGAGGATTGGGGATTGAGGATTGAGGATTGAGGATTGAGGGTTGATGATTGAGTATTGAGGATTGAAGATTGAGGATTGAGGATTGAGGATTGAGGATGGAGGATGAGGGCTGAGGGTTGAGGATTGAGGATTGACGATTGAGGATTGAGGTTTGAGGATTGAGGATTGAGGATTGAGGATCGAGGATGGAGGATGAGGGCTGAGGGTTGAGGACTGAGGTGACGGTTGAATCCTGCGAATTCAGGATATTCTATTGAGTATTGACAATTGAGGATTGATGGTTGAGTATAGAGGATTGAGAATTGAGGATTGAGGATTGAGTATTGAAGATTGAGGAATGATGATTGAGGATTGAGGATTGAGGATTGACGATTGAGGATTGAGGATTGAGGATTGAAGATTGAGTATTGAGGATTGAAGGTTGAGAATTGGGGATTGAGGATGGAGGATGAGGGTTGAGGATGGAGGATTGAGGATTGAGGATTGAGTATTGAAGATTGAGTATTCATGACTGAGGATTGAGGATTGAGGATTGAGGATTGGGGATTGAGGATTGACGATTGAGGATTGAGTATTGAGGATTGAGGATTGAGAATTGAGGACTGAAGGTTGAGTACTGAGGATTGAAGATTGAGGATTGAAGATTGAGTATTGATGATTGAGAATTGAGGGTTGGGGATTGAGGACGAGGACTAACGGTTGAGGATTGAGGTTTGAGGATTGAGGATTGAGGATTGAGGATTGAGGATTGAGGATTGAAGATTGAGTATTGAGGATTGAAGGTTGAGGATTGAGGATTGAGGATCGAGGGTGGAGGATTGAGGATTGAGGATTGAAGATTGAGTATTGAGGATTGAATACTGAGGATTGGGGATTGAGGATTGAGGATTGAGGATTGAGGATTGAGGATTGAGGATTGAGGATTGAGGATTGAGGATTGAGGATTGAAGATTGAGTATTGAGGATTGAAGGTTGAGGATTGAGGATTGAGGATCGAGGATGGAGGATGAGGGCTGAGGGTTGAGGACTGAGGTGACGGTTGAATCCTGCGAATTCAGGATATTCTATTGAGTATTGACAATTGAGGATTGATGGTTGAGTATAGAGGATTGAGAATTGAGGATTGAGGATTGAGGATTGAGGATTGAGGATTGAGGATTGAAGATTGAGTATTGAGGATTGAAGGTTGAGAATTGGGGATTGAGGATGGAGGATGAGGATTGAGGATTGAGGATTGAGGAATGAGGTTTGAGGATTGAAGGTTAAATATTGATGACTGAAGATTGAGGTTTGATGATTGAGGGTTGTGGATTCAGGACGAGGACTGACGGTTGAGGATTGAGGTCTGAGGATTGAGGTCTGAGGATTGAGGTCTGAGGATAGAGGATTGAGGATTGAGCATTGAGGATTGAAGATTGAGGACTGGGGATTGAGGATTGAAGATTGAGGATTAAGGGTTGAGGATTGGGGTTGAGGATCTAGGATTGGAGATTGATTATTGAGGATTGAAGATTGAGGATTGATGACTGAGGATTGAGAATTGAGAATTGAGAATTGAGGATGAGGACTGAGTGTTGAGGATTGAGGTTTGAGGAATGAGGATTGAGCATTGAGGATTGAGGATGGAGGATTGAGGATTGAGGATTGAGTATTGAAGATTGAGTATTCATGACTGAGGTTTGAGGATTGAGGATTGAGGATTGGGGATTGAGGATTGACGATTGAGGATTGAGTATTGAGGATTGAGGATTGAGGATTGAGGACTGAAGGTTGAGTACTGAGGACTGAAGATTGAGGATTGAAGATTGAGTATTGATGATTGAGGATTGAGGGTTGGGGATTGAGGACGAGGACTAACGGTTGAGGATTGAGGTTTGAGGATTGAGGTTTGAGGACTGAGGATAGAGGATGGAGGATTGAGCATTGAGGATTGAAGATTGAGGACTGGGGATTGAGGATTGAGGATTGATGATTAAAATTGAGTATTGAGGATTGAAGATTGAGGATTGAGGATTGAGGGTTGAGGATTGAGGATTGAGGATTGAGGATTGAAGATTGAGGATTTAGGAAAGAGAATTGAAGATTCAGTATTGAGGATTGAAGATTGAGTATTGAGGATTGAGGATTGAGTATTGATGAGTGAGTATTGAGGGTTGAGCATTGAGGACGAGGACTGACGGTTGAGGATTGAGGTTTGAGAATTGAGGATTGAGGATTGAGGACTGAGGATTGAGGATCTTGGATTGCGCATTCAGGATTGAAGATTGAGGCCTGGGAATTGAGGGTTGAATATTGAGGATTAAGGATTGAAAATTGAGTATTGAACATTGAGTATTCAAGACAGAGGATTGAGGATTGAGGATTGATGATTGAGTATTGAGGATTGAAGATTGAGGATTGAGGATTGAGGATGGTGGATGGAGGATGAGGGCTGAGTGTTGAGGATTGAGGATTGAAGATTGAGTATTGAGGATTGAAGATTGAGGATTGAGGATTGAGGATTGGGGATTGAAGATTGAAGATTGAGGATTGGGGATTGAGGATTGACGATTGAGGATTGAGTATTGAGGATTGAGAATTGAGGTTTGAGGATTGAAGATTGAGTATTGAGGATTGAAGATTGAGGATTGAGGATTGACGATTGAGAATGGAGGATGAGGGCTGAGGGTTGAGGATTGAGGATTGAAGTTTGAGTATTGAGGATTGAAGATTGAGTGTTTAGGATTGAAGGTTGAGGATTGACGATTGAGGATTGAGTATTAAGGATTAAGAATTGAGGATTGAGGATTGAAGATTGAGTATTGAGGATTGAAGATTGAGGATTGAAGATTGTGTATTGATGATTGTGGACTGAGGGTTGAGGACTGAGGACGAGCACTCGCGGTTGAGGATTGAGGATTGAGGATTTTGGATTGATGATTTAGGACTGAGGATTGAGGATTGAGGATTGAGCATTGAGGATTGAGGATTGAAGACAGTGAATTGAGGATTGAAGATTGAGGATTGAGGATTGAGGATTGAAGATTGAGTATTGAGGATTGAAGATTGAGGGTTGGGGATTGAGGATTGAGGATCGAGGATTGAGGATTGAGGATTGAGGATTGAGGATTGAGGATTGAAGATTGAGTATTTAGTATTGAAAATTGAGGATTGAGGATTGAGGATCGAGGATGGAGGATGAGGGCTGAGGGTTGAGGATTGAGGATTGAGTATTGAATCCTGCGAATTCCGGATATTCTATTGAGTATTGAGAATTGAGGATTGATGGTTGAGTATTGAGGATTGAGAATTGAGGATTGAGGATTGAGTATTGAAGATTGAGGATTGATGATTGAGTATTGAGGATTGAGGATTGATTATTGAGGATTGAGGATTGAAGATTGTGGGTTGAGGATTGAGAATGGAGGATCGAAGACAGAGGACTGAGTGTTGAGGGTTGAGTGTTGAGAATTGATGTTTGAGGATTGAGATTTGATTATTGAATATTGTGGATCGAGTATTGAACCATGAGAATTCAGGATATTCTATTGTGTATCGAGAATTGAGGATTGATGGTTGAGTATTGAGGATTGATGGTTGAGGGTTGTGTGTTGAATATTGAGGACTGAGGTTTGAGGATTGAGGATTGAGGATTGAGGATTGAAGATTGAGTATTGATGAGTGAGTATTGAGGGTTGAGCATTGAGGACGAGGACTGACGGTTGAGGATTGAGGTTTGAGAATTGAGGATTGAGGATTGAGGACTGAGGATTGAGGATCTTGGATTGCGCATTCAGGATTGAAGATTGAGGCCTGGGAATTGAGGGTTGAATATTGAGGATTAAGGATTGAGTATTGGGGATTGAGAATCTAGGATTGGAGATTCATTATTGAGGATTGAAGATTAAGGATTGAGGATTGAGAATTGAGGATTGAGAATTGAGGACGAGGACTGAGGATTGAGGACTGAGGTTTGAGGCACGAGGATTGAGGATTGAGGATTGAGGACAGCGGATAGACGATTGATTATTGAATATTGAGGATTGACGACTGAGGATTGAGGATTGAGGATTGAGGTTTGATTATTGAGGATTGAGGAATGAAGATTGAGTATTGAGGATTGAAGATTGAGGATTGGGGATTGAGGATTGCGGATTGAGGATTGAGGATTGAAGATTGAGGATTTGGGACTGAGGATTGAAGATTCACTATTGAGGATTGAATATTGAGAGTTGTGGATTGAGGATTGAACATTGAGGACTGAGTGTTGAGGGCTGAGTGATGAGAATTCATGCTTGCGGATAGAGATTTGAAGATTGCAGATTGAGTATTGAGTATTGAAAACTGTGAATTGAGGATATTCTATTGAGGATTGAGGATTGACAACTGATTGTTGAGGACTGAGGGCTGAAGATTGAAGAGTGAGTATTGAGGATTGAAGATTGAGGATTGAGGATTGAGGATTGAGGATTGAGGATTGAGGATTGAGGATTGAGGATTGAGGATTGAAGATTGAGTATTGAGGACTGAAGATTGTGGATTGAGGATTGAGGATTGAGGATTGAGGATTGAGGATTGAGGATTGAGGATTGAGGATTAGGGACTGAGGATTGAATATTGAGGATTGAGGACTGAGGATTGAGGATTGAAGATCGAGTATCGAGGATTGAAGGTTGAGGATTGAGGATTGAGGATTGAGGATTGAGGATTGAGGATGAGGGCTCAAGGTTGAGGATTGAGGTATAGGGACTGAGGACTGAGGATTGAGGATTGGGAATTGAGGATTGAGGATTGAGGACTGAAGATTGAGGATTGGGTATTGAGAATTGAAGAATGAGGATTGAGGATTGAGGATTGAGGATTGAGGATTGATGATAGAGTATTGAGGACTGAAGATTGAGGATTGGGTTATGACGATTGAAGATTGAGGTTTGAGGATTGAGGGTTGAGGATTGAGTATGAGGGTTGAGTGTTGAGGATTGAGGTTTGAGGACTGAGGACTGAGGATTGAGGATTGAGAATTGTGGATTGAGGATTGAGGATTGAAGATTGAGGGTTGGGTATTGAGGATTGAAGAATGAGGATTGAGGATTGAGGATTGAGGGTTGAGAATTGAGGATTGAGGATTGAGAATTGAGGATTGAGGATTGAATGTTGAGTATTGAGGATTGAAGTTTGAGGATTGAGGATTGAAGATTGAGGATTGGGGACTGAGAGTTGAGGGTTGAGTGATGAGAATTGATGTTTGTGGATGGAGATATGAAGATTGCAGATTGAGAATTGAGTATTGAAACCTGCGAATTCAGGATATTCCATTGTGTATTGAGAATTGAGGATTGATGGTTGAGTATTGAGTATTGAGAATTGAGGATTGAGGAATGAGTATTGAAGATTGAGGATTGATGATTGAGGATTGTGGATCGAGTACTGAGGATTGAGGATTGAGGATTAAAAATTGAGTATTGAGGATGAAATATTGAGGATTGGGGATGGAGGATTGAGGATTGAGGATTGAGGATTGAGGATTGAGGATTGAGGATTGATGATAGAGTATTGAGGACTGAAGATTGAGGATTGGGTTATGACGATTGAAGATTGAGGTTTGAGGATTGAGGATTGAGGATTGAGGATTGAAGATTGAGGATTTGGGAATGAGAATTGAAGATTCAGTATTGAGGATTGAAGATCGAGAATTGAGGATTGAGGATTGATCATTGAGGACTGAGTGTTGAGGTCTGAGTGATGAGAATTGATGTTTGTGGATAGAGATTTGAGGATTGCAAATTGAGTATTGAGTATTGGAAACTGTGAATTGAGGATATTCTATTGAGGATTGAGGATTCACAACTGATTGTTGAGGACTGATGGCTGAATAATGTGGATTCAGGATTGAGGATTCAGAATTGAGGTTTGAGGACTGAGGATTGAGGATTGATGATTGAGTATTGAGGATTGAGGATTGAAGATTGAGTATTGAGGATTGAAGACTGAGGATTGGGGATTGAGGATTGAGGATTGAGTATTGAGGATTGAGGATTGAGGATTGAGGATTGAGGATTGAAGATTGAGTATTGAGTATTGAAGATTGAGGATTGAGGATTGGGGGTCGAGAATGGAGGATGAGGGCTGAGGGTTGAGGATTGAGGTTTGAGTATTGAATCCTGTGAATTCAGGATATTCTATTGAGTATTGAGAATTGAGGATTGATGGTTGAGTATTGAGGATTGAGAATTGAGGATTGAGGATTGAGTATTGAAGATTGAGGATTGATGATTGAGGATTGAGGATTGAGGATTGAGGATTGAGGATTGAGGATTGAGGATTGAAGATTGAGTATTGAAGATTGAAGACTGAAAATTGGGGATTGAGGATTGAGGATTGAGGATTGAGGATTGAAGATCGAGGATTTGGGACTGAGGATTGAAGATTCATTATTGAGGATTGAAGATTGAGAGTTGAGGATTGAGGATTGAACATTGAGGACTGAGTGTTGAGGGCTGAGTGATGAGAATTGATGTTTGTGGATAGAGATTTGAAGATTGCAGATTGAGTATTGAGCATTGAAATCTGTGAATTGAGGATATTCTATTGAGGATTGAGGATTGACAACTGATTGTAGTGGACTGAGGGCTGAAGGTTGAGGATTCAGGATTGAGGATTCAGAACTGAGGTTTCAGGACTGTGGATAGAGGATTGAACATTGAGTATTGAGGATTGAAGATTGAGGATTGAGGATTGAGGATTGAGGATTGAGGATTGAGGATTGAGGGTTGAGGATTGAGTATGAGGGTTGAGTGTTGAGGATTGAGGTTTGAGGACTGAGGACTGAGGGTTGAGGGTTGAGAATTGAGGATTGAGGATTGAGGATTGAAGATTGAGGGTTGGGTATTGAGGATTGAAGAATGAGGATTGAGGATTGAGGATTGAGGGTTGAGAATTGAGGATTGAGGATTGAGAATTGAGGATTGAGGATTGAATGTTGAGTATTGAGGATTGAAGTTTGAGGATTGGGGATTGAAGATTGAGGATTGGGGACTGAGAGTTGAGGGTTGGGTGATGAGAATTGATGTTTGTGGATGGAGATATGAAGATTGCAGATTGAGAATTGAGTATTGAAACCTGCGAATTCAGGATATTCCATTGTGTATTGACAATTGAGGATTGATCGTTGAGTATTGAGGATTGAGAATTGAGGATTGAGGAATGAGAATTGAAGATTGAGGATTGATGATTGAGGATTGTGGATCGAGTACTGAGGATTGAGGATTGAGGATTGAAAATTGAGTATTGAGGATGAAATATTGAGGATTGGGGATGGAGGATTGAGGATTGAGGATTGAGGATTGAGGATTGAGGATTGAGGATTGAGGATTGTGGATTGAAGATTGAGTATTGAGGATTGAGGATTGAGGATTGAGGATTGAAGATTGAGTATTGGGAATTGAAGATTGAGGATTGGGGAATGAGGATTGTCGATTGAGGATTGAGGATTGAAGATTGAGTGTTTGGGACTGAGGATTGAAGATTCAGTATTGAGGATTGAAGATTCAGAATTGAGAATTGAGGATTGAACATCGAGGACCGAGTGTTGAGGGCTGAGTGATGAGAATTGATGTTTGTGTATAGTGATTTGCAGATTGCAGATTGAGTATTGAGTATTGAAAACTGCGAATTGAGGATATTCTATTGAGGATTGAGGATTGACAACTGATTGTTGAGGACTGAGGGCTGAAGATTGAGGATTCAGGATTGAGGATTCAGGATTGTGGTTTGAGAACTGAGGATTGAGGATTGAGGATTGAGGATTGAGGATTGAGGATTGAAGATTGAGGATTGGGTATTGAGGATTGAACATTGAGGATTGAGGATTGAGGATTGAGGAATGAGGTTTGAGGATTGAAGGTTAAATATTGATGATTGAAGATTGAGGATTGATGATTGGGGGTTGTGGATTCAGGACGAGGACTGACGGTTGAGGATTGAGGTCTGAGGATTGAGGTCTGAGGATTGAGGTCTGAGGATTGAGGTCTGAGGATAGGGGATTGAGGATTGAGCATTGAGGATTGAAGATTGAGGACTGGGGATTGAGGATTGAAGATTGAGGATTAAGCACTGAGGATTGGGGATTGAGGATCTAGGATTGGAGATTGATTATTGAGGATTGACGATTGAGGATTGATGATTGAGGATTGAGAATTGAGAATTAAGGATGAGGACTGAGGGTTGAGGATTGAGGTTTGAGGAATGAGGATTGAGGATTGAGGATTGAAGATTGAGTATTGAGGACTGAAGATTGAGGATTGAGGATTGAGGTATGAGGACTGAGGACTGAGGGTTGAGGATTGAGAATTGAGGATTGAGGATTGAGGATTGTGGATTGACGATAGAAGATTGAGTATTGAGGACTGGAGATTGAGGATTGGGTATTGAGGATTGAAGAATGAGGATTGACGATTGAGGATTGAAGAATGAGGATTGACGATTGAGGATTGAGGATTGAGGTTTGAGGATATAGGATTGAGGATTGAGGATTGAAGATTTAGTATTTGGGAATGAGGATTGAAGGTTGAGTATTGAGGATTGAAGTTTGAGGATTGAGGATTGAGGATCGAAGACTGAGGACTGAGCGTTGAGGGTTGATTGATGAGAATTGATGTTTGTGGATTGAGATTTGAGGATTGCAGATTGGGGATTGAGTATTGAAAACTGTGAATTGAGGATATTCTATTGAGGATTGTGGATTGAGGATTGAAAATTGATTGTTCAGGTCTGAGGGCTGAAGACTGAGGATTCAGGATTGAGGTTCCTGTTTGAGGTTTGAGGACTGAGGATTGAGGGTTGAGGATTGAGGATTGAGGATTGACGGTTGAGTATTAAGGTTTGAGGATGGAGGATCGAAGAGAGAGGACTGAGTGTTGACGATTGAGTGTTGAGAATTGATATTAGAGGATTGAGATTTGATTATTGAATATTGGGGATTGAGTATTGAACAATGAGAATTCAGGATATTCTACTGAGTATAGAGAATTGAGGATTGATGGTTGAGTATTGAGGATTGATGGTTGAGGGTTGTGTGTTGAATATTGAGGATTGAGGATTGAGGATTGAGGATTGAAGATTGAGTATTGATGATTGAGTATTGAGGGTTGAGGATTGAGGACGAGGACTGACGGTTGAGGATTGAGGTTTGAGGATTGAGGATTGAGGATTGAGGACTGAGGTTTGAGGATTTTGGATTGAGCATTGAGGATTGAAGATTGAGGACTGGGGATTCAGGGTTGAAGATTGAGGATTGAGGATTGAGGATTGATGATTGAGTATTGAGGATTGAAGATTGAGAATTGAGGATTGAGGATTGAGGATGGAGGATGAGGGCTGAGGGTTGTGGTTTGAGGATTGAAGATTGAGTATTGAGGATTGAATGTTGAGGATTGAGGATTGAGGATGGAGGATTGAAGTTTGAGGATTGGGGATTGAGGATTGACGATTGAGGATTGAGTATTGAGGATTGAGGATTGAGGATTGAGGTCTGAAGATTGAGTGCTGAGGATTGAAGATTGAGGATTGAAGATTGAGTATTGATGATAGAGGATTGAGTGTTGGGGATTGAGGACGAGGTCTAACGGTTGAGGATTGATGCTTGAGGATTGACGATTGAAGATTGAGGACTGGGGATTGAGGAAGGAAGATTGAGGATTAAGGATTGAGGATTGGAGTTTGAGGATCTAGGATTGGAGATTTATTATTGGGTATTGAAGATTGAGGATTGAGGATAGAGGATTGAGAATTGAGAATTGAGTATTGAGGATGAGGACTGAGTGTTGAGGATTGAGTGATGAGAACTGATGTTTGTTGATAGAGATTTGAAGTTTGCAGATTGAGTATTGAGCATTGAAAACTGTTAGTTGAGGATATTCTATTGAGGATTGAGGATTGACAACTGATTGTTGAGGACAGAGGGCTGAAGATTGAGGATTCAGGATTGAGGATTCAGGATTGAGGTTTGAGGACTGAGGATTGAGGATTGGGAATTGTGGATTGAGGATTGAGGATTGAGGATTGAGGATTGAGGATCGAGGATTGAGGATTGAGGATTGAGGATTGAGGATTGAGGATTGAGGATTGAGGATTGAGGATTGAGGATTGAGAATTGAGGATTGAGTGTTGAGGATTGAAGATTGAGTATTGAGGATTGAAGATTGAGGATTGAGCGTTGAGGAATGAGGATTGAGGGTTGAGGATCGAAGATTGAGGATTGGGGACTGTGGATTGAAGATTGAGGATTGAGGACTGAGGATTGAGGGTTGAGGATTGAGAATTGAGGATTGAGGATTGAGGATTGAAGATTGAGGATTGGGTATTGAGGATTGAAGAATGAGGATTGAGGATAGAGGATTGAAGATTGAGGGTTGAGGTTTGAGGGCTGAGGACTGAAGGTTGAGGGTTGAGTGATGAGCAGTGAAGTTTGTGGATAGAGATTTGAAGATTGCAGATTGAGTATTGAGTATTGAAGGCTGTGAATTGGGGATATTCTATTGAGGACTGAGGATTGACAACTGATTGTCGGGGACTCAGGGCTGAAGATTGAGGATTCAGGATTGAGGATTCTGAATTGAGGTTTGAGGACTGAGGATTGAGGATAGTAGATTGATTATTGAGGATTGAAGATTGAGGATTGAGGATTGAGGGTTGAGGATTGAGTATGAGGGTTGAGTGTTGAGGATTGAGGTTTGAGGACTGAGGACTGAGGGTTGAGGGTTGAGAATTGAGGATTGAGGATTGAGGATTGTGGATTGAGGATTGAAGATTGAGTATTGAGGACTGGAGATTGAGGATTGGGTATTGAGGATTGAAGAATGAGGATTGACGATTGAGGATTGAGGATTGAGGTTTGAGGATATAGGATTGAGGATTGAGGATTGAAGATTTAGGATTTGGGAATGAGAATTGAAGATTCAGTATTGAGGATTGAAGATTGAGAATTGAGCGTTGAGGATTGAACATTGAGGACTGAGTGTTGAGTGCTGAGTGATGAGAATTGATGTTTGTGGATAGAGATTTGAAGATTGCAAATTGAGTATTGAGTATTGGAAACTGTGAATTGAGGATATTGTATTGAGGATTGAGGATTGACAACTGATTGTAGAGGACTGATGGCTGAATATTGTGGATTCAGGATTGAGGATACAGAATTGAGGTTTGCGGACTGAGGATTGAGGATTGATGATTGAGTATTGAGGATTGAAGATTGAGGGTTGAGGATTGGGGATTGAGTATTGAGGATTGAAGATTGAGGATTGGGGCTTGAGGACTGACGAATGAGAATTGAGGATTGAGGATTGAGAATTGAGGATTGAGGATTGAAGGTTGAGTATTGAGGATTGAAGTTTGAGGATTGAGGATTGAGGATCGAAGACTGAGGACTGAGCGTTGAGGGTTGATTGATGAGAATTGATGTTTGTGGATTGAGATTTGAAGATTGCAGATTGAGTATTGAGCATTGACATCTGTGAATTGAGGATATTCTATTGAGGATTGAGGATTGACAACTGATTGTTGTGGACTGAGGGCTGAAGGTTGAGGATTCAGGATTGAGGATTCAGAACTGAGGTTTCAGGACTGTGGATAGAGGATTGAAGATTGAGTATTGAGGATTGAAGATTGAGGATTGAGGATTGAGGATTGAGGATTGAGGATTGAGGATTGAGGATTGAGGATTGAGAATTGAGGATTGAGTGTTGAGGATTGAAGATTGAGTATTGAGGATTGAAGATTGAGGATTGAGCGTTGAGGAATGAGGATTGAGGGTTGAGGATCGAAGATTGAGGATTGGGGACTGTGGATTGAAGATTGAGGATTGAGGACTGAGGATTGAGGGTTGAGGATTGAGAATTGAGGATTGAGGATTGAGGATTGAAGATTGAGGATTGGGTATTGAGGATTGAAGAATGAGGATTGAGGATAGAGGATTGAAGATTGAGGGTTGAGGTTTGAGGGCTGAGGACTGAAGGTTGAGGGTTGAGTGATGAGCAGTGAAGTTTGTGGATAGAGATTTGAAGATTGCAGATTGAGTATTGAGTATTGAAGGCTGTGAATTGGGGATATTCTATTGAGGACTGAGGATTGACAACTGATTGTCGGGGACTCAGGGCTGAAGATTGAGGATTCAGGATTGAGGATTCTGAATTGAGGTTTGAGGACTGAGGATTGAGGATAGTAGATTGATTATTGAGGATTGAAGATTGAGGATTGAGGATTGAGGGTTGAGGATTGAGTATGAGGGTTGAGTGTTGAGGATTGAGGTTTGAGGACTGAGGACTGAGGGTTGAGGGTTGAGAATTGAGGATTGAGGATTGAGGATTGAAGATTGAGGATTGGGTATTGAGGATTGAAGAATGAGGATTGACGATTGAGGATTGAGGATTGAGGTTTGAGGATATAGGATTGAGGATTGAGGATTGAAGATTGAGGATTTGGGAATGAGAATTGAAGATTCAGTATTGAGGATTGAAGATCGAGAATTGAGGATTGAGGATTGATCATTGAGGACTGAGTGTTGAGGTCTGAGTGATGAGAATTGATGTTTGTGGATAGAGATTTGAGGATTGCAAATTGAGTATTGAGTATTGGAAACTGTGAATTGAGGATATTCTATTGAGGATTGAGGATTCACAACTGATTGTTGAGGACTGATGGCTGAATAATGTGGATTCAGGATTGAGGATTCAGAATTGAGGTTTGAGGACTGAGGATTGAGGATTGATGATTGAGTATTGAGGATTGAGGATTGAAGATTGAGTATTGAGGATTGAAGACTGAGGATTGGGGATTGAGGATTGAGGATTGAGTATTGAGGATTGAGGATTGAGGATTGAGTATGAGGGCTGAGTGTTGAGGATTGAAGTTTGAGGACTGAGAACTGAGGATTGAGAATTGAGGATTGAGGATTGAGGATTGAAGATTGAGGATTGGGTATTGAGGATTGAAGAATGAGGGTTGAGGATTGAGGATTGAGGATTGAAGATTGAGGATTAAGGATTGAGGATTGGGGATTGAGGATCTAGGATTGGAGATTGATTATGGAGGATTGAAGATTGAGGATTGATGATTGAGGATTGAGAATTGAGAACTGAGGATGAGGACTGAGGGTTGAGGATTGAGGTTTGAGGAATGAGGATTGAGGATTGAGGATTGAGGATTGAGGATGGACGATTGAGGATTGAGGATTGAGTATTGAAGATTGAGTATTCATGACTGAGGATTGAGGATTGACGATTGAGGATTGAGGATTGAGGATTGATGATTGAGTATTGAGGATTGAAGATTGAGAATTGTGGATTGTGGATTGAGGATGGAGGATGAGGGCTGAGGGTTGAGGTTTGAGGATTGAAGATTGAGTATTGAGGATTGAATATTGAGGATCGAGGATTGAGGGTTGAGGATTGAAGATTGAGGATTGGGTATTGAGGATTGAAGAATGAGGATTGAGGATTGAGGATTGAGGATTGAGCATTGAGGATTGAAGATTGAGGACTGGGGATTGAGGATTGTAGATTGATTATTGAGGATTGAAGATTGAGGATTGAGGATTGAGGATTGAGGATTGAGTATGAGGGCTGACGGTTGAGGATTGAGGTTTGTGGACTGAGGACTGAGGGTTGAGGATTGAGAATTGAGGATTGAGGATTGAGGATTGAAGATTGAGGATTGGGTATTGAGGATTGAACATTGAAGATTGAGGATTGAGGATTGAGGAATGAGGATTGAGGATTGAAGGTTAAATATTGATGATTGAAAATTGAGGATTGATGATTGAGTGTTGTGGATTGAGGAGGACGGCTGACGGTTGAGGATTGAGGTTTCAGGATTTAGGACTGAGGATTGAGGATTGAGGATTGTAGATTTAGTGTTGAGAATGGAAGATTGAGGATTGGTGATTGAGGATTGAGGATTGAGGATTGAGGATTCAGGATTGAGGATTGAGGATTGAGGATTAAAGATTCAGTATTGAGGATTGAAGATTGAGGATTGAGGATTGAGGATTGAGGATTGAGGATTGAGGATTGAGGATTGAGGATTGAGGATTGAGGATTGAGGATTGAGGATTGAGGATTGAAGGTTGAGTATTGAGGATTGAAGATTGAGGATTGAAGATTGTGTATTGATGATTGATGACTGAGGGTTGGGGACTGAGGACGTGGACTAACGGTTGAGGATTGAGGTTTGAGGATTGAGGATTGAGGATTGAGGACTGAGGAATGAGGATGGAGGTTTGAGCATTGAGGATTGAAGATTGAGTACTGGGGATTGAGGATTGAAGATTGAGGATTAAGGATTGAGGATTGGGGATTGAGGATCTAGGATTGGAGATTGATTATTGAGTATTGAAGATTCAGGATTGAGGATTAAGGATTGAAGATTGAGGATTGGGTATTGAGGATTGAAGAATGAGGATTGAGGATTGTGGATTGAAGATTGAGGATCGAAGATTGAGTATTGAGGATTGAAGACTGACGATTGAGGATTGAGGATTGAGGATTGAGGATTGAGGATTGCAGATTGAGGATTGAGGATTGAGGATTGACGGTTGAGGATTGAGAATTGAGAATTGAGAGTTGAGGACGAGGACTGAGGGTTGAGGATTGAGTGATGAGAATTGAAGTTTGTGGATAGAGATTTGAAGACTGCAGATTGAGTATTGAGCATTGAAAACTGTGAATTGAGGATATTCTATTGAGGATTGAGGATTGACAACTGATTGTTGAGGACTGAGGGCTGAAGATTGAGGATTCAGGATTGTGGATTCAGAATTGAGGTTTGAGGACTGAGGCTTGAGGATTGTAGATTTATTATTGAGGGTTGAAGATTGAGGATTGAGGATTGAGGATTGAAGATTGAGTATTGATGATTGAGTATTGATGTTTGAGGATTGCGGATTGAGGATTGAGGACCGAGGATTGAGGATTTTGGATTGACCACTGAGAATTGAAGATAGAGGGCTGGGGATTGAGGATTGAGGATTGAGGATTGAAATTGAGTATTGAGGATTGAAGATTGAGGATTGAGGATTGAGGGTTGAGGATTGAGGATTGAGGATTGAGGATTGAAGATTGAGTATTGAGGATTGAAGGTGGAGGATCGAGGATTGAGGATTGAAGATTGAAGATTGAGTATTGAGGATTGAAGGTTGAGGATTGAGGATTGAGGTTCGAGGATGGAGGATGAGGGCTGAGGGTTGAGCATTGAGGTTTGAGTATTGAAACCTGCGAATTCAGGATACTCTATTGTGTATTGAGAATTGAGGATTGATGGTTGAGTATTGAGGATTGAGAATTGCGGATCGAGGATTGAAGATTAAGTATTGAGGATTGAAGATTGAGGATTGAGGATTGAGGATTGAAGATTGAGTATTGAGGATTGAAGATTGCGGATTACGGATTGACGATTGAGGATTGAGGATTGAGGATGGAAGATTGAGGATTGGGGACTGTGGATTGAAGATTGAGGATTGAGGACTGAGGATTGGGGATTGAAGATTGAGCATTGAGGATTGAAGATTGAGTATTGAGGATTGAGGATTGAGAATAGAGGATTGAACTTTGAGGACAGAGTGATGAGGGTAGAGTGATGAGAATTGATGTTTGTGGATAGGGGTTTGAAGATTGCAGATTGAGTATTGAGTATTGAAAACTGTGAATTGAGGATATTCTATTGAGGATTGAGGACTGACAACTGATTGTTGAGGACTGAGGTCTGAAGATTGAGGATTCAGTATTGAGGATTCAGAATTGAGGTTTGAGGACTGAGGATTGATGATTGAAGATTGAGGATTGAGGATTGAGGATTGAACATTGAGGACTGAGTGTTGAGGGTTGAGTGATGAGAATTGATGTTTGTGGATGGAGATATGAAGATTGCAGGTTGAGAATTGAGTATTGAAACCTGCGAATTCAGGATATTCCATTGTGTATTGAGAATTGAGGATTGATGGTTGAGTATTGAGGATTGAGAATTGAGGATTGAGGAATGAGTATTGAAGATTGAGGATTGATGATTGAGGATTGTGGATCGAGTACTGAGGATTGAGGATTGAGGATTGAAAATTGAGTATTGAGGATGAAATATTGAGGATTGGGGATGGAGGATTGAGGAT
Source organism: Calliopsis andreniformis (assembly GCF_051401765.1). Taxonomy (NCBI): domain Eukaryota; kingdom Metazoa; phylum Arthropoda; class Insecta; order Hymenoptera; family Andrenidae; genus Calliopsis; species Calliopsis andreniformis. The sequence continues at coordinate 4,481,974 of NW_027480450.1, read as the reverse complement.
TGAGGATTGACGATTCAGGATTGAGGATTGAGGATTGATGATAGAGTATTGAGGACTGAAGATTGAGGATTGGGTTATGACGATTGAAGATTGAGGTTTGAGGATTGAGGATTGAGGATTGAGGATTGAAGATTGAGGATTTGGGAATGAGAATTGAAGATTCAGTATTGAGGATTGAAGATCGAGAATTGAGGATTGAGGATTGATCATTGAGGACTGAGTGTTGAGGTCTGAGTGATGAGAATTGATGTTTGTGGATAGAGATTTGAGGATTGCAAATTGAGTATTGAGTATTGGAAACTGTGAATTGAGGATATTCTATTGAGGATTGAGGATTCACAACTGATTGTTGAGGACTGATGGCTGAATAATGAGGATTCAGGATTGAGGATTCAGAATTGAGGTTTGAGGACTGAGGATTGAGGATTGATGATTGAGTATTGAGGATTGAGGATTGAAGATTGAGTATTGAGGATTGAAGACTGAGGATTGGGGATTGAGGATTGAGGATTGAGTATTGAGGATTGAGGATTGAGGATTGAGGATTGAGGATTGAAGATTGAGTATTGAGTATTGAAGATTGAGGATTGAGGATTGGGGGTCGAGAATGGAGGATGAGGGCTGAGGGTTGAGGATTGAGGTTTGAGTATTGAATCCTGTGAATTCAGGATATTCTATTGAGTATTGAGAATTGAGGATTGATGGTTGAGTATTGACGATTGAGAATTGAGGATTGAGGATTGAGTATTGAAGATTGAGGATTGATGATTGAGGATTGAGGATTGAGGATTGAGGATTGAGGATTGAGGATTGAGGATTGAAGATTGAGTATTGAAGATTGAAGACTGAAAATTGGGGATTGAGGATTGAGGATTGAGGATTGAGGAGTGAAGATCGAGGATTTGGGACTGAGGATTGAAGATTCATTATTGAGGATTGAAGATTGAGAGTTGAGGATTGAGGATTGAACATTGAGGACTGAGTGTTGAGGGCTGAGTGATGAGAATTGATGTTTGTGGATAGAGATTTGAAGATTGCAGATTGAGTATTGAGCATTGAAATCTGTGAATTGAGGATATTCTATTGAGGATTGAGGATTGACAACTGATTGTTGTGGACTGAGGGCTGAAGGTTGAGGATTAAGGATTGAGGATTCAGAACTGAGGTTTCAGGACTGTGGATAGAGGATTGAAGATTGAGTATTGAGTGTTGATGATTGAGGTTTGAGTACTGAGGACTGAGGGTTGAGGATTGAGAATTGAGGATTGAGGATTGAGGATTGAAGATTGAGGGTTGGGTATTGAGGATTGAAGAATGAGGATTGAGGATTGAGGATTGAGGGTTGAGAATTGAGGATTGAGGATTGAGAATTGAGGATTGAGGATTGAATGTTGAGTATTGAGGATTGAAGTTTGAGGATTGAGGATTGAAGATTGAGGATTGGGGACTGAGAGTTGAGGGTTGGGTGATGAGAATTGATGTTTGTGGATGGAGATATGAAGATTGCAGATTGAGAATTGAGTATTGAAACCTGCGAATTCAGGATATTCCATTGTGTATTGAGAATTGAGGATTGATGGTTGAGTATTGAGGATTGAGAATTGAGGATTGAGGAATGAGTATTGAAGATTGAGGATTGATGTTTGAGGATTGTGGATCGAGTACTGAGGATTGAGGATTGAGGATTGAAAATTGAGTATTGAGGATGAAATATTGAGGATTGGGGATGGAGGATTGAGGATTGAGGATTGAGGATTGAGGATTGAGGATTGAGGATTGAGGATTGTGGATTGAAGATTGAGTATTGAGGATTGAGGATTGAGGATTGAGGATTGAAGATTGAGTATTGAGAATTGAAGATTGAGGATTGGGGAATGAGGATTGTCGATTGAGGATTGCGGATTGAAGATTGAGTGTTTGGGACTGAGGATTGAAGATTCAGTATTGAGGATTGAAGATTCAGAATTGAGAATTGAGGATTGAACATCGAGGACCGAGTGTTGAGGGCTGAGTGATGAGAATTGATGTTTGTGTATAGTGATTTGCAGATTGCAGATTGAGTATTGAGTATTGAAAACTGCGAATTGAGGATATTCTATTGAGGATTGAGGATTGACAACTGATTGTTGAGGACTGAGGGCTGAAGATTGAGGATTCAGGATTGACGATTCAGGATTGTGGTTTGAGAACTGAGGATTGAGGATTGAGGATTGAGGATTGAGGATTGAGGATTGAAGATTGAGGATTGGGTATTGAGGATTGAACATTGAGGATTGAGGATTGAGGATTGAGGAATGAGGTTTGAGGATTGAAGGTTAAATATTGATGATTGAAGATTGAGGATTGATGATTGGGGGTTGTGGATTCAGGACGAGGACTGACGGTTGAGGATTGAGGACTGAGGATTGAGGTCTGAGGATTGAGGTCTGAGGATTGAGGTCTGAGGATAGGGGATTGAGGATTGAGCATTGAGGATTGAAGATTGAGGACTGGGGATTGAGGATTGAAGATTGAGGATTAAGCATTGAGGATTGGGGATTGAGGATCTAGGATTGGAGATTGATTATTGAGGATTGAAGATTGAGGATTGATGATTGAGGATTGAGAATTGAGAATTAAGGATGAGGACTGAGGGTTGAGGGTTGAGGTTTGAGGAATGAGGATTGAGGATTGAGGATTGAAGATTGAGTATTGAGGACTGAAGATTGAGGATTGAGGATTGAGGTATGAGGACTGAGGACTGAGGGTTGAGGATTGAGAATTGAGGATTGAGGATTGAGGATTGTGGATTGAGGATTGAAGATTGGGTATTGAGGACTGGAGATTGAGGATTGGGTATTGAGGATTGAAGAATGAGGATTGACGATTGAGGATTGAGGATTGAGGTTTGAGGATATAGGATTGAGGATTGAGGATTGAAGATTTAGGATTTGGGAATGAGAATTGAAGATTCAGTATTGAGGATTGAAGATTGAGAATTGAGCGTTGAGGATTGAACATTGAGGACTGAGTGTTGAGTGCTGAGTGATGAGAATTGATGTTTGTGGATAGAGATTTGAAGATTGCAAATTGAGTATTGAGTATTGGAAACTGTGAATTGAGGATATTGTATTGAGGATTGAGGATTGGCAACAGATTGTTGAGGCCTGAGGGCTGAAGATTGAGGATTCAGGATTGAGGATTCAGAATTGAGGTGTGAGGACTGAGGATTGAGGATTGGGGATTGTGGATTGATGATTGAGGATTGAGGATTGAGGATCGAGGATTGAGGATTGAGGATTGACGATTGAAGATTGAGTATTGAGGATTGAAGGTTGAGAATTGAGGATTGAGGATTGAGAATGGAGGATGAGGGCTGAGGGTTGAGGATTGAGGTTTGAGTATTGAATCCTGCGAATTCAGGATATTCTGTTGAGTATTGAGAATTGTGGATCGATGGATGAGAATTGAGTATTGAGAATTGAGGATTGAGGATTGAGTATTGAAGATTGAGGATTGATGATTGAGGGTTGTGGATTGAGGACGAGGACTGACGGTTGAGGATTGAGGTTTGAGGATTGAGGACTGAGGATTGAGGACTGAGGATAGAGGATTGAGGATTGAGCATTGAGGATTGAAGATTGAGGACTGGGGATTGAGGATTGAGGATTGAGGATTGAGGATTGAGGATTGATGATAGAGTATTGAGGATTGAAGGTTGAGAATTGAGGATTGAGGATTGAGGATGGAGGATGAGGGCTGAGGGTTGAGGTTTGAGGATTGAAGATTGAGTATTGACGATTGAATATTCAGTATTGAGGATTGAGGATTGAGGATTGAGGATTGAGTATTCAAGATTGAGGATTGGGGATTGAGGATTGACGATTGAGGATTGAGTATTGAGGATTGAGGATTGAGGATTGAGGACTGAAGATTGAGTACTGAGGATTGAAGATTGAGGATTGAGGGTTGAGGAATGAGGATTGAGGATTGAGGATCGAAGATTGAGGATTAGGGACTGTGGATTGAAGATTGAGGATTGAGGACTGAGGATAGAGGATTGAAGATTGAGTATTGAGTATTGAAGGTTCTGTAGTGAGGATTGAGGATTGAGGATTGAGGATGAGGGCTGAGGGTTGAGGATTGAGGTTTGAGGACTGGGGACTGAGGGTTGAGGATTGAGAATTGAGGATTGAGGATTGAGGATTGAAGATTGAGGATTGGGTATTGAGGATTGAAGAATGAGGATTGAGGATTGAGGATTGAGGATTGAGGATTGAAGATTGAGTATTGAGGATTGAAGCCTGACGATTGAGGATTGAGGATTGAGGATTGAGGATTGAGGATTGAGGATTGAAGATTGAGTATTGAGGATTGAATGTTGAAGATTGAGGATTGAGGATTGAGGATTGAGGATTGAAGATTGAGGATTGGGGACTGAGTGTTGAGGGTTGAGTGATGAGCATTGAAGTTTGTGGATAGAGATTTGAAGATTGCAGATTGAGTATTGAGTATTGAAGTCTGTGAATTGAGGATATTCTATTGAGGAATGAGGATTGACAACTGATTGTCGAGGACTCAGGGCTGAAGATTGAGGATTCAGGATTGAGGATTCAGAATTGAGGTTTGAGGACTGGGGATAGAGGATTGTAGATTGATTATTGAGGATTGAAGATTGAGGATTGGGGATTGAGTGTTGAGGATTGAGTATGAGGGCTGAGTGTTGAGGATTGAAGTTTGAGGACTGAGGACTGAGGATTGAGAATTGAGGATTGAGGATTGAGGATTGAAGATTGAGGATTGGGTATTGAGGATTGAAGAATGAGGGTTGAGGATTGAGGATTGAGGATTGAAGATTGAGGATTAAGGATTGAGGATTGGGGATTGAGGATCTAGGATTGGAGATTGATTATGGAGGATTGAAGATTGAGGATTGATGATTGAGGATTGAGAATTGAGAATTGAGGATGAGGACTGAGGGTTGAGGATTGAGGTTTGAGGAATGAGGATTCAGGATTGAGGATTGAGGATTGAGGATGGACGATTGAGGATTGAGGATTGAGTATTGAAGATTGAGTATTCATGACTGAGGATTGAGGATTGACGATTGAGGATTGAGGATTGAGGATTGATGATTGAGTATTGAGGATTGAAGATTGAGAATTGTGGATTGTGGATTGAGGATGGAGGATGAGGGCTGAGGGTTGAGGTTTGAGGATTGAAGATTGAGTATTGAGGATTGAATATTGAGGATCGAGGATTGAGGATTGAGGATTGAAGATTGAGGATTGGGTATTGAGGATTGAAGAATGAGGATTGAGGATTGAGGATTGAGGATTGAGCATTGAGGATTGAAGATTGAGGACTGGGGATTGAGGATTGTAGATTGATTATTGAGGATTGAAGATTGAGGATTGAGGATTGAGGATTGAGGATTGAGGATTGAAGGTTAAATATTGATGATTGAAAATTGAGGATTGATGATTGAGTGTTGTGGATTGAGGAGGACGGCTGACGGTTGAGGATTGAGGTTTCAGGATTTAGGACTGAGGATTGAGGATTGAGGATTGTAGATTGAGTGTTGAGAATGGAAGATTGAGGATTGGTGATTGAGGATTGAGGATTGAGGATTGAGGATTGAGGATTGAGGATTGAGGACTCAAGGTTGAGGATTGAGGATTGAGTATTGAGGATTGACGATTGAGGATTGAAGATTGAGGATTAGGGTCTGTGGATTGAATATTGAGGATTGAGGACTGAGGATTGAGGATTGATGGTCGAGTATTGAGGTTTGAGGATTGAAGATTGAGTATTGAGGATTGAATATTGAGGATCGAGGATTGAGGATTGAGGATTGAGGTTTGAAGCTTGAGGATTGGGGATTGAGGATTGACGATTGAGAATTGAGGATTGAGGATTGAGGATTGAAGATTGAGGATTGGGTATTTAGGATTGAACATTGAAGATTGAGGGTTGAGGATTGAGGAATGAGGATTGAGGATTGAAGGTTAAATATTGATGATTGAAGATTGAGGATTGATGATTGAGGGTTGTGGATTGAGGACACGGGCTGACGGTTGAGGATTGAGGTTTCAGGATTGAGGACTGAGGATTGAGGATTGAGGATTGTAGATTGAGTGTTGAGAATGGAAGATTGAGGATTGGTGATTGAGGATTGAGGATTGAGGATTGAGGATTGAGGATTGAGGATTGAGGATTGAGGATTGAGGATCAAAGATTCAGTATTGAGGATTGAAGATTGAGGATTTGGGACTGAGGATTGAAGATTCACTATTGAGGATTGAAGATTGAGAGTTGAGGATTGAGGATTGAACATTGAGGGCTGAGTGTTGATGGCTGAGTGATGAGAATTCATGTTTGCGGATAGAGATTTGAAGATTGCAGATTGAGTATTGAGTATTGAAAACTGTGAATTGAGTATATTCTATTGAGGATTGAGGATTGACAACTGATTGCTGAAGACTGAGGGCTGTAGATTGAAGAGTGAGTATTGAGAATTGAAGATTGAGGATTGAGGATTGAGGATTGAGGATTGAGGATTGAGGATTGAGGATTGAGGATTGAGGATTGAAGATTGAGTATTGAGGACTCAAGATTGAGGATTGAGGATTGAGTATTGAGGATTGAGGATTGAGGATTGAAGATTGAGGATTAGGGTCTGTGGATTGAATATTGAGGATTGAGGACTGAGGATTGAGGATTGATGGTCGAGTATTGAGGATTGAAGGTTGAGGATTGAGGATTGAGGATTGAGGATTGAGGATGAGGGCTGAGGGTTGAGGTTTGTGGATTGAAGATTGAGTATTGAGGATTGAATATTGAGGATCGAGGATTGAGGATTGAGGATTGAGGTTTGAAGCTTGAGGATTGGGGATTGAGGATTGACGATTGAGGATTGAGTATTGAGGATTGAGGATTGAGGATTGAGGACAGAAGATTGAGTACTGAGGATTGAAGATTGAGGATTGAAGATTGAGTATTGATGATTGAGGATTGAGGGTTGGGGATTGAGGACGAGGACTAACGGTTGAGCATTGAGGTTTGAGGATTGAGGATTGAGGATTGAGGACTGAGGATTGAGGATGGAGGTTTGAGCATTGAGGATTGAAGATTGAGTACTGGGGATTGAGGATTGAAGATTGAGGATTAAGGATTGAGGATTGGGGATTGAGGATCTAGGATTGGAGATTGATTATTGAGTATTGAAGATTCAGGATTGAGGATTAAGGATTGAAGATTGAGGATTGGGTATTGAGGATTGAAGAATGAGGATTGAGGATTGATGATTGAAGATTGAGGATTGAAGATTGAGTATTGAGGATTGAAGGCTGACGATTGAGGATTGAGGATTGAGGATTGAGGATTGAGGATTGAAGATTGAGGATTGGGGCTTGAGGATTGACGATTGAGAATTGAGGATTGAGGATTGAGGATTGAGGATTGAGGATTGAAGATTGAGGATTGAGGATTGAGGATTGAGGATTGAGGATTGAAGATTGAGGATTGGAGACTGAGTGTTGAGGGTTGAAGATTGAGTATTGAGGATTGAAGTTTGAGTATTGGGGATTGAGGATTGAGGATTGAGGATGAAGGCTGAGGGTTGAGGATTGAGGACTGAGGATATACGATTGAGGATTGAGCATTGAGGATTGAAGATTGAGGACTGGGGATTGAGGATTGTAGATTGATTATTGAGGATTGAAGATTGAGGATTGAGGATCTAGGATTGGAGATTGATTATTGAGTATTGAAGATTCAGGATTGAGGATTAAGGATTGAAGATTGAGGATTGGGTATTGAGGATTGAAGAATGAGGATTGAGGATTGAGGATTGAAGATTGAGGATTGAAGATTGAGTATTGAGGATTGAAGGCTGACGATTGAGGATTGAGGATTGAGGATTGAGGATTGAGGATTGAAGATTGAGGATTGGGGCTTGAGGATTGACGATTGAGAATTGAGGATTGAGGATTGAGGATTGAGGATTGAGGATTGAAGATTGAGGATTGAGGATTGAGGATTGAGGATTGAGGATTGAAGATTGAGGATTGGGGACTGAGTGTTGAGGGTTGAAGATTGAGTATTGAGGATTGAAGTTTGAGTATTGGGGATTGAGGATTGAGGATTGAGGATGAAGGCTGAGGGTTGAGGATTGAGGACTGAGGATATACGATTGAGGATTGAGCATTGAGGATTGAAGATTGAGGACTGGGGATTGAGGATTGTAGATTGATTATTGAGGATTGAAGATTGAGGATTGAGGATTGAGGATTGAGGATTGAGTATGAGGGCTGAGGTTTGGGGATTGAGGTTTGTGGACTGAGGACTGAGGGTTGAGGACTGAGAATTGAGGGTTGAGGATTGAGGATTGAAGATTGAGGATTGGGTATTTAGGATTGAACATTGAAGATTGAGGATTGAGGATTGAGGAATGAGGATTGAGGATTGAAGGTTAAATATTGATGATTGAAGATTGAGGATTGATGATTGAGGATTGAGGATTGAGGATTGAAGATTGAGGATTAGGGTCTGTGGATTGAATATTGAGGATTGAGGACTGAGGATTGAGGATTGATGGTCGAGTATTGAGGATTGAAGGTTGAGGATTGAGGATTGAGGATTGAGGATTGATGATGAGGGCTGAGGGTTGAGGTTTGAGGATTGAAGATTGAGTATTGAGGATTGAATATTGAGGATCGAGGATTGAGGATTGAGGATTGAGGTTTGAAGCTTGAGGATTGGGGATTGAGGATTGACGATTGAGGATTGAGTATTGAGGATTGAGGATTGAGGATAGAGGACTGAAGATTGAGTACTGAGGATTGAAGATTGAGGATTGAAGATTGAGTATTGATGATTGAGGATTGATGGTTGGGGATTGAGGACGAGGACTAACGGTTGAGGATTGAGGTTTGAGGATTGAGGATTGAGGATTGAGGACTGAGGATTGAGGATGGAGGTTTGAGCATTGAGGATTGAAGATTGAGTACTGGGGATTGAGGATTGAAGATTGAGGATTAAGGATTGAGGATTGGGGATTGAGGATCTAGGATTGGAGATTGATTATTGAGTATTGAAGATTCAGGATTGAGGATTAAGGATTGAAGATTGAGGATTGGGTATTGAGGATTGAAGAATGAGGATTGAGGATTGAGGATTGAAGATTGAGGATTGAAGATTGAGCATTGAGGATTGAAGGCTGACGATTGAGGATTGAGGATTGACGATTGAGGATAGAGGATTGAAGATTGAGGATTGCGGCTTGAGGATTGACGATTGAGAATTGAGGATTGAGGATTGAGAATTGAGGATTGAGGATTGTAGATTGAGTATTGAGGATTGAAGATTGAGGATTGAGGATTGAGGATCGAAGATTGAGGCCTGAGCGTTGAGGGTTGATTGATGAGGATTGATGTTTGTGGATTGAGATTTGAGGATTGAAGATACGGGATTGAGTATTGAAAACTGTGAATTGTGGATATTCTATTGAGGATTGAGGATTGAGGATTGACAAATGATTGTTCAGGTCTGAGGGCTGAAGACTGAGGATTCAGTATTGAGGTTCGTGTTTGAGGTTTGAGGACTGAGGATTGAGGGTTCAGGATTGAGGATTGAGGATTGACGGTTGAGGATTGAGAATTGAGAATTCAGAGTTGAGGATGAGGACTGAGGGTTGAGGATTGAGTGATGAGAATTGAAGTTTGTGGATAGAGATTTGAAGATTGCAGATTGAGTATTGAGCATTGAAAACTGTGAATTGAGGATATTCTATTGAGGGTTGAGGATTGACAACTGATTGTTGAGGACTGAGGGCTGAAGATTGAGGATTCAGGATAGAGGATTCAGAATTGAGGTTTGAGGACTGAGGCTCGAGGATTGTAGATTTATTATTGAGGGTTGAAGATTGAGGATTGAGGACTGAGGATTGAAGATTGAGTATTGAGGATTGAAGTTTGAGTATTGGGGATTGAGGATTGAGGATTGAGGATGAAGGCTGAGGGTTGAGGATTGAGGACTGAGGATATACGATTGAGGATTGAGCATTGAGGATTGAAGATTGAGGACTGGGGATTGAGGATTGTAGATTGATTATTGAGGATTGAAGATTGAGGATTGAGGATCTAGGATTGGAGATTGATTATTGAGTATTGAAGATTCAGGATTGAGGATTAAGGATTGAAGATTGAGGATTGGGTATTGAGGATTGAAGAATGAGGATTGAGGATTGAGGATTGAAGATTGAGGATTGAAGATTGAGTATTGAGGATTGAAGGCTGACGATTGAGGATTGAGGATTGAGGATTGAGGATTGAGGATTGAAGATTGAGGATTGGGGCTTGAGGATTGACGATTGAGAATTGAGGATTGAGGATTGAGGATTGAGGATTGAGGATTGAAGATTGAGGATTGAGGATTGAGGATTGAGGATTGAGGATTGAAGATTGAGGATTGGGGACTGAGTGTTGAGGGTTGAAGATTGAGTATTGAGGATTGAAGTTTGAGTATTGGGGATTGAGGATTGAGGATTGAGGATGAAGGCTGAGGGTTGAGGATTGAGGACTGAGGATATACGATTGAGGATTGAGCATTGAGGATTGAAGATTGAGGACTGGGGATTGAGGATTGTAGATTGATTATTGAGGATTGAAGATTGAGGATTGAGGATTGAGGATTGAGGATTGAGTATGAGGGCTGAGGTTTGGGGATTGAGGTTTGTGGACTGAGGACTGAGGGTTGAGGACTGAGAATTGAGGATTGAGGATTGAGGATTGAAGATTGAGGATTGGGTATTTAGGATTGAACATTGAAGATTGAGGATTGAGGATTGAGGAATGAGGATTGAGGATTGAAGGTTAAATATTGATGATTGAAGATTGAGGATTGATGATTGTGGGTTGTGGATTGAGGACACGGGCTGACGGTTGAGGATTGAGGTTTCAGGATTGAGGACTGAGGATTGAGGATTGAGGATTGTAGATTGAGTGTTGAGAATGGAAGATTGAGGATTGGTGATTGAGGTTTGAGGATTGAGGATTGAGGATTGAGGATTGAGGATTGAGGATTGAGGATTGAGGATCAAAGATTCAGTATTGAGGATTGAAGATTGAGGATTTGGGACTGAGGATTGAAGATTCACTATTGAGGATTGAAGATTGAGAGTTGAGGATTGAGGATTGAACATTGAGGGCTGAGTGTTGATGGCTGAGTGATGAGAATTCATGTTTGCGGATAGAGATTTGAAGATTGCAGATTGAGTATTGAGTATTGAAAACTGTGAATTGAGTATATTCTATTGAGGATTGAGGATTGACAACTGATTGCTGAAGACTGAGGGCTGTAGATTGAAGAGTGAGTATTGAGGATTGAAGATTGAGGATTGAGGATTGAGGATTGAGGATTGAGGATTGAGGATTGAGGATTGAGAATTGAAGATTGAGTATTGAGGACTCAAGATTGAGGATTGAGGATTGCGTATTGAGGATTGAGGATTGAGGATTGAAGATTGAGGATTAGGGTCTGTGGATTGAATATTGAGGATTGAGGACTGAGGATTGAGGATTGATGGTCGAGTATTGAGGATTGAAGGTTGAGGATTGAGGATTGAGGATTGAGGATTGATGATGAGGGCTGAGGGTTGAGGTTTGAGGATTGAAGATTGAGTATTGAGGATTGAATATTGAGGATCGAGGATTGAGGATTGAGGATTGAGGTTTGAAGCTTGAGGATTGGGGATTGAGGATTGACGATTGAGGATTGAGTATTGAGGATTGAGGATTGAGGATAGAGGACTGAAGATTGAGTACTGAGGATTGAAGATTGAGGATTGAAGATTGAGTATTGATGATTGAGGATTGATGGTTGGGGATTGAGGACGAGGACTAACGGTTGAGGATTGAGGTTTGAGGATTGAGGATTGAGGATTGAGGACTGAGGATTGAGGATGGAGGTTTGAGCATTGAGGATTGAAGATTGAGTACTGGGGATTGAGGATTGAAGATTGAGGATTAAGGATTGAGGATTGGGGATTGAGGATCTAGGATTGGAGATTGATTATTGAGTATTGAAGATTCAGGATTGAGGATTAAGGATTGAAGATTGAGGATTGGGTATTGAGGATTGAAGAATGAGGATTGAGGATTGAGGATTGAAGATTGAGGATTGAAGATTGAGTATTGAGGATTGAAGACTGACGATTGAGGATTGAGGATTGACGATTGAGGATAGAGGATTGAAGATTGAGGATTGCGGCTTGAGGATTGACGATTGAGAATTGAGGATTGAGGATTGAGAATTGAGGATTGAGGATTGTAGATTGAGTATTGAGGATTGAAGATTGAGGATTGAGGATTGAGGATCGAAGATTGAGGCCTGAGCGTTGAGGGTTGATTGATGAGGATTGATGTTTGTGGATTGAGATTTGAGGATTGAAGATACGGGATTGAGTATTGAAAACTGTGAATTGTGGATATTCTATTGAGGATTGAGGATTGAGGATTGACAAATGATTGTTCAGGTCTGAGGGCTGAAGACTGAGGATTCAGTATTGAGGTTCGTGTTTGAGGTTTGAGGACTGAGGATTGAGGGTTCAGGATTGAGGATTGAGGATTGACGGTTGAGGATTGAGAATTGAGAATTCAGAGTTGAGGATGAGGACTGAGGGTTGAGGATTGAGTGATGAGAATTGAAGTTTGTGGATAGAGATTTGAAGATTGCAGATTGAGTATTGAGCATTGAAAACTGTGAATTGAGGATATTCTATTGAGGGTTGAGGATTGACAACTGATTGTTGAGGACTGAGGGCTGAAGATTGAGGATTCAGGATAGAGGATTCAGAATTGAGGTTTGAGGACTGAGGCTTGAGGATTGTAGATTTATTATTGAGGGTTGAAGATTGAGGATTGAGGACTGAGGATTGAAGATTGAGTATTGATGATTGAGTATTGAGGGTCGAGGATTGAGGACGTGGACTGACGGTTGAGTATTGAGGTTTGAGGATTGAGGATTGAGGATTGAGGACTGAGGATTGAGGATTTTGGATTGACCACTGAGAATTGAAGATAGAGAGCTGGGGATTGAGGGTTGAAAGTTGAGGATTAAGGATTGAGGATTGGGGACTGAGGATCTGGGATTGGAGATTGGTTATTGAGGATTCAAGATTCAGGATTGATGATTGAGGATTGAGAATTGAGAACTGAGGATGAGGACTGAGGTTTGAGGATTGAGGTTTGAGGAACGAGGATTGAGATTTGTGGATTCAGGACTGCGAATTGACGATTGAGTATTGAATATTGAGGATTGATGACTGAGGATTGAGGATTGAGGATTGAGGATTGAGGATTGAGGATTGAAGATTGAAGATTGAGTATTGAGGATTGAAGATTGAGGATTGAGGATTGAGGATCGAGGATGGAGGATGAGGGCTAAGGGTTGAGGATTGAGGTTTGAGTACAGAATCCTGCGAATTCGGGATTTTCTACTGAGTATTGAGAATTGAGGATTGATGGTTGAGTATTGAGGATTGAGAATTGAGGATTGAGGATTTAGTATTCAAGATTGAGGATTGATGGTTGAGAATTGAGGATTGAGGGTGGAGGATTGAGGATTGAGGATTGAGGATTGAAGATTGAGTATTGAGGATTGAAGATTGAGGATTGGGGATTGAGGATTGAGGATTGAGTATTGAGGATTGAGGATTGAGGATTGAGGATTGAGGGTTGAGGATTGAGGATTGAGGATTGAGGATTGAAGATTGAGTATTGAGTATTGAAGATTGAGGATTGAGGATTGAGGATTGAAGATTGAGGATTGAGCACTGATGACTGATGATTGAGGATTGAGAGTAGAGTATTGAGGATTGAAGATTGAGGATTGGGTATTGAGGATTGAAGAATGAGGGCTGAGAATTGAGGATTGGGGATCGAGGATTGAAGATTGAGTTTTCAGGATTGAAGATTGGCGATTGAGGGTTGAGGATTGAGGATTGAGAATTGAGGATTGGGGATTGAAGATTGAGTATTGAGGATTGAAGATTGAGGATTGAGGATTGAGGATTGAGGATCTAGGATTGGAGATTGATTATTGAGTATTGAATATTGAGGATTGAGGATTGAGGATTGAGAATTGAAAATTGAGAGTTGAGGATGAGGACTGAGGGTTGAGGATTGAGTGATGAGAATTGATGTTTGTGGATAGAGATTTGAAGATTGCAGATTGAGTATTGAGCATTGAAAACTGTGAATTGAGGATATTCTATTGAGGATTGGGGATTCAGGACTGAGGATTGAGGATTTTGGATTGGACATTCAGGATTGAAGATTGAGGACTGGGGATTGAGTGTTGCAGATTGAGGAATAAGGATTGAGTATTGGGGATTGAGGATCTAGGATTGGAGATTCATTATTGAGGATTGAAGATTAAGGTTTGAGGATTGAGAATTGAGAATTGAGAATTGAGGACGAGGACTGAGGGCTGAGGACTGAGGTTTGAGGCACGAGTATTGAGGATTGAGGATTGAGGATTGAAGATTGAGGATTTGGGACTGAGGATTGAAGATTCACTATTGAGGATTGAAGATTGAGAGTTGAGGATTGAGGATTGAACATTGAGGGCTGAGTGTTGAGGGCTGAGTGATGAGAATTCATGTTTGCGGATAGAGATTTGAAGATTGCAGATTGAGTATTGAGTATTGAAAACTGTGAATTGAGTATATTCTATTGAGGATTGAGTATTGACAACTGATTGTTGAAGACTGAGGGCTGTAGATTGAAGAGTGAGTATTGAGGATTGAAGATTGAGGATTGAGGATTGAGGATTGAGGATTGAGGATTGAGGATTGAGGATTGAGGATTGAAGATTGAGTATTGAGGACTCAAGATTGAGGATTGAGGATTGAGGATTGAGGATTGAGGGTTGAGGATTGATGATTGAGTATTGAGGATTGAAGATTGAGGTTTGAGGATTGGGGATTGAGGATTGAGGATAGAAGATTGAGTACTGAGGATTGAAGATTGAGGATTGACGATTGAGGGTGGAGGATTGAGGATTGAGTATTGAGGATTGAAGATTGAGTATTGAGGATTGCAGATTGAGGATTGAGGATTGAGGATTGAAGATTGAAGATTGAGGATTGATGATTGAGGATTGAGGATTGAGGATTGAGGATTGAGGATTGAGGATTGAAGATTGAGTTTTGAGGATGGAAGATTGAGGATTGGGGACTGAGGATTGAGGATGGAGGATGAGGGCTGAAGGTTGAGGATTGAGGATTGAAGATTGAGTATTGAGGATTGAAGATTGAGTATTGAGGATTGAGGACTGACGATTGAGAATTGAGGATATAGGATTGAGGATTGAGTATTGAAGATTGAGTGTTCATGACTGAGGATTGAGTATTGAGGATTGAGGATTGAGGATTGAAGATTGAGTATTGAGGATTGAAGATTGCTGATTGAGGATTGAGGATTGAGGATTGAGGATTGAAGATTGAGTATTGAGGATTGAAGATTGAGGATTGACGATTGAGGACTGAGTATTAAGGATTAAGTATTGAGGATTGAGGATTGAAGATTGAGTATTGAGGACTGAAGGTTGAGGATTGAGGATTGAGGGTTGAGGATTGTTGATGAGGGCTGAGGGTTGAGGATTGAGGATTGAGGACTAAGGACTGATGGTTGAGGATTGAGAATTGAGGATTGAGGACTGAGGTTTGAAGATTGAGGATTGGGTATTGAGGATTGAAGAATGAGGGTTGAGGATTGAGGATTGAGGATTGAGTATTGAAGATTGAGTATTGAGGATTGAAGACTGACGATTGAGGATTGAGGATTGAGGATTGAGAATGGAGGATGAGGGCTGAGGGTTGAGGATTGAGGATTGAAGATTGAGTATTGAGGATTGAAGATTGAGTATTGAGGATTGAAGATTGAGGATTGACGATTGAGGATTGAGTATTAGGGATTAAGAATTGAGGATTGAGGATTGAAGATTGAGTATTGAGGATTGAAGATTGAGGATTGAAGATTGTGTATTGATGATTGAGGTTTGAGGGTTGAGGACTGAGGACGAGGACTCACGGTTGAGGATTGAGGTTTGAGGATTATGGATTGACGATTTAGGACTGAGGATTGAGGATTGAGGATTGAGCATTGAGGATTGAAGGTTGAGTATTCATGACTGAGGACTGAGCATTGAGGATTGAAGATTGAGTATTCATGACTGAGGATTGAGGATTGAGGATTGAGTATTGAGGATAGAAGATTGAGTATTGAGGATTGAGGACTGACGATTGAGGATTGAGGATGTAGGATTGAGGATTGAGTATTGAAGATTGAGTGTTCATGACTGAGGATTGAGTATTGAGGATTGAGGATTGAGGATTGAAGATTGAGTATTGAGGATTGAAGACTGACGATTGAGGATTGAGGATTGACGATTGAGGATAGAGGATTGAAGATTGAGGATTGCGGCTTGAGGATTGACGATTGAGAATTGAGGATTGAGGATTGAGAATTGAGGATTGAGGATTGTAGATTGAGTATTGAGGATTGAAGATTGAGGATTGAGGATTGAGGATCGAAGATTGAGGACTGAGCGTTGAGGGTTGATTGATGAGGATTGATGTTTGTGGATTGAGATTTGAGGATTGAAGATACGGGATTGAGTATTGAAAACTGTGAATTGTGGATATTCTATTGAGGATTGAGGATTGAGGATTGACAAATGATTGTTCAGGTCTGAGGGCTGAAGACTGAGGATTCAGTATTGAGGTTCGTGTTTGAGGTTTGAGGACTGAGGATTGAGGGTTCAGGATTGAGGATTGAGGATTGACGGTTGAGGATTGAGAATTGAGAATTCAGAGTTGAGGATGAGGACTGAGGGTTGAGGATTGAGTGATGAGAATTGAAGTTTGTGGATAGAGATTTGAAGATTGCAGATTGAGTATTGAGCATTGAAAACTGTGAATTGAGGATATTCTATTGAGGGTTGAGGATTGACAACTGATTGTTGAGGACTGAGGGCTGAAGATTGAGGATTCAGGATAGAGGATTCAGAATTGAGGTTTGAGGACTGAGGCTTGAGGATTGTAGATTTATTATTGAGGGTTGAAGATTGAGGATTGAGGACTGAGGATTGAAGATTGAGTATTGATGATTGAGTATTGAGGGTCGAGGATTGAGGACGTGGACTGACGGTTGAGTATTGAGGTTTGAGGATTGAGGATTGAGGATTGAGGACTGAGGATTGAGGATTTTGGATTGACCACTGAGAATTGAAGATAGAGAGCTGGGGATTGAGGGTTGAAAGTTGAGGATTAAGGATTGAGGATTGGGGACTGAGGATCTGGGATTGGAGATTGGTTATTGAGGATTCAAGATTCAGGATTGATGATTGAGGATTGAGAATTGAGAACTGAGGATGAGGACTGAGGTTTGAGGATTGAGGTTTGAGGAACGAGGATTGAGATTTGTGGATTCAGGACTGCGAATTGACGATTGAGTATTGAATATTGAGGATTGATGACTGAGGATTGAGGATTGAGGATTGAGGATTGAGGATTGAGGATTGAAGATTGAAGATTGAGTATTGAGGATTGAAGATTGAGGATTGAGGATTGAGGATCGAGGATGGAGGATGAGGGCTAAGGGTTGAGGATTGAGGTTTGAGTACAGAATCCTGCGAATTCGGGATTTTCTACTGAGTATTGAGAATTGAGGATTGATGGTTGAGTATTGAGGATTGAGAATTGAGGATTGAGGATTTAGTATTCAAGATTGAGGATTGATGGTTGAGAATTGAGGATTGAGGGTGGAGGATTGAGGATTGAGGATTGAGGATTGAAGATTGAGTATTGAGGATTGAAGATTGAGGATTGGGGATTGAGGATTGAGGATTGAGTATTGAGGATTGAGGATTGAGGATTGAGGATTGAGGGTTGAGGATTGAGGATTGAGGAGTGAGGATTGAAGATTGAGTATTGAGTATTGAAGATTGAGGATTGAGGATTGAGGATTGAAGATTGAGGATTGAGCACTGATGACTGATGATTGAGGATTGAGAGTAGAGTATTGAGGATTGAAGATTGAGGATTGGGTATTGAGGATTGAAGAATGAGGGCTGAGAATTGAGGATTGAGGATCGAGGATTGAAGATTGAGTTTTCAGGATTGAAGATTGACGATTGAGGGTTGAGGATTGAGGATTGAGAATTGAGGATTGGGGATTGAAGATTGAGTATTGAGGATTGAAGATTGAGGATTGAGGATTGAAGATTGACGATTGAGGGTTGAGGATTGAGGATTGAGAATTGAGGATTGGGGATTGAAGATTGAGTATTGAGGATTGAAGATTGAGGATTGAGGATTGAGGATTGAGGATTGAGGATTGAAGATTGAGGATTGGGGACTGAGTGTTGAGGGTTGAAGATTGAGTATTGAGGATTGAAGTTTGAGTATTGGGGATTGAGGATTGAGGATTGAGGATGAAGGCTGAGGGCTGAGGATTGAGGACTGAGGATATAGGATTGAGGATTGAGCATTGAGGATTGAAGATTGAGGACTGCGGATTCAGGATTGTAGATTGATTATTGAGGATTGAAGATTGAGGATTGAGGATTGAGGATTGAGGATTGAGTATGAGGCCTGAGGGTTGAGGATTGAGGTTTGTGGACTGAGGACTGAGGGTTTAGGATTGAGAATTGAGGATTGGGGATTGAGGATTGAAGATTGAGGATTGGGTATTGAGGATTGAACATTGAAGATTGAGGATTGAGGATTGAGGAATGAGGATTGAGGATTGAAGGTTAAATATTGCTGATTGAAGATTTAGGATTGATGATTGAGTGTTGTGGATTGAGGACGAGGGCTGACCGTTGAGGATTGAGGTTTCAGGATTTAGGACTGAGGATTGAGGATTGAGGACTGAGGACTGATGGTTGAGGATTGAGAATTGAGGATTGAGGACTGAGGTTTGAAGATTGAGGATTGGGTATTGAGGATTGAAGAATGAGGTTTGAGGAATGAGGATTGAGGATTGAGGATTGAGGATTGAGGATGGAGGATTGAGGATTGAGGATTGAGTATTGAAGATTGAGTATTCATGACTGAGGATTGAGGATTGACGATTAAGGATTGAGGTTTGAGGATTGAGGATTGAGCATTGAGGACTGAGGATTGAGGATGGAGGTTTGAGCATTGAGGATTGAAGATTGAGGACTGGGGATTGAGGATTGAAGATTGAGGATTGAGGATGGAGGATGAGGGCTGAGGGTTGAGGTTTGAGGATTGAAGATTGAGTATTGAGGATTGAATATTGAGGATTGGGGATTGAGGATTGACGATTGAGGATTGAGTATTGAAGATTGAGGATTGAGTATTGAGGATCGAAGATTGAGGACTGAGCGTTGAGGGTTGATTGATGAGGATTGATGTTTGTGGATTGAGACTTGAGGATTGAAGATTGGGGATTGAGTATTGAAAACTGTGAATTGTGGATATTCTATTGAGGATTGAGGATTGAGGATTGACAAATGATTGTTCAGGTCTGAGGGCTGAAGACTGAGGATTCAGAATTGAGGTTCGGGTTTGAGGTTTGAGGACTGAGGATTGAGGGTTGAGGATTGAGGATTGAGGATTGACGGTTGAGGATTGAGGATTGAGAATGGAGGATCGAAGAGAGAGGACTGAGTGTTGAGGATTGAGTGTTGAGAATTCATGTTTGAGGATTGAGATTTGATTATTGAATACTGTGGATCGAGTATTGAACCATGAGGATTCAGGATATTCTATTGAGTATTGAGAATTGAGGATTGATGGTTGAGTATTGAGGATTGATGGTTGAGGGTTGTGTGTTGAATATTGAGTATTGAGGTTTGAGGATTGAGGATTGAGGATTGAGGATTGAAGATTGAGTATTGATTAGTGAGTATTGAGGGTTGAGGATTGAGGACGAGGACTGACGGTTGAGGATTGAGGTTTGAGAATTGAGGATTGAGGATTGAGGACTGAGGATTGAGGAATTTGGATTGAGGATTAAGGATTGAGTATTGGGGATTGAGGATCTAGGATTGGATATTCATTATTGAGGATTGAAGATTAAGGATTGAGGATTGAGGGTTGAGAATTGAGAATTGAGGACGAGGACTGAGGTTTGAGGACTGAGGTTTGAGGCACGAGGATTGAGGATTGAGGATTGAGGACAGCGGATTGACCATTGAGTATTGAATATCGAGGATTGGTGTCTGAGGATTGAGGATTGAGGATTGAGGTTTGATAATTGAGGATTGAGGATTGAAGATTGAGTATTGAGGATTGAAGATTGAGGATTGGGGATTGAGGATTGAGGATTGAGGATTGAGGATTGAAGATTGAGTATTGAGGATTGAAGATTGAGGATTGACGATTGAGGACTGAGTATTAAGGATTAAGTATTGAGGATTGAGGATTGAAGATTGAGTATTGAGGATTGAAGGTTGAGGATTGAGGATTGAGGGTTGAGGATTGTTGATGAGGGCTGAGGGTTGAGGATTGAGGATTGAGGACTAAGGACTGATGGTTGAGGATTGAGAATTGAGGATTGAGGACTGAGGTTTGAAGATTGAGGATTGGGTATTGAGGATTGAAGAATGAGGGTTGAGGATTGAGGATTGAGTATTGAGTATTGAAGATTGAGTATTGAGGATTGAAGACTGACGATTGAGGATTGAGGATTGAGGATTGAGAATGGAGGATGAGGGCTGAGGGTTGAGGATTGAGGATTGAAGATTGAGTATTGAGGATTGAAGATTGAGTATTGAGGATTGAAGATTGAGGATTGACGATTGAGGATTGAGTATTAGGGATTAAGAATTGAGGATTGAGGATTGAAGATTGAGTATTGAGGATTGAAGATTGAGGATTGAAGATTGTGTATTGATGATTGAGGTTTGAGGGTTGAGGACTGAGGACGAGGACTCACGGTTGAGGATTGAGGTTTGAGGATTATGGATTGACGATTTAGGACTGAGGATTGAGGATTGAGGATTGAGCATTGAGGATTGAAGGTTGAGTATTCATGACTGAGGATTGAGCATTGAGGATTGAAGATTGAGTATTCATGACTGAGGATTGAGGATTGAGGATTGAGTAATGAGGATTGAAGATTGAGTATTGAGGATTGAGGACTGACGATTGAGGATTGAGGATGTAGGATTGAGGATTGAGTATTGAAGATTGAGTGTTCATGACTGAGGATTGAGTATTGAGGATTGAGGATTGAGGATTGAAGATTGAGTATTGAGGATTGAAGATTGAGGATTGAGGATTGAGGATTGAGGATTGAGGATTGAAGATTGAGTATTGAGGATTGAAGATTGAGGATTGACGATTGAGGATTGAGTATTAAGGATTAAGAATTGAGGATTGAGGATTGAAGATTGAGTATTGAGGATTGAAGGTTGAGGATTGAGGATTGAGGGTTGAGGATTGTGGATGAGGGCTGAGGGTTGAGGATTGAGGATTGAGGACTGAGGACTGATGGTTGAGGATTGAGAATTGAGGATTGAGGACTGAGGTTTGAAGATTGAGGATTGGGTATTGAGGATTGAAGAATGAGGTTTGAGGAATGAGGATTGAGGATTGAGGATTGAGGATTCAGGATTGAGGATGGAGGATTGAGGATTGAGGATTGAGTATTGAAGATTGAGTATTCATGACTGAGGATTGAGGTTTGAGGATTGAGGATTGAGCATTGAGGACTGAGGATTGAGGATGGAGGTTTGAGCATTGAGGATTGAAGATTGAAGACTGGGGATTGAGGATTGAAGATTGAGGATTGAGTATTGAGGATCGAAGATTGAGGACTGAGCGTTGAGGGTTGATTGATGAGGATTGATGTTTGTGGATTGAGATTTGAGGATTGAAGATTGGGGATTGAGTATTGAAAACTGTGAATTGTGGATATTCTATTGAGGATTGAGGATTGAGGATTGACAAATGATTGTTCAGGTCTGAGGGCTGAAGACTGAGGATTCAGGATTGAGGTTCGGGTTTGAGGTTTGAGGACTGAGGATTGAGGGTTGAGGATTGAGGATTGAGGATTGACGGTTGAGGATTGAGGATTGAGAATGGAGGATCGAAGAGAGAGGACTGAGTGTTGAGGATTGAGTGTTGAGAATTGATGTTTGAGGATTGAGATTTGATTATTGAATACTGTGGATCGAGTATTGAACCATGAGAAATCAGGATATTCTATTGAGTATTGAGAATTGAGGATTGATGGTTGAGTATTGAGGATTGATGGTTGAGGGTTGTGTGTTGAATATTGAGTATTGAGGTTTGAGGATTGAGGATTGAGGATTGAGGATTGAAGATTGAGTATTGATTAGTGAGTATTGAGGGTTGAGGATTGAGGACGAGGACTGACGGTTGAGGATTGAGGTTTGAGAATTGAGGATTGAGGATTGAGGACTGAGGATTGAGGAATTTGGATTGAGGATTAAGGATTGAGTATTGGGGATTGAGGATCTAGGATTGGATATTCATTATTGAGGATTGAAGATTAAGGATTGAGGATTGAGGGTTGAGAATTGAGAATTGAGGACGAGGACTGAGGTTTGAGGACTGAGGTTTGAGGCACGAGGATTGAGGATTGAGGATTGAGGACAGCGGATTGACCATTGAGTATTGAATATCGAGGATTGGTGTCTGAGGATTGAGGATTGAGGATTGAGGTTTGATAATTGAGGAATGAGGATTGAAGATTGAGTATTGAGGATTGAAGATTGAGGATTGGGGATTGAGGATTGAGGATTGAGGATTGAGGATTGAAGATTGAGGATTTGGGACTGAGGATTGAAGATTCACTATTGAGGATTGAAGATTGAGAGTTGAGGATTGAGGATTGAACATTGAGGACTGAGTGTTGAGGGCTGAGTGATGAGAATTCATGTTTGCGGATAGAGATTTGAAGATCGCAGATTGAGTATTGAGTATTGAAAACTGTGAATTGAGGATATTCTATTGAGGATTGAGGATTGACAACTGATTGCTGAGGACTGAGGGCTGAAGATTGAAGAGTGAGTATTGAGGATTGAAGATTGAGGATTGAGGATTGAGGATCGAGGATTGAAGATTGAGGATTAAGGATTGAGGATAGGGGATTGAGGATCTAGGATAGGAGATTGATTACTGAGGATTGAAGGTTGAGTATTGAGGATTGTGGATTGAGAATTGAGAATTGAGAATGAGGACTGAGAGTTGAGGACTGAGGATTGAGGATTGAGGATTGAGGGTTGAGGATTGAGTATTGAAGATTGAGGATTGATGATTTAGGATTGAGGATTGAGGATTGGGGATTGAGGATTGAGGATTGATGATTCAAGATTGAGTATTGAGGATTGATGATTGAGGATTGAGGATTGAGGATTGAGGGTTGATGATTGAGGACGAGGACTGACGGTTGAGGATTGAGGTTTGAGGATTGAGGATTGAGGATTGAGGACTGAGAGTTGAGGATTGAAGATTGAGCATTGAGGATTGAAGATTGAGTACTGGGGATTGAGGATTGAAGATTGAGGATTAAGGATTGAGGATTGGGGATTGAGGATCTAGGATTGGAGATTGATTATTGAGGATTGAAGATTGAGTATTGAGGATTGCGGATTGAGAATTGAGAATTGAGGATGAGGACTGAGGGTTGAGGACTGAGGTTTGAGGAATGAGGATTGAGGATTGAGGATTGAGGGTTGAGGATTGAGGATTGAGGATTGAAGATAGAATATTGATGATTGAAGATTCAGGATTGAGGGTTGTGGATTGAGGACGGGGACTGAGGGTTGAATATTGATGTTTGAGGTCTGAGGATTGAGGATTGGGGATAGAGAATTGAGGATTGGGTATTGAGGATTGGAGATTGAGGATTGTGTATTGAGGATTGAAGAATGAGGGTTCAGGATTGAGGATTGAGGATTGAGGATAGCAGATTGAGTATTGAGGATTGAGGACTCGGGATTGAGGTTTGAGGACTGAGGATTGAGGGTTGAAGTTTGAGGATTGAGGGTTGAGGATGGAGGATTGAGGAGAGAGGACTGAGTGTTGTGGATTGAGTGTTGAGAATTGATGTTTGAGGATTGAGATTTGATTACTGAATATTGCGGCTTGAGTATTGAACCATGAGAATTCAGGATATTCTATTGAGTATTGAGAATTGAGGATTGATGGTTGAGTATTGAGGATTGATGATTGAGGGTTGTGTGTTGAATATTGAGGACTGAGGATTGAGGATTGAGTATTGATGATTGAAGATTGAGGGTTGAGGATTGAGGGTTGAGGATTGAGGACGAGGACTGACGGTTGGGGATTGAGGTTTGAGGATTGAGGATTGAGGATTGAGGACTGAGAATTGAGGATTGACGATTGAGCATTGAGGATTGAAGATTGAGAGCTGGGGATTGAGGATTGAAGATTGAGGATTAAGGATTGAGGATTGGGGATTGAGGATCTAGGATTGGAGATTGATTATTGAGGATTGAAGATTGAGTATTGAGGATTGTGGATTGAGAATTGAGAATTGAGGATGAGGACTGAGGGTTGAGGTTTGAGGTTTGAGGAATGAGGATCGAGGGTTGAGGATTGTGGATTGAGGATTGAGGATGGAGGATGAGGGCTGAGGGTTGAGGATTAAGGTTTGAGTATTGAATCCTGAGAACTCAGGGTATTCTATTGAGTATTGAGAATTGAGGATTGATGGTTGAGTATTGAGGACTGAGGATTGAGGATTGGAAATTGAATATTGAGGATTGAAGTTTGAGGATTGAGGGTTGAGGATTGAGGATTGAGGATGAGGGCTGTGGGTTGAGGATTGAGGATTGAGGACTGAGGCCTGAGGATTGAGTATTGAGAATTGAGGATTGAGGATTGAGGATTGAAGATTGAGGATTGGGTATTGAGGATTGAAGAATGAGGGTTGAGGATTGAGGATTGAGGATTGAGGATTGAAGTCTTAGTATTCAGGATTGAAGATTGAGGATCGAGGATTGAGGGTTGTGGATAGAGGTCGATGACTGAGGGTTGGGTATTGATGTTTGAGGTCTGAGGATTGAGGATTGAGGATTGAGAATTGAGGATTGAGGATTGAGAATTGAGGATTGAGGATTGAGGACTGGGGATTGAAGATTGAGTATTGAGGATTGAAGATTGAGGATTGAGAGTTGGGGATTAAGGTTTGGGGATTGAGGATTGTCGATTGAGGATTGAGGATTGAGGATTGAGGATAGAGGATTGAGGATTGAGAATAGAGGATTGAGGATTGAGGACTGAGGATTGAAGATTGAGTATTGAGGATTGAAGATTGAGGATTGAGAGTTGGGGATTAAGGTTTGGGGATTGAGGATTGACGATTGAGGATTGAGGATTGAGGATTGAGGATAGAGGATTGAGGATTGTGTATTGAAGATTGAGTATTCATGACTGAGGCTTGAGGATTGAGGATTGAGCATTGAGGATTGAAGATTGAAGATTGAGGATTGAGGAATGAGGTTTGAGGATTCAGTATTGAAGATTGAGTAATGATGACTGAGTATTGAGTATTGAGGATTGAGGATTAAGGATTGAGGATTGAAGATTGAGTATTGAGGATTGAAGGTAGAGGATTGAGGATTGAGGATTGAGGATGGAGTTTGAGGGCTGAGGGTTGAGGATTAAGGTTTGAGTATTGAATCCTGAGAACTCAGGATATTCTATTGAGTATTGAGAATTGAGGATTGAGGATTGAGGATTGAGGATTGAGGATTGAGGATTGATGATTGAAGATTGAGTATTGAGGATTGATGATTGAGGATTGAGGATTGAGGATTGAGGGTTGATGATTGAGGACGAGGACTGACGGTTGAGGATTGAGGTTTGAGGATTGAGGATTGAGGATTGAGGACTGAGAGTTGAGGATTGAAGATTGAGCATTGAGGATTGAAGATTGAGGACTGGGGATTGAGGATTGAAGATTGAGGATTAAGGATTGAGGATTGGGGATTGAGGATCTAGGATTGGAGATTGATTATTGAGGATTGAAGATTGAGTATTGAGGATTGTGGATTGAGAATTGAGAATTGAGGATGAGGACTGAGGGTTGAGGACTGAGGTTTGAGGAATGAGGATTGAGAATTGAGGATTGAGGATTGAGGGCTGAGGATTGAAGATTGAGTATTGAGGATTGAAGATTGAGGATTGAGAGTTGGGGATTAAGGTTTGGGTATTGAGGATTGACGATTGAGGATTGAGGATTGAGGATTGAGGATAGAGGATTGAGGATTGAGAATTGAGGATTGAGGATTGAGGACTGAGGATTGAAGATTGAGTATTGAGGATTGAAGATTGAGGATTGAGAGTTGGGGATTAAGGTTTGGGGATTGAGGATTGACGATTGAGGATTGAGGATTGAGGATTGAGGATAGAGGATTGAGGATTGTGTATTGAAGATTGAGTATTCATGACTGAGGCTTGAGGATTGAGGATTGAGCATTGAGGATTGAAGATTGAAGATTGAGGATTGAGGAATGAGGTTTGAGGATTCAGTATTGAAGATTGAGTAATGATGACTGAGTATTGAGTATTGAGGATTGAGGATTAAGCATTGAGGATTGAAGATTGAGTATTGAGGATTGAAGGTAGAGGATTGAGGATTGAGGATTGAGGATGGAGGTTGAGGGCTGAGGGTTGAGGATTAAGGTTTGAGTATTGAATCCTGAGAACTCAGGATATTCTATTGAGTATTGAGAATTGAGGATTGATGGTTGAGTATTGAGGACTGAGGATTGAAGATTGGAAATTGAGTATTGAGGATTGAAGTTTGAGGACTGAGGATTGAGGATTGAGAATTGAGAATGAGGGCTGAGGGCTGAGGGCTGAGGATTGAGGATTGAGGACTGAGGACTGAGGATTGAGGATTGAGAATTGAGGATTGAGGATTGAGGATTGAGGATTGAAGATTGGGTATTGAGGATTGAAGAATGAATGTTGAGGATTGAGGATTGAGGATTGAGGATTGAAGATTTAGTATTCAGGATTGAAGATTGACGATTGAGGATTGAGGATTGAGGATTGAGAATTGAGGATTGAGGATTGAAGATTGAGTACCGAGGATTGAAGATTGAGGATTGAGGATTGAGGATTGAGGATTGAAGATTGAAGATTGTGGGTTGGGGACTGAGTGTTGAGGGCTGAGTGATGAGAATTGATGTTTGTGGAGAGAGATTGGAAGTTTGCAGATTGAGTATTCAGTATTGAAAACTGTGAAATGAGGATATTCTATTGAGGATTGAGGATGGACAACTGATTGTTGAGGACTCGTGGCTGAAGATTGAGGATTCAGGATTGAGGATTCAGGATTGAGGTTTGAGGACTGAGGATTGAGGACTGAGGATTGAGGATTGAGGATTGAAGATTGAATATTGATGATTGAAGATTGAGGATTGAGGATTGAGTGTTGTGGATTGAGGACGAGGACTGAGGTCTGGATATTGAAGTTTGAGGTCTGAGGATTGAGGATTGAGGATTGAGATTTGAGGATTGAGTATTGAGGGCTGAGGATTCAAGATTGAGTATTGAGGATTGAAGATTGAAGATTGAGTATTGGGGATTGAGAATTGAGAATTGAGGATGAGGACTGAGGGTTGAGGACTGAGGTTTGAGGAATGAGGACTGAGGATTGAGGATTGAGGATTGAGGATTGAGGATTGAGGATAGAAGATTGAATATTGATGATTGAAGATTCAGGATTGAGGGTTGTGGATTGAGGACGAGGACTGAGGGTTGAGTATTGATGTTTGAGGTCTGAGGATTGAGGATTGGGGATAGAGAATTGAGGATTGGGTATTGAGGATTGGAGATAGAGGATTGTGTATTGAGGATTGAAGAATGAGGGTTCAGTGTTGAGGATTGAGGATTGAGGATTGCAGATTGAGTATTGAGGATTGAGGATTCGGGATTGAGGTTTGAGGACTGAGGATTGAGGGTTGAGGTTTGAGGATTGAGGGTTGAGGATGGAGGATTGAGGAGAGAGGACTGAGTGTTGTGGATTGAGTGTTGAGAATTGATGTTCGAGGGTTGAGATTTGATTATTGAATATTGTGGGTTGAGTATTGAACCATGAGAATTCAGGATATTCTATTGAGTATTGAGAATTGAGGATAGATTGTTGAGTATTGAGGATTGATGATTGAGGGTTGTGTGTTGAATATTGAGGACTGAGGATTGTGGATTGAGAATTGAGATTTGGGGATGTGGACTGAGGGTTGAGGATTGAGGTTTGAGGAATGAGGATCGAGGGTTGAGGATTGAGGATTGAGGATTGAGGATTCTGTATTGAAGATTGAGTATTGATGACTGAGTATTGAGGATTGAGGATTGAGGATTAAGGATTGAGGATTGAGGATGGAGGATGAGGGCTGAGGGTTGAGGATTAAGGTTTGAGTATTGAATCCTGAGAACTCAGGGTATTCTATTGAGTATTGAGAATTGAGGATTGATGGTTGAGTATTGAGGACTGAGGATTGAGGATTGGAAATTGAGTATTGAGGATTGAAGTTTGAGGATTGAGGGTTGAGGATTGAGGATTGAGGACTGAGGATTGAAGATTGAGTATTGAGCACTGAAGATTGAGGATTGAGAGTTGGGGATTAAGGTTTGGGGATTGAGGATTGACGATTGAGGATTGAGGATTGAGGATTGAGGATAGAGGATTGAGGATTGGGTATTGAAGATTGAGTATTCATGACTGAGGCTTGAGGATTGAGGATTGAGCATTGAGGATTGAAGATTGAGGATTGAGGATTGAGGGTTGTGGATTGAGGACGAGGACTGAGGGTTGAGTATTGATGTTTGAGGTCTGAGGATTGAGGACTGGGGATTGAGAATTGAGGATAGAGGATTGAGGATTGAAGATTGAGGATTGGGTATTGAGGATTGAAGAATGAGGACTGAGGATTGAGGATTGAGGATTGAGGATTGCAGATTGAGTATCGAGGATAGAAGATTGAGGATTGAGGATTGAGGATTGAGGATCGAGGATTGAGGACTGAGGATTGAGTATTGAGGATTGAGTATTGATGACTGAAGATTGAGAATTGAGGATTGTGGGTTGAGGATTGAGGACGGGGACTGACGGTTGAGGATTGAAGTTTGAGGATTGAGGATTGAGGATTGAGGACTGAGGATTGAGGATTGAGGATTGAGCATTGAGGATTGATGATTGAGGATTGTGGATTGAGGATTCAGTATTGAAGGTTGAGTATTGATGACTGAGGACCGAGGATTGAGGATTGAAGTTTGAGTATTGAGGATTGAAGATTGAGGATTGAGGACTGAGTATTGAGGATTGAGGACGAGGTCTGAGGTTTGAGGATTGAGGTTTGAGGACTGTGGTCTGAGGATTGAGGATTGAGGATTGAGGTTTGAGGATTGAGGACTGAGGATTGAGGATTGAGGATTGAGGATTGAGGATTGAGGATTGAAGATTGTGGGTTGGGGACTGAGTGCTGAGGGTTGAGTGATGAGGATTGATGTTTGTGGATAGAGATTGGAAGTTTGCAGATTGAGTATTGAGTATTGAAAACTGTGAATTGAGGATATTCTATTGAGGATTGAGGATTGACAACTGATTGTTGAGGACTGGTGGCTGAAGATTTTGGATTCAGGATTGAGGATTCAGGATTGAGGTTTGAGGACTGAGGACTGAGGACTGAGGATTGAGGATTGAGGATTGAAGATTGAATATTGATGATTGAAGATTGAGGATTGAGGATTGAGGGTTGTGGATTGAGGACGAGGACTGAGGGTTGGGTATTGATGTTTGAGTTCTGAGGATTGAGGATTGAGGATTGAGAATTGGGGATTGAGGATTGAGGACTGAGGATTGAAGATTGAGTATCGAGGATTGAAGATTGAGGATTGAGGATTGGGGATTAAGGATTGAGGATTGGGAATTGAGGGGTGAAGATTGAGTATTGAGGATTGAAGGCTGAGGATTGAGGATTGAGGATTGAGGATTGAGGATCGAAGATTGAGGATTGGTGATTGAGGATTGACGATTGAGGATTGAGGATTGAGGATTGAGGATAGAGGATTGAGGATTGAGTATTGAAGATTGAGAATTCATGACTGAGGCTTGAGGATTGAGGATTGAGCATCGAGGATTGAAGATTGAAGACTGGGGATTGAGGATTGAAGATTGAGGATTAAGGATTGAGGATTGGGGATTGAGGATCTAGGATTGGAGATTGATTATTGAGGATTCAAGATTGAGGATTGAGGATTGAGGATTGAGGATTGAGAATTCGGGATGAGTACTGAGGGTTGAGAATTAAGGTTTGAGGGACGAGGATTGAGGATTGAGGATTGAGGATTGAGGATTGAGGATTCAGTATTGAAGATTGAGTATTGATGACTGAGTATTGAGGATTGAGGATTGAGGATTAAGGATTGAGGATTGAAGATTGAGTATTGAGGATTGAAGGTAGAGGATTGAAGATTGAGTGTTGAGGATGGAGGATGAGGGCTGAGGGTTGAGGATTATGGTTTGAGTATTGAATCCTGAGAACTCAGGATATTCTATTGAGTATTGAGAATTGAGTATTGATGATTGAGTATTGAGGACTGAGGATTGAGGATTGGAAATTGAGTATTGAGGATTGAAGTTTGAGGATTGAGGATTGAGGATTGAGGATTGAGGATGAGGGCTGAGGGTTGAGGATTAAGGTTTGAGTATTGAATCCTGAGAACTCAGGGTATTCTATTGAGTATTGAGAATTGAGGATTGATGGTTGAGTATTGAGGATTGAGGATTGAGGATTGGAAATTGAGTATTGAGGATTGAAGTTTGAGGATTGAGGGTTGAGAATTGAGGATTGAGGATGAGGGCTGTGGGTTGAGGATAGAGGATTGAGGACTGAGGACTGAGGATTGAGTATTGAGAATTGAGGATTGAGGATTAAGGATTGAGGATTGAAGATTGAGTATTGAGGATTGAAGGTAGAGGATTGAGGATTGGGTATTGAGGATTGAAGAATGAGGGTTGAGGATTGAGGATTCAGGATTGAGGATTGAATATTTAGTATTCAGGATTGAAGATTGAGGATTGAGGATTGAGGGTTGTGGATTGAGGACGATGACTGAGGGTTGGGTATTGATGTTTGAGGTCTGAGGATTGAGGATTGAGGATTGAGAATTGAGGATTGAGGATTGAGGACTGAGGATTGAAGATTGAGTATTGAGGATTGAAGATTGAGGATTGAGTATTGGGGATTAAGGATTGAGGATTGGGAATTGAGGAGTGAAGAATGAGTATTGAGTATTGAAGGTTGAGGATAGAGGATTGAGGATTGAGGATTGAGGATTGAAGATTGAGGATTGGGGATTGAAGATTGACGATTGAGTATTGAGGATTGAGGATTGAGGATAGAGGATTGAGGATTGAGTATTGAAGATTGAGTATTCATGACTGAGGCTTGAGGATTGAGGATTCAGCATTGAGGATTGAAGATTGAGGATTGAGGATTGAGGAATGAGGACTGAGGATTCAGTATTGAAGATTGATTATTGATGACTGAGTATTGAGGATTGAGTATTGAGGATTAAGGATTGAGGATTGAAGATTGTGTATTGAGGATTGAAGGTAGAGGATTGAGGATTGAGGATTGACGATGGAGGATGAGGGCTGAGGGTTGAGGATTAAGGTTTGAGTATTGAATCCTGAGAACTCAGGATATTCTGTTGAGTATTGAGAGTTGAGGATTGATGGTTGAGGATTGAGGATTGAGGATTGAGGATTGATGATTGAAGATTGAGTATTGAGGATTGATGATTGAGGATTGAGGATTGAGGATTGAGGGTTGATGATTGAGGACGAGGACTGACGGTTGAGGATTGAGGTTTGAGGATTGAGGATTGAGGATTGAGGACTGAGAGTTGAGGATTGAAGATTGAGCATTGAGGATTGAAGATTGAGGACTGGGGATTGAGGATTGAAGATTGAGGATTAAGGATTGAGGATTGGGGATTGAGGATCTAGGATTGGAGATTGATTATTGAGGATTGAAGATTGAGTATTGAGGATTGTGGATTGAGAATTGAGAATTGAGGATGAGGACTGAGGGTTGAGGACTGAGGTTTGAGGAATGAGGATTGAGAATTGAGGATTGAGGATTGAGGACTGAGGGTTGAAGATTGAGTATTGAGGATTGAAGATTGAGGATTGAGAGTTGGCGATTAAGGTTTGGGTATTGAGGATTGACGATTGAGGATTGAGGATTGAGGATTGAGGATAGAGGATTGAGGATTGAGAATTGAGGATTGAGGATTGAGGACTGAGGATTGAAGATTGAGTATTGAGGATTGAAGATTGAGGATTGAGGGTTGGGGATTAAGGTTTGGGGATTGAGGATTGACGATTGAGGATTGAGGATTGAGGATTGAGGATAGAGGATTGAGGATTGTGTATTGAAGATTGAGTATTCATGACTGAGGCTTGAGGATTGAGGATTGAGCATTGAGGATTGAAGATTGAAGATTGAGGATTGAGGAATGAGGTTTGAGGATTCAGTATTGAAGATTGCGTAATGATGACTGAGTATTGAGTATTGAGGATTGAGGATTAAGGATTGAGGATTGAAGATTGAGTATTGAGGATTGAAGGTAGAGGATTGAGGATTGAGGATTGAGGATGGAGGTTGAGGGCTGAGGGTTGAGGATTAAGGTTTGAGTATTGAATCCTGAGAACTCAGGATATTCTATTGAGTATTGAGAATTGAGGATTGATGGTTGAGTATTGAGGACTGAGGATTGAAGATTGGAAGTTGAGTATTGAGGATTGAAGTTTGAGGACTGAGGATTGAGGATTGAGAATTGAGAATGAGGGCTGAGGGCTGAGGGCTGAGGATTGAGGATTGAGGACTGAGGACTGAGGATTGAGGATTGAGAATTGAGGATTGAGGATTGAGGATTGAGGATTGAAGATTGGGTATTGAGGATTGAAGAATGAATGTTGAGGATTGAGGATTGAGGATTGAGGATTGAAGATTTAGTATTCAGGATTGAAGATTGACGATTGAGGATTGAGGATTGAGGATTGAGAATTGAGGATTGAGGATTGAAGATTGAGTACTGATGATTGAAGATTGAGGATTGAGGATTGAGGATTGAGGATTGAAGATTGAAGATTGTGGGTTGGGGACTGAGTGTTGATGGCTGAGTGATGAGTATTGATGTTTGTGGATAGAGATTGGAAGTTTGCAGATTGAGTATTCAGTATTAAAGTCTGTGAATTGAGAATATTCTATTGAGGATTGAGGATTGACAACTGATTGTTGAGGACTGAGGGCTGATCATTGAAGATTCAGTATTGAGGGTTCAGACTTGAGGTTTGAGGACTGAGGATTGAGGATTGAGAATTGAGGGTTGAGGATTGTGTATTGAAGATTGAGTATTGAAGATTGAGGATTGATGATTTAGGATTGAGGATTGAGGATTGAGGATTGAGGATTGAGGATTGATGATTGAAGATTGAGTATTGAGGATTGATGATTGAGGATTGAGGATTGAGGATTGAGGGTTGATGATTGAGTATTGAGGATTGTGGATTGAGAATTGAGAATTGAGGATAAGGACTGAGGGTTGAGGACTGAGGTTTGAGGAATGAGGACTGAGGAATGAGGATTGAGGATTGAGGATTGAGGATTGAGGATTGAAGATTGAATATTGATGATTGAAGATTCAGGATTGAGGGTTGTGGATTGAGGACGAGGACTGAGGGTTGAGTATTGATGTTTGAGGTCTGAGGATTGAGGATTGGGGATAGAGAATTGAGGATTGGGTATTGAGGATTGGAGATTGAGGATTGTGTATTGAGGATTGAAGAATGAGGGTTCAGGATTGAGGATTGAGGATTGAGGATTGCAGATTGAGTATTGAGGATTGAGGATTCGGGATTGAGGTTTGAGGACTGAGGATTGAGGGTTGAGGTTTGAGGATTGAGGGTTGAGGATGGAGAATTGAGGAGAGAGGACTGAGTGTTGTGGATTGAGTGCTGAGAATTGATGTTTGAGGATTGAGATTTGATTATTGAATATTGTGGATTGAGTATTGAACCACGAGAATTCAGGATATTCTATTGAGTATTGAGAATTGAGTATTGATGGTTGAGTATTGAAGATTGATGATTGAGGGTTGTGTGTTGAATATTGAGGACTGAGGATTGAGGATTGAGAATTGATGATTGAAGATTGAGGGTTGAGGATTGAGGGTTGAGGATTGAGGACGAGGACTGACGGTTGGGGATTGAGGTTTGAGTATTGAGAATTGAGGATTGATGGTTGAGTATTGAGGATTGATGATTGAGGGTTGTGTGTTGAATATTGAGGACTGAGGATTGTGGATTGAGAATTGAGAATTGAGGATGTGGACTGAGGAATGAGGATAGAGGTTTGAGGAATGAGGATCGAGGGTTGAGGATTGAGGATTGAGGATTGAGGATTCAGTATTGAAGATTGAGTATTGATGACTGAGTATTGAGGATTGAGGATTGAGGATTAAGGATTGAGGATTGAGGATGGAGGATGAGGGCTGAGGGTTGAGGATTAAGGTTTGAGTATTGAATCCTGAGAACTCAGGGTATTCTGTTGAGTATTGAGAATTGAGGATTGATGGTTGAGTATTGAGGACTGAGGATTGAGGATTGGAAATTGACTATTGAGGATTGAAGTTTGAGGATTGAGGGTTGAGGATTGAGGTCGACGACTGAGGGTTGGGTATTGATGTTTGAGGTCTGAGGATTTAGGATTGAGGATTGAGAATTGAGGACTGAGAATTGAGAATTGAGGATTGAGGATTGAGGACTGAGGATTGAAGATTGAGTATTGAGCACTGAAGATTGAGGATTGAGAGTTGGGGATTAAGGTTTGGGGATTGAGGATTGACGATTGAGGATTGAGGATTGAGGATTGAGGATAGAGGATTGAGGATTGGGTATTGAAGATTGAGTATTCATGACTGAGGCTTGAGGATTGAGGATTGAGCATTGAGGATTGAAGATTGAGGATTGAGGATTGAGGGTTGTGGATTGAGGACGAGGACTGAGGGTTGAGTATTGATGTTTGAGGTCTGAGGATTGAGGACTGGGGATTGAGAATTGAGGATAGAGGATTGAGGATTGAAGATTGAGGATTGGGTATTGAGGATTGAAGAATGAGGACTGAGGATTGAGGATTGAGGATTGAGGATTGCAGATTGAGTATTGAGGATAGAAGATTGAGGTTTGAGGATTGAGGATTGAGGATCGAGGATTGAGGACTGAGGATTGAAGATTGAGTATTGAGGATTGAAGATTGAGGATTGAGGATTGAGGATTGAGGATTGAGGATTGAAGATTGAGGATTGGGGATTGAGGATTGACGATAGAGGATTGAGTATTGAGGATTGAGTATTGATGATTGAAGATTGAGAATTGAGGATTGTGGGTTGAGGATTGAGGACGGGGACTGACGGTTGAGGATTGAAGTTTGAGGATTGAGGATTGAGGATTGAGGACTGAGGATTGAGGATTGAGGATTGAGCATTGAAGATTGAGGATTGAGGACTGGGGATTGAGGATTGAAGATTGAGGACTAAGGATTGTGGATTGGGCATTGAGGATCTAGGATTGGAGATTGATTATTGAGAATTGAAGATTGAGGATTGAGGATTGAGTATTGAGAATTGAGAATTGAGGATGAGGACTGAGGGATGAGGATTGAGGTTTGAGGAATGAGGATTGAGTATTGAGGATTGATGATTGAGGATTGTGGATTGAGGATTCAGTATTGAAGGTTGAGTATTGATGACTGAGGACCGAGGATTGAGGATTGAAGTTTGAGTATTGAGGATTGAAGATTGAGGATTGAGGACTGAGTATTGAGGATTGAGGACGAGGTCTGAGGTTTGAGGATTGAGGTTTGAGGACTGTGGTCTGAGGATTGAGGATTGAGGATTGAGGTTTGAGGATTGAGGATTGAGGATTGAGGATTGAGGATTGAGGATTGAGGATTGAGGATTGAAGATTGTAGGTTGGGGACTGAGTGCTGAGGGTTGAGTGATGAGGATTGATGTTTGTGGATAGAGATTGGAAGTTTGCAGATTGAGTATTGAGTATTGAAAACTGTGAATTGAGGATATTCTATTGAGGATTGAGGATTGACAACTGATTGTTGAGGACTGGTGGCTGAAGATTTTGGATTCAGGATTGAGGATTCAGGATTGAGGTTTGAGGACTGAGGACTGAGGACTGAGGATTGAGGATTGAGGATTGAAGATTGAATATTGATGATTGAAGATTGAGGATTGAGGATTGAGGGTTGTGGATTGAGGACGAGGACTGAGGGTTGGGTATTGATGTTTGAGTTCTGAGGATTGAGGATTGTGGATTGAGAATTGGGGATTGAGGATTGAGGACTGAGGATTGAAGATTGGGTATCGAGGATTGAAGATTGAGGATTGAGGATTGGGGATTAAGAATTGAGGATTGGGAATTGAGGGGTGAAGATTGAGTATTGAGGATTGAAGGTTGAGGATTGAGGATTGAGGATTGAGGATTGAGGATCGAAGATTGAGGATTGGTGATTGAGGATTGACGATTGAGGATTGAGGATTGAGGATTGAGGATAGAGGATTGAGGATTGAGTATTGAAGATTGAGAATTCATGACTGAGGCTTGAGGATTGAGGATTGAGCATTGAGGATTGAAGATTGAAGACTGGGGATTGAGGATTGAAGATTGAGGATTAAGGATTGAGGATTGGGGATTGAGGATCTAGGATTGGAGATTGATTATTGAGGATTCAAGATTGAGGATTGAGGATTGAGGATTGAGGATTGAGAATTGGGGATGAGTACTGAGGGTTGAGAATTAAGGTTTGAGGGACGAGGATTGAGGATTGAGGATTGAGGATTGAGGATTGAGGATTCAGTATTGAAGATTGAGTATTGATGACTGAGTATTGAGGATTGAGGATTGAGGATTAAGGCTTGAGGATTGAAGATTGAGTATTGAGGATTGAAGGTAGAGGATTGAAGATTGAGTGTTGAGGATGGAGGATGAGGGCTGAGGGTTGAGGATTATGGTTTGAGTATTGAATCCTGAGAACTCAGGATATTCTATTGAGTATTGAGAATTGAGTATTGATGATTGAGTATTGAGGACTGAGGATTGAGGATTGGAAATTGAGTATTGAGGATTGAAGTTTGAGGATTGAGGATTGAGGATTGAGGATTGAGGATGAGGGCTGAGGGTTGAGGATTGAGGATTGAGGACTGAGGACTGAGGATTGAGGATTGAGAATTGAGGATTGAGGATTGCGGATTGAAGATTGATAATTGGGTATTGAGGATTGAAGAATGAGGGTTGAGGATTGAGGATCCAGGATTGAGGATTTAATATTTAGTATTCAGGATTGAAGATTGAGGATTGAGGATTGAGGGTTGTGGATTGAGGACGATGACTGAGGGTTGGGTATTGATGTTTGAGGTCTGAGCATTGAGGATTGAGGATTGAGAATTAAGGATTGAGGATTGGGGATTGAGGATCTAGGATTGGAGATTGATTATTGAGGATTCAAGATTGAGGATTGAGGATTGATGATTGAAGATTGAGTATTGAGGATTGATGATTGAGGATTGAGGATTGAGGATTGAGGGTTGATGATTGAGTATTGAGGATTGTGGATTGAGAATTGAGAATTGAGGATGAGGACTGAGGGTTGAGGACTGAGGTTTGAGGAATGAGGACTGAGGAATGAGGATTGAGGATTGAGGATTGAGGATTGAGGATTGAAGATTGAATATTGATGATTGAAGATTCAGGATTGAGGGTTGTGGATTGAGGACGAGGACTGAGGGTTGAGTATTGATGTTTGAGGTCTGAGGATTGAGGATTGGGGATAGAGGATTGAAGATTGAAGACTGGGGATTGAGGATTGAAGATTGAGGATTAAGGATTGAGGATTGGGGATTGAGGATCTAGGATTGGAGATTGATTATTGAGGATTCAAGATTGAGGTTTGAGGATTGATGATTGAAGATTGAGTATTGAGG
Organism: Calliopsis andreniformis; assembly: GCF_051401765.1. Classification (NCBI taxonomy): domain Eukaryota; kingdom Metazoa; phylum Arthropoda; class Insecta; order Hymenoptera; family Andrenidae; genus Calliopsis; species Calliopsis andreniformis. The sequence goes on along the minus strand of NW_027480450.1, from coordinate 4,443,891 downwards.
ATTGATGATTGAGGATTGAGGATTGAGGATTGAGGGTTGATGATTGAGTATTGAGGATTGTGGATTGAGAATTGAGAATTGAGGATGAGGACTGAGGGTTGAGGACTGAGGTTTGAGGAATGAGGACTGACGAATGAGGATTGAGGATTGAGGATTGAGGATTGAGGATTGAAGATTGAATATTGATGATTGAAGATTCAGGATTGAGGGTTGTGGATTGAGGACGAGGACTGAGGGTTGAGTATTGATGTTTGAGGTCTGAGGATTGAGGATTGGGGATAGAGAATTGAGGATTGGGTATTGAGGATTGGAGATTGAGGATTGTGTATTGAGGATTGAAGAATGAGGGTTCAGGATTGAGGATTGAGGATTGAGGATTGCAGATTGAGTATTGAGGATTGAGGATTCGGGATTGAGGTTTGAGGACTGAGGATTGAGGGTTGAGGTTTGAGGATTGAGGGTTGAGGATGGAGAATTGGGGAGAGAGGACTGAGTGTTGTGGATTGAGTGTTGAGAATTGATGTTTGAGGATTGAGATTTGATTATTGAATATTGTGGATTGAGTATTGAACCATGAGAATTCAGGATATTCTATTGAGTATTGAGGATTGAGGATTGATGGTTGAGTATTGAAGATTGATGATTGAGGGTTGTGTGTTGAATATTGAGGACTGAGGATTGAGGATTGAGTATTGATGATTGAAGATTGAGGGTTGAGGATTGAGGGTTGAGGATTGAGGACGAGGACTGACGGTTGGGGATTGAGGTTTGAGTATTGAGAATTGAGGATTGATGGTTGAGTATTGAGGATTGATGATTGAGGGTTGTGTGTTGAATATTGAGGACTGAGGATTGTGGATTGAGAATTGAGATTTGAGGATGTGGACTGAGGGTTGAGGATTGAGGTTTGAGGAATGAGGATCGAGGGTTGAGGATTGAGGATTGAGGATTGAGGATTCAGTATTGAAGATTGAGTATTGATGACTGAGTATTGAGGATTGAGGATTGAGGATTAAGGATTGAGGATTGAGGATGGAGGATGAGGGCTGAGGGTTGAGGATTAAGGTTTGAGTATTGAATCCTGAGAACTCAGGGTATTCTATTGAGTATTGAGAATTGAGGATTGATGGTTGAGTATTGAGGACTGAGGATTGAGGATTGGAAATTGAGTATTGAGGATTGAAGTTTGAGGATTGAGGGTTGAGGATTGAGGATTGAGGACTGAGGATTGAAGATTGAGTATTGAGCACTGAAGATTGAGGATTGAGAGTTGGGGATTAAGGTTTGGGGATTGAGGATTGACGATTGAGGATTGAGGATTGAGGATTGAGGATAGAGGATTGAGGATTGGGTATTGAAGATTGAGTATTCATGACTGAGGCTTGAGGATTGAGGATTGAGCATTGAGGATTGAAGATTGAGGATTGAGGATTGAGGGTTGTGGATTGAGGACGAGGACTGAGGGTTGAGTATTGATGTTTGAGGTCTGAGGATTGAGGACTGGGGATTGAGAATTGAGGATTGAGGATTGAGGATTGAAGATTGAGGATTGGGTATTGAGGATTGAAGAATGAGGACTGAGGATTGAGGATTGAGGATTGAGGATTGCAGATTGAGTATTGAGGATAGAAGATTGAGGATTGAGGATTGAGGATTGAGGATCGAGGATTGAGGACTGAGGATTGAAGATTGAGTATTGAGGATTGAAGATTGAGGATTGAGGATTGAGGATTGAGGATTGAGGATTGAAGATTGAGGATTGGGGATTGAGGATTGACGATTGAGGATTGAGTGTTGAGGATTGAGTATTGATGACTGAAGATTGAGAATTGAGGATTGTGGGTTGAGGATTGAGGACGGGGACTGACGGTTGAGGATTGAAGTTTGAGGATTGAGGATTGAGGATTGAGGACTGAGGATTGAGGATTGAGGATTGAGCATTGAAGATTGAGGATTGAGGACTGGGGATTGAGGATTGAAGATTGAGGATTAAGGATTGTGGATTGGGCATTGAGGATCTAGGATTGGAGATTGATTATTGAGAATTGAAGATTGAGGATTGAGGATTGAGTATTGAGAATTGAGAATTGAGGATGAGGACTGAGGGATGAGGACTGAGGTTTGAGGAATGAGGATTGAGTATTGAGGATTGATGATTGAGGATTGTGGATTGAGGATTCAGTATTGAAGGTTGAGTATTGATGACTGAGGACCGAGGATTGAGGATTGAAGTTTGAGTATTGAGGATTGAAGATTGAGGATTGAGGACTGAGTATTGAGGATTGAGGACGAGGTCTGAGGTTTGAGGATTGAGGTTTGAGGACTGTGGTCTGAGGATTGAGGATTGAGGATTGAGGTTTGAGGATTGAGGATTGAGGATTGAGGATTGAGGATTGAGGATTGAGGATTGAGGATTGAAGATTGTGGGTTGGGGACTGAGTGCTGAGGGTTGAGTGATGAGGATTGATGTTTGTGGATAGAGATTGGAAGTTTGCAGATTGAGTATTGAGTATTGAAAACTGTGAATTGAGGATATTCTATTGAGGATTGAGCATTGACAACTGATTGTTGAGGACTGGTGGCTGAAGATTTTGGATTCAGGATTGAGGATTCAGGATTGAGGTTTGAGGACTGAGGACTGAGGACTGAGGATTGAGGATTGAGGATTGAAGATTGAATATTGATGATTGAAGATTGAGGATTGAGGATTGAGGGTTGTGGATTGAGGACGAGGACTGAGGGTTGGGCATTGATGTTTGAGTTCTGAGGATTGAGGATTGAGGATTGAGAATTGGGGATTGAGGATTGAGGACTGAGGATTGAAGATTGAGTATCGAGGATTGAAGATTGAGGATTGAGGATTGGGGATTAAGGATTGAGGATTGGGAATTGAGGGGTGAAGATTGAGTATTGAGGATTGAAGGTTGAGGATTGAGGATTGAGGATTGAGGATTGAGGATCGAAGATTGAGGATTGGTGATTGAGGATTGACGATTGAGGATTGAGGATTGAGGATTGAGGATAGAGGATTGAGGATTGAGTATTGAAGATTGAGAATTCATGACTGAGGCTTGAGGATTGAGGATTGAGCATCGAGGATTGAAGATTGAAGACTGGGGATTGATAATTGAAGATTGAGGATTAAGGATTGAGGATTGGGGATTGAGGATCTAGGATTGGAGATTGATTATTGAGGATTCAAGATTGAGGATTGAGGATTGAGGATTGAGTATTGAGAATTGGGGATGAGTACTGAGGGTTGAGAATTAAGGTTTGAGGGACGAGGATTGAGGATTGAGGGTTGAGGATTGAGGATTGAGGATTCAGTATTGAAGATTGAGTATTGATGACTGAGTATTGAGGATTGAGGATTGAGGATTAAGGATTGAGGATTGAAGATTGAGTATTGAGGATTGAAGGTAGAGGATTGAAGATTGAGTGTTGAGGATGGAGGATGAGGGCTGAGGGTTGAGGATTATGGTTTGAGTATTGAATCCTGAGAACTCAGGATATTCTATTGAGTATTGAGAATTGAGTATTGATGATTGAGTATTGAGGACTGAGGATTGAGGATTGGAAATTGAGTATTGAGGATTGAAGTTTGAGGATTGAGGATTGAGGATTGAGGATTGAGGATGAGGGCTGAGGGTTGAGGATTGAGGATTGAGGATTGAGAATTGAGGATTGAGGATTGCGGATTGAAGATTGATAATTGGGTATTGAGGATTGAAGAATGAGGGTTGAGGATTGAGGATTCAGGATTGAGGATTTAATATTTAGTATTCAGGATTGAAGATTGAGGATTGAGGATTGAGTGTTGTGGATTGAGGACGATGACTGAGGGTTGGGTATTGATGTTTGAGGTCTGAGGATTGAGGATTGAGGATTGAGAATTGAGGATTGAGGGTTGAGGAATGAGGATTGAGGATTGAGTATTGAGGATTGAAGATTGAGGATTGAGGATTGGGGATTAAGGATTGAGGATTGGGAATTGAGGAGTGAAGAATGAGTATTGAGGATTGAAGGTTGAGGATAGAGGATTGAGGGTTGAGGATTGAGGATTGAAGATTGAGGATTGGGGATTGAAGATTGACGATTGAGGATTGAGGATTGAGGATTGAGGATAGAAGATTGAGGATTGAGTATTGAAGGTTGAGTATTCATGACTGAGGCTTGAGGATTGAGGATTGAGCATTGAGGATTGAAGATTGAGGATTGAGGATTGAGGAATGAGGATTGAGGATTCAGTATTGAAGATTGATTATTGATGACTGAGTATTGAGGATTGAGTATTGAGGCTTAAGGATTGAGGATTGAAGGTTGAGTATTGAGGATTGAAGGTAGAGGATTGAGGATTGAGGATTGAGGATGGAGGATGAGGGCTGAGGGTTGAGGATTAAGGTTTGAGTATTGAATCCTGAGAACTCAGGATATTCTGTTGAGTATTGAGAGTTGAGGATTGATGGTTGATTATTGAGGACTGAGGATTGAGGATTGGAAATTGAGTATTGAGGATTGAAGATTGAGGATTGAGGATTGAGGATTGAGGACTGAGGATGAGGGCTGAGGGTTGAGGATTGAGGATTGAGGACTGAGGACTGAGGATTGAGGATTGAGAATTGAGGATTGAGGATTGAGGATTGAAGATTGAAGATTGGGTATTGAGGATTGAAGAATGAGGGTTCAGGATTGAGGATTGAGGATTAAGGATTGCAGATTGTGTATTGAGGATTGAGGATTTGGGGATTGAGGTCTGAGGACTGAGGATTGAGGGTTGAGGTTTGAGGATTGAGGATTGAGGATGGAGGATTGAGGAGAGAGGACTGAGTGTTGTGGATTGAGTGTTGAGGATTGATGTTTGAGGATTGAGATTTGATTATTGAATATTGTGGATTGAGTATTGAACCATGAGAATTCAGGATATTCTATTGAGTATTGAGAATTGAGGATTGATGGTTGAGTATTGAGGATTGATGATTGAGGGTTGTGTGTTGAATATTGAGGACTGAGGATTGAGGATTTAGTATTGATGATCGAAGATTGAGGGTTGAGGATTGAGGGTTGAGGACTGAGGACGAGGACTGACGGTTGGGGATTGAGGTTTGAGGATTGAGGATTGCAGATTTAGTATTGAGGATAGAAGATTGAGGATTGAGGATTGAGGATTGAGGATCGAGTATTGAGGATTGAGTATTGATGATTGAAGATTGAGGATTGAGGACTGCGGGTTGAGGATTGAGGACGGGGACTGACGGTTGAGGATTGAAGTTTGAGGATTGAGGATTGAGGATTGAGGACTGAGGATTGAGGATTGAGGATTGAGCATTGAGGATTGAAGATTGGGGACTGGGGATTGAGGATTGAAGATTGAGGATTAAGGATTGTGGATTGGGCATTGAGGATCTAGGATTGGAGATTGATTATTGAGGATTGAATATTGAGGATTGAGGATTGAGTATTGAGGGTTGAGAATTGAGGATGAGGACTGAGGGTTGAGGATTGAGGTTTGAGGAATGAGGATTGAGGATTGAGGATTGAGGATTGAGGATTGTGGATTGAGGATTCAGTATTGAAAGTTGAGTATTGACGACTGAGGATTGAGGATCGAGGATTGAGGATTGAGGATCGAGGATTGAAGATTGAGTATTGAGGATTGAAGATTGAGGATTGGTGATTGAGGGTTAAGGATGGAGGATGAGGACTGAGTGTCGAGGATTGAGGTTTGAGGATTGAATCCTGAGAATTCAGGATATTCTATTGAGTATTGAGAGTTGATGATTGATAATTGAGTATTGAGGACTGAGGATTGAGGGATGAAGATTGTGTATTGTGGATTCAGAATCGAGGTTTGAGGACCGTGGATTGAGGATTGAAGTTTGAGTATTGAGGATTGAAGATTGAGGATTGAGGACTGAGGATTGAGGATTGAGAATGAGGTCTGAGGTTTGAGGATTGAGGTTTGAGGACTGTGGTCTGAGGATTGAGGATTGAGGATTGAGGATTGTTGATTGAGGATTGAAAATTAAGGATTCGGGACTGAGGATTGAAGATTGAGGATGGAGGATTGAGGGTTGAGGATTGAGGATTGAGGATTGAAGATTCAGTATTGAGGATTGAAGGTAGAGGATTGAGGATTGAGGATTTAGGATGGAGGATGAGGGCTGAGGGTTGAGGATTAAGGTTTGAGTATTGAACCCTGAGAACTCAGGGTATTCTATTGAGTATTGAGAATTGAGGATTGATGGTTGAGTATTGAGGATTGAGGATTGAGGATTGGAAATTGAGTATTGAGGATTGAAGTTTGAGGATTGAGGGTTGAGAATTGAGGATTGAGGATGAGGGCTGTGGGTTGAGGATAGAGGATTGAGGACTGAGGACTGAGGATTGAGTATTGAGAATTGAGGATTGAGGATTAAGGATTGAGGATTGAAGATTGAGTATTGAGGATTGAAGGTAGAGGATTGAGGATTGGGTATTGAGGATTGAAGAATGAGGGTTGAGGATTGAGGATTCAGGATTGAGGATTGAATATTTAGTATTCAGGATTGAAGATTGAGGATTGAGGATTGAGGGTTGTGGATTGAGGACGATGACTGAGGGTTGGGTATTGATGTTTGAGGTCTGAGGATTGAGGATTGAGGATTGAGAATTGAGGATTGAGGATTGAGGACTGAGGATTGAAGATTGAGTATTGAGGATTGAAGATTGAGGATTGAGTATTGGGAATTAAGGAATGAGGATTGGGAATTGAGGAGTGAAGAATGAGTATTGAGGATTGAAGGTTGAGGATAGAGGATTGAGGATTGAGGATTGAGGATTGAAGATTGAGGATTGGGGATTGAAGATTGACGATTGAGTATTGAGGATTGAGGATTGAGGATAGAGGATTGAGAATTGAGTATTGAAGATTGAGTATTCATGACTGAGGCTTGAGGATTGAGGATTCAGCATTGAGGATTGAAGATTGAGGATTGAGGATTGAGGAATGAGGATTGAGGATTCAGTATTGAAGATTGATTATTGATGACTGAGTATTGAGGATTGAGTATTGAGGATTAAGGATTGAGGATTGAAGATTGAGTACTGAGGATTGAAGGTAGAGGATTGAGGATTGAGGATTGACGATGGAGGATGAGGGCTGAGGGTTGAGGATTAAGGTTTGAGTATTGAATCCTGAGAACTCAGGATATTCTGTTGAGTATTGAGAGTTGAGGATTGATGGTTGAGGATTGAGGATTGAGGATTGAGGATTGATGATTGAAGATTGAGTATTGAGGATTGATGATTGAGGATTGAGGATTGAGGATTGAGGGTTGATGATTGAGGACGAGGACTGACGGTTGAGGATTGAGGTTTGAGGATTGAGGATTGAGGATTGAGGACTGAGAGTTGAGGATTGAAGATTGAGCATTGAGGATTGAAGATTGAGGACTGGGGATTGAGGATTGAAGATTGAGGATTAAGGATTGAGGATTGGGGATTGAGGATCTAGGATTGGAGATTGATTATTGAGGATTGAAGATTGAGTATTGAGGATTGTGGATTGAGAATTGAGAATTGAGGATGAGGACTGAGGGTTGAGGACTGAGGTTTGAGGAATGAGGATTGAGAATTGAGGATTGAGGATTGAGGACTGAGGATTGAAGATTGAGTATTGAGGATTGAAGATTGAGGATTGAGAGTTGGGGATTAATGTTTGGGTATTGAGGATTGACGATTGAGGATTGAGGATTGAGGATTGAGGATAGAGGATTGAGGATTGAGAATTGAGGATTGAGGATTGAGGACTGAGGATTGAAGATTGAGGATTGAGGATTGAAGATTGAGGATTGAGGGTTGGGGATTAAGGTTTGGGGATTGAGGATTGACGATTGAGGATTGAGGATTGAGGATTGAGGATAGAGGATTGAGGATAGTGTATTGAAGATTGAGTATTCATGACTGAGGCTTGAGGATTGAGGATTGAGCATTGAGGATTGAAGATTGAAGATTGATTATTGAGGAATGAGGTTTGAGGATTCAGTATTGAAGATTGAGTAATGATGACTGAGTATTGAGTATTGAGGATTGAGGATTAAGGATTGAGGATTGAAGATTGAGTATTGAGGATTGAAGGTAGAGGATTGAGGATTGAGGATTGAGGATTGAGGATTGAGAATTGAGGATTGAGGATTGAGGATTGAGGATTGAAGATTGGGTATTGAGGATTGAAGAATGAATGTTGAGGATTGAGGATTGAGGATTGAGGATTGAAGATTTAGTATTCAGGATTGAAGATTGACGATTGAGGATTGAGGATTGAGGATTGAGAATTGAGGATTGAGGATTGAAGATTGAGTACTGAGGATTGAAGATTGAGGATTGAGGATTGAGGATTGAGGATTGAAGATTGAAGATTGTGGGTTGGGGACTGAGTGTTGAGGGCTGAGTGATGAGAATTGATGTTTGTGGATAGAGATTGGAAGTTTGCAGATTGAGTATTCAGTATTGAAAACTGTGAAATGAGGATATTCTATTGAGGATTGAGGATTGACAACTGATTGTTGAGGACTGGTGGCTGAAGATTGAGGATTCAGGATTGAGGATTCAGGATTGAGGTTTGAGGACTGAGGATTGAGGACTGAGGATTGAGGATTGAGGATTGAAGATTGAATATTGATGATTGAAGATTGAGGATTGAGGATTGAGTGTTGTGGATTGAGGACGAGGACTGAGGTCTGGGTATTGATGTTTGAGGTCTGAGGATTGAGGATTGAGGATTGAGAATTGAGGATTGAGTATTGAGGGCTGAGGATTCAAGATTGAGTATTGAGGATTGAAGATTGAGGATTGAGTATTGGGGATTGAGAATTGAGAATTGAGGATGAGGACTGAGGGTTGAGGACTGAGGTTTGAGGAATGAGGACTGAGGATTGAGGATTGGAAATTGAGTATTGAGGATTGAAGTTTGAGGATTGAGGATTGAGGATTGAGGATTGAGGATGAGGGCTGAGGGTTGAGGATTGAGGATTGAGGATTGAGAATTGAGGATTGAGGATTGCGGATTGAAGATTGATAATTGGGTATTGAGGATTGAAGAATGAGGGTTGAGGATTGAGGATTCAGGATTGAGGATTTAATATTTAGTATTCAGGATTGAAGATTGAGGATTGAGGATTGAGGGTTGTGGATTGAGGACGATGACTGAGGGTTGGGTATTGATGTTTGAGGTCTGAGGATTGAGGATTGAGGATTGAGAATTGAGGATTGAGGATTGAGGACTGAGGATTGAGGATTGAGTATTGAGGATTGAAGATTGAGGATTGAGGATTGGGGATTAAGGATTGAGGATTGGGAATTGAGGAGTGAAGAATGAGTATTGAGGATTGAAGGTTGAGGATAGAGGATTGAGGGTTGAGGATTGAGGATTGAAGATTGAGGATTGGGGATTGAAGATTGACGATTGAGGATTGAGGATTGAGGATTGAGGATAGAAGATTGAGGATTGAGTATTGAAGGTTGAGTATTCATGACTGAGGCTTGAGGATTGAGGATTGAGCATTGAGGATTGAAGATTGAAGATTGAGGATTGAGGATTGAGGATTGAGGATTGAAAATTGAGGATTGAAGATTGAGTATTGAGTATTGAGAATTGAGGATTGAGGATTGAGTATTGAAGATTGAGGGTTGAGGATTGAGGATTGAGGATTGAGGACTGAGGATTGAAGATTCAGTCTTGAGGATTGAAGATTGAGAATTGAGGATTGAGGATTGGACATTGAGGACTGAGTGTTGAGGGTTGAGTGATGAGAATTGATGTTTGTGGGTAGAGATTTGAAGATTGCAGGTGGACTATTGCGTATTGAAAACTGTGAATTGAGGATATTCTATTGAGGATTGAGGATTGACAACTGATTGTTGAGGACTGAGGGCTGGAGTTTGCGCATTCAGGATTGAGGATTCAGTATTATGGTATGAGGACTGAGGATCGAGGATTGAAGATTGAGTATTGAGGATTGATGATGGAGGATTGAGGATTGAGGATTGAGGATTGAGGGTGAGGTCTGAGGGTTGAGGATTGAGGATTGAGGACTGTGGACTGAGGATTGAGGATTGAGGATTGAGAATTGAGGATTGAGGGTTGAGGATTGAGGATTGAAGATTGAGTATTGAGGATTGAAGATAGAGGATTCAGGATTGGGGATTAAGGATTGAGGATTGGGGATTGCGGATTGAAGATTGAGTATTGAGGATTGAAGATTGAGGATTGAGGATTGAGGATGAGGGCTCAGAGTTGAGGATTGAGGTATGGGGACTGAGGACTGAGGATTGAGGATTGAGAATTGAGGGTTGAGGATTGAGTATTGAAGATTGAGGATTGATGACTGAGGATTGAGGATTGAAGATTGAGGATTGGGTATTGAGGATTGAAGAATGAGGACTGAGGATTGAGGATTGAGGATTGAGGATTGCATATTGAGTATTGAGGATTGAGGATTCGGGATTGAGGTTTGAGGACTGAGGATTGAGGGTTGAGGTTTGAGGATTGAGGATTGAGGATGGAGGATTCAGGAGAGAGGACTGAGTGTTGAGAATTGATGTTTGAGGATTGAGATTTGATTATTGAATATTGTGGATTGAGTATTGAACCATGAGAATTCAGGATATTCTATTGAGTATTGAGAATTGAGGATTGATGGTTGAGTATTGAGGATTGATGATTGAGGTTTGTGTGTTGAATATTGAGGACTGAGGATTGAGGATTGAGTATTGATGATTGAAGATTGAGGGTTGAGGATTGAGGGTTGAGGATTGAGGACGAGGACTGACGGTTGGGGATTGAGGTTTGAGGATTGAGGTTTGAGGATTGATGACTGAGAATTGAGGATTGAAGATTGAGCATTGAGGATTGAAGATTGAGGGCTGGGGATTGAGGATTGAAGATTGAGGATTAAGGATTGAGGATTGGGGATTGAGGATCTAGGATTGGAGATTGATTATTGAGGATTGAAGATTGAGTATTGAGGATTGTGGATTGAGAATTGAGAATTGAGGATGAGGACTGAGGGTTGAGGATTGAGGTTTGCGGAATGAGGATCGAGGATTGAGGATTGAGGATTGAGGATTGAGGATTCAGTATTGAAGATTGAGTATTGATGACTGAGTATTGAGGATTGAGGATTGAGGATTAAGGATTGAGGATTGAGGATGGAGGATAAGGGCTGAGGGTTGAGGATTAAGGTTTGAGTATTGAATCCTGAGAACTCAGGGTATTCTATTGAGTATTGAGAATTGAGGATTGATGGTTGAGTATTGAGGACTGAGGATTGAGGATTGGAAATTGAGTATTGAGGATTGAAGTTTGAGGATTGAGGGTTGAGGATTGAGGATTGGGGATGAGGGCTGTGGGTTGAGGATAGAGGATTGAGGACTGAGGACTGAGGATTGAGTATTGAAGATTGAGAATTCATGACTGAGGCTTGAGGATTGAGGATTGAGCATCGAGGATTGAAGATTGAGGATTGAGTATTGAAGATTGAGGATTGATGATTTAGGATTGAGGATTGAGGATTGAGGATTGAGGATTAATGATTGAAGATTGAGTATTGAGTCTTGATGATTGAGGATTGAGGGTTGAGTATTGTGGGTTGAGGATTGAGGACGAGTACTGACGGTTGATGATTGAGGTTTGAGGATTGAGGATTGAGGATTGAGGACTGAGAGTTGAGGATTGAAGTTTGAGCATTGAGGATTGAAGGTTGAGGACTGGGGATTGAGGATTGAAGATTGAGGATTAAGGATTGAGGATAGGGGATTGAGGATCTAGGATTGGAGATTGATTATTGAGGATTGAAGATTGAGTATTGAGGATTGTGGATTGAGGATTGAGAATTGAGTATGAGGACTGAGGTTGAGGACTGAGGATTGAGGATTGAGGATTGAGGGTTGAAGATTGAGTATTGAAGATTGAGGATTGATGATTTAGGATTGAGGATTGAGGATTGAGGATTGAGGATTGATGATTGAAGATTGAGTATTGAGGATTGATGATTGAGGATTGAGGATTGAGGATTGAGGGTTGATGATTGAGGACGGGGACTGACGGTTGAGGATTGAGGTTTGAGGATTGAGGATTGAGGATTGTGGACAGAGAGTTGAGGATTGAAGATTGAGCATTGAGGATTGAAGATTGAGGACTGGGGATTGAGGATTGAAGATTGAGGATTAAGGATTGAGGATTGGGGATTGAGGATCTAGGATTGGAGATTGATTATTGAGGATTGAAGATTGAGTATTGAGGATTGTGGATTGAGAATTGAGAATTGAGGATGAGGACTGAGGGTTGAGGGCTGAGGTTTGAGGAATGAGGATTGAGGATTTAGGATGGAGGATGAGGGCTGAGGGTTGAGGATTAAGGTTTGAGTATTGAATCCTGAGAACTCAGGGTATTCTATTGAGTATTGAGAATTGAGGATTGATGGTTGAGTATTGAGGATTGAGGATTGAGGATTGGAAATTGAGTATTGAGGATTGAAGTTTGAGGATTGAGGGTTGAGAATTGAGGATTGAGGATGAGGGCTGTGGGTTGAGGATAGAGGATTGAGGACTGAGGACTGAGGATTGAGTATTGAGAATTGAGGATTGAGGATTAAGGATTGAGGATTGAAGATTGAGTATTGAGGATTGAAGGTAGAGGATTGAGGATTGGGTATTGAGGATTGAAGAATGAGGGTTGAGGATTGAGGATTCAGGATTGAGGATTGAATATTTAGTATTCAGGATTGAAGATTGAGGATTGAGGATTGAGGGTTGTGGATTGAGGACGATGACTGAGGGTTGGGTATTGATGTTTGAGGTCTGAGGATTGAGGATTGAGGATTGAGAATTGAGGATTGAGGATTGAGGACTGAGGATTGAAGATTGAGTATTGAGGATTGAAGATTGAGGATTGAGTATTGGGGATAAAGGATTGAGGATTGGGAATTGAGGAGTGAAGAATGAGTATTGAGGATTGAAGTTTGAGGATAGAGGATTGAGGATTGAGGATTGCGGATTGAAGATTGAGGATTGGGGATTGAAGATTGACGATTGAGGATTGAGGATTGAGGATTGAGGATAGAGGATTGAGGATTGAGTATTGAAGATTGAGTATTCATGACTGAGGCTTGAGGATTGAGGATTCAGCATTGAGGATTGAAGATTGAGGATTGAGGATTGAGGAATGAGGATTGAGGATTCAGTATTGAAGATTGATTATTGATGACTGAGTATTGAGGATTGAGTATTGAGGATTAAGGATTGAGAATTGAAGATTGAGTATTGAGGATTGAAGGTAGAGGATTGAGGATTGAGGATTGAGGATGGAGGATGAGGGCTGAGGGTTGAGGATTAAGGTTTGAGTATTGAATCCTGAGAACTCAGGATATTCTGTTGAGTATTGAGAGTTGAGGATTGATGGTTGAGTATTGAGGACAGAGGATTGAGGATTGGAAATTGAGTATTGAGGATTGAAGATTGAGGATTGAGGATTGAGGATTGAGGATTGAGGATGAGGGCTGAGGGTTGAGGATTGAGGATTGAGGACTGAGGACTGAGGATTGAGGATTGAGAATTGAGGATTGAGGATTGAGGATTGAAGATTGAAGATTGGGTATTGAGGATTGAAGAATGAGTGTTGAGGATTGAGGATTGAGGATTGGGGATTGAAGATTTAGTATTCAGGATTGAAGATTGGCGATTGAGGATTGTGGATTGAGGATTGAGAATTGAGGATTGAGGATTGAAGATTGAGTATTGAGGATTGAAGGTTGAGAATTGAGGATTGAGGATTGAGGATTGAGTATTGAGGATTGAGGATTGAGGATTGAGGACTGAGGATTGAAGATTGAGCATTGAGGACTGAAGATTGAGGATTGAGAGTTGGGGTTTAAGGTTTGGGGATTGAGGATTGCCGATTGAGGATTGAGGATTGAGGATTGAGGATAGAGGATTGAGGATTGAGTATTGAAGATTGAGTATTCATGACTGAGGCTTGAGGATTGAGGATTGAGCATTGAGGATTGAAGATTGAGGATTGCGGATTGAGGGTTGTGGATTGAGGACGAGGAGTGAGGGTTGAGTATTGATGTTTGAGGTCTGAGGATTGACGATTGGGGATTGAGAATTGAGGATTCAGTATTGAAGATTGAGTATTGATGACTGAGTATTGAGGATTGAGGATTGAGGATTAAGGATTGAGGATTGAGGATGGAGGATAAGGGCTGAGGGTTGAGGATTAAGGTTTGAGTATTGAATCCTGAGAACTCAGGGTATTCTATTGAGTATTGAGAATTGAGGATTGATGGTTGAGTATTGAGGACTGAGGATTGAGGATTGGAAATTGAGTATTGAGGATTGAAGTTTGAGGATTGAGGGTTGAGGATTGAGGATTGGGGATGAGGGCTGTGGGTTGAGGATAGAGGATTGAGGACTGAGGACTGAGGATTGAGTATTGAGAATTGAGGATTGAGGATTGAGGATTGAAGATTGAGGATTGGGTATTGAGGATTGAAGAATGAGGGTTGAGGATTGAGGATTGAGGATTGAGGATTGAAGGCTTAGTATTCAGGATTGAACGTTGAGGATTGAGGCTTGAGGATTGAGGATTGAGCATTGAGGATTGAAGATTGAAGATTGAGGATTGAGGAATGAGGGTTGAGGATTCAGTATTGAAGATTGAGTAATGATGACTGAGTATTGAGTATTGAGGATTGAGGATTAAGGATTGAGGATTGAATATTGAGTATTGAGGATTGAAGGTAGAGGATTGAGGATAGAGGATTGAGGATTGAGTATTGAAGATTGAGTGTTCATGACTGAGGATTGAGGATTGAGGATTGAGGACTGACGATTGAAGTCTGAGAGTTGAGGATTGAAGATTGAGGATTGAGGATTGAGGATTGAAGATTGAGTATTGTGGGTTGAAGATTGAGGGTTGGGGATTGAGGACTGAGGATTGAGGATTGAGGATTGAGGATTGAGGATTGAAAATTGAGGATTGAAGATTGAGTATTGAGGATTGAGAATTGAGGATTGAGGATTGAGTATTGAAGATTGAGGGTTGAGGATTGAGGATTGAGGATTGAGGACTGAGGATTGAAGATTCAGTCTTGAGGATTGAAGATTGAGGATTGAGGATTGAGGATTGGACATTGAGGACTGAGTGTTGAGGGTTGAGTGATGAGAATTGATGTTTGTGGGTAGAGATTTGAAGATTGCAGGTGGACTATTGCGTATTGAAAACTGTGAATTGAGGATATTCTATTGAGGATTGAGGATTGACAACTGATTGTTGAGGACTGAGGGCTGGAGTTTGCGGATTCAGGATTGAGGATTCAGTATTATGGTATGAGGACTGAGGATCGAGGGTTGAAGATTGAGTATTGAGGATTGATGATGGAGGATTGAGGATTGAGGATTGAGGATTGAGGGTGAGGTCTGAGGGTTGAGGATTGAGGATTGAGGACTGTGGACTGAGGATTGAGGATTGAGGATTGAGAATTGAGGATTGAGGGTTGAGGATTGAGGATTGAAGATTGAGTATTGAGGATTGAAGATAGAGGATTCAGGATTGGGGATTAAGGATTGAGGATTGGGGATTGCGGATTGAAGATTGAGTATTGAGGATTGAAGATTGAGGATTGAGGATTGAGGATGAGGGCTCAGAGTTGAGGATTGAGGTATGGGGACTGAGGACTGAGGATTGAGGATTGAGAATTGAGGGTTGAGGATTGAGTATTGAAGATTGAGGATTGATGACTGAGGATTGAGGATTGAGGATTGAGGATTGAGGATTGAGGATTGAAGATTGAATATTGAGGATTGAAGATTGAGGATTGGGGATTGAATATTGAGGATTGAGGATTGAGAATTGAGGATTGAAGATTGACAATTGAGGACTGAGGATTGAGGATTGAGGATTGAGTATTGAGGATTGAAGATTGAGGATTGAGGATTGAGAATGGAGGATCGAAGAGAGAGGCCTGAGTGTTGAGGATTGAGTGTTGAGAATTGATGTTTGAGGATTGAGATTTGATTATTGAATATTGTGGATCGAGTATTGAACCATGAGAATTCAGGATATTCTATTGAGTATTGAGAATTGAGGATTGATGGTTGAGTATTGTGGATTGATGGTTGAGGGTTGTGTGTTGAATATTGAGGATTGAGGTTTGAGGAATGAGGATCGAGGGTTGAGGATTGAGGGTTGAGGATTGAGGATTCAGTATTGAAGATTGAGTATTGATGACTGAGTATTGAGGATTGAGGATTGAGGATTAAGGATTGAGGATTGAGGATGGAGGATGAGGGCTGAGGGTTGAGGATTAAGGTTTGAGTATTGAATCCTGAGAACTCAGGGTATTCTATTGTGTATTAAGAATTGAGGATTGATGGTTGAGTATTGAGGACTGAGGATTGAGGATTGGAAATTGAGTATTGAGGATTGAAGTTTGAGGATTGAGGGTTGAGGATTGAGGATTGAGGATGAGGGCTGTGGGTTGAGGATTGAGGATTGTGGACTGAGGCCTGAGGATTGAGCATTGAGAATTTAGGATTGAGGATTGAGGATTGAAGATTGAGGATTGGGTATTGAGGATTGAAGAATGAGGGTTGAGGATTGAGGATTGAGTATTGAGGATTGAAGACTTAGTACACAGGATTGAAGATTGTGGATTGAGGATTGAGGGTTGTGGATTGAGGTCGATGACTGAGGGTTGGGTATTGATGTTTGAGGTCTGAGGATTGAGGATTGAGGATTGAGAATTGAGGATTGAGGATTGAGAATTGAGGATTGAGGATTGAGGACTGAGGATTGAAGATTGAGCATTGAGGACTGAAGATTGAGGATTGAGAGTTGGGGATTAAGGTTTGGGGATTGAGGATTGACGATTGAGGATTGAGGATTGAGGATTGAGGATAGAGGATTGAGGATTGAGTATTGAAGATTGAGTATTCATGACTGAGGCTTGAGGATTGAGGATTGAGCATTGAGGATTGAAGATTGAGGATTGCGGATTGAGGGTTGTGGATTGAGGACGAGGAGTGAGGGTTGAGTATTGATGTTTGAGGTCTGAGGATTGACGATTGGGGATTGAGAATTGAGGATTCAGGATTGAGGATTGAAGATTGAGGATTGGGTATTGAGGATTGAAGAATGAGGACTGAGGATTGAGGATTGAGGATTGAGGATTGCAGATTGAGTATTGAGGATAGAAGATTGAGGATTGAGGATTGAGTATTGAGTATTGAAGATTGAGTATTCATGACTGAGGATTGAGCATTGAGGATTGAAGATTGAGTATTCATGACTGAGGATTGAGGATTGAGGATTGAGTATTGAGGATTGAAAATTGAGTATTGAGGATTGAGGACTGACGATTGAGGATTGAGGATAGAGGATTGAGGATTGAGTATTGAAGATTGAGTGTTCATGACTGAGGATTGAGGATTGAGGATTGAGGACTGAGGATTGAAGTCTGAGAGTTGAGGATTGAAGATTGAGGATTGAGGATTGAGGATTGAAGATTGAGTATTGAGGGTTGAAGATTGAGGGTTGGGGATTGAGGACTGAGGATTGACGATTGAGGATTGAGGATTGAGGATTGAAAATTGAGGATTGAAGACTGAGTATTGAGGATTGAGAATTGAGGATTGAGGATTGAGTATTGAAGATTGAGGGTTGAGGATTGAGGATTGAGGATTGAGGACTGAGGATTGAAGATTCAGTCTTGAGGATTGAAGATTGAGAATTGAGGATTGAGGATTGGACATTGAGGACTGAGTGTTGAGGCTTGAGTGATGAGAATTGATGTTTGTGGGTAGAGATTTGAAGATTGCAGGTGGACTATTGCGTACTGAAAACTGTGAATTGAGGATATTCTATTGAGGATTGAGGATTGACAACTGATTGTTGAGGACTGAGGGCTGGAGTTTGCGGATTCAGGATTGAGGATTCAGTATTATGGTATGAGGACTGAGGATTGAGGATTGAAGATTGAGTATTGAGGATTGATGATGGAGGATTGAGGATTGAGGATTGAGGATAGAAGATTGAGGATTGAGGATTGAGTATTGAGTATTGAAGATTGAGTATTTAGGATTGAAGATTGAGGATTGACGATTGAGGATTGAGTATTAAGGATTAAGAATTGAGGATTGAGGATTGAAGATTGAGTATTGAGGATTGAAGATTGAGGATTGAAGATTGAGTATTGATGATTGAGGATTGAGTGTTGAGGACTGAGGACGAGGACTCGCGGTTGAGGATTGAGGATTGAGGGTTTTGGATTGATGATTTAGGACTGAGGATTGAGGATTGAGGATTGAGCATTGAGGATTGAAGATTGAGTATTCATGACTGAGGATTGAGCATTGAGGATTGAAGATTGAGTATTCATGACTGAGGATTGAGGATTGAGGATTGAGTATTGAGGATTGAAAATTGAGTATTGAGGATTGAGGACTGACGATTGAGGATTGAGGATAGAGGATTGAGGATTGAGTATTGAAGATTGAGTGTTCATGACCGAGGATTGAGGATTGAGGATTGAGGACTGAGGATTGAAGTCTGAGAGTTGAGGATTGAAGATTGAGGATTGAGGATTGAGGATTGAAGATTGAGTATTGAGGGTTGAAGATTGAGGGTTGGGGATTGAGGACTGAGGATTGAGGATTGAGGATTGAGGATTGAGGATTGAAAATTGAGGATTGAAGACTGAGTATTGAGGATTGAGAATTGAGGATTGAGGATTGAGTATTGAAGATTGAGGGTTGAGGATTGAGGATTGAGGATTGAGGACTGAGGATTGAAGATTCAGTCTTGAGGATTGAAGATTGAGAATTGAGGATTGAGGATTGGACATTGAGGACTGAGTGTTGAGGCTTGAGTGATGAGAATTGATGTTTGTGGGTAGAGATTTGAAGATTGCAGGTGGACTATTGCGTACTGAAAACTGTGAATTGAGGATATTCTATTGAGGATTGAGGATTGACAACTGATTGTTGAGGACTGAGGGCTGGAGTTTGCGGATTCAGGATTGAGGATTCAGTATTATGGTATGAGGACTGAGGATTGAGGATTGAAGATTGAGTATTGAGGATTGATGATGGAGGATTGAGGATTGAGGATTGAGGATTGAGGGTGAGGTCTGAGGGTTGAGGGTTGAGGATTGAGGACTGTGGACTGAGGACTGAGGATTGAGGATTGAGAATTGATGATTGAGGGTTGAGGATTGAGGATTGAAGATTGAGTATTGAGGATTGAAGATAGAGGATTCAGGATTGGGGATTAAGGATTGAGGATTGGGTATTGCGGATTGAAGATTGAGTATTGAGGATTGAAGATTGAGGATTGAGGTTTGAAGATTCAGGATTGAGGATTGACGATTGAGGATTGAGGATTGGGGATTGAGGGTTGCGGATTGAGTATTGAAGATTGAGGACTGAAGGTTGAGGATTTGGGACTGAGGATTGAAGATTCAGGATTGAGGATTGAGAATTGAGGATTGAGGATAGAGGATTGAAGATTCAGTATTGAGGATTGAAAGTTGAGAATTGAGGAATGAGGGTTGAACATTGAGGACTGAGTGTTGAGGTCTGAGTGATGAGAATTGATGTTTGTGGATAGAGATTTGAAGATTGCAGATTGAGTATTGAGTATTAAAGTCTGTGAATTGAGAATATACTATTGAGGATTGAGGATTGACAACTGATTGTTGAGGACTGAGGGCTGAACATTGAAGATTCAGTATTGAGGGTTCAGAATTGAGGTTTGAGGACTGAGGATTGAGGATTGAAGATGGAGTAAAGAGGATTGAAGATTGAGGATTGAGGATTGAGGATGAGCGCTCAGAGTTGAGGATTGAGGTATGGGGACTGAGGACTGAGGATTGAGGATTGAGAATTGAGGGTTGAGGATTGAGTATTGAAGATTGAGTATTGAAGATTGAGGATTGATGATTTAGGATTGAGGATTGAGGATTGAGGATTGAGGATTGAGGATTGATGATTGAAGATTGAGTATTGAGGATTGGTGATTGAGGATTGAGGATTGAGGATTGAGGGTTGATGATTGAGTATTGAGGATTGTGGATTGAGAATTGAGAATTGAGGATGAGGACTGAGGGTTGAGGACTGAGGTTTGAGGAATGAGGACTGAGGAATGAGGATTGAGGATTGAGGATTGAGGATTGAGGATTGAAGATTGAATATTGATGATTGAAGATTCAGGATTGAGGGTTGTGGATTGAGGACGAGGACTGAGGGTTGAGTATTGATGTTTGAGGTCTGAGGATTGAGGATTGGGGATAGAGAATTGAGGATTGGGTATTGAGGATTGGAGATTGAGGATTGTGTATTGAGGATTGAAGAATGAGGGTTCAGGATTGAGGATTGAGGATTGAGGATTGCAGATTGTGTATTGAGGATTGAGGATTCGGGATTGAGGTCTGAGGACTGAGGATTGAGGGTTGAGGTTTGAGGATTGAGGATTGAGGATGGAGGATTGAGCAGAGAGGACTGAGTGTTGTGGATTGAGTGTTGAGGATTGATGTTTGAGGATTGAGATTTGATTACTGAATATTGTGGATTGAGTATTGAACCATGAGAATTCAGGATATTCTATTGAGTATTGAGAATTGAGGATTGATGGTTGAGTATTGAGGATTGATGATTGAGGGTTGTGTGTTGAATATTGAGGACTGAGGATTGAGGATTTAGTATTGATGATCGAAGATTGAGGGTTGAGGATTGACGGTTGAGGACTGAGGACAAGGACTGACGGTTGGGGATTGAGGTTTGAGGATTGAGGATTGCAGATTGAGTATTGAGGATAGAAGTTTGAGGATTGAGGATTGAGGATTGAGGATCGAGTATTGAGGATTGAGTATTGATGATTGAAGATTGAGGATTGAGGATTGCGGGTTGAGTATTGAGGACGGGGACTGACGGTTGAGGATTGAAGTTTGAGGATTGAGGATTGAGGATTGAGGACTGAGGATTGAGGATCGAGGATTGAGCATTGAGGATTGAAGATTGGGGACTGGGGATTGAGGATTGAAGATTGAGGATTAAGGATTGTGGATTGGGCATTGAGGATCTAGGATTGGAGATTGATTATTGAGGATTGAATATTGAGGATTGAGGATTGAGTATTGAGAGTTGAGAATTGAGGATGAGGACTGAGGGTTGAGGATTGAGGTTTGAGGAATGAGGATTGAGGATTGAGGATTGAGGATTGAGGATTGTGGATTGAGGATTCAGTATTGAAGGTTGAGTATTGACGACTGAGGATTGAGGATCGAGGATTGAGGATTGAGGATCGAGGATTGAAGATTGAGTATTGAGGATTGAAGATTGAGGATTGGTGATTGAGGGTTAAGGATGGAGGATGAGGACTGAGTGTCGAGGTTTGAGGTTTGAGGATTGAGGACTGTGGTCTGAGGATTGAGGATTGAGGATTGAGGATTGTGGATTGAGGATTGAACATTAAGGATTCGGGACTGAGGATTGAAGATTGAGGATGGAGGATTGAGGGTTGAGGTTTGAGGATTGAGGATTGAAGATTCAGTATTGAGGATTGAAGGTAGAGGATTGAGGATTGAGGATTTAGGATGGAGGATGAGGGCTGAGGGTTGAGGATTAAGGTTTGAGTATTGCATCCTGAGAACTCAGGGTATTCTATTGAGTATCGAGAATTGAGGATTGATGGTTGAGTATTGAGGATTGAGGATTGAGGATTGGAAATTGAGTATTGAGGATTGAAGTTTGAGGATTGAGGGTTGAGAATTGAGGATTGAGGATGAGGGCTGTGGGTTGAGGATAGAGGATTGAGGACTGAGGACTGAGGATTGAGTATTGAGAATTGAGGATTGAGGATTAAGGATTGAGGATTGAAGATTGAGTATTGAGGATTGAAGGTAGAGGATTGAGGATTGGGTATTGAGGATTGAAGAATGAGGGTTGAGGATTGAGGATTCAGGATTGAGGATTGAATATTTAGTATTCAGGATTGAAGATTGAGGATTGAGGATTGAGGGTTGTGGATTGAGGACGATGACTGAGGGTTGGGTATTGATGTTTGAGGTCTGAGGATTGAGGATTGAGGATTGAGAATTGAGGATTGAGGATTGAGGACTGAGGATTGAAGATTGAGTATTGAGGATTGAAGATTGAGGATTGAGTATTGCGGATTAAGGATTGAGGATTGGGAATTGAGGAGTGAAGAATGAGTATTGAGGATTGAAGGTTGAGGATAGAGGATTGAGGATTGAGGATTGAGGATTGAAGATTGAGGATTGGGGATTGAAGGTTGACGATTGAGGATTGAGGATTGAGGATTGAGGATAGAGGATTGAGGATTGAGTATTGAAGATTGAGTATTCATGACTGAGGCTTGAGGATTGAGGATTCAGCATTGAGGACTGAAGATTGAGGATTGAGGATTGAGGAATGAGGATTGAGGATTCAGTATTGAAGATTGATTATTGATGACTGAGTATTGAGGATTGAGTATTGAGGATTAAGGATTGAGGATTGAAGATTGAGTATTGAGGATTGAAGGTAGAGGATTGAGGATTGAGGATTGAGGATGGAGGATGAGGGCTGAGGGTTGAGGATTAAGGTTTGAGTATTGAATCCTGAGAACTCAGGATATTCTGTTGAGTATTGAGAGTTGAGGATTGATGGTTGAGTATTGAGGACAGAGGATTGAGGATTGGAAATTGAGTATTGAGGATTGAAGATTGAGGATTGAGGATTGAGGATTGAGGATTGAGGATGAGGGCTGAGGGTTGAGGATTGAGGATTGAGGACTGAGGACTGAGGATTGAGGATTGAGAATTGAGGATTGAGGATTGAGGATTGAAGATTGAAGATTGGGTATTGAGGATTGAAGAATGAGTGTTGAGGATTGAGGATTGAGGATTGAGGATTGAAGATTTAGTATTCAGGATTGAAGATTGGCGATTGAGGATTGTGGATTGAGGATTGAGAATTGAGGATTGAGGATTGAAGATTGAGTATTGAGGATTGAAGGTTGAGAATTGAGGATTGAGGATTGAGGATTGAGGATTGAGGATTGATGATTGTGGGTTGGGGACTGAGTGTTGAGGGTTGAGTGATGAGAATTGATGTTTGTGGATAGAGATTGGAAGTTTGCAGATTGAGTATTGTGTATTGAAAACTGTGAATTGAGGATATTCTATTGAGGATTGAGGATTGACAACAGATTGTTGAGGACTGGTGGCTGAAGATTGAGGATTCAGGATTGAGGATTCAGGATTCAGGTTTGAGGACTGAGGATTGAGGACTGAGGATTGAGGATTGAAGATTGAGGATTAAGGATTGAGGATTGGGGATTGAGGATCTAGGATTGGAGACTGATTATTGAGGATTGAAGATTGAGTATTGAGGATTGTGGATTGAGAATTGAGAATTGAGGATGAGGACTGAGGGTTGAGGACTGAGGTTTGAGGAATGAGGATTGAGGATTGAGGATTGAGGATTGAGGATTGAGGATTGAGGATTGAAGATTGAATATTGATGGTTGAAGATTCAGGATTGATGGTTGTGGATTGAGGACGAGGACTGAGGGTTGAGTATTGATGTTTGAGGTCTGAGGATTGAGGATTGGGGATAGAGAATTGAGGATTGGGTATTGAGGATTGGAGATTGAGGATTGTGTATTGAGGATTGAAGAATGAGTGTTCAGGATTGAGGATTGAGGATTGAGGATTGCAGATTAAGTATTGAGGATTGAGGATTCGGGATTGAGGTTTGAGGACTGAGGATTGAGGGTTGAGGTTTGAGGATTGAGGATTGAGGATGGAGGATTGAGGAGAGAGGACTGAGTGTTGTGGATTGAGTGTTGAGAATTGATGTTTGAGGATTGAGATTTGATTATTGAATATTGTGGATTGAGTATTGAACCATGAGAATTCAGGATATTCTATTGAGTATTGAGAATTGAGGATTGATGGTTGAGTATTGAGGATTGATGATTGAGGTTTGTGTGTTGAATATTGAGGACTGGGGATTGAGGATTGAGTATTGATGATTGAAGATTGAGGGTTGAGGATTGAGGGTTGAGGATTGAGGACGAGGACTGACGGTTGGGGATTGAGGTTTGAGGATTGAGGTTTGAGGATTGATGACTGAGAATTGAGGATTGAAGATTGAGCATTGAGGATTGAAGATTGAGGGCTGGGGATTGAGGATTGAAGATTGAGGATTAAGGATTGAGGATTGGGGATTGAGGATCTAGGATTGGAGATTGATTATTGAGGATTGAAGATTGAGTATTGAGGATTGTGGATTGAGAATTGAGAATTGAGGATGAGGACTGAGGGTTGAGGATTGATGTTTGCGGAATGAGGATCGAGGATTGAGGATTGAGGATTGAGGATTGAGGATTCAGTATTGAAGATTGAGTATTGATGACTGAGTATTGAGGATTGAGGATTGAGGATTAAGTATTGAGGATTGAGGATGGAGGATAAGGGCTGAGGGTTGAGGTTTAAGGTTTGAGTATTGAATCCTGAGAACTCAGGGTATTCTATTGAGTATTGAGAATTGAGGATTGATGGTTGAGTATTGAGGACTGAGGATTGAGGATTGGAAATTGAGTATTGAGGATTGAAGTTTGAGGATTGAGGGTTGAGGATTGAGGATTGGGGATGAGGGCTGTGGGTTGAGGATAGAGGATTGAGGACTGAGGACTGAGGATTGAGTATTGAGAATTGAGGATTGAGGATTGAGGATTGAAGATTGAGGATTGGGTATTGAGGATTGAAGAATGAGGGTTGAGGATTGAGGATTGAGGATTGAGGATTGAAGGCTTAGTATTCAGGATTGAAGGTTGAGGATTGAGGATTGAGGGTTGTGGATTGAGGTCGATGACTGAGGGTTGGGTATTGATGTTTGAGGTCTGAGGATTGAGGATTGAGGATTGAGAATTGAGGATTGAGGATTGAGAATTGATGATTGAGAATTGAGGACTGAGGATTGAAGATTGAGTATTGAGGATTGAAGATTGAGGATTGTGAGTTGGGGATTAAGGTTTGGGGATTGAGGATTGACGATTGAGGATTGAGGATTGAGGATCGAGGATTGAGGATTGAGGATTGAGGATTGAGGATTGAGGATTCAGTATTGAAGATTGAGTATTGATGACTGAGTATTGAGGATTGAGGATTGAGGATTAAGGGTTGAGGATTGAAGATTGAGTATTGAGGATTGAAGGCAGAGGATTCAGGATTGAGGATTGAGGATGGAGGATGAGGCCTGAGTGTTGAGGATTAAGGTTTGAGTATTGAATCCTGAGAACTCAGGGTATTCTATTGAGTATTGAGAATTGAGGATTGATGGTTGAGTATTGAGGACTGAGGATTGAGGATTGGAAATTGAGTATTGAGGATTGAAGTTTGAGGATTGAGGGTTGAGGATTGAGGGTTGAGGATGAGGGCTGTGGGTTGAGGATTGAGGATTGAGGGCTGAGGACTGAGGATTGGGAATTGAGAATTGAGGATTGAGGATTGAGGATCGAAGATTGAGGATTTGGTATTGAGGATTGAAAAATGAGGGTTGAGGATTGAGGTTTGAGGATTGAGGATTGTAGACTTAGTATTCAGGATTGAAGGTTGAGGATTGAGGATTGAGGGTTGTGGGTTGAGGTCGATGACTGAGGGTTGGGTATTGATGTTTGAGTACTGAGGATTGAGGATTGAGGATTGAGAATTGAGGATTGAGGATTGAGAATTGAGGATTGAGGATTGAGGTCTGAGGATTGATGGATGAGTATTGAGGATTGAAGATTGAGGATTGAGGGTTGGGGATTAAGGTTTGGGGATTGAGGAATGACGATTGAGGATTGAGGATTGAGGATTGAGGATAGAGGATTGAGGATTGAGTATTGAAGATTGAGTATTCATGACTGAGGCTTGAGGATTGAGGATTGAGCATTGAGGATTGAAGATTGAGGATTGAGGATTGAGGAATGAGGATTGAGGATTCAGTATTGAAGATTGAGTAATGATGACTGAGTATTGAGTATTGAGGATTGAGGATTAAGGATTGAGGATTGAAGATTGAGTATTGAGGATTGAGGGTACAGGATTGAGGATTGAGGATAGAGGATGGAGGATGAGGGCTGAGGGTTGAGGATTAAGGTTTGAGTATTGAATCCTGAGAACTCAGGATATTCTATTGAGTATTGAGAATTGAGGATTGATGGTTGAGTATTGAGGACTGAGGATTGATGATTGGAAATTGAGTATTGAGGATTGAAGTTTGAGGATTGAGGATTGAGGATTGAGGATGAGGGCTGAGGGTTGAGGATTGAGGATTGAGGACTGAGGACTGGGGATTGAGGACTGAGGATTGAGGATTGAGGATTGAGGATTGAAGATTGAAGATTGGGTATTGAGGATTGAAGAATGAGTGTTGAGGATTGAGGGTTGAGGATTGAGGATTGAAGATTTAGTATTCAGGATTGAAGATTGACGATTGAGGATTGACGATTGAGGATTGAGAATTGAGGATTGAGGATTGAAGGTTGAGTATTGAGGATTGAAGATTGAGGATTGAGGATTGAGGATTGAGGATTGAGGATTGAAGATTGTGGGTTGGGGACTGAGTGTTGAGGGTTGAGTGATGAGAATTGATGTTTGTGGATAAAGATTGGAAGTTTGCAGATTGAGTATTGAGTATTGAAAACTGTGAATTGAGGATATTCTATTGAGGATTGAGGATTGACAACTGTTTGTTGAGGACTGGTGGCAGAAGATTGAGGATTCAGGATTGAGGATTCAGGATTGAGGTTTGAGGACCGAGGATTGAGGACTGAGGATTGAGGATTGAGGATTGAAGATTGAATATTGATGGTTGAAGATTGAGGATTGAGGTTTGAGTGTTGTGGATTGAGGACGAGGACTGAGGGTTGGGTATTGATGCCTGAGGTCTGAGGATTGAGGATTGAGGATTGAGAATTGAGGATTGAGGATTGAGGGCTGAGGATTGAAGATTGAGTATTGAGGATTGAAGATTGAGGATTGATGATTGGGGATTAAGGATTGAGGATTGGGAATTGAGGAGTGAAGATTGCGTATTGAGGATTGAGGGTTGAGTGATGAGAAATGATGTTATTGGATTGATATGTGAAGATTGCAGAATGGGGATTGAGTGTTGAAAACTCTGAATTGAGGATATTCTATTGAGGATTGAGGATTGACAGTTGATTGTTGAGGACTGAGGGCTGAAGGTTGAGGATTCAGGATTGAGGATTCGGGATTGAGGTTTGAGGACTGAGGATTGAGGGTTGAGGATTGAGGATTGAGGATTGAGGATGGAGGATTGAGGAGAGAGGACTGAGTGTTGTGGATTTAGTGTTGAGAATTGATGTTTGAGGATTGAGGTTTGATTATTGATAATTGTGGATTGAGTATTGAGCCATGAGAATTCAGGATATTCTATTGAGTATTGAGAATTGAGGATTGATGGTTGAGTATTGAGGATTGATGATTGAGGGTTGTGTGTTGAATATTGAGGACTGAGGATTGAGGATTGAGTATTGGTGATTGAAGATTGAGGGTTGAGGATTGAGGGTTGAGGATTGAGGACGAGGACTGACGGTTGGGGATTGAGGTTTGAGGATTGAGGTTTGAGGATTGATGACTGAGAATTGAGGATTGAAGATTGAGCATTGAGGATTGAAGATTGAGGGCTGGGGATTGAGGATTGAAGATTGAGGATTAAGGATTGAGGATTGGGGATTGAGGATCTAGGATTGGAGATTGATTATTGAGAATTGAAGATTGAGTATTGAGGATTGTGGATTGAGAATTGAGAATTGAGGATGAGGACTGAGGGTTGAGGATTGAGGTTTGCGGAATGAGGATCGAGGATTGAGGATTGAGGATTGAGGATTGAGGATTCAGTATTGAAGATTGAGTATTGATGACTGAGTATTGAGGATTGAGGATTGAGGATTAAGGTTTGAGGATTGAGGATGGAGGATGAGGGCTGAGGGTTGAGGATTAAGGATTGAGTATTGAATCCTGAGAACTCAGGGTATTCTGTTGAGTATTGAGAATTGAGGATTGATGGTTGAGTAGTGAGGACTGAGGATTGAGGATTGGAAATTGAGTATTGAGGATTGAAGTTTGAGGATTGAGGGTTGAGGATTGAGGATTGGGGATGAGGGCTGTGGGTTGAGGATAGAGGATTGAGGACTGAGGACTGAGGATTGAGTATTGAGAATTGAGGATTGAGGATTGAGGATTGAAGATTGAGGATTGGGTATTGAGGATTGAAGAATGAGGGTTGAGGATTGAGGATTGAGGATTGAGGATTGAAGGCTTAGTATTCAGGATTGAAGGTTGAGGATTGAGGATTGAGGGTTGTGGATTGAGGTCGATGACTGAGGGTTGGGTATTGATGTTTGAGGTCTGAGGATTGAGGATTGAGGATTGAGAATTGAGGATTGAGGATTGAGAATTGAGGATTGAGGATTGAGGACTGAGGATTGAAGATTGAAGATTGAGTATTGAGGATTGAAGGCAGAGGATTGAGGATTGAGGATTGAGGATGGAGGATGAGGGCTGAGGGTTGAGGATTAAGGTTTGAGTATTGAATCCTGAGAACTCAGGGTATTCTATTGAGTATTGAGAATTGAGGATTGATGGTTGAGTATTGAGGACTGAGGATTGAGGATTGGAAATTGAGTATTGAGGATTGAAGTTTGAGGATTGAGGGTTCAGGATTGAGGGTTGAGGATGAGGTCTGTGGGTTGAGGATTGAGGATTGAGGGCTGAGGACTGAGGATTGGGAATTGAGAATTGAGGATTGAGGATTGAGGATTGAAGATTGAGGATTTGGTATTGAGGATTGAAGAATGAGGGTTGAGGATTGAGGTTTGAGGATTGAGGATTGTAGACTTAGTATTCAGGATTGAAGGTTGAGGATTGAGGATTGAGGGTTGTGGGTTGAGGTCGATGACTGAGGGTTGGGTATTGATGTTTGAGTACTGAGGATTGAGGATTGAGGATTGAGAATTGAGGATTGAGGATTGAGGTCTGAGGATTGATGGATGAGTATTGAGGATTGAAGATTGAGGATTGAGGGTTGGGGATTAAGGTTTGGGGATTGAGGAATGACGATCGAGGATTGAGGATTGAGGATTGAGGATAGAGGATTGAGGATTGAGTATTGAAGATTGAGAATTCATGACTGAGGCTTGAGGATTGAGGATTGAGCATTGAGGATTGAAGGTTGAGGATTGAGGATTGAGGGTTGAGGATTGAGGACGAGGACTGACGGTTGGGGATTGAGGTTTGACGACTGAGGATTGAGGATTGAGGACTGAGAATTGAGAATTGAGGATGAGGACTGAGGGTTGAGGATTGAGGTTTGCGGAATGAGGATCGAGGATTGAGGATTGAGGATTGAGCATTGAGGATTCAGTATTGAAGATTGAGTATTGATGACTGAGTATTGAGGATTGAGGATTGAGGATTAAGGATTGAGGATTGAGGATGGAGGATGAGGGCTGAGGGTTGAGGATTAAGGTTTGAGTATTGAATCCTGAGAACTCAGGGTATTCTATTGAGTATTGAGAATTGAGGATTGATGGTTGAGTATTGAGGACTGAGGATTGAGGATTGGAAATTGAGTATTGAGGATTGAAGTTTGAGGATTGAGGGTTGAGGATTGAGGATTGGGGATGAGGGCTGTGGGTTGAGGATAGAGGATTGAGGA
Organism: Calliopsis andreniformis; assembly: GCF_051401765.1. Classification (NCBI taxonomy): domain Eukaryota; kingdom Metazoa; phylum Arthropoda; class Insecta; order Hymenoptera; family Andrenidae; genus Calliopsis; species Calliopsis andreniformis. Next base: position 4,414,122 of record NW_027480450.1, on the reverse strand, counting down.
CTGAGGACTGAGGATTGAGTATTGAGAATTGAGGATTGAGGATTGAGGATTGAAGATTGAGGATTGGGTATTGAGGATTGAAGAATGAGGGTTGAGGATTGAGGATTGAGGATTGAGGATTGAAGGCTTAGTATTCAGGATTGAAGGTTGAGGATTGAGGATTGAGGGTTGTGGATTGAGGTCGATGACTGAGGGTTGGGTATTGATGTTTGAGGTCTGAGGATTGAGGATTGAGGATTGAGAATTGAGGATTGAGGATTGAGAATTGAGGATTGAGGATTGAGGACTGAGGGTTGAGGACTGACGATTGAGGATTGAGGATTGAGGATTGAGGATTGAGTATTGAAGATTGAGGATTGATGATTTAGGATTGAGGATTGAGGATTGAGGATTGAGGATTGATGATTGAAGATTGAGTATTGAGGATTGATGATTGAGGCTTGAGGATTGAGGATTGAGGGTTGAGGATTGAGGACGAGGACTGACGGTTGAGGATTGAGGTTTGAGGATTGAGGATTGAGGATTGAGGACTGAGAGTTAAGGACTGAAGATTGAGCATTGAGGATTGAAGATTGAGGACTGTGGATTGAGGATTGAAGATTGATCATTAAGGATTGAGTGTTGGGGATTGAGAATTGAGGATGAGGACTGAGGGTTGAGGATTGCGGTTTGAGGAATGAGGATTGAGGGTTGAGGATTGAGGGTGGAGGATTGAGGAGAGAGGACTGAGTGTTGTGGATTGAGTGTTGAGAATTGATGTTTGAGGATTGAGATTTGATTATTGAATATTGTGGATTCAGCATTGAACCATGAGAATTCAGGATATTCTATTGAGTATTGAGAATTGACGATTGATGGTTGAGTATTGAGGATTGATGATTGACGGTTGAGTGTTGAATATTGAGGACTGAGGATTGAGGATTGAGTATTGATGATTGAAGATTGAGGGTTGAGGATTGAGGGTTGAGGATTGAGGACGAGGACTGACGGTTGGGGATTGAGGTTTGAGGTCTGAGGATTGAGATTGAGGATTGAGAATTGGGGATTGAGGATTGAGGACTGAGGATTGAAGATTGAGTATTGAGGATTGAAGATTGAGGTTTAAGGATTGGGGGTTAAGGATTGAGGATTGGGAATTGAGGAGTGAAGATTGAGTATTGAGGATTGAAGGTTGAGGATTGAGGAATGAGGATTGAGGATTGAGGATCGAAGATTGAGGATTGGGGATTGAGGATTGAAGATTGAGTATTGAGGATTGAAGGTAGAGGATTGAGGATTGAGGATTGAGGATGGTGGATTGAGGATTGAAGATTGAATATTGATGATTGAAGATTGAGGATTGAGGTTTGAGTGTTGTGGATTGAGGACGAAGACTGAGGGTTGGGTATTGATGCCTGAGGTCTGAGGATTGAGGATTGAGGATTGAGAATTGAGGATTGAGGATTGAGGGCTGAGGATTGAAGATTGAGTATTGAGGATTGAAGATTGAGGATTGATGATTGGGGATTAAGGATTGAGGATTGGGAATTGAGTATTGAGGATTGAAGATTGAGGATTGAGGATTGGGGATTAAGGATTGAGGATTGGGAATTGAGGAGTGAAGATTGAGTATTGAGGATTGAAGGTTGAGGATTGAGGATTGAGGATTGAGGATTGAGGATCGAAGATTGAGGATTGGGGATTGAGGATTGACGATTGAGGATTGAGGATTGAGGATTGAGGATAGAGGATTGAGGATTGAGTATTGAAGATTGAGAATTTATGACTGAGGCTTGAGGATTGAGGATTGAGCATCGAGGATTGAAGACTGAGGACTGGGCATTGAGGATTGAAGATTGAGGATTAAGGATTGAGGAATGGGGATTGAGGATCTAGGATTGGAGATTGATTATTGAGGATTCAAGGTTGAGGATTGAGGATTGAGGATTGAGGACTGAGGATTGACGATTGAGTATTGAAGATTGAGGATTGATCACTGAGGATTGAGGATTGAGGATTGAGGATTGAAGATTGAGGATTGAAGATTGAGTATTGAGGATTGAATATTGAGTACTGAGGGTTGAGAATTAAGGTTTGAGGAACGAGGATTGAGGATTGAGGATTGAGGATTGAGTATTGAAGATTGAGGATTGATGATTTAGGATTGAGGATTGAGGATTGAGGATTGAGGATTGATGATTGAAGATTGAGTATTGAGTCTCTCTGATTGAGGATTGAGGATTGAGTATTGTGTGTTGAGGATTGAGGACGAGTACTGACGGTTGATGGTTGAGGTTTGAGGATTGAGGATTGAGGATTGAGGACTGAGAGTTGAGGATTGAAGTTTGAGCATTGAGGATTGAAGATTGAGGACTGGGGATTGAGGATTGAAGATTGAGGATTAAGGATTGAGGATAGGGGATTGAGGATCTAGGATTGGAGATTGATTATTGAGGATTGAAGATTGAGTATTGAGGAATGTGGATTGAGAATTGAGAATTGAGGATGAGGACTGAGGGTTGAGGACTGAGGTTTGAGGAATGAGGATTGAGGATTGAGGATTGAGGATTGAGTATTGAGGATTGAGGATTGAAGATTGAATATTGATGATTGAAGATTCAGGATTGAGGGTTGTGGATTGAGGACGAGGACTGAGGGTTGAGTATTGATGTTTGAGGTCTGAGGATTGAGGATTGGGGATAGAGAATTGAGGATTTGGTATTGAGGATTGGAGATTGAGGATTGTGTATTGAGGATTGAAGAATGAGTGTTCAGGATTGAGGATTGAGGATTGAGGATTGCACATTGAGTGTTGAGGATTGAGGATTCGGTATTGAGGTTTGAGGACTCAGGATTGAGGGTTGAGGATTGAGGATTGAGGATTGAGGATTGAAGGCTTAGTATTCAGGATTGAAGGTTGAGGATTGAGGATTGAGGGTTGTGGATTGAGGTCGATGACTGAGGGTTGGGTATTGATGTTTGAGGTCTGAGGATTGAGGATTGAGGATTGAGAATTGAGGAATGAGGATTGACAATTGAGGATTGAGGATTGAGGATAGAGGATTGAGGATTGAGTATTGAAGATTGAGTATTAATGACTGAGGCTTGAGAATTGAGGATTGAGCATTGAGGATTGAAGATTGAAGATTGAGGATTGAGGAATGAGGATTGAGGATTGAGTATTGAAGATTGAGTATTAATGACTGAGGCTTGAGAATTGAGGATTGAGCATTGAGGATTGAAGATTGAAGATTGAGGATTGAGGAATGAGGATTGAGTATTGAGAATTGAGGATTGATGGTTGAGTATTGTGGACTGAGGATTGAGGATTGGAAATTGAGTATTGAGGATTGAAGTTTGAGGATTGAGGGTTGAGGATTGAGGGTTGAGGATGAGGGCTGTGGGTTGAGGATTGAGGATTGAGGTCTGAGGACTGAGGATTGGGAATTGAGAATTGAGGATTGAGGATTGAGGATCGAAGATTGAGGATTCGGTATTGAGGATTGAAGAATGAGGGTTGAGGATTGAAGATTGAGTATTGAGGATTGAAGGCAGAGGATTGAGGATTGAGGATTGAGGATGGAGGATGAGGCCTGAGGGTTGAGGATTAAGGTTTGAGTATTGAATCCTGAGAACTCAGGGTATTCTATTGAGTATTGAGAATTGAGGATTGATGGTTGAGTATTGAGGACTGAGGATTGAGGATTGGAAATTGAGTATTGAGGATTGAAGTTTGAGGATTGAGGATTGAGGTTTGAGGATTGAGGATTGAAGATTGAGGATTGGGGATTGAGGATTGACGATTGAGGATTGAGGATTGAGGATTGAGGATAGAGGATTGAGGATTGAGTATTGAAGATTGAGTACTCATGGATGAGGCTTGAGGATTGAGGATTGAGCATCGAGGATTGAAGATTGAGGACTGGGGATTGAGGATTGAAGATTGAGGATGAAGCATTGAGAATTGGGGATTGAGGATCTAGGATTGGAGATTGATTATTGAGGATTCAAGATTGAGGATTGCGGATTGAGGATTGAGAATTGAGAATTTAGGATGAGGACTGAGGGTTGAGAATTAAGGTTTGAGGAACGAGGATTGAGGATTGAGGATTGAGGACTCAGGATTGACGATTTAGTATTGAAGATTGAGGATTGATCACTGAGGATTGAGGATTGAGGATTGAGGATTGACGATTGATGATTGAGTATTGAGTCTTGGTGATTGAGGATTGAAGATTGAGGATAGAGGGTTGAGGATTGTGGACGAGGACTGACGGTTGAGGATTGAGGTTTGAGGATTGAGGATTGAGGATTGGGGATTGAGGAACTAGGATTGGAGATTGATTATTGAGGATTGAAGATTGAGTATTGAGGATTGTGGATTGAGAATTGAGAATTGAGAATGAGGACTGAGGGTGAGAGGACTGACGATTGAGGATTGAGGATTGAGGATTGAGGATTGAGTATTGAAGATTGAGGATTGATGATTTAGGATTGAGGATTGAGGATTGAGGATTGAGGATTGATGATTGAAGATTGAGTATTGAGGATTGATGATTGAGGCTTGAGGATTGAGGATTGAGGGTTGAGGATTGAGGACGAGGACTGACGGTTGAGGATTGAGGTTTGAGGATTGAGGATTGAGGATTGAGGACTGAGAGTTAAGGACTGAAGATTGAGCATTGAGGATTGAAGATTGAGGACGGTGGATTGAGGATTGAAGATTGATCATTAAGGATTGAGGGTTGGGGATTGAGAATTGAGGATGAGGACTGAGGGTTGAGGATTGCGGTTTGAGGAATGAGGATTGAGGGTTGAGGATTGAGGATGGAGGATTGAGGAGAGAGGACTGAGTGTTGTGGATTGAGTGTTGAGAATTGATGTTTGAGGATTGAGATTTGATTATTGAATATTGTGGATTCAGTATTGAACCATGAGAATTCAGGATATTCTATTGAGTATTGAGAATTGACGGTTGATGGTTGAGTATTGAGGATTGATGATTGACGGTTGTGTGTTGAATATTGAGGACTGAGGATTGAGGATTGAGTATTGATGATTGAAGATTGAGGGTTGAGGATTGAGGGTTGAGGATTGAGGACGAGGACTGACGGTTGGGGATTGAGGTTTGAGGTCTGAGGATTGAGATTGAGGATTGAGAATTGGGGATTGAGGATTGAGGACTGAGGATTGAAGATTGAGTATTGAGGATTGAAGATTGAGGTTTGAGCATTGGGGGTTAAGGATTGAGGATTGGGAATTGAGGAGTGAAGATTGAGTATTGAGGATTGAAGGTTGAGGATTGAGGAATGAGGATTGAGGATTGAGGATCGAAGATTGAGGATTGGGGATTGAGGATTGAAGATTGAGTATTGAGGATTGAAGGTAGAGGATTGAGGATTGAGGATTGAGGATGGAGGATTGAGGATTGAAGATTGAATATTGATGATTGAAGATTGAGGATTGAGGTTTGAGTGTTGTGGATTGAGGACGAAGACTGAGGGTTGGGTATTGATGCCTGAGGTCTGAGGATTGAGGATTGAGGATTGAGAATTGAGGATTGAGGATTGAGGGCTGAGGATTGAAGATTGAGTATTGAGGATTGAAGATTGAGGATTGATGATTGGGGATTTAGGATTGAGGATTGGGAATTGAGTTTTGAGGATTGAAGATTGAGGATTGAGGATTGGGGATTAATGATTGAGGATTGGGAATTGAGGAGTGAAGATCGAGTATTGAGGATTGAAGGTTGAGGATTGAGGATTGAGGATTGAGGATTGAGGATCGAAGATTGAGGATTGGGGATTGAGGATTGACGATTGAGGATTGAGGATTGAGGATTGAGGATAGAGGATTGAGGATTGAGTATTGAAGATTGAGAATTTATGACTGAGGCTTGAGGATTGAGGATTGAGCATGGAGGATTGAAGACTGAGGACTGGGCATTGAGGATTGAAGATTGAGGATTAAGGATTGAGGAATGGGGATAGAGGATCTAGGATTGGAGATTGATTATTGAGGATTCAAGGTTGAGGATTGAGGATTGAGGTTTGAGGACTGAGGATTGACGATTGAGTATTGAAGATTGAGGATTGATCACTGAGGATTGAGGATTGAGGATTGAGGATTGAAGATTGAGGATTGAAGATTGAGTATTGAGGATTGAATATTGAGTACTGAGGGTTGAGAATTAAGGTTTGAGGAACGAGGATTGAGGATTGAGGATTGAGGATTGAGTATTGAAGATTGAGGATCGATGATTTAGGATTGAGGATTGAGGATTGAGGATTGAGGATTGATGATTGAAGATTGAGTATTGAGTCTCTCTGATTGAGGATTGAGGATTGAGTATTGTGTGTTGAGGATTGAGGACGAGTACTGACGGTTGATGGTTGAGGTTTGAGGATTGAGGATTGAGGATTGAGGACTGAGAGTTGAGGATTGAAGTTTGAGCATTGAGGATTGAAGATTGAGGACTGGGGATTGAGGATTGAAGATTGAGGATTAAGGATTGAGGATAGGGGATTGAGGATCTAGGATTGGAGATTGATTATTGATAATTGAAGATTGAGTATTGAGGAATGTGGATTGAGAATTGAGAATTGAGGATGAGGACTGAGGGTTGAGGACTGAGGTTTGAGGAATGAGGATTGAGGATTGAGGATTGAGGATTGAGGATTGAGGATTGAGGATTGAAGATTGAATATTGATGATTGAAGATTCAGGATTGAGGGTTGTGGATTGAGGACGAGGACTGAGGGTTGAGTATTGATGTTTGAGGTCTGAGGATTGAGGATTGAGGATTGAGAATTGAGGATTGAGGATTGAGAATTGAGGATTGAGGATTGAGGTCTGAGGATTGATGGATGAGTATTGAGGGTTGAAGATTGAGGATTCAGGGTTGGGGATTAAGGTTTGGGGATTGAGGAATGACGATTGAGAATTGAGGATTGAGGATTGAGGATAGAGGATTGAGGATTGAGTATTGAAGATTGAGTATTCATGACTGAGGCTTGAGGATTGAGGATTGAGCATTGAGGATTGAAGATTGAGGATTGAGGATTGAGGAATGAGGATTGAGGATTCAGTATTGAAGATTGAGTAATGATGACTGAGTATTGAGTATTGAGGATTGAGGATTAAGGATTGAGGATTGAAGATTGAGTATTGAGGATTGAGGGTACAGGATTGAGGATTGAGGATTGAGGATGGAGGATGAGGGCTGAGGGTTGAGGATTAAGGATTGAGTATTGAATCCTGAGAACTCAGGATATTCTATTGAGTATTGAGAATTGAGGATTGATGGTTGAGTATTGAGGACTGAGGATTGAGGATTGGAAATTGAGTATTGAGGATTGAAGTTTGAGGATTGAGGATTGAGGATTGAGGATTGAGGATGAGGGCTGAGGGTTGAGGATTGAGGATTGAGGACTGAGGACTGAGGATTGAAGATTGAGGATTAAGGATTGAGGATTGGGGATTGAGGATCTAGAATTGGAGATTGATTATTGAGGATTGAAGATTGAGTATTGAGGATTGTGGATTGAGAATTGAGAATTGAGGATGAGGACTGAGGGTTGAGGATTGAGGTTTGAGGTATGAGGATTGAGGATTGAGGACTGAGGATTGAGGATTGAGGGTTGAGCATTGAGGATTCAAGGTTGAGGACTGGGGATTGAGGATTGAAGATTGAGGATTAAGGACTGAGGATTGGGAATTGAGGATCTGTGATTGGAGATCGATTATTGAGGATTGAAGATTCAGGATTGAGGATTGAGGATTGAGAACTGAGAACTGAGGATGAGGACTGAGGGTTGAGGATTGAGGATTGAGGATCGAGGATTGAGGATTGAGGATTGAGGATTGAGGATTGAGGATTCAGTATTGAAGATTGAGTATTGATGACTGAGTATTGAGGATTGAGGATTGAGGATTAAGGATGGAGGATTGAAGATTGAGTATTGAGGATTGAAGGCAGAGGATTGAGGATTGAGGATTGAGGATGGAGGATGAGGGCTGAGGGTTGAGGATTAAGGTTTGAGTATTGAATCCTGAGAACTCAGGGTATTCTATTGAGTATTGAGAATTGAGGATTGATGGTTGAGTATTGAGGACTGAGGATTGAGGATTGGAAATTGAGTATTGAGGATTGAAGTTTGAGGATTGAGGGTTCAGGATTGAGGGTTGAGGATGAGGGCTGTGGGTTGAGGATTGAGGATTGAGGGCTGAGGACTGAGGATTGGGAATTGAGAATTGAGGATTGAGGATTGAGGATTGAAGATTGAGGATTTGGTATTGAGGATTGAAGAATGAGGGTTGAGGATTGAGGTTTGAGGATTGAGGATTGTAGACTTAGTATTCAGGATTGAAGGTTGAGGATTGAGGATTGAGGGTTGTGGGTTGAGGTCGATGACTGAGGGTTGGCTATTGATGTTTGAGTACTGAGGATTGAGGATTGAGGATTGAGAATTGAGGATTGAGGATTGAGAATTGAGGATTGAGGATTGAGTTCTGAGGATTGATGGATGGGTATTGAGGATTGAAGATTGAGGATTGAGGGTTGGGGATTAAGGTTTGGGGATTGAGGAATGACGATTGAGGATTGAGGATTGAGGATTGAGGATAGAGGATTGAGGATTGAGTATTGAAGATTGAGTATTCATGACTGACGCTTGAGGATTGAGGATTGAGCATTGAGGATTGAAGGTTGAGGTTTGAGGATTGAGGGTTGAGGGTTGAGGACGAGGACTGACGGTTGGGGATTGAGGTTTGACGACTGAGGATTGAGGATTGAGGACTGAGAATTGAGGATTGAAGATTGAGCATTAACGATTGAAGATTGAGGGCTGGGAATTGAGGATTGAAGATTGAGGATTAAGGATTGAGGATTGGGGATTGAGGATCTAGAATTGGAGATTGATTAGTGAGGATTGAAGATTGAGTATTGAGGATTGTGGATTGAGAATTGAGAATTGAGGATGAGGACTGAGGGTTGAGGATTGAGGTTTGAGGAATGAGGATTGAGGATTGAGGATTGAGGATTGAGGATTGAGGATTCAGTATTGAAGATTGAGTATTGATGACTGAGTATTGAGGATTGAGGATTGAGGATTAAGGATTGAGGATTGAAGATTGAGTATTGAGGATTGAAGGTAGAGGATTGAGGATTGAAGTTTGAGGATTGAGGATTGAGGATTGAGGATTGGGGATTGTGGATACAGTATTGAAGGTTGAGTATTGATGACTGAGTATTGAGGATTGAGGATTTAGGATTAAGGATTGAGGATTGAAGATTGAGTATTGAGGATTGAAGGTAGAGTATTGAGGATTGAGGATTGAGGATTGAGGATGAGGGCTGAGGGTTGAGGATTGAGGATTGAGGACTGAGGACTGAGGATTGAGGATTGAGAATTGAGGATTGAGGATTGAGGATTGAACATTGAGGATTGGGTGTTGAGAATTGAGTATTGATGGTTGAGTATTGAGGACTGAGGATTGAGGATTGGAAATTGAGTATTGAGGATTGAAGTTTGAGGATTGAGGATTGAGGATTGAAGATGAGGGCTGAGGATTGAAGATTGAGTATTGAGGAATGAGGATTGAGGATTCAGTATTGAAGATTGACGATTGAGGATTGAGAATTGAGGATTGAGGATTGAGGATTGAGGATTGAAGATTGAGTATTGAGGATTGAAGACTGTGGATTGAGGATTGAGGATTGAGGATTGAGGATTGAAGATTGTGGGTTGGGGACTGAGTGTTGAGGGTTGAGTGATGACAATTGAAGATTGAGGATTGAGGATTGGGGATTAAGGATTGAGGATTGGGAATTGAGGAGTGAAGATTGAGTATTGAGGATTGTAGGTTGAGGATTGAGGATTGAGGATTGAGGATTGAGTACTGAAGGTTGAATATTGATGATTGAAGATTGAGGATTGAGGATTGAGGGTTGTGGATTGAGGACGAGGACAGAGGGTTGAGGATTGAGAACTGAGGATTGAGGATTGAGGATTGAAGATTGTGGATTGGTCATTGAGGATTGAAGAATGAGGATTGAGGATTGAGGATTGAGAATTGAGGATTGAGGATTGAAGGTAGAGGATTGGGGTTTGAGGATTGACGATTGAGTATTGAGTATTGAGGAATGATAATTGAGGATTGAGGATTGAAGGTTGAGTATTGAGGATTGAAGATTGAGGATTGAGGATTGAGGATTGAGGATTGTGGATTGAAGATTGAGGAGTGGGTATTGAGTATTCAACGTTGAGGATTGAGGATTGAGGATTGAGGATTGAAGATTGAATATTGATGATTGAAGGTTGAGGTTTGAGGATTGAGGATTGTGGATTGAGGACGAGGACTGTGGGTTGAGTATTGATATTTGAGGTCTGAGGATTGAGGACTGAGGATTGAGAATTGAGGATTGAGGGTTGAAGATTGAGGATTGAAGATTGAGTATTGAGGATTGAAGATTGAGGATTGAGGATTGATGATTAAGGATTGAGGATTGAGGATTGAGGATTGAAGATTGAGTATTGAGGATTGAAGATTGAAGATTGAGGATTGAGGATTGAGAATTGAGGATTGAAGATTGAGGATTGGGTCTTGATGGTTGACGATTGAGGATTGAGGATTGAGGATTGAGAATTGAGTATTGAGGAATGAAGGATGAGTATTGAGGATTGAATATTGAGGATTGAGGATTGAGGATCGGAGATTGAGAACTGAGTGTTGAGGTTTGATTGATGAGAATTGATGTTTGTGTATTGAGATTTGAGGATTGGAGATTGGGGATTGAGTATTGAAAACTGTGAATTGAGGATATTCTATTGAGGATTGAGGATTGACAATTGATTGTTGAGGAGTGAGGGCTGAAGACTGAATATTCTGGATTGAGGATTCGGGTTTGAGGTTTGAGGACTGAGTATTGAAGGTTGAGGATTGAGGATTGAGGATTGACGGTTGAGGATTGAGGACTCAGGATGGAGGATTGAAGAGAGAGGCCTGAGTGTTGAGGATTGAGTGTTGAGAATTGATGTTTGAGAATTGAGGTTTGATTATTGAACATTGTGGATTGAGTATTGAACCGTGAGAATTCAGAATATTCTATTGAGTCTTGAGAATTGAGGATTGATGGTTGGGTATTGAGTATTGATGGTTGAGGGTTGTGTGTTGAATATAGATGTCTGAGGATTGAGGATTGACGATTGAGCATTGAGTACTGAGGATTGAGAATTGAGGATTGAGGATTGAAGGTTGAGCATTGAGGATTGAAGATTGAGGATTGAGGATTGAGGATCGAAGATTGAGGACTGAGCGTTGAGGGCTGATTGATGAGAATTGATGTTTGTGTATTGAGATTTGATAATTGAAGATTGGGAATTGAGTATTGAATACTGTGAATTGAGGATATTCTATTGAGGATTGATGATTGACAATTGATTGTTGAGGAGTGAGGGCTGAAGACTGTGTATTCAGGATTGAGGATTCGGGTTTGAGGTTTGAGGACTGAGGACTGAAGGTTGAGGATTGAGGATTGAGGATTGACGGTTGAGGATTGAGGACTGAGGATGGAGGATTGAGGATTGAGGACTGAGGATAGAGTATTGAGGATTGAGCATTGAGTACTGAAGATTGAGGACTGCGGACTGAGGATTGAAAATTGAAGATTAACGATTGAGGATTGGGGATTGAGGATCTAGGATTGGAGGTTGACTATTGAGGATCGAAGGTTGAGGATTGAGGATTGAGGATTGAGAATTGAGAATTGAGGATGAGGATTGAGGATTGAGGATTGAGGATTGAGGGTTGATGATTGAGGATTGAGGATTGAGGACTGAGTATTGAAGATTCAGTATTCATGACTGAGGATTGAGGATTGAGGATTGAGGATTGAGGATTGAGGATTGATGATTGAGTATTGAGGATTGAAGATTGAGGATTGAGGATTGAGGATTGAGGATGGAGGATGAGGGCTGAGGGTTGAGGATTGAGGATTCAGGGTTGAGGACTAAGGATTGAGGATTTTGGATTGAGGATTGAGGATTGAGGGTTGAGTATTGAAGATTGAGTATTCTTGACTGAGGATAGAGGATTGAGGATTGAGGATTGAGGATTGAGGATTGAGGATTGAGGATTGAAGATTGAGGATTGGGGCTTGAGGATTGACGATTGAGGATTGAGGAATGAGGATTGAGTAATGAGTATTGAGGATTGAAGATTGAGTATTGAGGATTGAAGATTGAGGATTGAGGACTGAGGGTCGAAGATTGACGACTGAGTGTTGAGGGTCGATTGATGAGTATTGATGTTTGTGTATTGAGATTTGAAGATTGAAGGTTGGGGATTTAGTATTGAAAACTGTGAATTGAGGATATTCTATTGAGGATTGAGGATTGACAATTGATTGTTGAGGACTGAGGACTGAAGGCTGAGGATTCAGGATTGCGGATACGGGTTTGAGGTTTGAGGACTGAGGATTGAGGGTTGAGGATTGAAGATTGAGGATTGACGGTTGAGAATTGAGGATTGAGGATGGAGGATTGAAGAGAGAGGACTGAGTGTTGAGGATTGAGTGTTGAGTATTGACGTTTGGGGATTGAGATTCGATTATTGTATATTGTGGGTTGAGTATTGAACCATGAGATTTCAGGATATTCTATTGAGTATTGAGAACTGAGGATTGATGATTGAGTATTGTGGGTTAAGGATTGGGGCCGAGGACTGACGCTTGAGGATTGAGGTTTGAGAATTGAGGATTGAGGATAGAGGATTGAGGATTGAGGATTGAAGATTGAATATTGATGATTGAAGATTGAGGATTGAGGATTGAGGGTTTTGGACTGAGGACGGGGACTGAGGGTTGAGTATTGATGTTTGAGGTCTGAGGATTGAGGATTGAGGATTGAGAATTGAGAATTGAGGATTGAGGATTGAAGATTGTGGATTGGTTATTGAGGACTGAAGAATGAGGATTGAGGATTGAGGATTGAGAATTGAGGATTGAGGATTGAAGATAGAGGATTGGTTTTTGAGGATTGACGATTGAGTATTGAGTATTGAGGATTGAGAATTGAGGATTGAGGATTGAAGTTTGAGTATTGAGGATTGAAGATTGAGGATTGAGGATTGAGGACCGAAGATTGAGGACTGAGCGTTGAGGGTTGATTGATGAGAGTTGATGTTTGTGTATTGAGATTTGATAATTGAAGATTGGGGATTGAGTATTGAAAACTCTGAATTGAGGATATTCTATTGAGGATTGAGGATTGACAACTGATTGTTGAGGACTGGGGGCTGAAGATTGAGGATTCAGGATTGAGGATTCAGGATTGTGGTTTGAGGACTGAGGATTGAGGACTGAGGATTGAGGATTGAGGATTGAAGATTGAATATTGATGATTGAAGATTGAGGATTGAGTATTGAGGGTTGTGGGCTGAGGTCGAGGACTGAGGGTTGAGTATTGATGTTCGAGGTCTGAGGACTGAGGATTGAGGATTGAGAATTGAGGATTGAGGATTGAGGACTGAGGATTGAAGATTGAGTATTGAGGATTGAAGATTGAGGCTTGAGGGTTGGGGATTAAGGATTGAGGATTGGGGATTAAGGATTGAGTATTGGGAATTGAGGATTGAGGATTGGTGATTAAGGATTGAGGATTAGGAATTGAGGAGTGAAGATTGAGTATTGAGGATCGAAGATTGAGGATTGAGGATTGAGGATTGAGGATTGAAGATTAAGGGTTGGGAATTGAGGATTGAGGATTGAAGATTGAGGGTTGGGGATTGAGGATTGACGGTTGAGTATTGAGGATTGAGGACTGAGGATTGAGGATTGAGGATAGAGTATTGAGGATTGAGTATTGAAGATTGAGTATTCATGACTGAGGGTTGAGTATTGAGGATTGAAGATTGAGGATTGAGGGTTGAGGATTGAGGATGGAGGAAGACGGCTGAGGGTTGAGGATTGAGGTTTGAGTATTGAATCCTGAGAATTCAGGATATTCTATTGAGTATTGGGAATTGAGGATTCATGGTTGAGTATTGAGGACTGAGGGTTGACGGTTGAAGGTTGAGTATTGAGGATTGAGGATTGAGGATTGAGGATTGAGGATTGAGGATTGAGGATTGTATATTCAGGATTGAAGATTGACGATTGATGATTGAGGATTGAGGATTGAGGATTGAGGATGAGGTCTGAGGGTTGAGGATTGAAGATTGAGTATTGAGGATTGAAGATAGAGGATTGAGGATTGAGGATTGAGGATTGATGATTGAGGATTGAGTATGAGGTCTGAGGGTTGAGGATTGAGGTTTGGGGACTGAGGACTGAGGATTGAGGATTGAGGATTGAGGTTTGAGGATTGAGGATTGATGATTTAGAATTGAGGATTGACGATAGAGAATTGAGGATTGAGGATTGAAGATTGAGTATTGAGGATTGAAGTTTGAAGTTTGAGGATTGAGGATTGAGGATTGAAGGTTGAGGATTGAAGACTGAGGATTGGGTACTGAGGATTGACGATTGAGGATTCAGTATTGAAGATTGAGCATTGATGACTGAGGATTGAGGATTGAGGATTGAGGGTGTGGTCTGAGGGTTGAGGATTGAGGATTGAGGATTGTATATTCAGGATTGAAGATTGACGATTGATGATTGAGGATTGAGGATTGAGGATTGAGGAAGAGGTCTGAGGGTTGAGGATTGAAGATTGAGTATTGAGGATTGAAGATTGAGGATTGAGGATTGAGGATTGAGAATTGAGGATTGAAGATTGAGGATTGGGTCTTGATGGTTGACGATTGAGGATTGAGGATTGAGGATTGAGAATTGAGTATTGAGGAATGAAGGATGAGTATTGAGGATTGAATATTGAGGATTGAGGATTGAGGATCGGAGATTGAGAACTGAGTGTTGAGGTTTGATTGATGAGAATTGATGTTTGTGTATTGAGATTTGAGGATTGAAGATTGGGGATTGAGTATTGAAAACTGTGAGTTGAGGATATTCTATTGAGGATTGAGGATTGACAATTGATTGTTGAGGAGTGAGGGCTGAAGACTGAATATTCTGGATTGAGGATTCGGGTTTGAGGTTTGAGGACTGAGGATTGAAGGTTGAGGATTGAGGATTGAGGATTGACGGTTGAGGATTGAGGACTCAGGATGGAGGATTGAAGAGAGAGGCCTGAGTGTTGAGGATTGAGTGTTGAGAATTGATGTTTGAGAATTGAGGTTTGATTATTGAACATTGTGGATTGAGTATTGAACCGTGAGAATTCAGAATATTCTATTGAGTCTTGAGAATTGAGGATTGATGGTTGGGTATTGAGTATTGATGGTTGAGGGTTGTGTGTTGAATATAGATGTCTGAGGATTGAGGATTGACGATTGAGCATTGAGTACTGAGGATTGAGAATTGAGGATTGAGGATTGAAGGTTGAGCATTGAGGATTGAAGATTGAGGATTGAGGATTGAGGATCGAAGATTGAGGACTGAGCGTTGAGGGCTGATTGATGAGAGTTGATGTTTGTGTATTGAGATTTGATAATTGAAGATTGGGAATTGAGTATTGAATACTGTGAATTGAGGATATTCTATTGAGCATTGATGATTGACAATTGATTGTTGAGGAGTGAGGGCTGAAGACTGTGTATTCAGGATTGAGGATTCGGGTTTGAGGTTTGAGGACTGAGGACTGAAGGTTGAGGATTGAGGATTGAGGATTGACGGTTCAGGATTGAGGACTGAGGATGGAGGATTGAGGATTGAGGACTGAGGATAGAGTATTGAGGATTGAGCATTGAGTACTGAAGATTGAGGACTGGGGACTGAGGATTGAAAATTGAAGATTAACGATTGAGGATTGGGGATTGAGGATCTAGGATTGGAGGTTGACTATTGAGGATCGAAGGTTGAGGATTGAGGATTGAGGATTGAGAATTGAGGATGAGGATTGAGGATTGAGGATTGAGGATTGAGGGTTGATGATTGAGGATTGAGGATTGAGGACTGAGTATTGAAGATTGAGTATTCATGACTGAGGATTGAGGATTGAGGATTGAGGATTGAGGATTGAGGATTGATGATTGAGTATTGAGGATTGAAGATTGAGGATTGAGGATTGAGGATTGAGGATGGAGGATGAGGCCTGAGGGTTGAGGATTGAGGATTCAGGGTTGAGGACTAAGGATTGAGGATTTTGGATTGAGGATTGAGGATTGAGGGTTGAGTATTGAAGATAGAGTATTCTTGACTGAGGATAGAGGATTGAGGATTGAGGATTGAGGATTGAGGATTGAGGATTGAGGATTGAAGATTGAGGATTGGGGCTTGAGGATTGACGATTGAGGATTGAGGAATGAGGATTGAGTAATGAGTATTGAGGATTGAAGATTGAGTATTGAGGATTGAAGATTGAGGATTGAGGATTGAGGACCGAAGATTGAGGACTGAGCGTTGAGGGTTGATTGATGAGAGTTGATGTTTGTGTATTGAGATTTGATAATTGAAGATTGGGGATTGAGTATTGAAAACTCTGAATTGAGGATATTCTATTGAGGATTGAGGATTGACAACTGATTGTTGAGGACTGGGGGCTGAAGATTGAGGATTCAGGATTGAGGATTCAGGATTGTGGTTTGAGGACTGAGGATTGAGGACTGAGGATTGAGGATTGAGGATTGAAGATTGAATGTTGATGATTGAAGATTGAGGATTGAGTATTGAGGGTTGTGGGCTGAGGTCGAGGACTGAGGGTTGAGTATTGATGTTTGAGGTCTGAGGACTGAGGATTGAGGATTGAGAATTGAGGATTGAGGATTGAGGACTGAGGATTGAAGATTGAGTATTGAGGATTGAAGATTGAGGCTTGAGGGTTGGGGATTAAGGATTGAGGATTGGGGATTAAGGATTGAGTATTGGGAATTGAGGATTGAGGATTGGTGATTAAGGATTGAGGATTAGGAATTGAGGAGTGAAGATTGAGTATTGAGGATCGAAGATTGAGGATTGAGGATTGAGGATTGAGGATTGAGGATTGAAGATTAAGGATTGGGAATTGAGGATTGACGATTGAAGATTGAGGGTTGGGGATTGAGGATTGACGGTTGAGTATTGAGGATTGAGGACTGAGGATTGAGGATTGAGGATAGAGTATTGAGGATTGAGTATTGAAGATTGAGTATTCATGACTGAGGGTTGAGTATTGAGGATTGAAGATTGAGGATTGAGGGTTGAGGATTGAGGATGGAGGAAGACGGCTGAGGGTTGAGGATTGAGGTTTGAGTATTGAATCCTGAGAATTCAGGATATTCTATTGAGTATTGGGAATTGAGGATTCAGGGTTGAGTATTGAGGACTGAGGGTTGACGGTTGAAGGTTGAGTATTGAGGATTGAGGATTGAGGACTGAGGATTGAGGATTGAGGATTGTATATTCAGGATTGAAGATTGACGATTGATGATTGAGGATTGAGGATTGAGGATTGAGGATGAGGTCTGAGGGTTGAGGATTGAAGATCGAGTATTGAGGATTGAAGATTGAGGATTGAGGATTGAGGATTGAGGATTGAGGATTGAGGATTGAGGGTGTGGTCTGAGGGTTGAGGATTGAGTATTGAGGATTGAAGACTGAGGATTGAGGATTGAGGATTGAGGATTGAGGATTGAGGATTGAAGATTGAGGATTGGGGACAGAGTGTTGAGGGTTGAGTGATGAGAATTGATGTTTGTGGATAGAGATTTGAAGATTGCAGATAGAGTATTGAGTATTGAAAACTGTGAATTGAGGATATTCTATTGAGGATTGAGGATTGAAAACTGATTGTTGAGGACTGGGGGCTGAAGATTGAGGATTCAGGATTGAGGATTCAGGATTGAGGTTTGAGGACTGAGGATTGAGGACTGAGGATTGAGGATTGAGGATTGAAGATTGAATATTGATGATTGAAGATTGAGGCTTGAGGGTTGGGGATTAAGGATTGAGGATTGGGAATTGAGGAGTGAAGATTGAGTATTGAGGATTGAAGATTGAGGATTGAGGATTGAGGATTGAGGATTGAGGATTGAAGATTGAGGGTTGGGGATTGAGGATTGACGATTGAGGATTGAGGATTGAGGATTGAGGATAGAGGATTGAGGATTGAGTATTGAAGATTGAGTATTCATGACTGAGGACTGAGGATTGAGGATTGAGGATTGAGGATTGGGGATTAAGGATTGAGGATTGGGAATTGAGGAGTGAAGATTGAGTATTGAGGATTGTAGGTTGAGGATTGAGGATTGAGGATTGAGGATTGAGTACTGAAGGTTGAATATTGATGATTGAAGATTGAGGATTGAGGATTGAGGGTTGTGGATTGAGGACGAGGACAGAGGGTTGAGGATTGAGAACTGAGGATTGAGGATTGAGGATTGAAGATTGTGGATTGGTCATTGAGGATTGAAGAATGAGGATTGAGGATTGAGGATTGAGAATTGAGGATTGAGGATTGAAGGTAGAGGATTGGGGTTTGAGGATTGACGATTGAGTATTGAGTATTGAGGAATGATAATTGAGGATTGAGGATTGAAGGTTGAGTATTGAGGATTGAAGATTGAGGATTGAGGATTGAGGATTGAGGATTGTGGATTGAAGATTGAGGAGTGGGTATTGAGTATTCAACGTTGAGGATTGAGGATTGAGGATTGAGGATTGAAGATTGAATATTGATGATTGAAGGTTGAGGTTTGAGGATTGAGGATTGTGGATTGAGGACGAGGACTGTGGGTTGAGTATTGATGTTTGAGGTCTGAGGATTGAGGACTGAGGATTGAGAATTGAGGATTGAGGGTTGAGGATTGAGGATTGAAGATTGAGTATTGAGGATTGAAGATTGAGGATTGAGGATTGATGATTAAGGATTGAGGATTGAGGATTGAGGATTGAAGATTGAGTATTGAGGATTGAAGATTGAAGATTGAGGATTGAGGATTGAGAATTGAGGATTGAAGATTGAGGATTGGGTCTTGATGGTTGACGATTGAGGATTGAGGATTGAGGATTGAGAATTGAGTATTGAGGAATGAAGGATGAGTATTGAGGATTGAATATTGAGGATTGAGGATTGAGGATCGGAGATTGAGAACTGAGTGTTGAGGTTTGATTGATGAGAATTGATGTTTGTGTATTGAGATTTGAGGATTGGAGATTGGGGATTGAGTATTGAAAACTGTGAATTGAGGATATTCTATTGAGGATTGAGGATTGACAATTGATTGTTGAGGAGTGAGGGCTGAAGACTGAATATTCTGGATTGAGGATTCGGGTTTGAGGTTTGAGGACTGAGTATTGAAGGTTGAGGATTGAGGATTGAGGATTGACGGTTGAGGATTGAGGACTCAGGATGGAGGATTGAAGAGAGAGGCCTGAGTGTTGAGGATTGAGTGTTGAGAATTGATGTTTGAGAATTGAGGTTTGATTATTGAACATTGTGGATTGAGTATTGAACCGTGAGAATTCAGAATATTCTATTGAGTCTTGAGAATTGAGGATTGATGGTTGGGTATTGAGTATTGATGGTTGAGGGTTGTGTGTTGAATATAGATGTCTGAGGATTGAGGATTGACGATTGAGCATTGAGTACTGAGGATTGAGAATTGAGGATTGAGGATTGAAGGTTGAGCATTGAGGATTGAAGATTGAGGATTGAGGATTGAGGATCGAAGATTGAGGACTGAGCGTTGAGGGCTGATTGATGAGAATTGATGTTTGTGTATTGAGATTTGATAATTGAAGATTGGGAATTGAGTATTGAATACTGTGAATTGAGGATATTCTATTGAGGATTGATGATTGACAATTGATTGTTGAGGAGTGAGGGCTGAAGACTGTGTATTCAGGATTGAGGATTCGGGTTTGAGGTTTGAGGACTGAGGACTGAAGGTTGAGGATTGAGGATTGAGGATTGACGGTTGAGGATTGAGGACTGAGGATGGAGGATTGAGGATTGAGGACTGAGGATAGAGTATTGAGGATTGAGCATTGAGTACTGAAGATTGAGGACTGGGGACTGAGGATTGAAAATTGAAGATTAACGATTGAGGATTGGGGATTGAGGATCTAGGATTGGAGGTTGACTATTGAGGATCGAAGGTTGAGGATTGAGGATTGAGGATTGAGAATTGAGAATTGAGGATGAGGATTGAGGATTGAGGATTGAGGATTGAGGGTTGATGATTGAGGATTGAGGATTGAGGACTGAGTATTGAAGATTCAGTATTCATGACTGAGGATTGAGGATTGAGGATTGAGGATTGATGATTGAGTATTGAGGATTGAAGATTGAGGATTGAGGATTGAGGATTGAGGATGGAGGATGAGGGCTGAGGGTTGAGGATTGAGGATTCAGGGTTGAGGACTAAGGATTGAGGATTTTGGATTGAGGATTGAGGATTGAGGGTTGAGTATTGAAGATAGAGTATTCTTGACTGAGGATAGAGGATTGAGGATTGAGGATTGAGGATTGAGGATTGAGGATTGAGGATTGAAGATTGAGGATTGGGGCTTGAGGATTGACGATTGAGGATTGAGGAATGAGGATTGAGTAATGAGTATTGAGGATTGAAGATTGAGTATTGAGGATTGAAGATTGAGGATTGAGGATTGAGGACCGAAGATTGAGGACTGAGCGTTGAGGGTTGATTGATGAGAGTTAATGTTTGTGTATTGAGATTTGATAATTGAAGATTGGGGATTGAGTATTGAAAACTCTGAATTGAGGATATTCTATTGAGGATTGAGGATTGACAACTGATTGTTGAGGACTGGGGGCTGAAGATTGAGGATTCAGGATTGAGGATTCAGGATTGTGGTTTGAGGACTGAGGATTGAGGACTGAGGATTGAGGATTGAGGATTGAAGATTGAATGTTGATGATTGAAGATTGAGGATTGAGTATTGAGGGTTGTGGGCTGAGGTCGAGGACTGAGGGTTGAGTATTGATGTTTGAGGTCTGAGGACTGAGGATTGAGGATTGAGAATTGAGGATTGAGGATTGAGGACTGAGGATTGAAGATTGAGTATTGAGGATTGAAGATTGAGGCTTGAGGGTTGGGGATTAAGGATTGAGGATTGGGGATTAAGGATTGAGTATTGGGAATTGAGGATTGAGGATTGGTGATTAAGGATTGAGGATTAGGAATTGAGGAGTGAAGATTGAGTATTGAGGATCGAAGATTGAGGATTGAGGATTGAGGATTGAGGATTGAGGATTGAAGATTAAGGATTGGGAATTGAGGATTGACGATTGAAGATTGAGGGTTGGGGATTGAGGATTGACGGTTGAGTATTGAGGATTGAGGACTGAGGATTGAGGATTGAGGATAGAGTATTGAGGATTGAGTATTGAAGATTGAGTATTCATGACTGAGGGTTGAGTATTGAGGATTGAAGATTGAGGATTGAGGGTTGAGGATTGAGGATGGAGGAAGACGGCTGAGGGTTGAGGATTGAGGTTTGAGTATTGAATCCTGAGAATTCAGGATATTCTATTGAGTATTGGGAATTGAGGATTCATGGTTGAGTATTGAGGACTGAGGGTTGACGGTTGAAGGTTGAGTATTGAGGATTGAGGATTGAGGACTGAGGATTGAGGATTGAGGATTGTATATTCAGGATTGAAGATTGACGATTGATGATTGAGGATTGAGGATTGAGGATTGAGGATGAGGTCTGAGGGTTGAGGATTGAAGATTGAGTATTGAGGATTGAAGATTGAGGATTGAGGATTGAGGATTGAGGATTGAGGATTGAGGATTGAGGGTGTGGTCTGAGGGTTGAGGATTGAGTATTGAGGATTGAAGACTGAGGATTGAGGATTGAGGATTGAGGATTGAGGATTGAGGATTGAAGATTGAGGATTGGGGACTGAGTGTTGAGGGTTGAGTGATGAGAATTGATGTTTGTGGATAGAGATTTGAAGATTGCAGATAGAGTATTGAGTATTGAAAACTGTGAATTGAGGATATTCTATTGAGGATTGAGGATTGAAAACTGATTGTTGAGGACTGGGGGCTGAAGATTGAGGATTCAGGATTGAGGATTCAGGATTGAGGTTTGAGGACTGAGGATTGAGGACTGAGGATTGAGGATTGAGGATTGAAGATTGAATATTGATGATTGAAGATTGAGGCTTGAGGGTTGGGGATTAAGGATTGAGGATTGGGAATTGAGGAGTGAAGATTGAGTATTGAGGATTGAAGATTGAGGATTGAGGATTGAGGATTGAGGATTGAGGATTGAAGATTGAGGGTTGGGGATTGAGGATTGACGATTGAGGATTGAGGATTGAGGATTGAGGATAGAGGATTGAGGATTGAGTATTGAAGATTGAGTATTCATGACTGAGGACTGAGGATTGAGGATTGAGGATTGAGGATTGAGGATTGAAGATTGAGGGTTGGGGATTGAGGATTGACGGTTGAGTATTGAGGATTGAGGGCTGAGGATTGAGGATTGAGGATAGAGGATTGAGGATTGAGTGTTGAAGATTGAGTATTCATGACTGAGGATTGAGTATTGAGGATTGAATATTGAGAATGGAGGATGAGGGCTGAGGGTTGAGGATTGAGGTTTGAGTATTGTATCCTGAGAAATCAGGATATTCTATTGAGTATTGAAGAATTGAGGATTGATGTTTGAGTATTGAGGAATGAAGATTGAGGATTGAGGATTGACGATTGAGGATTGAGGACTGAGGATCGAGGATAGAGGATTGAGTATTGAGTGTTGAAGATTGAGTATTCATGACTGAGGATTGAGGATTGAGGATTGAGGATTGAGGATTGAGTGTTGAGGATTGGGGATTGAGGATTGACGGTTGAGTATTGAGGATTGAGGACTGAGGATTGAGGATTGAGGATAGAGGATTGAGGAATGAGTATTGAAGATTGAGTATTCATGACTGAGGATTGAGTATTGAGGATTGAAGATTGAGGATTGAGGGTTGAGGATTGAGGATGGAGGATGAGGGCTGAGGGTTGAGGATTGAGGTTTGAGTGTTGATTCCTGAGAATTCATGATATTCTATTGAGTATTGAGAATTGAGGATTGATGGTAGTGTATTGAGGGCTGAGGGTTGAGGGTTGAAGATTGAGTATTGAGGATTCAGAATTGAGGATTGAGGACTGAGGATTGAGGATCGAAGATTGAGTATTGAGGATAGAAGATTGAGGATTGAGGATTGAGGATTGAGGATTGAGGATTGAGGATGAGGTCTGAGGGTTGAGGATTGAGGTTTGGGGACTGAGGACTGAGGATTGAGGATTGGGGATTGAGGATTGAGGATTGAGGATCGAAGATTGAGGTTTGGGGACTGAGGATTGAAGATTGATGTTTGAGGATTGAGAATTAAGGATTGAGGATTGAGGATTGAAGATTCAGTATTGAGGATTGAAGATTGAGAATTGAGGATTGAGTATTGAAAGTTGAGGACTGAGTGTTGAGGGTTGAGTGATGAGAATTGATGTTTGTGCATAGAGATTTGAAGATTGCAGGCGGAGTATTGAGTATTGAAAGCTGTGAATTGAGGATATTCTATTGTGGATTGAGGATTGACAACTGATTCTTGAGGACTGAGGGCTGAAGATTGAGGATTCAGAATTGAGGATTCAGAATTGAGGTTTGAGGACTGAGGATTGAGGATTGAAGGTTGAGTGTTGAGGATTGAAGATTGAGGATTGAGGATTGAAGATTGAGGATTGAGGATTGAGGATTGAGGATTGAGGATTGAAGATTGAGGGTTGGGGATTGAGGATCGACGATTGAGGATTGAGGACTGAGGATTGAGGATTGAGGATTGAGTATTGAAGATTGAGTATTCATGATTGAGGATTGAGTATTGAGGATTAAAGATTGAGGATGGAGGATGAGGGCTGAGGTTTGAGGATTGAGGTTTGAGTATTGAATCCTGAGAATTCAGGATATTCTATTGAGTATTGAAGAATTGAGGATTGATGGTTGAGTATTGAGGATTGAGGATTGAGGATTGAGGACTGAGGATTGAACATTGAGTGCTGAGTGTTGAGGGTTGAGTGATGAGCGTTGATGTTTGTGGATAGAGATTTGAAGATTGCAGATAGAGTATTGAGTATTGAAAACTGTGAATTGGGGATATTCTATTGAGGATTGAGGATTGACAACTGATTGTTGAGGACTGGGGTCTGAAGATTGAGGATTCAGGTTTGAGGATTCAGGATTGAGGTTTGAGGGCTGAGGATTGAGGACTGAGGATTGAGGATTGAGGATTGAAGATTGAATATTGATGTATGAAGATTGAGGATTGAGTATTGAGGGTTGTGGATTGAGGACGAGGACTGAGGGTTGAGTATTGATGTTTGAGACTGAGGATTGAGGATTGAGGATTGAGAATTGAGGATTGAGGATTGAGGACTGAGGACTGAGGATTGAAGATTGAGTATTGAGGATCGAAGACTGAGGATTGAGGATTGGGGATTAAGGATTGAGGATTGGGAATTGAGGAGTGACCATTGAGTATTGAGGATTGAAGATTGAGGATTGAGGATTGAGGATTGAGGATTGAGGATTGAAGATTGAGTATTGGGGATTGAGGATTGACGATTGAGGATTGAGGATTGAGGATTGAGGATAGAGGATTGAGGATTGAGTATTGAAGATTGAGTATTCATGACTGAGGATTGAGGATTGAGGATTGAGGATTGAGGATTGAGGATTGAGGATTGAGGATTGAGTATTGAAGATTGAGGATTGATGATTGAGGATTGAGAATTGAGGATTGAGGATTGAGGATTGAGGATTGAGGATTGAGTATTGAGGATTGAAGATTGAGGATTGAGGATTGAGGATTGAGGATGGAGAATGAGGGCTGAGCGCTGAGGATTGAGGATTGAGTATTGAATCCTGAGAATTCAGGATATTCTACTGAGTATTGAAGAATTGAGGATTGATGGTTGAGTATTGCGGATTGAGGATTGAGGACTGAGGATTGAACATTGAGGGCTGAGTACTGAGGGTTGAGTGATGAGAATTGATGTTTGTGGATAGAGATTTGAAGATTGCAGATTGAGTATTGAGTACTGAAAACTGTGAATTGAG
Organism: Calliopsis andreniformis; assembly: GCF_051401765.1. NCBI lineage: Eukaryota > Metazoa > Arthropoda > Insecta > Hymenoptera > Andrenidae > Calliopsis > Calliopsis andreniformis. Next base: position 4,389,029 of record NW_027480450.1, on the reverse strand, counting down.
GATATTCTATTGGGGATTGAGTATTGACAACTGACTGTTGAGGACTGAGGGCTGAAGATTGAGGATTCAGGGTTGAGGATTCAGAATTGAGGTTAGAGGAGTGAAGGTTGAGTATTGAGGATTGCAAATTGAGGATTGAGGATTGAGGATTGGGGATTAAGGATGATGGCTGAGGGTTGAGGACTGAGGATTGAGGACTGAGGACTGAGGATTGAGGATTGAGAATTGAGGATTGAGGATTGAGGATTGGGAATTGAGGAGTGATGATTGAGTACTGAGGATTGAAGATTGAGGATTGAGGATTGAGGATTGAGTATTGAGGACTGAGAATTGAGGATTGAGGATTGAGTATTGAAGATTGAGAATTGAGAATTGGGGATGAGGACTGAGGTTTGAGTATTGAGGATTGAAGATTGAGGATTGTGGATTGAGGATTGAGGACGGAGGATGAGGGCTGAGGGCTGAGGATTGAGGTATGAGTATTGAATCCTGAGAATTCAGGATATTCTATTGAGTATTGGAGAATTGAGGATTGATGGTTGAGTATTGAGGATTGAGGATTGAGGATTGAGGACTGAGTATTGAAGATTGAGGATTGATGATTGAGGATTGAGGATTGAGGATTGAGGATTGAGGATTGAGGATTGAGTATTGAAGATTGAGGATTGATGATTGAGGATTGAGAATTGAGGATTGAGGATTGAGGATTGAGGATTGAGGATTGAGTATTGAGGATTGAAGATTGAGGCTTGAGGGTTGGGGATTAAGGATTGAGGATTGGGGATTAAGGATTGAGTATTGGGAATTGAGGATTGAGGATTGGTGATTAAGGATTGAGGATTAGGAATTGAGGAGTGAAGATTGAGTATTGAGGATCGAAGATTGAGGATTGAGGATTGAGGATTGAGGATTGAGGATTGAAGATTAAGGATTGGGAATTGAGGATTGACGATTGAAGATTGAGGGTTGGGGATTGAGGATTGACGGTTGAGTATTGAGGATTGAGGACTGAGGATTGAGGATTGAGGATAGAGTATTGAGGATTGAGTATTGAAGATTGAGTATTCATGACTGAGGGTTGAGTATTGAGGATTGAAGATTGAGGATTGAGGGTTGAGGATTGAGGATGGAGGAAGACGGCTGAGGGTTGAGGATTGAGGTTTGAGTATTGAATCCTGAGAATTCAGGATATTCTATTGAGTATTGGGAATTGAGGATTCATGGTTGAGTATTGAGGACTGAGGGTTGACGGTTGAAGGTTGAGTATTGAGGATTGAGGATTGAGGACTGAGGATTGAGGATTGAGGATTGTATATTCAGGATTGAAGATTGACGATTGATGATTGAGGGTTGAGGATTGAGGATTGAGGATGAGGTCTGAGGGTTGAGGATTGAAGATTGAGTATTGAGGATTGAAGATTGAGGATTGAGGATTGAGGATTGAGGATTGAGGATTGAGGATTGAGGGTGTGGTCTGAGGGTTGAGGATTGAGTATTGAGGATTGAAGACTGAGGATTGAGGATTGAGGATTGAGGATTGAGGATTGAGGATTGAAGATTGAGGATTGGGGACTGAGTGTTGAGGGTTGAGTGATGAGAATTGATGTTTGTGGATAGAGATTTGAAGATTGCAGATAGAGTATTGAGTATTGAAAACTGTGAATTGAGGATATTCTATTGAGGATTGAGGATTGAAAACTGATTGTTGAGGACTGGGGGCTGAAGATTGAGGATTCAGGATTGAGGATTCAGGATTGAGGTTTGAGGACTGAGGATTGAGGACTGAGGATTGAGGATTGAGGATTGAAGATTGAATATTGATGATTGAAGATTGAGGCTTGAGGGTTGGGGATTAAGGATTGAGGATTGGGAATTGAGGAGTGAAGATTGAGTATTGAGGATTGAAGATTGAGGATTGAGGATTGAGGATTGAGGATTGAGGATTGAAGATTGAGGGTTGGGGATTGAGGATTGACGATTGAGGATTGAGGATTGAGGATTGAGGATAGAGGATTGAGGATTGAGTATTGAAGATTGAGTATTCATGACTGAGGACTGAGGATTGAGGATTGAGGATTGAGGATTGAGGATTGAAGATTGAGGGTTGGGGATTGAGGATTGACGGTTGAGTATTGAGGATTGAGGGCTGAGGATTGAGGATAGAGGATTGAGGATTGAGTGTTGAAGATTGAGTATTCATGACTGAGGATTGAGTATTGAGGATTGAATATTGAGAATGGAGGATGAGGGCTGAGGGTTGAGGATTGAGGTTTGAGTATTGTATCCTGAGAAATCAGGATATTCTATTGAGTATTGAAGAATTGAGGATTGATGTTTGAGTATTGAGGAATGAAGATTGAGGATTGAGGATTGACGATTGAGGATTGAGGACTGAGGATCGAGGATAGAGGATTGAGTATTGAGTGTTGAAGATTGAGTATTCATGACTGAGGATTGAGGATTGAGGATTGAGGATTGAGGATTGAGTGTTGAGGATTGGGGATTGAGGATTGACGGTTGAGTATTGAGGATTGAGGACTGAGGATTGAGGATTGAGGATAGAGGATTGAGGAATGAGTATTGAAGATTGAGTATTCATGACTGAGGATTGAGTATTGAGGATTGAAGATTGAGGATTGAGGGTTGAGGATTGAGGATGGAGGATGAGGGCTGAGGGTTGAGGATTGAGGTTTGAGTGTTGATTCCTGAGAATTCATGATATTCTATTGAGTATTGAGAATTGAGGATTGATGGTAGTGTATTGAGGGCTGAGGGTTGAGGGTTGAAGATTGAGTATTGAGGATTCAGAATTGAGGATTGAGGACTGAGGATTGAGGATCGAAGATTGAGTATTGAGGATAGAAGATTGAGGATTGAGGATTGAGGATTGAGGATTGAGGATTGAGGATGAGGTCTGAGGGTTGAGGATTGAGGTTTGGGGACTGAGGACTGAGGATTGAGGATTGGGGATTGAGGATTGAGGATTGAGGATCGAAGATTGAGGTTTGGGGACTGAGGATTGAAGATTGATGTTTGAGGATTGAGAATTAAGGATTGAGGATTGAGGATTGAAGATTCAGTATTGAGGATTGAAGATTGAGAATTGAGGATTGAGTATTGAAAGTTGAGGACTGAGTGTTGAGGGTTGAGTGATGAGAATTGATGTTTGTGCATAGAGATTTGAAGATTGCAGGCGGAGTATTGAGTATTGAAAGCTGTGAATTGAGGATATTCTATTGTGGATTGAGGATTGACAACTGATTCTTGAGGACTGAGGGCTGAAGATTGAGGATTCAGAATTGAGGATTCAGAATTGAGGTTTGAGGACTGAGGATTGAGGATTGAAGGTTGAGTGTTGAGGATTGAAGATTGAGGATTGAGGATTGAAGATTGAGGATTGAGGATTGAGGATTGAGGATTGAGGATTGAAGATTGAGGGTTGGGGATTGAGGATCGACGATTGAGGATTGAGGACTGAGGATTGAGGATTGAGGATTGAGTATTGAAGATTGAGTATTCATGATTGAGGATTGAGTATTGAGGATTAAAGATTGAGGATGGAGGATGAGGGCTGAGGTTTGAGGATTGAGGTTTGAGTATTGAATCCTGAGAATTCAGGATATTCTATTGAGTATTGAAGAATTGAGGATTGATGGTTGAGTATTGAGGATTGAGGATTGAGGATTGAGGACTGAGGATTGAACATTGAGTGCTGAGTGTTGAGGGTTGAGTGATGAGCGTTGATGTTTGTGGATAGAGATTTGAAGATTGCAGATAGAGTATTGAGTATTGAAAACTGTGAATTGGGGATATTCTATTGAGGATTGAGGATTGACAACTGATTGTTGAGGACTGGGGTCTGAAGATTGAGGATTCAGGTTTGAGGATTCAGGATTGAGGTTTGAGGGCTGAGGATTGAGGACTGAGGATTGAGGATTGAGGATTGAAGATTGAATATTGATGTATGAAGATTGAGGATTGAGTATTGAGGGTTGTGGATTGAGGACGAGGACTGAGGGTTGAGTATTGATGTTTGAGACTGAGGATTGAGGATTGAGGATTGAGAATTGAGGATTGAGGATTGAGGACTGAGGACTGAGGATTGAAGATTGAGTATTGAGGATCGAAGACTGAGGATTGAGGATTGGGGATTAAGGATTGAGGATTGGGAATTGAGGAGTGACCATTGAGTATTGAGGATTGAAGATTGAGGATTGAGGATTGAGGATTGAGGATTGAGGATTGAAGATTGAGTATTGGGGATTGAGGATTGACGATTGAGGATTGAGGATTGAGGATTGAGGATAGAGGATTGAGGATTGAGTATTGAAGATTGAGTATTCATGACTGAGGATTGAGGATTGAGGATTGAGGATTGAGGATTGAGGATTGAGGATTGAGGATTGAGTATTGAAGATTGAGGATTGATGATTGAGGATTGAGAATTGAGGATTGAGGATTGAGGATTGAGGATTGAGGATTGAGTATTGAGGATTGAAGATTGAGGATTGAGGATTGAGGATTGAGGATGGAGAATGAGGGCTGAGCGCTGAGGATTGAGGATTGAGTATTGAATCCTGAGAATTCAGGATATTCTTCTGAGTATTGAAGAATTGAGGATTGATGGTTGAGTATTGCGGATTGAGGATTGAGGACTGAGGATTGAACATTGAGGGCTGAGTACTGAGGGTTGAGTGATGAGAATTGATGTTTGTGGATAGAGATTTGAAGATTGCAGATTGAGTATTGAGTACTGAAAACTGTGAATTGAGGATATTCTATTGGGGATTGAGTATTGACAACTGACTGTTGAGGACTGAGGGCTGAAGATTGAGGATTCAGGGTTGAGGATTCAGAATTGAGGTTAGAGGAGTGAAGGTTGAGTATTGAGGATTGCAAATTGAGGATTGAGGATTGAGGATTGGGGATTAAGGATGATGGCTGAGGGTTGAGGACTGAGGATTGAGGACTGAGGACTGAGGATTGAGGATTGAGAATTGAGGATTGAGGATTGAGGATTGGGAATTGAGGAGTGATGATTGAGTACTGAGGATTGAAGATTGAGGATTGAGGATTGAGGATTGAGTATTGAGGACTGAGAATTGAGGATTGAGGATTGAGTATTGAAGATTGAGAATTGAGAATTGGGGATGAGGACTGAGATTTGAGTATTGAGGATTGAAGATTGAGGATTGTGGATTGAGGATTGAGGACGGAGGATGAGGGCTGAGGGCTGAGGATTGAGGTATGAGTATTGAATCCTGAGAATTCAGGATATTCTATTGAGTATTGGAGAATTGAGGATTGATGGTTGAGTATTGAGGATTGAGGATTGAGGATTGAGGACTGAGTATTGAAGATTGAGGATTGATGATTGAGGATTGAGGATTGAGGATTGAGGATTGAGGATTGAGGATTGAGTATTGAAGATTGAGGATTGATGATTGAGGATTGAGAATTGAGGATTGAGGATTGAGGATTGAGGATTGAGGATTGAGTATTGAGGATTGAAGATTGAGGATTGAGGATTGAGGATTGAGGATTGAGCTTTGAGGATTGAGGATTGAGGATTGAAGGTTGAGGATTGAGAATTGAGGATTGAAGATTGAGGATTGAGGATTGAGGATTGAGGATTGAGGATTGAAGATTGAGGATTGGGGACTGAGTGTTGAGGGTTGAGTGATGAGAATTGATGTTTGTGGATAGAGATTTGAAGATTTCAGATAGAGTATTCAGTATTGAAAACTGTAAATTGAGGATATTCTATTGAGGATTGAGGATTGACAACTGCTTGTTGAGGACTGAGGGCTGAAGATTGAGGATGCAGGGTTGAGGATTCAGGATTGAGGTTTGAGGACTGAGGATTGAGGATTGTGGATTGAGGATTGAAGATTGAGGATTGGGTATTGAGGATTGAACATTGAGGATTGAGTATTGAGGGTTGTGGACTGAGGACGAGGACTGGGGGTTGAGTATTGATGTTTGAGGTTTGAGGACTGAGGGTTGAGGATTGAGAATTGAGGATTGAGGATTGAGGACTGAGGATTGAGGATTGAGAATTGAGGATTGAGGATTGAAGACTGAATATTCAGGATTGAAGGTTGACGATTGAGGATTGAGGATTGAGGATTGAGTATTGAGGATTGAGGATGAGGGCTGAGGATCGAGGATGGAGGATGAGGGCTGATGGTTGATGATTAAGGTTTGAGTATTGAATCCTGCGAATTCAGGATATTCTATAGTGTATTGAGGATTGAGTATTGATGGTTGAGAATTGAGGATTGAGAATTGAGGATTGAGGATTGAGTATTGAAGATTGAGGGTTGATGATTGAGGATTGACGATTGAGGATTGAGGATTGAGGACTGAGTGTTGAGGGCTGAGTAATGAGAATTGATGTTTGTGGATACAGATTTGAAGATTGCAGATTGAGTATTGAGCATAGAAAACTGTGAATTGAGAATATTCTATTGAGGATTGAGGATTGACAACTGCTTGTTGAGGACTGAGGGCTGAAGATTGAGGATGCAGGGTTGAGGATTCAGGATTGAGGTTTGAGGACTGAGGATTGAGGATTGTGGATTGAGGATTGAAGATTGAGGATTGGGTATTGAGGATTGAACATTGAGGATTGAGGACTGAGGATTGAGGATTGAGGATTGAGTATTGAAGGTTGAATATTGATGATTGAAGATTGAGGATAGAGGATTGAGATTTGTGGATTGAGGACGAGGACTGAGGGTTGAGTATTGAAGTTTGAGGTCTGAGGATTGAGGATTGAAGATTGAGAATTGAGGATTGATGATTGAGGTCTGAGGATTGAAGATTGAGTATTGAGGATTGAGAATTGATGATTGAGGATTGACGATTGAAGATTGAGGATTGGGTATTGAGAATTGAAGAATGAGGGTTGAGGATTGTGGATTGTGGATTGAGGATTGAAGACTGAATATTCAGGATTGAAGGTTGACGATTGAGGATTGAGGATTGACGATTGAAGATTGAAGATTGAGGATTGGGGACTGAGTGTTGAGGGTTGAGTGATGAGAATTGATGTTTGTGGATAGAGATTTGAAGATTGCAGATAGAGTATTGAGTATTGAAAACTGTGAATTGAGGATATTCTATTGAGGATTGAGGATTGACATCTGATTGTTGAGGACTGGGGGCTGAAGATTGAGGATTAAGGTTTGACGATTCAGGATTGAGGTTTGAGGACTGAGGATTGAGGACCGAGGATCGAGGATTGAGGATTGAATATTGAATGTTGATGATGAAGATTGAGGATTGATGATTGTGGATTGAGTATTGGGGATTGAGGATTGACGGTTGAGGATTAAGGATTGAGGACTAAGGATTGAGGATTGAGGATAGAGGATTGAGGATTGAGTATTGAAGATTGAGTATTCATGACTGAGGTTTGAGTATTGAGGATTGAAGATTGCGGATTGTGGATTGAGGATTGAGGATGGAGGATGAGGGCTGAGGGCTGAGGATTGAGGTATGAGTATTGAATCCTGAGAATTCAGGATATTCTATTGAGTATTGGAGAATTGAGGATTGATGGTTGAGTATTGAGGATTGAGGATTGAGGATTCAGGACTGAGTATTGAAGATTGAGGATTGATGATTGAGGATTGAGGATTGAGGATTGAGGATTGAGGATTGAGGATTGAGGATTGAGTATTGAAGATTGAGGATTGATGATTGAGGATTGAGAATTGAGGATTGAGGATTGAGGATTGTGGATTGAGGATTGAGTATTGAGGATTGAAGATTGAGGATTGAGGATTGAGGATTGAGGATTGAGCTTTGAGGATTGAGGATTGAGGATTGAAGATTGAGGATTTGGGACTGAGGATTGAAATTGAGGATTGAGGATTAAGGATTGAGGTTCGAGGATTGAGGTTTGAAGATTCAGTACTGAGGATTGAAGATTGAGGATTGAGAATTGAGGATTGAACATTGAGGACTGAGTGTTGAAGGTTGAGAGATGTAAATTGATGTTTGTGGATAGAGATTTGAAGATTGCAGATTGAGTACTGAGTACTGAAAGCTGTGAATTGAGGATATTCTATTGAGGATTGAGGATTGACAACTGACTGTTGAGGACTGAGGGCTGAGGGTTGAGGATTCAGGGTTGAGGATTCAGAATTGAGGTTTGAGGACTGAGGATTTAGGATTGAAGGTTGAGTATTGAGGATTGAAGATTGAGGACTGAGCATTGAGGATTGGGGATTGAGGATGACGGCTGAGGGTTGAGGACTGAGGACTGAGGACTGAGGACTGAGGATTGAGGATTGAGAATTGAGGATTGAGGATTGAAGACTGGATATTCAGGATTGAAGGTTGACGATTGAGGATTGAGGATTGAGGATTGAGTATTGAGGATTGAGGATGAGGGCTGAGGATCGAGGATGGAGGATGAGGGCTGATGGTTGAGGATTGAAGGTTGAGTATTGAGGATTGAAGATTGAGGATTGAGTATTGACGATTGAGGATTGAGGATGAGGTCTGAGGGTTGAGGATTGAGGTTTGGGGACTGAGGACTGAGGATTGAGGATTGAGGATTGAGGACTGAGGATTGAGGATTGAAGGTTGGGTCTTGAGGATTGAAGATTGAGGATTGATAATTGAGTATTGAGGATTGAGGATGAGGGCTGAGGGTTGAGGACTGAGGATTGAGGACTGAGGACTGAGGATTGAGGATTGAGAATTGAGGATTGAGGATTGAGCATTGAAGATTGAGGATTGGGTATTGAGGATTGAAGAATGAGGGTTGAGGATTGAGGATGGAGGATTGTGGATTGATGATTGAATATTCAGGATTGAAGATAGACGATTGAGGATTGAGGATTGAGGATTGAGAATTGAGGACTGAGGATAGAAGATTGAGTGTTGACGATTGAAGATTGAAGATTGAGGATTGGGGATTGAGGATTGACGATTGAGGATTGAGGTCTGAGGGTTGAGGATTGAGGTTTGAGTATTGAATCCTGAGAATTCAGGATATTCTATTGAGTATTGAAGAATTGAGGATTTATGGTTGAGTATTGAGGATTGAGGATTGAGTATTGAGGACTGAGAATTGAGGATTGAGGATTGAGTATTGAAGATTGAGAATTGAGAATTGGGGATGAGGACTGAGGGTTGAGGATTGAGGTTTGAGGAACGAGGATTGAGGATTGAGGATTGAGGTCTGACGATTGACGATTGAGTATTGAAGATTGAGGATTGATGACTGAGGATTGAAGATTGAGGATTGAGGATTGAGGATTGAGTACTGAGGATTGAAGATTGAGGATTGAGGATTGAGGATTGAGGACTGAGGATTGAGGATTGAAGACTGAGGATTGGGGACTGAGGATTGAGCATTGAGGTTTGAGGATTGAATCTTGCGAATTCAGGATATTCTATTGAGTATTGAGAATTGAGGATTGATGGCTGAATATTGAGGACTGAGGATTGACGGTTGAAGGTTGAGTATTGAGGATTCAGAATTGAGGATTGAGGACTGAGGATTGAGGATTGAAGGTTGAGTATTGAGGATTGAAGATTGAGGATTGAGTATTGACGATTGAGGATTGAGGATGAGGTCTGAGGGTTGAGGATTGAGGTTTGGGGACTGAGGACTGAGGATTGAGGATTGAGGATTGAGGACTGAGGATTGAGGATTGAAGGTTGGGTCTTGAGGATTGAAGATTGAGGATTGATAATTGAGTATTGAGGATTGAGGATGAGGGCTGAGGGTTGAGGACTGAGGATTGAGGACTGAGGACTGAGGATTGAGGATTGAGAATTGAGGATTGAGGATTGAGGATTGAAGATTGAGGATTGGGTATTGAGGATTGAAGAATGAGGGTTGAGGATTGAGGATGGAGGATTGTGGATTGATGATTGAATATTCAGGATTGAAGATAGACGATTGAGGATTGAGGATTGAGGATTGAGAATTGAGGACTGAGGATAGAAGATTGAGTGTTGACGATTGAAGATTGAAGATTGAGGATTGGGGATTGAGGATTGACGATTGAGGATTGAGGTCTGAGGGTTGAGGATTGAGGTTTGAGTATTGAATCCTGAGAATTCAGGATATTCTATTGAGTATTGAAGAATTGAGGATTTATGGTTGAGTATTGAGGATTGAGGATTGAGGATTGAGGACTGAGTATTGAAGATTGAGGATCGATGATTGATGTCTGAGGATTGAGGATTGAGGATTGAGGATTGAGGACTGAGTATTGAGGATTGAGGATTGATGGTTGAGGATTGAGGATTGAGGATTGAGTATTGAGGATTGAGGATTGAGGATTGAGAATTGAGGATTGAAGATTGAGGATTGAGGATTGAGGATTGAGGATTGAGTATTGAGGATTGAAGATTGAGGATTTGGGACTGAGGATTGAAGATTGAGGATTGAGGATTGAGGATTGAGTATTGAGGATTGAGGATTGAAGATTGAGGATTGAGGATTGATGATTGAGGATTGAGGATTGAAGATTGAGGATTGGGGACTGAGTGTTGAGGGTTGAGTGATGAGAATTGATGTTTGTGGATAGAGATCTGAAGATTGCAGATAGAGTATTCAGTATTGAAAACTGTGAATTGAGGATATTCTATTGAGGATTGAGGATTGACAACTGATTGTTGAGGACTGGGGGCTGAAGATTGAGGATTCAGGATTGAGGATTCAGGATTGAGGTTTGAGGACTGAGGATTGAGGACTGAGGATTGAGGATTGAGGATTGAAGATTGAATATTGATGATTGAAGGTTGAGGATTGAGTATTGAGGGTTGTGGACTGAGGACGAGGACTGAGGGTTGAGTATTGATGTTTGAGGTCTGAGGACTGAGGATTGAGGATTGAGAATTGAGGATTGAGGATTGAGGACTGAGGATTGAGGATTCAGAATTGAGGATTGAGGATTGAAGACTGAATATTCAGGATTGAAGGTTGACGATTGAGGATTGAGGATTGAGGATTGAGTATTGAGGATTGAGGATGAGGGCTGAGGATCGAGGATGGAGGATGAGGGCTGATGGTTGAGGATTAAGGTTTGAGTATTGAATCCTGCGAATTCAGGATATTCTATAGTGTATTGAGGATTGAGTATTGATGGTTGAGAATTGAGGATTGAGAATTGAGGATTGAGGATTGAGTATTGAAGATTGAGGGTTGATGTTTGAGGATTGAGGATTGAGGATTGAGGATTGAGGATTGAGAATTCAGTATTGAAGATTGAGTATTGAGGATTGAAGATTGAGGATTGGGGATTGAGCATTGAGGATTGAGGACTGAGGATTGAGGATTGAGTATTTGGGACAGAGGATTGAAGATTCAGGATTGAGGATTGAGAATTGAGGATTGAGGATTGAGGATAGAAGATTCAGTATTGAGGATTGAAGATCGAGATTTGAGGATTGAGTATTGAACATTGAGGACTGAGTGTTGAGGGCTGAGTAATGAGAATTGATGTTTGTGGATACAGATTTGAAGATTGCAGATTGAGTATTGAGTATAGAAAACTGTGAATTGAGAATATTCTATTGAGGATTGAGGATTGACAACTGCTTGTTGAGGACTGAGGGCTGAAGATTGAGGATGCAGGATTGAGGATTCAGGATTGAGGTTTGAGGACTGAGGATTGAGGATTGAGGATTGAGGATTGAAGATTGAGGATTGGGTATTGAGGATTGAACATTGAGGATTGAGGACTGAGGATTGAGGATTGAGGATTGAGTATTGAAGCTTGAATATTGATGATTGAAGATTGAGGATAGAGGATTGAGGGTTGTGGATTGAGGACGAGGACTGAGGGTTGAGTATTGAAGTTTGAGGTCTGAGGATTGAGGATTGAGGATTGAGAATTGAGGATTGATGATTGAGGTCTGTGGATTGAAGATTGAGTATTGAGGATTGAAGATTGAGGATTGAGGATTGGGGATTAAAGATTGAGGATTGGGAATTGAGGAGTGAAGGTTGAGTATTGAGGATTGAAGATTGAGGATTGAGGATTGAGTATTGAGGATTGAGGATTGAAGATTGAGGATTGGAAATTGAGGATTGAGGATTGAGGATTGAAGATTGAGGATTGGGGATTGAGGATTGACGATTGAGGATTGAGGATTGAGTATTGAGGATAGAGGATTGAGGATTGAGTATTGAAGATCCAGTATTCATTACTGAGGATTGAGTATTGAGGATTGAAGATTGAGGATTGAGGATTGAGAATTGAGGATTGAGGATTGGGGATTGAGGATTGACAATTGAGGTTTGAGGATTGAGGATTGAGGATAGAGGACTGAGGATTGAGTATTGAAGATTGAGTATTCATGACTGAGGATTGAGGATTGAGTATTGAGGATTGAGGATTGAGGATTGAGGATTGAGGATTGGGGATTGAGGATTGGGGACTGAGGATTGAAGACTGAGGATTGAGGATTGTGGATTGAGGATTGAGGTTTGAGGATTGAAGATACAGTATTGAGAATTGAAGATTGAGAATTGAGGATTGGGGATTGAACATTGAGGACTGAGTGTTGAGGGTTGAGTGATGAGAATTGATGTTTGTGGATAGAGATTTGAAGATTGCAGATAGAGTATTCAGTATTGAAAACTGTAAATTGAGGATATTCTATTGAGGATTGAGGATTGACAACTGATTGTTGAGGACTGGGGGCTGAAGATTGAGGATTCAGGATTGAGGATTCAGGATTGAGGTTTGAGGACTGAGGATTGAGGACTGAGGATTGAGGATTGAGGATTGAAGATTGAATATTGATGATTGAAGTTTGAGGATTGAGTATTGAGGGTTGTGGACTGAGGACGAGGACTGAGGGTTGAGTATTGATGTTTGAGGTCTGAGGACTGAGGATTGAGGATTGAGAATTGAGGATTGAGGATTGAGGACTGAGGATTGAGGATTGAGAATTATGGATTGAGGATTGAAGACTGAATATTCAGGATTGAAGGTTGACGATTGAGGATTGAGGATTGAGGATTGAGTATTGAGGATTGAGGATGAGTGCTGAGGATCGAGGATGGAGGATGAGGGCTGATGGTTGAGGATTAAGGTTTGAGTATTGAATCCTGCGAATTCAGGATATTCTATAGTGTATTGAGGATTGAGTATTGATGGTAGAGAATTGAGGATTGAGTATTGAGGATTGAGGATTGAGTATTGAAGATTGAGGGTTGATGATTGAGGATTGAGGATTGAGGATTGAGGATTGAGGATTGAGAATTCAGTATTGAAGATTGAGTATTGAGGATTGAAGAGTGAGGATTGGGGATTGAGCATTGAGGATTGAGGATTGAGTATTTGGGACAGAGGATTGAAGATTCAGGATTGAGGATTGAGAATTGAGGATTGAGGATTGAGGATTGAAGATTCAGTATTGAGGATTGAATATCGAGAATTGAGGATTGAGTATTGAACATTGAGGACTGAGTGTTGAGGGTTGAGTGATGAGAATTGATGTTTGTGGATAGTGATTTGAAGATTGCAGATGGAGTATTGAGTATTGAAAACTGTGAATTGAGGATATTCTATCGAGGATTGAGGATTGACAACTGATTGTTGAGGACTGAGGGCTGAAGATTGAGGATTCAGGATTGAGGATTCAGAATTGAGGTTTGAGGACTGAGGATTGAGGATTGAAGGTTGAGTATTGAGGATTGAAGATTGAGGATTGAGGATTGAGGATTGAGGATGAGGTCTGAGGGTTGAGGATTGAGGTTTGGGGACTGAGGACTGAGGATTGAGGATTGAGGATTGAGGACTGAGGATTGAGGATTGAAGGTTGGGTCTTGAGGATTGAAGATTGAGGATTGATAATTGAGTATTGAGGATTGAGGATGAGGGCTGAGGGTTGAGGACTGAGGATTGAGGACTGAGGACTGAGGATTGAGGATTGAGAATTGAGGATTGAGGATTGAGGATTGAAGATTGAGGATTGGGTATTGAGGATTGAAGAATGAGGGTTGAGGATTGAGGATGGAGGATTGTGGATTGATGATTGAATATTCAGGATTGAAGATAGACGATTGAGGATTGAGGATTGAGGATTGAGAATTGAGGACTGAGGATAGAAGATTGAGTGTTGACGATTGAAGATTGAAGATTGAGGATTGGGGATTGAGGATTGACGATTGAGGATTGAGGTCTGAGGGTTGAGGATTGAGGTTTGAGTATTGAATCCTGAGAATTCAGGATATTCTATTGAGTATTGAAGAATTGAGGATTTATGGTTGAGTATTGAGGATTGAGGATTGAGGATTGAGGACTGAGTATTGAAGATTGAGGATCGATGATTGATGTCTGAGGATTGAGGATTGAGGATTGAGGATTGAGGACTGAGTATTGAGGATTGAGGATTGATGGTTGAGGATTGAGGATTGAGGATTGAGTATTGAGGATTGAGGATTGAGGATTGAGAATTGAGGATTGAAGATTGAGGATTGAGGATTGAGGATTGAGGATTGAGTATTGAGGATTGAAGATTGAGGATTTGGGACTGAGGATTGAAGATTGAGGATTGAGGATTGAGGATTGAGTATTGAGGATTGAGGATTGAAGATTCAGTATTGAGGATTGAAGACTGAGAATTGAGAATTGAGGATTGAACATTGAGGACTGAGTGTTGAGGGTTGAGTGCTGAGAATGGATGTTTGTGGATAGAGATTTGAAGATTGCAGGTAGAGTATTGAGTATTGAAAACAGTGAATTGAGGATATTCTATTGAGGATTGAGGATTGACAACTGATTGTTGAGGACTGGGGGCTGAAGATTGAGGATACAGGTTTGAGGATTCAGGATTGAGGTTTGAGGACTGAGGATTGAGGACTGGGTATTGAGGATTGAGGGTTGAAGATTGAATATTGATGATTGACGATTGAGGATTGAGTATTGAGGTATGTGGAATGAGGACGAGGACTGAGGGTTGAGTATGGATGTTTGAGGTCTGAGGATAGGGGATTGATGATTGAGAATTGAGGATTGAGGATTGAGGACTGAGGATTGAAGATTGAGTATTGAGGATTGAAGATTGAGGATTGAGGATTGGTGATTAAGGATTGAGGATTGGGAATTGAGGAGTGAAGATTGAGTATTGAGGATTGAAGGTTGAGGATTGAGGATTGAGGATTGAGGATTGAGGATTGAAGATTGAGGATTGGGGATTGAGGATTGACGTTTGAGGTTTGAGGATTGAGGACTGAGGATAGAGGACTGAGGATTGAGTATTGAAGATTGAGTATTCATGACTGAGGATTGAGGATTGAGTATTGAGGATTGAGGATTGAGGATTGAGGATTGGGGATTGAGGATTGGGTATTGAGGATTGAAGAATGAGGGTTGAGGATTGAGGATTGAGGATTGAGGATTGAGAATTGAGGATTGAGGATTGAAGATTGAGTGTTGAGGATTGAAGATTGAGGATTGAGGATTGATGATTGAGGATTGAGGATTGAAGATTGAGGATTGGGGACTGAGTGTTGAGGGTTGAGTGATGAGAATTGATGTTTGTGGATAGAGATCTGAAGATTGCAGATAGAGTATTCAGTATTGAAAACTGTGAATTGAGGATATTCTATTGAGGATTGAGGATTGACAACTGATTGTTGAGGACTGGGGGCTGAAGATTGAGGATTCAGGATTGAGGATTCAGGATTGAGGTTTGAGGACTGAGGATTGAGGACTGAGGATTGAGGATTGAGGATTGAAGATTGAATATTGATGATTGAAGGTTGAGGATTGAGTATTGAGGGTTGTGGACTGAGGACGAGGACTGAGGGTTGAGTATTGATGTTTGAGGTCTGAGGACTG
Source organism: Calliopsis andreniformis (assembly GCF_051401765.1). NCBI lineage: Eukaryota > Metazoa > Arthropoda > Insecta > Hymenoptera > Andrenidae > Calliopsis > Calliopsis andreniformis. The sequence goes on along the minus strand of NW_027480450.1, from coordinate 4,373,202 downwards.
AGGATTGAGGATTGAGAATTGAGGATTGAGGATTGAGGACTGAGGATTGAGGATTCAGAATTGAGGATTGAGGATTGAAGACTGAATATTCAGGATTGAAGGTTGACGATTGAGGATTGAGGATTGAGGATTGAGTATTGAGGATTGAGGATGAGGGCTGAGGATCGAGGATGGAGGATGACGGCTGATGGTTGAGGATTAAGGTTTGAGTATTGAATCCTGCGAATTCAGGATATTCTATAGTGTATTGAGGATTGAGTATTGATGGTTGAGAATTGAGGATCGAGAATTGAGGATTGAGGATTGAGTATTGAAGATTGAGGGTTGATGATTGAGGATTGAGGATTGAGGATTGAGGATTGAGGATTGAGAATTCAGTATTGATGATTGAGTATTGAGGATTGAAGATTGAGGATTGGGGATTGAGCATTGAGGATTGAGGATTGAGGATTGAGGATTGAGTATTTGGGACAGAGGATTGAAGATTCAGGATTGAGCATTGAGAATTGAGGATTGAGGACTGAGGATTGAAGATTCAGTATTGAGGATTGAAGATCGATATTTGAGGATTGAGTATTGAACATTGAGGACTGAGTGTTGAGGGCTGAGTAATGAGAATTGATGTTTGTGGATACAGATTTGAAGATTGCAGATTGAGTATTGAGTATAGAAAACTGTGAATTGAGAATATTCTATTGAGGATCGAGGATTGACAACTGCTTGTTGAGGACTGAGGGCTGAAGATTGAGGATGCAGGATTGAGGATTCAGGAATGAGGTTTGAGGACTGAGGATTGAGGATTGAGGATCGAGGATTGAAGATTGAGGATTGGGTATTGAGGATTGAACATTGAGGATTGAGGACTGAGGATTGAGGATTGAGGATTGAGTATTGAAAGTTGAATATTGATGATTGAATATTGAGGATAGAGGATTGAGGGTTGTGGATTGAGGACGAGGACTGAGGGCTGAGTATTGAAGTTTGAGGTCTGAGGATTGATGATTGAGGATTGAGAATTGAGGATTGATGATTGAGGTCTGAGGATTGAAGATTGAGTATTGAGGATTGAAGATTGAGGATTGAGGATTGGGGATTAAAGATTGAGGATTGGGAATTGAGGAGTGAAGGTTGAGTATTGAGGATTGAAGATTGAGGATTGAGGATTGAGTATTGAGGATTGAGGATTGAAGATTGAGGATTGGAAATTGAGGATTGAGTATTGAGGATTGAAGATTGAGGATTGGGGATTGAGGATTGACGATTGAGGATTGAGGATTGAGGATTGAGGATAGAGGATTGAGGATTGAGTATTGAAGATCCAGTATTCATTACTGAGGATTGAGTATTGAGGATTGAAGATTGAGGATTGAGGATTGAGGATTGAGGATGGAGGATGAGTGCTGAGGGTTGAGGATTCAGGTTTGAGTATTGAATCCTGAGAATTCAGGATATTCTATTGAGTATTGAAGAATTGAGGATTGTAGGTTGAGTATTGAGGATTGAGGATTGAGGATTGAGGACTGAGTATTAAAGATTGAGGATTGATGATTGAGGATTGAGGATTGAGGATTGAGGATTGAGGATTGAGGATTGAGTATTGAAGATTGAGGATTGTTGATTGAGGACTGAGGATTGAGGATTGAGGATTGTTGATTGAGGATCGAGGATTGAGTATTGAGGATTGAAGATTGAGGATTGAGGATTGAGGATTGAGGATTGAGGATTGAGGATTGAAGATTGAGGATTTGGGACTGAGGATTGAAGATTGAGGATTGAGGATTGAGGGTTGTGGATTGAGGACGAGGACTGAGGGCTGAGTATTGAAGTTTGAGGTCTGAGGATTGATGATTGAGGATTGAGAATTGAGGATTGATGATTGAGGTCTGAGGATTGAAGATTGAGTATTGAGGATTGAAGATTGAGGATTGAGGATTGGGGATTAAAGATTGAGGATTGGGAATTGAGGAGTGAAGGTTGAGTATTGAGGATTGAAGATTGAGGATTGAGGATTGAGTATTGAGGATTGAGGATTGAAGATTGAGGATTGGAAATTGAGGATTGAGTATTGAGGATTGAAGATTGAGGATTGGGGATTGAGGATTGACGATTGAGGATTGAGGATTGAGGATTGAGGATAGAGGATTGAGGATTGAGTATTGAAGATCCAGTATTCATTACTGAGGATTGAGTATTGAGGATTGAAGATTGAGGATTGAGGATTGAGGATTGAGGATGGAGGATGAGTGCTGAGGGTTGAGGATTCAGGTTTGAGTATTGAATCCTGAGAATTCAGGATATTCTATTGAGTATTGAAGAATTGAGGATTGTAGGTTGAGTATTGAGGATTGAGGATTGAGGATTGAGGACTGAGTATTAAAGATTGAGGATTGATGATTGAGGATTGAGGATTGAGGATTGAGGATTGAGGATTGAGGATTGAGTATTGAAGATTGAGGATTGTTGATTGAGGACTGAGGATTGAGGATTGAGGATTGTTGATTGAGGATCGAGGATTGAGTATTGAGGATTGAAGATTGAGGATTGAGGATTGAGGATTGAGGATTGAGGATTGAGGATTGAAGATTGAGGATTTGGGACTGAGGATTGAAGATTGAGGATTGAGGATTGAGGATTCAGGATTGAGGATTGAGGATTGAGGATTGAGGATTGAAGATTCAGTATTGAGGATTGTAGGTTGAGAATTGAGAATTGAGGATTGAACATTGAGTACTGAGTGTTGAGGGTAGAGAGGTGAGAATTGATGTTTGTGGATAGAGATTTGAAGATTGCAGATTGAGTACTGAGTACTGAAAACTGTGAGTTGAGGATATTCAATAGGGGATAGAGGATTGACAACTGACTGTTGAGGACTGAGGGCTGAAGTTTGAGGATTCAGGGTTGAGGATTCAGAATTGAGGTTTCAGGACTGAGGATTGAGGATTGAAGGTTGAGTATTGAGGATTGAAGATTGAGGATTGAGGATTGAGGATTGGGGATTGAGGATGAGGGCTGAGGGTTGAGGACTGAGGATTGAGGACTGAGGACTGAGGATTGAGGATTGAGAATTGATGATTGAGGATTGACGATTGAAGATTGAGGATTGGGTATTGAGGATTGAAGAATGAGGGTTGAGGATTGTGGATTGTGGATTGAGGATTGAAGACTGAATATTCAGGATTGAAGGTTGACGATTGAGGATTGAGGATTGACGATTGAAGATTGATGATTGAGGATTGGGGACTGAGTGTTGAGGGTTGAGTGATGAGAATTGATGTTTGTGGATAGTGATTTGAAGATTGCAGATGGAGTATTGAGTATTGAAAACTGTGAATTGAGGATATTCTATCGAGGATTGAGGATTGACAACTGATTGTTGAGGACTGAGGGCTGAAGATTGAGGATACAGGTTTGAGGATTCAGGATTGAGGTTTGAGGACTGAGGATTGAGGATTGGGGATTGTGGATTGGGTATTGAGGATTGAAGAATGAGGGTTGAGGATTGAGGATTGAGGATTGAGAATTGAGGATTGAGGATTGAAGATTGAGTGTTGAGGATTGAGGATGGAGGATTGAGGATTGAGGACTGAGGATTGAGGATTGAAGACTGAGGATTGGGGACTGAGGATTGAGGTTTGAGGATTGAATCTTGCGAATTCAGGATATTCTATTGAGTATTGAGAATTGAGGATTGATGGCTGAATATTGAGGACTGAGGATTGACGGTTGAAGGTTGAGTATTGAGGATTCAGAATTGAGGATTGAGGACTGAGGATTGAGGATTGAAGGTTGAGTATTGAGGATTGAAGATTGAGGATTGAGTATTGACGATTGAGGATTGAGGATGAGGTCTGAGTGATGAGAATTGATGTTTGTGGATAGAGATTTGAAGATTGCAGATAGAGTATTCAGTATTGAAAACTGTTTATTGAGGATATTCTATTGAGGATTGAGGATTGACAACTGATTGTTGAGGACTGGGGGCTGAAGATTGAGGATTCAGGATTGAGGATTCAGGATTGAGGTTTGAGGACTGAGGATTGAGGACTGAGGATTGAGGATTGAGGATTGAAGATTGAATATTGATGATTGAAGGTTGAGGATTGAGTATTGAGGGTTGTGGACTGAGGACGAGGACTGAGGGTTGAGTATTGATGTTTGAGGTCTGAGGACTGAGGATTGAGGTTTGAGAATTGAGGATTGAGGATTGAGGACTGAATATTCAGGATTGAAGGTTGACGATTGAGGATTGAGGATTGAGGATTGAGTATTGAGGATTGAGGATGAGTGCTGAGGATCGAGGATGGAGGATGAGGGCTGATGGTTGAGGATTAAGGTTTGAGTATTGAATCCTGCGAATTCAGGATATTCTATAGTGTATTGAGGATTGAGTATTGATGGTAGAGAATTGAGGATTGAGTATTGAGGATTGAGGATTGAGTATTGAAGATTGAGGGTTGATGATTGAGGATTGAGGATTGAGGATTGAGGATTGAGGATTGAGAATTCAGTATTGAAGATTGAGTATTGAGGATTGAAGAGTGAGGATTGGGGATTGAGCATTGAGGATTGAGGATTGAGTATTTGGGACAGAGGATTGAAGATTCAGGATTGAGGATTGAGAATTGAGGATTGAGGATTGAGGATTGAAGATTCAGTATTGAGGATTGAATATCGAGAATTGAGGATTGAGTATTGAACATTGAGGACTGAGTGTTGAGGGTTGAGTGATGAGAATTGATGTTTGTGGATAGTGATTTGAAGATTGCAGATGGAGTATTGAGTATTGAAAACTGTGAATTGAGGATATTCTATCGAGGATTGAGGATTGACAACTGATTGTTGAGGACTGAGGGCTGAAGATTGAGGATTCAGGATTGAGGATTCAGAATTGAGGTTTGAGGACTGAGGATTGAGGATTGAAGGTTGAGTATTGAGGATTGAAGATTGAGGATTGAGGATTGAGGATTGAGGATGAGGGCTGAGGGTTGAGGACTGAGGATTGAGGACTGAGGGCTGAGGATTGTGGATTGAGAATTGAGGATTGAGGATTGATAATTGAAGATTGAGGATTGAGTATCGAGGGTTGTGGACTGAGGACGAGGACTGAGGGTTGAGTATTGATGTTTGAGGTCTGAGGACTGAGGATTGAGGATTGAGAATTGAGGATTGAGGATTGAGGACTGAGGATTGAAGATTGAGTATTGAGGATTGCAGATTGAGGTCTGAGGGTTGGGGATTAAGGATTGAGGATTGGAAATTGAGGAGTGAAGATTGAGTATTGAGGATTGAAGATTGAGGATTGAGGATTGAGGATTGAGGATTGAGGATTGAAGATTGAGGGTTGGGGATTGAGGATTGACGATTGAGGATTGAGGATTGAGGATTGAGGATAGAGGATTGAGGATTGATTATTGAAGATTGAGTATTCATGACTGAGGACTGAGGATTGAGGATTGAGGATTGAGGATTGAGGATTGAAGATTGAGGGTTGGGGATTGAGGATTGACGGTTGAGGATTGAGGATTGAGGACTGAGGATTGAGGATTGAGGATAAAGGATTGAGGATTGAGTATTGAAGATTGAGTATTCATGACTGAGGATTGAGTATTGAGGATTGAAGATTGAGGATGGAGGATGAGGGCTGAGGGTTGAGGATAGAGGCTTCAGTATTGAATCCTGAGAATTCAGGATATTCTATTGAGTATTGAAGAATTGAGGATTGATGGTTGAGTATTGAGGAATGAGGATTGAGGATTGAGGACTGAGGATTGAACATTGAGGGCTGAGTGTTGAGGGTTGAGTGATGAGGATTGATGTTTGTGGATAGACATTTGAAGATTGCAGATAGAGTATTGAGTATTGAAAACTGTGAATTGATGATTTTCTATTGAGGATTGAGGATTGACAACTGATTGTTGAGAACTGAGGGCTGAAGATTGAGGATTCAGGATTGAGGATTCGGAATTGAGGTTTGAGAACTGAGGATTGAGGATTGAAGATTGTGTATTGAGGATTGAAGATTGAGGACTGAGGATTGAGGATTGAGGATTGAGGATTGAGGATATAGGATTGAGGATTGATAATTGAGGATTGAGGATTGAGGATGAGGGCTGAGGGTTGAGGACTGAGGATTGAGGACTGAGGACTGAGGATTGAGGATTGAGAATTGAGGATTGACGATTGAGAATTGAGGATTGATGATTGAGGTCTGAATATTCAGGATTGAAGGTTGACGATTGAGGATTGAGGATTGAGGATTGAGTATTGAGGATTGAGGATGAGGGCTGAGGATCGAGGATGGAGGATGAGGGCTGATGGTTGAGGATTAAGGTTTGAGTATTGAATCCTGCGAATTCAGGATATTCTATAGTGTATTGAGGATTGAGTATTGATGGTTGAGAATTGAGGATTGAGAATTGAGGATTGAGGATTGAGTATTGAAGATTGAGGGTTGATGTTTGAGGATTGAGGATTGAGGATTGAGGATTGAGGATTGAGAATTCAGTATTGAAGATTGAGTATTGAGGATTGAAGATTGAGGATTGGGGATTGAGCATTGAGGATTGAGGACTGAGGATTGAGGATTGAGTATTTGGGACAGAGGATTGAAGATTCAGGATTGAGGATTGAGAATTGAGGATTGAGGATTGAGGATTGAAGATTCAGTATTGAGGATTGAAGATCGAGATTTGAGGATTGAGTATTGAACATTGAGGACTGAGTGTTGAGGGCTGAGTAATGAGAATTGATGTTTGTGGATACAGATTTGAAGATTGCAGATTGAGTATTGAGTATAGAAAACTGTGAATTGAGAATATTCTATTGAGGATTGAGGATTGACAACTGCTTGTTGAGGACTGAGGGCTGAAGATTGAGGATGCAGGATTGAGGATTCAGGATTGAGGTTTGAGGACTGAGGATTGAGGATTGAGGATTGAGGATTGAAGATTGAGGATTGGGTATTGAGGATTGAACATTGAGGATTGAGGACTGAGGATTGAGGATTGAGGATTGAGTATTGAAGGTTGAATATTGATGATTGAAGATTGAGGATAGAGGATTGAGGGTTGTGGATTGAGGACGAGGACTGAGGGTTGAGTATTGAAGTTTGAGGTCTGAGGATTGAGGATTGAGGATTGAAAATTGAGGATTGATGATTGAGGTCTGTGGATTGAAGATTGAGTATTGAGGATTGAAGATTGAGGATTGAGGATTGGGGATTAAAGATTGAGGATTGGGAATTGAGGAGTGAAGGTTGAGTATTGAGGATTGAAGATTGAGGATTGAGGATTGAGTATTGAGGATTGAGGATTGAAGATTGAGGATTGGAAATTGAGGATTGAGGATTGAGGATTGAAGATTGAGGATTGGGGATTGAGGATTGACGATTGAGGATTGAGGATTGAGTATTGAGGATAGAGGATTGAGGATTGAGTATTGAAGATCCAGTATTCATTACTGAGGATTGAGTATTGAGGATTGAAGATTGAGGATTGAGGATTGAGAATTGAGGATTGAGGATTGGGGATTGAGGATTGACAATTGAGGTTTGAGGATTGAGGATTGAGGATAGAGGACTGAGGATTGAGTATTGAAGATTGAGTATTCATGACTGAGGATTGAGGATTGAGTATTGAGGATTGAGGATTGAGGATTGAGGATTGAGGATTGGGGATTGAGGATTGGGGACTGAGGATTGAAGACTGAGGATTGAGGATTGTGGATTGAGGATTGAGGTTTGAGGATTGAAGATACAGTATTGAGAATTGAAGATTGAGAATTGAGGATTGGGGATTGAACATTGAGGACTGAGTGTTGAGGGTTGAGTGATGAGAATTGATGTTTGTGGATAGAGATTTGAAGATTGCAGATAGAGTATTCAGTATTGAAAACTGTAAATTGAGGATATTCTATTGAGGATTGAGGATTGACAACTGATTGTTGAGGACTGGGGGCTGAAGATTGAGGATTCAGGATTGAGGATTCAGGATTGAGGTTTGAGGACTGAGGATTGAGGACTGAGGATTGAGGATTGAGGATTGAAGATTGAATATTGATGATTGAAGTTTGAGGGTTGAGTATTGAGGGTTGTGGACTGAGGACGAGGACTGAGGGTTGAGTATTGATGTTTGAGGTCTGAGGACTGAGGATTGAGGATTGAGAATTGAGGATTGAGGATTGAGGACTGGGGATTGAGGATTGAGAATTATGGATTGAGGATTGAAGACTGAATATTCAGGATTGAAGGTTGACGATTGAGGATTGAGGATTGAGTATTGAGTATTGAGGATTGAGGATGAGTGCTGAGGATCGAGGATGGAGGATGAGGGCTGATGGTTGAGGATTAAGGTTTGAGTATTGAATCCTGCGAATTCAGGATATTCTATAGTGTATTGAGGATTGAGTATTGATGGTAGAGAATTGAGGATTGAGTATTGAGGATTGAGGATTGAGTATTGAAGATTGAGGGTTGATGATTGAGGATTGAGGATTGAGGATTGAGGATTGAGGATTGAGAATTCAGTATTGAAGATTGAGTATTGAGGATTGAAGAGTGAGGATTGGGGATTGAGCATTGAGGATTGAGGATTGAGTATTTGGGACAGAGGATTGAAGATTCAGGATTGAGGATTGAGAATTGAGGATTGAGGATTGAGGATTGAAGATTCAGTATTGAGGATTGAATATCGAGAATTGAGGATTGAGTATTGAACATTGAGGACTGAGTGTTGAGGGTTGAGTGATGAGAATTGATGTTTGTGGATAGTGATTTGAAGATTGCAGATGGAGTATTGAGTATTGAAAACTGTGAATTGAGGATATTCTATCGAGGATTGAGGATTGACAACTGATTGTTGAGGACTGAGGGCTGAAGATTGAGGATTCAGGATTGAGGATTCAGAATTGAGGTTTGAGGACTGAGGATTGAGGATTGAAGGTTGAGTATTGAGGATTGAAGATTGAGGATTGAGGATTGAGGATTGAGGATGAGGGCTGAGGGTTGAGGACTGAGGATTGAGGACTGAGGGCTGAGGATTGTGGATTGAGAATTGAGGATTGAGGATTGATAATTGAAGATTGAGGATTGAGTATCGAGGGTTGTGGACTGAGGACGAGGACTGAGGGTTGAGTATTGATGTTTGAGGTCTGAGGACTGAGGATTGAGGATTGAGAATTGAGGATTGAGGATTGAGGACTGAGGATTGAAGATTGAGTATTGAGGATTGCAGATTGAGGTCTGAGGGTTGGGGATTAAGGATTGAGGATTGGAAATTGAGGAGTGAAGATTGAGTATTGAGGATTGAAGATTGAGGATTGAGGATTGAGGATTGAGGATTGAGGATTGAAGATTGAGGGTTGGGGATTGAGGATTGACGATTGAGGATTGAGGATTGAGGATTGAGGATAGAGGATTGAGGATTGATTATTGAAGATTGAGTATTCATGACTGAGGACTGAGGATTGAGGATTGAGGATTGAGGATTGAGGATTGAAGATTGAGGGTTGGGGATTGAGGATTGACGGTTGAGGATTGAGGATTGAGGACTGAGGATTGAGGATTGAGGATAGAGGATTGAGGATTGAGTATTGAAGATTGAGTATTCATGACTGAGGATTGAGTATTGAGGATTGAAGATTGAGGATGGAGGATGAGGGCTGAGGGTTGAGGATAGAGGCTTCAGTATTGAATCCTGAGAATTCAGGATATTCTATTGAGTATTGAAGAATTGAGGATTGATGGTTGAGTATTGAGGAATGAGGATTGAGGATTGAGGACTGAGGATTGAACATTGAGGGCTGAGTGTTGAGGGTTGAGTGATGAGGATTGATGTTTGTGGATAGACATTTGAAGATTGCAGATAGAGTATTGAGTATTGAAAACTGTGAATTGATGATTTTCTATTGAGGATTGAGGATTGACAACTGATTGTTGAGAACTGAGGGCTGAAGATTGAGGATTCAGGATTGAGGATTCGGAATTGAGGTTTGAGAACTGAGGATTGAGGATTGAAGATTGTGTATTGAGGATTGAAGATTGAGGACTGAGGATTGAGGATTGAGGATTGAGGATTGAGGATATAGGATTGAGGATTGATAATTGAGGATTGAGGATTGAGGATGAGGGCTGAGGGTTGAGGACTGAGGATTGAGGACTGAGGACTGAGGATTGAGGATTGAGAATTGAGGATTGACGATTGAGAATTGAGGATTGATGATTGAGGTCTGAGGATTGAAGATTGAGTATTGAGGATTGAAGATTGAGGATTGAGGATTGGGGATTAAAGATTGAGGATTGGGAATTGAGGAGTGAAGGTTGAGTATTGAGGATTGAAGATTGAGGATTGAGGATTGAGTATTGAGGATTGAGGATTGAAGATTGAGGATTGGAAATTGAGGATTGAGGATTGAGGATTGAAGATTGAGGATTGGGGATTGAGGATTGACGATTGAGGATTGAGGATTGAGGATTGAGGATAGAGGATTGAGGATTGAGTATTGAAGATCCAGTATTCATTACTGAGGATTGAGTATTGAGGATTGAAGATTGAGGATTGAGGATTGAGGATTGAGGATGGAGGATGAGTGCTGAGGGTTGAGGATTCAGGTTTGAGTATTGAATCCTGAGAATTCAGGATATTCTATTGAGTATTGAAGAATTGAGGATTGTAGGTTGAGTATTGAGGATTGAGGATTGAGGATTGAGGACTGAGTATTAAAGATTGAGGATTGATGATTGAGGATTGAGGATTGAGGATTGAGGATTGAGGATTCAGGATTGAGGATTGAGGATTGAGGATTGAGGATTGAAGATTCAGTATTGAGGATTGTAGGTTGAGAATTGAGAATTGAGGATTGAACATTGAGTACTGAGTGTTGAGGGTAGAGAGGTGAGAATTGATGTTTGTGGATAGAGATTTGAAGATTGCAGATTGAGTACTGAGTACTGAAAACTGTGAGTTGAGGATATTCTATTGGGGATAGAGGATTGACAACTGACTGTTGAGGACTGAGGGCTGAAGTTTGAGGATTCAGGGTTGAGGATTCAGAATTGAGGTTTCAGGACTGAGGATTGAGGATTGAAGGTTGAGTATTGAGGATTGAAGATTGAGGATTGAGGATTGAGGATTGGGGATTGAGGATGAGGGCTGAGGGTTGAGGACTGAGGATTGAGGACTGAGGACTGAGGATTGAGGATTGAGAATTGATGATTGAGGATTGACGATTGAAGATTGAGGATTGGGTATTGAGGATTGAAGAATGAGGGTTGAGGATTGTGGATTGTGGATTGAGGATTGAAGACTGAATATTCAGGATTGAAGGTTGACGATTGAGGATTGAGGATTGACGATTGAAGATTGATGATTGAGGATTGGGGACTGAGTGTTGAGGGTTGAGTGATGAGAATTGATGTTTGTGGATAGTGATTTGAAGATTGCAGATGGAGTATTGAGTATTGAAAACTGTGAATTGAGGATATTCTATCGAGGATTGAGGATTGACAACTGATTGTTGAGGACTGAGGGCTGAAGATTGAGGATACAGGTTTGAGGATTCAGGATTGAGGTTTGAGGACTGAGGATTGAGGATTGGGGATTGAGGATTGGGTATTGAGGATTGAAGAATGAGGGTTGAGGATTGAGGATTGAGGATTGAGAATTGAGGATTGAGGATTGAAGATTGAGTGTTGAGGATTGAGGATGGAGGATTGAGGATTGAGGACTGAGGATTGAGGATTGAAGACTGAGGATTGGGGACTGAGGATTGAGGATTGAGGTTTGAGGATTGAATCTTGCGAATTCAGGATATTCTATTGAGTATTGAGAATTGAGGATTGATGGCTGAATATTGAGGACTGAGGATTGACGGTTGAAGGTTGAGTATTGAGGATTCAGAATTGAGGATTGAGGACTGAGGATTGAGGATTGAAGGTTGAGTATTGAGGATTGAAGATTGAGGATTGAGTATTGACGATTGAGGATTGAGGATGAGGTCTGAGTGATGAGAATTGATGTTTGTGGATAGAGATTTGAAGATTGCAGATAGAGTATTCAGTATTGAAAACTGTTTATTGAGGATATTCTATTGAGGATTGAGGATTGACAACTGATTGTTGAGGACTGGGGGCTGAAGATTGAGGATTCAGGATTGAGGATTCAGGATTGAGGTTTGAGGACTGAGGATTGAGGACTGAGGATTGAGGATTGAGGATTGAAGATTGAATATTGATGATTGAAGGTTGAGGATTGAGTATTGAGGGTTGTGGACTGAGGACGAGGACTGAGGGTTGAGTATTGATGTTTGAGGTCTGAGGACTGAGGATTGAGGTTTGAGAATTGAGGATTGACGATTGAGGACTGAGGATTGAGGATTGAGAATTATGGATTGAGGATTGAAGACTGAATATTCAGGATTGAAGGTTGACGATTGAGGATTGAGAATTGAGGATTGAGTATTGAGGATTGAGGATGAGGGCTGAGGATCGAGGATGGAGGATGAGGGCTGATGGTTGAGGATTAAGGTTTGAGTATTGAATCCTGCGAATTCAGGATATTCTATAGTGTATTGAGGATTGAGTATTGATGGTTGAGAATTGAGGATTGAGAATTGAGGATTGAGGATTGAGTATTGAAGATTGAGGGTTGATGTTTGAGGATTGAGGATTGAGGATTGAGGATTGAGGATTGAGAATTCAGTATTGAAGATTGAGTATTGAGGATTGAAGATTGAGGATTGGGGATTGAGCATTGAGGATTGAGGACTGAGGATTGAGGATTGAGTATTTGGGACAGAGGATTGAAGATTCAGGATTGAGGATTGGGAATTGAGGATTGAGGATTGAGGATTGAAGATTCAGTATTGAGGATTGAAGATCGAGATTTGAGGATTGAGTATTGAACATTGAGGACTGAGTGTTGAGGGCTGAGTAATGAGAATTGATGTTTGTGGATACAGATTTGAAGATTGCAGATTGAGTATTGAGTATAGAAAACTGTGAATTGAGAATATTCTATTGAGGATTGAGGATTGACAACTGCTTGTTGAGGACTGAGGGCTGAAGATTGAGGATGCAGGATTGAGGATTCAGGATTGAGGTTTGAGGACTGAGGATTGAGGATTGAGGATTGAGGATTGAAGATTGAGGATTGGGTATTGAGGATTGAACATTGAGGATTGAGGACTGAGGATTGAGGATTGAGGATTGAGTATTGAAGGTTGAATATTGATGATTGAAGATTGAGGATAGAGGATTGAGGGTTGTGGATTGAGGACGAGGACTGAGGGTTGAGTATTGAAGTTTGAGGTCTGAGGATTGAGGATTGAGGATTGAGAATTGAGGATTGATGATTGAGGTCTGTGGATTGAAGATTGAGTATTGAGGATTGAAGATTGAGGATTGAGGATTGGGGATTAAAGATTGAGGATTGGGGATTGAGGATTGACGATTGAGGATTGAGGATTGAGTATTGAGGATAGAGGATTGAGGATTGAGTATTGAAGATCCAGTATTCATTACTGAGGATTGAGTATTGAGGATTGAAGATTGAGGATTGAGGATTGAGGATTGAGGATGGAGGATGAGGGCTGAGGGTTGAGGATTCAGGTTTGAGTATTGAATCCTGAGAATTCAGGATATTCTATTGAGTATTGAAGAATTGAGGATTGTAGGTTGAGTATTGAGGATTGAGGATTGAGGATTGAGGACTGAGTATTAAAGATTGAGGATTGATGATTGAGGATTGAGGATTGAGGATTGAGGATTGAGGATTGAGGATTGAGTATTGAAGATTGAGGATTGTTGATTGAGGACTGAGGATTGAGGATTGAGGATTCTTGATTAAGGATCGAGGATTGAGTATTGAGGATTGAAGATTGAGGATTGAGGATTGAGGATTGAGGATTGAGGATTGAGGATTGAAGATTGAGGAATTGGGACTGAGGATTGAAGATTGAGGATTGAGGATTGAGGATTGAGGATTGAGGATTGAGGATTGAGGATTGAGGATTGAAGATTCAGTATTGAGGATTGAAGGTTGAGAATTGAGAATTGAGGATTGAACATTGAGGACTGAGTGTTGAGGGTTGAGAGGTGAGAATTGATGTTTGTGGATAGAGATTTGAAGATTGCAGATTGAGTACTGAGTACTGAAAACTGTGAGTTGAGGATATTCTATTGGGGATAGAGGATTGACAACTGACTGTTGAGGACTGAGGGCTGAAGTTTGAGGATTCAGGGTTGAGGATTCAGAATTGAGGTTTCAGGACTGAGGATTGAGGATTGAAGGTTGAGTATTGAGGATTGAAGATTGAGGATTGAGGATTGAGGATTGGGGATTGAGGATGAGGGCTGAGGGTTGAGGACTGAGGATTGAGGACTGAGGACTGAGGATTGAGGATTGAGAATTGATGATTGAGGATTGAGGATTGAAGACTGAGGATTGGGGACTGAGGATTGAGGATTGAGGTTTGAGGATTGAATCTTGCGAATTCAGGATATTCTATTGAGTATTGAGAATTGAGGATTGATGGCTGAATATTGAGGACTGAGGATTGACGGTTGAAGGTTGAGTATTGAGGATTCAGAATTGAGGATTGAGGACTGAGGATTGAGGATTGAAGGTTGAGTATTGAGGATTGAAGATTGAGGATTGAGTATTGACGATTGAGGATTGAGGATGAGGTCTGAGGGTTGAGGATTGAGGTTTGGGGACTGAGGACTGAGGATTGAGGATTGAGGATTGAGGATTGATAATTGAGGATTGAGGATTGAGGATGAGGGCTGAGGGTTGAGGACTGAGGATTGAGGACTGAGGACTGAGGATTGAGGATTGAGAATTGAGGATTGAGGATTGGGGATTGAGGATTGACAATTGAGGTTTGAGGATTGAGGATTGAGGATAGAGGACTGAGGATTGAGTATTGAAGATTGAGTATTCATGACTGAGGATTGAGGATTGAGTATTGAGGATTGAGGATTGAGGATTGAGGATTGAGGATTGAGGATTGGGGATTGAGGATTGGGGACTGAGGGTTGAAGACTGAGGATTGAGGATTGTGGATTGAGGATTGAGGTTTGAGGATTGAAGATACAGTATTGAGAATTGAAGATTGAGAATTGAGGATTGGGGATTGAACATTGAGGACTGAGTGTTCAGGGTTGAGTGATGAGAATTGATGTTTGTGGATAGAGATTTGAAGATTGCAGATAGAGTATTCAGTATTGAAAACTGTAAATTGAGGATATTCTATTGAGGATTGAGGACTGACAACTGATTGTTGAGGACTGGGGGCTGAAGATTGAGGATTCAGGATTGAGGATTCAGGATTGAGGGTTGAGGACTGAGGATTGAGGACTGAGGATTGAGGATTGAGGATTGAAGATTGAATATTGATGATTGAAGGTTGAGGATTGAGTATTGAGGGTTGTGGACTGAGGACGAGGACTGAGGGTTGAGTATTGATGTTTGAGGTCTGAGGACTGAGGATTGAGGATTGAGAATTGAGGATTGAGGATTGAGGACTGAGGATTGAGGATTGAGAATTATGGATTGAGGATTGAAGACTGAATATTCAGGATTGAAGGTTGACGATTGAGGATTGAGGATTGAGGATTGAGTATTGAGGATTGAGGATGAGGGCTGAGGATCGAGGATGGAGGATGAGGGCTGATGGTTGAGGATTAAGGTTTGAGTATTGAATCCTGCGAATTCAGGATATTCTATAGTGTATTGAGGATTGAGTATTGATGGTAGAGAATTGAGGATTGAGAATTGAGGATTGAGGATTGAGTATTGAAGATTGAGGGTTGATGATTGAGGATTGAGGATTGAGGATTGAGGATTGAGGATTGAGAATTCAGTATTGAAGATTGAGTATTGAGGATTGAAGAGTGAGGATTGGGGATTGAGCATTGAGGATTGAGGATTGAGTATTCGGGACAGAGGATTGAAGATTCAGGATTGAGGATTGAGAATTGAGGATTGAGGATTGAGGATTGAAGATTCAGTATTGAGGATTGAATATCGAGAATTGAGGATTGAGTATTGAACATTGAGGACTGAGTGTTGAGGGTTGAGTGATGAGAATTGATGTTTGTGGATAGTGATTTGAAGATTGCAGATGGAGTATTGAGTATTGAAAACTGTGAATTGAGGATATTCTATCGAGGATTGAGGATTGACAACTGATTGTTGAGGACTGAGGGCTGAAGATTGAGGATTCAGGATTGAGGATTCAGAATTGAGGTT
Source organism: Calliopsis andreniformis (assembly GCF_051401765.1). Classification (NCBI taxonomy): domain Eukaryota; kingdom Metazoa; phylum Arthropoda; class Insecta; order Hymenoptera; family Andrenidae; genus Calliopsis; species Calliopsis andreniformis. The sequence goes on along the minus strand of NW_027480450.1, from coordinate 4,356,955 downwards.
TGAGGACTGAGGATTGAGGATTGAAGGTTGTGTATTGAGGATTGAAGATTGAGGACTGAGGATTGAGGATTGAGGATTGAGGATTGAGGATATAGGATTGAGGATTGAATATTGAAGATTGAGTATTCATGACTGAGGATTGAGGATTGAGGATTGAGGATTGAGGATTGAGGATTCGGAATTGAGGTTTGAGGACTGAGGATTGAGGATTGAAGATTGTGTATTGAGGATTGAAGATTGAGGATTGAGGGTTGAGGTTTGAGGATTGAATCTTGCGAATTCAGGATATTCTATTGAGTATTGAGAATTGAGGATTGATGGCTGAATATTGAGGACTGAGGATTGACGGTTGAAGGTTGAGTATTGAGGATTCAGAATTGAGGATTGAGGACTGAGGATTGAGGATTGAAGGTTGAGTATTGAGGATTGAAGATTGAGGATTGAGTATTGACGATTGAGGATTGAGGATGAGGTCTGAGGGTTGAGGATTGAGGATTGAGGATTGAGGATTGAGGATTGAAGATTGAGGATTGGGGATTGAGGATTGACAATTGAGGTTTGAGGATTGAGGATTGAGGATAGAGGACTGAGGATTGAGTATTGAAGATTGAGTATTCATGACTGAGGATTGAGGATTGAGTATTGAGGATTGAGGATTGAGGATTGAGGATTGAGGATTGGGGATTGAGGATTGGGGACTGAGGATTGAAGACTGAGGATTGAGGATTGTGGATTGAGGATTGAGGTTTGAGGATTGAAGATACAGTATTGAGAATTGAAGATTGAGAATTGAGGGTTGGGGATTGAACATTGAGGACTGAGTGTTGAGGGTTGAGTGATGAGAATTGATGTTTGTGGATAGAGATTTGAAGATTGCAGATAGAGTATTCAGTATTGAAAACTGTAAATTGAGGATATTCTATTGAGGATTGAGGATTGACAACTGATTGTTGAGGACTGGGGGCTGAAGATTGAGGATTCAGGATTGAGGATTCAGGATTGAGGTTTGAGGACTGAGGATTGAGGACTGAGGATTGAGGATTGAGGATTGAAGATTGAATATTGATGATTGAAGGTTGAGGATTGAGTATTGAGGGTTGTGGACTGAGGACGAGGACTGAGGGTTGAGTATTGATGTTTGAGGTTTGAGGACTGAGGATTGAGGATTGAGAATTGAGGATTGAGGATTGAGGACTGAGGATTGAGGATTGAGAATTATGGATTGAGGATTGAAGACTGAATATTCAGGATTGAAGGTTGACGATTGAGGATTGAGGATTGAGGATTGAGTATTGAGGATTGAGGATGAGGGCTGAGGATCGAGGATGGAGGATGAGGGCTGATGGTTGAGGATTAAGGTTTGAGTATTGAATCCTGCGAATTCAGGATATTCTATAGTGTATTGGGGATTGAGTATTGATGGTTGAGAATTGAGGATTGAGAATTGAGGATTGAGGATTGAGTATTGAAGATTGAGGGTTGATGATTGAGGATTGAGGATTGAGGATTGAGGATTGAGGATTGAGAATTCAGTATTGAAGATTGAGTATTGAGGATTGAAGATTGAGGATTGGGGATTGACCATTGAGGATTGAGGATTGAGGATTGAGGATTGAGTATTTGGGACAGAGGAATGAAGATTCAGGATTGAGGATTGAGAATTGAGGATTGAGGATTGAGGATTGAAGATTCAGTATTGAGGATTGAAGATCGAGATTTGAGGATTGAGTATTGAACATTGAGGACTGAGTGTTGAGGGCTGAGTAATGAGAATTGATGTTTGTGGATACAGATTTGAAGATTGCAGATTGAGTATTGAGTATAGAAAACTGTGAATTGAGAATATTCTATTGAGGATTGAGGATTGACAACTGCTTGTTGAGGACTGAGGGCTGAAGATTGAGGATGCAGGATTGAGGATTCAGGATTGAGGTTTGAGGACTGGGGATTGAGGATTGAGAATTGAGGATTGAACATTGAGGACTGAGTGTTGAAGGCTGAGAGATGAGAATTGATGTTTGTGGATAGAGATTTGAAGATTGCAGATTGAGTACTGAGTACTGAAAACTGTGAATTGAGGATATTCTATTGAGGATTGAGGATTGACAACTGACTGTTGAGGACTGAGGGCTGAGGGTTGAGGATTCAGGGTTGAGGATTCAGAATTGAGGTTTGAGGACTGAGGATTTAGGATTGAAGGTTGAGTATTGAGGATTGAAGATTGAGGACTGAGCATTGAGGATTGGGGATTGAGGATGACGGCTGAGGGTTGAGGACTGAGGATTGAGGACTGAGGACTGAGGATTGAGGATTGAGAATTGAGGATTGAGGATTGAAGACTGAATATTCAGGATTGAAGGTTGACGATTGAGGATTGAGGATTGAGTATTGAGGATTGAGGATGAGGGCTGAGGATCGAGGATGGAGGATGAGGGCTGATGGTTGAGGATTAAGGTTTGAGTATTGAATCCTGCGAATTCAGGATATTCTATAGTGTATTGAGGATTGAGTATTGATGGTTGAGAATTGAGGATTGAGAATTGAGGATTGAGGATTGAGTATTGAAGATTGAGGGTTGATGATTGAGGATTGAGGATTGAGGATTGAGGATTGAGGATTGAGTATTCAGTATTGAAGATTGAGTATTGAGGATTGAAGAGTGAGGATTGGGGATTGAGCATTGAGGATTGAGGATTGAGTATTTGGGGCAGAGGATTGAAGATTCAGGATTGAGGATTGAGAATTGAGTATTGAAGAATTGAGGATTGTAGGTTGAGTATTGAGGATTGAGGATTGAGGATTGAGGACTGAGTATTAAAGATTGAGGATTGATGATTGAGGATTGAGGATTGAGGATTGAGGATTGAGGATTGAGGATTGAGTATTGAAGATTGAGGATTGTTGATTGAGGACTGAGGATTGAGGATTCTTGATTAAGGATCGAGGATTGAGTATTGAGGATTGAAGATTGAGGATTGAGGATTGAGGATTGAGGATTGAGGATTGAGGATTGAAGATTGAGGAATTGGGACTGAGGATTGAAGATTGAGGATTGAGGATTGAGGATTGAGGATTGAGGATTGAGGATTGAGGATTGAGGATTGAAGATTCAGTATTGAGGATTGAAGGTTGAGAATTGAGAATTGAGGATTGAACATTGAGGACTGAGTGTTGAGGGTTGAGAGGTGAGAATTGATGTTTGTGGATAGAGATTTGAAGATTGCAGATTGAGTACTGAGTACTGAAAACTGTGAGTTGAGGATATTCTATTGGGGATAGAGGATTGACAACTGACTGTTGAGGACTGAGGGCTGAAGTTTGAGGATTCAGGGTTGAGGATTCAGAATTGAGGTTTCAGGACTGAGGATTGAGGATTGAAGGTTGAGTATTGAGGATTGAAGATTGAGGATTGAGGATTGAGGATTGGGGATTGAGGATGAGGGCTGAGGGTTGAGGACTGAGGATTGAGGACTGAGGACTGAGGATTGAGGATTGAGAATTGATGATTGAGGATTGACGATTGAAGATTGAGGATTGGGTATTGAGGATTGAAGAATGAGGGTTGAGGATTGTGGATTGTGGATTGAGGATTGAAGACTGAATATTCAGGATTGAAGGTTGACGATTGAGGATTGAGGATTGACGATTGAAGATTGAAGATTGAGGATTGGGGACTGAGTGTTGAGGGTTGAGTGATGAGAATTGATGTTTGTGGATAGTGATTTGAAGATTGCAGATGGAGTATTGAGTATTGAAAACTGTGAATTGAGGATATTCTATCGAGGATTGAGGATTGACAACTGATTGTTGAGGACTGAGGGCTGAAGATTGAGGATACAGGTTTGAGGATTCAGGATTGAGGTTTGAGGACTGAGGATTGAGGATTGGGGATTGAGGATTGGGTATTGAGGATTGAAGAATGAGGGTTGAGGATTGAGGATTGAGGATTGAGAATTGAGGATTGAGGATTGAAGATTGAGTGTTGAAGATTGAGGATTGAGGATTGAGGATTGAGGACTGAGGATTGAGGATTGAAGACTGAGGATTGGGGACTGAGGATTGAGGATTGAGGTTTGAGGATTGAATCTTGCGAATTCAGGATATTCTATTGAGTATTGAGAATTGAGGATTGATGGCTGAATATTGAGGACTGAGGATTGACGGTTGAAGGTTGAGTATTGAGGATTCAGAATTGAGGATTGAGGACTGAGGATTGAGGATTGAAGGTTGAGTATTGAGGATTGAAGATTGAGGATTGAGTATTGACGATTGAGGATTGAGGATGAGGTCTGAGGGTTGAGGATTGAGGTTTGGGGACTGAGGACTGAGGATTGAGGATTGAGGATTGAGGATTGATAATTGAGGATTGAGGATTGAGGATGAGGGCTGAGGGTTGAGGACTGAGGATTGAGGACTGAGGACTGAGGATTGAGGATTGAGAATTGAGGATTGAGGATTGGGGATTGAGGATTGACAATTGAGGTTTGAGGATTGAGGATTGAGGATAGAGGACTGAGGATTGAGTATTGAAGATTGAGTATTCATGACTGAGGATTGAGGATTGAGTATTGAGGATTGAGGATTGAGGATTGAGGATTGAGGATTGAGGATTGGGGATTGAGGATTGGGGACTGAGGGTTGAAGACTGAGGATTGAGGATTGTGGATTGAGGATTGAGGTTTGAGGATTGAAGATACAGTATTGAGAATTGAAGATTGAGAATTGAGGATTGGGGATTGAACATTGAGGACTGAGTGTTCAGGGTTGAGTGATGAGAATTGATGTTTGTGGATAGAGATTTGAAGATTGCAGATAGAGTATTCAGTATTGAAAACTGTAAATTGAGGATATTCTATTGAGGATTGAGGACTGACAACTGATTGTTGAGGACTGGGGGCTGAAGATTGAGGATTCAGGATTGAGGATTCAGGATTGAGGGTTGAGGACTGAGGATTGAGGACTGAGGATTGAGGATTGAGGATTGAAGATTGAATATTGATGATTGAAGGTTGAGGATTGAGTATTGAGGGTTGTGGACTGAGGACGAGGACTGAGGGTTGAGTATTGATGTTTGAGGTCTGAGGACTGAGGATTGAGGATTGAGAATTGAGGATTGAGGATTGAGGACTGAGGATTGAGGATTGAGAATTATGGATTGAGGATTGAAGACTGAATATTCAGGATTGAAGGTTGACGATTGAGGATTGAGGATTGAGGATTGAGTATTGAGGATTGAGGATGAGGGCTGAGGATCGAGGATGGAGGATGAGGGCTGATGGTTGAGGATTAAGGTTTGAGTATTGAATCCTGCGAATTCAGGATATTCTATAGTGTATTGAGGATTGAGTATTGATGGTAGAGAATTGAGGATTGAGAATTGAGGATTGAGGATTGAGTATTGAAGATTGAGGGTTGATGATTGAGGATTGAGGATTGAGGATTGAGGATTGAGGATTGAGAATTCAGTATTGAAGATTGAGTATTGAGGATTGAAGAGTGAGGATTGGGGATTGAGCATTGAGGATTGAGGATTGAGTATTTGGGACAGAGGATTGAAGATTCAGGATTGAGGATTGAGAATTGAGGATTGAGGATTGAGGATTGAAGATTCAGTATTGAGGATTGAATATCGAGAATTGAGGATTGAGTATTGAACATTGAGGACTGAGTGTTGAGGGTTGAGTGATGAGAATTGATGTTTGTGGATAGTGATTTGAAGATTGCAGATGGAGTATTGAGTATTGAAAACTGTGAATTGAGGATATTCTATCGAGGATTGAGGATTGACAACTGATTGTTGAGGACTGAGGGCTGAAGATTGAGGATTCAGGATTGAGGATTCAGAATTGAGGTTTGAGGACTGAGGATTGAGGATTGAAGGTTGAGTATTGAGGATTGAAGATTGAGGATTGAGGATTGAGAATTGAGGATTGAGGATGAGGGCCGAGGGTTGAGGACTGAGGATTGAGGACTGAGGGCTGAGGATTGTGGATTGAGAATTGAGGATTGAGGATTGATAATTGAAGATTGAGGATTGGGTATTGAGGATTGAAGAATGAGGGTTGAGGATTGAGGATTGGGGATTGAGAATTGAGGATTGAGGATTGAAGATTGAGTGTTGAGTATTGAAGATTGAGGATTGAGGATTGAGGATTGAGGATTGAGGATTGAAGATTGAGGATTGGGGACTTAGTGTTGAGGGTTGAGTGGTGAGAATTGATGTTTGTGGATAGATATTTGAAGATTGCAGATAGGGTATTGAGTATTGAAAACTGTGAATTGAGGATATTCTATTGAGGATTGAGGATTGACAACTGATTGTTGAGGACTGGGGGCTGAAGATTGAGGATTCAGGATTGAGGATTCAGGATTGTGGTTTGAGGACTGAGGATTGAGGACTGAGGATTGAGGATTGAGGATTGAAGATTGAATATTGATGATTGAAGATTGAGGATTGAGTATCGAGGGTTGTGGACTGAGGACGAGGACTGAGGGTTGAGTATTGATGTTTGAGGTCTGAGGACTGAGGATTGAGGATTGAGAATTGAGGATTGAGGATTGAGGACTGAGGATTGAAGATTGAGTATTGAGGATTGCAGATTGAGGTCTGAGGGTTGGGGATTAAGGACTGAGGATTGGAAATTGAGGAGTGAAGATTGAGTATTGAGGATTGAAGATTGAGGATTGAGGATTGAGGATTGAGGATTGAGGATTGAAGATTGAGGGTTGGGGATTGAGGATTGACGATTGAGGATTGAGGATTGAGGATTGAGGATAGAGGATTGAGGATTGATTATTGAAGATTGAGTATTCATGACTGAGGACTGAGGATTGAGGATTGAGGATTGAGGATTGAGGATTGAAGATTGAGGGTTGGGGATTGAGGATTGACGGTTGAGGATTGAGGATTGAGGACTGAGGATTGAGGATTGAGGATAGAGGATTGAGGATTGAGTATTGAAGATTGAGTATTCATGACTGAGGATTGAGTATTGAGGATTGAAGATTGAGGATGGAGGATGAGGGCTGAGGGTTGAGGATAGAGGCTTCAGTATTGAATCCTGAGAATTCAGGATATTCTATTGAGTATTGAAGAATTGAGGATTGATGGTTGAGTATTGAGGATTGAGGATTGAGGATTGAGGACTGAGGATTGAACATTGAGGGCTGAGTGTTGAGGGTTGAGTGATGAGGATTGATGTTTGTGGATAGACATTTGAAGATTGCAGATAGAGTATTGAGTATTGAAAACTGTGAATTGATGATTTTCTATTGAGGATTGAGGATTGACAACTGATTGTTGAGAACTGAGGGCTGAAGATTGAGGATTCAGGATTGAGGATTCGGAATTGAGGTTTGAGAACTGAGGATTGAGGATTGAAGATTGTGTATTGAGGATTGAAGATTGAGGACTGAGGATTGAGGATTGAGGATTGAGGATTGAGGATATAGGATTGAGGATTGAATATTGAAGATTGAGTATTCATGACTGAGGATTGAGGATTGAGGATTGAGGATTGAGGATTGAGGATTCGGAATTGAGGTTTGAGGACTGAGGATTGAGGATTGAAGATTGTGTATTGAGGATTGAAGATTGAGGATTGAGGATTGAGGTTTGAGGATTGAATCTTGCGAATTCAGGATATTCTATTGAGTATTGAGAATTGAGGATTGATGGCTGAATATTGAGGACTGAGGATTGACGGTTGAAGGTTGAGTATTGAGGATTCAGAATTGAGGATTGAGGACTGAGGATTGAGGATTGAAGGTTGAGTATTGAGGATTGAAGATTGAGGATTGAGTATTGACGATTGAGGATTGAGGATGAGGTCTGAGGGTTGAGGATTGAGGATTGAGGATTGAGGATTGAGGATTGAAGATTGAGGATTGGGGATTGAGGATTGACAATTGAGGTTTGAGGATTGAGGATTGAGGATAGAGGACTGAGGATTGAGTATTGAAGATTGAGTATTCATGACTGAGGATTGAGGATTGAGTATTGAGGATTGAGGATTGAGGATTGAGGATTGAGGATTGGGGATTGAGGATTGGGGACTGAGTATTGAAGACTGAGGATTGAGGATTGTGGATTGAGGATTGAGGTTTGAGGATTGAAGATACAGTATTGAGAATTGAAGATTGAGAATTGAGGATTGGGGATTGAACATTGAGGACTGAGTGTTGAGGGTTGAGTGATGAGAATTGATGTTTGTGGATAGAGATTTGAAGATTGCAGATAGAGTATTCAGTATTGAAAACTGTAAATTGAGGATATTCTATTGAGGATTGAGGATTGACAACTGATTGTTGAGGACTGGGGGCTGAAGATTGAGGATTCAGGATTGAGGATTCAGGATTGAGGTTTGAGGACTGAGGATTGAGGACTGAGGATTGAGGATTGAGGATTGAAGATTGAATATTGATGATTGAAGGTTGAGGATTGAGTATTGAGGGTTGTGGACTGAGGACGAGGACTGAGGGTTGAGTATTGATGTTTGAGGTTTGAGGACTGAGGATTGAGGATTGAGAATTGAGGATTGAGGATTGAGGACTGAGGATTGAGGATTGAGAATTATGGATTGAGGATTGAAGACTGAATATTCAGGATTGAAGGTTGACGATTGAGGATTGAGGATTGAGGATTGAGTATTGAGGATTGAGGATGAGGGCTGAGGATCGAGGATGGAGGATGAGGGCTGATGGTTGAGGATTAAGGTTTGAGTATTGAATCCTGCGAATTCAGGATATTCTATAGTGTATTGAGGATTGAGTATTGATGGTTGAGAATTGAGGATTGAGAATTGAGGATTGAGGACTGAGTATTGAAGATTGAGGGTTGATGATTGAGGATTGAGGATTGAGGATTGAGGATTGAGGATTGAGAATTCAGTATTGAAGATTGAGTATTGAGGATTGAAGATTGAGGATTGGGGATTGACCATTGAGGATTGAGGATTGAGGATTGAGGATTGAGTATTTGGGACAGAGGAATGAAGATTCAGGATTGAGGATTGAGAATTGAGGATTGAGGATTGAGGATTGAAGATTCAGTATTGAGGATTGAAGATCGAGATTTGAGGATTGAGTATTGAACATTGAGGACTGAGTGTTGAGGGCTGAGTAATGAGAATTGATGTTTGTGGATACAGATTTGAAGATTGCAGATTGAGTATTGAGTATAGAAAACTGTGAATTGAGAATATTCTATTGAGGATTGAGGATTGACAACTGCTTGTTGAGGACTGAGGGCTGAAGATTGAGGATGCAGGATTGAGGATTCAGGATTGAGGTTTGAGGACTGAGGATTGAGGATTGACAATTGAGGATTGAACATTGAGGACTGAGTGTTGAAGGCTGAGAGATGAGAATTGATGTTTGTGGATAGAGATTTGAAGATTGCAGATTGAGTACTGAGTACTGAAAACTGTGAATTGAGGATATTCTATTGAGGATTGAGGATTGACAACTGACTGTTGAGGACTGAGGGCTGAGGGTTGAGGATTCAGGGTTGAGGATTCAGAATTGAGGTTTGAGGACTGAGGATTTAGGATTGAAGGTTGAGTATTGAGGATTGAAGATTGAGGACTGAGCATTGAGGATTGGGGATTGAGGATGACGGCTGAGGGTTGAGGACTGAGGATTGAGGACTGAGGACTGAGGATTGAGGATTGAGAATTGAGGATTGAGGATTGAAGACTGAATATTCAGGATTGAAGGTTGACGATTGAGGATTGAGGATTGAGTATTGAGGATTGAGGATGAGGGCTGAGGATCGAGGATGGAGGATGAGGGCTGATGGTTGAGGATTAAGGTTTGAGTATTGAATCCTGCGAATTCAGGATATTCTATAGTGTATTGAGGATTGAGTATTGATGGTTGAGAATTGAGGATTGAGAATTGAGGATTGAGGATTGAGTATTGAAGATTGAGGGTTGATGATTGAGGATTGAGGATTGAGGATTGAGGATTGAGGATTGAGTATTCAGTATTGAAGATTGAGTATTGAGGATTGAAGAGTGAGGATTGGGGATTGAGCATTGAGGATTGAGGATTGAGTATTTGGGGCAGAGGATTGAAGATTCAGGATTGAGGATTGAGAATTGAGTATTGAAGAATTGAGGATTGTAGGTTGAGTATTGAGGATTGAGGATTGAGGATTGAGGACTGAGTATTAAAGATTGAGGATTGATGATTGAGGATTGAGGATTGAGGATTGAGGATTGAGGATTGAGGATTGAGTATTGAAGATTCAGGATTGTTGATTGAGGACTGAGGATTGAGGATTCTTGATTAAGGATCGAGGATTGAGTATTGAGGATTGAAGATTGAGGATTGAGGATTGAGGATTGAGGATTGAGGATTGAGGATTGAAGATTGAGGAATTGGGACTGAGGATTGAAGATTGAGGATTGAGGATTGAGGATTGAGGATTGAGGATTGAGGATTGAGGATTGAGGATTGAAGATTCAGTATTGAGGATTGAAGGTTGAGAATTGAGAATTGAGGATTGAACATTGAGGACTGAGTGTTGAGGGTTGAGAGGTGAGAATTGATGTTTGTGGATAGAGATTTGAAGATTGCAGATTGAGTACTGAGTACTGAAAACTGTGAGTTGAGGATATTCTATTGGGGATAGAGGATTGACAACTGACTGTTGAGGACTGAGGGCTGAAGTTTGAGGATTCAGGGTTGAGGATTCAGAATTGAGGTTTCAGGACTGAGGATTGAGGATTGAAGGTTGAGTATTGAGGATTGAAGATTGAGGATTGAGGATTGAGGATTGGGGATTGAGGATGAGGGCTGAGGGTTGAGGACTGAGGATTGAGGACTGAGGACTGAGGATTGAGGATTGAGAATTGATGATTGAGGATTGACGATTGAAGATTGAGGATTGGGTATTGAGGATTGAAGAATGAGGGTTGAGGATTGTGGATTGTGGATTGAGGATTGAAGACTGAATATTCAGGATTGAAGGTTGACGATTGAGGATTGAGGATTGACGATTGAAGATTGAAGATTGAGGATTGGGGACTGAGTGTTGAGGGTTGAGTGATGAGAATTGATGTTTGTGGATAGTGATTTGAAGATTGCAGATGGAGTATTGAGTATTGAAAACTGTGAATTGAGGATATTCTATCGAGGATTGAGGATTGACAACTGATTGTTGAGGACTGAGGGCTGAAGATTGAGGATACAGGTTTGAGGATTCAGGATTGAGGTTTGAGGACTGAGGATTGAGGATTGGGGATTGAGGATTGGGTATTGAGGATTGAAGAATGAGGGTTGAGGATTGAGGATTGAGGATTGAGAATTGAGGATTGAGGATTGAAGATTGAGTGTTGAAGATTGAGGATTGAGGATTGAGGATTGAGGACTGAGGATTGAGGATTGAAGACTGAGGATTGGGGACTGAGGATTGAGGATTGAGGTTTGAGGATTGAATCTTGCGAATTCAGGATATTCTATTGAGTATTGAGAATTGAGGATTGATGGCTGAATATTGAGGACTGAGGATTGACGGTTGAAGGTTGAGTATTGAGGATTCAGAATTGAGGATTGAGGACTGAGGATTGAGGATTGAAGGTTGAGTATTGAGGATTGAAGATTGAGGATTGAGTATTGACGATTGAGGATTGAGGATGAGGTCTGAGGGTTGAGGATTGAGGTTTGGGGACTGAGGACTGAGGATTGAGGATTGAGGATTGAGGATTGATAATTGAGGATTGAGGATTGAGGATGAGGGCTGAGGGTTGAGGACTGAGGATTGAGGACTGAGGACTGAGGATTGAGGATTGAGAATTGAGGATTGAGGATTGGGGATTGAGGATTGACAATTGAGGTTTGAGGATTGAGGATTGAGGATAGAGGACTGAGGATTGAGTATTGAAGATTGAGTATTCATGACTGAGGATTGAGGATTGAGTATTGAGGATTGAGGATTGAGGATTGAGGATTGAGGATTGAGGATTGGGGATTGAGGATTGGGGACTGAGGGTTGAAGACTGAGGATTGAGGATTGTGGATTGAGGATTGAGGTTTGAGGATTGAAGATACAGTATTGAGAATTGAAGATTGAGAATTGAGGATTGGGGATTGAACATTGAGGACTGAGTGTTCAGGGTTGAGTGATGAGAATTGATGTTTGTGGATAGAGATTTGAAGATTGCAGATAGAGTATTCAGTATTGAAAACTGTAAATTGAGGATATTCTATTGAGGATTGAGGACTGACAACTGATTGTTGAGGACTGGGGGCTGAAGATTGAGGATTCAGGATTGAGGATTCAGGATTGAGGGTTGAGGACTGAGGATTGAGGACTGAGGATTGAGGATTGAGGATTGAAGATTGAATATTGATGATTGAAGGTTGAGGATTGAGTATTGAGTGTTGTGGACTGAGGACGAGGACTGAGGGTTGAGTATTGATGTTTGAGGTCTGAGGACTGAGGATTGAGGATTGAGAATTGAGGATTGAGGATTGAGGACTGAGGATTGAGGATTGAGAATTATGGATTGAGGATTGAAGACTGAATATTCAGGATTGAATGTTGACGATTGAGGATTGAGGATTGAGGATTGAGTATTGAGGATTGAGGATGAGGGCTGAGGATCGAGGATGGAGGATGAGGGCTGATGGTTGAGGATTAAGGTTTGAGTATTGAATCCTGCGAATTCAGGATATTCTATAGTGTATTGAGGATTGAGTATTGATGGTAGAGAATTGAGGATTGAGAATTGAGGATTGAGGATTGAGTATTGAAGATTGAGGGTTGATGATTGAGGATTGAGGATTGAGGATTGAGGATTGAGGATTGAGAATTCAGTATTGAAGATTGAGTATTGAGGATTGAAGAGTGAGGATTGGGGATTGAGCATTGAGGATTGAGGATTGAGTATTTGGGACAGAGGATTGAAGATTCAGGATTGAGGATTGAGAATTGAGGATTGAGGATTGAGGATTGAAGATTCAGTATTGAGGATTGAATATCGAGAATTGAGGATTGAGTATTGAACATTGAGGACTGAGTGTTGAGGGTTGAGTGATGAGAATTGATGTTTGTGGATAGTGATTTGAAGATTGCAGATGGAGTATTGAGTATTGAAAACTGTGAATTGAGGATATTCTATCGAGGATTGAGGATTGACAACTGATTGTTGAGGACTGAGGGCTGAAGATTGAGGATTCAGGATTGAGGATTCAGAATTGAGGTTTGAGGACTGAGGATTGAGGATTGAAGGTTGAGTATTGAGGATTGAAGATTGAGGATTGAGGATTGAGAATTGAGGATTGAGGATGAGGGCCGAGGGTTGAGGACTGAGGATTGAGGACTGAGGGCTGAGGATTGTGGATTGAGAATTGAGGATTGAGGATTGATAATTGAAGATTGAGGATTGGGTATTGAGGATTGAAGAATGAGGGTTGAGGATTGAGGATTGGGGATTGAGAATTGAGGATTGAGGATTGAAGATTGAGTGTTGAGTATTGAAGATTGAGGATTGAGGATTGAGGATTGAGGATTGAGGATTGAAGATTGAGGATTGGGGACTTAGTGTTGAGGGTTGAGTGGTGAGAATTGATGTTTGTGGATAGATATTTGAAGATTGCAGATAGGGTATTGAGTATTGAAAACTGTGAATTGAGGATATTCTATTGAGGATTGAGGATTGACAACTGATTGTTGAGGACTGGGGGCTGAAGATTGAGGATTCAGGATTGAGGATTCAGGATTGTGGTTTGAGGACTGAGGATTGAGGACTGAGGATTGAGGATTGAGGATTGAAGATTGAATATTGATGATTGAAGATTGAGGATTGAGTATCGAGGGTTGTGGACTGAGGACGAGGACTGAGGGTTGAGTATTGATGTTTGAGGTCTGAGGACTGAGGATTGAGGATTGAGAATTGAGGATTGAGGATTGAGGACTGAGGATTGAAGATTGAGTATTGAGGATTGCAGATTGAGGTCTGAGGGTTGGGGATTAAGGATTGAGGATTGGAAATTGAGGAGTGAAGATTGAGTATTGAGGATTGAAGATTGAGGATTGAGGATTGAGGATTGAGGATTGAGGATTGAAGATTGAGGGTTGGGGATTGAGGATTGACGATTGAGGATTGAGGATTGAGGATTGAGGATAGAGGATTGAGGATTGATTATTGAAGATTGAGTATTCATGACTGAGGACTGAGGATTGAGGATTGAGGATTGAGGATTGAGGATTGAAGATTGAGGGTTGGGGATTGAGGATTGACGGTTGAGGATTGAGGATTGAGGACTGAGGATTGAGGATTGAGGATAGAGGATTGAGGATTGAGTATTGAAGATTGAGTATTCATGACTGAGGATTGAGTATTGAGGATTGAAGATTGAGGATGGAGGATGAGGGCTGAGGGTTGAGGATAGAGGCTTCAGTATTGAATCCTGAGAATTCAGGATATTCTATTGAGTATTGAAGAATTGAGGATTGATGGTTGAGTATTGAGGATTGAGGATTGAGGATTGAGGACTGAGGATTGAACATTGAGGGCTGAGTGTTGAGGGTTGAGTGATGAGGATTGATGTTTGTGGATAGACATTTGAAGATTGCAGATAGAGTATTGAGTATTGAAAACTGTGATTTGATGATTTTCTATTGAGGATTGAGGATTGACAACTGATTGTTGAGAACTGAGGGCTGAAGATTGAGGATTCAGGATTGAGGATTCGGAATTGAGGTTTGAGAACTGAGGATTGAGGATTGAAGATTGTGTATTGAGGATTGAAGATTGAGGACTGAGGATTGAGGATTGAGGATTGAGGATTGAGGACATAGGATTGAGGATTGAATATTGAAGATTGAGTATTCATGACTGAGGATTGAGGATTGAGGATTGAGGATTGAGGATTGAGGATTCGGAATTGAGGTTTGAGGACTGAGGATTGAGGATTGAAGATTGTGTATTGAGGATTGAAGATTGAGGATTGAGGATTGAGGTTTGAGGATTGAATCTTGCGAATTCAGGATATTCTATTGAGTATTGAGAATTGAGGATTGATGGCTGAATATTGAGGACTGAGGATTGACGGTTGAAGGTTGAGTATTGAGGATTCAGAATTGAGGATTGAGGACTGAGGATTGAGGATTGAAGGTTGAGTATTGAGGATTGAAGATTGAGGATTGAGTATTGACGATTGAGGATTGAGGATGAGGTCTGAGGGTTGAGGATTGAGGATTGAGGATTGAGGATTGAGGATTGAAGATTGAGGATTGGGGATTGAGGATTGACAATTGAGGTTTGAGGATTGAGGATTGAGGATAGAGGACTGAGGATTGAGTATTGAAGATTGAGTATTCATGACTGAGGATTGAGGATTGAGTATTGAGGATTGAGGATTGAGGATTGAGGATTGAGGATTGGGGATTGAGGATTGGGGACTGAGGATTGAAGACTGAGGATTGAGGATTGTGGATTGAGGATTGAGGTTTGAGGATTGAAGATACAGTATTGAGAATTGAAGATTGAGAATTGAGGATTGGGGATTGAACATTGAGGACTGAGTGTTGAGGGTTGAGTGATGAGAATTGATGTTTGTGGATAGAGATTTGAAGATTGCAGATAGAGTATTCAGTATTGAAAACTGTAAATTGAGGATATTCTATTGAGGATTGAGGATTGACAACTGATTGTTGAGGACTGGGGGCTGAAGATTGAGGATTCAGGATTGAGGATTCAGGATTGAGGTTTGAGGACTGAGGATTGAGGACTGAGGATTGAGGATTGAGGATTGAAGATTGAATATTGATGATTGAAGGTTGAGGATTGAGTATTGAGGGTTGTGGACTGAGGACGAGGACTGAGGGTTGAGTATTGATGTTTGAGGTTTGAGGACTGAGGATTGAGGATTGAGAATTGAGGATTGAGGATTGAGGACTGAGGATTGAGGATTGAGAATTATGGATTGAGGATTGAAGACTGAATATTCAGGATTGAAGGTTGACGATTGAGGATTGAGGATTGAGGATTGAGTATTGAGGATTGAGGATGAGGGCTGAGGATCGAGGATGGAGGATGAGGGCTGATGGTTGAGGATTAAGGTTTGAGTATTGAATCCTGCGAATTCAGGATATTCTATAGTGTATTGAGGATTGAGTATTGATGGTTGAGAATTGAGGATTGAGAATTGAGGATTGAGGATTGAGTATTGAAGATTGAGGGTTGATGATTGAGGATTGAGGATTGAGGATTGAGGATTGAGGATTGAGAATTCAGTATTGAAGATTGAGTATTGAGGATTGAAGATTGAGGATTGGGGATTGACCATTGAGGATTGAGGATTGAGGATTGAGGATTGAGTATTTGGGACAGAGGAATGAAGATTCAGGATTGAGGATTGAGAATTGAGGATTGAGGATTGAGGATTGAAGATTCAGTATTGAGGATTGAAGATCGAGATTTGAGGATTGAGTATTGAACATTGAGGACTGAGTGTTGAGGGCTGAGTAATGAGAATTGATGTTTGTGGATACAGATTTGAAGATTGCAGATTGAGTATTGAGTATAGAAAACTGTGAATTGAGAATATTCTATTGAGGATTGAGGATTGACAACTGCTTGTTGAGGACTGAGGGCTGAAGATTGAGGATGCAGGATTGAGGATTCAGGATTGAGGTTTGAGGACTGAGGATTGAGGATTGACAATTGAGGATTGAACATTGAGGACTGAGTGTTGAAGGCTGAGAGATGAGAATTGATGTTTGTGGATAGAGATTTGAAGATTGCAGATTGAGTACTGAGTACTGAAAACTGTGAATTGAGGATATTCTATTGAGGATTGAGGATTGACAACTGACTGTTGAGGACTGAGGGCTGAGGGTTGAGGATTCAGGGTTGAGGATTCAGAATTGAGGTTTGAGGACTGAGGATTTAGGATTGAAGGTTGAGTATTGAGGATTGAAGATTGAGGACTGAGCATTGAGGATTGGGGATTGAGGATGACGGCTGAGGGTTGAGGACTGAGGATTGAGGACTGAGGACTGAGGATTGAGGATTGAGAATTGAGGATTGAGGATTGAAGACTGAATATTCAGGATTGAAGGTTGACGATTGAGGATTGAGGATTGAGTATTGAGGATTGAGGATGAGGGCTGAGGATCGAGGATGGAGGATGAGGGCTGATGGTTGAGGATTAAGGTTTGAGTATTGAATCCTGCGAATTCAGGATATTCTATAGTGTATTGAGGATTGAGTATTGATGGTTGAGAATTGAGGATTGAGAATTGAGGATTGAGGATTGAGTATTGAAGATTGAGGGTTGATGATTGAGGATTGAGGATTGAGGATTGAGGATTGAGGATTGAGTATTCAGTATTGAAGATTGAGTATTGAGGATTGAAGAGTGAGGATTGGGGATTGAGCATTGAGGATTGAGGATTGAGTATTTGGGGCAGAGGATTGAAGATTCAGGATTGAGGATTGAGAATTGAGTATTGAAGAATTGAGGATTGTAGGTTGAGTATTGAGGATTGAGGATTGAGGATTGAGGACTGAGTATTAAAGATTGAGGATTGATGATTGAGGATTGAGGATTGAGGATTGAGGATTGAGGATTGAGGATTGAGTATTGAAGATTCAGGATTGTTGATTGAGGACTGAGGATTGAGGATTCTTGATTAAGGATCGAGGATTGAGTATTGAGGATTGAAGATTGAGGATTGAGGATTGAGGATTGAGGATTGAGGATTGAGGATTGAAGATTGAGGAATTGGGACTGAGGATTGAAGATTGAGGATTGAGGATTGAGGATTGAGGATTGAGGATTGAGGATTGAGGATTGAGGATTGAAGATTCAGTATTGAGGATTGAAGGTTGAGAATTGAGAATTGAGGATTGAACATTGAGGACTGAGTGTTGAGGGTTGAGAGGTGAGAATTGATGTTTGTGGATAGAGATTTGAAGATTGCAGATTGAGTACTGAGTACTGAAAACTGTGAGTTGAGGATATTCTATTGGGGATAGAGGATTGACAACTGACTGTTGAGGACTGAGGGCTGAAGTTTGAGGATTCAGGGTTGAGGATTCAGAATTGAGGTTTCAGGACTGAGGATTGAGGATTGAAGGTTGAGTATTGAGGATTGAAGATTGAGGATTGAGGATTGAGGATTGGGGATTGAGGATGAGGGCTGAGGGTTGAGGACTGAGGATTGAGGACTGAGGACTGAGGATTGAGGATTGAGAATTGATGATTGAGGATTGACGATTGAAGATTGAGGATTGGGTATTGAGGATTGAAGAATGAGGGTTGAGGATTGTGGATTGTGGATTGAGGATTGAAGACTGAATATTCAGGATTGAAGGTTGACGATTGAGGATTGAGGATTGACGATTGAAGATTGAAGATTGAGGATTGGGGACTGAGTGTTGAGGGTTGAGTGATGAGAATTGATGTTTGTGGATAGTGATTTGAAGATTGCAGATGGAGTATTGAGTATTGAAAACTGTGAATTGAGGATATTCTATCGAGGATTGAGGATTGACAACTGATTGTTGAGGACTGAGGGCTGAAGATTGAGGATACAGGTTTGAGGATTCAGGATTGAGGTTTGAGGACTGAGGATTGAGGATTGGGGATTGAGGATTGGGTATTGAGGATTGAAGAATGAGGGTTGAGGATTGAGGATTGAGGATTGAGAATTGAGGATTGAGGATTGAAGATTGAGTGTTGAAGATTGAGGATTGAGGATTGAGGATTGAGGACTGAGGATTGAGGATTGAAGACTGAGGATTGGGGACTGAGGATTGAGGATTGAGGTTTGAGGATTGAATCTTGCGAATTCAGGATATTCTATTGAGTATTGAGAATTGAGGATTGATGGCTGAATATTGAGGACTGAGGATTGACGGTTGAAGGTTGAGTATTGAGGATTCAGAATTGAGGATTGAGGACTGAGGATTGAGGATTGAAGGTTGAGTATTGAGGATTGAAGATTGAGGATTGAGTATTGACGATTGAGGATTGAGGATGAGGTCTGAGGGTTGAGGATTGAGGTTTGGGGACTGAGGACTGAGGATTGAGGATTGAGGATTGAGGATTGATAATTGAGGATTGAGGATTGAGGATGAGGGCTGAGGGTTGAGGACTGAGGATTGAGGACTGAGGACTGAGGATTGAGGATTGAGAATTGAGGATTGAGGATTGGGGATTGAGGATTGACAATTGAGGTTTGAGGATTGAGGATTGAGGATAGAGGACTGAGGATTGAGTATTGAAGATTGAGTATTCATGACTGAGGATTGAGGATTGAGTATTGAGGATTGAGGATTGAGGATTGAGGATTGAGGATTGAGGATTGGGGATTGAGGATTGGGGACTGAGGGTTGAAGACTGAGGATTGAGGATTGTGGATTGAGGATTGAGGTTTGAGGATTGAAGATACAGTATTGAGAATTGAAGATTGAGAATTGAGGATTGGGGATTGAACATTGAGGACTGAGTGTTCAGGGTTGAGTGATGAGAATTGATGTTTGTGGATAGAGATTTGAAGATTGCAGATAGAGTATTCAGTATTGAAAACTGTAAATTGAGGATATTCTATTGAGGATTGAGGACTGACAACTGATTGTTGAGGACTGGGGGCTGAAGATTGAGGATTCAGGATTGAGGATTCAGGATTGAGGGTTGAGGACTGAGGATTGAGGACTGAGGATTGAGGATTGAGGATTGAAGATTGAATATTGATGATTGAAGGTTGAGGATTGAGTATTGAGGGTTGTGGACTGAGGACGAGGACTGAGGGTTGAGTATTGATGTTTGAGGTCTGAGGACTGAGGATTGAGGATTGAGAATTGAGGATTGAGGATTGAGGACTGAGGATTGAGGATTGAGAATTATGGATTGAGGATTGAAGACTGAATATTCAGGATTGAATGTTGACGATTGAGGATTGAGGATTGAGGATTGAGTATTGAGGATTGAGGATGAGGGCTGAGGATCGAGGATGGAGGATGAGGGCTGATGGTTGAGGATTAAGGTTTGAGTATTGAATCCTGCGAATTCAGGATATTCTATAGTGTATTGAGGATTGAGTATTGATGGTAGAGAATTGAGGATTGAGAATTGAGGATTGAGGATTGAGTATTGAAGATTGAGGGTTGATGATTGAGGATTGAGGATTGAGGATTGAGGATTGAGGATTGAGAATTCAGTATTGAAGATTGAGTATTGAGGATTGAAGAGTGAGGATTGGGGATTGAGCATTGAGGATTGAGGATTGAGTATTTGGGACAGAGGATTGAAGATTCAGGATTGAGGATTGAGAATTGAGGATTGAGGATTGAGGATTGAAGATTCAGTATTGAGGATTGAATATCGAGAATTGAGGATTGAGTATTGAACATTGAGGACTGAGTGTTGAGGGTTGAGTGATGAGAATTGATGTTTGTGGATAGTGATTTGAAGATTGCAGATGGAGTATTGAGTATTGAAAACTGTGAATTGAGGATATTCTATCGAGGATTGAGGATTGACAACTGATTGTTGAGGACTGAGGGCTGAAGATTGAGGATTCAGGATTGAGGATTCAGAATTGAGGTTTGAGGACTGAGGATTGAGGATTGAAGGTTGAGTATTGAGGATTGAAGATTGAGGATTGAGGATTGAGAATTGAGGATTGAGGATGAGGGCCGAGGGTTGAGGACTGAGGATTGAGGACTGAGGGCTGAGGATTGTGGATTGAGAATTGAGGATTGAGGATTGATAATTGAAGATTGAGGATTGGGTATTGAGGATTGAAGAATGAGGGTTGAGGATTGAGGATTGGGGATTGAGAATTGAGGATTGAGGATTGAAGATTGAGTGTTGAGTATTGAAGATTGAGGATTGAGGATTGAGGATTGAGGATTGAGGATTGAAGATTGAGGATTGGGGACTTAGTGTTGAGGGTTGAGTGGTGAGAATTGATGTTTGTGGATAGATATTTGAAGATTGCAGATAGGGTATTGAGTATTGAAAACTGTGAATTGAGGATATTCTATTGAGGATTGAGGATTGACAACTGATTGTTGAGGACTGGGGGCTGAAGATTGAGGATTCAGGATTGAGGATTCAGGATTGTGGTTTGAGGACTGAGGATTGAGGACTGAGGATTGAGGATTGAGGATTGAAGATTGAATATTGATGATTGAAGATTGAGGATTGAGTATCGAGGGTTGTGGACTGAGGACGAGGACTGAGGGTTGAGTATTGATGTTTGAGGTCTGAGGACTGAGGATTGAGGATTGAGAATTGAGGATTGAGGATTGAGGACTGAGGATTGAAGATTGAGTATTGAGGATTGCAGATTGAGGTCTGAGGGTTGGGGATTAAGGATTGAGGATTGGAAATTGAGGAGTGAAGATTGAGTATTGAGGATTGAAGATTGAGGATTGAGGATTGAGGATTGAGGATTGAGGATTGAAGATTGAGGGTTGGGGATTGAGGATTGACGATTGAGGATTGAGGATTGAGGATTGAGGATAGAGGATTGAGGATTGATTATTGAAGATTGAGTATTCATGACTGAGGACTGAGGATTGAGGATTGAGGATTGAGGATTGAGGATTGAAGATTGAGGGTTGGGGATTGAGGATTGACGGTTGAGGATTGAGGATTGAGGACTGAGGATTGAGGATTGAGGATAGAGGATTGAGGATTGAGTATTGAAGATTGAGTATTCATGACTGAGGATTGAGTATTGAGGATTGAAGATTGAGGATGGAGGATGAGGGCTGAGGGTTGAGGATAGAGGCTTCAGTATTGAATCCTGAGAATTCAGGATATTCTATTGAGTATTGAAGAATTGAGGATTGATGGTTGAGTATTGAGGATTGAGGATTGAGGATTGAGGACTGAGGATTGAACATTGAGGGCTGAGTGTTGAGGGTTGAGTGATGAGGATTGATGTTTGTGGATAGACATTTGAAGATTGCAGATAGAGTATTGAGTATTGAAAACTGTGATTTGATGATTTTCTATTGAGGATTGAGGATTGACAACTGATTGTTGAGAACTGAGGGCTGAAGATTGAGGATTCAGGATTGAGGATTCGGAATTGAGGTTTGAGAACTGAGGATTGAGGATTGAAGATTGTGTATTGAGGATTGAAGATTGAGGACTGAGGATTGAGGATTGAGGATTGAGGATTGAGGACATAGGATTGAGGATTGAATATTGAAGATTGAGTATTCATGACTGAGGATTGAGGATTGAGGATTGAGGATTGAGGATTGAGGATTCGGAATTGAGGTTTGAGGACTGAGGATTGAGGATTGAAGATTGTGTATTGAGGATTGAAGATTGAGGATTGAGGATTGAGGTTTGAGGATTGAATCTTGCGAATTCAGGATATTCTATTGAGTATTGAGAATTGAGGATTGATGGCTGAATATTGAGGACTGAGGATTGACGGTTGAAGGTTGAGTATTGAGGATTCAGAATTGAGGATTGAGGACTGAGGATTGAGGATTGAAGGTTGAGTATTGAGGATTGAAGATTGAGGATTGAGTATTGACGATTGAGGATTGAGGATGAGGTCTGAGGGTTGAGGATTGAGGATTGAGGATTGAGGATTGAGGATTGAAGATTGAGGATTGGGGATTGAGGATTGACAATTGAGGTTTGAGGATTGAGGATTGAGGATAGAGGACTGAGGATTGAGTATTGAAGATTGAGTATTCATGACTGAGGATTGAGGATTGAGTATTGAGGATTGAGGATTGAGGATTGAGGATTGAGGATTGGGGATTGAGGATTGGGGACTGAGGATTGAAGACTGAGGATTGAGGATTGTGGATTGAGGATTGAGGTTTGAGGATTGAAGATACAGTATTGAGAATTGAAGATTGAGAATTGAGGATTGGGGATTGAACATTGAGGACTGAGTGTTGAGGGTTGAGTGATGAGAATTGATGTTTGTGGATAGAGATTTGAAGATTGCAGATAGAGTATTCAGTATTGAAAACTGTAAATTGAGGATATTCTATTGAGGATTGAGGATTGACAACTGATTGTTGAGGACTGGGGGCTGAAGATTGAGGATTCAGGATTGAGGATTCAGGATTGAGGTTTGAGGACTGAGGATTGAGGACTGAGGATTGAGGATTGAGGATTGAAGATTGAATATTGATGATTGAAGGTTGAGGATTGAGTATTGAGGGTTGTGGACTGAGGACGAGGACTGAGGGTTGAGTATTGATGTTTGAGGTTTGAGGACTGAGGATTGAGGATTGAGAATTGAGGATTGAGGATTGAGGACTGAGGATTGAGGATTGAGAATTATGGATTGAGGATTGAAGACTGAATATTCAGGATTGAAGGTTGACGATTGAGGATTGAGGATTGAGGATTGAGTATTGAGGATTGAGGATGAGGGCTGAGGATCGAGGATGGAGGATGAGGGCTGATGGTTGAGGATTAAGGTTTGAGTATTGAATCCTGCGAATTCAGGATATTCTATAGTGTATTGAGGATTGAGTATTGATGGTTGAGAATTGAGGATTGAGAATTGAGGATTGAGGATTGAGTATTGAAGATTGAGGGTTGATGATTGAGGATTGAGGATTGAGGATTGAGGATTGAGGATTGAGAATTCAGTATTGAAGATTGAGTATTGAGGATTGAAGATTGAGGATTGGGGATTGACCATTGAGGATTGAGGATTGAGGATTGAGGATTGAGTATTTGGGACAGAGGAATGAAGATTCAGGATTGAGGAATGAGAATTGAGGATTGAGGATTGAGGATTGAAGATTCAGTATTGAGGATTGAAGATCGAGATTTGAGGATTGAGTATTGAACATTGAGGACTGAGTGTTGAGGGCTGAGTAATGAGAATTGATGTTTGTGGATACAGATTTGAAGATTGCAGATTGAGTATTGAGTATAGAAAACTGTGAATTGAGAATATTCTATTGAGGATTGAGGATTGACAACTGCTTGTTGAGGACTGAGGGCTGAAGATTGAGGATGCAGGATTGAGGATTCAGGATTGAGGTTTGAGGACTGAGGATTGAGGATTGACAATTGAGGATTGAACATTGAGGACTGAGTGTTGAAGGCTGAGAGATGAGAATTGATGTTTGTGGATAGAGATTTGAAGATTGCAGATTGAGTACTGAGTACTGAAAACTGTGAAT
The DNA here is from genome assembly GCF_051401765.1 of Calliopsis andreniformis. Classification (NCBI taxonomy): domain Eukaryota; kingdom Metazoa; phylum Arthropoda; class Insecta; order Hymenoptera; family Andrenidae; genus Calliopsis; species Calliopsis andreniformis. Next base: position 4,332,809 of record NW_027480450.1, on the reverse strand, counting down.
TGAGGATATTCTATTGAGGATTGAGGATTGACAACTGACTGTTGAGGACTGAGGGCTGAGGGTTGAGGATTCAGGGTTGAGGATTCAGAATTGAGGTTTGAGGACTGAGGATTTAGGATTGAAGGTTGAGTATTGAGGATTGAAGATTGAGGACTGAGCATTGAGGATTGGGGATTGAGGATGACGGCTGAGGGTTGAGGACTGAGGATTGAGGACTGAGGACTGAGGATTGAGGATTGAGAATTGAGGATTGAGGATTGAAGACTGAATATTCAGGATTGAAGGTTGACGATTGAGGATTGAGGATTGAGTATTGAGGATTGAGGATGAGGGCTGAGGATCGAGGATGGAGGATGAGGGCTGATGGTTGAGGATTAAGGTTTGAGTATTGAATCCTGCGAATTCAGGATATTCTATAGTGTATTGAGGATTGAGTATTGATGGTTGAGAATTGAGGATTGAGAATTGAGGATTGAGGATTGAGTATTGAAGATTGAGGGTTGATGATTGAGGATTGAGGATTGAGGATTGAGGATTGAGGATTGAGTATTCAGTATTGAAGATTGAGTATTGAGGATTGAAGAGTGAGGATTGGGGATTGAGCATTGAGGATTGAGGATTGAGTATTTGGGACAGAGGATTGAAGATTCAGGATTGAGGATTGAGAATTGAGGATTGAGGATTGAGGATTGAAGATTCAGTATTGAGGATTGAATATCGAGAATTGTGGATTGAGTATTGAACATTGAGGACTGAGTGTTGAGGGTTGAGTGATGAGAATTGATGTTTGTGGATAGTGATTTGAAGATTGCAGATGGAGTATTGAGTATTGAAAACTGTGAATTGAGGATATTCTATCGAGGATTGAGGATTGACAACTGATTGTTGAGGACTGAGGGCTGAAGATTGAGGATTCAGGATTGAGGATTCAGAATTGAGGTTTGAGGACTGAGGATTGAGGATTGAAGGTTGAGTATTGAGGATTGAAGATTGAGGATTGAGGATTGAGAATTGAGGATTGAGGATGAGGGCTGAGGGTTGAGGACTGAGGATTGAGGACTGAGGGCTGAGGATTGTGGATTGAGAATTGAGGATTGAGGATTGATAATTGAAGATTGAGGATTGGGTATTGAGGATTGAAGAATGAGGGTTGAGGATTGAGGATTGGGGATTGAGAATTGAGGATTGAGGATTGAAGATTGAGTGTTGAGTATTGAAGATTGAGGATTGAGGATTGAGGATTGAGGATTGAGGATTGAAGATTGAGGATTGGGGACTTAGTGTTGAGGGTTGAGTGGTGAGAATTGATGTTTGTGGATAGAGATTTGAAGATTGCAGATAGGGTATTGAGTATTGAAAACTGTGAATTGAGGATATTCTATTGAGGATTGAGGATTGACAACTGATTGTTGAGGACTGGGGGCTGAAGATTGAGGATTCAGGATTGAGGATTCAGGATTGTGGTTTGAGGACTGAGGATTGAGGACTGAGGATTGAGGATTGAGGATTGAAGATTGAATATTGATGATTGAAGATTGAGGATTGAGTATTGAGGGTTGTGGACTGAGGACGAGGACTGAGGGTTGAGTATTGATGTTTGAGGTCTGAGGACTGAGGATTGAGGATTGAGAATTGAGGATTGAGGATTGAGGACTGAGGATTGAAGATTGAGTATTGAGGATTGCAGATTGAGGTCTGAGGGTTGGGGATTAAGGATTGAGGATTGGAAATTGAGGTGTGAAGATTGAGTATTGAGGATTGAAGATTGAGGATTGAGGATTGAGGATTGAGGATTGAGGATTGAAGATTGAGGGTTGGGGATTGAGGATTGACGATTGAGGATTGAGGATTGAGGATTGAGGATAGAGGATTGAGGATTGATTATTGAAGATTGAGTATTCATGACTGAGGACTGAGGATTGAGGATTGAGGATTGAGGATTGAGGATTGAAGATTGAGGGTTGGGGATTGAGGATTGACGGTTGAGGATTGAGGATTGAGGACTGAGGATTGAGGATTGAGGATAGAGGATTGAGGATTGAGTATTGAAGATTGAGTATTCATGACTGAGGATTGAGTATTGAGGATTGAAGATTGAGGATGGAGGATGAGGGCTGAGGGTTGAGGATAGAGGCTTCAGTATTGAATCCTGAGAATTCAGGATATTCTATTGAGTATTGAAGAATTGAGGATTGATGGTTGAGTATTGAGGATTGAGGATTGAGGATTGAGGACTGAGGATATAGGATTGAGGATTGAATATTGAAGATTGAGTATTCATGACTGAGGATTGAGGATTGAGGATTGAGGATTGAGGATTTTGGATTCGGAATTGAGGTTTGAGGACTGAGGATTGAGGATTGAAGATTGTGTATTGAGGATTGAAGATTGAGGATTGAGTATTGACGATTGTGGATTGAGGACGAGGACTGAGGGTTGAGTATTGATGTTTGAGGTCTGAGGATTGAGGGTTAAGGGTTGAGAAATGAGGATTGAGGATTGAGGACTGAGGATTGAAGATTGAGTATTGAGGATTGAAGATTGAGGATTGAGGATTGGGGATTAAGGATTGAGGATTGGGAATTGAGGAGTGATGATTGAGTATTGAGGATTGAAGATTGAGGATTGAGGATTGAGGATTGAGTATTGAGGACTGAGAATTGAGGATTGAGGATTGAGTATTGAAGATTGAGAATTGAGAATTGGGGATGAGGACTGAGGGTTGAGGATTGACGTTTGAGGAACGAGGATTGAGGATTGAGGATTGAGGTCTGACGATTGACGATTGAGTATTGAAGATTGAGGATTGATGACTGAGGATTGAAGATTGAGGATTGAGGATTGAGGATTGAGTACTGAGGATTGAAGATTGAGGATTTTGGATTGAGGATTGAGGACTGAGGATTGAGGATTGAAGATTGAGTATTGAGGATTGAAGATTGAGGATTGGGGATTGAGCATTGAGGATTGAGGATTGAGGATTGAGGATTGAGTATTTGGGACAGAGGATTGAAGATTCAGGATTGAGGATTGAGAATTGAGGATTGAGGACTGAGGATTGAAGATTCAGTATTGAGGATTGAAGATCGAGATTTGAGGATTGAGTATTGAACATTGAGGACTGCGTGTTGAGGGCTGAGTAATGAGAATTGATGTTTGTGGATACAGATTTGAAGATTGCAGATTGAGTATTGAGTATAGAAAACTGTGAATTGAGAATATTCTATTGAGGATCGAGGATTGACAACTGCTTGTTGAGGACTGAGGGCTGAAGATTGAGGATTCAGGATTGAGGTTTGAGGACTGACGATTGAGGATTGAGGATCGAGGATTGAAGATTGAGGATTGGGTATTGAGGATTGAACATTGAGGATTGAGGATTGAGGATTGAGGATTGAGGATTGAGTATTGAAGGTTGAATATTGGTGATTGAATATTGAGGATAGAGGATTGAGGGTTGTGGATTGAGGACGAGGACTGAGGGCTGAGTATTGAAGTTTGAGGTCTGAGGATTGAGGATTGACGATTGAGAATTGAGGATTGATGATTGAGGTCTGAGGATTGAAGATTGAGTATTGAGGATTGAAGATTGAGGATTGAGGATTGGGGATTAAAGATTGAGGATTGGGAATTGAGGAGTGAAGGTTGAGTATTGAGGATTGAAGATTGAGGATTGAGGATTGAGTATTGAGGATTGAGGATTGAAGATTGAGGATTGGAAATTGAGGATTGAGGATTGAGGATTGAAGATTGAGGATTGGGGATTGAGGATTGACGATTGAGGATTGAGGATTGAGGATTGAGGATAGAGGATTGAGGATTGAGTATTGAAGATCCAGTATTCATTACTGAGGATTGAGTATTGAGGATTGAAGATTCAGGTTTGAGGATTGAGGATTGAGGATGGAGGATGAGGGCTGAGGGTTGAGGATTCAGGTTTGAGTATTGAATCCTGAGAATTCAGGATATTCTATTGAGTATTGAAGAATTGAGGATTGATGGTTGAGTATTGAGGATTGAGGATTGAGGATTGAGGCCTGAGTATTAAAGATTGAGGATTGATGATTGAGGATTGAGAATTGAGGATTGAGGATTGAGGATTGAGGATTGAGGATTGAGTATTGAAGATTGAGGATTGTTGATTGAGGATTGAGGATTGAGGATTGAGGACTGTTGATTGAAGATCGAGGATTGAGTATTGAGGATTGAAGATTGAGGATTGAGGATTGAGGATTGAGGATTGAGGATTGAGGATTGAGGATTGAAGATTGAGGATTTGGGACTGAGGATTGAAGATTGAGGATTGAGGATTGAGGATTGAGGATTGAGGATTGAGGATTGAGAATTGAAGATTCAGTATTGAGGATTGAAGGTTGAGAATTGAGAATTGAGGATTGAACATTGAGGACTGAGTGTTGAGCGTTGAGAGGTGAGAATTGATGTTTGTGGATAGAGATTTGAAGATTGCAGATTGAGTACTGAGTACTGAAAACTGTGAGTTGAGGATATTCTATTGGGGATAGAGGATTGACAACTGACTGTTGAGGACTGAGGGCTGAAGTTTGAGGATTCAGGGTTGAGGATTCAGAATTGAGGTTTCAGGACTGAGGATTGAGGATTGAAGGTTGAGTATTGAGGATTGAAGATTGAGGATTGAGGATTGAGGACTGGGGATTGAGGATGAGGGCTGAGGGTTGAGGACTGAGGATTGAGGACTGAGGACTGAGGATTGAGGATTGAGAATTGATGATTGAGGATTGACGATTGAAGATTGAGGATTGGGTATTGAGGATTGAAGAATGAGGGTTGAGGATTGTGGATTGTGGATTGAGGATTGAAGACTGAATATTCAGGATTGAAGGTTGACGATTGAGGATTGAGGATTGACGATTGAAGATTGAAGATTGAGGATTGGGGACTGAGTGTTGAGGGTTGAGTGATGAGAATTGATGTTTGTGGATAGTGATTTGAAGATTGCAGATGGAGTATTGAGTATTGAAAACTGTGAATTGAGGATATTCTATCGAGGATTGAGGATTGACAACTGATTGTTGAGGACTGGGGGCCGAAGATTGAGGATTCAGGATTGAGGATTCAGGATTGAGGTTTGAGGACTGAGGATTGAGGACTGAGGATTGAGGATTGAGGATTGAAGATTGAATATTGATGATTGAAGGTTGAGGATTGAGTATTGAGGGTTGTGGACTGAGGATGAGGACTGAGGGTTCAGTATTGATGTTTGAGGTCTGAGGACTGAGGATTGAGGATTGAGAATTGAGGATTGAGGATTGAGGACTGAGGATTGAGGATTGAGAATTGAGGATTGAGGATTGAAGACTGAATATTCAGGATTGAAGGTTGACGATTGAGGATTGAGGATTGAGGATTGAGTATTGAGGATTGAGGATGAGGGCTGAGGATCGAGGATGGAGGATGAGGGCTGATGGTTGAGGATTAAGGTTTGAGTATTGAATCCTGCGAATTCAGGATATTCTATAGTGTATTGAGGATTGAGTATTGATGGTTGAGTATTGAGGATTGAGAATTGAGTATTGAGGATTGAGTATTGAAGATTGAGGGTTGATGATTGAGGATTGAGGATTGAGGATTGAGGATTGAGGATTGAGAATTCAGTATTGAAGATTGAGTATTGAGGATTGAAGATTGAGGATTGGGGATTGAGCATTGAGGATTGAGGATTGAGGATTGAGGATTGAGTATTTGGGACAGAGGATTGAAGATTCAGGATTGAGGATTGAGAATTGAGGATTGAGGATTGAGGATTGAAGATTCAGTATTGAGGATTGAAGATCGAGATTTGAGGATTGAGTATTGAACATTGAGGACTGAGTGTTGAGGGCTGAGTAATGAGAATTGATGTTTGTGGATACAGATTTGAAGATTGCAGATTGAGTATTGAGTATAGAAAACTGTGAATTGAGAATATTCTATTGACGATTGAGGATTGACAACTGCTTGTTGTGGACTGAGGGCTGAAGATTGAGGATGCAGGATTGAGGATTCAGGATTGAGGTTTGAGGACTGAGGATTGAGGATTGAGGATCGAGGATTGAAGATTGAGGATTGGGTATTGAGGATTGAACATTGAGGATTGAGGACTGAGGATTGAGGATTGAGGATTGAGTATTGAAGGTTGAATATTGATGATTGAAGATTGAGGATAGAGGATTGAGGGTTGTGGATTGAGGACGAGGACTGAGGGTTGAGTATTGAAGTTTGAGGTCTGAGGATTGAGGATTGAGGATTGAGAATTGAGGATTGATGATTGAGGTCTGAGGATTGAAGATTGAGTATTGAGGATTGAAGATTGAGGATTGAGGATTGGGGATTAAAGATTGAGGATTGGGAATTGAGGAGTGAAGGTTGAGTATTGAGGATTGAAGATTGAGGATTGAGGATTGAGTATTGAGGATTGAGGATTGAAGATTGAGGATTGGAAATTGAGGATTGAGGATTGAGGATTGAAGATTGAGGACTGGGGATTGAGGATTGACGATTGAGGATTGAGGATTGAGGATTGAGGGTAGAGGATTGAGGATTGAGTATTGAAGATCCAGTATTCATTACTGAGGATTGAGTATTGAGGATTGAAGATTGAGGATTGAGGATTGAGGATTGAGGATGGAGGATGAGGGCTGAGGGTTGAGGATTGAGGTTTGAGTATTGAATCCTGAGAATTCAGGATATTCTATTGAGTATTGAAGAATTGAGGATTGATGGTTGAGTATTGAGGATTGAGGATTGAGGATTGAGGACTGAGTATTAAAGATTGAGGATTGATGATTGAGGATTGAGGATTGAGGATTGAGGATTGAGGATTGAGGATTGAGTATTGAAGATTGAGGATTGTTGATTGAGGATTGAGGATTGAGGATTGAGGATTGTTGATTGAGGATCGAGGATTGAGTATTGAGGATTGAAGATTGAGGATTGAGGATTGAGGATTGAGGATTGAGGATTGAGGATTGAAGATTGAGGATTTGGGACTGAGGATTGAAGATTGAGGATTGAGGATTGAGGATTGAGGATTGAGGATTGAGGATTGAGGATTGAAGATTCAGTATTGAGAATTGAAGGTTGAGAATTAGGAATTGAGGATTGAACATTGAGGACAGAGTGTTGAGGGTTGAGAGGTGAGAATTGATGTTTGTGGATAGAGATTTGAAGATTGCAGATTGAGTACTGAGTACTTAAAGCTGTGAGTTGAGGATATTCTATTGGGGATAGAGGATTGACAACTGACTGTTGAGGACTGAGGGCTGAAGTTTGAGGATTCAGGGTTGAGGATTCAGAATTGAGGTTTCAGGACTGAGGATTGAGGATTGAAGGTTGAGTATTGAGGATTGAAGATTGAGGATTCAGGATTGAGGATTCGGAATTGAGGTTTGAGGACTGAGGATTGAGGATTGAAGATTGTGTATTGAGGATTGAAGATTGAGGATTGAGGATTGAGGATTGAGGATTGAGGATTGAGGATAGAGGATTGACGATTGAGTATTGAAGATTGAGGATTGATGACTGAGGATTGAGGATTGAGGACTGAGGATTGAGGATTGAGTATTGAGGATTGAAGATTGAGGATTGAGGATTGAGGATTGAGGATTGAGGATTGGGGATTAAGGATTGAGGATTGGGAATTGAAGAGTGATGATTGAGTATTGAGGATTGAAGATTGAGGATAGAGGATTGAGGATTGAGGATTGAGGATTGAAGATTGAGGATTGGGGATTGAAGATTGACGATTGAGGATTGAGGACTGAGGATTGAGGATTGAGGATTGAGGATAGAGTATTGAAGATTGAGGATTGATGATTGAGGATTGAGGATTGAGGATTGAGGTTTGAGGATTGATTATTGAGGATTGAGGATGAGGGCTGAGGATCGAGGATGGAGGATGAGGGCTGAGGGTATAGGAGTGAGGTTTGAGTATTGAATCCTGCGAATTCAGGATATTCTATTGTGTATTGAGAATTCAGTATTGATGGTTGAGTATTGAGGACTGAGAATTGAGGACTGAGGATTGAGTATTGAAGATTGAGAATTGAGAATTGGGGATGAGGACTGAGGGTTGAGGATTGAGGTTTGAGGAACGAGGATTGAGGATTTAGGATTGAGGTCTGACGATTGACGATTGAGTATTGAAGATTGAGGATTGATGACTGAGGATTGAGGATTGAGGAATGAGGATTGAGGATTGAGTATTGAGGATTGAAGATTGAGGATTGAGGATTGAGGATTGAGGATTGAGGATTGAGGATTGAAGACTGAGGATTGGGGACTGAGGATTGAGGATTGAGGTTTGAGTATTGAATCTTGCGAATTCAGGATATTCTATTGAGTATTGAGAATTGAGGATTGATGGCTGAATATTGAGGACTGAGGATTGAGGGTTGAAGGTTGAGTATTGAGGATTCAGAATTGAGGATTGAGGACTGAGGATTGAGGATTGAAGGTTGAGTATTGAGGATTGAAGATTGAGGATTGAGTATTGAGGATTGAGGATTGAGGATGAGGTCTGAGGGTTGAGGATTGAGGTTTGGGGACTGAGGACTGAGGATTGAGGATTGAGGATTGAGGACTGAGGATTGATGATTGAGGATTGAAGGTTGGGTCTTGAGGATTGAAGATTGAGGATTGGTAATTGAGGATTGAGGATTGAGGATGAGGGCAGAGGGTTGAGGACTGAGGATTGAGGACTGAGGACTGAGGATTGAGGATTGAGAATTGAGGATTGAGGATTGAGGATTGACAACTGATTGCTGAGGACTGGGGGCTGAACATTGAGGATTCAGGTTTGAGGATTCAGGAATGAGGTTTGAGAACTGAGGATTGAGGACTGAGGATTCAGGATTGAGGATTGAAGATTGAATATTGACGTTTGAAGATTGAGGATTGAGTATTGAGTGTTGTGGATTGAGGACGAGGACTGAGGGTTGAGTATTGATGTTTGAGGTCTGAGGATTGAGGATTGAGGATTGAGAATTGAGGATTGAGGATTGAGGACTGAGGATTGGAGATTGAGTATTGAGGATTGAAGATTGAGGATTGAGGATTGGGTATTAAGGATTGAGGATTGGGAATAGAGGATTGAGGATTGGTGATTAAGGATTGAGGATTGGGAATTGAGGAGTGAAGATTGAGTATTGAGGATTGGAAATTGAGGATTGAGGATTGAGGATTGAGGATTGAGGATTGAAGATTGAGGATTGGGGATTGAGGATTGACGATTGAGGTTTGAGGACTGAGGATTGAGGATAGAGGTCTGAGGATTGAGTATTGAAGATTGAGTATTCATGACTGAGGATTGAGGATCGAGTATTGAGGATTGAGGATTGGGGATTAAGGATTGAGGATTGGAATTGAGGATTGAGGATTGGTGATTAAGGATTGAGGATTGGGAATTGAGGAGTGAAGATTGAGTATTGAGGATTGGAAATTGAGGATTGAGGATTGAGGATTGAGGATTGAGGATTGAAGATTGAGGATTGGGGATTGAGGATTGACGATTGAGGTTTGAGGACTGAGGATTGAGGATAGAGGTCTGAGGATTGAGTATTGAAGATTGAGTATTCATGACTGAGGATTGAGGATCGAGTATTGAGGATTGAGGATTGAGGATTGAGGATTGGGGATTGAGGATTGAGGATTGAGGACTGAGGATTGAGGATTGAGGATAGAGGATTGAGGATTGAGTATTGAATATTGAGTATTCATGACTGAGGATTGAGTATTGAGGATTGAAGGTTTAGGATTGAGGATTGAGGATTGAGGATGGAGGATGAGGCTGAGCGTTGAGGATTGAGGGTTGAGTATTGAATCCTGAGAATTCAGGATATTCTATTGAGTATTGAAGAATTGAGGATTGATGGTAGAGTATTGAGGACTGAGGATTGAGGATTGAGGACTGAGTATTGAAGATTGAGTATTGATGATTGAGGATTGAGGATTGAGGATTGAGTATTGAGGATTGAGGATTGAGTATTGAAGATTGAGGATTGATGATTGAGGATTGAGGATTGAGGATTGAGGATTGAGGATTGATCATTGAGGATTGAGCATTGAGGATTGAAGATAGAGGATTGAGGATTGAGGTTTGAGGATTGAGGATTGAGGATTGAAGATTGAGGATTTGGGACTGAGGATTGAAGATTGAGGATTGAGGATTGAGGATTGAGGATTGAGGATTGAGGATTGAAGATTCAGTATTGAGGATTGAAGATTGAGAATTGAGAATTGAGGATTGAACATTGAGGACTGAGTGTTGAAGGCTGAGAGATGAGAATTGATGTTTGTGGATAGAGATTTGTAGATTGCAGATTGAGTACTGAGTACTGAAAACTGTGAATTGAGGATATTCTATTGAGGATTGAGGATTGACAACTGACTGTTGAGGACTGAGGGCTGAGGGTTGAGGATTCAGGGTTGAGGATTCAGAATTGAGGTTTGAGGACTGAGGATTTAGGATTGAAGGTTGAGTACTGAGCATTGAAGATTGAGGACTGAGCATTGAGGATTGGGGATTGAGGATGACGGCTGAGGGTTGAGGACTGAGGATTGAGGACTGAGGACTGAGGATTGAGGATTGAGAATTGAGGATTGAGGATTGAAGACTGAATATTCAGGATTGAAGGTTGACGATTGAGGATTGAGGATTGAGGATTGTGTATTGAGGATTGAGGATGAGGGCTGAGGATCGAGGATGGAGGATGAGGGCTGATGGTTGAGGATTAAGGTTTGAGTATTGAAGATTGAGGGTTGATGATTGAGGATTGAGGATTGAGGATTGAGGATTGAGGATTGAGTATTCAGTATTGAAGATTGAGTATTGAGGATTGAAGAGTGAGGATTGGGGATTGAGCATTGAGGATTGAGGATTGAGTATTTGGGACAGAGGATTGAAGATTCAGGATTGAGGATTGAGAATTGAGGATTGAGGATTGAGGATTGAAGATTCAGTATTGAGGATTGAATATCGAGAATTGAGGATTGAGTATTGAACATTGAGGACTGAGTGTTGAGGGTTGAGTGATGAGAATTGATGTTTGTGGATAGTGATTTGAAGATTGCAGATGGAGTATTGAGTATTGAAAACTGTGAATTGAGGATATTCTATCGAGGATTGAGTATTGACAACTGATTGTTGAGGACTGAGGGCTGAAGATTGAGGATTCAGGATTGAGGATTCAGAATTGAGGTTTGAGGACTGAGGATTGAGGATTGAAGGTTGAGTATTGAGGATTGAAGATTGAGGATTGAGGATTGAGAATTGAGGATTGAGGATGAGGGCTGAGGGTTGAGGACTGAGGATTGAGGACTGAGGGCTGAGGATTGTGGATTGAGAATTGAGGATTGAGGATTGATAATTGAAGATTGAGGTTTGGGTATTGAGGATTGAAGAATGAGGGTTGAGGATTGAGGATTGGGGATTGAGAATTGAGGATTGAGGATTGAAGATTGAGTGTTGAGTATTGAAGATTGAGGATTGAGGATTGAGGATTGAGGATTGAGGATTGAAGATTGAGGATTGGGGACTTAGTGTTGCGGGTTGAGTGGTGAGAATTGATGTTTGTGGATAGAGATTTGAAGATTGCATATAGGGTATTGAGTATTGAAAACTGTGAATTGAGGATATTCTATTGAGGATTGAGGATTGACAACTGATTGTTGAGGACTGGGGGCTGAAGATTGAGGATTCAGGATTGAGGATTCAGGATTGTGGTTTGAGGACTGAGGATTGAGGACTGAGGATTGAGGATTGAGGATTGAAGATTGAATATTGATGATTGAAGATTGAGGATTGAGTATCGAGGGTTGTGGACTGAGGACGAGGACTGAGGGTTGAGTATTGATGTTTGAGGTCTGAGGACTGAGGATTGAGGATTGAGAATTGAGGATTGAGGATTGAGGACTGAGGATTGAAGATTGAGTATTGAGGATTGCAGATTGAGGTCTGAGGGTTGGGGATTAAGGATTGAGGATTGGAAATTGAGGAGTGAAGATTGAGTATTGAGGATTGAAGATTGAGGATTGAGGATTGAGGATTGAGGATCGAGGATTGAAGATTGAGGGTTGGGGATTGAGGATTGACGATTGAGGATTGAGGATTGAGGATTGAGGATAGAGGATTGAGGATTGATTATTGAAGATTGAGTATTCATGACTGAGGACTGAGGATTGAGGATTGAGGATTGAGGATTGAGGATTGAAGATTGAGGGTTGGGGATTGAGGATTGACGGTTGAGGATTGAGGATTGAGGACTGAGGATTGAGGATTGAGGATAGAGGATTGAGGATTGAGTATTGAAGATTGAGTATTCATGACTGAGGATTGAGTATTGCGGATTGAAGATTGAGGATGGAGGATGAGGGCTGAGGGTTGAGGATAGAGGCTTCAGTATTGAATCCTGAGAATTCAGGATATTCTATTGAGTATTGAAGAATTGAGGATTGATGGTTGAGTATTGAGGATTGAGGATTGAGGATTGAGGACTGAGGATTGAACATTGAGGGCTGAGTGTTGAGGGTTGAGTGATGAGGATTGATGTTTGTGGATAGACATTTGAAGATTGCAGATAGAGTATTGAGTATTGAAAACTGTGAATTGATGATTTTCTATTGAGGATTGAGGATTGACAACTGATTGTTGAGAACTGAGGGCTGAAGATTGAGGATTCAGGATTGAGGATTCGGAATTGAAGTTTGAGAACTGAGGATTGAGGATTGAAGATTGTGTATTGAGGATTGAAGATTGAGGATTGAGGATTGAGGATTGAGGATTGAGGATTGAGGATATAGGATTGAGGATTGAATATTGAAGATTGAGTATTCATGACTGAGGATTGAGGATTGAGGATTGAGGATTGAGGATTGAGGATTCGGAATTGAGGTTTGAGGACTGAGGATTGAGGATTGAAGATTGTGTATTGAGGATTGAAGATTGAGGATTGAGTATTGACGATTGTGGATTGAGGACGAGGACTGAGGGTTGAGTATTGATGTTTGAGGTCTGAGGATTGAGGGTTAAGGGTTGAGAAATGAGGATTGAGGATTGAGGACTGAGGATTGAAGATTGAGTATTGAGGATTGAAGATTGAGGATTGAGGATTGGGGATTAAGGATTGAGGATTGGGAATTGAGGAGTGATGATTGAGTATTGAGGATTGAAGATTGAGGATTGAGGATTGAGGATTGAGTATTGAGGACTGAGAATTGAGGATTGAGGATTGAGTATTGAAGATTGAGAATTGAGAATTGGGGATGAGGACTGAGGGTTGAGGATTGAGGTTTGAGGAACGAGGATTGAGGATTGAGGATTGAGGTCTGACGATTGACGATTGAGTATTGAAGATTGAGGATTGATGACTGAGGATTGAAGATTGAGGATTGAGGATTGAGGATTGAGTACTGAGGATTGAAGATTGAGGATTTTGGATTGAGGATTGAGGACTGAGGATTGAGGATTGAAGATTGAGTATTGAGGATTGAAGATTGAGGATTGGGGATTGAGCATTGAGGATTGAGGATTGAGGATTGAGGATTGAGTATTTGGGACAGAGGATTGAAGATTCAGGATTGAGGATTGAGAATTGAGGATTGAGGACTGAGGATTGAAGATTCAGTATTGAGGATTGAAGATCGAGATTTGAGGATTGAGAATTGAACATTGAGGACTGAGTGTTGAGGGCTGAGTAATGAGAATTGATGTTTGTGGATACAGATTTGAAGATTGCAGATTGAGTATTGAGTATAGAAAACTGTGAATTGAGAATATTCTATTGAGGATCGAGGATTGACAACTGCTTGTTGAGGACTGAGGGCTGAAGATTGAGGATGCAGGATTGAGGATTCAGGATTGAGGTTTGAGGACTGAGGACTGAGGATTGAGGATTGAGAATTGAGGATTGAGGATTGAGGATTGACAACTGATTGCTGAGGACTGGGGGCTGAACATTGAGGATTCAGGTTTGAGGATTCAGGAATGAGGTTTGAGAACTGAGGATTGAGGACTGAGGATTCAGGATTGAGGATTGAAGATTGAATATTGACGTTTGAAGATTGAGGATTGAGTATTGAGTGTTGTGGATTGAGGACGAGGACTGAGGGTTGAGTATTGATGTTTGAGGTCTGAGGATTGAGGATTGAGGATTGAGAATTGAGGATTGAGGATTGAGGACTGAGGATTGAAGATTGAGTATTGAGGATTGAAGATTGAGGATTGAGGATTGGGTATTAAGGATTGAGGATTGGGAATTGAGGATTGAGGATTGGTGATTAAGGATTGAGCATTGGGAATTGAGGAGTGAAGATTGAGTATTGAGGATTGGAAATTGAGGATTGAGGATTGAGGATTGAGGATTGAGGATTGAAGATTGAGGATTGGGGATTGAGGATTGACGATTGAGGTTTGAGGACTGAGGATAGAGGATAGAGGTCTGAGGATTGAGTATTGAAGATTGAGTATTCATGACTGAGGATTGAGGATCGAGTATTGAGGATTGAGGATTGGGGATTAAGGATTGAGGATTGGGAATTGAGGATTGAGGGTTGGTGATTAAGGATTGAGGATTGGGAATTGAGGAGTGAAGATTGAGTATTGAGGATTGGAAATTGAGGATTGAGGATTGAGGATTGAGGATTGAGGATTGAAGATTGAGGATTGGGGATTGAGGATTGACGATTGAGGTTTGAGGACTGAGGATTGAGGATAGAGGTCTGAGGATTGAGTATTGAAGATTGAGTATTCATGACTGAGGATTGAGGATCGAGTATTGAGGATTGAGGATTGAGGATTGAGGATTGGGGATTGAGGATTGAGGATTGAGGACTGAGGATTGAGGATTGAGGATAGAGGATTGAGGATTGAGTATTGAATATTGAGTATTCATGACTGAGGATTGAGTATTGAGGACTGAAGGTTTAGGATTGAGGATTGAGGATTGAGGATGGAGGATGAGGGCTGAGCGTTGAGGGTTGAGGGTTGAGTATTGAATCCTGAGAATTCAGGATATTCTATTGAGTATTGAAGAATTGAGGATTGATGGTAGAGTATTGAGGACTGAGGATTGAGGATTGAGGACTGAGTATTGAAGATTGAGTATTGATGATTGAGGATTGAGGATTGAGGATTGAGTATTGAGGATTGAGGATTGAGTATTGAAGATTGAGGATTGATGATTGAGGATTGAGGATTGAGGATTGAGGATTGAGGATTGATCATTGAGGATTGAGCATTGAGGATTGAAGATAGAGGATTGAGGATTGAGGTTTGAGGATTGAGGATTGAGGATTGAAGATTGAGGATTTGGGACTGAGGATTGAAGATTGAGGATTGAGGATTGAGGATTGAGGATTGAGGATTGAAGATTCAGTATTGAGGATTGAAGATTGAGAATTGAGAATTGAGGATTGAACATTGAGGACTGAGTGTTGAAGGCTGAGAGATGAGAATTGATGTTTGTGGATAGAGATTTGTAGATTGCAGATTGAGTACTGAGTACTGAAAACTGTGAATTGAGGATATTCTATTGAGGATTGAGGATTGACAACTGACTGTTGAGGACTGAGGGCTGAGGGTTGAGGATTCAGGGTTGAGGATTCAGAATTGAGGTTTGAGGACTGAGGATTTAGGATTGAAGGTTGAGTACTGAGCATTGAAGATTGAGGACTGAGCATTGAGGATTGGGGATTGAGGATGACGGCTGAGGGTTGAGGACTGAGGATTGAGGACTGAGGACTGAGGATTGAGGATTGAGAATTGAGGATTGAGGATTGATGACTGAATATTCAGGATTGAAGGTTGACGATTGAGGATTGAGGATTGAGGATTGTGTATTGAGGATTGAGGATGAGGGCTGAGGATCGAGGATGGAGGATGAGGGCTGATGGTTGAGGATTAAGGTTTGAGTATTGAATCCTGCGAATTCAGGATATTCTATAGTGTATTGAGGATTGAGTATTGATGGTTGAGAATTGAGGATTGAGAATTGAGGATTGAGGATTGAGTATTGAAGATTGAGGGTTGATGATTGAGGATTGAGGATTGAGGATTGAGGATTGAGGATTGAGGATTGAGTATTCAGTATTGAAGATTGAGTATTGAGGATTGAAGAGTGAGGATTGGGGATTGAGCATTGAGGATTGAGGATTGAGTATTTGGGACAGAGGATTGAAGATTCAGGATTGAGGATTGGGGATTGAGGATTGACAATTGAGGTTTGAGGATTGAGGATTGAGGATAGAGGACTGAGGATTGAGTATTGAAGATTGAGTATTCATGACTGAGGATTGAGGATTGAGTATTGAGGATTGAGGATTGAGGATTGAGGATTGAGGATTGGGGATTGAGGATTGGGGACTGAGGATTGAAGACTGAGGATTGAGGATTGTGGATTGAGGATTGAGGTTTGAGGATTGAAGATACAGTATTGAGAATTGAAGATTGAGAATTGAGGATTGGGGATTGAACATTGAGGACTGAGTGTTGAGGGTTGAGTGATGAGAATTGATGTTTGTGGATAGAGATTTGAAGATTGCAGATAGAGTATTCAGTATTGAAAACTGTAAATTGAGGATATTCTATTGAGGATTGAGGATTGACAACTGATTGTTGAGGACTGGGGGCTGAAGATTGAGGATTCAGGATTGAGGATTCAGGATTGAGGTTTGAGGACTGAGGATTGAGGACTGAGGATTGAGGATTGAGGATTGAAGATTGAATATTGATGATTGAAGGTTGAGGATTGAGTATTGAGGGTTGTGGACTGAGGACGAGGACTGAGGGTTGAGTATTGATGTTTGAGGTTTGAGGACTGAGGATTGAGGATTGAGAATTGAGGATTGAGGATTGAGGACTGAGGATTGAGGATTGAGAATTATGGATTGAGGATTGAAGACTGAATATTCAGGATTGAAGGTTGACGATTGAGGATTGAGGATTGAGGATTGAGTATTGAGGATTGAGGATGAGGGCTGAGGATCGAGGATGGAGGATGAGGGCTGATGGTTGAGGATTAAGGTTTGAGTATTGAATCCTGCGAATTCAGGATATTCTATAGTGTATTGAGGATTGAGTATTGATGGTTGAGAATTGAGGATTGAGAATTGAGGATTGAGGATTGAGTATTGAAGATTGAGGGTTGATGATTGAGGATTGAGGATTGAGGATTGAGGATTGAGGATTGAGAATTCAGTATTGAAGATTGAGTATTGAGGATTGAAGATTGAGGATTGGGGATTGACCATTGAGGATTGAGGATTGAGGATTGAGGATTGAGTATTTGGGACAGAGGAATGAAGATTCAGGATTGAGGATTGAGAATTGAGGATTGAGGATTGAGGATTGAAGATTCAGTATTGAGGATTGAAGATCGAGATTTGAGGATTGAGTATTGAACATTGAGGACTGAGTGTTGAGGGCTGAGTAAAGAGAATTGATGTTTGTGGATACAGATTTGAAGATTGCAGATTGAGTATTGAGTATAGAAAACTGTGAATTGAGAATATTCTATTGAGGATTGAGGATTGACAACTGCTTGTTGAGGACTGAGGGCTGAAGATTGAGGATGCAGGATTGAGGATTCAGGATTGAGGTTTGAGGACTGAGGATTGAGGATTGAGAATTGAGGATTGAACATTGAGGACTGAGTGTTGAAGGCTGAGAGATGAGAATTGATGTTTGTGGATAGAGATTTGAAGATTGCAGATTGAGTACTGAGTACTGAAAACTGTGAATTGAGGATATTCTATTGAGGATTGAGGATTGACAACTGACTGTTGAGGACTGAGGGCTGAGGGTTGAGGATTCAGGGTTGAGGATTCAGAATTGAGGTTTGAGGACTGAGGATTTAGGATTGAAGGTTGAGTATTGAGGATTGAAGATTGAGGACTGAGCATTGAGGATTGGGGATTGAGGATGACGGCTGAGGGTTGAGGACTGAGGATTGAGGACTGAGGACTGAGGATTGAGGATTGAGAATTGAGGATTGAGGATTGATGACTGAATATTCAGGATTGAAGGTTGACGATTGAGGATTGAGGATTGAGGATTGTGTATTGAGGATTGAGGATGAGGGCTGAGGATCGAGGATGGAGGATGAGGGCTGATGGTTGAGGATTAAGGTTTGAGTATTGAATCCTGCGAATTCAGGATATTCTATAGTGTATTGAGGATTGAGTATTGATGGTTGAGAATTGAGGATTGAGAATTGAGGATTGAGGATTGAGTATTGAAGATTGAGGGTTGATGATTGAGGATTGAGGATTGAGGATTGAGGATTGAGGATTGAGGATTGAGTATTCAGTATTGAAGATTGAGTATTGAGGATTGAAGAGTGAGGATTGGGGATTGAGCATTGAGGATTGAGGATTGAGTATTTGGGACAGAGGATTGAAGATTCAGGATTGAGGATTGGGGATTGAGGATTGACAATTGAGGTTTGAGGATTGAGGATTGAGGATAGAGGACTGAGGATTGAGTATTGAAGATTGAGTATTCATGACTGAGGATTGAGGATTGAGTATTGAGGATTGAGGATTGAGGATTGAGGATTGAGGATTGGGGATTGAGGATTGGGGACTGAGGATTGAAGACTGAGGATTGAGGATTGCGGATTGAGGATTGAGGTTTGAGGATTGAAGATACAGTATTGAGAATTGAAGATTGAGAATTGAGGATTGGGGATTGAACATTGAGGACTGAGTGTTGAGGGTTGAGTGATGAGAATTGATGTTTGTGGATAGAGATTTGAAGATTGCAGATAGAGTATTCAGTATTGAAAACTGTAAATTGAGGATATTCTATTGAGGATTGAGGATTGACAACTGATTGTTGAGGACTGGGGGCTGAAGATTGAGGATTCAGGATTGAGGATTCAGGATTGAGGTTTGAGGACTGAGGATTGAGGACTGAGGATTGAGGATTGAGGATTGAAGATTGAATATTGATGATTGAAGGTTGAGGATTGAGTATTGAGGGTTGTGGACTGAGGACGAGGACTGAGGGTTGAGTATTGATGTTTGAGGTTTGAGGACTGAGGATTGAGGATTGAGAATTGAGGATTGAGGATTGAGGACTGAGGATTGAGGATTGAGAATTATGGATTGAGGATTGAAGACTGAATATTCAGGATTGAAGGTTGACGATTGAGGATTGAGGATTGAGGATTGAGTATTGAGGATTGAGGATGAGGGCTGAGGATCGAGGATGGAGGATGAGGGCTGATGGTTGAGGATTAAGGTTTGAGTATTGAATCCTGCGAATTCAGGATATTCTATAGTGTATTGAGGATTGAGTATTGATGGTTGAGAATTGAGGATTGAGAATTGAGGATTGAGGATTGAGTATTGAAGATTGAGGGTTGATGATTGAGGATTGAGGATTGAGGATTGAGGATTGAGGATTGAGGATTGAGAATTCAGTATTGAAGATTGAGTATTGAGGATTGAAGATTGAGGATTGGGGATTGACCATTGAGGATTGAGGATTGAGGATTGAGGATTGAGTATTTGGGACAGAGGAATGAAGATTCAGGATTGAGGATTGAGAATTGAGGATTGAGGATTGAGGATTGAAGATTCAGTATTGAGGATTGAAGATCGAGATTTGAGGATTGAGTATTGAACATTGAGGACTGAGTGTTGAGGGCTGAGTAAAGAGAATTGATGTTTGTGGATACAGATTTGAAGATTGCAGATTGAGTATTGAGTATAGAAAACTGTGAATTGAGAATATTCTATTGAGGATTGAGGATTGACAACTGCTTGTTGAGGACTGAGGGCTGAAGATTGAGGATGCAGGATTGAGGATTCAGGATTGAGGTTTGAGGACTGAGGATTGAGGATTGAGAATTGAGGATTGAACATTGAGGACTGAGTGTTGAAGGCTGAGAGATGAGAATTGATGTTTGTGGATAGAGATTTGAAGATTGCAGATTGAGTACTGAGTACTGAAAACTGTGAATTGAGGATATTCTATTGAGGATTGAGGATTGACAACTGACTGTTGAGGACTGAGGGCTGAGGGTTGAGGATTCAGGGTTGAGGATTCAGAATTGAGGTTTGAGGACTGAGGATTTAGGATTGAAGGTTGAGTATTGAGGATTGAAGATTGAGGACTGAGCATTGAGGATTGGGGATTGAGGATGACGGCTGAGGGTTGAGGACTGAGGATTGAGGACTGAGGACTGAGGATTGAGGATTGAGAATTGAGGATTGAGGATTGAAGACTGAATATTCAGGATTGAAGGTTGACGATTGAGGATTGAGGATTGAGTATTGAGGATTGAGGATGAGGGCTGAGGATCGAGGATGGAGGATGAGGGCTGATGGTTGAGGATTAAGGTTTGAGTATTGAATCCTGCGAATTCAGGATATTCTATAGTGTATTGAGGATTGAGTATTGATGGTTGAGAATTGAGGATTGAGAATTGAGGATTGAGGATTGAGTATTGAAGATTGAGGGTTGATGATTGAGGATTGAGGATTGAGGATTGAGGATTGAGGATTGAGTATTCAGTATTGAAGATTGAGTATTGAGGATTGAAGAGTGAGGATTGGGGATTGAGCATTGAGGATTGAGGATTGAGTATTTGGGACAGAGGATTGAAGATTCAGGATTGAGGATTGAGAATTGAGGATTGAGGATTGAGGATTGAAGATTCAGTATTGAGGATTGAATATCGAGAATTGAGGATTGAGTATTGAACATTGAGGACTGAGTGTTGAGGGTTGAGTGATGAGAATTGATGTTTGTGGATAGTGATTTGAAGATTGCAGATGGAGTATCGAGTATTGAAAACTGTGAATTGAGGATATTCTATCGAGGATTGAGGATTGACAACTGATTGTTGAGGACTGAGGGCTGAAGATTGAGGATTCAGGATTGAGGATTCAGAATTGAGGTTTGAGGACTGAGGATTGAGGATTGAAGGTTGAGTATTGAGGATTGAAGATTGAGGATTGAGGATTGAGAATTGAGGATTGAGGATGAGGGCTGAGGGTTGAGGACTGAGGATTGAGGACTGAGGGCTGAGGATTGTGGATTGAGAATTGAGGATTGAGGATTGATAATTGAAGATTGAGGATTGGGTATTGAGGATTGAAGAATGAGGGTTGAGGATTGAGGATTGGGGATTGAGAATTGAGGATTGAGGATTGAAGATTGAGTGTTGAGTATTGAAGATTGAGGATTGAGGATTGAGGATTGAGGATTGAGGATTGAAGATTGAGGATTGGGGACTTAGTGTTGAGGGTTGAGTGGTGAGAATTGATGTTTGTGGATAGAGATTTGAAGATTGCAGATAGGGTATTGAGTATTGAAAACTGTGAATTGAGGATATTCTATTGAGGATTGAGGATTGACAACTGATTGTTGAGGACTGGGGGCTGAAGATTGAGGATTCAGGATTGAGGATTCAGGATTGTGGTTTGAGGACTGAGGATTGAGGACTGAGGATTGAGGATTGAGGATTGAAGATTGAATATTGATGATTGAAGATTGAGGATTGAGTATTGAGGGTTGTGGACTGAGGACGAGGACTGAGGGTTGAGTATTGATGTTTGAGGTCTGAGGACTGAGGATTGAGGATTGAGAATTGAGGATTGAGGATTGAGGACTGAGGATTGAAGATTGAGTATTGAGGATTGCAGATTGAGGTCTGAGGGTTGGGGATTAAGGATTGAGGATTGGAAATTGAGGTGTGAAGATTGAGTATTGAGGATTGAAGATTGAGGATTGAGGATTGAGGATTGAGGATTGAGGATTGAAGATTGAGGGTTGGGGATT
This sequence comes from Calliopsis andreniformis, assembly GCF_051401765.1. Taxonomy (NCBI): domain Eukaryota; kingdom Metazoa; phylum Arthropoda; class Insecta; order Hymenoptera; family Andrenidae; genus Calliopsis; species Calliopsis andreniformis. The sequence goes on along the minus strand of NW_027480450.1, from coordinate 4,311,007 downwards.
GAGGATTGACGATTGAGGATTGAGGATTGAGGATTGAGGATAGAGGATTGAGGATTGATTATTGAAGATTGAGTATTCATGACTGAGGACTGAGGATTGAGGATTGAGGATTGAGGATTGAGGATTGAAGATTGAGGGTTGGGGATTGAGGATTGACGGTTGAGGATTGAGGATTGAGGACTGAGGATTGAGGATTGAGGATAGAGGATTGAGGATTGAGTATTGAAGATTGAGTATTCATGACTGAGGATTGAGTATTGAGGATTGAAGATTGAGGATGGAGGATGAGGGCTGAGGGTTGAGGATAGAGGCTTCAGTATTGAATCCTGAGAATTCAGGATATTCTATTGAGTATTGAAGAATTGAGGATTGATGGTTGAGTATTGAGGATTGAGGATTGAGGATTGAGGACTGAGGATATAGGATTGAGGATTGAATATTGAAGATTGAGTATTCATGACTGAGGATTGAGGATTGAGGATTGAGGATTGAGGATTTTGGATTCGGAATTGAGGTTTGAGGACTGAGGATTGAGGATTGAAGATTGTGTATTGAGGATTGAAGATTGAGGATTGAGTATTGACGATTGTGGATTGAGGACGAGGACTGAGGGTTGAGTATTGATGTTTGAGGTCTGAGGATTGAGGGTTAAGGGTTGAGAAATGAGGATTGAGGATTGAGGACTGAGGATTGAAGATTGAGTATTGAGGATTGAAGATTGAGGATTGAGGATTGGGGATTAAGGATTGAGGATTGGGAATTGAGGAGTGATGATTGAGTATTGAGGATTGAAGATTGAGGATTGAGGATTGAGGATTGAGTATTGAGGACTGAGAATTGAGGATTGAGGATTGAGTATTGAAGATTGAGAATTGAGAATTGGGGATGAGGACTGAGGGTTGAGGATTGAGGTTTGAGGAACGAGGATTGAGGATTGAGGATTGAGGTCTGACGATTGACGATTGAGTATTGAAGATTGAGGATTGATGACTGAGGATTGAAGATTGAGGATTGAGGATTGAGGATTGAGTACTGAGGATTGAAGATTGAGGATTTTGGATTGAGGATTGAGGACTGAGGATTGAGGATTGAAGATTGAGTATTGAGGATTGAAGATTGAGGATTGGGGATTGAGCATTGAGGATTGAGGATTGAGGATTGAGGATTGAGTATTTGGGACAGAGGATTGAAGATTCAGGATTGAGGATTGAGAATTGAGGATTGAGGACTGAGGATTGAAGATTCAGTATTGAGGATTGAAGATCGAGATTTGAGGATTGAGTATTGAACATTGAGGACTGAGTGTTGAGGGCTGAGTAATGAGAATTGATGTTTGTGGATACAGATTTGAAGATTGCAGATTGAGTATTGAGTATAGAAAACTGTGAATTGAGAATATTCTATTGAGGATCGAGGATTGACAACTGCTTGTTGAGGACTGAGGGCTGAAGATTGAGGATTCAGGATTGAGGTTTGAGGACTGAGGATTGAGGATTGAGGATCGAGGATTGAAGATTGAGGATTGGGTATTGAGGATTGAACATTGAGGATTGAGGATTGAGGATTGAGGATTGAGGATTGAGTATTGAAGGTTGAATATTGGTGATTGAATATTGAGGATAGAGGATTGAGGGTTGTGGATTGAGGACGAGGACTGAGGGCTGAGTATTGAAGTTTGAGGTCTGAGGATTGAGGATTGACGATTGAGAATTGAGGATTGATGATTGAGGTCTGAGGATTGAAGATTGAGTATTGAGGATTGAAGATTGAGGATTGAGGATTGGGGATTAAAGATTGAGGATTGGGAATTGAGGAGTGAAGGTTGAGTATTGAGGATTGAAGATTGAGGATTGAGGATTGAGTATTGAGGATTGAGGATTGAAGATTGGGGATTGGAAATTGAGGATTGAGGATTGAGGATTGAAGATTGAGGATTGGGGATTGAGGATTGACGATTGAGGATTGAGGATTGAGGATTGAGGATAGAGGATTGAGGATTGAGTATTGAAGATCCAGTATTCATTACTGAGGATTGAGTATTGAGGATTGAAGATTCAGGTTTGAGGATTGAGGATTGAGGATGGAGGATGAGGGCTGAGGGTTGAGGATTCAGGTTTGAGTATTGAATCCTGAGAATTCAGGATATTCTATTGAGTATTGAAGAATTGAGGATTGATGGTTGAGTATTGAGGATTGAGGATTGAGGATTGAGGCCTGAGTATTAAAGATTGAGGATTGATGATTGAGGATTGAGAATTGAGGATTGAGGATTGAGGATTGAGGATTGAGGATTGAGTATTGAAGATTGAGGATTGTTGATTGAGGATTGAGGATTGAGGATTGAGGACTGTTGATTGAAGATCGAGGATTGAGTATTGAGGATTGAAGATTGAGGATTGAGGATTGAGGATTGAGGATTGAGGATTGAGGATTGAGGATTGAAGATTGAGGATTTGGGACTGAGGATTGAAGATTGAGGATTGAGGATTGAGGATTGAGGATTGAGGATTGAGGATTGAGAATTGAAGATTCAGTATTGAGGATTGAAGGTTGAGAATTGAGAATTGAGGATTGAACATTGAGGACTGAGTGTTGAGCGTTGAGAGGTGAGAATTGATGTTTGTGGATAGAGATTTGAAGATTGCAGATTGAGTACTGAGTACTGAAAACTGTGAGTTGAGGATATTCTATTGGGGATAGAGGATTGACAACTGACTGTTGAGGACTGAGGGCTGAAGTTTGAGGATTCAGGGTTGAGGATTCAGAATTGAGGTTTCAGGACTGAGGATTGAGGATTGAAGGTTGAGTATTGAGGATTGAAGATTGAGGATTGAGGATTGAGGACTGGGGATTGAGGATGAGGGCTGAGGGTTGAGGACTGAGGATTGAGGACTGAGGACTGAGGATTGAGGATTGAGAATTGATGATTGAGGATTGACGATTGAAGATTGAGGATTGGGTATTGAGGATTGAAGAATGAGGGTTGAGGATTGTGGATTGTGGATTGAGGATTGAAGACTGAATATTCAGGATTGAAGGTTGACGATTGAGGATTGAGGATTGACGATTGAAGATTGAAGATTGAGGATTGGGGACTGAGTGTTGAGGGTTGAGTGATGAGAATTGATGTTTGTGGATAGTGATTTGAAGATTGCAGATGGAGTATTGAGTATTGAAAACTGTGAATTGAGGATATTCTATCGAGGATTGAGGATTGACAACTGATTGTTGAGGACTGGGGGCCGAAGATTGAGGATTCAGGATTGAGGATTCAGGATTGAGGTTTGAGGACTGAGGATTGAGGACTGAGGATTGAGGATTGAGGATTGAAGATTGAATATTGATGATTGAAGGTTGAGGATTGAGTATTGAGGGTTGTGGACTGAGGATGAGGACTGAGGGTTCAGTATTGATGTTTGAGGTCTGAGGACTGAGGATTGAGGATTGAGAATTGAGGATTGAGGATTGAGGACTGAGGATTGAGGATTGAGAATTGAGGATTGAGGATTGAAGACTGAATATTCAGGATTGAAGGTTGACGATTGAGGATTGAGGATTGAGGATTGAGTATTGAGGATTGAGGATGAGGGCTGAGGATCGAGGATGGAGGATGAGGGCTGATGGTTGAGGATTAAGGTTTGAGTATTGAATCCTGCGAATTCAGGATATTCTATAGTGTATTGAGGATTGAGTATTGATGGTTGAGTATTGAGGATTGAGAATTGAGTATTGAGGATTGAGTATTGAAGATTGAGGGTTGATGATTGAGGATTGAGGATTGAGGATTGAGGATTGAGGATTGAGAATTCAGTATTGAAGATTGAGTATTGAGGATTGAAGATTGAGGATTGGGGATTGAGCATTGAGGATTGAGGATTGAGGATTGAGGATTGAGTATTTGGGACAGAGGATTGAAGATTCAGGATTGAGGATTGAGAATTGAGGATTGAGGATTGAGGATTGAAGATTCAGTATTGAGGATTGAAGATCGAGATTTGAGGATTGAGTATTGAACATTGAGGACTGAGTGTTGAGGGCTGAGTAATGAGAATTGATGTTTGTGGATACAGATTTGAAGATTGCAGATTGAGTATTGAGTATAGAAAACTGTGAATTGAGAATATTCTATTGACGATTGAGGATTGACAACTGCTTGTTGTGGACTGAGGGCTGAAGATTGAGGATGCAGGATTGAGGATTCAGGATTGAGGTTTGAGGACTGAGGATTGAGGATTGAGGGTTGTGGATTGAGGACGAGGACTGAGGGTTGAGTATTGAAGTTTGAGGTCTGAGGATTGAGGATTGAGGATTGAGAATTGAGGATTGATGATTGAGGTCTGAGGATTGAAGATTGAGTATTGAGGATTGAAGATTGAGGATTGAGGATTGGGGATTAAAGATTGAGGATTGGGAATTGAGGAGTGAAGGTTGAGTATTGAGGATTGAAGATTGAGGATTGAGGATTGAGTATTGAGGATTGAGGATTGAAGATTGAGGATTGGAAATTGAGGATTGAGGATTGAGGATTGAAGATTGAGGATTGGGGATTGAGGATTGACGATTGAGGATTGAGGATTGAGGATTGAGGATAGAGGATTGAGGATTGAGTATTGAAGATCCAGTATTCATTACTGAGGATTGAGTATTGAGGATTGAAGATTGAGGATTGAGGATTGAGGATTGAGGATGGAGGATGAGGGCTGAGGGTTGAGGATTGAGGTTTGAGTATTGAATCCTGAGAATTCAGGATATTCTATTGAGTATTGAAGAATTGAGGATTGATGGTTGAGTATTGAGGATTGAGGATTGAGGATTGAGGACTGAGTATTAAAGATTGAGGATTGATGATTGAGGATTGAGGATTGAGGATTGAGGATTGAGGATTGAGGATTGAGTATTGAAGATTGAGGATTGTTGATTGAGGATTGAGGATTGAGGATTGAGGATTGTTGATTGAGGATCGAGGATTGAGTATTGAGGATTGAAGATTGAGGATTGAGGATTGAGGATTGAGGATTGAGGATTGAGGATTGAAGATTGAGGATTTGGGACTGAGGATTGAAGATTGAGGATTGAGGATTGAGGATTGAGGATTGAGGATTGAGGATTGAGGATTGAAGATTCAGTATTGAGAATTGAAGGTTGAGAATTAGGAATTGAGGATTGAACATTGAGGACAGAGTGTTGAGGGTTGAGAGGTGAGAATTGATGTTTGTGGATAGAGATTTGAAGATTGCAGATTGAGTACTGAGTACTTAAAGCTGTGAGTTGAGGATATTCTATTGGGGATAGAGGATTGACAACTGACTGTTGAGGACTGAGGGCTGAAGTTTGAGGATTCAGGGTTGAGGATTCAGAATTGAGGTTTCAGGACTGAGGATTGAGGATTGAAGGTTGAGTATTGAGGATTGAAGATTGAGGATTCAGGATTGAGGATTCGGAATTGAGGTTTGAGGACTGAGGATTGAGGATTGAAGACTGAATATTCAGGATTGAAGGTTGACGATTGAGGATTGAGGATTGAGTATTGAGGATTGAGGATGAGGGCTGAGGATCGAGGATGGAGGATGAGGGCTGATGGTTGAGGATTAAGGTTTGAGTATTGAATCCTGCGAATTCAGGATATTCTATAGTGTATTGAGGATTGAGTATTGATGGTTGAGAATTGAGGATTGAGAATTGAGGATTGAGGATTGAGTATTGAAGATTGAGGGTTGATGATTGAGGATTGAGGATTGAGGATTGAGGATTGAGGATTGAGTATTCAGTATTGAAGATTGAGTATTGAGGATTGAAGAGTGAGGATTGGGGATTGAGCATTGAGGATTGAGGATTGAGTATTTGGGACAGAGGATTGAAGATTCAGGATTGAGGATTGAGAATTGAGGATTGAGGATTGAGGATTGAAGATTCAGTATTGAGGATTGAATATCGAGAATTGAGGATTGAGTATTGAACATTGAGGACTGAGTGTTGAGGGTTGAGTGATGAGAATTGATGTTTGTGGATAGTGATTTGAAGATTGCAGATGGAGTATCGAGTATTGAAAACTGTGAATTGAGGATATTCTATCGAGGATTGAGGATTGACAACTGATTGTTGAGGACTGAGGGCTGAAGATTGAGGATTCAGGATTGAGGATTCAGAATTGAGGTTTGAGGACTGAGGATTGAGGATTGAAGGTTGAGTATTGAGGATTGAAGATTGAGGATTGAGGATTGAGAATTGAGGATTGAGGATGAGGGCTGAGGGTTGAGGACTGAGGATTGAGGACTGAGGGCTGAGGATTGTGGATTGAGAATTGAGGATTGAGGATTGATAATTGAAGATTGAGGATTGGGTATTGAGGATTGAAGAATGAGGGTTGAGGATTGAGGATTGGGGATTGAGAATTGAGGATTGAGGATTGAAGATTGAGTGTTGAGTATTGAAGATTGAGGATTGAGGATTGAGGATTGAGGATTGAGGATTGAAGATTGAGGATTGGGGACTTAGTGTTGAGGGTTGAGTGGTGAGAATTGATGTTTGTGGATAGAGATTTGAAGATTGCAGATAGGGTATTGAGTATTGAAAACTGTGAATTGAGGATATTCTATTGAGGATTGAGGATTGACAACTGATTGTTGAGGACTGGGGGCTGAAGATTGAGGATTCAGGATTGAGGATTCAGGATTGTGGTTTGAGGACTGAGGATTGAGGACTGAGGATTGAGGATTGAGGATTGAAGATTGAATATTGATGATTGAAGATTGAGGATTGAGTATTGAGGGTTGTGGACTGAGGACGAGGACTGAGGGTTGAGTATTGATGTTTGAGGTCTGAGGACTGAGGATTGAGGATTGAGAATTGAGGATTGAGGATTGAGGACTGAGGATTGAAGATTGAGTATTGAGGATTGCAGATTGAGGTCTGAGGGTTGGGGATTAAGGATTGAGGATTGGAAATTGAGGTGTGAAGATTGAGTATTGAGGATTGAAGATTGAGGATTGAGGATTGAGGATTGAGGATTGAGGATTGAAGATTGAGGGTTGGGGATTGAGGATTGACGATTGAGGATTGAGGATTGAGGATTGAGGATAGAGGATTGAGGATTGATTATTGAAGATTGAGTATTCATGACTGAGGACTGAGGATTGAGGATTGAGGATTGAGGATTGAGGATTGAAGATTGAGGGTTGGGGATTGAGGATTGACGGTTGAGGATTGAGGATTGAGGACTGAGGATTGAGGATTGAGGATAGAGGATTGAGGATTGAGTATTGAAGATTGAGTATTCATGACTGAGGATTGAGTATTGAGGATTGAAGATTGAGGATGGAGGATGAGGGCTGAGGGTTGAGGATAGAGGCTTCAGTATTGAATCCTGAGAATTCAGGATATTCTATTGAGTATTGAAGAATTGAGGATTGATGGTTGAGTATTGAGGATTGAGGATTGAGGATTGAGGACTGAGGATATAGGATTGAGGATTGAATATTGAAGATTGAGTATTCATGACTGAGGATTGAGGATTGAGGATTGAGGATTGAGGATTTTGGATTCGGAATTGAGGTTTGAGGACTGAGGATTGAGGATTGAAGATTGTGTATTGAGGATTGAAGATTGAGGATTGAGTATTGACGATTGTGGATTGAGGACGAGGACTGAGGGTTGAGTATTGATGTTTGAGGTCTGAGGATTGAGGGTTAAGGGTTGAGAAATGAGGATTGAGGATTGAGGACTGAGGATTGAAGATTGAGTATTGAGGATTGAAGATTGAGGATTGAGGATTGGGGATTAAGGATTGAGGATTGGGAATTGAGGAGTGATGATTGAGTATTGAGGATTGAAGATTGAGGATTGAGGATTGAGGATTGAGTATTGAGGACTGAGAATTGAGGATTGAGGATTGAGTATTGAAGATTGAGAATTGAGAATTGGGGATGAGGACTGAGGGTTGAGGATTGAGGTTTGAGGAACGAGGATTGAGGATTGAGGATTGAGGTCTGACGATTGACGATTGAGTATTGAAGATTGAGGATTGATGACTGAGGATTGAAGATTGAGGATTGAGGATTGAGGATTGAGTACTGAGGATTGAAGATTGAGGATTTTGGATTGAGGATTGAGGACTGAGGATTGAGGATTGAAGATTGAGTATTGAGGATTGAAGATTGAGGATTGGGGATTGAGCATTGAGGATTGAGGATTGAGGATTGAGGATTGAGTATTTGGGACAGAGGATTGAAGATTCAGGATTGAGGATTGAGAATTGAGGATTGAGGACTGAGGATTGAAGATTCAGTATTGAGGATTGAAGATCGAGATTTGAGGATTGAGTATTGAACATTGAGGACTGAGTGTTGAGGGCTGAGTAATGAGAATTGATGTTTGTGGATACAGATTTGAAGATTGCAGATTGAGTATTGAGTATAGAAAACTGTGAATTGAGAATATTCTATTGAGGATCGAGGATTGACAACTGCTTGTTGAGGACTGAGGGCTGAAGATTGAGGATTCAGGATTGAGGTTTGAGGACTGAGGATTGAGGATTGAGGATCGAGGATTGAAGATTGAGGATTGGGTATTGAGGATTGAACATTGAGGATTGAGGATTGAGGATTGAGGATTGAGGATTGAGTATTGAAGGTTGAATATTGGTGATTGAATATTGAGGATAGAGGATTGAGGGTTGTGGATTGAGGACGAGGACTGAGGGCTGAGTATTGAAGTTTGAGGTCTGAGGATTGAGGATTGACGATTGAGAATTGAGGATTGATGATTGAGGTCTGAGGATTGAAGATTGAGTATTGAGGATTGAAGATTGAGGATTGAGGATTGGGGATTAAAGATTGAGGATTGGGAATTGAGGAGTGAAGGTTGAGTATTGAGGATTGAAGATTGAGGATTGAGGATTGAGTATTGAGGATTGAGGATTGAAGATTGGGGATTGGAAATTGAGGATTGAGGATTGAGGATTGAAGATTGAGGATTGGGGATTGAGGATTGACGATTGAGGATTGAGGATTGAGGATTGAGGATAGAGGATTGAGGATTGAGTATTGAAGATCCAGTATTCATTACTGAGGATTGAGTATTGAGGATTGAAGATTCAGGTTTGAGGATTGAGGATTGAGGATGGAGGATGAGGGCTGAGGGTTGAGGATTCAGGTTTGAGTATTGAATCCTGAGAATTCAGGATATTCTATTGAGTATTGAAGAATTGAGGATTGATGGTTGAGTATTGAGGATTGAGGATTGAGGATTGAGGCCTGAGTATTAAAGATTGAGGATTGATGATTGAGGATTGAGAATTGAGGATTGAGGATTGAGGATTGAGGATTGAGGATTGAGTATTGAAGATTGAGGATTGTTGATTGAGGATTGAGGATTGAGGATTGAGGACTGTTGATTGAAGATCGAGGATTGAGTATTGAGGATTGAAGATTGAGGATTGAGGATTGAGGATTGAGGATTGAGGATTGAGGATTGAGGATTGAAGATTGAGGATTTGGGACTGAGGATTGAAGATTGAGGATTGAGGATTGAGGATTGAGGATTGAGGATTGAGGATTGAGAATTGAAGATTCAGTATTGAGGATTGAAGGTTGAGAATTGAGAATTGAGGATTGAACATTGAGGACTGAGTGTTGAGCGTTGAGAGGTGAGAATTGATGTTTGTGGATAGAGATTTGAAGATTGCAGATTGAGTACTGAGTACTGAAAACTGTGAGTTGAGGATATTCTATTGGGGATAGAGGATTGACAACTGACTGTTGAGGACTGAGGGCTGAAGTTTGAGGATTCAGGGTTGAGGATTCAGAATTGAGGTTTCAGGACTGAGGATTGAGGATTGAAGGTTGAGTATTGAGGATTGAAGATTGAGGATTGAGGATTGAGGACTGGGGATTGAGGATGAGGGCTGAGGGTTGAGGACTGAGGATTGAGGACTGAGGACTGAGGATTGAGGATTGAGAATTGATGATTGAGGATTGACGATTGAAGATTGAGGATTGGGTATTGAGGATTGAAGAATGAGGGTTGAGGATTGTGGATTGTGGATTGAGGATTGAAGACTGAATATTCAGGATTGAAGGTTGACGATTGAGGATTGAGGATTGACGATTGAAGATTGAAGATTGAGGATTGGGGACTGAGTGTTGAGGGTTGAGTGATGAGAATTGATGTTTGTGGATAGTGATTTGAAGATTGCAGATGGAGTATTGAGTATTGAAAACTGTGAATTGAGGATATTCTATCGAGGATTGAGGATTGACAACTGATTGTTGAGGACTGGGGGCCGAAGATTGAGGATTCAGGATTGAGGATTCAGGATTGAGGTTTGAGGACTGAGGATTGAGGACTGAGGATTGAGGATTGAGGATTGAAGATTGAATATTGATGATTGAAGGTTGAGGATTGAGTATTGAGGGTTGTGGACTGAGGATGAGGACTGAGGGTTCAGTATTGATGTTTGAGGTCTGAGGACTGAGGATTGAGGATTGAGAATTGAGGATTGAGGATTGAGGACTGAGGATTGAGGATTGAGAATTGAGGATTGAGGATTGAAGACTGAATATTCAGGATTGAAGGTTGACGATTGAGGATTGAGGATTGAGGATTGAGTATTGAGGATTGAGGATGAGGGCTGAGGATCGAGGATGGAGGATGAGGAATGATGGTTGAGGATTAAGGTTTGAGTATTGAATCCTGCGAATTCAGGATATTCTATAGTGTATTGAGGATTGAGTATTGATGGTTGAGTATTGAGGATTGAGAATTGAGTATTGAGGATTGAGTATTGAAGATTGAGGGTTGATGATTGAGGATTGAGGATTGAGGATTGAGGATTGAGGATTGAGAATTCAGTATTGAAGATTGAGTATTGAGGATTGAAGATTGAGGATTGGGGATTGAGCATTGAGGATTGAGGATTGAGGATTGAGGATTGAGTATTTGGGACAGAGGATTGAAGATTCAGGATTGAGGATTGAGAATTGAGGATTGAGGATTGAGGATTGAAGATTCAGTATTGAGGATTGAAGATCGAGATTTGAGGATTGAGTATTGAACATTGAGGACTGAGTGTTGAGGGCTGAGTAATGAGAATTGATGTTTGTGGATACAGATTTGAAGATTGCAGATTGAGTATTGAGTATAGAAAACTGTGAATTGAGAATATTCTATTGACGATTGAGGATTGACAACTGCTTGTTGTGGACTGAGGGCTGAAGATTGAGGATGCAGGATTGAGGATTCAGGATTGAGGTTTGAGGACTGAGGATTGAGGATTGAGGGTTGTGGATTGAGGACGAGGACTGAGGGTTGAGTATTGAAGTTTGAGGTCTGAGGATTGAGGATTGAGGATTGAGAATTGAGGATTGATGATTGAGGTCTGAGGATTGAAGATTGAGTATTGAGGATTGAAGATTGAGGATTGAGGATTGGGGATTAAAGATTGAGGATTGGGAATTGAGGAGTGAAGGTTGAGTATTGAGGATTGAAGATTGAGGATTGAGGATTGAGTATTGAGGATTGAGGATTGAAGATTGAGGATTGGAAATTGAGGATTGAGGATTGAGGATTGAAGATTGAGGATTGGGGATTGAGGATTGACGATTGAGGATTGAGGATTGAGGATTGAGGATAGAGGATTGAGGATTGAGTATTGAAGATCCAGTATTCATTACTGAGGATTGAGTATTGAGGATTGAAGATTGAGGATTGAGGATTGAGGATTGAGGATGGAGGATGAGGGCTGAGGGTTGAGGATTGAGGTTTGAGTATTGAATCCTGAGAATTCAGGATATTCTATTGAGTATTGAAGAATTGAGGATTGATGGTTGAGTATTGAGGATTGAGGATTGAGGATTGAGGACTGAGTATTAAAGATTGAGGATTGATGATTGAGGATTGAGGATTGAGGATTGAGGATTGAGGATTGAGGATTGAGTATTGAAGATTGAGGATTGTTGATTGAGGATTGAGGATTGAGGATTGAGGATTGTTGATTGAGGATCGAGGATTGAGTATTGAGGATTGAAGATTGAGGATTGAGGATTGAGGATTGAGGATTGAGGATTGAGGATTGAAGATTGAGGATTTGGGACTGAGGATTGAAGATTGAGGATTGAGGATTGAGGATTGAGGATTGAGGATTGAGGATTGAGGATTGAAGATTCAGTATTGAGAATTGAAGGTTGAGAATTAGGAATTGAGGATTGAACATTGAGGACAGAGTGTTGAGGGTTGAGAGGTGAGAATTGATGTTTGTGGATAGAGATTTGAAGATTGCAGATTGAGTACTGAGTACTTAAAGCTGTGAGTTGAGGATATTCTATTGGGGATAGAGGATTGACAACTGACTGTTGAGGACTGAGGGCTGAAGTTTGAGGATTCAGGGTTGAGGATTCAGAATTGAGGTTTCAGGACTGAGGATTGAGGATTGAAGGTTGAGTATTGAGGATTGAAGATTGAGGATTCAGGATTGAGGATTCGGAATTGAGGTTTGAGGACTGAGGATTGAGGATTGAAGATTGTGTATTGAGGATTGAAGATTGAGGATTGAGGATTGAGGATTGAGGATTGAGGATTGAGGATAGAGGATTGAGGATTGAGTATTGAAGATTGAGCATTCATGACTGAGGACTGAGGATTGAGGATTGAGGATTGAGGATTCGGAATTGAGGTTTGAGGACTGAGGATTGAGGATTGAAGATTGTGTATTGAGGATTGAAGATTGAGGGTTGAGTATTGAGGGTTGTGGATTGAGGACGGGGACTGAGGGTTGAGTATTGATGTTTGAGGTCTGAGGATTGAGGGTTGAGGGTTGAGAAATGAGGATTGAGGATTGAGGACTGAGGATTGAAGATTGAGTATTGAGGATTGAAGATTGAGGATTGAGGATTGGGGATTAAGGATTGAGGATTGGGAATTGAAGAGTGATGATTGAGTATTGAGGATTGAAGATTGAGGATAGAGGATTGAGGATTGAGGATTGAGGATTGAAGATTGAGGATTGGGGATTGAAGATTGACGATTGAGAATTGAGGACTGAGGATTGAGGATTGAGGATTGAGGATAGAGTATTGAAGATTGAGGATTGATGATTGAGGATTAAGGATTGAGGTTTGAGGATTGATTATTGAGGATTGAGGATGAGGGCTGAGGATCGAGGATGGAGGATGAGGGCTGAGGGTATAGGAGTGAGGTTTGAGTATTGAATCCTGCGAATTCAGGATATTCTATTGTGTATTGAGAATTCAGTATTGATGGTTGAGTATTGAGGACTGAGAATTGAGGACTGAGGATTGAGTATTGAAGATTGAGAATTGAGAATTGGGGATGAGGACTGAGGGTTGAGGATTGAGGTTTGAGGAACGAGGATTGAGGATTTAGGATTGAGGTCTGACGATTGACGATTGAGTATTGAAGATTGAGGATTGATGACTGAGGATTGAGGATTGAGGACTGAGGATTGAGGATTGAGTATTGAGGATTGAAGATTGAGGATTGAGGATTGAGGATTGAGGATTGAGGATTGGGGATTAAGGATTGAGGATTGGGAATTGAAGAGTGATGATTGAGTATTGAGGATTGAAGATTGAGGATAGAGGATTGAGGATTGAGGTTTGAGGATTGAAGATTGAGGATTGGGGATTGAAGATTGACGATTGAGGATTGAGGACTGAGGATTGAGGATTGAGGATTGAGGATAGAGTATTGAAGATTGAGGATTGATGATTGAGGATTGAGGATTGAGGTTTGAGGATTGATTATTGAGGATTGAGGATGAGGGCTGAGGATCGAGGATGGAGGATGAGGGCTGAGGGTATAGGAGTGAGGTTTGAGTATTGAATCCTGCGAATTCAGGATATTCTATTGTGTATTGAGAATTCAGTATTGATGGTTGAGTATTGAGGACTGAGAATTGAGGACTGAGGATTGAGTATTGAAGATTGAGAATTGAGAATTGGGGATGAGGACTGAGGGTTGAGGATTGAGGTTTGAGGAACGAGGATTGAGGATTTAGGATTGAGGTCTGACGATTGACGATTGAGTATTGAAGATTGAGGATTGATGACTGAGGATTGAGGATTGAGGACTGAGGATTGAGGATTGAGTATTGAGGATTGAAGATTGAGGATTGAGGATTGAGGATTGAGGATTGAGGATTGAGGATTGAAGACTGAGGATTGGGGACTGAGGATTGAGGATTGAGGTTTGAGTATTGAATCTTGCGAATTCAGGATATTCTATTGAGTATTGAGAATTGAGGATTGATGGCTGAATATTGAGGACTGAGGATTGAGGGTTGTAGGTTGAGTATTGAGGATTCAGAATTGAGGATTGAGGACTGAGGATTGAGGATTGAAGGTTGAGTATTGAGGATTGAAGATTGAGGATTGAGTATTGAGGATTGAGGATTGAGGATGAGGTCTGAGGGTTGAGGATTGAGGTTTGGGGACTGAGGACTGAGGATTGAGGATTGAGGATTGAGGACTGAGGATTGATGATTGAGGATTGAAGGTTGGGTCTTGAGGATTGAAGATTGAGGATTGGTAATTGAGGATTGAGGATTGAGGATGAGGGCAGACGGTTGAGGACTGAGGATTGAGGACTGAGGACTGAGGATTGAGGATTGAGAATTGAGGATTGAGGATTGAGGATTGACAACTGATTGCTGAGGACTGGGGGCTGAACATTGAGGATTCAGGTTTGAGGATTCAGGAATGAGGTTTGAGAACTGAGGATTGAGGACTGAGGATTCAGGATTGAGGATTGAAGATTGAATATTGACGTTTGAAGATTGAGGATTGAGTATTGAGTGTTGTGGATTGAGGACGAGGACTGAGGGTTGAGTATTGATGTTTGAGGTCTGAGGATTGAGGATTGAGGATTGAGGATTGAGAATTGAGGATTGAGGATTGAGGACTGAGGATTGGAGATTGAGTATTGAGGATTGAAGATTGAGGATTGAGGATTGGGTATTAAGGATTGAGGATTGGGAATTGAGGATTGAGGATTGGTGATTAAGGATTGAGGATTGGGAATTGAGGAGTGAAGATTGAGTATTGAGGATTGGAAATTGAGGATTGAGGATTGAGGATTGAGGATTGAGGATTGAAGATTGAGGATTGGGGATTGAGGATTGACGATTGAGGTTTGAGGACTGAGGATTGAGGATAGAGGTCTGAGGATTGAGTATTGAAGATTGAGTATTCATGACTGAGGATTGAGGATCGAGTATTGAGGATTGAGGATTGGGGATTAAGGATTGAGGATTGGGAATTGAGGATTGAGGATTGGTGATTAAGGATTGAGGATTGGGAATTGAGGAGTGAAGATTGAGTATTGAGGATTGGAAATTGAGGATTGAGGATTGAGGATTGAGGATTGAGGATTGAAGATTGAGGATTGGGGATTGAGGATTGACGATTGAGGTTTGAGGACTGAGGATTGAGGATAGAGGTCTGAGGATTGAGTATTGAAGATTGAGTATTCATGACTGAGGATTGAGGATCGAGTATTGAGGATTGAGGATTGAGGATTGAGGATTGGGGATTGAGGATTGAGGATTGAGGACTGAGGATTGAGGATTGAGGATAGAGGATTGAGGATTGAGTATTGAATATTGAGTATTCATGACTGAGGATTGAGTATTGAGGATTGAAGGTTTAGGATTGAGGATTGAGGATTGAGGATGGAGGATGAGGGCTGAGCGTTGAGGATTGAGGGTTGAGTATTGAATCCTGAGAATTCAGGATATTCTATTGAGTATTGAAGAATTGAGGATTGATGGTAGAGTATTGAGGACTGAGGATTGAGGATTGAGGACTGAGTATTGAAGATTGAGTATTGATGATTGAGGATTGAGGATTGAGGATTGAGTATTGAGGATTGAGGATTGAGTATTGAAGATTGAGGATTGATGATTGAGGATTGAGGATTGAGGATTGAGGATTGAGGATTGATCATTGAGGATTGAGCATTGAGGATTGAAGATAGAGGATTGAGGATTGAGGTTTGAGGATTGAGGATTGAGGATTGAAGATTGAGGATTTGGGACTGAGGATTGAAGATTGAGGATTGAGGATTGAGGATTGAGGATTGAGGATTGAGGATTGAAGATTCAGTATTGAGGATTGAAGATTGAGAATTGAGAATTGAGGATTGAACATTGAGGACTGAGTGTTGAAGGCTGAGAGATGAGAATTGATGTTTGTGGATAGAGATTTGTAGATTGCAGATTGAGTACTGAGTACTGAAAACTGTGAATTGAGGATATTCTATTGAGGATTGAGGATTGACAACTGACTGTTGAGGACTGAGGGCTGAGGGTTGAGGATTCAGGGTTGAGGATTCAGAATTGAGGTTTGAGGACTGAGGATTTAGGATTGAAGGTTGAGTACTGAGCATTGAAGATTGAGGACTGAGCATTGAGGATTGGGGATTGAGGATGACGGCTGAGGGTTGAGGACTGAGGATTGAGGACTGAGGACTGAGGATTGAGGATTGAGAATTGAGGATTGAGGATTGAAGACTGAATATTCAGGATTGAAGGTTGACGATTGAGGATTGAGGATTGAGGATTGTGTATTGAGGATTGAGGGTGAGGGCTGAGGATCGAGGATGGAGGATGAGGGCTGATGGTTGAGGATTAAGGTTTGAGTATTGAAGATTGAGGGTTGATGATTGAGGATTGAGGATTGAGGATTGAGGATTGAGGATTGAGTATTCAGTATTGAAGATTGAGTATTGAGGATTGAAGAGTGAGGATTGGGGATTGAGCATTGAGGATTGAGGATTGAGTATTTGGGACAGAGGATTGAAGATTCAGGATTGAGGATTGAGAATTGAGGATTGAGGATTGAGGATTGAAGATTCAGTATTGAGGATTGAATATCGAGAATTGAGGATTGAGTATTGAACATTGAGGACTGAGTGTTGAGGGTTGAGTGATGAGAATTGATGTTTGTGGATAGTGATTTGAAGATTGCAGATGGAGTATTGAGTATTGAAAACTGTGAATTGAGGATATTCTATCGAGGATTGAGTATTGACAACTGATTGTTGAGGACTGAGGGCTGAAGATTGAGGATTCAGGATTGAGGATTCAGAATTGAGGTTTGAGGACTGAGGATTGAGGATTGAAGGTTGAGTATTGAGGATTGAAGATTGAGGATTGAGGATTGAGAATTGAGGATTGAGGATGAGGGCTGAGGGTTGAGGACTGAGGATTGAGGACTGAGGGCTGAGGATTGTGGATTGAGAATTGAGGATTGAGGATTGATAATTGAAGATTGAGGTTTGGGTATTGAGGATTGAAGAATGAGGGTTGAGGATTGAGGATTGGGGATTGAGAATTGAGGATTGAGGATTGAAGATTGAGTGTTGAGTATTGAAGATTGAGGATTGAGGATTGAGGATTGAGGATTGAGGATTGAAGATTGAGGATTGGGGACTTAGTGTTGAGGGTTGAGTGGTGAGAATTGATGTTTGTGGATAGAGATTTGAAGATTGCAGATAGGGTATTGAGTATTGAAAACTGTGAATTGAGGATATTCTATTGAGGATTGAGGATTGACAACTGATTGTTGAGGACTGGGGGCTGAAGATTGAGGATTCAGGATTGAGGATTCAGGATTGTGGTTTGAGGACTGAGGATTGAGGACTGAGGATTGAGGATTGAGGATTGAAGATTGAATATTGATGATTGAAGATTGAGGATTGAGTATCGAGGGTTGTGGACTGAGGACGAGGACTGAGGGTTGAGTATTGATGTTTGAGGTCTGAGGACTGAGGATTGAGGATTGAGAATTGAGGATTGAGGATTGAGGACTGAGGATTGAAGATTGAGTATTGAGGATTGCAGATTGAGGTCTGAGGGTTGGGGATTAAGGATTGAGGATTGGAAATTGAGGAGTGAAGATTGAGTATTGAGGATTGAAGATTGAGGATTGAGGATTGAGGATTGAGGATCGAGGATTGAAGATTGAGGGTTGGGGATTGAGGATTGACGATTGAGGATTGAGGATTGAGGATTGAGGATAGAGGATTGAGGATTGATTATTGAAGATTGAGTATTCATGACTGAGGACTGAGGATTGAGGATTGAGGATTGAGGATTGAGGATTGAAGATTGAGGGTTGGGGATTGAGGATTGACGGTTGAGGATTGAGGATTGAGGACTGAGGATTGAGGATTGAGGATAGAGGATTGAGGATTGAGTATTGAAGATTGAGTATTCATGACTGAGGATTGAGTATTGAGGATTGAAGATTGAGGATGGAGGATGAGGGCTGAGGGTTGAGGATAGAGGCTTCAGTATTGAATCCTGAGAATTCAGGATATTCTATTGAGTATTGAAGAATTGAGGATTGATGGTTGAGTATTGAGGATTGAGGATTGAGGATTGAGGACTGAGGATTGAACATTGAGGGCTGAGTGTTGAGGGTTGAGTGATGAGGATTGATGTTTGTGGATAGACATTTGAAGATTGCAGATAGAGTATTGAGTATTGAAAACTGTGAATTGATGATTTTCTATTGAGGATTGAGGATTGACAACTGATTGTTGAGAACTGAGGGCTGAAGATTGAGGATTCAGGATTGAGGATTCGGAATTGAAGTTTGAGAACTGAGGATTGAGGATTGAAGATTGTGTATTGAGGATTGAAGATTGAGGATTGAGGATTGAGGATTGAGGATTGAGGATTGAGGATATAGGATTGAGGATTGAATATTGAAGATTGAGTATTCATGACTGAGGATTGAGGATTGAGGATTGAGGATTGAGGATTGAGGATTCGGAATTGAGGTTTGAGGACTGAGGATTGAGGATTGAAGATTGTGTATTGAGGATTGAAGATTGAGGATTGAGTATTGACGATTGTGGATTGAGGACGAGGACTGAGGGTTGAGTATTGATGTTTGAGGTCTGAGGATTGAGGGTTAAGGGTTGAGAAATGAGGATTGAGGATTGAGGACTGAGGATTGAAGATTGAGTATTGAGGATTGAAGATTGAGGATTGAGGATTGGGGATTAAGGATTGAGGATTGGGAATTGAGGAGAGATGATTGAGTATTGAGGATTGAAGATTGAGGATTGAGGATTGAGGATTGAGTATTGAGGACTGAGAATTGAGGATTGAGGATTGAGTATTGAAGATTGAGAATTGAGAATTGGGGATGAGGACTGAGGGTTGAGGATTGAGGTTTGAGGAACGAGGATTGAGGATTGAGGATTGAGGTCTGACGATTGACGATTGAGTATTGAAGATTGAGGATTGATGACTGAGGATTGAAGATTGAGGATTGAGGATTGAGGATTGAGTACTGAGGATTGAAGATTGAGGATTTTGGATTGAGGATTGAGGACTGAGGATTGAGGATTGAAGATTGAGTATTGAGGATTGAAGATTGAGGATTGGGGATTGAGCATTGAGGATTGAGGATTGAGGATTGAGGATTGAGTATTTGGGACAGAGGATTGAAGATTCAGGATTGAGGATTGAGAATTGAGGATTGAGGACTGAGGATTGAAGATTCAGTATTGAGGATTGAAGATCGAGATTTGAGGATTGAGTATTGAACATTGAGGACTGAGTGTTGAGGGCTGAGTAATGAGAATTGATGTTTGTGGATACAGATTTGAAGATTGCAGATTGAGTATTGAGTATAGAAAACTGTGAATTGAGAATATTCTATTGAGGATCGAGGATTGACAACTGCTTGTTGAGGACTGAGGGCTGAAGATTGAGGATGCAGGATTGAGGATTCAGGATTGAGGTTTGAGGACTGAGGACTGAGGATTGAGGATTGAGAATTGAGGATTGAGGATTGAGGATTGACAACTGATTGCTGAGGACTGGGGGCTGAACATTGAGGATTCAGGTTTGAGGATTCAGGAATGAGGTTTGAGAACTGAGGATTGAGGACTGAGGATTCAGGATTGAGGATTGAAGATTGAATATTGACGTTTGAAGATTGAGGATTGAGTATTGAGTGTTGTGGATTGAGGACGAGGACTGAGGGTTGAGTATTGATGTTTGAGGTCTGAGGATTGAGGATTGAGGATTGAGAATTGAGGATTGAGGATTGAGGACTGAGGATTGAAGATTGAGTATTGAGGATTGAAGATTTAGGATTGAGGATTGGGTATTAAGGATTGAGGATTGGGAATTGAGGATTGAGGATTGGTGATTAAGGATTGAGCATTGGGAATTGAGGAGTGAAGATTGAGTATTGAGGATTGGAAATTGAGGATTGAGGATTGAGGATTGAGGATTGAGGATTGAAGATTGAGGATTGGGGATTGAGGATTGACGATTGAGGTTTGAGGACTGAGGATAGAGGATAGAGGTCTGAGGATTGAGTATTGAAGATTGAGTATTCATGACTGAGGATTGAGGATCGAGTATTGAGGATTGAGGATTGGGGATTAAGGATTGAGGATTGGGAATTGAGGATTGAGGGTTGGTGATTAAGGATTGAGGATTGGGAATTGAGGAGTGAAGATTGAGTATTGAGGATTGGAAATTGAGGATTGAGGATTGAGGATTGAGGATTGAGGATTGAAGATTGAGGATTGGGGATTGAGGATTGACGATTGAGGTTTGAGGACTGAGGATTGAGGATAGAGGTCTGAGGATTGAGTATTGAAGATTGAGTATTCATGACTGAGGATTGAGGATCGAGTATTGAGGATTGAGGATTGAGGATTGAGGATTGGGGATTGAGGATTGAGGATTGAGGACTGAGGATTGAGGATTGAGGATAGAGGATTGAGGATTGAGTATTGAATATTGAGTATTCATGACTGAGGATTGAGTATTGAGGATTGAAGGTTTAGGATTGAGGATTGAGGATTGAGGATGGAGGATGAGGGCTGAGCGTTGAGGATTGAGGGTTGAGTATTGAATCCTGAGAATTCAGGATATTCTATTGAGTATTGAAGAATTGAGGATTGATGGTAGAGTATTGAGGACTGAGGATTGAGGATTGAGGACTGAGTATTGAAGATTGAGTATTGATGATTGAGGATTGAGGATTGAGGATTGAGTATTGAGGATTGAGGATTGAGTATTGAAGATTGAGGATTGATGATTGAGGATTGAGGATTGAGGATTGAGGATTGAGGATTGATCATTGAGGATTGAGCATTGAGGATTGAAGATAGAGGATTGAGGATTGAGGTTTGAGGATTGAGGATTGAGGATTGAAGATTGAGGATTTGGGACTGAGGATTGAAGATTGAGGATTGAGGATTGAGGATTGAGGATTGAGGATTGAAGATTCAGTATTGAGGATTGAAGATTGAGAATTGAGAATTGAGGATTGAACATTGAGGACTGAGTGTTGAAGGCTGAGAGATGAGAATTGATGTTTGTGGATAGAGATTTGTAGATTGCAGATTGAGTACTGAGTACTGAAAACTGTGAATTGAGGATATTCTATTGAGGATTGAGGATTGACAACTGACTGTTGAGGACTGAGGGCTGAGGGTTGAGGATTCAGGGTTGAGGATTCAGAATTGAGGTTTGAGGACTGAGGATTTAGGATTGAAGGTTGAGTACTGAGCATTGAAGATTGAGGACTGAGCATTGAGGATTGGGGATTGAGGATGACGGCTGAGGGTTGAGGACTGAGGATTGAGGACTGAGGACTGAGGATTGAGGATTGAGAATTGAGGATTGAGGATTGAAGACTGAATATTCAGGATTGAAGGTTGACGATTGAGGATTGAGGATTGAGGATTGTGTATTGAGGATTGAGGATGAGGGCTGAGGATCGAGGATGGAGGATGAGGGCTGATGGTTGAGGATTAAGGTTTGAGTATTGAATCCTGCGAATTCAGGATATTCTATAGTGTATTGAGGATTGAGTATTGATGGTTGAGAATTGAGGATTGAGAATTGAGGATTGAGGATTGAGTATTGAAGATTGAGGGTTGATGATTGAGGATTGAGGATTGAGGATTGAGGATTGAGGATTGAGGATTGAGTATTCAGTATTGAAGATTGAGTATTGAGGATTGAAGAGTGAGGATTGGGGATTGAGCATTGAGGATTGAGGATTGAGTATTTGGGACAGAGGATTGAAGATTCAGGATTGAGGACTGAGAATTGAGGATTGAGGATTGAGGATTGAAGATTCAGTATTGAGGATTGAATATCGAGAATTGAGGATTGAGTATTGAACATTGAGGACTGAGTGTTGAGGGTTGAGTGATGAGAATTGATGTTTGTGGATAGTGATTTGAAGATTGCAGATGGAGTATTGAGTATTGAAAACTGTGAATTGAGGATATTCTATCGAGGATTGAGGATTGACAACTGATTGTTGAGGACTGAGGGCTGAAGATTGAGGATTCAGGATTGAGGATTCAGAATTGAGGTTTGAGGACTGAGGATTGAGGATTGAAGGTTGAGTATTGAGGATTGAAGATTGAGGATTGAGGATTGAGAATTGAGGATTGAGGATGAGGGCTGAGGGTTGAGGACTGAGGATTGAGGACTGAGGGCTGAGGATTGTGGATTGAGAATTGAGGATTGAGGATTGATAATTGAAGATTGAGGATTGGGTATTGAGGATTGAAGAATGAGGGTTGAGGATTGAGGATTGGGGATTGAGAATTGAGGATTGAGGATTGAAGATTGAGTGTTGAGTATTGAAGATTGAGGATTGAGGATTGAGGATTGAGGATTGAGGATTGAAGATTGAGGATTGGGGACTTAGTGTTGAGGGTTGAGTGGTGAGAATTGATGTTTGTGGATAGAGATTTGAAGATTGCAGATAGGGTATTGAGTATTGAAAACTGTGAATTGAGGATATTCTATTGAGGATTGAGGATTGACAACTGATTGTTGAGGACTGGGGGCTGAAGATTGAGGATTCAGGATTGAGGATTCAGGATTGTGGTTTGAGGACTGAGGATTGAGGACTGAGGATTGAGGATTGAGGATTGAAGATTGAATATTGATGATTGAAGATTGAGGATTGAGTATCGAGGGTTGTGGACTGAGGACGAGGACTGAGGGTTGAGTATTGATGTTTGAGGTCTGAGGACTGAGGATTGAGGATTGAGAATTGAGGATTGAGGATTGAGGACTGAGGATTGAAGATTGAGTATTAAGGATTGCAGATTGAGGTCTGAGGGTTGGGGATTAAGGATTGAGGATTGGAAATTGAGGAGTGAAGATTGAGTATTGAGGATTGAAGATTGAGGATTGAGGATTGAGGATTGAGGATCGAGGATTGAAGATTGAGGGTTGGGGATTGAGGATTGACGATTGAGGATTGAGGATTGAGGATTGAGGATAGAGGATTGAGGATTGATTATTGAAGATTGAGTATTCATGACTGAGGATTGAGTATTGAGGATTGAAGATTGAGGATGGAGGATGAGGGCTGAGGGTTGAGGATAGAGGCTTCAGTATTGAATCCTGAGAATTCAGGATATTCTATTGAGTATTGAAGAATTGAGGATTGATGGTTGAGTATTGAGGATTGAGGATTGAGGATTGAGGACTGAGGATTGAACATTGAGGGCTGAGTGTTGAGGGTTGAGTGATGAGGATTGATGTTTGTGGATAGACATTTGAAGATTGCAGATAGAGTATTGAGTATTGAAAACTGTGAATTGATGATTTTCTATTGAGGATTGAGGATTGACAACTGATTGTTGAGAACTGAGGGCTGAAGATTGAGGATTCAGGATTGAGGATTCGGAATTGAAGTTTGAGAACTGAGGATTGAGGATTGAAGATTGTGTATTGAGGATTGAAGATTGAGGATTGAGGATTGAGGATTGAGGATTGAGGATTGAGGATATAGGATTGAGGATTGAATATTGAAGATTGAGTATTCATGACTGAGGATTGAGGATTGAGGATTGAGGATTGAGGATTGAGGATTCGGAATTGAGGTTTGAGGACTGAGGATTGAGGATTGAAGATTGTGTATTGAGGATTGAAGATTGAGGATTGAGTATTGACGATTGTGGATTGAGGACGAGGACTGAGGGTTGAGTATTGATGTTTGAGGTCTGAGGATTGAGGGTTAAGGGTTGAGAAATGAGGATTGAGGATGGAGGACTGAGGATTGAAGATTGAGTATTGAGGATTGAAGATTGAGGATTGAGGATTGGGGATTAAGGATTGAGGATTGGGAATTGAGGAGTGATGATTGAGTATTGAGGATTGAAGATTGAGGATTGAGGATTGAGGATTGAGTATTGAGGACTGAGAATTGAGGATTGAGGATTGAGTATTGAAGATTGAGAATTGAGAATTGGGGATGAGGACTGAGGGTTGAGGATTGAGGTTTGAGGAACGAGGATTGAGGATTGAGGATTGAGGTCTGACGATTGACGATTGAGTATTGAAGATTGAGGATTGATGACTGAGGATTGAAGATTGAGGATTGAGGATTGAGGATTGAGTACTGAGGATTGAAGATTGAGGATTTTGGATTGAGGATTGAGGACTGAGGATTGAGGATTGAAGATTGAGTATTGAGGATTGAAGATTGAGGATTGGGGATTGAGCATTGAGGATTGAGGATTGAGGATTGAGGATTGAGTATTTGGGACAGAGGATTGAAGATTCAGGATTGAGGATTGAGAATTGAGGATTGAGGACTGAGGATTGAAGATTCAGTATTGAGGATTGAAGATCGAGATTTGAGGATTGAGTATTGAACATTGAGGACTGAGTGTTGAGGGCTGAGTAATGAGAATTGATGTTTGTGGATACAGATTTGAAGATTGCAGATTGAGTATTGAGTATAGAAAACTGTGAATTGAGAATATTCTATTGAGGATCGAGGATTGACAACTGCTTGTTGAGGACTGAGGGCTGAAGATTGAGGATGCAGGATTGAGGATTCAGGATTGAGGTTTGAGGACTGAGGATTGAGGATTGAGGATCGAGGATTGAAGATTGAGGATTGGGTATTGAGGATTGAACATTGAGGATTGAGGACTGAGGATTGAGGATTGAGGATTGAGGATTGAGTATTGAAGGTTGAATATTGATGATTGAAGATTGAGGATAGAGGATTGAGGGTTGTGGATTGAGGACGAGGACTGAGGGCTGAGTATTGAAGTTTGAGGTCTGAGGATTGAGGATTGACGATTGAGAATTGAGGATTGATGATTGAGGTCTGAGGATTGAAGATTGAGTATTGAGGATTGAAGATTGAGGATTGAGGATTGGGGATTAAAGATTGAGGATTGGGAATTGAGGAGTGAAGGTTGAGTATTGTCGATTGAAGATTGAGGATTGAGGATTGAGTATTGAGGATTGAGGATTGAAGATTGAGGATTGGAAATTGAGGATTGAGGATTGAGGATTGAAGATTGAGGATTGGGGATTGAGGATTGACGATTGAGGATTGAGGATTGAGGATTGAGGATAGAGGATTGAGGATTGAGTATTGAAGATCCAGTATTCATTACTGAGGATTGAATATTGAGGATTGAAGATTGAGGTTTGAGGATTGAGGATTGAGGATGGAGGATGAGGGCTGAGGGTTGAGGATTCAGGTTTGAGTATTGAATCCTGAGAATTCAGGATATTCTAATGAGTATTGAAGAATTGAGGATTGATGGTTGAGTATTGAGGATTGAGGATTGAGGATTGAGGCCTGAGTATTAAAGATTGAGGATTGATGATTGAGGATTGAGAATTGAGGATTGAGGATTGAGGATTGAGGATTGAGGATTGAGTATTGAAGATTGAGGATTGTTGATTGAGGATTGAGGATTGAGGATTGAGGATTGTTGATTGAAGATCGAGGATTGAGTATTGAGGATTGAAGATTGAGGATTGAGGATTGAGGATTGAGGATTGAGGATTGAGGATTGAGGATTGAAGATTGAGGATTTGGGACTGAGGATTGAAGATTGAGGATTGAGGATTGAGGATTGAGGATTGAGGATTGAGGATTGAGGATTGAGGATTGAAGATTCAGTATTGAGGATTGAAGGTTGAGAATTGAGAATTGAGGATTGAACATTGAGGACTGAGTGTTGAGCGTTGAGAGGTGAGAATTGATGTTTGTGGATAGAGATTTGAAGATTGCAGATTGAGTACTGAGTACTGAAAACTGTGAGTTGAGGATATTCTATTGGGGATAGAGGATTGACAACTGACTGTTGAGGACTGAGGGCTGAAGTTTGAGGATTCAGGGTTGAGGATTCAGAATTGAGGTTTCAGGACTGAGGATTGAGGATTGAAGGTTGAGTATTGAGGATTGAAGATTGAGGATTGAGGATTGAGGACTGGGGATTGAGGATGAGGGCTGAGGGTTGAGGACTGAGGATTGAGGACTGAGGACTGAGGATTGAGGATTGAGAATTGATGATTGAGGATTGACGATTGAAGATTGAGGATTGGGTATTGAGGATTGAAGAATGAGGGTTGAGGATTGTGGATTGTGGATTGAGGACTGAAGACTGAATATTCAGGATTGAAGGTTGACGATTGAGGATTGAGGATTGACGATTGAAGATTGAAGATTGAGGATTGGGGACTGAGTGTTGAGGGTTGAGTGATGAGAATTGATGTTTGTGGATAGTGATTTGAAGATTGCAGATGGAGTATTGAGTATTGAAAACTGTGAATTGAGGATATTCTATCGAGGATTGAGGATTGACAACTGATTGTTGAGGTCTGAGGGCTGAAGATTGAGGATACAGGTTTGAGGATTCAGGATTGAGGTTTGAGGACTGAGGATTGAGGATTGGGGATTGAGGATTGGGTATTGAGGATTGAAGAATGAGGGTTGAGGATTGAGGATTGAGGATTGAGGATTGAAGACTGAATATTCAGGATTGAAGGTTGACGATTGAGGATTGAGGATTGAGGATTGAGTATTGAGGATTGAGGATGAGGGCTGAGGATCGAGGATGGAGGATGAGGGCTGATGGTTGGGGATTAAGGTTTGAGTATTGAATCCTGCGAATTCAGGATATTCTACAGTGTATTGAGGATTGAGTATTGATGGTTGAGTATTGAGGATTGAGAATTGAGGATTGAGGATTGAGTATTGAAGATTGAGGGTTGATGATTGAGGATTGAGGATTGAGGATTGAGGATTGAGGATTGAGAATTCAGTATTGAAGATTGAGTATCGAGGATTGAAGATTGAGGATTGGGGATTGAGCATTGAGGATTGAGGATTGAGGATTGAGGATTGAGTATTTGGGACAGAGGATTGAAGATTCAGGATTGAGGATTGAGAATTGAGGATTGAGGATTGAGGATTGAAGATTCAGTATTGAGGATTGAAGATCGAGATTTTAGGATTGAGTATTGAACATTGAGGACTGAGTGTTGAGGGCTGAGTAATGAGAATTGATGTTTGTGGATACAGATTTGAAGATTGCAGATTGAGTATTGAGTATAGAAAACTGTGAATTGAGAATATTCTATTGACGATTGAGGATTGACAACTGCTTGTTGAGGACTGAGGGCTGAAGATTGAGGATGCAGGATTGAGGATTCAGGATTGAGGTTTGAGGACTGAGGATTGAGGATTGAGGATCGAGGATTGAAGATTGAGGATTGGGTATTGAGGATTGAACATTGAGGATTGAGGACTGAGTATTGAGGATTGAGGATTGAGTATTGAAGATTGAATATTGATGATTGAAGATTGAGGATAGAGGATTGAGGGTTGTGGATTGAGGACGAGGACTGAGGGTTGAGTATTGAAGTTTGAGGTCTGAGGATTGAGGATTGAGGATTGAGAATTGAGGATTGATGATTGAGGTCTGAGGATTGAAGATTGAGTATTGAGGATTGAAGATTGAGGATTGAGGATTGGGGATTAAAGATTGAGGATTGGGAATTGAGGAGTGAAGGTTGAGTATTGAGGATTGAAGATTGAGGATTGAGGATTGAGTATTGAGGATTGAGGATTGAAGATTGGGGATTGGAAATTGAGGATTGAGGATTGAGGATTGAAGATTGAGGATTGGGGATTGAGGATTGACGATTGAGGATTGAGGATTGAGGATTGAGGATAGAGGATTGAGGATTGAGTATTGAAGATCCAGTATTCATTACTGAGGATTGAGTATTGAGGATTGAAGATTGAGGATTGAGGATTGAGGATTGAGGATGGAGGATGAGGGCTGAGGGTTGAGGATTGAGGTTTGAGTATTGAATCCTGAGAATTCAGGATATTCTATTGAGTATTGAAGAATTGAGGATTGATGGTTGAGTATTGAGGATTGAGGATTGAGGATTGAGGACTGAGTATTAAAGATTGAGGATTGATGATTGAGGATTGAGGATTGAGGATTGAGGATTGAGGATTGAGGATTGAGTATTGAAGATTGAGGATTGTTGATTGAGGATTGAGGATTGAGGATTGAGGATGAGGGCTGAGGATCGAGGATGGAGGATGAGGGCTGATGGTTGAGGATTAAGGTTTGAGTATTGAATCCTGCGAATTCAGGATATTCTATAGTGTATTGAGGATTGAGTATTGATGGTTGAGAATTGAGGATTGAGAATTGAGGATTGAGGATTGAGTATTGAAGATTGAGGGTTGATGATTGAGGATTGAGGATTGAGGATTGAGGATTGAGGATTGAGGATTGAGTATTCAGTATTGAAGATTGAGTATTGAGGATTGAAGAGTGAGGATTGGGGATTGAGCATTGAGGATTGAGGATTGAGTATTTGGGACAGAGGATTGAAGATTCAGGATTGAGGATTGAGAATTGAGGATTGAGGATTGGGGATTGAAGATTCAGTATTGAGGATTGAATATCGAGAATTGAGGATTGAGTATTGAACATTGAGGACTGAGTGTTGAGGGTTGAGTGATGAGAATTGATGTTTGTGGATAGTGATTTGAAGATTGCAGATGGAGTATTGAGTATTGAAAACTGTGAATTGAGGATATTCTATCGAGGATTGAGGATTGACAACTGATTGTTGAGGACTGAGGGCTGAAGATTGAGGATTCAGGATTGAGGATTCAGAATTGAGGTTTGAGGACTGAGGATTGAGGATTGAAGGTTGAGTATTGAGGATTGAAGATTGAGGATTGAGGATTGAGAATTGAGGATTGAGGATGAGGGCTGAGGGTTGAGGACTGAGGATTGAGGACTGAGGGCTGAGGATTGTGGATTGAGAATTGAGGATTGAGGATTGATAATTGAAGATTGAGGATTGGGTATTGAGGATTGAAGAATGAGGGTTGAGGATTGAGGATTGGGGATTGAGAATTGAGGATTGAGGATTGAAGATTGAGTGTTGAGTATTGAAGATTGAGGATTGAGGATTGAGGATTGAGGATTGAGGATTGAAGATTGAGGATTGGGGACTTAGTGTTGAGGGTTGAGTGGTGAGAATTGATGTTTGTGGATAGAGATTTGAAGATTGCAGATTGAGTACTGAGTACTGAAAACTGTGAGTTGAGGATATTCTATTGGGGATAGAGGATTGACAACTGACTGTTGAGGACTGAGGGCTGAAGTTTGAGGATTCAGGGTTGAGGATTCAGAATTGAGGTTTCAGGACTGAGGATTGAGGATTGAAGGTTGAGTATTGAGGATTGAAGATTGAGGATTGAGGATTGAGGACTGGGGATTGAGGATGAGGGCTGAGGGTTGAGGACTGAGGATTGAGGACTGAGGACTGAGGATTGAGGATTGAGAATTGATGATTGAGGATTGACGATTGAAGATTGAGGATTGGGTATTGAGGATTGAAGAATGAGGGTTGAGGATTGTGGATTGTGGATTGAGGACTGAAGACTGAATATTCAGGATTGAAGGTTGACGATTGAGGATTGAGGATTGACGATTGAAGATTGAAGATTGAGGATTGGGGACTGAGTGTTGAGGGTTGAGTGATGAGAATTGATGTTTGTGGATAGTGATTTGAAGATTGCAGATGGAGTATTGAGTATTGAAAACTGTGAATTGAGGATATTCTATCGAGGATTGAGGATTGACAACTGATTGTTGAGGACTGAGGGCTGAAGATTGAGGATACAGGTTTGAGGATTCAGGATTGAGGTTTGAGGACTGAGGATTGAGGATTGGGGATTGAGGATTGGGTATTGAGGATTGAAGAATGAGGGTTGAGGATTGAGGATTGAGGATTGAGGATTGAAGACTGAATATTCAGGATTGAAGGTTGACGATTGAGGATTGAGGATTGAGGATTGAGTATTGAGGATTGAGGATGAGGGCTGAGGATCGAGGATGGAGGATGAGGGCTGATGGTTGAGGATTAAGGTTTGAGTATTGAATCCTGCGAATTCAGGATATTCTACAGTGTATTGAGGATTGAGTATTGATGGTTGAGTATTGAGGATTGAGAATTGAGGATTGAGGATTGAGTATTGAAGATTGAGGGTTGATGATTGAGGATTGAGGATTGAGGATTGAGGATTGAGGATTGAGAATTCAGTATTGAAGATTGAGTATTGAGGATTGAAGATTGAGGATTGGGGATTGAGCATTGAGGATTGAGGATTGAGGATTGAGGATTGAGTATTTGGGACAGAGGATTGAAGATTCAGGATTGAGGATTGAGAATTGAGGATTGAGGATTGAGGATTGAAGATTCAGTATTGAGGATTGAAGATCGAGATTTTAGGATTGAGTATTGAACATTGAGGACTGAGTGTTGAGGGCTGAGTAATGAGAATTGATGTTTGTGGATACAGATTTGAAGATTGCAGATTGAGTATTGAGTATAGAAAACTGTGAATTGAGAATATTCTATTGACGATTGAGGATTGACAACTGCTTGTTGAGGACTGAGGGCTGAAGATTGAGGATGCAGGATTGAGGATTCAGGATTGAGGTTTGAGGACTGAGGATTGAGGATTGAGGATCGAGGATTGAAGATTGAGGATTGGGTATTGAGGATTGAACATTGAGGATTGAGGACTGAGTATTGAGGATTGAGGATTGAGTATTGAAGATTGAATATTGATGATTGAAGATTGAGGATAGAGGATTGAGGGTTGTGGATTGAGGACGAGGACTGAGGGTTGAGTATTGAAGTTTGAGGTCTGAGGATTGAGGATTGAGGATTGAGGATTGAGAATTGAGGATTGATGATTGAGGTCTGAGGATTGAAGATTGAGTATTGAGGATTGAAGATTGAGGATTGAGGATTGGGGATTAAAGATTGAGGATTGGGAATTGAGGAGTGAAGGTTGAGTATTGAGGATTGAAGATTGAGGATTGAGGATTGAGTATTGAGGATTGAGGATTGAAGATTCAGGATTGGAAATTGAGGATTGAGGATTGAGGATTGAAGATTGAGGATTGGGGATTGAGGATTGACGATTGAGGATTGAGGATTGAGGATTGAGGATAGAGGATTGAGGATTGAGTATTGAAGATCCAGTATTCATTACTGAGGATTGAGTATTGAGGATTGAAGATTGAGGATTGAGGATTGAGGATTGAGGATGGAGGATGAGGGCTGAGGGTTGAGGATTGAGGTTTGAGTATTGAATCCTGAGAATTCAGGATATTCTATTGAGTATTGAAGAATTGAGGATTGATGGTTGAGTATTGAGGATTGAGGATTGAGGATTGAGGACTGAGTATTAAAGATTGAGGATTGATGATTGAGGATTGAGGATTGAGGATTGAGGATTGAGGATTGAGGATTGAGTATTGAAGATTGAGGATTGTTGATTGAGGATTGAGGATTGAGGATTGAGGATTGTTGATTGAGGATCGAGGATTGAGTATTGAGGATTGAAGATTGAGGATTGAGGATTGAGGATTGAGGATTGAGGATTGAGGATTGAAGATTGAGAATTTGGGACTGAGGATTGAAGATTGAGGATTGAGGATTGAGGATTGAGGATTGAGGATTGAGGATTGAGGATTGAAGATTCAGTATTGAGAATTGAAGGTTGAGAATTGAGAATTGAGGATTGAACATTGAGGACAGAGTGTTGAGGGTTGAGAGGTGAGAATTGATGTTTGTGGATAGAGATTTGAAGATTGCAGATTGAGTACTGAGTACTTAAAGCTGTGAGTTGAGGATATTCTATTGGGGATAGAGGATTGACAACTGACTGTTGAGGACTGAGGGCTGAAGTTTGAGGATTCAGGGTTGAGGATTCAGAATTGAGGTTTCAGGACTGAGGATTGAGGATTGAAGGTTGAGTATTGAGGATTGAAGATTGAGGATTCAGGATTGAGGATTCGGAATTGAGGTTTGAGGACTGAGGATTGAGGATTGAAGATTGTGTATTGAGGATTGAAGATTGAGGATTGAGGATTGAGGATTGAGGATTGAGGATTGAGGATAGAGGATTGAGGAGTGAGTATTGAAGATTGAGCATTCATGACTGAGGACTGAGGATTGAGGATTGAGAATTGAGGATTCGGAATTGAGGTTTGAGGACTGAGGATTGAGGATTGAAGATTGTGTATTGAGGATTGAAGATTGAGGATTGAGTATTGAGGGTTGTGGATTGAGGACGAGGACTGAGGGTTGAGTATTGATGTTTGAGGTCTGAGGATTGAGGGTTGAGGGTTGAGAAATGAGGATTGAGGATTGAGGACTGAGGATTGAAGATTGAGTATTGAGGATTGAAGATTGAGGATTGAGGATTGGGGATTAAGGATTGAGGATTGGGAATTGAGGAGTGATGATTGAGTATTGAGGATTGAAGATTGAGGATAGAGGATTGAGGATTGAGGATTGAGGATTGAAGATTGAGGATTGGGGATTGAAGATTGACGATTGAGGATTGAGGACTGAGGATTGAGGATTGAGGATTGAGGATAGAGTATTGAAGATTGAGGATTGATGATTGAGGATTGAGGATTGAGGTTTGAGGATTGATTATTGAGGATTGAGGATGAGGGCTGAGGATCGAGGATGGAGGATGAGGGCTGAGGGTATAGGAGTGAGGTTTGAGTATTGAATCCTGCGAATTCAGGATATTCTATTGTGTATTGAGAATTCAGTATTGATGGTTGAGTATTGAGGACTGAGAATTGAGGACTGAGGATTGAGTATTGAAGATTGAGAATTGAGAATTGGGGATGAGGACTGAGGGTTGAGGATTGAGGTTTGAGGAACGAGGATTGAGGATTTAGGATTGAGGTCTGACGATTGACGATTGAGTATTGAAGATTGAGGATTGATGACTGAGGATTGATGATTGAGGACTGAGGATTGAGGATTGAGTATTGAGGATTGAAGATTGAGGATTGAGGATTGAGTATTGAAGGTTGAATATTGATGATTGAAGATTGAGGATAGAGGATTGAGGGTTGTGGATTGAGGACGAGGACTGAGGGTTGAGTATTGAAGTTTGAGGTCTGAGGATTGAGGATTGAGGATTGAGAATTGAGGATTGATGATTGAGGTCTGAGGATTGAAGATTGAGTATTGAGGATTGAAGATTGAGGATTGAGGATTGGGGATTAAAGATTGAGGATTGGGAATTGAGGAGTGAAGGTTGAGTATTGAGGATTGAAGATTGAGGATTGAGGATTGAGTATTGAGGATTGAGGATTGAAGATTGAGGATTGGAAATTGAGGATTGAGGATTGAGGATTGAAGATTGAGGATTGGGGATTGAGGATTGACGATTGAGGATTGAGGATTGAGGATTGAGGATAGAGGATTGAGGATTGAGTATTGAAGATCCAGTATTCATTACTGAGGATTGAGTATTGAGGATTGAAGATTGAGGATTGAGGATTGAGGATTGAGGATGGAGGATGAGGGCTGAGGGTTGAGGATTGAGGTTTGAGTATTGAATCCTGAGAATTCAGGATATTCTATTGAGTATTGAAGAATTGAGGATTGATGGTTGAGTATTGAGGATTGAGGATTGAGGATTGAGGACTGAGTATTAAAGATTGAGGATTGATGATTGAGGATTGAGGATTGAGGATTGAGGATTGAGGATTGAGGATTGAGTATTGAAGATTGAGGATTGTTGATTGAGGATTGAGGATTGAGGATTGAGGATTGTTGATTGAGGATCGAGGATTGAGTATTGAGGATTGAAGATTGAGGATTGAGGATTGAGGATTGAGGATTGAGGATTGAGGATTGAAGATTGAGGATTTGGGACTGAGGATTGAAGATTGAGGATTGAGGATTGAGGATTGAGGATTGAGGATTGAGGATTGAGGATTGAAGATTCAGTATTGAGAATTGAAGGTTGAGAATTGAGAATTGAGGATTGAACATTGAGGACAGAGTGTTGAGGGTTGAGAGGTGAGAATTGATGTTTGTGGATAGAGATTTGAAGATTGCAGATTGAGTACTGAGTACTTAAAGCTGTGAGTTGAGGATATTCTATTGGGGATAGAGGATTGACAACTGACTGTTGAGGACTGAGGGCTGAAGTTTGAGGATTCAGGGTTGAGGATTCAGAATTGAGGTTTCAGGACTGAGGATTGAGGATTGAAGGTTGAGTATTGAGGATTGAAGATTGAGGATTCAGGATTGAGGATTCGGAATTGAGGTTTGAGGACTGAGGATTGAGGATTGAAGATTGTTTATTGAGGATTGAAGATTGAGGATTGAGGATTGAGGATTGAGGATTGAGGATTCAGGATAGAGGATTGAGGATTGAGTATTGAAGATTGAGCATTCATGACTGAGGACTGAGGATTGAGGATTGAGGATTGAGGATTCGGAATTGAGGTTTGAGGACTGAGGATTGAGGATTGAAGATTGTGTATTGAGGATTGAAGATTGAGGATTGAGTATTGAGGGTTGTGGATTGAGGACGAGGACTGAGGGTTGAGAATTGTTGTTTGAGGTCTGAGGATTGAGGGTTGAGGGTTGAGAAATGAGGATTGAGGATTGAGGACTGAGGATTGAAGATTGAGTATTGAGGATTGAAGATTGAGGATTGAGGATTGGGGATTAAGGATTGAGGATTGGGAATTGAGGAGTGATGATTGAGTATTGAGGATTGAAGATTGAGGATAGAGGATTGAGGATTGAGGATTGAGGATTGAAGATTGAGGATTGGGGATTGAAGATTGACGATTGAGGATTGAGGACTGAGGATTGAGGATTGAGGATTGAGGATAGAGTATTGAAGATTGAGGATTGATGATTCAGGATTGAGGATTGAGGTTTGAGGATTGATTATTGAGGATTGAGGATGAGGGCTGAGGATCGAGGATGGAGGATGAGGGCTGAGGGTATAGGAGTGAGGTTTGAGTATTGAATCCTGCGAATTCAGGATATTCTATTGTGTATTGAGAATTCAGTATTGATGGTTGAGTATTGAGGACTGAGAATTGAGGACTGAGGATTGAGTATTGAAGATTGAGAATTGAGAATTGGGGATGAGGACTGAGGGTTGAGGATTGAGGTTTGAGGAACGAGGATTGAGGATTTAGGATTGAGGTCTGACGATTGACGATTGAGTATTGAAGATTGAGGATTGATGACTGAGGTTTGAGGATTGAGGACTGAGGATTGAGGATTGAGTAATGAGGATTGAAGATTGAGGATTGAGGATTGAGGATTGAGGATTGAGGATTGAGGATTGAAGACTGAGGATTGGGGACTGAGGATTGAGGATTGAGGTTTGAGTATTGAATCTTGCGAATTCAGGATATTCTATTGAGTATTGAGAATTGAGGATTGATGGCTGAATATTGAGGACTGAGGATTGAGGGTTGAAGTTTGAGTATTGAGGTTTCAGAATTGAGGATTGGGGACTGAGGATTGAGGATTGAAGGTTGAGTATTGAGGATTGAAGATTGAGGATTGAGTATTGAGGATTGAGGATTGAGGATGAGGTCTGAGGGTTGAGGATTGAGGTTTGGGGACTGAGGACTGAGGATTGAGGATTGAGGATTGAGGACTGAGGATTGATGATTGAGGATTGAAGGTTGGGTCTTGAGGATTGAAGATTGAGGATTGGTAATTGAGGATTGAGGATTGAGGACGAGGGCTGAGGGTTGAGGACTGAGGATTGAGGACTGAGGACTGAGGATTGAGGATTGAGAATTGAGGATTGAGGATTGAGGATTGACAACTGATTGCTGAGGACTGGGGGCTGAACATTGAGGATTCAGGTTTGAGGATTCAGGAATGAGGTTTGAGAACTGAGGATTGAGGACTGAGGATTGAGGATTGAGGATTGAAGATTGAATATTGACGTTTGAAGATTGAGGATTGAGTATTGAGTGTTGTGGATTGAGGACGAGGACTGAGGGTTGAGTATTGATGTTTGAGGTCTGAGGATTGAGGATTGAGGATTGAGAATTGAGGATTGAGGATTGAGGACTGAGGATTGAAGATTGAGTATTGAGGATTGAAGATTGAGGATTGAGGATTGGGGATTAAGGATTGAGGATTGGGAATTGAGGATTGAGGATTGGTGATTAAGGATTGAGGATTGGGAATTGAGGAGTGAAGATTGAGTATTGAGGATTGGAAATTGAGGATTGAGGATTGAGGATTGAGGATTGAGGATTGAAGATTGAGGGTTGGGGATTGAGGATTGACGATTGAGGTTTGAGGACTGAGGATTGAGGATAGAGGTCTGAGGATTGAGTATTGAAGATTGAGTATTCATGACTGAGGATTGAGGATCGAGTATTGAGGATTGAGGATTGAGGATTGAGGATTGGGGATTGAGGATTGACGGTTGAGGATTGAGGATTGAGGACTGAGGATTGAGGATTGAGGATAGAGGATTGAGGATTGAGTATTGAATATTGAGTATTCATGACTGAGGATTGAGTATTGAGGATTGAAGGTTTAGGATTGAGGATTGAGGATTGAGGATTGAGGATTGAGGATTGAGGATTGAAGATTGAAGATTGAGTATTGAGGATTGAAAATTGAGGATTGAAGATTAAGTATTGAGGATGAAGGATGAGGGCTGACTGTTGAGGATTGAGGTTTGAGTATTGAATCCTGAGAGTTCAGGATATTCTAGTCTGCATTGGGAATTGAGGATTGATGGTTGAGTACTGAGGATTGAGTATTGAGGATTGAGGATTGAGTATTGAAGATTGAGGATTGATGATTGAGGATTGATGATTGAGGATTGAGGGTTGATGGTTGAGAACTGAAGGTTGAGGATTGATGATTGAGGATTGAGGATTGAGGTTTGAGTATTGAATCCTGAGAGTTCAGGATATTCTAGTCTGCATTGAGAATTGAGGATTGATGGTTGAGTATTGAGGATTGATGATTGAGGATTGAGGATTGAGGATTGAGGATTGAGGGTTGAGTATTGAAGGTTGAGGATTGATGATTGAGGATTGAGGATTGAGGATTTAGGATTGAAGATTGAGTATTGAGGATTGAAGATTGAGTATTGAGTATTGAGGATTGATGGTTGAGTGTTGTGTGGTGAATATTGAGGATTGAGGTTTGAGGATTGAGGACTGAGGATTGAAGATTGAGTATTGATGATTGAAGATTGAGGAATTAGTATCGTGGTTTGAGGATTGAGGACGGGGACTGACGGTTGAGGATTGAGGTTTGAGGATTGAGGATTGAGGATTGAGGATTGATGACTGAGGCTTGAGGATTGAGGATTGAGCATTGAGGATTGAACATTGAGGACTGGGGATTGAGGATTGAAGATTGAGGATTAAGGATTGAGGATTGGGGATTGAGGATCTAGGATTGGAGTTTGATTATTGAGGATTCAAGATTGAGGATTGAATATTGAGGATTGCGAATTGAGAATTGAGAATTGAGGATGAGGACTGAGGGTTGAGGATTGAGGTTTGAGGAACGAGGATTGAGGATTGAGGATTGAGAATTGAGGTTTGAGGATTGAGGATTGAGGATTGAGGATTGAGTATTGAAGATTGAGGATTGTTGATTGAGGATTGAGGATTGAGGATTGAGGATTGTTGATTGAAGATCGAGGATTGAGTATTGAGGATTGAAGATTGAGGATTGAGGATTGAGGATTGAGGATTGAGGATTGAGGATTGAGGATTGAAGATTGAGGATTTGGGACAGAGGATTGAAGATTGAGGATTGAGGATTGAGGATTGAGGATTGAGGATTGAGGATTGAGGATTGAGGATTGAGGATTGAAGATTCACTATTGAGGATTGAAGGTTGAGAATTGAGAATTGAGGATTGAACATTGAGGACTGAGTGTTGAGCGTTGAGAGGTGAGAATTGATGTTTGTGGATAGAGATTTGAAGATTGCAGATTGAGTACTGAGTACTGAAAACTGTGAGTTGAGGATATTCTATTGGGGATAGAGGATTGACAACTGACTGTTGAGGACTGAGGGCTGAAGTTTGAGGATTCAGGGTTGAGGATTCAGAATTGAGGTTTCAGGACTGAGGATTGAGGATTGAAGGTTGAGTATTGAGGATTGAAGATTGAGGATTGAGGATTGAGGACTGGGGATTGAGGATGAGGGCTGAGGGTTGAGGACTGAGGATTGAGGACTGAGGACTGAGGATTGAGGATTGAGAATTGATGATTGAGGATTGACGATTGAAGATTGAGGATTGGGTATTGAGGATTGAAGAATGAGGGTTGAGGATTGTGGATTGTGGATTGAGGACTGAAGACTGAATATTCAGGATTGAAGGTTGACGATTGAGGATTGAGGATTGACGATTGAAGATTGAAGATTGAGGATTGGGGACTGAGTGTTGAGGGTTGAGTGATGAGAATTGATGTTTGTGGATAGTGATTTGAAGATTGCAGATGGAGTATTGAGTATTGAAAACTGTGAATTGAGGATATTCTATCGAGGATTGAGGATTGACAACTGATTGTTGAGGACTGGGGGCTGAAGATTGAGGATACAGGTTTGAGGATTCAGGATTGAGGTTTGAGGACTGAGGATTGAGGATTGGGGATTGAGGATTGAGGATTGAGGACTGAGTATTAAAGATTGAGGATTGATGATTGAGGATTGAGGATTGAGGATTGAGGATTGAGGATTGAGGATTGAGTATTGAAGATTGAGGATTGTTGATTGAGGATTGAGGATTGAGGATTGAGGATTGTTGATTGAGGATCGAGGATTGAGTATTGAGGATTGAAGATTGAGGATTGAGGATTGAGGATTGAGGATTGAGGATTGAGGATTGAAGATTGAGGATTTGGGACTGAGGATTGAAGATTGAGGATTGAGGATTGAGGATTGAGGATTGAGGATTGAGGATTGAGGATTGAAGATTCAGTATTGAGAATTGAAGGTTGAGAATTGAGAATTGAGGATTGAACATTGAGGACAGAGTGTTGAGGGTTGAGAGGTGAGAATTGATGTTTGTGGATAGAGATTTGAAGATTGCAGATTGAGTACTGCATACTTAAAGCTGTGAGTTGAGGATATTCTATTGGGGATAGAGGATTGACAACTGACTGTTGAGGACTGAGGGCTGAAGTTTGAGGATTCAGGGTTGAGGATTCAGAATTGAGGTTTCAGGACTGAGGATTGAGGATTGAAGGTTGAGTATTGAGGATTGAAGATTGAGGATTCAGGATTGAGGATTCGGAATTGAGGTTTGAGGACTGAGGATTGAGGATTGAAGATTGTGTATTGAGGATTGAAGATTGAGGATTGAGGATTGAGGATTGAGGATTGAGGATTGAGGATAGAGGATTGAGGATTGAGTATTGAAGATTGAGCATTCATGACTGAGGACTGAGGATTGAGGATTGAGGATTGAGGATTCGGAATTGAGGTTTGAGGACTGAGGATTGAGGATTGAGGATTGTGTATTGAGGATTGAAGATTGAGGATTGAGTATTGAGGGTTGTGGATTGAGGACGAGGACTGAGGGTTGAGTATTGATGTTTGAGGTCTGAGGATTGAGGGTTGAGGGTTGAGAAATGAGGATTGAGGATTGAGGACTGAGGATTGAAGATTGAGTATTGAGGATTGAAGATTGAGGATTGAGGATTGGGGATTAAGGATTGAGGATTGGGAATTGAGGAGTGATGATTGAGTATTGAGGATTGAAGATTGAGTATTGAGGATTGAAAATTGAGGATTGAAGATTAAGGATTGAGGATGAAGGATGAGGGCTGACGGTTGAGGATTGAGGTTTGAGTATTGAATCCTGAGAGTTCAGGATATTCTAGTCTGCATTGGGAATTGAGGATTGATGGTTGAGTATTGAGGATTGAGTATTGAGGATTGAGGATTGAGTATTGAAGATTGAGGATTGATGATTGAGGATTGATGATTGAGGATTGAGTGTTGATGGTTGAGAACTGAAGGTTGAGGATTGATGATTGAGGATTGAGGATTGAGGTTTGAGTATTGAATCCTGAGAGTTCAGGATATTCTAGTCTGCATTGAGAATTGAGGATTGATGGTTGAGTATTGAGGATTGATGATTGAGGATTGAGGATTGAGGATTGAGGATTGAGGGTTGAGTATTGAAGGTTGAGGGTTGATGTTTGAGGATTGAGGATTGAGGATTTAGGATTGAAGATTGAGTATTGAGGATTGAAGATTGAGTATTGAGTATTGAGGATTGATGGTTGAGTGTTGTGTGGTGAATATTGAGGATTGAGGTTTGAGGATTGAGGACTGAGGATTGAAGATTGAGTATTGATGATTGAAGATTGAGGAATTAGTATCGTGGTTTGAGGATTGAGGACGGGGACTGACGGTTGAGGATTGAGGTTTGAGGATTGAGGATTGAGGATTGAGGATTGATGACTGAGGCTTGAGGATTGAGGATTGAGCATTGAGGATTGAACATTGAGGACTGGGGATTGAGGATTGAAGATTGAGGATTAAGGATTGAGGATTGGGGATTGAGGATCTAGGATTGGAGTTTGAATATTGAGGATTCAAGATTGAGGATTGAATATTGAGGATTGCGAATTGAGAATTGAGAATTGAGGATGAGGACTGAGGGTTGAGGATTGAGGTTTGAGGAACGAGGATTGAGGATTGAGGATTGAGAATTGAGGTTTGAGGATTGAGGATTGAGTATTGAAGATTGAGTATTCATGACTGAGGATTGAGGATTGAGGATTGAGGATTGAGGATTGAGGATTGAGGATTGAAGATTGAGTATTGAGGATTGAAAATTGAGGATTGAAGATTAAGGATTGAGGATGAAGGATGAGGGCTGAGGGTTGAGGATTGAGGTTTGAGTATTGAATCCTGAGAGTTCAGGATATTCTAGTCTGCATTGAGAATTGAGGATTGATGGTTGAGTATTGAGGATTGAGTATTGAGGATTGAGGATTGAGTATTGAAGATTGAGGATTGATGATTGAGGATTGAGGATTGATTCTTGAGGATTGAAGATTGAGGATTGAGGATTGAGGATTGAGAACCGAGAATTGAGGGTGAGGACTGAGGGTTGAGGATTGAGGATTGAGGATTGAGGATTGAGGATTGAGGACTGAGGCTTGAGGATTGAGGATTGAGCATTGAGGATTGAGGATTGAGGATTGAAGATTGAGGATTGATGATTGAAGATTGAGGAATGAGTATTGAGGGT
Source organism: Calliopsis andreniformis (assembly GCF_051401765.1). Classification (NCBI taxonomy): domain Eukaryota; kingdom Metazoa; phylum Arthropoda; class Insecta; order Hymenoptera; family Andrenidae; genus Calliopsis; species Calliopsis andreniformis. The sequence goes on along the minus strand of NW_027480450.1, from coordinate 4,269,570 downwards.
TGAGGATTCAGGTTTGAGGATTGAGGATTGAGGATTGAGGATTGAGGATTGAGGACTGAGGCTTGAGGATTGAGGATTGAGCATTGAGAATGCAATATTGAGGATTGAGGTTTGAGGATTGAGGACTGAGGATTGAGAATGAGGGCTGAGGGTTGAGGATTGAGGTTTGAGTATTGAATCCTGAGAATTCAGGATATTCTATTGAGTATTGAGAATTGAGGTTTGATGGTTGACTATTGAGGATTGATGGTTGAGGGTTGTGTGTTGAATATTGAGGATTGAGGATTGAGGATTGAGGATTGAGGATTGATGATTGAGTATTGATGATTGAAGATTGAGGATTCAGGGTTGAGGGTTAAGGATTGAGGACGAGGAATGACGGTTGAGGGTTGAGATTTGAGGATTGAGGATTGAGGACTGAGGATTGAGGATTGATGATTGAGCATTGAGGATTGTAGATTGAGGTCCGGGGATTGAGGATTGAAGATTGAGGATTAAGGATTGAGGATTGGGGATTGAGTATCTAGGATTGGAGATTGATTATTGAGGATTGAAGATTGAGGATTGAGGATTGAGGATAGAGAATTGAGAATTGAGGGTGAGGACTGAGGGTTGAGGATTGAGGTTTGAGGAATGACGATTGAAGCTTGAGGTTTGAGAATTGAGGTTTGAGGGTTGAGTATTGAAGGTTGAGTATTGATGACTGAGGATTGAGGATTGAGGATTGAGGATTGAAGTTTGAGTATTGAGGATTGAAGATTGAGGATTGAGGATTGAGGATTGAGGATGAAGAATGAGGGCTGAGGGTTGAGGATTGAGGTTTGATTATTGAATCCTGAGAATTCAGGATATTCTAGTCAGTATTGAGAATTGAGGATTGATGGTTGAGTATTGAGGATTGAGTATTGAGGATTGAGGGCTGAGTATTGAAGATTGATGATTGATGATTGAGGATTGAGGATTGAGGATTGAGGATTGAGGGTTGAGTACTGAAGGTTGAGGATTGATGATTGAGGATTGAGGATTAAGGATTGAGGATTGAAGATTGAGTATTGAGGATTGAAGATTGAGGATTGAGGATTGAGGATTGAGGATGAAGGATGTGGGCTGAGGGTTGAGGATTGAGGTTTGAGTATTGAATCCTGAGAATTCAGGATATTCTAGAGAGTATTGAGAATTGAGTATTGATGGTTGAGTATTGAGGATTGAGTATTGAGGATTGAGGATTGAGTATTGAAGATTGAGGATTGATGATTGAGGATTGAGGATTGAGGATTGAGGATTGAGGATTGAGGGTTGAGTATTGAAGGTTGAGGATTGATGATTGAGGATTGAGGATTGAGGATTGAGGATTGAGGATTGAAGATTGAGTATCGAGGATTGAAGATTGAGGATTGAGTATTGAGGATTGATTGTTGAGGGTTGTGTGGTGAATATTGAGGATTGAGGATTGAGGATTGAGGATTGAGGATTGAAGATTGAGTATTGATGATTGAAGATTGAGGAATTAGTATTGTGGTTTGATGATTGAGGACGGGGACTGACGGTTTAGGATTTAGGTTTGAGGATTGAGGATTGAGGGTTGAGGATTGAGGACTGAGGCTGGAGGATTGAGGATTGAGCATTGAGGATTCAAGATTGAGGATTGTGGATTGAGGATTGAGGATTCAGGATTTAGGATGAAGGATGAGGGCTGAGGGTTGAGGATTGAGGTTTGATTATTGAATCCCGAGAATTCAGGATATTCTAGACAGTATTGAGAATTGGACATTGATGGTTGAGTATTGAGGATTGAGTATTGAGGATTGAGGATTGAGGATTGAGGATTGAGGATTGAAGATTGAGTATTGAGGATTGAGGATTGAGTATTGAAGATTGAGGATTGATGATTGAGAATTGAGGGTTGAGGATTGAGGATTGATGGTTGAGTAATGAGGATTGAGGATTGAGGACTGAGGCTTGAGGATTGAGGATTGAGGATTGAAGATTGAGTATTGAGGATTGAAGATTGAGGATTGAGTATTGAGGATTGATGGTTGAGGGTTGTGTGTTGAATATTGAGGATTGAGGATTGAGGATTGAGGATTGAGGATTGAAGATTGAGTATTGATGGTTGAAGATTGAGGATTGAGTATTGAGGGTTGAGGATTGAGGACGAGGACTGACGGTTGAGGATTGAGGTTTGAGGATTGAGGATTGAGGATTGAGGATTGAGGACTGAGAACTGAGGCTTGAGGATTGAGCATTGAGGATTGAACATTGAGGACTGGGGATTGAGGATTGAAGATTGAGGATTAGGGATTGAGGATTGGGGATTGAGGATCTAGGATTGGAGATTGATTATTGAGGATTCAAGATTGAGGATTGAGGATTGAGTGTTGAGAATGGAGAATTGAGAATTGAGATTTGATTGTTGAATATTGTGGATTGAGTATAGAACCATGAGAATTCAGGATATTCTGTTGAGTATTGAGGATTGAGGATTGATGGTTGAGTGTTGTATGTTGAATATTGAGGATTGAGGATTGAGGATTGAGGATTGAGGATTGACGATTGAGCATTGAAGATTGAGGATTTATGACTGAGGATTGAGTATTGAAGATTGAGGATTGAGGATTGTGGATTGAGGATTGAAGATTGAGTATTGAGGTTTGAATATTGAGGATCGAGGATTGAGGATTGAGGATTGAGAATGAGGGCTGTGGGTTGAGGATTGAGGTTTGAGTATTGAATCCTGAGAACTCAGGATATTCTATTGAGTATTGAGAATTGAGTATTGATGGTTGAGTATTGAGCATTGAGTATTGAGGATTAAGGATTGAGGATTGAGAATTGAGGATTGAGGATTGAAGATTGAGTATTGAGGATTGAGGATTGATGATTGAGTATTGATGATTGAAGATTGAGGATTGAGGATTGAGGGTTAAGGATTGAGGACGAGGACTGACGGTTGAGTGTTGAGGTTTGAGGATTGAGGATTGAGGATTGAGGACTGAGGATTGAGGATTGAGGATTGAGCATTGAGGATTGTAGATTGAGGACCGGGGATTGTGGATTGAAGATTGAAGATTAAGGATTGAGGATTGGGGATTGAGTATCTAGGATTGGGAATTGATTATTGAGGATTGAAGATTGAGGATTGAGGATTGAGTATTGAGTATTGAGAATTGAGCGTGAGGACTGAGGGTTGAGGATTGAGGTTTGAGGAATGAGGATTGAGGCTTGAGGATTGAGAACTGAGGATTGAGGGTTGAGGATTGAGTATTGAAGATTGAGTATTCATGACTGAGGATTGAGGATTGAGAATTGAAGATTGAGGATTGAGGATGAAGGATGAGGGCTGAGGGTTGAGGATTGAGGGTTGAGTATTGAATCCTGAGAATTCAGGATATTCTAGTCAGCATTGAGAATTGAGGATTGATGGTTGAGTACTGAGGATTGAGTATTGAGGATTGAGGATTGAGTATTGAAGATTGAGGATTGATGATTGAGGATTGAGGATTGAGGATTGGGGATTGAGGGTTGAGTATTGAAGGTTGAGGATTGAAGATTGAGGATTGAGGATTGAGGATTGAGGATTGAGGATTGAAGATTGAGTATCGAGGATTGAAGATTGAGGATTGAGTATTGAGGATTGATTGTTGAGGGTTGTGTGGTGAATATTGAGGATTGAGGATTGAGGATTGAGGATTGAAGATTGAGTATTGATGATTGACGATTGAGGAATTAGTATTGTGGTTTGATGATTGAGGACGGGGACTGACGGTTGAGGATTGAGGTTTGAGGATTGAGGATTGAGGATTGAGGATTGAGGACTGAGGCTTGAGGATTGAGGATTGAGCATTGAGGATTCAAGATTGAGGATTGAAGGTTGAGGATTGAGGATTGAGGATTTAGGATGAACGATGAGGGCTGAGGGTTGAGGATTGAGGTTTGAGTATTGAATCCTGAGAATTCAGGATATTCTAGACAGTATTGAGAATTGAGGATTGATGGTTGAGTATTGAGGATTGAGTATTGAGTATTGAGGATTGAGTATTGAAGATTGAGGATTGATGATTGAGGATTGAGGATTGAGGATTGAGGATTGAGGGTTGAGTATTGAAGATTGAGGATTAAGGATTGAGGATTGGGGATTGAGGATCTAGGATTGGAGTTTGATTATTGAGGATTCAAGATTGAGGATTGAATATTGAGGATTGAGAATTGAGAATTGAGAATTGAGGATGAGGACTGAGGGTTGAGGATTGAGGTTTGAGGAACGAGGATTGAGGATTGAGGATTGAGGACTGAGGATTGACGATTGAGTATTGAAGATTGAGGATTTATGACTGAGGATTGAGGATTGAGGATTGAGGATTGAGGATTGAGGATTGAGGATTGAGGATTGAGGATTGAGAATTAAGAATTGAGGGTGAGGAATTTGGGTTGAGGATTGAGGTTTGAGGAATGAGGATTGAGGCTTGAGGATTGAGAATTGAGGATTGAGGATTGAGGACTGAGTATTGAAGATTGAGTATTCATGACTGAGGATTGAGGATTGAGGATTGAGGATTGAGGATTGAGGATTGAAGATTGAGTATAGAGGATTGAAAATTGAGGATTGAAGATTGAGGATTGAGGATTGAGGATTGAAGATTGAGGACTGAGTGTTGAGGGTTGAGTGACGGGAATTGATGTTTGTGGATTGAGATTTGAAGACTGAAGAATGGGGATTGAGTATTGAAAACTGTGAATTGAGGATATTCTATTGAGGATTGAGAATTGACAGTTGATTGTTGAGGACTGAGGGCTGAAGGTTGAGGACTCAGGATTGTGTATTCGGGATTGAGGTTTGAGGACTGAGGATTGAGAGCTGAGGATTGAGTATTGAGGATTGACGCTTGAGGATTGAGGATTGAGGATGGAGGATTGAAGAGAGAGGACTGAGTGTTGTGGATTGAGTGCTAAGGATTGATGTTTGAGGATTGAGATTTGATTATTGAATATTGTGGATTGAGTATTGAACCATGAGAATACAGGATATTCTATTAAGTATTGAGAATTGAGGATTGATGGTTGACTATTGAGGATTGATGGTTGCTGGTTGTGTGTTGAATATTGGGGATTGAGGATTGAGGATTGAGAATTAAGGATTGAGGATTGATGACTGAGTATTGCTGACTGAAGATTGAGGATTGAGGATTGAGGATTGATCATTGAGGATTGTAGATTGAGGACAGGGGATTGAGGACTGAAGATTGGGGACTAAGGATTGAGGATTGGGGATTGAGTATCTAGGATTGGAGATTGATTATTGAGGATTGAAGATTGAGGATTGAGGATTGAGAATTGAGAATTGAGGGTGAGGAATTTGGGTTGAGGATTGAGGTTTGAGGAATGAGGATTGAGGCTTGAGGATTGAGAATTGAGGATTGAGGACTGAGGACTGAGTATTGAAGATTGAGTATTCATGACTGAGGATTGAGGATTGAAGATTGAGGATTGAGGATTCAGGATTGAAGATTGAGTATTGAGGATTGAAAATTGAGGATTGAAGATTGAGGATTGAGGATGAAGGATGAGGGCTGAGGGTTGAGGATTGGGGTTTGAGTATTGAATCCTGAGAAATCGGGATATTCTAGTCAGTATTGAGAATTGAGGATTGATGGTTGGGTATTGAGGATTGAGTATTGAGGATTGAGGATTGAGTATTGAGGATTGAGGATTGATGATTGAGGATTGAGTATTGAGGATTGAGGATTGAGTATTGAGTATTGAGGATTGGGGATTGAGGACTGAGGCTTGAGGATTGAGGATTGAGGATTGAGGATTGAGGATCGAGGATTAAAGTCTGAGGATTGGGGACTGAGGATTGAAGACTGAGGATTGAGGATTGTGGATTGAGGATTGAGGTTTGAGGATTGAAGATACAGTATTGAGAATTGAAGATTGAGAATTGAGGATTGGGGATTGAACATTGAGGACTGAGTGTTGAGGGTTGAGTGATGAGAATTGATGTTTGTGGATAGAGGTTTGAAGATTGCATATTGAGTATTGAGTATTGAAATCTGTGAATTGAGGATATTCTATTGAGGATTGAGGATTGACAACTGATTGTTGAGGACTGCGGGCTGAAGATTGAGGATTCAGTATTGAGGATTCAGAATTGAGGTTTGAGGACTGAGGATTGAGGATTGAGGATTGAGGATTGAGGATTGAGTAGGAGGGCTGAGGTTTGAGGATTGAGGTTTGAGTATTGTAGACTGAGGATTGAGGATTGACGATTGAGGATTGAGGATTGAGGATTGAGGACTGAGGATTGAAGATTGAGTATTGAGTATTGAGGATTGAAGATTGAGGATTGAGGATTGAGCATTGAGGATTGAAGGTTGATGTTTGGGGATTGAGGATTGACGATTGAGGATTGAGTATTGAGGATGGAGAATCGGGGATTGAAGATTGAAGATTGACTATTGAGAATTGAAGATTGATGATTGAGGATTGAGGATTGAAGATTGAGGACTGAGTGTTGAGGGTTGAGTGACGGGAATTGATGTTTGTGGATTGAGATTTGAAGATTGAAGAATGGGGATTGAGTATTGAAAACTGTGAATTGAGGATATTCTATTGAGGATTGAGAATTGACAGTTGATTGTTGAGGACTGAGGGCTGAAGGTTGAGGATTCAGGATTGTGTATTCGGGATTGAGGTTTGAGGACTGAGGATTGAGAGCTGAGGATTGAGGATTGAGGATTGACGCTTGAGGATTGAGGATTGAGGATGGAGGATTGAAGAGAGAGGACTGAGTGTTGTGGATTGAGTGTTAAGGATTGATGTTTGAGGATTGAGATTTGATTATTGAATATTGTGGATTGAGTATTGAACCATGAGAATACAGGATATTCTATTAAGTATTGAGAATTGAGGATTGATGGTTGACTATTGAGGATTGATGGTTGCGGGTTGTGTGTTGAATATTGGGGATAGAGGATTGAGGATTGAGAATTAAGGATTGAGGATTGATGACTGAGTATTGCTGATTGAAGATTGAGGATTGAGGATTGAGGATTGATCATTGAGGATTGTAGATTGAGGACCGGGGATTGAGGATTGAAGATTGGGGATTAAGGATTGAGGATTGGGGATTGAGTATCTAGGATTGGAGATTGATTATTGAGGATTGAAGATTGAGGATTGAGGATTGAGGATTGAGAATTGAGAATTGAGGGTGAGGAATTTGGGTTGAGGATTGAGGTTTGAGGAATGAGGATTGAGGCTTGAGGATTGAGAATTGAGGATTGAGGATTGAGTATTGAGGATTGAGGATTGAGTATTGAAGATTGAGGATTGATGATTGAGGATTGAGGGTTGAGGATTGAGGATTGATGGTTGAGTATTGAGGATTGAGGATTGAGGACTGAGGCTTGAGGATTGAGGATTGAGGATTGAAGATTGAGTATTGAGGATTGAAGATTGAGGATTGAGTATTGAGGATTGATGGTTGAGGGTTGTGTGTTGAATATTGAGGATTGAGGTTTGAGGAATGAGGATTGAGGCTTGAGGATTGAGAATTGAGGATTGAGGATTGAGGACTGAGTATTGAAGATTGAGTATTCATGACTGAGGATTGAGGATTGAGGATTAAGGATTGAGGATTGGGGATTGAGGATCTAGGATTGGAGATTGACTATTGAGGATTCAAGATTGAGGATTGAGGATTGAGTGTTGAGAATTGATAATTGAGAATTGAGATTTGATTGTTGAACATTGTGGATTGAGTGTAGGACCATGAGAATTCAGGATATTTTATTGACTATTGAGAATTGAGGATTGATGGTTGAGTGTTGTGTGTTGAATATTGAGGATTGAGGATTGAGGATTGAGGATAGAAGGTTGAGTATTGATGATTGAAGATTGACGATTGAGTATTGAGGGTTGAGGACTGAGGACGGGGACTGACGGTTGAGGATTGAGAATTGATAATTGAGAATTGAGGATGAGGACTGAGGGTTGAGGATTGAGGTTTGAGGAACGAGGGTTGGGGATTGAGGATTGAGGACTGAGGATTGACGATTGAGTATTGAAGATTGAGGATTTATGACTGAGGATTGAGGATTGAGGATTGAGGATTGAGGACTGAGGATTGAGGATTGAGAATTGAGAATTGAGAATTGAGAATTGAGGATGATGACTGAGGGTTGAGGTTTGTGGATTGAGGATTGAGGATTGAGGACTGAGGATTGAGGATTGAGGATTGAGCATTGAGGATTGTAGATTGAGGACCGGGGATTGAGGATTGAAGATTGAGGATTAAGGATTCAGGATTGGGGATTGAGTATCTAGGATTGGAGATTGATTATTGAGGATTGAAGATTGAGGATTGAGGATTGAGGATTGAGAATTGAGATTTGAGGGTGAGGACTGAGGGTTGAGGATTGAGGTTTGAGGAATGAGGATTGAGGCTTGAGGATTGAGAATTGAGGATTGAGGATTGAGGATAGAGTATTGAAGATTGAGTATTCATGACTGAGGATTGAGGATTGATGATTGAGGATTGAGGATTGAGGATTGAAGATTGAGTATTGAGGATTGAAGATTGAGGATTGAAGATTGAGGGTTGAGTATTGAAGGTTGAGGATTGATGATTGAGGATTGAGGATTGAGGATTGAGGATTGAAGATTGAGTATTGAGGATTCAAGATTGAGGATTGAGTATTGAGAATTAAGGATTGAGGATTGATGACTGAGTATTGCTGACTGAAGATTGAGGATTGAGGATTGAGGATTGATCATTGAGGATTGTAGATTGAGGACAGGGGATTGAGGATTGAAGATTGGGGACTAAGGATTGAGGATTGGGGATTGAGTATCTAGGATTGGAGATTGATTATTGAGGATTGAAGATTGAGGATTGAGGATTGAGGATTGAGAATTGAGAATTGAGGGTGAGGAATTTGGGTTGAGGATTGAGGTTTGAGGAATGAGGATTGAGGCTTGAGTATTGAGGATTGAGGATTGAGTATTGAGGATTGAAGATTGAGGATTGAGGATTGAGGATTGAGGATTGAGTATTGAGGATTGAAGATTGAGGATTTGGGACTGAGGATTGAAGATTGAGGATTGAGGATTGAGGATTGAGTATTGAGGATTGAGGATTGAAGATTCAGTATTGAGGATTGAAGATTGGGAATTGAGAATTGAGGATTGAACATTGAGGACTGAGTGTTGAGGGTTGAGTGATGAGAATTGATGTTTGTGGATAGAGATTTGAAGATTGCAGGTAGAGTATTGAGTATTGAAAACTGTGAATTGAGGATATTCTATTGAGGATTGAGGATTGACAACCGATTGTTGAGGACTGGGGGCTGAAGATTGAGGATACAGGTTTGAGGATTCAGGATTGAGGTTTGAGGACTGAGGATTGAGGACTGGGTATTGAGGATTGAGGGTTGAAGATTGAATATTGATGATTGAAGATTGAGGATTGAGTATTGAGGTATGTGGAATGAGGACGAGGACTGAGGGTTGAGTATGGATGTTTGAGGTCTGAGGATAGAGGATTGATGATTGAGAATTGAGGATTGAGGATTGAGGACTGAGGATTGAAGATTGAGTATTGAGGATTGAAGATTGAGGATTGAGGATTGGTGATTAAGGATTGAGGATTGGGAATTGAGGAGTGAAGATTGAGTACAGAGGATTGAAGGTTGAGGATTGAGGATTGAGGAATGAGGATTGAGGATTGAAGATTGAGGATTGGGGATTGAGGATTGACGATTGAGGTTTGAGGATTGAGGATTGAGGATAGAGGACTGAGGATTGAGTATTGAAGATTGAGTATTCATGACTGAGGATTGAGGATTGAGTATTGAGGATTGAGGATTGAGGATTGAGGATTGGGGATTGAGGATTGGGTATTGAGGATTGAAGAATGAGGGTTGAGGATTGAGGATTGGGGATTGAGCATTGAGGATTGAGGATTGAGGATTGAGGATTGAGTATTTGGGACAGAGGATTGAAGATTCAGGATTGAGGATTGAGAATTGAGGATTGAGGATTGAGGATTGAAGATTCAGTATTGAGGATTGAATATCGAGAATTGAGGATTGAGTATTGAACATTGAGGACTGAGTGTTGAGGGTTGAGTGATGAGAATTGATGTTTGTGGATAGTGATTTGAAGATTGCAGATGGAGTATTGAGTATTGAGAACTGTGAATTGAGGATATTCTATCGAGGATTGAGGATTGACAACTGATTGTTGAGGACTGAGGGCTGAAGATTGAGGATTCAGGATTGAGGATTCAGAATTGAGGTTTGAGGACTGAGGATTGAGGATTGAAGGTTGAGTATTGAGGATTGAAGATTGAGGATTGAGGATTGAGAATTGAGGATTGAGGATGAGGGCTGAGGGTTGAGGACTGAGGATTGAGGACTGAGGGTTGAGGATTGTGGATTGAGAATTGAGGATTGAGGATTGAGAATTGAAGATTGAGGATTGGGTATTGAGGATTGAAGAATGAGGGTTGAGGATTGAGGATTGGGGATTGAGAATTGAGGATTGAGGATTGAAGATTGAGTGTTGAGTATTGAAGATTGAGGATTGAGGATTGAGGATTGAGGATTGAGGATTGAAGATTGAGGATTGGGGACTTAGTGTTGAGGGTTGAGTGGTGAGAATTGATGTTTGTGGATAGAGATTTGAAGATTGCAGATAGAGTATTGAGTATTGAAAGCTGTGAATTGAGGATATTCTATTGAGGATTGAGGATTGACAACTGATTGTTGAGGACTGGGGGCTGAAGATTGAGGATTCAGGATTGAGGATTCAGGATTGTGGTTTGAGGACTGAGGATTGAAGATTGAGGATTGGGGACTGTGTGTTGAGGGTTGAGTGATGAGAATTGATGTTTGTGGATAGAGATTTGAAGATTGCAGATAGAGTATTGTGTATTGAAAACTGTGAATTGAGGATATTCTATTGAGGATTGAGGATTGACAACTGATTGTTGAGGACTGGGGGCTGAAGATTGAGGATTCAGGATTGAGGATTCAGGATTGAGGTTTGAGGACTGAGGATTGAGGACTGAGGATTGAGGATTGAGGATTCAGGATTGAAGATTGAGTATTGATGATTGAAGATTGAGGAGTGAGTATTGAGGGTTGTGGACTGAGGACGAGGACTGAGGGTTGAGTATTGAGGATTGAAGATTGAGGCTTGAGGGTTGGGGTTTAAGGATTGAGGATTGGGAATTGAGGAGTGAAGATTGAGTATTGAGGATTGAAGATTGAGGATTGAGGATTGAGGATTGAGGATTGAGGATTGAAGATTGAGGGTTGGGGATTGAGGATTGACGATTGAGTATTGAGGATCGAGGATTGAGGATAGAGGATTGAGGATTGAGTATTGAAGATTGAGTATTCATGACTGAGGACTGAGGATTGAGGATTGAGAATTGAGGATTGAGGATTGAAGATTGAGGGTTGGGGATTGAGGATTGACGGTTGAGGATTGAGGATTGAGGACTGAGGATTGAGGATTGAGGATAGAGGATTGAGGATTGAGTATTGAAGATTGAGTATTCATGACTGAGGATTGAGTATTGAGGATTGAAGATTGAGGATGGAGGATGAGGGCTGAGGGTTGAGGATTGAGGTTTGAGTATTGAATCCTGAGAATTCAGGATATTCTATTGAGTATTGAAGAATTGAGGATTGATGGTTGAGTATTGAGGATTGAGGATTGAGGGTTGACGACTGAGGTTTGAACATTGAGGGCTGAGTGTTGAGGGTTGAGTGATGAGGATTGATGTTTGTGGATAGAGATTTGAAGATTGCAGATAGAGTATTGAGTATTGAAAACTGTGAATTGATGATTTTCTATTGAGGATTGAGGATTGACAACTGATTGTTGAGAACTGAGGGCTGAAGATTGAGGATTCAGGATTGAGGATTCGGTATTGAGGTTTGAGGACTGAGGATTGAGGATTGAATATTGTGTATTGAGGATTGAACATTGAGGATTGAGGATTGAGGATTGAGGATTGAGGATTGAGGATAGAGGATTGAGGATTGAGTATTGAAGATTGAGTATTCATGACTGAGGATTGAGGATTGAGGATTGAGGATTGAAGATTGAGGATCGAGGATTGAGGATTGAGGATGGAGAATGAGGGCTGAGGGCTGAGGATTGAGGGTTGAGTATTGAATCCTGAGTATTCAGGATATTCTACTGAGTATTGAAGGATTGAGGATTGATGGTTGAGTATTGAGGATTGAGGATTGAGGTCTGAGGATTGAACATTGATGGCTGAGTGTTGAGGGTTGAGTGATGAGAATTGATGTTTGTGGATAGAGATTTGAAGATTGCAGATGGAGTATTGAGTAGTGAAAGGTGTGAATTGAGGATATTCTATTGAGGATTGAGGATTGACAACTGATTGTTGAGGACTGGGGTCTGAAGATTGAGGATTCGGGTTTCAGGATTCAGGATTGAGGTTTGAGGACTGAGGATTGAGGACTGAGGATTGAGGATTGAGGACTGAAGGTTGAATATTTATGTTTGAAGATTGAGGATTGAGTATTGAGGGTTTTGGATTGAGGACGAGGACTGAGGGTTGAGTATTGATGTTTGAGGTCTGAGGATTGAGGATTGAGGATTGAGAATTGAGGATTGAGGATTGAGGACTGAGGATTGAAGATTGTGTATAGAGGATTGAAGATTGAGGATTGAGGATTGGGGATTAAGGATTGAGGATTGGGAATTGAGGATTGAGGATTGAAGATTGAGGGTTGGGGATTGAGGATTCACGGTTGAGGATTGAGGATTGAGGACTGAGGATTGAGGATTGAGGATAGAGGATTGAGGATTGAGTATTGAAGATTGAGTATTCATGACTGAGGATTGAGTATTGAGGATTGAAGATTGAGGATGGAGGATGAGGGCTGAGGGTTGAGGATTGAGGTTTGAGTATTGAATCCTGAGAATTCAGGATATTCTATTGAGTATTGAAGAATTGAGGATAGATGGTTGAGTATTGTGGATTGAGGATTGAGGATTGAGGACTGAGGATTGAACATTGAGGGCTGAGTGTTGAGGGTTGAGTGATAAGGATTGATGTTTGTGGATAGAAATTTGAAGATAGCAGACAGAGTATTGAGTATTGAAATCTGTGAATTGGGGATATTCTATTGAGGATTGAGGATTGACAACTGATTGTTGAGGACTGGGGTCTGAAGATTGAGGATTCAGGTTTGAGGATTCAGGATTGAGGTTTGAGGACTGAGGATTGAGGACTGAGGATTGAGGATTGAGGATTGAAGATTGTATATTGATGTTTGAAGATTGAGGATTGAGTATTGAGGGTTGTGGATTCAGGACGAGGACTGAGGGTTGAGTATTGATGTTTGAGGTCTGAGGATTGAGGATTGAGGATTGAGAATTGAGGATTGAGGATTGAGGACTGAGGATTGGGGATTAGGGATTGAGGATTGGGAATTGAGGAGTGAAGATTGAGTATTGAGGATTGAAGATTGAGGATTGAGGATTGAGGATTGAGGATTGAGGATTGAGGATTGAGGATTGAAGATTGAGTATTGGGGATTGAGGATTGACGATTGAGGATCGAGGATTGAGGATTGAAGATAGAGGTTTGAGGATTGGGTATTGAAGATTGAGTATTCATGACTGAGAATTGAGGATTGAGGATTGAGGATTGAGGATTGAGGATTGAGGATTGGGGATTGAGGACTGACGGTTGAGGATTGAGGATTGAGGACTGATGATTGAGGATTGAGGATAGAGGACTGAGGATTGAGTATTGAAGATAGAGTATTCATGACTGAGGATTGAGTATTGAGGATTGAAGATTGAGGATTGAGGGTTGAGGATTGAGGATGGAGGATGAGGGCTGAGGGTTGAGGATTGAGGTTTGAGTATGGAATCCTGAGAATTCAGGATATTCTATTGAGTATTGAGAATTGAGGATTGATGGTAGTGTATTGAGGACTGAGGGTTGAGGGTTGAAGATTGAGTATTGAGGATTCAGAATTGAGGATTGAGGACTGAGGATTGAGGATTGAAGATTGAGTATTGAGGATAGAAGATTGAGGATTGAGGATTGAGGATTGAGGATTGAGGATGAGGTCTGGGGGTTGAGGATTGAGGTTTGGGGACTGAGGATTGATGATTGAAGATTCAGTATTGAGGATTGAAGATTGAGAATTGAGGATTGAGGATTGAAAATTGAGGACTGAGTGTTGAGGGTTGAGTGATGAGAATTGATGTTTGTGGATAGAGATTTGAAGATAGCAGATGGAGCATTGAGTATTGTAAGCTGTGAATTGAGGATATTCTATTGTGGATTGAGGATTGACAACTGATTCTTGAGGACTGAGGGCTGAAGATTGAGGATTCAGGATTGAGGATTCAGAATTGACGTTTGAGGACTGAGGATTGAGGATTGAAGGTTGAGTGTTGAGGATTCAATATTGAGGATTGAGGATTGAAGATTGAGGATTGAAAATTGAGGATTGAGGATTGAGGATTGAAGATTGAGGATTGGGGATTGAGGATTGACGATTGAGGATTGAGGACTGAGGATTGAGGATTGAGGATAAAGGACTGAGGATTGAGTATTGAAGATAGAGTATTCATGACTGAGGATTGAGTATTGAAGATCGAGTATTCATGACTGAGGATTGAGTATTGAGGATTGAAGATTGAGGATCGAGGATTGAGGATTGAGGATGGAGAATGAGGGCTGAGGGCTGAGGATTGAGGGTTGAGTATTGAATCCTGAGAATTCAGGATATTCTACTGAGTATTGAAGGATTGAGGATTGATGGTTGAGTATTGAGGATTGAGGATTGAGGTCTGAGGATTGAACATTGAAGGCTGAGTGTTGATAATTGAGTGATGAGAATTGATGTTTGTGGATAGAGATTTGAAGATTGCAGATAGAGTATTGAGTAGTGAAAAGTGTGAATTGAGGATATTCTATTGAGGATTGAGGATTGACAACTGATTGTTGAGGACTGGGGTCTGAAGATTGAGGATTCGGGTTTCAGGATTCAGGATTGAGGTTTGAGGACTGAGGATTGAGGACTGAGGATTGACGATTGAGGACTGAAGGTTGAATATTTGTGTTTGAAGATTGAGGATTGAGTATTGAGGGTTTTGGATTGAGGACGAGGACTGAGGGTTGAGTATTGATGTTTGAGGTCTGAGGATTGAGGATTGAGGATTGAGAATTGAGGATTGAGGATTGAGGACTGAGGATTGAAGATTGTGTATAGAGGATTGAAGATTGAGGATTGAGGATTGGGGATTAAGGATTGAGGATTGGGAATTGAGGATTGAGGATTGAAGATTGAGGGTTGGGGATTGAGGATTCACGGTTGAGGATTGAGGATTGAGGACTGAGGATTGAGGATTGAGGATAGAGGATTGAGGATTGAGTATTGAAGATTGAGTATTCATGACTGAGGATTGAGTATTGAGGATTGAAGATTGAGGATGGAGGATGAGGGCTGAGGGTTGAGGATTGAGGTTTGAGTATTGAATCCTGAGAATTCAGGATATTCTATTTAGTATTGAAGAATTGAGGATAGATGGTTGAGTATTGAGGATTGAGGATTGAGGACTGAGGACTGAGGATTGAACATTGAGGGCTGAGTGTTGAGGGTTGAGTGATGAGGATTGATGTTTGTGGATAGAAATTTGAAGATAGCAGACAGAGTATTGAGTATTGAAATCTGTGAATTGGGGATATTCTATTGAGGATTGAGGATTGACAACTGATTGTTGAGGACTGGGGTCTGAAGATTGAGGATTCAGGTTTGAGGATTCAGGATTGAGGTTTGAGGACTGAGGATTGAGGACTGAGGATTGAGGATTGAGGATAGAGGATTGAGGAATGAGTATTGAAGATCGAGTATTCATGACTGAGGATGGAGTATTGAGGATTGAAGATTGAGGATTGAGGGTTGAGGATTGAGGATGGAGGATGAGGGCTGAGGGTTGAGGATTGAGGTTTGAGTATTGAATCCTGAGAATTCAGGATATTCTATTGAGTATTGAGAATTGAGGATTGATGGTAGTGTATTGTGGACTGAGGGTTGAGGGTTGAAGATTGAGTATTGAGGATTCAGAATTGAGGATTGAGGACTGAGGATTGAGGATTGAAGGTTGAGTATTGAGGATAGAATATTGAGGATTGACGATTGAGGATTGAGGATTGAGGATGAGGTCTGAGGATTGAGGATTGAGGTTTGGGGACTGAGGACTGAGGATTGAGGATTGAGGATTGAGGATTGAGGATTGAGGATTGAAGATTATGGTTTGGGGACTGAGGATTGAAGATTGAGTATTGAGGATTGAGAATTGAGGATTGAGGATTGAGGATTGAGGATTGAGGATTGAGGATTGAGAATTGGGAATTGATAATTGTGGATGAGGACTGAGGTTTGAGGATTGAGGTTTGAGGAACGAGGATTGAGGATTGAGGATTGAGGACTGAGGATTGAAGATTGAGAATTGAGGATTGAGGATTGAACATTGAGGACTGAGTGTTGAGGGTTGAGTGATGAGAATTGATGTTTGTGGATAGAGATTTGAAGATTGCAGATGGAGTATTGAGTATTGAGAGCTGTGAATTGAGGATATTCTATTCTGGATTGAGGATTGGCAACTGATTCTTGAGGACTGAGGGCTGAAGATTGAGGATTCGGGATTGAGGATTCAGAATTGAGGTTTGAGGACTGAGGATTGAGGATTGAATGTTGAGTGTTGAGGATTGAAGATTGAGTATTCATGACTGAGGATTGAGGATTGAGGATTGAGGATTGAGGATTGAGGATTGAGGATTGGGGATTGAGGACTGACGGTTGAGGATTGAGGATTGAGGACTGATGATTGAGGATTGAGGATAGAGGACTGAGGATTGAGTATTGAAGATAGAGTATTCATGACTGAGGATTGAGTATTGAGGATTGAAGATTGAGGATCGAGGATTGAGGATTGAGGATGGAGAATGAGGGCTGAGGGCTGAGGATTGAGGGTTGAGTATTGAATCCTGAGAATTCAGGATATTCTACTGAGTATTGAAGGATTGAGGATTGATGGTTGAGTATTGAGGATTGAGGATTGAGGTCTGAGGATTGAACATTGAGGGCTGAGTGTTGAGGGTTGAGTGATGAGAATTGATGTTTGTGGATAGAGATTTGAAGATTGCAGATAGAGTATTGAGTAGTGAAAAGTGTGAATTGAGGATATTCTATTGAGGATTGAGGATTGACAACTGATTGTTGAGGACTGGGGTCTGAAGATTGAGGATTCGGGTTTCAGGATTCAGGATTGAGGTTTGAGGACTGAGGATTGAGGACTGAGGATTGAGGATTGAGGACTGAAGGTTGAATATTTATGTTTGAAGATTGAGGATTGAGTATTGAGGGTTTTGGATTGAGGACGAGGACTGAGGGTTGAGTATTGATGTTTGAGGTCTGAGGATTGAGGATTGAGGATTGAGAATTGAGGATTGAGGATTGAGGACTGAGGATTGAAGATTGTGTATAGAGGATTGAAGATTGAGGATTGAGGATTGGGGATTAAGGATTGAGGATTGGGAATTGAGGATTGAGGATTGAAGATTGAGGGTTGGGGATTGAGGATTGACGGTTGAGGATTGAGGATTGAGGACTGAGGATTGAGGATTGAGGATAGAGGATGGAGGATTGAGTATTGAAGATTGAGTATTCATGACTGAGGATTGAGTATTGAGGATTGAAGATTGAGGATGGAGGTTGAGGGCTGAGGGTTGAGGATTGAGGTTTGAGTATTGAATCCTGAGATTTCAGGATATTCTATTGAGTATTGAAGAATTGAGGATTGATTGTTGAGTATTGAGGATTGAGGATTGAGGATTGAGGACTGAGGATTGAACATTGAGGGCTGAGTGTTGAGGGTTGAGTGATGAGGATTGATGTTTGTGGATAGAAATTTGAAGATAGCAGATAGAGTATTGAGTATTGAAATCTGTGAATTGGGTATATTCTATTGAGGATTGAGGATTGACAACAGATTGTTGAGGACTGGGGTCTGAAGATTGAGGATTCAGGTTTGAGGATTCAGGATTGAGGTTTGAGGACTGAGGATTGAGGACTGAGGATTGAGGATAGAGGATTGAGTATTGAGTGCTGAAGATTGAGTTTTCATGACTGAGGATTGAGGATTGAGGATTGAGGATTGAGGATTGAGTGTTGAGGATTGGGGATTGAGGATTGACGGTTGAGTATTGAGGATTGAGGACTGAGGATTGAGGATTGAGGATAGAGGATTGAGGAATGAGTATTGAAGATTGAGTATTCATGACTGAGGATTGAGTATTGAGGATTGAAGATTGAGGATTGAGGGTTGAGGATTGAGGATGGAGGATGAGGGCTGAGGGTTGAGGATTGAGGTTTGAGTATGGAATCCTGAGAATTCAGGATATTCTATTGAGTATTGAGAATTGAGGATTGATGGTAGTGTATTGAGGACTGAGGGTTGAGGGTTGAAGATTGAGTATTGAGGATTCAGAATTGAGGATTGAGGACTGAGGATTGAGGATTGAAGATTGAGTATTGAGGATAGAAGATTGAGGATTGAGGATTGAGGATTGAGGATTGAGGATGAGGTCTGAGGGTTGAGGATTGAGGTTTGGGGACTGAGGATTGATGATTGAGGATTGAGGATTGAGGATTGAGAATTAAGGATTCAGGATTGAGGATTGAAGATTCAGTATTGAGGATTGAAGATTGAGAATTGAGGATTGAGGATTGAAAATTGAGGACTGAGTGTTGAGGGTTGAGTGATGAGAATTGATGTTTGTGGATAGAGATTTGAAGATTGCAGATGGAGCATTGAGTATTGTAAGCTGTGAATTGAGGATATTCTATTGTGGATTGAGGATTGACAACTGATTCTTGAGGACTGAGGGCTGAAGATTGAGGATTCAGGATTGAGGATTCAGAATTGAGATTTGAGGACTGAGGATTGAGGATTGAAGGTTGAGTGTTGAGGATTCAATATTGAGGATTGAGGATTGAAGATTGAGGATTGAGGATTGAGGATTGAGGATTGAGGATTGAAGATTGAGGATTGGGGATTGAGGATTGACGATTGAGGATTGAGGACTGAGGATTGAGAATTGAGGATAGAGGACTGAGGATTGAGTATTGAAGATAGAGTATTCATGACTGAGGATTGAGTATTGAAGATCGAGTATTCATGACTGAGGATTGAGTATTGAGGATTGAAGATTGAGGATCGAGGATTGAGGATTGAGGATGGAGAATGAGGGCTGAGGGCTGAGGATTGAGGGTTGAGTATTGAATCCTGAGAATTCAGGATATTCTACTGAGTATTGAAGGATTGAGGATTGATGGTTGAGTATTGAGGATTGAGGATTGAGGTCTGAGGATTGAACATTGAGGGCTGAGTGTTGAGGGTTGAGTGATGAGAATTGATGTTTGTGGATAGAGATTTGAAGATTGCAGATGGAGTATTGAGTAGTGAAAGGTGTGAATTGAGGATATTCTATTGAGGATTGAGGATTGACAACTGATTGTTGAGGACTGGGGTCTGAAGATTGAGGATTCAGGTTTGAGGTTTGAGGACTGAGGATTGAGGACTGAGGATTGAGGATTGAGGATTGAAGATTGTATATTTATGTTTGAAGATTGAGGATTGAGTATTGAGGGTTGTGGATTGAGGACGAGGACTGAGGGTTGAGTATTGATGTTTGAGGTCTGAGGATTGAGGATTGAGGATTGAGAATTGAGGATTGAGGATTGAGGACTGAGGATTGAAGATTGAGTATTGAGGATTGAAGATTGAGGGTTGAGTATTGAGGATTGAATATTGAGGATTGAGGATTGAGGATTGACGATTGAGGATTGAGGACTGAGGATCGAGGATAGAGGATTGAGTATTGAGTGTTGAAGATTGAGTATTCATGACTGAGGATTGAGGATTGAGGATTGAGGATTGAGGATTGAGGATGAGGTCTGAGGGTTGAGGATTGAGGTTTGGGGACTGAGGATTGATGATTGAGGATTGAGGATTGAGGATTGAGAATTAAGGATTGAGGATTGAGGATTGAAGATTCAGTATTGAGGATTGAAGATTGAGAATTGAGGATTGAGGATTGAAAATTGAGGACTGAGTGTTGAGGGTTGAGTGATGAGAATTGATGTTTGTGGATAGAGATTTGAAGATTGCAGATGGAGCATTGAGTATTGTAAGCTGTGAATTGAGGATATTCTATTGTGGATTGAGGATTGACAACTGATTCTTGAGGACTGAGGGCTGAAGATTGAGGATTCAGGATTGAGGATTCAGAATTGAGGTTTGAGGACTGAGGATTGAGGATTGAAGGTTGAGTGTTGAGGATTCAATATTGAGGATTGAGGATTGAAGATTGAGGATTGAGGATTGAGGATTGAGGATTGAGGATTGAAGATTGAGGATTGGGGATTGAGGATTGACGATTGAGGATTGAGGACTGAGGATTGAGGATTGAGGATAGAGGACTGAGGATTGAGTATTGAAGATAGAGTATTCATGACTGAGGATTGAGTATTGAAGATCGAGTATTCATGACTGAGGATTGAGTATTGAGGATTGAAGATTGAGGATCGAGGATTGAGGATTGAGGATGGAGAATGAGGGCTGAGGGCTGAGGATTGAGGGTTGAGTATTGAATCCTGAGAATTCAGGATATTCTACTGAGTATTGAAGGATTGAGGATTGATGGTTGAGTATTGAGGATTGAGGATTGAGGTCTGAGGATTGAACATTGAGGGCTGAGTGTTGAGGGTTGAGTGATGAGAATTGATGTTTGTGGATAGAGATTTGAAGATTGCAGATGGAGTATTGAGTAGTGAAAGGTGTGAATTGAGGATATTCTATTGAGGATTGAGGATTGACAACTGATTGTTGAGGACTGGGGTCTGAAGATTGAGGATTCGGGTTTCAGGATTCAGGATTGAGGTTTGAGGACTGAGGATTGAGGACTGAGGATTGAGGATTGAGGACTGAAGGTTGAATATTTATGTTTGAAGATTGAGGATTGAGTATTGAGGGTTTTGGATTGAGGACGAGGACTGAGGGTTGAGTATTGATGTTTGAGGTCTGAGGATTGAGGATTGAGGATTGAGAATTGAGGATTGAGGATTGAGGACTGAGGATTGAAGATTGTGTATAGAGGATTGAAGATTGAGGATTGAGGATTGGGGATTAAGGATTGAGGATTGGGAATTGAGGATTGAGGATTGAAGATTGAGGGTTGGGGATTGAGGATTCACGGTTGAGGATTGAGGATTGAGGACTGAGGATTGAGGATTGAGGATAGAGGATTGAGGATTGAGTATTGAAGATTGAGTATTCATGACTGAGGATTGAGTATTGAGGATTGAAGATTGAGGATGGAGGATGAGGGCTGAGGGTTGAGGATTGAGGTTTGAGTATTGAATCCTGAGAATTCAGGATATTCTATTGAGTATTGAAGAATTGAGGATAGATGGTTGAGTATTGAGGATTGAGGATTGAGGATTGAGGACTGAGGATTGAACATTGAGGGCTGAGTGTTGAGGGTTGAGTGATGAGGATTGATGTTTGTGGATAGAAATTTGAAGATAGCAGACAGAGTATTGAGTATTGAAATCTGTGAATTGGGGATATTCTATTGAGGATTGAGGATTGACAACTGATTGTTGAGGACTGGGGTCTGAAGATTGAGGATTCAGCTTTGAGGATTCAGGATTGAGGTTTGAGGACTGAGGATTGAGGTCTGAGGATTGAGGATTGAGGATTGAAGATTGAATATTGATGTTTGAAGCTTGAGGATTGGGTATTGAGGGTTGAGGATTGAGGACTGAGGACTGAGGACTGAGGATTGAGGTTTGAGTATTGAATCCTGCGAATTCAGGATATTCTATTGAGGATTGAGTATTGACAACTGATCGTTGAGTACTCAGGGCTGCAGATTGAAGATTCAGGGCTGAGGATTCAGGATTCAGTTTTGAGGACTGAGGATTGAGGATTGAGGATTGAGGATTGAGGATTGAGGATTGAAGATTGAGGATTGGGTATTGAGGACTGAACATTGAGGATAGAGGATTGAGAATTGAGGATTGAGGGTTGAGGACTGAAGGCTGAGGATTGGGTATTCAGGATTGAAGAATTAGGATTGAGGATTGAGGATTGAGGATTGCAGATTGAGTATTGAGGATTGAAGATTGAGTATTGAGGATTGTGAATTGAGAATTGAGAATTGAGGATGAGGTCTGAGGGTTGAGGATTGAGGTTTGAGGAATGAGGATTGAGGGTTGAGGATTGAGGATTGAGGATTGAGGGCTCATGATTGAGGACGAGGACTGGCGGTTGAGTATTGAGGTTTGAGGATTGAGGATTGAGGATTGAGGAGTGAGGATTGAGGATTGAGGATTGAGCATTGAGGATTGTAGATTGAGGACTGGGGATTGAGGATTGAAGATAGAGGGTTAAGGATTGAGGATTGGGGATTGAGTATCTAGGATTGGAGATTGACTATTGAGGATTGAAGATGGAGGATTGAGGATTGAGGATTGAGAATTGAGAATTGAGGATGAGGACTGAGGGTTGAGGATTGAGGTTTGAGGAATGAGGAATGACGAATGAGGAATGAGGATTGAGGATTGAGGATTGAGAATTGAGGATTGAGGATTGAGTATAGAAGATTGAGTATCCATGACTGAGGATTGAGGATTGAGGATTGAGGATTGAGGATTGAGTGTTGTGTATTGAAGGTTTAGGATTGATGATTGAGGATTGAGGATTGAGGATTGAGGATTGAGGATTGAGGATTGCAAATTGAGTGTTGAGGATTGTAGATTGAGGATTGAGGATTGAGGATTGAGGATTGGGGATTGAGGATCGGAGATTGGGGATTTGGGACTGAGGATTGAAGATTGAGGATTGAGGATTGAGGATTGAGGATTGGGGACTGTGGATTGAAGATTCAATATTAAGGATTGAAGATTGAGAATTGAGGATTGAGGATTGAACATTGAGGACTGAGTGTTGAGGTTTGAGTGATGAGAATTGATGTTTGTGGATAGAGATTTGAAGATTGCAGATTGAGTATTGAGTATTCAAAACTGTGAATTGAAGATATTCTATTGAGGATTGAGGATTGACAACTGATTGTTGAGGACTGAGTGCTGAAGATTGAGGATTCAGGATTGAGGATTCAGAATTGAGGTTTGAGGACTGAGGATTGACGATTGATAATTGAGTATTGAGGATTGTAGATTGAGGATTGAGGATTGAGGATTGAGGGTTGAGGATTGAGGATGAGGGCTGAGGGTTGAGGATTGAGGATTGAGGATTGAGGATTGAAGATTGAGGATTGGGGACAGAGTGTTGAGGGTTTAGTGTCGAGAATTGATGTTTGTGGATAGAGATTTGGAGATTGCAGTTTGAGTATTGAGTATTGAAAACTGTGAATTGAGGATATTCTATTGAGGATTGAGGAATTACAACTGACTGTTGAGGACACAGGGCTGAAGATTGAGGATTCAGGATTGAGGATTCAAGATTGAGGTTTGAGGACTGAGGATTGAGGACTGAGGATTGAGGATTGAGGATTGGGTATTGAGGATCGAAGAATGAGTATTGAGGATTGAGGATTGAGGATTGAGGATTGAGGATTGAGTATCGAGGATTGAAGGTTGAGTATTGAGGATTGAGGATTGAGGATTGAGGATTGAGGATTGAGGATAGAGGATTGAATATTGAGTATTGAGGATTTAAGTTTGAGGACTGAGGATTGAGGATTGAGGATTGAGGATTGAAGATTGAGGATTGGGGATTGAGGATTGACGATTGAGGATTGAGTATTGAGGATTGAGAATTGAGGATTGAGGATTGAAAATTGAGTATTGAGTATTGAAGATTGGGGATTGAGGATTGAGGATTGAAGATTGAGGACTGAGTGTTGAGGGTTGAGTGATGAGAATTGACGTTTGAGGATTGAGATTTGAAGATTGAAGAATGGGGATTGAGTATTGAAAACTGTGAATTAAGGATATTCTATTGAGGATTGAGGATTGACAATTGATTTTTGAAGACTGAGGTCTGAAGATTGAGGATTCAGGATTGAGGATTCGGGATTGGGGTTCGAGGACTGAGGATAGAGCGTTGAGGATTGAGGATTGAGGATTGACGCTTGAGGATTGAGGGTTGAGAATGGAGGATTGAAGATAGACGACTGAGTATTGAGGATTGAGTGTTGTGAATTGATCTTTGAGGATTGAGGTTTGATTATTGAATATTGTGGATTGAGTATAGATCCATGAGAGTTCAGGATATTCTATTGAGTATTGAGAATTGAGGAATGATGGTTGAGTTTTGAGGATTGATGGTTGAGGGTTGTGTGTTGAATATTGAGGATTGAGGATTGAGGATTGAGGATTGAGGATTGAAGATTGAGTATTGATAGTTGATGATCGAGGATTGAGTATTGATTGTTGAGGATTGAGGACGAGGACTGACGGTTGAGGTTTGAGGTTTGAGGATTGAGGATTGAGGATTTAGGACTGAGACTTGAGGATTGAGGATTGAGCATTGAGGATTGAAGATTGAGGACTGGGGATTGAGGATTGAAGATTGAGGATTAAGGATTGAGGATTGGGGATTGAGGATCTAGGATTGGAGATTGATTATTGAGGATTCAAGATTGAGGATTGAGGATTGAGGATTGAGAATTGGGAATTGATAATTGAGGATGAGGACTGAGGGTTGAGGATTGAGGTTTGAGGAACGAGGTTTGAGGATTGAGGATTGAGGACTGAGGATTGACGATTGAGTGTTGAAGATTGAGGATTGATGACTGAGGATTGAGGATTGAGGATTGAGGATTGAGGATTGAGGATTGAATATTGAGTATTGAGGATTGAATATTGGGGATTGAGGATTGAGGATTGAGGATTGAGAATGAGGGCTGAGGGTTGAGGATTGAGGTTTGAGCATTGAATCCTCAGAACTCAGGATATTCTATTGAGTATTGAAGATTGTGGATTGATGATTTAGGATTGAGGATTGAGGATTGAGAATTGAGGATTGAGGATTGAAGATTGAGGATTGGGGACTGAGGATTGAAGACTGAGGATTGAGGATTGAGGATTGAGGATTGAGGATTGAGTATGAGGGCTGAGTGTTTAGGATTGAGGTTTGAGGATTGAGGATTGAAGGTTGAGGATTGGGGACTGAGAGCTGAGGGTTGAGTAATGAGAATTGATGTTGGTGGATTGAGATTTGAAGATTGTAGATTGAGTATTGAGTATTGAAAACTGTGAATTGAGGATATTCTATTGAGGATTGAGCATTGACAACTGACTGTTGAGGACTCAGGGCTGAAGATTGAGGATTCAGGATTGAGGATTCAGGATTGAGGTTTGAGGACTGAGGATTGAGGACTGAGGAATGAGGATTGAGGATTGGAGATTGAATATTGATGATTGAATATTGAGGATTGAGGATTGAGCGTTGCGGATTGAGGACGAGGACTGAGGGTTGAGTATTGATGATTGAGGTCTGAGGATTGAGGATTGAGGACTGAGGATTGACGATTGAGTGTTGAAGATTGAGGATTGATGACTGAGGATTGAGTATTGAGGATTGAAGATTGAGGATTGGGGGTTGAGGATTGAGGATGGAGGATGAGGGCTGAGGGTTGAGGATTGAGGTTTGAGTATTGAATCCTGAGAATTCAGGATATTCTATTGAGTATTGAGAATTGAGGATTGATGGTAGTGTATTGAGGACTGAGGGTTGAGGGTTGAAGATTGAGTATTGAGGATTCAGAATTGAGGATTGAGGACTGAGGATTGAGGATTGAAGATTGAGTATTGAGGATAGAAGGTTGAGGATTGAGGATTGAGGATTGAGGATTGAGGATGAGGTCTGAGGGTTGAGGATTGGGGTTTGGGGACTGAGTACTGAGGATTGAGGATTGAGGACTGAGGATTGAACATTGAGGGCTGAGTGTTGAGGGTTGAGTGATGAGGATTGATGTTTGTGGATAGAGATTTGAAGATTGCAGATAGAGTATTGAGTATTGAAATCTGTGAATTGGGGATATTCTATTGAGGATTGAGGATTGACAACTGATTGCTGAGGACTGGGGTCTGAAGATTGAGGATTCAGGTTTGAGGATTCAGGATTGAAGTTTGAGGACTGAGGATTGAGGACTGAGGATTGAGGATTGAGGATTGAAGATGGAATATTGATGTTTGAAGATTGAGGATTGAGTATTGAGGGTTGTGGATTGAGGACGAGGACTGAGGGTTGAGTATTGATGTTTGATGTCTGAGGATTGAGGATTGAGGATTGAGTATTGAGGATTGAAGATTGAGGATTGAGTATTGAGGATTGAATATTGAGGATTGAGGATTGAGGATTGACGATTGAGGATTGAGCACTGAGGATCGAGGATAGAGGATTGAGTATTGAGTGTTGAAGATTGATTATTCATGACTGAGGATTGAGGATTGAGGATTGAGGATTTAGTGTTGAGGATTGGGGATTGAGGATTGACGGTTGAGTATTGAGGATTGAGGACTGAGGATTGAGGATTGAGGATAGAGGATTGAGGAATGAGTATTGAAGATTGAGTATCCATGACTGAGGATTGAGTATAGAGGATTGAAGATTGAGGATTGAGGGTTGAGGATTGAGGATGGAGGATGAGGGCTGAGGGTTGAGGATTGAGGTTTGGGTATTGAATCCTGAGAATTCAGGATATTCTATTGAGTATTGAGAATTGAGGATTGATGGTAGTGTATTGAGGACTGAGGGTTGAGGGTTGAAGATTGAGTATTGAGGATTCAGAATTGAGGATTGAGGACTGAGGATTGAGGATTGAAGATTGAGTATTGAGGATAGAAGATTGAGGATTGAGCATTGAGGAGTGAGGATTGAGGATTGAGGATTGAAGATTCAGTATTGAGGATTGAAGATTGAGAATTGAGGATTGAGGATTGAACATTGAGGACTGAGTGTTGAGGGTTGAGTGATGAGAATTGATGTTTGTGGATAGAGATTTGAAGATTGCAGATGGAGTATTGAGTATTGAGAGCTGTGAATTGAGGATATTCTATTGTGGATTGAGGATTGACAACTGATTCTTGAGGACTGAGGGCTGAAGATTGAGGATTCAGGATTGAGGATTCAGAATTGAGGTTTGAGGACTGAGGATTGAGGATTGAATGTTGAGTGTTGAGGATTGAAGATTGAGGATTGAGGATTGAAGATTGAGGATTGAGGATTGAGGATTGAGGATTGAGGATTGAAGATTGAGGATTGGGGATTGAGGATTGACGATTCAGGATTGAGGACTGAGGACTGCGGATTGAGGATTGAGTATTGAAGATTGAGTATCCATGACTGAGGATTGAGTATTGAGGATTGAAGATTGAGGATGGAGGATGAGCGCTGAGGGTTGAGGATTGATGTTTGAGTATTGAATCCTGAGAATTCAGGATATTCTATTGAGTATTGAAGAATTGAGGATTGATGGTTGAGTATTGGGGATTGAGGATTGAGGATTGAGGACTGAGGATTGAACATTGAGGGCTGAGTGCTGAGGGTTGAGTGATGAGCATTGATGTTTGTGGATAGAGATTTGAAGATTGCAGATAGAGTATTGAGTATTGAAAACTGTGAATTGGGGATATTCTAGTGAGGATTGAGGATTGACAACTGATTGTTGAGGACTGGGGTCTGAAGATTGAGGATTCAGGTTTGAGGATTCAGGATTGAGGTTTGAGGACTGAGGGTTGAGGACTGAGGATTGAGGATTGAGGATTGAAGGTTGAATAGTGATGTTTGAAGCTTGAGGATTGAGTAGTGAGGGTTGAGGACTGAGGACTGAGGACTGAGTGTTGAGGTTTGAGTGATGAGAATTGATGTTTGTGGATAGAGATTTGAAGATTGCAGATTGAGTATTGAGTATTCAAAACTGTGAATTGAAGATATTCTATTGAGGATTGAGGATTGACAACTGATTGTTGAGGACTGAGTGCTGAAGATTGAGGATTCAGGATTGAGGATTCAGAATTGAGGTTTGAGGACTGAGGATTGACGATTGATAATTGAGTATTGAGGATTGTAGATTGAGGATTGAGGATTGAGGATTGAGGGTTGAGGATTGAGGATGAGGGCTGAGGGTTGAGGATTGAGGATTGAGGATTGAGGATTGAAGATTGAGGACTGGGGACAGAGTGTTGAGGGTTTAGTGTCGAGAATTGATGTTTGTGGATAGAGATTTGGAGATTGCAGTTTGAGTATTGAGTATTGAAAACTGTGAATTGAGGATATTCTATTGAGGATTGAGGAATTACAACTGACTGTTGAGGACACAGGGCTGAAGATTGAGGATTCAGGATTGAGGATTCAGGATTGAGGTTTGAGGACTGAGGATTGAGGACTGAGGATTGAGGATTGAGGATTGGGTATTGAGGATCGAAGAATGAGTATTGAGGATTGAGGATTGAGGATTGAGGATTGAGGATTGAGTATCGAGGATTGAAGGTTGAGTATTGAGGATTGAGGATTGAGGATTGAGGATTGAGGATTGAGGATAGAGGATTGAATATTGAGTATTGAGGATTTAAGTTTGAGGACTGAGGATTGAGGATTGAGGATTGAGGATTGAAGATTGAGGATTGGGGATTGAGGATTGACGATTGAGGATTGAGTATTGAGGATTGAGAATTGAGGATTGAGGATTGAAAATTGAGTATTGAGTATTGAAGATTGGGGATTGAGGATTGAGGATTGAAGATTGAGGACTGAGTGTTGAGGGTTGAGTGATGAGAATTGACGTTTGAGGATTGAGATTTGAAGATTGAAGAATGGGGATTGAGTATTGAAAACTGTGAATTAAGGATATTCTATTGAGGATTGAGGATTGACAATTGATTTTTGAAGACTGAGGTCTGAAGATTGAGGATTCAGGATTGAGGATTCGGGATTGGGGTTCGAGGACTGAGGATAGAGCGTTGAGGATTGAGGATTGAGGATTGACGCTTGAGGATTGAGGGTTGAGAATTGATCTTTGAGGATTGAGGTTTGATTATTGAATATTGTGGATTGAGTATAGATCCATGAGAGTTCAGGATATTCTATTGAGTATTGAGAATTGAGGAATGATGGTTGAGTATTGAGGATTGATGGTTGAGGGTTGTGTGTTGAATATTGAGGATTGAGGATTGAGGATTGAGGATTGAGGATTGAAGATTGAGTATTGATGGTTGATGATCGAGGATTGAGTATTGATTGTTGAGGATTGAGGACGAGGACTGACGGTTGAGGTTTGAGGTTTGAGGATTGAGGATTGAGGATTTAGGACTGAGACTTGAGGATTGAGGATTGAGCATTGAGGATTGAAGATTGAGGACTGGGGATTGAGGATTGAAGATTCAGGATTAAGGATTGAGGATTGGGGATTGAGGATCTAGGATTGGAGATTGATTATTGAGGATTCAAGATTGAGGATTGAGGATTGAGGATTGAGAATTGGGAATTGATAATTGAGGATGAGGACTGAGGGTTGAGGATTGAGGTTTGAGGAACGAGGTTTGAGGATTGAGGATTGAGGACTGAGGATTGACGATTGAGTGTTGAAGATTGAGGATTGATGACTGAGGATTGAGGATTGAGGATTGAGGATTGAGGATTGAGGATTGAATATTGAGTATTGAGGATTGAATATTGGGGATTGAGGATTGAGGATTGAGGATTGAGAATGAGGGCTGAGGGTTGAGGATTGAGGTTTGAGCATTGAATCCTCAGAACTCAGGATATTCTATTGAGTATTGAAGATTGTGGATTGATGATTTAGGATTGAGGATTGAGGATTGAGAATTGAGGATTGAGGATTGAAGATTGAGGATTGGGGACTGAGGATTGAAGACTGAGGATTGAGGATTGAGGATTGAGGATTGAGGATTGAGGATTGAGGATTGAGGACTGAAGATTCAGGATTGGGTATTGAAGACTGAACATAGAGGATAGAGGATTGAGAATTGAGGATTGAGGATTGAGGACTGAAGGTTGAGGATTGGGTATTCAGGATTGAAGAATTAGGATTGAGGATTGAGGATTGACGATTGAGGATTACAGATTGAGTATTGAGGATTGAAGATTGAGTATTGAGGATTGTGAATTGAGAATTGAGAATTGAGGATGAGGTCTGAGGGTTGAGGATTGAGGTTTGAGGAATGAGGATTGAGGGTTGAGGATTGAGGATTGAGGATTGAGGGCTGATGATTGAGGGCGAGGACTGGCGGTTGAGTATTGAGGTTTGAGGATTGAGGATTGAGGATTGACGAGTGAGGATTGAGGATTGAGGATTGAGCATTGAGGATTGTAGATTGAGGACTGGGGATTGAGGATTGAAGATAGAGGGTTAAGGATTGAGGATTGGGGATTGAGTATCTAGGATTGGAGATTGATTATTGAGGATTGAAGATTGAGGATTGAGGATTGAGGATTGAGAATTGAGAATTGAGGATGAGGGCTGAGGGTTGAGGATTGAGGTTTGAGGAATGAGGAATGAGGAATGAGGAATGAGGATTGAGGATTGAGGATTGAGAATTGAGGATTGAGGATTGAGTATAGAAGATTGAGTATCCATGACTGAGGATTGAGGATTGAGGATTGAGGATTGAGGATTGAGTGTTGTGTATTGAAGGTTGAGGATTGATGATTGAGGATTGAGGATTGAGGATTGACAATTGAGGATTGAGGATTGAAGATTGAGTGTTGAGGATTGTAGATTGAGGATTGAGGATTGAGGATTGAGGATTGGGGATTGAGGATCGGAGATTGAGGATTTGGGACTGAGGATTGAAGATTGAGGATTGAGGATTGAGGATTGAAGATTGAATATTGATGATTGAATATTGAGGATTGAGGATTGAGGGTTGCGGATTGAGGACGAGGACTGAGGGTTGAGTATTGATGATTGAGGATTGAGGATTGAGGATTGAGCATTGAGGATTGAGGATTGAATATTGAGTATTGAGGATTTAAGTTTGAGGACTGAGGATTGAGGATTGAGGATTGAGGATTGAAGATTGAGGATTGGGGATTGAGGATTGACGATTGAGGATTGAGTATTGAGGATTGAGAATTGAGGATTGAGGATTGAAAATTGAGTATTGAGTATTGAAGATTGAGGATTGAGGATTGAGGATTGATGATTGAGGACTGAGTGTTGAGGGTTGAGTGATGAGAATTGACGTTTGAGGATTGAGATTTGAAGATTGAAGAATGGGGATTGAGTATTGAAACCTGTGAATTAAGGATATTCTATTGAGGATTGAGGATTGACAATTGATTTTTGAAGACTGAGGTCTGAAGATTGAGGATTCACAATTGAGGATTCGGGATTGGGGTTCGAGGACTGAGGATAGAGCGTTGAGGATTGAGGATTGAGGATTGACGCTTGAGGATTGAGTGTTGAGAATGGAGGATTGAAGATAGAGGACTGAGTGTTGAGGATTGAGTGTTGTGAATTGATCTTTGAGGATTGAGGTTTGATTATTGAATATTGTGGATTGAGTATAGATCCATGAGAATTAAGGATATTCTATTGAGTATTGAGAATTGAAGATTGATGGTTGAGTATTGAGGATTGATGGTTGAGGGTTGTGTGTTGAATATTGAGGATTGAGGATTGAGGATTCAGGATTGAGGATTGAAGATTGAGTATTGATGGTTGAAGATTGAGGATTGAGTATTGATTGTTGAGGATTGAGGACGAGGACTGACGGTTGAGGTTTGAGGTTGGAGGATTGAGGATTGAGGATTGAGGACTGAGGCTTGAGGATTGAGGATACAGCATTGAGGATTGAAGATTGAGGACTGGGGATTGAGGATTGAAGATTGAGGATTAAGGAGTGAGGATTGGGGATTGAGGATCTAGGATTGGAGATTGATTATTGAGGATTCAAGATTGAGGATTGAGGATTGAGGATTGAGAATTGGGAATTGATAGTTGAGGATGAGGACTGAGGGTTGAGGATTGAGGTTTGAGGAACGAGGATTGAGGATTGAGGATTGAGGACTGAGGATTGACGATTGAGTGTTGAAGATTGAGGATTGATGACTGAGGATTGAGGATTGAGAACTGAGGATTGAGGATTGAAGATCGAGTATTGAGGATTGATGATTGAGGATTGAGGATTGAGGATTGAGGATTGAGGATTGAGGATTGAAGATACAGTATTGAGAATTGAAGATTGAGAATTGAGGATTGAGGATTGAACATTGAGGACAGAGTGTTGAGGGTTGAGTGATGAGAATTGATGTTTGTGGATAGAGATTTGAAGGTTGCAGATTGAGTATTGAGTATTGAAAACTGTGAATTGAGGATATTCTATTGAGGATTGAGGATTGACAACTGATCGTTGAGGACTGAGGTCTGAAGATTGAGGATTCAGTATTGAGGATTCAGAATTGAGGTTTGAGGACCGAGGATTGAGGATTGAAGATTGAGTATTGAGGATTGAAGATTGCAGATTGAGCATTGAGTATTGAAAACTGTGAATTGAGGATATTCTATTGAGGATCGAGGATTGACAACTGATAGTTGAGGACCCAGTGCTGAAGATTGAGCATTCAGGATTGAGGATTCAGGATTGAGGTTTGAGGACTGAGGATTGAGGATTGAGGACTGTGGATTCAGGATTGAGGGTTGTGGATTGAGGTCGAGGACAGAGGGTTGAGTATTGATGATTGAGGTCTGAGGATTGCGGATTGAGGATTGAGAATTGAGGATTGAGAATTGAGGATTGAAGATTGAAGATTGAGTAATGAGGATTGAAGATTGAGGATTGAGGATTGGGGACTAAGGATTGATGATTGGGAATTGAGGATTGAAGATTGAGTATTGAGGATTGAAGATTGAGGATTGAGGATTGAGGATTGAGGATTGAAGATTGAGGATTGGGTATTGAGGATTGAGGATTGAGGATTGAGGATTGAGGATTGAGGATTGAGGATTGAGGATTGAATATTGAGTATTGAGGATTGAAGATTGAGGATCAAGGATTGAGGATTGAGGATTGAGGATGAGGGCTGAGGGTTGAGGATTGAGGATTGAGGACTGAGGACTGAGGATTGAGGACTGAGCATTGAGGATTGAGGATTGAGGATTGAAGATTGAGGATTGGGTATTGAGGATTGAGGATTGAGGATTGAAGATTGAGGATTGGGTATTGAGGATTGAAGAATGAGGATTGAGGATCGAGGATTGAGGATTGGGTATTGACGCTTGAGGATTGCGGGTTGAGGATGGAGTATTAAAGAGAGAGGACTGAGTGTTGAGGATTGAGTGTTGAGAATTGATCTTTGAGGATCGAGATTTGATTATTGAATATTGTGTATTGAGTATAGAAATATGAGAATTCAGGATACTCTGTTGAGTATTGAGAATTGAGGATTGAAGATTGAGGATTGAGGATTGGGGACTAAGGTTTGATGATTGGGAATTGAGGATTGAAGATTGAGTATTGAAGATTGAGGATTGAGGATTGAGGATTGAGGATTGAAGATTGATGATTGGGGATTGAGGGTTGACGATTGTGGATTGAGTATTGAGGATTGAACGTTGAGGATTGAGGATTGAGGATTGAAGATTGAGGATTGAGTGTTGAGGGTTGAGTGATGAGAATTGATGCTTGTGGATTTAGATTTGAAGATTGAAGAATTGGGATTGAGTATTGAATACTGTGAATTGATGATACTCTACTGGGAACTGAGGATTGACAGTTGATTGTTGAGGACTGAGGGCTGAAGGTTGAGGATTCAGGATTGAGGATTCATAATTGAGGTATGAGGACTGAGGATTGAGGGTTGAAGATTGAGTATTGAGGATTGAAGGTTGAGGATTGAGGATTGAGGATTGAGGATTGAGGATTGAGTATTGACGCTTGAGGATTGAGGGTTGAGGATGGAGGATTAAAGAGAGAGGACTGAGGATTGAGGATTGAGGATTGAGCATTGAGGATTGTAGATTGAGGACTGGGGATTGAGGATTGAAGATTGATGGATTAAGGATTGAGGATTGGGGATTGAGTATCAAGGATTGGAGATTGATTATTGAGGATTGAAGATTGAGGATTGAGGATTGAGGATTGAGAATTGAGAATTGAGAATTGAGGATGAGGACTGAGGGCTGAGGATTGAGGTTTGAGGAATGAGGATTGAGGCTTGACCATTGAGGATTGAGGATTGAGGATTGAGGATTGAGTATTGAAGATTGAGTATTCATGACTGAGGATTGAGGATTGAGGATTGAGGATTGATGATTGATGATTGAAGATTGAGTATACAGGATTGAAGATTGAGGATTGAGGATTGAGGTTTGAGGATGATGGATGAGGGCTGAGGGTTGAGGATTGATGTTTGAGTATTGAATCCTGAGAATTCAGGATATTCTAGTCAGTATTGGGAATTGAGGATTGATGGTTGAGCATTGAGGGTCGAGTATTGAGGATTGAGGATTGAGTATTGAAGATTGAGGATTGATGATTGAGGATTGAGGATTGAGGATTGAGGATTGAGGGTTGAGTATTGAAGGTTGAGGATTGATGATTGAGGATTGAGTATTGAGGATTGAGGATTGAGGATTGAGGATTGAAGATTGAGTATTGAGGATTGTAGATTGAGGATTGAGGATTGAGCATTGAGGATTGGGGATTGGGGATTGAAGATTGAGTATTTGGGACTGAGGATTGAGGATTGAGGATTGAGGATTGAGGATTGGGGATTGGGGATTGAGGATTGAAGATTCAGTATTGAGGATTGAAGGTTGAGAATTGAGGATTGAGGATTGATCATTGAGGACTGACTGTTGAGGGTTGAGTGATGTGAATTGATGTTTGTGGATGGAGATTTGAAGATTGCAGGTTGAGTACTGAGTATTCAAAACTGTGAATTGGGGATATTCTATTGAGGATTGAGGATTGACAACTGATTGTTGAGGACTGAGGGCTGAAGATTGAGGATTCAGGATTGAGGATTCAGAATTGAGGTTTGATGAGAGAGGATTGAGGATTGAAGATTGAGTATTGAGGATTGAAGATTGAGGATTGAGGATTGAAGATTGAGGATTGAGGATTGAGGATTGAAGATTGAGGACTGAGTGTTGAGGGTTGAGTGATGAGAATTGACGTTTGAGGATTGAGATTTGAAGATTGAAGAATGGGGATTGAGTATTGAAACCTGTGAATTAAGGATATTCTATTGAGGATTGAGGATTGACAATTGATTTTTGAAGACTGAGGTCTGAAGATTGAGGATTCAGGATTGAGGATTCGGGATTGGGGTTCGAGGACTGAGGATAGAGCGTTGAGGATTGAGGATTGAGGATTGACGCTTGAGGATTGAGGGTTGAGAATGGAGGATTGAAGATAGAGGACTGAGTGTTGAGGATTGAGTGTTGTGAATTGATCTTTGAGGATTGAGGTTTGATTATTGAATATTGTGGATTGAGTATAGATCCATGAGAATTAAGGATATTCTATTGAGTATTGAGAATTGAGGATTGATGGTTGAGTATTGAGGATTGATGGTTGAGGGTTGTGTGTTGAATATTGAGGATTGAGGATTGAGGATTCAGGATTGAGGATTGAAGATTGAGTATTGATGGTTGAAGATTGAGGATTGAGTATTGATTGTTGAGGATTGAGGACGAGGATTGACGGTTGAGGTTTGAGGTTGGAGGATTGAGGATTGAGGATTGAGGACTGAGGCTTGAGGATTGAGGATACAGCATTGAGGATTGAAGATTGAGGACTGGGGATTGAGGATTGAAGATTGAGGATTAAGGATTGAGGATTGGGGATTGAGGATCTAGGATTGGAGATTGATTATTGAGGATTCAAGATTGAGGATTGAGGATTGAGGATTGAGGATTGAGAATTGGGAATTGATAGTTGAGGATGAGGACTGAGGGTTGAGGATTGAGGATTGAGAAACGAGGATTGAGGATTGAGGATTGAGGACTGAGGATTGACGATTGAGTGTTGAAGATTGAGGATTGATGACTGAGGATTGAGGATTGAGGATTGAGGATTGAGGGTTGAGTAATGAGAATTGATGTTTGTGGATTTAGATTTGGGGATTGAAGAATGGGGATTGAGTATTGAATACTGTGAATTGAGGATATTCTATTGAGGACTGAGGATCGACAGTTGGTTGTTGAGGACTGATGGCTGAAGATTGAGGATTCAGGACTGAGGATTCAGAATTGAAGTATGAGGACTGAGGATTGAGGATTGAAGATTGAGTGGTTGAGGATTGAAGATTGAGGATTGAGGATTGAGGATTGAGGATTGAGGATGAGGGCTGAGGGTTGAGGATTGAGGATTGAGGACTGAGGACTGAGGATTGAGGACTGAGTATTGAGGATTGAGGATTGAGGATTGAAGATTGAGGATTGGGTATTGAGGATTGAGGATTGAGGATTGAAGATTGAGGATTGGGTATTGGTGATTGAGTGTTGAAGATTGAGGATTGATGACTGAGGATTGAGGATTGAGGATTGAGGGTTGAGGATTGAGGATTGAATATTGAGTATTGAGGATTGAGGATTGAGGATTGAGGATTGAGGATTGAAGATTGAGTATTGATGGTTGAAGATTGAGGATTGAGTATTGAGTGTTGAGGATTGAGGACGAGGACTGACGGTTGAGGTTTGAGGTTTGAGGATTGAGGATTGAGCATGAGGGCTGAGGGTTGAGGATTGAGGTTTGAGGATTGGGAATTGATAATTGAGGATGAGGACTGAGGGTTGAGGATTGAGGTTTGAAGAACGAGGATTGAGGATTGAGGATTGAGGACTGAGGATTGACGATTGAGTATTGAAGATTTATGATTGATGACTGAGGATTGAGGATTGAGGATTGAGGATTGAGGATTGAGGATTGAAGATTGAGTATTGAGGATTGAATGTTGAGGATTGAGGATTGAGGACTGAGCATGAGGGCTGAGGGTTGAGGATTGAGGTTTGTGTATTGAATCCTGAGAACTCAGGATATTCTATTGAGAATTGAGAATTGAGGATTGATGGTTGAGTATTGAGCATTGAGGATTGAGGATTGAGTATTGAGCATTGAAGATTGTGGATTGATGATTTAGGATTGAGGATTGAGAACTGAGGATTGAGGATTGATGATCGAGTATTGAGGATTGATGATTGAGGATTGAGGATTGAGGATTGAGGATTGAGGATTGAGGATCGAGGATTGAAGACTGAGGATTGGGGACTGAGTATTGAAGATTGAGGATTGAGGATTGAGTATTGAAGATTGTGGATTGATGATTTAGGATTGAGGATTGAGGATTGAGAACTGAGGATTGAGGATTGAAGATCGAGTATTGAGGATTGATGATTGAGGATTGAGGATTGAGGATTGAGGATTGAGGATTGAGGATCGAGGATTGAAGACCGAGGATTGGGGGCTGAGTATTGAAGATTGAGGATTGAGGATTGAGGATTGAGGATTGAGGATTGAGGATTGAGGATTGAAGATACAGTATTGAGAATTGAAGATTGAGAATTGAGGATTGAGGATTGAACATTGAGGACAGAGTGTTGAGGGTTGAGTGATGAGAATTGATGTTTGTGGATAGAGATTTGAAGATTGCAGATTGAGTATTGAGTATTGAAAACTGTGAATTGAGGATATTCTATTGAGGATTGAGGATTGACAACTGATCGTTGAGGACTGAGGTCTGAAGATTGAGGATTCAGTATTGAGGATTCAGAATTGAGGTTTGAGGACCGAGGATTGAGGATTGAAGATTGAGTATTGAGGATTGAAGATTGCAGATTGAGCATTGAGTATTGAAAACTGTGAATTGAGGATATTCTATTGAGGATCGAGGATTGACAACTGATAGTTGAGGACTCAGTGCTGAAGATTGAGCATTCAGGATTGAGGATTCAGGATTGAGGTTTGAGGACTGAGGATTGAGGATTGAGGACTGTGGATTGAGGATTGAGGGTTGTGGATTGAGGTCGAGGACAGAGGGTTGAGTATTGATGATTGAGGTCTGAGGATTGCGGATTGAGGATTGAGAATTGAGGATTGAGAATTGAGGATTGAAGATTGAAGATTGAGTAATGAGGATTGAAGATTGAGGATTGAGGATTGGGGACTAAGGATTGATGATTGGGAATTGAGGATTGAAGATTGAGTATTGAGGATTGAAGATTGAGGATTGAGGATTGAGGATCGAGGATTGAAGATTGAGGATTGGGTATTGAGGATTGAGGATTGAGGATTGAGGATTGAGGACTGAGGACTGAGGATTGAGGACTGAGCATTGAGGATTGAGGATTGAGGATTGAAGATTGAGGATTGGGTATTGAGGATTGAGGATTGAGGATTGAAGATTGAGGATTGGGTATTGAGGATTGAAGAATGAGGATTGAGGATCGAGGATTGAGTATTGGGTATTGACGCTTGAGGATTGCGGGTTGAGGATGGAGTATTAAAGAGAGAGGACTGAGTGTTGAGGATTGAGTGTTGAGAATTGATCTTTGAGGATTGAGATTTGATTATTGAATATTGTGTATTGAGTATAGAAATATGAGAATTCAGGATATTCTGTTGAGTACTGAGAATTGAGGATTGAAGATTGAGGATTGAGGATTGGGGACTAAGGTTTGATGATTGGGAATTGAGGATTGAAGATTGAGTATTGAAGATTGAGGATTGAGGATTGAGGATTGAGGATTGAAGATTGATGATTGGGGATTGAGGGTTGACGATTTTGGATTGAGTATTGAGGATTGAGAACTGAGGATTGAGGATTGAAGATTGTGTATTGAGGATTGAACGTTGAGGATTGAGGATTGAGGATTGAAGATTGAGGATTGAGTGTTGAGGGTTGAGTGATGAGAATTGATGCTTGTGGATTTAGATTTGAAGATTGAAGAATTGGGATTGAGTATTGAATACTGTGAATTGATGATACTCTACTGGGAACTGAGGATTGACAGTTGATTGTTGAGGACTGAGGGCTGAAGGTTGAGGATTCAGGATTGAGGATTCATTATTGAGGTATGAGGACTGAGGATTGAGGGTTGAAGATTGAGTATTGAGGATTGAAGGTTGAGGATTGAGGATTGAGGATTGAGGATTGAGGATTGAGTATTGACGCTTGAGGATTGAGGGTTGAGGATGGAGGATTAAAGAGAGAGGACTGAGGATTGAGGATTGAGGATAGAGCATTGAGGATTGTAGATTGAGGACTGGGGATTGAGGATTGAAGATTGATGGATTAAGGCATTGAGGATTGGGGATTGAGTATCAAGGATTGGAGATTGATTATTGAGGATTGAAGATTGAGGATTGAGGATTGAGGATTGAGAATTGAGAATTGAGAATTGAGGATGAGGACTGAGGGCTGAGGATTGAGGTTTGAGGAATGAGGATTGAGGCTTGACCATTGAGGATTGAGGATTGAGGATTGAGGATTGAGTATTGAAGATTGAGTATTCATGACTGAGGATTGAGGATTGAGGATTGAGGATTGATGATTGATGATTGAAGATTGAGTATACAGGATTGAAGATTGAGGATTGAGGATTGAGGTTTGAGGATGATGGATGAGGGCTGAGGGTTGAGGATTGATGTTTGAGTATTGAATCCTGAGAATTCAGGATATTCTAGTCAGTATTGGGAATTGAGGATTGATGGTTGAGCATTGAGGGTCGAGTATTGAGGATTGAGGATTGAGTATTGATGATTGAGGATTGAGTATTGAGGATTGAGGATTGAGGATTGAGGATTGAAGATTGAGTATTGAGGATTGTAGATTGAGGATTGAGGATTGAGCATTGAGGATTGGGGATTGGGGATTGAAGATTGAGTATTTGGGACTGAGGATTGAGAATTGAGGATTGAGGATTGAGGATTGGGGATTGGGGATTGAGGATTGAAGATTCAGTATTGAGGATTGAAGGTTGAGAATTGAGGATTGAGGATTGATCATTGAGGACTGACTGTTGAGGGTTGAGTGATGTGAATTGATGTTTGTGGATGGAGATTTGAAGATTGCAGGTTGAGTACTGAGTATTCAAAACTGTGAATTGGGGATATTCTATTGAGGATTGAGGATTGACAACTGATTGTTGAGGACTGAGGGCTGAAGATTGAGGATTCAGGATTGAGGATTCAGAATTGAGGTTTGATGAGAGAGGATTGAGGATTGAAGTTTGAGTATTGAGGATTGAAGATTGAGGATTGAGGATTGAGGATTGAGGATTGAGGATTGAGTATGAGGGCTGAGTGTTGATGATTGAAGATTGAGGATTGAGTATTGAGGGTTGAGGATTGAGGACGAGGACTGACGGTTGAGGATTGAGGTGTGAGGGTTGAGGATTGAGGATTGAGGACTGAGGCTTGGGGATTGACGATTGAGCATTGAGGATTGAAGACTGAGTATTGAGGATTGTAGATTGAGGATTGAGGATTGAGCATTGAGGATTGGGGATTGGGGATTGAAGATTGAGTATTTGGGACTGAGGATTGAGGATTGAGGATTGAAGATTGAGGATTGGGTATTGAGGATTGAGGATTGAGGATTGAAGATTGAGGATTGGGTATTGAGGATTGAAGAATGAGGATTGAGGGTTGAGGGTTGAGGATTGAGTATTGACGCTAGAGGATTGAGGGTTGAGGATGGAGGATTAAAAAGAGAGGACTGAGTGTTGAGGATTGCGTGTTGAGAATTGATCTTTGAGGATTGAGATTTGATTATTGAATATTGTGTATTGAGTATAGAAATATGAGAATTCAGGATATTCTGTTGAATATTGAGAATTGAGGATTGATGGTTGAGTATTGAGGATTGAAGATTGCAGATTGAGTATTGAGTATTGAAAACTGTGAATTGAGGATATTCTATTGAGGATTGAGGATTGACAACTGATTGTTGAGGACTCGGGGCTGAAGATTGAGCATTCAGGATTGAGGATTCAGAATTGAGGTATGAGGACTGAGGATTGAGAATTGAAGATTGAGTATTGAGGATTGAAGGTTCAGGATTGAGGATTGAGGATTGAGGATTGAGGATGAGGGCTGAGGGTTGAGGATTGAGGGTTGAGGACTGAGGACTGAGGATTGAGGACTGAGTATTGAGGATTGAGGATTGAGGATTGAAGATTGAGGATTGGGTACTGAGGATTGGGGATTGAGGATTGAAGATTGAGGATTGGGTATTGAGGTTTGAAGAATGAGGATTGAGGATTGAGGATTGAGGATTGAGTATTGACGCTTGAGGATTGAGGGTTGAGTATGGAGGATTAAAGAGAGAGGACCGAGTGTACAGGATTGAGTGTTGAGAATTGATCTTTGAGGATTGTGATTTGGTTATTGAATATTGTGTATTGAGTATAGAAATATGAGAATTCAGGATATTCTGTTGAGTATTGGGAATTGAGGATTGGTGGTTGAGTATTGAGGGTTGAGGATTGACGATTGAGGATTGAGGATTGAGGATTGAGGATTGAGTATTGACGCTTGAGGATTGAGGGTTGAGGATGGAGGATTAAAGAGAGAGGACCGAGTGTACAGGATTGAGTGTTGAGAATTGATCTTTGAGGATTGTGATTTGGTTATTGAATATTGTGTATTGAGTATAGAAATATGAGAATTCAGGATATTCTGTTGAGTATTGGGAATTGAGGATTGGTGGTTGAGTATTGAGGGTTGAGGATTGACGATTGAGGATTGAGTATTGAGGATTGAGGATTGAGGATTGAGGATTGAGGATTGAGGATTGAGGATTGACGATTGAGTATTGAGGATTGAAGATTGAGGATTGAGGATTGAGGATTGAGGATTGGGGATTGAGGGTTGTAGACTGAGGATTGAGGATTGAGTATTGAGGATTGAGGATTGAGGATTGAGGATTGAAGATTGAGTATTGATGATTGAAGATTGAGGATTGAGTATTGAGGGTTGAGGATTGAGTACGAGGACTGACTGTTGAGGATTGAGGTTTGAGGATTGAGGATTGACGATTGAGGACTCAGGCTTGGGGATTGAGGATTGAGCATTGAGGATTGAAGATTGAGGACTGGGGATTGAGGATTGAAGATTGAGGATTAAGGATTGAGAATTGGGGATTGAGGATCTACGATTGGAGATTGATTATTGAGGATACAAGATTGAGGATTGATGTTTGAGGATTGAGAATTGAGAATTGATAATTGAGGATGAGGACTGAGGGTTGAGGATTGAGGTTTGAGGAACGAGGATTGAGGATTGAGGATTGAGTGCTGAGGATTGACGATTGAGTATTGAAGATTGAGGATTGATGACTGAGGATTGAGGACTGAGGATTGAGGATTGAGGATTGAGGATTGAAGTTTGAGTATTGAGGATTGAATATTGAGGATTGAGGATTGAGGATTGAGGATTGAGAATGATGGCTGAGGGTTGAGGATTGAGGTTCGAGTATTGAATCCTGAGAACTCAGGATATTCTATTGAGTATTGAGAATTGAGGATTGATGGTTGAGTATTGAGGATTGAGGATTGAGGATTGAGGATCGAGGATTGAAGACAGAGGATTGTGGACTGAGGATTGAAGATTGAGGATTGATGATTGAGGATTGAGGATTGAGGATTGTGGATTGAAGATACAGTATTGAGAATTGAAGATTGAGAATTGAGGATTGACTATTGAACATTGAGGACAGAGTGTTGAGGGTTGAGTGATGAGAATTGATGTCTATGTATAGAGATTTGAAGATTGCAGATTGAGTATTGAGTATTGAAAACTGTGAATTGAGGATATTCTATTGAGGATTGAGGATTGACAACTGATTGTTGAGGACTCAGGCCTGAATATTGAGGATTCAGGATTGTGGATTCAGGATTGAGGTCTGAGGACTGAGGATTGAGGTTTGGGGATTGAAGATTGAGGATTGAGGACTGAAGATTGAGGATTGGGTATTGAGGATTGAACATTGAGGGTTGAAGATTGAGTATTGAGGATTGAAGATTGAGGATTGAGGATTGAGGATTGATGATTGAGTATTGAACATTGAGTATTCATGACTGAGGATTGATGATTGAGGATTGAGTATTGCGGATTGAGGATTGAAGATTGAGTATTGAGGATTTAAGATTCAGGATTGAGGATTGAGGGTTGAGGATGGAGTATGAGGGCTGAGGGTTGAGGATTGAGGTTTGAGTATTGAATCCATAGAATTCAGGATATTTTATCGAGTATTGGGAATTGAGAATTGATGGCAGAGTATTGAGGATTGAGAATTGATGATTGAGGATTGAGTATTGAAGATTGAGGATCCATGATTGAGGATTGAGGATTGAGGATTGAGAATTGAGGATTGAGGATTGAAGATTGAGTATTGAGGATTGAAGGATGAGGATTGGGGATTGAGGATTGAGGATTGAGGATTGCAGATTGAGTATTGAGGATTGAAGATTGAGGATTGAGGATTGAGGATTGAGTATTGAGGATTGAGGATTGAGGATTGAGGATTGAGGATTGAGGATCGAGGATTGAAGACTGAGGATTGGGGACTGAGGATTGAAGATTGAGGATTGAGGATTGAGGATTGAGGATTGAGGATTGAGGATTGAGGATCGAAGATACAGTATTGAGAATTGAAGATTGAGAATTCAGGATTGAGGGTGGTTGAGTATTGAGGACTGAGGATTGAGGGTTGAAGATTGAGTATTGAGGATTCAGAATTGAGGTTTGAGGACTGTGGACTGAGGATGGAGGATTGAGTATTGAGGATTGAAGATTGAGTATAAAGGACCGAGGATTGAGGATTGAAGATTGATGATTGAGGATTGAGGATTGAAAACTGTGAATGGAGAATATTCCATTGAGGATTGAGGATTGACAACTGATTGCTGAGGACTGAGGGCAGAAGATTGAGGATTCAGGATTGAGGATTCAGAATTGTGGTTTGAGGACTGATGATTGAGGATTGAAGGTTGAGTATTGAGGATTGAAGATTGAGGATTGAGGATTGCGGATTGAGGATTGAGGATTGAGGATTGAGGATTGAGGATGACGGCTTAAGGTTGAGGATTGAGGTTCGAGGTTTGAGGATTGAGGGTTGAAGATTGATTATCGAGGATTGAAGATTGAGGATTGAGGATTGAGGATTGAGTATTGAGGATTCAAGATTGAGTATTGAGGATTGAAGATTGAGGATTGAGGATTGAGGATTGAGGATTGAAGATTGATGACTGGGGATTGAGGATTGACGATTGTGGATTGAGTATTGAGGATTGAGAATTGCGGATTGAGGATTGAAGGTAGAGTATCGAGGATTGAACATTGAGGATTGAGGATTGAGAATTGAAGATTGAGGATTGAGTG
Organism: Calliopsis andreniformis; assembly: GCF_051401765.1. Lineage (NCBI taxonomy): Eukaryota > Metazoa > Arthropoda > Insecta > Hymenoptera > Andrenidae > Calliopsis > Calliopsis andreniformis. The sequence continues at coordinate 4,225,117 of NW_027480450.1, read as the reverse complement.
TTGAGGGTTGAGTGATGAGAATTGATGTTTGTGGATTTAGATTTGAAGATTGAAGAATGGGGATTGAGTATTGAATACTGTGAATTGAGGATTTTCTATTGAGGACTGAGGATCGACAGGTGATTGTTGAGTACTGAGGGCTGAAGATTGAGGATTCAGGATTGAGGATTCAGAATTGAGGTATGAGGACTGAGGATTGAGGATTGAAGATTGAGTATTGAGAATAGAAGGTTGAGGATTGAGGATTGAGGATTGAGGATTGAGGATGAGGGCTGAGGGTTGAGGATTGAGGGTTGAGGACTGAGGACTGAGGATTGAGGACTGAGCATTGAGGATTGAGGATTGAGGACAGAAGATTGAGCATTAGGTATTGAGGATTGGGGATTGAGGATTGAAGATTGAGGATTGGGTATTGAGGTTTGAAGAATGAGGATTGAGGATTGAGGATTGAGGATTGAGTATTGACGCTTGAGGATTGAGGATTGAGTATGGAGGATTAAAGAGAGAGGACCGAGTGTTCAGGATTGAGTGTTGAGAATTGATCTTTGAGGATTGTGATTTGATTATTGAATATTGTGTATTGAGTATAGAAATATGAGAATTCAGGATATTCTGTTGAGTATTGAGAATTGAGGCTTGATGGTTGAGTATTGAGGGTTGAGGATTGACGATTGAGGATTGAGTATTGAAGATTGAGGATTGATGATTTAGGATTGAGGATTGAGGATTGAGGATTGAGGATTGAGGATTGAGGATTGAGGATTGAGGATGAGGGCTGAGGGTTGAGGATTGAGGGTTGAGGACTGAGGACTGAGGATTGAGGATTGAGGATTGAAGATTGAGTATAGAGGATTGAAGATTGAGGATTGAGGATTGAGGATTGAGCATTGAGGATTGAAGATTCAGGATTGGGGATTGAGGATTGACGATTGAGGATTGAGTATTGAGGATTGAGAATTGGGGATTGAGGATTGAAGATTGAGTATTGAGGATTGAAGATTTAGGATTGAGGATTGAGGATTGAAAAATTGAGGACTGAGTGTTGAGGGTTGAGTGATGAGAATTGAAGTTTGTGGATTGAGATTTGAGGGTTGAAGTATGCGGATTGAGTATTGAAAACTGTGAATTGAGGATATTCTATTGAGGATTGAGAATTGACAGTTGATTGTTGAGGACTGAGGGCTGAAGATTGAGGATTTAGGATTGAGGATTCGGGATTGAGGTTTGAGGACTGAGGATTGAGAGTTGAGGATTGAGGATTGAGGATTGACTGTTGAGGATTGAGGATTGAGGATGGTGGATTGAAGAGAGATGACTGAGTGTTGTGGATTGAGTGTTAAGGATTAATGTTTGAGGATTGAGATTTGATTATTGAATATTGTGGATTGAGTATTGAACCATGAGGATTCAGGATTTTCTATTGAGTATTGAGAATTGAGGATTGATGGTTGAGTATTGAGGATTTATGGTTGAGGGTTGTGTGTTGAATATTGTGTATAGAGGATTGAGGATTGAGAATTGAGAATTGAGGATTGATGATTGAGTATTGATGATTGAAGATTGTGGATTGAGGATTGAGGGTTTAGGATTGAGGACGAGGACTGACGGTTGAGGATTGAGGTTTGAGGATTGAGAATTGAGGATTGAGGACTGAGGATTGAGGATTGAGGATTGAGCATTGAGGATTGTAGATCGAGGACTGGGGATTGAGGATTGAATATTGATGGATCAAGGATTGAGGATTGGGGATTGAGTATCTAGGATTGGAGATTGATTATTGAGGATTGAAGATTAAGGATTGAGGATTGAGGATTGAGGATTGGGGATTGAGGATTGAGGATTGAATGTTGAGTATTGAGGATTGAATATTGAGGATTGAGGATTGAGGATTGAGGATTGAGAATGAGGCCTGAGGGTTGAGGATTGAGGTTCGAGCATTGAATCCTGAGAACTCAGGATATTCTATTGAGTATTGAGAATTGAGGATTGATGGTTGAGTATTGAGGATTGAGGATTGAGGATTGAGGATTAGAGTATGGAAGATTGTGGAATGATGATTTAGGATTGAGGATTGAGTATTGAGGATTGAGGATTGAAGATTGAGTACTGAGGATTGATGATTGAGGATTGAGGATTGAGGATTGAGGATTGAGGATTGAGGATCGAGGATTGAAGACTGAGGATTGGGTACTGAGGATTGAAGATTGAGGATTGAGGCATGAGGATTGAGTATTGAGGATTGAGGAGTGAAGATACAGTATTGAGAATTGAAGATTGAGAATTGAGGATTGAGGATTGAACATTGAGGACAGAGTGTTGAGGGTTGAGTGATGAAAATTGATGTTTGTGGATAGAGATTTGAAGATTGCAGATTGAGTATTGAGTGTTGAAAACTGTGAATTGAGGATACTCTATTGAGGATTGAGGATTGACAACTGTTGTTGAGGACTGAGGACTGAAGATTGAGGATTCAGTATTGACGATTCAGAATTAAGGTTTGAGGACTGAGGATTGAGGATTGAAGGTTGAGTATTGAGGATTGAAGATTGCAGATTGAGGATTGAGAATTGAGGATTGAGGATGAGGGCTGAGGGTTGAGGATTGAGGATTGAGGTCTGAGGACTGAGGATTGAGGACTGAGTATTGAGGATTGAGGATTGAGGATTGAGGATTGACGATTGAGTATTGAGGATTGAAGAATGAGGATTGAGGATTGAGGATTGAGGATTGAGGATTGAGGATTGTAGAAAGAGGATTGAGGATTGAGGATTGAGGATTGAGGATTGAGTATTGAGGATGGAGAATTGGGGATTGAGAATTGAAGATTGAGTATTGGGGATTGAAGATTGAGGATTGAGGACTGAGTATTGAAGATTGAGGACTGAGTGTTGAGGGTTGAGTGATGGGAATTGATGTTTGTGGATTGAGATTTGAAGATTGAAGAATGGGGATTGAGTATTGAAAACTGTGAATTGAGGATATTCCATTGAGTATTGAGAATTGACAGTTGATTGTTGAGGACTGAGTGCTGAAGGTTGAGGATTCATGATTCAGGATTCGGGATTGAGGTTTGAGGACTGAGGATTGAGAGTTGAGGATTGAGGATTGAGGATTGACGCTTGAGGATTGAGGATTGAGGGTGGAGGATTGAAGAGAGAGGACTGAGTGTTGTGGATTGAGTGTTAAGAATTGATGTTTGAGGATTGGGATTTGATTATTGAATATTGTGGATTGAGTATTGAACCATGAGAATTCAGGATATTCTATTGAGTATTGAGAATTGAGGATTGATGGTTGACTATTGAGGATTGATGGTTGAGTGTTGTGTGTTGAATATTGAGGATTGAGGATTGAGGATTGAGAATTGAGAATTGAGGATTGATGATTGAGTATTGATGATTGAAGATTGTGGATTGAGGATTGAGGGTTTAGGATTGAGAACGAGGACTGACGGTTGAGGATTGAGGTTTGAGGATTGAGAATTGAGGATTGAGGACTGAGGATTGAGGATTGAGGATTGAGCATTGAGGATTGTAGATCGAGGACTGGGGATTGAGGATTGAATATTGATGGATCAAGGATTGAGGATTGGGGATTGAGTATCTAGGATTGGAGATTGATTATTGAGGATTGAAGATTAAGGATTGAGGATTGAGGATTGAGGATTGGGGATTGAGGATTGAGGATTGAATGTTGAGTATTGAGGATTGAATATTGAGGATTGAGGATTGAGGATTGAGGATTGAGAATGAGGCCTGAGGGTTGAGGATTGAGGTTCGAGCATTGAATCCTGAGAACTCAGGATATTCTATTGAGTATTGAGAATTGAGGATTGATGGTTGAGTATTGAGGATTGAGGATTGAGGATTGAGGATTAGAGTATGGAAGATTGTGGAATGATGATTTAGGATTGAGGATTGAGTATTGAGGATTGAGGATTGAAGATTGAGTACTGAGGATTGATGATTGAGGATTGAGGATTGAGGATTGAGGATTGAGGATTGAGGATCGAGGATTGAAGACTGAGGATTGGGTACTGAGGATTGAAGATTGAGGATTGAGGCATGAGGATTGAGTATTGAGGATTGAGGAGTGAAGATACAGTATTGAGAATTGAAGATTGAGAATTGAGGATTGAGGATTGAACATTGAGGACAGAGTGTTGAGGGTTGAGTGATGAAAATTGATGTTTGTGGATAGAGATTTGAAGATTGCAGATTGAGTATTGAGTGTTGAAAACTGTGAATTGAGGATACTCTATTGAGGATTGAGGATTGACAACTGATTGTTGAGGACTGAGGACTGAAGATTGAGGATTCAGTATTGACGATTCAGAATTAAGGTTTGAGGACTGAGGATTGAGGATTGAAGGTTGAGTATTGAGGATTGAAGATTGCAGATTGAGGATTGAGAATTGAGGATTGAGGATGAGGGCTGAGGGTTGAGGATTGAGGATTGAGGTCTGAGGACTGAGGATTGAGGACTGAGTACTGAGGATTGAGGATTGAGGATTGAGGATTGACGATTGAGTATTGAGGATTGAAGAATGAGGATTGAGGATTGAGGATTGAGGATTGAGGATTGAGGATTGTAGAAAGAGGATTGAGGATTGAGGATTGAGGATTGAGGATTGAGTATTGAGGATGGAGAATTGGGGATTGAGAATTGAAGATTGAGTATTGGGGATTGAAGATTGAGGATTGAGGACTGAGTATTGAAGATTGAGGACTGAGTGTTGAGGGTTGAGTGATGGGAATTGATGTTTGTGGATTGAGATTTGAAGATTGAAGAATGGGGATTGAGTATTGAAAACTGTGAATTGAGGATATTCCATTGAGTATTGAGAATTGACAGTTGATTGTTGAGGACTGAGTGCTGAAGTTTGAGGATTCATGATTGAGGATTCGGGATTGAGGTTTGAGGACTGAGGATTGAGAGTTGAGGATTGAGGATTGATGATTGAGGATTGAGGATTGAGGATTGAGGATTGAGGATTGAGGATTGAAGATTGAGTTTTGAGGATGGAAGATTGAGGATTGGGGACTGAGGATTGAGGATGCAGGATGAGGGCTGAAGGTTGAGGATTGAGGATTGAAGATTGAGTATTGAGGATTGAAGATTGAGGGTTGGGGATTGAGGATTGAGGATAGAGGATTAAAATTGAGTATTGAGGATTGAAGATTGAGGATGGAGGATGAGGTCTGAGGGTTGAGGATTGAGGTTTGAGTATTGAAGCCTGCGAATTCAGGGTATTCTATTGAGTATTGAGAATTGAGGATTGATGGTTGAGTATTGAGGATTGAGAATTGAGGATTGCGGATTGAGTATTGAAGATTGAGGATTGATGATTGAGGATTGAGGGTTGAGGATTGAGAATTGAGGATTGAGGATTGAAGATTGAGTGTTGAGAATGGAAGATTGAGGATTGGGGATTGAGGATTGAGGATTGAGGATTGAAGATTGAGTATTGAGAATTGAAGATTGAGGATTGAGGATTGAGAATCGAGGATGGAGGATGAGGGTTGAGGGTTGAGGATTGAGGTTTGAGTATTGAAGCCTGCGAATTCAGGATATTCTATTGTGTATTGAGAATTGAGGATTGATGGTTGAGTATTGAGGATTGAGAATTGAGGATTGGGGATTGAGGATTGAGGATTGAGGATTGAGGATTGAGGATTGAGGAATGAGGATTGAGGATTGAAGATTGAGTATTGAGGACTGAAGATTGAGGATTGAGGATTGAGGATTGAGGATTGAGGATTGAGGATTGAAGATTGAGGATTAGGGACTGAGGATTGAATATTGAGGATTGAGGGCTGATGATTGAGGATTGAAGATTGAGTAATGAGGATTGAACGTTGAGGATTGAGGATTGAGGATTGAGGATTGAGGATGAGGGCTCAAGGTTGAGGATTGAGGTATGGGGACAGAGGACTGAGGATTGAGGATTGAGAATTGAGGATTGAGGATTGAGGATTGAGGACTGAGGATTGAGGATTGGGTATTGAGGATTGAAGAATGAGGATTGAGGATTGAGGATTGAGGATTGAGGATTGAAGATTGAGTATTGAGGACTGAAGATTGAGGATTGGGTATTGAGGATTGAAGAATGAGAATTGAAGAATGAGGATTGAGGATTGAGGATTGAAGATTGTGTAATGAGGATTAAAGGCTGACGATTGAGGATTGAGGATTGAGGATTGACGATTGAGGACTGAGGATTGAGGATTGGGTATTGAGGATTGAAGAATGAGGATTGAGGATTGAGGATTGAGGATCGAGGATTGAAGATTGAGTATTGAGGACTGAAGATTGAGGATTGGGTATTGAGGCTTGAAGAATGAGAATTGAGGATTGAGGATTGAGGATTGATGATTGAAGATTGAGTATTGAGGATCGAAGACTGACGATTGAGGATTGAGGATTGAGGATTGAGGATTGAGGATTGAGGATTGAGGATTGAAGATTGAGTATTGAGGACTGAAGATTGAGGATTGAGGATTGAGGTATGAGGACTGAGGACTGAGGGTTGAGGATTGAGAATTGAGGATTGAGAATTGAGGACTGAATATTGAGGATTGGGTATTGAGGATTGAAGAATGAGGATTGAGGATTGAGGATTGAAGATTGTGTAATGAGGATTGAAGGCTGACGATTGAGGATTGGGGATTGAGGATTTACGATTGAGGATTGAGGATTGAAGATTGAGTATTGAGGATTTAAGATAGAAGATTGAGGATTGAGGATTGAGGATTGAGGATTGAGGATTGAAGATTGAAGATTTGGGAATGAGAATTGAAGATTCAGTATTGAGGATTGAAGATTGAGAATTGAGGATTGAGGATTGAACATTGCGGACTGAGTGTTGAGGGCTGAGTGATGAGAATTGATGTTTGTGGATAGAGATTTGAAGATTGCAAATTGAGTATTGAGTATTGGAAACTGTGAATTGAGGATATTCTATTGAGGATTGAGGATTGACAACTGATTGTTGAGGACTGATGGCTGAATATTGTGGATTCAGGATTGAGGATTCAGAATTGAGGTTTGAGGACTGAGGATTGAGGATTGATGATTGAGTATTGAGGATTGTAGGTTGAGGATTGAGGATTGGGGATTGAGGATTGAGGATCGAAGATACAGTATTGAGAATTGAAGATTGAGAATTCAGGATTGAGGGTGGTTGAGTATTGAGGACTGAGGATTGAGGGTTGAAGATTGAGTATTGAGGATTCAGAATTGAGGTTTGAGGACTGTGGACTGAGGATGGAGGATTGAGTATTGAGGATTGAAGATTGAGTATAAAGGACCGAGGATTGAGGATTGAAGATTGATGATTGAGGATTGAGGATTGAAAACTGTGAATGGAGAATATTCCATTGAGGATTGAGGATTGACAACTGATTGCTGAGGACTGAGGGCAGAAGATTGAGGATTCAGGATTGAGGATTCAGAATTGTGGTTTGAGGACTGATGATTGAGGATTGAAGGTTGAGTATTGAGGATTGAAGATTGAGGATTGAGGATTGCGGATTGAGGATTGAGGATTGAGGATTGAGGATTGAGGATGACGGCTTAAGGTTGAGGATTGAGGTTCGAGGTTTGAGGATTGAGGGTTGAAGATTGATTATCGAGGATTGAAGATTGAGGATTGAGGATTGAGGATTGAGTATTGAAAACTGTGAATTGAGGATATTCTATTGAGGATTGAGGATTGACAACTGATTGTTGAGGACTCAGGCCTGAATATTGAGGATTCAGGATTGTGGATTCAGGATTGAGGTCTGAGGACTGAGGATTGAGGTTTGGGGATTGAAGATTGAGGATTGAGGACTGAAGATTGAGGATTGGGTATTGAGGATTGAACATTGAGGGTTGAAGATTGAGTATTGAGGATTGAAGATTGAGGATTGAGGATTGAGGATTGATGATTGAGTATTGAACATTGAGTATTCATGACTGAGGATTGATGATTGAGGATTGAGTATTGCGGATTGAGGATTGAAGATTGAGTATTGAGGATTGAAGATTCAGGATTGAGGATTGAGGGTTGAGGATGGAGTATGAGGGCTGAGGGTTGAGGATTGAGGTTTGAGTATTGAATCCATAGAATTCAGGATATTTTATCGAGTATTGGGAATTGAGAATTGATGGCAGAGTATTGAGGATTGAGAATTGATGATTGAGGATTGAGTATTGAAGATTGAGGATCCATGATTGAGGATTGAGGATTGAGGATTGAGAATTGAGGATTGAGGATTGAAGATTGAGTATTGAGGATTGAAGGATGAGGATTGGGGATTGAGGATTGAGGATTGAGGATTGCAGATTGAGTATTGAGGATTGAAGATTGAGGATTGAGGATTGAGGATTGAGTATTGAGGATTGAGGATTGAGGATTGAGGATTGAGGATTGAGGATCGAGGATTGAAGACTGAGGATTGGGGACTGAGGATTGAAGATTGAGGATTGAGGATTGAGGATTGAGGATTGAGGATTGAGGATTGAGGATCGAAGATACAGTATTGAGAATTGAAGATTGAGAATTCAGGATTGAGGGTGGTTGAGTATTGAGGACTGAGGATTGAGGGTTGAAGATTGAGTATTGAGGATTCAGAATTGAGGTTTGAGGACTGTGGACTGAGGATGGAGGATTGAGTATTGAGGATTGAAGATTGAGTATAAAGGACCGAGGATTGAGGATTGAAGATTGATGATTGAGGATTGAGGATTGAAAACTGTGAATGGAGAATATTCCATTGAGGATTGAGGATTGACAACTGATTGCTGAGGACTGAGGGCAGAAGATTGAGGATTCAGGATTGAGGATTCAGAATTGTGGTTTGAGGACTGATGATTGAGGATTGAAGGTTGAGTATTGAGGATTGAAGATTGAGGATTGAGGATTGCGGATTGAGGATTGAGGATTGAGGATTGAGGATTGAGGATGACGGCTTAAGGTTGAGGATTGAGGTTCGAGGTTTGAGGATTGAGGGTTGAAGATTGATTATCGAGGATTGAAGATTGAGGATTGAGGATTGAGGATTGAGTATTGAGGATTCAAGATTGAGTATTGAGGATTGAAGATTGAGGATTGAGGATTGAGGATTGAGGATTGAAGATTGATGACTGGGGATTGAGGATTGACGATTGTGGATTGAGTATTGAGGATTGAGAATTGCGGATTGAGGATTGAAGGTAGAGTATCGAGGATTGAACATTGAGGATTGAGGATTGAGAATTGAAGATTGAGGATTGAGTGTTGAGGGTTGAGTGATGAGAATTGATGTTTGTGGATTTAGATTTGAAGATTGAAGAATGGGGATTGAGTATTGAATACTGTGAATTGAGGATTTTCTATTGAGGACTGAGGATCGACAGGTGATTGTTGAGTACTGAGGGCTGAAGATTGAGGATTCAGGATTGAGGATTCAGAATTGAGGTATGAGGACTGAGGATTGAGGATTGAAGATTGAGTATTGAGAATAGAAGGTTGAGGATTGAGGATTGAGGATTGAGGATTGAGGATGAGGGCTGAGGGTTGAGGATTGAGGGTTGAGGACTGAGGACTGAGGATTGAGGACTGAGCATTGAGGATTGAGGATTGAGGACAGAAGATTGAGCATTAGGTATTGAGGATTGGGGATTGAGGATTGAAGATTGAGGATTGGGTATTGAGGTTTGAAGAATGAGGATTGAGGATTGAGGATTGAGGATTGAGTATTGACGCTTGAGGATTGAGGATTGAGTATGGAGGATTAAAGAGAGAGGACCGAGTGTTCAGGATTGAGTGTTGAGAATTGATCTTTGAGGATTGTGATTTGATTATTGAATATTGTGTATTGAGTATAGAAATATGAGAATTCAGGATATTCTGTTGAGTATTGAGAATTGAGGCTTGATGGTTGAGTATTGAGGGTTGAGGATTGACGATTGAGGATTGAGTATTGAAGATTGAGGATTGATGATTTAGGATTGAGGATTGAGGATTGAGGATTGAGGATTGAGGATTGAGGATTGAGGATTGAGGATGAGGGCTGAGGGTTGAGGATTGAGGGTTGAGGACTGAGGACTGAGGATTGAGGATTGAGGATTGAAGATTGAGTATAGAGGATTGAAGATTGAGGATTGAGGATTGAGGATTGAGCATTGAGGATTGAAGATTCAGGATTGGGGATTGAGGATTGACGATTGAGGATTGAGTATTGAGGATTGAGAATTGGGGATTGAGGATTGAAGATTGAGTATTGAGGATTGAAGATTTAGGATTGAGGATTGAGGATTGAAAAATTGAGGACTGAGTGTTGAGGGTTGAGTGATGAGAATTGAAGTTTGTGGATTGAGATTTGAGGGTTGAAGTATGCGGATTGAGTATTGAAAACTGTGAATTGAGGATATTCTATTGAGGATTGAGAATTGACAGTTGATTGTTGAGGACTGAGGGCTGAAGATTGAGGATTTAGGATTGAGGATTCGGGATTGAGGTTTGAGGACTGAGGATTGAGAGTTGAGGATTGAGGATTGAGGATTGACTGTTGAGGATTGAGGATTGAGGATGGTGGATTGAAGAGAGATGACTGAGTGTTGTGGATTGAGTGTTAAGGATTAATGTTTGAGGATTGAGATTTGATTATTGAATATTGTGGATTGAGTATTGAACCATGAGGATTCAGGATTTTCTATTGAGTATTGAGAATTGAGGATTGATGGTTGAGTATTGAGGATTTATGGTTGAGGGTTGTGTGTTGAATATTGTGTATAGAGGATTGAGGATTGAGAATTGAGAATTGAGGATTGATGATTGAGTATTGATGATTGAAGATTGTGGATTGAGGATTGAGGGTTTAGGATTGAGGACGAGGACTGACGGTTGAGGATTGAGGTTTGAGGATTGAGAATTGAGGATTGAGGACTGAGGATTGAGGATTGAGGATTGAGCATTGAGGATTGTAGATCGAGGACTGGGGATTGAGGATTGAATATTGATGGATCAAGGATTGAGGATTGGGGATTGAGTATCTAGGATTGGAGATTGATTATTGAGGATTGAAGATTAAGGATTGAGGATTGAGGATTGAGGATTGGGGATTGAGGATTGAGGATTGAATGTTGAGTATTGAGGATTGAATATTGAGGATTGAGGATTGAGGATTGAGGATTGAGAATGAGGCCTGAGGGTTGAGGATTGAGGTTCGAGCATTGAATCCTGAGAACTCAGGATATTCTATTGAGTATTGAGAATTGAGGATTGATGGTTGAGTATTGAGGATTGAGGATTGAGGATTGAGGATTAGAGTATGGAAGATTGTGGAATGATGATTTAGGATTGAGGATTGAGTATTGAGGATTGAGGATTGAAGATTGAGTACTGAGGATTGATGATTGAGGATTGAGGATTGAGGATTGAGGATTGAGGATTGAGGATCGAGGATTGAAGACTGAGGATTGGGTACTGAGGATTGAAGATTGAGGATTGAGGCATGAGGATTGAGTATTGAGGATTGAGGAGTGAAGATACAGTATTGAGAATTGAAGATTGAGAATTGAGGATTGAGGATTGAACATTGAGGACAGAGTGTTGAGGGTTGAGTGATGAAAATTGATGTTTGTGGATAGAGATTTGAAGATTGCAGATTGAGTATTGAGTGTTGAAAACTGTGAATTGAGGATACTCTATTGAGGATTGAGGATTGACAACTGTTGTTGAGGACTGAGGACTGAAGATTGAGGATTCAGTATTGACGATTCAGAATTAAGGTTTGAGGACTGAGGATTGAGGATTGAAGGTTGAGTATTGAGGATTGAAGATTGCAGATTGAGGATTGAGAATTGAGGATTGAGGATGAGGGCTGAGGGTTGAGGATTGAGGATTGAGGTCTGAGGACTGAGGATTGAGGACTGAGTATTGAGGATTGAGGATTGAGGATTGAGGATTGACGATTGAGTATTGAGGATTGAAGAATGAGGATTGAGGATTGAGGATTGAGGATTGAGGATTGAGGATTGTAGAAAGAGGATTGAGGATTGAGGATTGAGGATTGAGGATTGAGTATTGAGGATGGAGAATTGGGGATTGAGAATTGAAGATTGAGTATTGGGGATTGAAGATTGAGGATTGAGGACTGAGTATTGAAGATTGAGGACTGAGTGTTGAGGGTTGAGTGATGGGAATTGATGTTTGTGGATTGAGATTTGAAGATTGAAGAATGGGGATTGAGTATTGAAAACTGTGAATTGAGGATATTCCATTGAGTATTGAGAATTGACAGTTGATTGTTGAGGACTGAGTGCTGAAGGTTGAGGATTCATGATTGAGGATTCGGGATTGAGGTTTGAGGACTGAGGATTGAGAGTTGAGGATTGAGGATTGAGGATTGACGCTTGAGGATTGAGGATTGAGGGTGGAGGATTGAAGAGAGAGGACTGAGTGTTGTGGATTGAGTGTTAAGAATTGATGTTTGAGGATTGGGATTTGATTATTGAATATTGTGGATTGAGTATTGAACCATGAGAATTCAGGATATTCTATTGAGTATTGAGAATTGAGGATTGATGGTTGACTATTGAGGATTGATGGTTGAGTGTTGTGTGTTGAATATTGAGGATTGAGGATTGAGGATTGAGAATTGAGAATTGAGGATTGATGATTGAGTATTGATGATTGAAGATTGTGGATTGAGGATTGAGGGTTTAGGATTGAGAACGAGGACTGACGGTTGAGGATTGAGGTTTGAGGATTGAGAATTGAGGATTGAGGACTGAGGATTGAGGATTGAGGATTGAGCATTGAGGATTGTAGATCGAGGACTGGGGATTGAGGATTGAATATTGATGGATCAAGGATTGAGGATTGGGGATTGAGTATCTAGGATTGGAGATTGATTATTGAGGATTGAAGATTAAGGATTGAGGATTGAGGATTGAGGATTGGGGATTGAGGATTGAGGATTGAATGTTGAGTATTGAGGATTGAATATTGAGGATTGAGGATTGAGGATTGAGGATTGAGAATGAGGCCTGAGGGTTGAGGATTGAGGTTCGAGCATTGAATCCTGAGAACTCAGGATATTCTATTGAGTATTGAGAATTGAGGATTGATGGTTGAGTATTGAGGATTGAGGATTGAGGATTGAGGATTAGAGTATGGAAGATTGTGGAATGATGATTTAGGATTGAGGATTGAGTATTGAGGATTGAGGATTGAAGATTGAGTACTGAGGATTGATGATTGAGGATTGAGGATTGAGGATTGAGGATTGAGGATTGAGGATCGAGGATTGAAGACTGAGGATTGGGTACTGAGGATTGAAGATTGAGGATTGAGGCATGAGGATTGAGTATTGAGGATTGAGGAGTGAAGATACAGTATTGAGAATTGAAGATTGAGAATTGAGGATTGAGGATTGAACATTGAGGACAGAGTGTTGAGGGTTGAGTGATGAAAATTGATGTTTGTGGATAGAGATTTGAAGATTGCAGATTGAGTATTGAGTGTTGAAAACTGTGAATTGAGGATACTCTATTGAGGATTGAGGATTGACAACTGATTGTTGAGGACTGAGGACTGAAGATTGAGGATTCAGTATTGACGATTCAGAATTAAGGTTTGAGGACTGAGGATTGAGGATTGAAGGTTGAGTATTGAGGATTGAAGATTGCAGATTGAGGATTGAGAATTGAGGATTGAGGATGAGGGCTGAGGGTTGAGGATTGAGGATTGAGGTCTGAGGACTGAGGATTGAGGACTGAGTATTGAGGATTGAGGATTGAGGATTGAGGATTGACGATTGAGTATTGAGGATTGAAGAATGAGGATTGAGGATTGAGGATTGAGGATTGAGGATTGAGGATTGTAGAAAGAGGATTGAGGATTGAGGATTGAGGATTGAGGATTGAGTATTGAGGATGGAGAATTGGGGATTGAGAATTGAAGATTGAGTATTGGGGATTGAAGATTGAGGATTGAGGACTGAGTATTGAAGATTGAGGACTGAGTGTTGAGGGTTGAGTGATGGGAATTGATGTTTGTGGATTGAGATTTGAAGATTGAAGAATGGGGATTGAGTATTGAAAACTGTGAATTGAGGATATTCCATTGAGTATTGAGAATTGACAGTTGATTGTTGAGGACTGAGTGCTGAAGTTTGAGGATTCATGATTGAGGATTCGGGATTGAGGTTTGAGGACTGAGGATTGAGAGTTGAGGATTGAGGATTGAGGATTGACGCTTGAGGATTGAGGATTGAGGGTGGAGGATTGAAGAGAGAGGACTGAGTGTTGTGGATTGAGTGTTAAGAATTGATGTTTGAGGATTGAGATTTGATTATTGAATATTGTGGATTGAGTATTGAACCATGAGAATTCAGGATATTCTATTGAGTATTGAGAATTGAGGATTGATGGTTGACTATTGAGGATTGATGGTTGAGTGTTGTGTGTTGAATATTGAGGATTGAGGATTGAGGATTGAATATCGAGGATTGAAGATTGAGGATTGAGGATTGAGGATTGAGGATTGAGGATTCAAGATTGAGTATTGAGGATTGAAGATTGAGGATTGAGGATTGAGGATTGAGGTTTGAAGATTGATGACTGGGGATTGAGGATTGACGATTGTGGATTGAGTATTGAGGATTGAGAATTGCGGATTGATGGTTGAGTATTGAGGATTGATGGTTGAGGGTTGTGTGTTGAATATTGTGTATAGAGGATTGAGGATTGAGAATTGAGGATTGAGGACTGAGGATTGAGGATTGAGGATTGAGCATTGAGGATTGTAGATCGAGGACTGGGGATTGAGGATTGAATATTGATGGATCAAGGATTGAGGATTGGGGATTGAGTATCTAGGATTGGAGATTGATTATTGAGGATTGAAGATTGAGAATTGAGGATTGAGGATTGAGGATTGGGGATTGAGGATTGAGGATTGAATGTTGAGTATTGAGGATTGAATATTGAGGATTGAGGATTGAGGATTGAGGATTGAGAATGAGGCCTGAGGGTTGAGGATTGAGGTTCGAGCATTGAATCCTGAGAACTCAGGATATTCTATTGAGTATTGAGAATTGAGGATTGATGATTGAATATTGAGGATTGAGGATTGAGGATTGAGGATTAGAGTATGGAAGATTGTGGAATGATGATTTAGGATTGAGGATTGAGTATTGAGGATTGAGGATTGAAGATTGAGTACTGAGGATTGATGATTGAGGATTGAGGATTGAGGATTGAGGATTGAAGATTGAGTATTGATGTGTGAGTATTGAGGATTGAAGATTGAGGATTGAGGATTGAGGATTGGGGATTGAAGATTGAAGATTGAGGATTGGGGATTGAGGATTGACGTTTGAGGATTGAGTATTGAGGATTGAGAATTGAGGTTTGAGGATTGAAGATTGAGTATTGAGGATTGAAGATTGAGGATTGAGGATTGACGATTGAGAATGGAGGATGAGGGCTGAGGGTTGAGGATTGAGGATTGATGATTGAGTATTGAGGATTGAAGATTGAGTGTTTAGGATTGAAGGTTGAGGATTGACGATTGAGGATTGAGTATTAAGGATTAAGAATTGAGGATTGATGATTGAAGATTGAGTATTGAGGATTGAAGATTGAGGATTGAAGATTGTGTATTGATGATTGAGGACTGAGGGTTGAGGACTGTGGACGAGGACTCGCAGTTGAGGATTGAGGATTGAGGATTTTGGATTGATGATTTAGGACTGAGGATTGAGGATTGAGGATTGAGCATTGAGGATTGAGGATTGAAGACAGTGAATTGAGGATTGAAGATTGAGGATTGAGGATTGAGGATTGAAGATTGAGTATTGAGGATTGAAGATTGAGGGTTGGGGATTGAGGATTGAGGATCGAGGATTGAGGATTGAGGATTGAGGATTGAGGATTGAGGATTGAAGATTGAGTATTTAGTATTGAAAATTGAGGATTGAGGATTGAGGATTGAGGATTGAAGATTGAAGATTGAGGATTGATGATTGAGGATTGAGGATTGAGGATTGAGGATTGAGGATTGAGGATTGAAGATTGAGTTTTGAGGATGGAAGATTGAGGATTGGGGACTGAGGATTGAGGATGCAGGATGAGGGCTGAAGGTTGAGGATTGAGGATTGAAGATTGAGTATTGAGGATTGAAGATTGAGGGTTGGGGATTGAGGATTGAGGATAGAGGATTAAAATTGAGTATTGAGGATTGAAGATTGAGGATGGAGGATGAGGTCTGAGGGTTTGAGGATTGAGGTTTGAGTATTGAAGCCTGCGAATTCAGGGTATTCTATTGAGTATTGAGAATTGAGGATTGATGGTTGAGTATTGAGGATTGAGAATTGAGGATTGCGGATTGAGTATTGAAGATTGAGGATTGATGATTGAGGATTGAGGGTTGAGGATTGAGAATGAGGATTGAGGATTGAAGATTGAGTGTTGAGAATGGAAGATTGAGGATTGGGGATTGAGGATTGAGGATTGAGGATTGAAGATTGAGTATTGAGAATAGAAGATTGAGGATTGAGGATTGAGAATCGAGGATGGAGGATGAGGGTTGAGGGTTGAGGATTGAGGTTTGAGTATTGAAGCCTGCGAATTCAGGATATTCTATTGTGTATTGAGAATTGAGGATTGATGGTTGAGTATTGAGGATTGAGAATTGAGGATTGGGGATTGAGGATTGAGGATTGAGGATTGAGGATTGAGGATTGAGGAATGAGGATTGAGGATTGAAGATTGAGTATTGAGGACTGAAGATTGAGGATTGAGGATTGAGGATTGAGGATTGAGGATTGAGGATTGAAGATTGAGGATTAGGGACTGAGGATTGAATATTGAGGATTGAGGGCTGATGATTGAGGATTGAAGATTGAGTAATGAGGATTGAACGTTGAGGATTGAGGATTGAGGATTGAGGATTGAGGATGAGGGCTCAAGGTTGAGGATTGAGGTATGGGGACAGAGGACTGAGGATTGAGGATTGAGAATTGAGGATTGAGGATTGAGGATTGAGGACTGAGGATTGAGGATTGGGTATTGAGGATTGAAGAATGAGGATTGAGGATTGAGGATTGAGGATTGAGGATTGAAGATTGAGTATTGAGGACTGAAGATTGAGGATTGGGTATTGAGGATTGAAGAATGAGAATTGAAGAATGAGGATTGAGGATTGAGGATTGAAGATTGTGTAATGAGGATTAAAGGCTGACGATTGAGGATTGAGGATTGAGGATTGACGATTGAGGACTGAGGATTGAGGATTGGGTATTGAGGATTGAAGAATGAGGATTGAGGATTGAGGATTGAGGATCGAGGATTGAAGATTGAGTATTGAGGACTGAAGATTGAGGATTGGGTATTGAGGCTTGAAGAATGAGAATTGAGGATTGAGGATTGAGGATTGATGATTGAAGATTGAGTATTGAGGATCGAAGACTGACGATTGAGGATTGAGGATTGAGGATTGAGGATTGAGGATTGAGGATTGAGGATTGAAGATTGAGTATTGAGGACTGAAGATTGAGGATTGAGGATTGAGGTATGAGGACTGAGGACTGAGGGTTGAGGATTGAGAATTGAGGATTGAGAATTGAGGACTGAATATTGAGGATTGGGTATTGAGGATTGAAGAATGAGGATTGAGGATTGAGGATTGAAGATTGTGTAATGAGGATTGAAGGCTGACGATTGAGGATTGGGGATTGAGGATTTACGATTGAGGATTGAGGATTGAAGATTGAGTATTGAGGATTTAAGATTGAAGATTGAGGATTGAGGATTGAGGATTGAGGATTGAGGATTGAAGATTGAAGATTTGGGAATGAGAATTGAAGATTCAGTATTGAGGATTGAAGATTGAGAATTGAGGATTGAGGATTGAACATTGCGGACTGAGTGTTGAGGGCTGAGTGATGAGAATTGATGTTTGTGGATAGAGATTTGAAGATTGCAAATTGAGTATTGAGTATTGGAAACTGTGAATTGAGGATATTCTATTGAGGATTGAGGATTGACAACTGATTGTTGAGGACTGATGGCTGAATATTGTGGATTCAGGATTGAGGATTCAGAATTGAGGTTTGAGGACTGAGGATTGAGGATTGATGATTGAGTATTGAGGATTGTAGATTGAGGATTGAGGATTGGGGATTGAGGATTGAGGATTGAAGGTTGAGTATTGAGGATTGAAGATTGAGGATTGACGATTGAGGGTGGAGGATTGAGGACTGAGTATTGAGTATTGAAGATTGAGTATTGAGGATTGAAGATTGAGGATTGAGGATTGAGGATTGAAGATTGAAGGTTGAGGATTGAGTATTGAGGTTCTAGGATGGAGGATGAGGGCTGAGGGTTGAGGATTGAGGTTTGAGTATTGAACCCTGCGAATTCAGGATATTCTATTGAGTATTGAGAATTGAGGATTGATGGTTGAGTATTGAGGATTGAGAATTGAGGATTGAGGATTGACTATTGAAGATTGAGGGTTGATAATTTAGGATTGAGGATTGGGGATTGAGGATTGAGGATTGAGGATTGAAGATTGAGTATTGAGGATTGAAGAATGAGGATTGAGGATTGAGGATTAAGGATTGAGGATTGAAGATTGTGTAGTGAGGATTGAAGACTGACGATTGAGGATTGAGGATTGAGGATTGAGGATTGAGGATTGAGGATTGAAGATTGAGTGTTGAGGATTGAAGATTGAAGATTGAGGATTGAGGATTGAGGATTGAGGATTGAGGATTGAAGATTGAGTATTGAGGATTGAAGGTTGAGGATTGAGGATTGAGGATCGAGGATGGAGGATGAGGGCTGAGGGTTGAGGACTGAGGTGACGGTTGAATCCTGCGAATTCAGGATATTCTATTGAGTATTGACAATTGAGGATTGATGGTTGAGTATAGAGGATTGAGAATTCAGGATTGAGGATTGAGTATTGAAGATTGAGGATTGGTGATTGAGGATTGAGGATTGAGGATTGACGATTGAGGATTGAGGATTGAGGATTGAGGATTGAAGATTGAGTATTGAGGATTGAAGGGTGAGAATTGGGGATTGAGGATGGAGGATGAGGATTGAGGATGGAGGATTGAGGATTGAGGATTGAGTATTGAAGATTGAGTATTCATGACTGAGGATTGAGGATTGAGGATTGAGGATTTGGGTCTGAGGATTGAAGATACAGTATTGAGGATTGAAGATTGAGAGTTGAGGATTGAGGATTGAACATTGAGGACTGAGAGTTGAGGGCTGAGTGATGAGAATTGGTGTTTGTGTATAGAGATTTGAAGATTGCAGATTGAGTATTGAGTATTGAAAGCTGCGAGTTGAGGATATTCTATTGAGGATTGAGGATTGACAACAGATTGCTGAGGACTGAGGGCTGAAGATTGAGGATTCAGGATTGAGGATTCAGAATTGAGGTTTGAGGACTGAGGATTGAGGATTGAAGGTTGAGTATTGAGGATTGAAGATTGAGGATTGAGGATTGAGAATTGAGGATTGAGGATGAGGGCTGAGGGTTGAGGACTGAGGATTGAGGACTGAGGGCTGAGGATTGTGGATTGAGAATTGAGGATTGAGGATTGATAATTGAAGATTGAGGATTGGGTATTGAGGATTGAAGAATGAGGGTTGAGGATTGAGGATTGGGGATTGAGAATTGAGGATTGAGGATTGAAGATTGAGTGTTGAGTATTGAAGATTGAGGATTGAGGATTGAGGATTGAGGATTGAGGATTGAAGATTGAGGATTGGGGACTTAGTGTTGAGGGTTGAGTGGTGAGAATTGATGTTTGTGGATAGAGATTTGAAGATTGCAGATAGGGTATTGAGTATTGAAAACTGTGAATTGAGGATATTCTATTGAGGATTGAGGATTGACAACTGATTGTTGAGGACTGGGGGCTGAAGATTGAGGATTCAGGATTGAGGATTCAGGATTGTGGTTTGAGAACTGAGGATTGAGGATTGAGGATTGAGGATTGAGGATTGAGGATTGAGGTTCGAGGATGGAGGATGAGGGCTGAGGGTTGAGGATTGAGGTTTGAGTATTGAGGATTGAGGATTGAGGATTGAGGATTGAGGATTGAATCCTGCGAATTCAGGATATTCTATTGAGTATTGAGAATTGAGGATTGATGGTTGAGTATTGAGGATTAAGAATTGAGGATTGAGGATTGAGTTTTGAAGATTGAGGATTGATGATCGAGGATGGACGATTGAGGATTGAGGATTGGGGATTGAGGATCGAAGATTGAGGATTGGGGACTGAGGATTGAAGATTGAGGATTGAGGACTGAGGATTGACGATTGAAGATTGAGTATTGAGGATTGAAGATTGAGGATTGAGGATTGAGGATTGAGGATTGAGGTTGAGGGCTGGGGGTTAAGGATTGAGGTTTAAGGACTGAGGACTGGGGATAGAGGATTGAGAATTGAGGATTGAGGATCGAGGATTGAAGATTGAGGATTGGGTATTGAGGATTGAGGGTTGAGGATTGAGGATGGAGGATTCAGTATTGAGGATTGAGGATTGAGTATTGAAGATTGAGTATTCAAGACAGAGGATTGAGGATTGAGGATTGATGATTGAGTATTGAGGATTGAAGATTGAGGATTGAGGATTGAGGATTGAGGATGGAGAATGAGGGCTGAGGGTTGAGGATAGAGGGTTGAAGGTTGAGTATTGAGGATTGAAGATTGAGGATTGAGGATTGAGGATTGGGGATTGAAGATTGAAGATTGAGGATTGGGGATTGAGGATTGACGATTGAGGATTGAGTACTGGGGATTGAGAATTGAGGTTTGAGGATTGAAGGTTGAGTATTGAGGATTGAAGATTGAAGATTGAGAATTGAACATTGTGCATTGAGATTGTGGCTTGAGGGTTGAGGATTGAGGACGAGGACTCACGGTTGATGATTGAGGTTGATGATTGATGATTGAGGATTGAGGACTGAGGATTGAGGATTGAGGATTGAGCATTGAGGATTGAAGATTGAGTATTCATGACTGAGGATTGGGGATTGAGGATTGAGGATTGAGGATTGAGGGTTGATGATTGAGTATTGAGGATTGAAGATTGAGGATTGAGGATTGAGGATTGAGGATGGAGGATGAGGGCTGAGGGTTGAGGATTGAGGATTGACGATTGAGGATTGAGGTTTGAGGATTGAGGATTGAGGATTGAGGATCGAGGATGGAGGATGAGGGCTGAGGGTTGAGGACTGAGGTGACGGTTGAATCCTGCGAATTCAGGATATTCTATTGAGTATTGACAATTGA
This sequence comes from Calliopsis andreniformis, assembly GCF_051401765.1. Lineage (NCBI taxonomy): Eukaryota > Metazoa > Arthropoda > Insecta > Hymenoptera > Andrenidae > Calliopsis > Calliopsis andreniformis. The sequence continues at coordinate 4,203,823 of NW_027480450.1, read as the reverse complement.
GGATTGATGGTTGAGTATAGAGGATTGAGAATTGAGGATTGAGGATTGAGTATTGAAGATTGAGGAATGATGATTGAGGATTGAGGATTGAGGATTGACGATTGAGGATTGAGGTTTGAGGATTGAAGATTGAGTATTGAGGATTGAAGGTTGAGAATTGGGGATTGAGGATGGAGGATGAGGGTTGAGGATGGAGGATTGAGGATTGAGGATTGAGTATTGAAGATTGAGTATTCATGACTGAGGATTGAGGATTGAGGATTGAGGATTGGGGATTGAGGATTGACGATTGAGGATTGAGTATTGAGGATTGAGGATTGAGGATTGAGGACTGAAGGTTGAGTACTGAGGATTGAAGATTGAGGATTGAAGATTGAGTATTGATGATTGAGAATTGAGGGTTGGGATTGAGGACGAGGACTAACGGTTGAGGATTGAGGTTTGAGGATTGAGGATTGAGGATTGAGGATTGAGGATTGAGGATTGAAGATTGAGTATTGAGGATTGAAGGTTGAGGATTGAGGATTGAGGATCGAGGGTGGAGGATTGAGGATTGAGGATTGAAGATTGAGTATTGAGGATTGAATACTGAGGATTGGGGATTGAGGATTGAGGATTGAGGATTGAGGATTGAGGATTGAGGATTGAGGATTGAGGATGAGGATTGAGGATTGAGATTGAGTATTGAGGATTGAAGGTTGAGGATTGAGGATTGAGGATCGAGGATGGAGGATGAGGGCTGAGGGTTGAGGACTGAGGTGACGGTTGAATCCTGCGAATTCAGGATATTCTATTGAGTATTGACAATTGAGGATTGATGGTTGAGTATAGAGGATTGAGAATTGAGGATTGAGGATTGAGGATTGAGGATTGAGGATTGAGGATTGAAGATTGAGTATTGAGGATTGAAGGTTGAGAATTGGGGATTGAGGATGGAGGATGAGGGTTGAGGATGGAGGATTGAGGATTGAGGATTGAGTATTGAAGATTGAGTATTCATGACTGAGGATTGAGGATTGAGGATTGAGGATTGGGGATTGAGGATTGAGGATTGAGGATTGAGGATTGAGGATTGAGGATTGAGGATTGAGGATTGAGGATTGAGGATTGAAGATTGAGTATTGAGGATTGAAGGTTGAGGATTGAGGATTGAGGATCGAGGGTGGAGGATTGAGGATTGAGGATTGAAGATTGAGTATTGAGGATTGAATACTGAGGATTGGGATTGAGGATTGAGGATCGAGGGTGGAGGATTGAGGATTGAGGATTGAAGATTGAGTATTGAGGATTGAATACTGAGGATTGGGGATTGAGGATTGAGGATTGAGGATTGAGGATTGAGGACGAGGACTAACGGTTGAGGATTGAGTTTGAGGATTGAGGATTGAGGATTGAGGATTGAGGATTGAGGATTGAGGATTGAGGATTGAGGATTGAGGATTGAAGATTGAGTATTGAGGATTGAAGGTTGAGGATTGAGGATTGAGGATCGAGGATGGAGGATGAGGGCTGAGGGTTGAGGACTGAGGTGACGGTTGAATCCTGCGAATTCGGATATTCTATTGAGTATTGACAATTGAGGATTGATGGTTGAGTATAGAGGATTGAGAATTGAGGTTTGAGGATTGAGGATTGACGATTGAGGATTGAGTATTGAGGATTGAGGATTGAGGATTGAGGACTGAAGGTTGAGTACTGAGGATTGAAGATTGAGGATTGAAGATTGAGTATTGATGATTGAGAATTGAGGGTTGGGGATTGAGGACGAGGACTAACGGTTGAGGATTAAGGGTTGAGGATTGGGGTTGAGGATCTAGGATTGGAGATTGATTATTGAGGATTGAAGATTGAGGATTGATGACTGAGGATTGAGAATTGAGAATTGAGAATTGAGGATGAGGACTGAGTGTTGAGGATTGAGGTTTGAGGAATGAGGATTGAGCATTGAGGATTGAGGATGGAGGATTGAGGATTGAGGATTGAGTATTGAAGATTGAGTATTCATGACTGAGGTTTGAGGATTGAGGATTGAGGATTGGGGATTGAGGATTGACGATTGAGGATTGAGTATTGAGGATTGAGGATTGAGGATTGAGGACTGAAGGTTGAGTACTGAGGACTGAAGATGAGGATTGAAGATTGAGTATTGATGATTGAGGATTGAGGGTTGGGGATTGAGGACGAGGACTAACGGTTGAGGATTGAGGTTTGAGGATTGAGGTTTGAGGACTGAGGATAGAGGATGGAGGATTGAGCATTGAGGATTGAAGATTGAGGACTGGGGATTGAGGATTGAAGATTGAGGATTAAGGATTGAGGATTGGGGATTGAGGATCCAGGATTGGAGATAGATTACTGAGTATTGAAGATTCAGGATTGGGATTGAGGATTGAAGATTGAGGATTGGGGATTGATGATTGAAGAATGAGGATTGAGGATTGAGGATTGAAGATTGAGGATTGAAGATTGAGTATTGAGGACTGAAGATTGGGGATTGAGGATTGAGGTATGAGGACTGAGGACTGAGGGTTGAGGATTGAGAATTGAGGATTGAGAATTCAGGACTGAAGATTGAGGATTGGGTATTGAGGATTGAAGAATGAGGATTGAGGATTGAGGATTAAGGATTGAGGATTGAAGATTGTGTAGTGAGGATTGAAGACTGACGATTGAGGATTGAGGATTGAGGATTGAGGATTGAGGATTGAGGATTGAAGACTGAGTGTTGAGGATTGAAGATTGAGATTGAGATTGAGGATTGAGGATTGAGGATTGAGGATTGAAGATTGAGGATTTGGGAAAGAGAATTGAAGATTCAGTATTGAGGATTGAAGATTGAGTATTGAGGATTGAGGATTGAACATTGAGGACTGAGTGTTGAGGGCTGAGTGATGAGAACTGATGTTTGTGGATAGAGATTTGAAGATTGCAAATTGAGTATTGAGTATTGGAAACTTTGAATTGAGGATATTCTATTGAGGATTGAGGATTGACAACTGATTGTTGAGGACTGATGGCTGAATATTGTGGATTCAGGATTGAGGATTCAGAATTGAGGTTTGAGGACTGGGGATTGAGGATTGATGATTGAGTATTGAGGATGGAAGGTTGAGGATTGAGGATTGGGATTGAGGATTGAGGATAGAAGATTGAGTATTGAGGATTGAAGATTGAGGATTGACGATTGAGGGTGGAGGATTGAGGATTGAGTATTGATGATTGAAGATTGAGTATTGAGGATTGAAGATTGAGGATTGAGGATAGAGGATTGGAGATTGAAGATTGAGGATTGATGATTGAGGATTGAGGATTGAGGATTGAGGATTGAGGATTGAGGATTGAAGATTGAGTTTTGAGGATGGAAGATTGAGGATTGGGGACTGAGGATTGAGGATGCAGGATGAGGGCTGAAGGTTGAGGATTGAGGATTGAAGATTGAGGGTTGGGGATTGAGGATTGAGGATTGGTGATTAAAATTGAGTATTGAGGATTGAAGATTGAGGATTGAGGATTGAGGGTTGAGGATTGAGGATTGAGGATTGAGGATTGAAGATTGAGGATTTGGGAAAGAGAATTGAAGATTCAGTATTGAGGATTGAAGATTGAGTATTGAGGATTGAGGATTGAGTATTGATGAGTGAGTATTGAGGGTTGAGAATTGAGGACGAGGACTGACGGTTGAGGATTGAGGTTTGAGAATTGAGGATTGAGGATTGAGGACTGAGGATTGAGGATCTTGGATTGCGCATTCAGGATTGAAGATTGAGGCCTGGGAATTGAGGGTTGAATATTGAGGATTAAGGATTGAAAATTGAGTATTGAACATTGAGTATTCAAGACAGAGGATTGAGGATTGAGGATTGATGATTGAGTATTGAGGATTGAAGATTGAGGAGTGAGGATTGAGGATGGTGGATGGAGGATGAGGGCTGAGTGTTGAGGATTGAGGATTGAAGATTGAGTATTGAGGATTGAAGATTGAGGATTGAGGATTGAGGATTGGGGATTGAAGATTGAAGATTGAGGATTGGGGATTGAGGATTGACGATTGAGGATTGAGTATTGAGGATTGAGAATTGAGGTTTGAGGATTGAAGATTGAGTATTGAGGATTGAAGATTGAGGATTGAGGATTGACGATTGAGAATGGAGGATGAGGGCTGAGGGTTGAGGATTGAGGATTGAAGTTTGAGTATTGAGGATTGAAGATTGAGTGTTTAGGATTGAAGGTTGAGGATTGACGATTGAGGATTGAGTATTAAGGATTAAGAATTGAGGATTGAGGATTGAAGATTGAGTATTGAGGATTGAAGATTGAGGATTGAAGATTGTGTATTGATGATTGTGGACTGAGGGTTGAGGACTGAGGACGAGGACTCGCGGTTGAGGATTGAGGATTGAGGATTTTGGATTGATGATTTAGGACTGAGGATTGAGGATTGAGGATTGAGCATTGAGGATTGAGGATTGAAGACAGTGAATTGAGGATTGAAGATTGAGGATTGAGGATTGAGGATTGAAGATTGAGTATTGAGGATTGAAGATTGAGGGTTGGGGATTGAGGATTGAGGATCGAGGATTGAGGATTGAGGATTGAGGATTGAGGATTGAGGATTGAAGATTGAGTATTTAGTATTGAAAATTGAGGATTGAGGATTGAGGATCGAGGATGGAGGATGAGGGCTGAGGGTTGAGGATTGAGGATTGAGTATTGAATCCTGCGAATTCCGGATATTCTATTGAGTATTGAGAATTGAGGATTGATGGTTGAGTATTGAGGATTGAGAATTGAGGATTGAGGATTGAGTATTGAAGATTGAGGATTGATGATTGAGTATTGAGGATTGAGGATTGATTATTGAGGATTGAGGATTGAAGATTGTGGGTTGAGGATTGAGAATGGAGGATCGAAGACAGAGGACTGAGTGTTGAGGATTGAGTGTTGAGAATTGATGTTTGAGGATTGAGATTTGATTATTGAATATTGTGGATCGAGTATTGAACCATGAGAATTCAGGATATTCTATTGTGTATCGAGAATTGAGGATTGATGGTTGAGTATTGAGGATTGATGGTTGAGGGTTGTGTGTTGAATATTGAGGACTGAGGTTTGAGGATTGAGGATTGAGGATTGAGGATTGAAGATTGAGTATTGATGAGTGAGTATTGAGGGTTGAGCATTGAGGACGAGGACTGACGGTTGAGTATTGAGGTTTGAGAATTGAGGATTGAGGATTGAGGACTGAGGATTGAGGATCTTGGATTGCGCATTCAGGATTGAAGATTGAGGCCTGGGAATTGAGGGTTGAATATTGAGGATTAAGGATTGAGTATTGGGGATTGAGAATCTAGGATTGGAGATTCATTATTGAGGATTGAAGATTAAGGATTGAGGATTGAGAATTGAGGATTGAGAATTGAGGACGAGGACTGAGGATTGAGGACTGAGGTTTGAGGCACGAGGATTGAGGATTGAGGATTGAGGACAGCGGATAGACGATTGATTATTGAATATTGAGGATTGACGACTGAGGATTGAGGATTGAGGATTGAGGTTTGATTATTGAGGATTGAGGAATGAAGATTGAGTATTGAGGATTGAAGATTGAGGATTGGGGATTGAGGATTGAGGATTGAGGATTGAGGATTGAAGATTGAGGATTTGGGACTGAGGATTGAAGATTCACTATTGAGGATTGAATATTGAGAGTTGTGGATTGAGGATTGAACATTGAGGACTGAGTGTTGAGGGCTGAGTGATGAGAATTCATGCTTGCGGATAGAGATTTGAAGATTGCAGATTGAGTATTGAGTATTGAAAACTGTGAATTGAGGATATTCTATTGAGGATTGAGGATTGACAACTGATTGTTGAGGACTGAGGGCTGAAGATTGAAGAGTGAGTATTGAGGATTGAAGATTGAGGATTGAGGATTGAGGATTGAGGATTGAGGATTGAGGATTGAGGATTGAGGATTGAGGATTGAAGATTGAGTATTGAGGACTGAAGATTGTGGATTGAGGATTGAGGATTGAGGATTGAGGATTGAGGATTGAGGATTGAGGATTGAGGATTAGGGACTGAGGATTGAATATTGAGGATTGAGGACTGAGGATTGAGGATTGAAGATCGAGTATCGAGGATTGAAGGTTGAGGATTGAGGATTGAGGATTGAGGATTGAGGATTGAGGATGAGGGCTCAAGGTTGAGGATTGAGGTATAGGGACTGAGGACTGAGGATTGAGGATTGGGAATTGAGGATTGAGGATTGAGGACTGAAGATTGAGGATTGGGTATTGAGAATTGAAGAATGAGGATTGAGGATTGAGGATTGAGGATTGAGGATTGAGGATTGAAGATTGAGTATTGAAGATTGAAGACTGAAAATTAGGGATTGAGGATTGAGGATTGAGGATTGAGGATTGAAGATCGAGGATTTGGGACTGAGGATTGAAGATTCATTATTGAGGATTGAAGATTGAGAGTTGAGGATTGAGGATTGAACATTGAGGACTGAGTGTTGAGGGCTGAGTGATGAGAATTGATGTTTGTGGATAGAGATTTGAAGATTGCAGATTGAGTATTGAGCATTGAAATCTGTGAATTGAGGATATTCTATTGAGGATTGAGGATTGACAACTGATTGTTGTGGACTGAGGGCTGAAGGTTGAGGATTCAGGATTGAGGATTCAGAACTGAGGTTTGAGGACTGTGGATAGAGGATTGAAGATTGAGTATTGAGGATTGAAGATTGAGGATTGAGGATTGAGGATTGAGGATTGAGGATTGAGGATTGAGGATTGAGGATTGAGGATAGTAGATTGATTATTGAGGATTGAAGATTGAGGATTGAGGATTGAGGGTTGAGGATTGAGTATGAGGGTTGAGTGTTGAGGATTGAGGTTTGAGGACTGAGGACTGAGGATTGAGGATTGAGAATTGAGGATTGAGGATTGAGGATTGAAGATTGAGGGTTGGGTATTGAGGATTGAAGAATGAGGATTGAGGATTGAGGATTGAGGGTTGAGAATTGAGGATTGAGGATTGAGAATTGAGGATTGAGGATTGAATGTTGAGTATTGAGGATTGAAGTTTGAGGATTGAGGATTGAAGATTGAGGATTGGGGACTGAGAGTTGAGGGTTGAGTGATGAGAATTGATGTTTGTGGATGGAGATATGAAGATTGCAGATTGAGAATTGAGTATTGAAACCTGCGAATTCAGGATATTCCATTGTGTATTGAGAATTGAGGATTGATGGTTGAGTATTGAGTATTGAGAATTGAGGATTGAGGAATGAGTATTGAAGATTGAGGATTGATGATTGAGGATTGTGGATCGAGTACTGAGGATTGAGGATTGAGGATTGAAAATTGAGTATTGAGGATGAAATATTGAGGATTGGGGATGGAGGATTGAGGTTTGAGGATTGAGGATTGAGGATTGAGGATTGAGGATTGATGATAGAGTATTGAGGACTGAAGATTGAGGATTGGGTTATGACGATTGAAGATTGAGGTTTGAGGATTGAGGATTGAGGATTGAGGATTGAAGATTGAGGATTTGGGAATGAGAATTGAAGATTCAGTATTGAGGATTGAAGATCGAGAATTGAGGATTGAGGATTGATCATTGAGGACTGAGTGTTGAGGTCTGAGTGATGAGAATTGATGTTTGTGGATAGAGATTTGAGGATTGCAAATTGAGTATTGAGTATTGGAAACTGTGAATTGAGGATATTCTATTGAGGATTGAGGATTCACAACTGATTGTTGAGGACTGATGGCTGAATAATGTGGATTCAGGATTGAGGATTCAGAATTGAGGTTTGAGGACTGAGGATTGAGGATTGATGATTGAGTATTGAGGATTGAGGATTGAAGATTGAGTATTGAGGATTGAAGACTGAGGATTGGGGATTGAGGATTGAGGATTGAGTATTGAGGATTGAGGATTGAGGATTGAGGATTGAGGATTGAAGATTGAGTATTGAGTATTGAAGATTGAGGATTGAGGATTGGGGGTCGAGAATGGAGGATGAGGGCTGAGGGTTGAGGATTGAGGTTTGAGTATTGAATCCTGTGAATTCAGGATATTCTATTGAGTATTGAGAATTGAGGATTGATGGTTGAGTATTGAGGATTGAGAATTGAGGATTGAGGATTGAGTATTGAAGATTGAGGATTGATGATTGAGGATTGAGGATTGCGGATTGAGGATTGAGGATTGAGGATTGAGGATTGAAGATTGAGTATTGAAGATTGAAGACTGAAAATTGGGGATTGAGGATTGAGGATTGAGGATTGAGGATTGAAGATCGAGGATTTGGGACTGAGGATTGAAGATTCATTATTGAGGATTGAAGATTGAGAGTTGAGGATTGAGGATTGAACATTGAGGACTGAGTGTTGAGGGCTGAGTGATGAGAATTGATGTTTGTGGATAGAGATTTGAAGATTGCAGATTGAGTATTGAGCATTGAAATCTGTGAATTGAGGATATTCTATTGAGGATTGAGGATTGACAACTGATTGTAGTGGACTGAGGGCTGAAGGTTGAGGATTCAGGATTGAGGATTCAGAACTGAGGTTTCAGGACTGTGGATAGAGGATTGAACATTGAGTATTGAGGATTGAAGATTGAGGATTGAGGATTGAGGATTGAGGATTGAGGATTGAGGATTGAGGGTTGAGGATTGAGTATGAGGGTTGAGTGTTGAGGATTGAGGTTTGAGGACTGAGGACTGAGGGTTGAGGGTTGAGAATTGAGGATTGAGGATTGAGGATTGAAGATTGAGGGTTGGGTATTGAGGATTGAAGAATGAGGATTGAGGATTGAGGATTGAGGGTTGAGAATTGAGGATTGAGGATTGAGAATTGAGGATTGAGGATTGAATGTTGAGTATTGAGGATTGAAGTTTGAGGATTGAGGATTGAAGATTGAGGATTGGGGACTGAGAGTTGAGGGTTGGGTGATGAGAATTGATGTTTGTGGATGGAGATATGAAGATTGCAGATTGAGAATTGAGTATTGAAACCTGCGAATTCAGGATATTCCATTGTGTATTGACAATTGAGGATTGATGGTTGAGTATTGAGGATTGAGAATTGAGGATTGAGGAATGAGAATTGAAGATTGAGGATTGATGATTGAGGATTGTGGATCGAGTACTGAGGATTGAGGATTGAGGATTGAAAATTGAGTATTGAGGATGAAATATTGAGGATTGGGGATGGAGGATTGAGGATTGCGGATTGAGGATTGAGGATTGAGGATTGAGGATTGAGGATTGTGGATTGAAGATTGAGTATTGAGGATTGAGGATTGAGGATTGAGGATTGAAGATTGAGTATTGGGAATTGAAGATTGAGGATTGGGGAATGAGGATTGTCGATTGAGGATTGAGGATTGAAGATTGAGTGTTTGGGACTGAGGATTGAAGATTCAGTATTGAGGATTGAAGATTCAGAATTGAGAATTGAGGATTGAACATCGAGGACCGAGTGTTGAGGGCTGAGTGATGAGAATTGATGTTTGTGTATAGTGATTTGCAGATTGCAGATTGAGTATTGAGTATTGAAAACTGCGAATTGAGGATATTCTATTGAGGATTGAGGATTGACAACTGATTGTTGAGGACTGAGGGCTGAAGATTGAGGATTCAGGATTGAGGATTCAGGATTGTGGTTTGAGAACTGAGGATTGAGGATTGAGGATTGAGGATTGAGGATTGAGGATTGAAGATTGAGGATTGGGTATTGAGGATTGAACATTGAGGATTGAGGATTGAGGATTGAGGAATGAGGTTTGAGGATTGAAGGTTAAATATTGATGATTGAAGATTGAGGATTGATGATTGGGGGTTGTGGATTCAGGACGAGGACTGACGGTTGAGGATTGAGGTCTGAGGATTGAGGTCTGAGGATTGAGGTCTGAGGATTGAGGTCTGAGGATAGGGGATTGAGGATTGAGCATTGAGGATTGAAGATTGAGGACTGGGGATTGAGGATTGAAGATTGAGGATTAAGCATTGAGGATTGGGGATTGAGGATCTAGGATTGGAGATTGATTATTGAGGATTGACGATTGAGGATTGATGATTGAGGATTGAGAATTGAGAATTAAGGATGAGGACTGAGGGTTGAGGATTGAGGTTTGAGGAATGAGGATTGAGGATTGAGGATTGAAGATTGAGTATTGAGGACTGAAGATTGAGGATTGAGGATTGAGGTATGAGGACTGAGGACTGAGGGTTGAGGATTGAGAATTGAGGATTGAGGATTGAGGATTGTGGATTGACGATTGAAGATTGAGTATTGAGGACTGGAGATTGAGGATTGGGTATTGAGGATTGAAGAATGAGGATTGACGATTGAGGATTGAAGAATGAGGATGGACGATTGAGGATTGAGGATTGAGGTTTGAGGATATAGGATTGAGGATTGAGGATTGAAGATTTAGTATTTGGGAATGAGAATTGAAGATTCAGTATTGAGGATTGAAGATTGAGAATTGAGCGTTGAGGATTGAACATTGAGGACTGAGTGTTGAGTGCTGAGTGATGAGAATTGATGTTTGTGGATAGAGATTTGAAGATTGCAAATTGAGTATTGAGTATTGGAAACTGTGAATTGAGGATATTGTATTGAGGATAGAGGATTGACAACTGATTGTTGAGGACTGATGGCTGAATATTGTGGATTCAGGATTGAGGATACAGAATTGAGGTTTGAGGACTGAGGATTGAGGATTGATGATTGAGTATTGAGGATTGAAGATTGAGGGTTGAGGATTGGGGATTGAGTATTGAGGATTGAAGATTGAGGATTGGGGCTTGAGGACTGACGAATGAGAATTGAGGATTGAGGATTGAGGATTGAGGATTGAGGATTGAAGGTTGAGTATTGAGGATTGAAGTTTGAGGATTGAGGATTGAGGATCGAAGACTGAGGACTGAGCGTTGAGGGTTGATTGATGAGAATTGATGTTTGTGGATTGAGATTTGAGGATTGCAGATTGGGGATTGAGTATTGAAAACTGTGAATTGAGGATATTCTATTGAGGATTGTGGATTGAGGATTGAAAATTGATTGTTCAGGTCTGAGGGCTGAAGACTGAGGATTCAGGATTGAGGTTCCTGTTTGAGCTTTGAGGACTGAGGATTGAGGGTTGAGGATTGAGGATTGAGGATTGACGGTTGAGTATTAAGGTTTGAGGATGGAGGATCGAAGAGAGAGGACTGAGTGTTGACGATTGAGTGTTGAGAATTGATATTAGAGGATTGAGATTTGATTATTGAATATTGGGGATTGAGTATTGAACAATGAGAATTCAGGATATTCTACTGAGTATAGAGAATTGAGGATTGAGGATTGAGAATTGAGGATTGAGGATTGAATGTTGAGTATTGAGGATTGAGGATTGAGAATTGAGGATTGAGGATTGAATGTTGAGTATTGAGGATTGAAGTTTGAGGATTGAGGATTGAAGATTGAGGATTGGGGACTGAGAGTTGAGGGTTGGGTGATGAGAATTGATGTTTGTGGATGGAGATATGAAGATTGCAGATTGAGAATTGAGTATTGAAACCTGCGAATTCAGGATATTCCATTGTGTATTGACAATTGAGGATTGATGGTTGAGTATTGAGGATTGAGAATTGAGGATTGAGGAATGAGAATTGAAGATTGAGGATTGATGATTGAGGATTGTGGATCGAGTACTGAGGATTGAGGATTGAGGATTGAAAATTGAGTATTGAGGATGAAATATTGAGGATTGGGGATGGAGGATTGAGGATTGCGGATTGAGGATTGAGGATTGAGGATTGAGGATTGAGGATTGTGGATTGAAGATTGAGTATTGAGGATTGAGGATTGAGGATTGAGGATTGAAGATTGAGTATTGGGAATTGAAGATTGAGGATTGGGGAATGAGGATTGTCGATTGAGGATTGAGGATTGAAGATTGAGTGTTTGGGACTGAGGATTGAAGATTCAGTATTGAGGATTGAAGATTCAGAATTGAGAATTGAGGATTGAACATCGAGGACCGAGTGTTGAGGGCTGAGTGATGAGAATTGATGTTTGTGTATAGTGATTTGCAGATTGCAGATTGAGTATTGAGTATTGAAAACTGCGAATTGAGGATATTCTATTGAGGATTGAGGATTGACAACTGATTGTTGAGGACTGAGGGCTGAAGATTGAGGATTCAGGATTGAGGATTCAGGATTGTGGTTTGAGAACTGAGGATTGAGGATTGAGGATTGAGGATTGAGGATTGAGGATTGAAGATTGAGGATTGGGTATTGAGGATTGAACATTGAGGATTGAGGATTGAGGATTGAGGAATGAGGTTTGAGGATTGAAGGTTAAATATTGATGATTGAAGATTGAGGATTGATGATTGGGGGTTGTGGATTCAGGACGAGGACTGACGGTTGAGGATTGAGGTCTGAGGATTGAGGTCTGAGGATTGAGGTCTGAGGATTGAGGTCTGAGGATAGGGGATTGAGGATTGAGCATTGAGGATTGAAGATTGAGGACTGGGGATTGAGGATTGAAGATTGAGGATTAAGCATTGAGGATTGGGGATTGAGGATCTAGGATTGGAGATTGATTATTGAGGATTGACGATTGAGGATTGATGATTGAGGATTGAGAATTGAGAATTAAGGATGAGGACTGAGGGTTGAGGATTGAGGTTTGAGGAATGAGGATTGAGGATTGAGGATTGAAGATTGAGTATTGAGGACTGAAGATTGAGGATTGAGGATTGAGGTATGAGGACTGAGGACTGAGGGTTGAGGATTGAGAATTGAGGATTGAGGATTGAGGATTGTGGATTGACGATTGAAGATTGAGTATTGAGGACTGGAGATTGAGGATTGGGTATTGAGGATTGAAGAATGAGGATTGACGATTGAGGATTGAAGAATGAGGATTGACGATTGAGGATTGAGGATTGAGGTTTGAGGATATAGGATTGAGGATTGAGGATTGAAGATTTAGTATTTGGGAATGAGAATTGAAGATTCAGTATTGAGGATTGAAGATTGAGAATTGAGCGTTGAGGATTGAACATTGAGGACTGAGTGTTGAGTGCTGAGTGATGAGAATTGATGTTTGTGGATAGAGATTTGAAGATTGCAAATTGAGTATTGAGTATTGGAAACTGTGAATTGAGGATATTGTATTGAGGATAGAGGATTGACAACTGATTGTTGAGGACTGATGGCTGAATATTGTGGATTCAGGATTGAGGATACAGAATTGAGGTTTGAGGACTGAGGATTGAGGATTGATGATTGAGTATTGAGGATTGAAGATTGAGGGTTGAGGATTGGGGATTGAGTATTGAGGATTGAAGATTGAGGATTGGGGCTTGAGGACTGACGAATGAGAATTGAGGATTGAGGATTGAGGATTGAGGATTGAGGATTGAAGGTTGAGTATTGAGGATTGAAGTTTGAGGATTGAGGATTGAGGATCGAAGACTGAGGACTGAGCGTTGAGGGTTGATTGATGAGAATTGATGTTTGTGGATTGAGATTTGAGGATTGCAGATTGGGGATTGAGTATTGAAAACTGTGAATTGAGGATATTCTATTGAGGATTGTGGATTGAGGATTGAAAATTGATTGTTCAGGTCTGAGGGCTGAAGACTGAGGATTCAGGATTGAGGTTCCTGTTTGAGCTTTGAGGACTGAGGATTGAGGGTTGAGGATTGAGGATTGAGGATTGACGGTTGAGTATTAAGGTTTGAGGATGGAGGATCGAAGAGAGAGGACTGAGTGTTGACGATTGAGTGTTGAGAATTGATATTAGAGGATTGAGATTTGATTATTGAATATTGGGGATTGAGTATTGAACAATGAGAATTCAGGATATTCTACTGAGTATAGAGAATTGAGGATTGATGGTTGAGTATTGAGGATTGATGGTTGAGGGTTGTGTGTTGAATATTGAGGATTGAGGATTGAGGATTGAGGATTGAAGATTGAGTATTGATGATTGAGTATTGAGGGTTGAGGATTGAGGACGAGGACTGACGGTTGAGGATTGAGGTTTGAGGATTGAGGATTGAGGATTGAGGACTGAGGTTTGAGGATTTTGGATTGAGCATTGAGGATTGAAGATTGAGGACTGGGGATTCAGGGTTGAAGATTGAGGATTGAGGATTGAGGATTGATGATTGAGTATTGAGGATTGAAGATTGAGAATTGAGGATTGAGGATTGAGGATGGAGGATGAGGGCTGAGGGTTGTGGTTTGAGGATTGAAGATTGAGTATTGAGGATTGAATGTTGAGGATTGAGGATTGAGGATGGAGGATTGAAGTTTGAGGATTGGGGATTGAGGATTGACGATTGAGGATTGAGTATTGAGGATTGAGGATTGAGGATTGAGGTCTGAAGATTGAGTGCTGAGGATTGAAGATTGAGGATTGAAGATTGAGTATTGATGATAGAGGATTGAGTGTTGGGGATTGAGGACGAGGTCTAACGGTTGAGGATTGATGCTTGAGGATTGACGATTGAAGATTGAGGACTGGGGATTGAGGAAGGAAGATTGAGGATTAAGGATTGAGGATTGGAGTTTGAGGATCTAGGATTGGAGATTTATTATTGGGTATTGAAGATTGAGGATTGAGGATAGAGGATTGAGAATTGAGAATTGAGTATTGAGGATGAGGACTGAGTGTTGAGGATTGAGTGATGAGAACTGATGTTTGTTGATAGAGATTTGAAGTTTGCAGATTGAGTATTGAGCATTGAAAACTGTTAGTTGAGGATATTCTATTGAGGATTGAGGATTGACAACTGATTGTTGAGGACAGAGGGCTGAAGATTGAGGATTCAGGATTGAGGATTCAGGATTGAGGTTTGAGGACTGAGGATTGAGGATTGGGAATTGTGGATTGAGGATTGAGGATTGAGGATTGAGGATTGAGGATCGAGGATTGAGGATTGAGGATTGAGGATTGAGGATTGAGGATTGAGGATTGAGGATTGAGGATTGAGGATTGAGAATTGAGGATTGAGTGTTGAGGATTGAAGATTGAGTATTGAGGATTGAAGATTGAGGATTGAGCGTTGAGGAATGAGGATTGAGGGTTGAGGATCGAAGAATGAGGATTGGGGACTGTGGATTGAAGATTGAGGATTGAGGACTGAGGATTGAGGGTTGAGGATTGAGAATTGAGGATTGAGGATTGAGGATTGAAGATTGAGGATTGGGTATTGAGGATTGAAGAATGAGGATTGAGGATAGAGGATTGAAGATTGAGGGTTGAGGTTTGAGGGCTGAGGACTGAAGGTTGAGGGTTGAGTGATGAGCAGTGAAGTTTGTGGATAGAGATTTGAAGATTGCAGATTGAGTATTGAGTATTGAAGGCTGTGAATTGGGGATATTCTATTGAGGACTGAGGATTGACAACTGATTGTCGGGGACTCAGGGCTGAAGATTGAGGATTCAGGATTGAGGATTCTGAATTGAGGTTTGAGGACTGAGGATTGAGGATAGTAGATTGATTATTGAGGATTGAAGATTGAGGATTGAGGATTGAGGGTTGAGGATTGAGTATGAGGGTTGAGTGTTGAGGATTGAGGTTTGAGGACTGAGGACTGAGGGTTGAGGGTTGAGAATTGAGGATTGAGGATTGAGGATTGTGGATTGAGGATTGAAGATTGAGTATTGAGGACTGGAGATTGAGGATTGGGTATTGAGGATTGAAGAATGAGGATTGACGATTGAGGATTGAGGATTGAGGTTTGAGGATATAGGATTGAGGATTGAGGATTGAAGATTTAGGATTTGGGAATGAGAATTGAAGATTCAGTATTGAGGATTGAAGATTGAGAATTGAGCGTTGAGGATTGAACATTGAGGACTGAGTGTTGAGTGCTGAGTGATGAGAATTGATGTTTGTGGATAGAGATTTGAAGATTGCAAATTGAGTATTGAGTATTGGAAACTGTGAATTGAGGATATTGTATTGAGGATTGAGGATTGACAACTGATTGTAGAGGACTGATGGCTGAATATTGTGGATTCAGGATTGAGGATACAGAATTGAGGTTTGCGGACTGAGGATTGAGGATTGATGATTGAGTATTGAGGATTGAAGATTGAGGGTTGAGGATTGGGGATTGAGTATTGAGGATTGAAGATTGAGGATTGGGGCTTGAGGACTGACGAATGAGAATTGAGGATTGAGGATTGAGAATTGAGGATTGAGGATTGAAGGTTGAGTATTGAGGATTGAAGTTTGAGGATTGAGGATTGAGGATCGAAGACTGAGGACTGAGCGTTGAGGGTTGATTGATGAGAATTGATGTTTGTGGATTGAGATTTGAAGATTGCAGATTGAGTATTGAGCATTGACATCTGTGAATTGAGGATATTCTATTGAGGATTGAGGATTGACAACTGATTGTTGTGGACTGAGGGCTGAAGGTTGAGGATTCAGGATTGAGGATTCAGAACTGAGGTTTCAGGACTGTGGATAGAGGATTGAAGATTGAGTATTGAGGATTGAAGATTGAGGATTGAGGATTGAGGATTGAGGATTGAGGATTGAGGATTGAGGATTGAGGATTGAGAATTGAGGATTGAGTGTTGAGGATTGAAGATTGAGTATTGAGGATTGAAGATTGAGGATTGAGCGTTGAGGAATGAGGATTGAGGGTTGAGGATCGAAGATTGAGGTTTGGGGACTGTGGATTGAAGATTGAGGATTGAGGACTGAGGATTGAGGGTTGAGGATTGAGAATTGAGGATTGAGGATTGAGGATTGAAGATTGAGGATTGGGTATTGAGGATTGAAGAATGAGGATTGAGGATAGAGGATTGAAGATTGAGGGTTGAGGTTTGAGGGCTGAGGACTGAAGGTTGAGGGTTGAGTGATGAGCAGTGAAGTTTGTGGATAGAGATTTGAAGATTGCAGATTGAGTATTGAGTATTGAAGGCTGTGAATTGGGGATATTCTATTGAGGACTGAGGATTGACAACTGATTGTCGGGGACTCAGGGCTGAAGATTGAGGATTCAGGATTGAGGATTCTGAATTGAGGTTTGAGGACTGAGGATTGAGGATAGTAGATTGATTATTGAGGATTGAAGATTGAGGATTGAGGATTGAGGGTTGAGGATTGAGTATGAGGGTTGAGTGTTGAGGATTGAGGTTTGAGGACTGAGGACTGAGGGTTGAGGGTTGAGAATTGAGGATTGAGGATTGAGGATTGAAGATTGAGGGTTGGGTATTGAGGATTGAAGAATGAGGATTGAGGATTGAGGATTGAGGGTTGAGAATTGAGGATTGAGGATTGAGAATTGAGGATTGAGCATTGAATGTTGAGTATTGAGGATTGAAGTTTGAGGATTGAGGATTGAAGATTGAGGATTGGGGACTGAGAGTTGAGGGTTGGGTGATGAGAGTTGATGTTTGTGGATGGAGATATGAAGATTGCAGATTGAGAATTGAGTATTGAAACCTGCGAATTCAGGATATTCCATTGTGTATTGAGAATTGAGGATTGATGGTTGAGTATTGAGGATTGAGGATAGTAGATTGATTATTGAGGATTGAAGATTGAGGATTGAGGATTGAGGGTTGAGGATTGAGTATGAGGGTTGAGTGTTGAGGATTGAGGTTTGAGGACTGAGGACTGAGGGTTGAGGGTTGAGAATTGAGGATTGAGGATTGAGGATTGAAGATTGAGGGTTGGGTATTGAGGATTGAAGAATGAGGATTGAGGATTGAGGATTGAGGGTTGAGAATTGAGGATTGAGGATTGAGAATTGAGGATTGAGGATTGAATGTTGAGTATTGAGGATTGAAGTTTGAGGATTGAGGATTGAAGATTGAGGATTGGGGACTGAGAGTTGAGGGTTGGGTGATGAGAATTGATGTTTGTGGATGGAGATATGAAGATTGCAGATTGAGAATTGAGTATTGAAACCTGCGAATTCAGGATATTCCATTGTGTATTGAGAATTGAGGATTGATGGTTGAGTATTGAGGATTGAGAATTGAGGATTGAGGAATGAGTATTGAAGATTGAGGATTGATGATTGAGGATTGTGGATCGAGTACTGAGGATTGAGGATTGAGGATTGAAAATTGAGTATTGAGGATGAAATATTGAGGATTGGGGATGGAGGATTGAGGATTGAGGATTGAGGATTGAGGATTGAGGATTGAGGATTGAGGTTTGTGGATTGAAGATTGAGTATTGAGGATTGAGGATTGAGGATTGAGGATTGAAGATTGAGTTTTGAGAATTGAAGATTGAGGATTGGGGAATGAGGATTGTCGATTGAGGATTGAGGATTGAAGATTGAGTGTTTGGGACTGAGGATTGAAGATTCAGTATTGAGGATTGAAGATTCAGAATTGAGAATTGAGGATTGAACATCGAGGACCGAGTGTTGAGGGCTGAGTGATGAGAATTGATGTTTGTGTATAGTGATTTGCAGATTGCAGATTGAGTATTGAGTATTGAAAACTGCGAATTGAGGATATTCTATTGAGGATTGAGGATTGACAACTGATTGTTGAGGACTGAGGGCTGAAGATTGAGGATTCAGGATTGAGGATTCAGGATTGTGGTTTGAGAACTGAGGATTGAGGATTGAGGATTGAGGATTGAGGATTGAGGATTGAAGATTGAGGATTGGGTATTGAGGATTGAACATTGAGGATTGAGGATTGAGGATTGAGGAATGAGGTTTGAGGATTGAAGGTTAAATATTGATGATTGACGATTGAGGATTGATGATTGGGGGTTGTGGATTCAGGACGAGGACTGACGGTTGAGGATTGAGGTCTGAGGATTGAGGTCTGAGGATTGAGGTCTGAGGATTGAGGTCTGAGGATAGGGGATTGAGGATTGAGCATTGAGGATTGAAGATTGAGGACTGGGGATTGAGGATTGAAGATTGAGGATTAAGCATTGAGGATTGGGGATTGAGGATCTAGGATTGGAGATTGATTATTGAGGATTGAAGATTGAGGATTGATGATTGAGGATTGAGAATTGAGAATTAAGGATGAGGACTGAGGGTTGAGGATTGAGGTTTGAGGAATGAGGATTGAGGATTGAGGATTGAGGATTGAAGATTGAGTATTGAGGACTGAAGATTGAGGATTGAGGATTGAGGTATGAGGACTGAGGACTGAGGGTTGAGGATTGAGAATTGAGGATTGAGGATTGAGGATTGTGGATTGAGGATTGAAGATTGAGTATTGAGGACTGGAGATTGAGGATTGGGTATTGAGGATTGAAGAATGAGGATTGACGATTGAGGATTGAGGATTGAGGTTTGAGGATATAGGATTGAGGATTGAGGATTGAAGATTGAGGATTTGGGAATGAGAATTGAAGATTCAGTATTGAGGATTGAAGATCGAGAATTGAGGATTGAGGATTGATCATTGAGGACTGAGTGTTGAGGTCTGAGTGATGAGAATTGATGTTTGTGGATAGAGATTTGAGGATTGCAAATTGAGTATTGAGTATTGGAAACTGTGAATTGAGGATATTCTATTGAGGATTGAGGATTCACAACTGATTGTTGAGGACTGATGGCTGAATAATGTGGATTCAGGATTGAGGATTCAGAATTGAGGTTTGAGGACTGAGGATTGAGGATTGATGATTGAGTATTGAGGATTGAGGATTGAAGATTGAGTATTGAGGATTGAAGACTGAGGATTGGGGATTGAGGATTGAGGATTGAGTATTGAGGATTGAGGATTGAGGATTGAGTATGAGGGCTGAGTGTTGAGGATTGAAGTTTGAGGACTGAGGACTGAGGATTGAGAATTGAGGATTGAGGATTGAGGATTGAAGATTGAGGATTGGGTATTGAGGATTGAAGAATGAGGGTTGAGGATTGAGGATTGAGGATTGAAGATTGAGGATTAAGGATTGAGGATTGGGGATTGAGGATCTAGGATTGGAGATTGATTATGGAGGATTGAAGATTGAGGATTGATGATTGAGGATTGAGAATTGAGAATTGAGGATGAGGACCGAGGGTTGAGGATTGAGGTTTGAGGAATGAGGATTGAGGATTGAGGATTGAGGATTGAGGATGGACGATTGAGGATTGAGGATTGAGTATTGAAGATTGAGTATTCATGACTGAGGATTGAGGATTGACGATTGAGGATTGAGGATTGAGGATTGATGATTGAGTATTGAGGATTGAAGATTGAGAATTGTGGATTGTGGATTGAGGATGGAGGATGAGGGCTGAGGGTTGAGGTTTGAGGATTGAAGATTGAGTATTGAGGATTGAATATTGAGGATCGAGGATTGAGGGTTGAGGATTGAAGATTGAGGATTGGGTATTGAGGATTGAAGAATGAGGATTGAGGATTGAGGATTGAGGATTGAGCATTGAGGATTGAAGATTGAGGACTGGGGATTGAGGATTGTAGATTGATTATTGAGGATTGAAGATTGAGGATTGAGGATTGAGGATTGAGGATTGAGGATTGAAGGTTAAATATTGATGATTGAAAATTGAGGATTGATGATTGAGTGTTGTGGATTGAGGAGGACGGCTGACGGTTGAGGATTGAGGTTTCAGGATTTAGGACTGAGGATTGAGGATTGAGGATTGTAGATTGAGTGTTGAGAATGGAAGATTGAGGATTGGTGATTGAGGATTGAGGATTGAGGATTGAGGATTGAGGATTGAGGATTGAGGACTCAAGGTTGAGGATTGAGGATTGAGTATTGAGGATTGACGATTGAGGATTGAAGATTGAGGATTAGGGTCTGTGGATTGAATATTGAGGATTGAGGACTGAGGATTGAGGATTGATGGTCGAGTATTGAGGTTTGAGGATTGAAGATTGAGTATTGAGGATTGAATATTGAGGATCGAGGATTGAGGATTGAGGATTGAGGTTTGAAGCTTGAGGATTGGGGATTGAGGATTGACGATTGAGGATTGAGTATTGAGGATTGAGGATTGAGGATTGAGGATTGAGGACAGAAGATTGAGTACTGAGGATTGAAGATTGAGGATTGAAGATTGAGGATTGAGGATTGAGGATTGAGGATTGAGGATTAAAGATTCAGTATTGAGGATTGAAGATTGAGGATTTGGGACTGAGGATTGAAGATTCACTATTGAGGATTGAAGATTGAGAGTTGAGGATTGAGGATTGAACATTGAGGGCTGAGTGTTGATGGCTGAGTGATGAGAATTCATGTTTGCGGATAGAGATTTGAAGATTGCAGATTGAGTATTGAGTATTGAAAACTGTGAATTGAGTATATTCTATTGAGGATTGAGGATTGACAACTGATTGCTGAAGACTGAGGGCTGTAGATTGAAGAGTGAGTATTGAGGATTGAAGATTGAGGATTGAGGATTGAGGATTGAGGATTGAGGATTGAGGATTGAGGATTGAGGATTGAAGATTGAGTATTGAGGACTCAAGATTGAGGATTGAGGATTGAGTATTGAGGATTGAGGATTGAGGATTGAAGATTGAGGATTAGGGTCTGTGGATTGAATATTGAGGATTGAGGACTGAGGATTGAGGATTGATGGTCGAGTATTGAGGATTGAAGGTTGAGGATTGAGGATTGAGGATTGAGGATTGAGGATGAGGGCTGAGGGTTGAGGTTTGAGGATTGAAGATTGAGTATTGAGGATTGAATATTGAGGATCGAGGATTGAGGATTGAGGATTGAGGTTTGAAGCTTGAGGATTGGGGATTGAGGATTGACGATTGAGGATTGAGTATTGAGGATTGAGGATTGAGGATTGAGGACAGAAGATTGAGTACTGAGGATTGAAGATTGAGGATTGAAGATTGAGTATTGATGATTGAGGATTGAGGGTTGGGGATTGAGGACGAGGACTAACGGTTGAGCATTGAGGTTTGAGGATTGAGGATTGAGGATTGAGGACTGAGGATTGAGGATGGAGGTTTGAGCATTGAGGATTGAAGATTGAGTACTGGGGATTGAGGATTGAAGATTGAGGATTAAGGATTGAGGATTGGGGATTGAGGATCTAGGATTGGAGATTGATTATTGAGTATTGAAGATTCAGGATTGAGGATTAAGGATTGAAGATTGAGGATTGGGTATTGAGGATTGAAGAATGAGGATTGAGGATTGAGGATTGAAGATTGAGGATTGAAGATTGAGTATTGAGGATTGAAGGCTGACGATTGAGGATTGAGGATTGAGGATTGAGGATTGAGGATTGAAGATTGAGGATTGGGGCTTGAGGATTGACGATTGAGAATTGAGGATTGAAGATTGAGGATTGGGGATTGAGGATTGAGGATTGAGTATTGAGGATTGAGGATTGAGGATTGAGGATTGAGGGTTGAGGATTGAGGATTGAGGATTGAGGATTGAAGATTGAGTATTGAGTATTGAAGATTGAGGATTGAGGATTGAGTATTGAAGATTGAGGATTGAGCACTGATGACTGATGATTGAGGATTGAGAGTAGAGTATTGAGGATTGAAGATTGAGGATTGGGTATTGAGGATTGAAGAATGAGGGCTGAGAATTGAGGATTGAGGATCGAGGATTGAAGATTGAGTTTTCAGGATTGAAGATTGACGATTGAGGGTTGAGGATTGAGGATTGAGAATTGAGGATTGGGGATTGAAGATTGAGTATTGAGGATTGAAGATTGAGGATTGAGGATTGAAGATTGACGATTGAGGGTTGAGGATTGAGGATTGAGAATTGAGGATTGGGGATTGAAGATTGAGTATTGAGGATTGAAGATTGAGGATTGAGGATTGAGGATTGAGGATTGAGGATTGAAGATTGAGGATTGGGGACTGAGTGTTGAGGGTTGAAGATTGAGTATTGAGGATTGAAGTTTGAGTATTGGGGATTGAGGATTGAGGATTGAGGATGAAGGCTGAGGGCTGAGGATTGAGGACTGAGGATATAGGATTGAGGATTGAGCATTGAGGATTGAAGATTGAGGACTGCGGATTCAGGATTGTAGATTGATTATTGAGGATTGAAGATTGAGGATTGAGGATTGAGGATTGAGGATTGAGTATGAGGGCTGAGGGTTGAGGATTGAGGTTTGTGGACTGAGGACTGAGGGTTGAGGATTGAGAATTGAGGATTGAGGATTGAGGATTGAAGATTGAGGATTGGGTATTGAGGATTGAACATTGAAGATTGAGGATTGAGGATTGAGGAATGAGGATTGAGGATTGAAGGTTAAATATTGCTGATTGAAGATTTAGGATTGATGATTGAGTGTTGTGGATTGAGGACGAGGGCTGACCGTTGAGGATTGAGGTTTCAGGATTTAGGACTGAGGATTGAGGATTGAGGATTGTAGATTGAGTGTTGAGAATGGAAGATTGGGGATTGGTGATTGAGGATTGAGGATTGAGCATTGAGGATTGAGGATTGAGGATTGAGGATTGAGGATTAAAGATTCAGTATTGAGGATTGAAGATTGAGGATTGAGGATTGAGGATTGAGGATTGAGGATTGAGGATTGAGGATTGAGGGTTGAGGATTGAGGATTGAGGATTGAGGATTGAAGGTTGAGTATTGGGGATTGAAGATTGAGGATTGAAGATTGTGTATTGATGATTGAGGATTGAGGTTTGAGGATTGAGGACGAGGACTCACTGTTGAGGATTGAGGTTTGAGGATTGTGGATTGAGGATTTAGGACTGAGGATTGAGGATTGAGGATTGAGCATTGAGGATTGAAGATTGTGTATTCATGACTGTGGATTGAGGATTGAGGATTGAGGATTGAGGATTGAGGATTGATGATTGAGTATTGAGGATTGAAGATTGAGGATTGAGGATTGAAGATTGAGGATTAAGCATTGAGGATTGGGCATTGAGGATCTAGGATTGGAGATTGATTATTGAGTATTGAATATTGAGGATTGAGGATTGAGGATTGAGAATTGAAAATTGAGAGTTGAGGATGAGGACTGAGGGTTGAGGATTGAGTGATGAGAATTGATGTTTGTGGATAGAGATTTGAAGATTGCAGATTGAGTATTGAGCATTGAAAACTGTGAATTGAGGATATTCTATTGAGGATTGGGGATTCAGGACTGAGGATTGAGGATTTTGGATTGGACATTCAGGATTGAAGATTGAGGACTGGGGATTGAGTGTTGCAGATTGAGGAATAAGGATTGAGTATTGGGGATTGAGGATCTAGGATTGGAGATTCATTATTGAGGATTGAAGATTAAGGTTTGAGGATTGAGAATTGAGAATTGAGAATTGAGGACGAGGACTGAGGGCTGAGGACTGAGGTTTGAGGCACGAGTATTGAGGATTGAGGATTGAGGATTGAAGATTGAGGATTTGGGACTGAGGATTGAAGATTCACTATTGAGGATTGAAGATTGAGAGTTGAGGATTGAGGATTGAACATTGAGGGCTGAGTGTTGAGGGCTGAGTGATGAGAATTCATGTTTGCGGATAGAGATTTGAAGATTGCAGATTGAGTATTGAGTATTGAAAACTGTGAATTGAGTATATTCTATTGAGGATTGAGTATTGACAACTGATTGTTGAAGACTGAGGGCTGTAGATTGAAGAGTGAGTATTGAGGATTGAAGATTGAGGATTGAGGATTGAGGATTGAGGATTGAGGATTGAGGATTGAGGATTGAGGATTGAAGATTGAGTATTGAGGACTCAAGATTGAGGATTGAGGATTGAGGATTGAGGATTGAGGGTTGAGGATTGATGATTGAGTATTGATGATTGAAGATTGAGGTTTGAGGATTGGGGATTGAGGATTGAGGATAGAAGATTGAGTACTGAGGATTGAAGATTGAGGATTGACGATTGAGGGTGGAGGATTGAGGATTGAGTATTGAGGATTGAAGATTGAGTATTGAGGATTGCAGATTGAGGATTGAGGATTGAGGATTGAAGATTGAAGATTGAGGATTGATGATTGAGGATTGAGGATTGAGGATTGAGGATTGAGGATTGAGGATTGAAGATTGAGTTTTGAGGATGGAAGATTGAGGATTGGGGACTGAGGATTGAGGATGGAGGATGAGGGCTGAAGGTTGAGGATTGAGGATTGAAGATTGAGTATTGAGGATTGAAGATTGAGGGTTGAGGATTGAGGTTTTTGAATTGAGGATTGAGGATTGAGGATTGAGGATTGAGGATTGAGGATTGACGATTGAAGATTGAGGATTGGGGACTGAGGATTGAAGATTGAGGATTGAGGACTGAGGATTGACGATTGAAGATTGAGTATTGAGGATTGAAGATTGAGGATTGTGGATTGAGGATTGAGGATTGAGGTTGAGGGCTGAGGGTTGAGGATTGAGGTTTGAGGACTGAGGACTGGGGATAGACGATTGAGAATTGAGGATTGAGGATTGAGGATTGAAGATTGAGGATTGGGTATTGAGGATTGAGGGTTGAGGATTGAGGATGGAGTATTCAGGATTGAGGATTGAGGATTGAGTATTGAAGATTGAGTATTCAAGGCAGATGATTGAGCATTGAGGATTGATGATTGAGTATTGAGGATTGAAGATTGAGGATTGAGGATTGAGGATTGAGGATTGAGGATGGAGGATGAGGGCTGAGGGTTGAGGATTGAGGATTGAAGATTGAGTATTGTGGATTGAAGATTGAGTATTGAGGATTGAAGGTTGAGGATTGACGATTGAGGATTGAGTATTAAGGATTAAGAATTGAGGATTGAGGATTGAAGATTGAGTATTGAGGATTGAAGATTGAGGATTGAAGATTGTGTATTGATGATTGAGGATTGAGGGTTGAGGACTGAGGACGAGGACTCACGGTTGAGGATTGAGGTTTGAGGATTTTGGATTGATGATTTAGGACTAAGGATTGAGGATTGAGGATTGAGCATTGAGGATTGAAGGTTGAGTATTCATGACTGAGGATTGAGCATTGAGGATTGAAGATTGAGTATTCATGACTGAGGATTGAGGATTGAGGATTGAGTATTGAGGATTGAAGATTGAGTATTGAGGATTGAGGACTGACGATTGAGAATTGAGGATATAGGATTGAGGATTGAGTATTGAAGATTGAGTGTTCATGACAGAGGATTGAGTATTGAGGATTGAGGATTGAGGATTGAAGATTGAGTATTGAGGATTGAAGACTGACGATTGAGGATTGAGGATTGACGATTGAGGATAGAGGATTGAAGATTGAGGATTGCGGCTTGAGGATTGACGATTGAGAATTGAGGATTGAGGATTGAGAATTGAGGATTGAGGATTGTAGATTGAGTATTGAGGATTGAAGATTGAGGATTGAGGATTGAGGATCGAAGATTGAGGACTGAGCGTTGAGGGTTGATTGATGAGGATTGATGTTTGTGGATTGAGATTTGAGGATTGAAGATACGGGATTGAGTATTGAAAACTGTGAATTGTGGATATTCTATTGAGGATTGAGGATTGAGGATTGACAAATGATTGTTCAGGTCTGAGGGCTGAAGACTGAGGATTCAGTATTGAGGTTCGTGTTTGAGGTTTGAGGACTGAGGATTGAGGGTTCAGGATTGAGGATTGAGGATTGACGGTTGAGGATTGAGAATTGAGAATTCAGAGTTGAGGATGAGGACTGAGGGTTGAGGATTGAGTGATGAGAATTGAAGTTTGTGGATAGAGATTTGAAGATTGCAGATTGAGTATTGAGCATTGAAAACTGTGAATTGAGGATATTCTATTGAGGGTTGAGGATTGACAACTGATTGTTGAGGACTGAGGGCTGAAGATTGAGGATTCAGGATAGAGGATTCAGAATTGAGGTTTGAGGACTGAGGCTTGAGGATTGTAGATTTATTATTGAGGGTTGAAGATTGAGGATTGAGGACTGAGGATTGAAGATTGAGTATTGATGATTGAGTATTGAGGGTCGAGGATTGAGGACGTGGACTGACGGTTGAGTATTGAGGTTTGAGGATTGAGGATTGAGGATTGAGGACTGAGGATTGAGGATTTTGGATTGACCACTGAGAATTGAAGATAGAGAGCTGGGGATTGAGGGTTGAAAGTTGAGGATTAAGGATTGAGGATTGGGGACAGAGGATCTGGGATTGGAGATTGGTTATTGAGGATTCAAGATTCAGGATTGATGATTGAGGATTGAGAATTGAGAACTGAGGATGAGGACTGAGGTTTGAGGATTGAGGTTTGAGGAACGAGGATTGAGATTTGTGGATTCAGGACTGCGAATTGACGATTGAGTATTGAATATTGAGGATTGATGACTGAGGATTGAGGATTGAGGATTGAGGATTGAGGATTGAGGATTGAAGATTGAAGATTGAGTATTGAGGATTGAAGATTGAGGATTGAGGATTGAGGATCGAGGATGGAGGATGAGGGCTAAGGGTTGAGGATTGAGGTTTGAGTACAGAATCCTGCGAATTCGGGATTTTCTACTGAGTATTGAGAATTGAGGATTGATGGTTGAGTATTGAGGATTGAGAATTGAGGATTGAGGATTTAGTATTCAAGATTGAGGATTGATGGTTGAGAATTGAGGATTGAGGGTGGAGGATTGAGGATTGAGGATTGAGGATTGAAGATTGAGTATTGAGGATTGAAGATTGAGGATTGGGGATTGAGGATTGAGGATTGAGTATTGAGGATTGAGGATTGAGGATTGAGGATTGAGGGTTGAGGATTGAGGATTGAGGATTGAGGATTGAAGATTGAGTATTGAGTATTGAAGATTGAGGATTGAGGATTGAGGATTGAAGATTGAGGATTGAGCACTGATGACTGATGATTGAGGATTGAGAGTAGAGTATTGAGGATTGAAGATTGAGGATTGGGTATTGAGGATTGAAGAATGAGGGCTGAGAATTGAGGATTGAGGATCGAGGATTGAAGATTGAGTTTTCAGGATTGAAGATTGACGATTGAGGGTTGAGGATTGAGGATTGAGAATTGAGGATTGGGGATTGAAGATTGAGTATTGAGGATTGAAGATTGAGGATTGAGGATTGAGGATTGAGGATTGAGGATTGAAGATTGAGGATTGGGGACTGAGTGTTGAGGGTTGAAGATTGAGTATTGAGGATTGAAGTTTGAGTATTGGGGATTGAGGATTGAGGATTGAGGATGAAGGCTGAGGGCTGAGGATTGAGGACTGAGGATATAGGATTGAGGATTGAGCATTGAGGATTGAAGATTGAGGACTGCGGATTCAGGATTGTAGATTGATTATTGAGGATTGAAGATTGAGGATTGAGGATTGAGGATTGAGGATTGAGTATGAGGGCTGAGGGTTGAGGATTGAGGTTTGTGAACTGAGGACTGAGGGTTGAGGATTGAGAATTGAGGATTGAGGATTGAGGATTGAAGATTGAGGATTGGGTATTGAGGATTGAACATTGAAGATTGAGGATTGAGGATTGAGGAATGAGGATTGAGGATTGAAGGTTAAATATTGCTGATTGAAGATTTAGGATTGATGATTGAGTGTTGTGGATTGAGGACGAGGGCTGACCGTTGAGGATTGAGGTTTCAGGATTTAGGACTGAGGATTGAGGATTGAGGATTGTAGATTGAGTGTTGAGAATGGAAGATTGGGGATTGGTGATTGAGGATTGAGGATTGAGCATTGAGGATTGAGGATTGAGGATTGAGGATTGAGGATTAAAGATTCAGTATTGAGGATTGAAGATTGAGGATTGAGGATTGAGGATTGAGGATTGAGGATTGTGGATTGAAGATTGAGTATTGAGGATTGAAGGTTGAGGATTGACGATTGAGGATTGAGTATTAAGGATTAAGAATTGAGGATTGAGGATTGAAGATTGAGTATTGAGGATTGAAGATTGAGGATTGAAGATTGTGTATTGATGATTGAGGATTGAGGGTTGAGGACTGAGGACGAGGACTCACGGTTGAGGATTGAGGTTTGAGGATTTTGGATTGATGATTTAGGACTAAGGATTGAGGATTGAGGATTGAGCATTGAGGATTGAAGGTTGAGTATTCATGACTGAGGATTGAGCATTGAGGATTGAAGATTGAGTATTCATGACTGAGGATTGAGGATTGAGGATTGAGTATTGAGGATTGAAGATTGAGTATTGAGGATTGAGGACTGACGATTGAGAATTGAGGATATAGGATTGAGGATTGAGTATTGAAGATTGAGTGTTCATGACAGAGGATTGAGTATTGAGGATTGAGGATTGAGGATTGAAGATTGAGTATTGAGGATTGAAGACTGACGATTGAGGATTGAGGATTGACCATTGAGGATAGAGGATTGAAGATTGAGGATTGCGGCTTGAGGATTGACGATTGAGAATTGAGGATTGAGGATTGAGAATTGAGGATTGAGGATTGTAGATTGAGTATTGAGGATTGAAGATTGAGGATTGAGGATTGAGGATCGAAGATTGAGGACTGAGCGTTGAGGGTTGATTGATGAGGATTGATGTTTGTGGATTGAGATTTGAGGATTGAAGATACGGGATTGAGTATTGAAAACTGTGAATTGTGGATATTCTATTGAGGATTGAGGATTGAGGATTGACAAATGATTGTTCAGGTCTGAGGGCTGAAGACTGAGGATTCAGTATTGAGGTTCGTGTTTGAGGTTTGAGGACTGAGGATTGAGGGTTCAGGATTGAGGATTGAGGATTGACGGTTGAGGATTGAGAATTGAGAATTCAGAGTTGAGGATGAGGACTGAGGGTTGAGGATTGAGTGATGAGAATTGAAGTTTGTGGATAGAGATTTGAAGATTGCAGATTGAGTATTGAGCATTGAAAACTGTGAATTGAGGATATTCTATTGAGGGTTGAGGATTGACAACTGATTGTTGAGGACTGAGGGCTGAAGATTGAGGATTCAGGATAGAGGATTCAGAATTGAGGTTTGAGGACTGAGGCTTGAGGATTGTAGATTTATTATTGAGGGTTGAAGATTGAGGATTGAGGACTGAGGATTGAAGATTGAGTATTGATGATTGAGTATTGAGGGTCGAGGATTGAGGACGTGGACTGACGGTTGAGTATTGAGGTTTGAGGATTGAGGATTGAGGATTGAGGACTGAGGATTGAGGATTTTGGATTGACCACTGAGAATTGAAGATAGAGAGCTGGGGATTGAGGGTTGAAAGTTGAGGATTAAGGATTGAGGATTGGGGACAGAGGATCTGGGATTGGAGATTGGTTATTGAGGATTCAAGATTCAGGATTGATGATTGAGGATTGAGAATTGAGAACTGAGGATGAGGACTGAGGGTTGAGGATTGAGGTTTGAGGAACGAGGATTGAGATTTGTGGATTCAGGACTGCGAATTGACGATTGAGTATTGAATATTGAGGATTGATGACTGAGGATTGAGGATTGAGGATTGAGGATTGAGGATTGAGGATTGAAGATTGAAGATTGAGTATTGAGGATTGAAGATTGAGGATTGAGGATTGAGGATCGAGGATGGAGGATGAGGGCTAAGGGTTGAGGATTGAGGTTTGAGTACAGAATCCTGCGAATTCGGGATTTTCTACTGAGTATTGAGAATTGAGGATTGATGGTTGAGTATTGAGGATTGAGAATTGAGGATTGAGGATTTAGTATTCAAGATTGAGGATTGATGGTTGAGAATTGAGGATTGAGGGTGGAGGATTGAGGATTGAGGATTGAGGATTGAAGATTGAGTATTGAGGATTGAAGATTGAGGATTGGGGATTGAGGATTGAGGATTGAGTATTGAGGATTGAGGATTGAGGATTGAGGATTGAGGGTTGAGGATTGAGGATTGAGGATTGAGGATTGAAGATTGAGTATTGAGTATTGAAGATTGAGGATTGAGGATCGAGGATTGAAGATTGAGTTTTCAGGATTGAAGATTGACGATTGAGGGTTGAGGATTGAGGATTGAGAATTGAGGATTGGGGATTGAAGATTGAGTATTGAGGATTGAAGATTGAGGATTGAGGATTGAGGATTGAGGATTGAGGATTGAAGATTGAGGATTGGGGACTGAGTGTTGAGGGTTGAAGATTGAGTATTGAGGATTGAAGTTTGAGTATTGGGGATTGAGGATTGAGGATTGAGGATGAAGGCTGAGGGCTGAGGATTGAGGACTGAGGATATAGGATTGAGGATTGAGCATTGAGGATTGAAGATTGAGGACTGCGGATTCAGGATTGTAGATTGATTATTGAGGATTGAAGATTGAGGATTGAGGATTGAGGATTGAGGATTGAGTATGAGGGCTGAGGGTTGAGGATTGAGGTTTGTGAACTGAGGACTGAGGGTTGAGGATTGAGAATTGAGGATTGAGGATTGAGGATTGAAGATTGAGGATTGGGTATTGAGGATTGAACATTGAAGATTGAGGATTGAGGATTGAGGAATGAGGATTGAGGATTGAAGGTTAAATATTGCTGATTGAAGATTTAGGATTGATGATTGAGTGTTGTGGATTGAGGACGAGGGCTGACCGTTGAGGATTGAGGTTTCAGGATTTAGGACTGAGGATTGAGGATTGAGGATTGTAGATTGAGTGTTGAGAATGGAAGATTGGGGATTGGTGATTGAGGATTGAGGATTGAGCATTGAGGATTGAGGATTGAGGATTGAGGATTGAGGATTAAAGATTCAGTATTGAGGATTGAAGATTGAGGATTGAGGATTGAGGATTGAGGATTGAGGATTGTGGATTGAAGATTGAGTATTGAGGATTGAAGGTTGAGGATTGACGATTGAGGATTGAGTATTAAGGATTAAGAATTGAGGATTGAGGATTGAAGATTGAGTATTGAGGATTGAAGATTGAGGATTGAAGATTGTGTATTGATGATTGAGGATTGAGGGTTGAGGACTGAGGACGAGGACTCACGGTTGAGGATTGAGGTTTGAGGATTTTGGATTGATGATTTAGGACTAAGGATTGAGGATTGAGGATTGAGCATTGAGGATTGAAGGTTGAGTATTCATGACTGAGGATTGAGCATTGAGGATTGAAGATTGAGTATTCATGACTGAGGATTGAGGATTGAGGATTGAGTATTGAGGATTGAAGATTGAGTATTGAGGATTGAGGACTGACGATTGAGAATTGAGGATATAGGATTGAGGATTGAGTATTGAAGATTGAGTGTTCATGACAGAGGATTGAGTATTGAGGATTGAGGATTGAGGATTGAAGATTGAGTATTGAGGATTGAAGACTGACGATTGAGGATTGAGGATTGACGATTGAGGATAGAGGATTGAAGATTGAGGATTGCGGCTTGAGGATTGACGATTGAGAATTGAGGATTGAGGATTGAGAATTGAGGATTGAGGATTGTAGATTGAGTATTGAGGATTGAAGATTGAGGATTGAGGATTGAGGATCGAAGATTGAGGACTGAGCGTTGAGGGTTGATTGATGAGGATTGATGTTTGTGGATTGAGATTTGAGGATTGAAGATACGGGATTGAGTATTGAAAACTGTGAATTGTGGATATTCTATTGAGGATTGAGGATTGAGGATTGACAAATGATTGTTCAGGTCTGAGGGCTGAAGACTGAGGATTCAGTATTGAGGTTCGTGTTTGAGGTTTGAGGACTGAGGATTGAGGGTTCAGGATTGAGGATTGAGGATTGACGGTTGAGGATTGAGAATTGAGAATTCAGAGTTGAGGATGAGGACTGAGGGTTGAGGATTGAGTGATGAGAATTGAAGTTTGTGGATAGAGATTTGAAGATTGCAGATTGAGTATTGAGCATTGAAAACTGTGAATTGAGGATATTCTATTGAGGGTTGAGGATTGACAACTGATTGTTGAGGACTGAGGGCTGAAGATTGAGGATTCAGGATAGAGGATTCAGAATTGAGGTTTGAGGACTGAGGCTTGAGGATTGTAGATTTATTATTGAGGGTTGAAGATTGAGGATTGAGGACTGAGGATTGAAGATTGAGTATTGATGATTGAGTATTGAGGGTCGAGGATTGAGGACGTGGACTGACGGTTGAGTATTGAGGTTTGAGGATTGAGGATTGAGGATTGAGGACTGAGGATTGAGGATTTTGGATTGACCACTGAGAATTGAAGATAGAGAGCTGGGGATTGAGGGTTGAAAGTTGAGGATTAAGGATTGAGGATTGGGGACAGAGGATCTGGGATTGGAGATTGGTTATTGAGGATTCAAGATTCAGGATTGATGATTGAGGATTGAGAATTGAGAACTGAGGATGAGGACTGAGGGTTGAGGATTGAGGTTTGAGGAACGAGGATTGAGATTTGTGGATTCAGGACTGCGAATTGACGATTGAGTATTGAATATTGAGGATTGATGACTGAGGATTGAGGATTGAGGATTGAGGATTGAGGATTGAGGATTGAAGATTGAAGATTGAGTATTGAGGATTGAAGATTGAGGATTGAGGATTGAGGATCGAGGATGGAGGATGAGGGCTAAGGGTTGAGGATTGAGGTTTGAGTACAGAATCCTGCGAATTCGGGATTTTCTACTGAGTATTGAGAATTGAGGATTGATGGTTGAGTATTGAGGATTGAGAATTGAGGATTGAGGATTTAGTATTCAAGATTGAGGATTGATGGTTGAGAATTGAGGATTGAGGGTGGAGGATTGAGGATTGAGGATTGAGGATTGAAGATTGAGTATTGAGGATTGAAGATTGAGGATTGGGGATTGAGGATTGAGGATTGAGTATTGAGGATTGAGGATTGAGGATTGAGGATTGAGGGTTGAGGATTGAGGATTGAGGATTGAGGATTGAAGATTGAGTATTGAGTATTGAAGATTGAGGATTGAGGATTGAGGATTGAAGATTGAGGATTGAGCACTGATGACTGATGATTGAGGATTGAGAGTAGAGTATTGAGGATTGAAGATTGAGGATTGGGTATTGAGGATTGAAGAATGAGGGCTGAGAATTGAGGATTGAGGATCGAGGATTGAAGATTGAGTTTTCAGGATTGAAGATTGACGATTGAGGGTTGAGGATTGAGGATTGAGAATTGAGGATTGGGGATTGAAGATTGAGTATTGAGGATTGAAGATTGAGGATTGAGGATTGAGGATTGAGGATTGAGGATTGAAGATTGAGGATTGGGGACTGAGTGTTGAGGGTTGAAGATTGAGTATTGAGGATTGAAGTTTGAGTATTGGGGATTGAGGATTGAGGATTGAGGATGAAGGCTGAGGGCTGAGGATTGAGGACTGAGGATATAGGATTGAGGATTGAGCATTGAGGATTGAAGATTGAGGACTGCGGATTCAGGATTGTAGATTGATTATTGAGGATTGAAGATTGAGGATTGAGGATTGAGGATTGACGATTGAGTATGAGGGCTGAGGGTTGAGGATTGAGGTTTGTGGACTGAGGACTGAGGGTTGAGGATTGAGAATTGAGGATTGAGGATTGAGGATTGAAGATTGAGGATTGGGTATTGAGGATTGAACATTGAAGATTGAGGATTGAGGATTGAGGAATGAGGATTGAGGATTGAAGGTTAAATATTGCTGATTGAAGATTTAGGATTGATGATTGAGTGTTGTGGATTGAGGACGAGGGCTGACCGTTGAGGATTGAGGTTTCAGGATTTAGGACTGAGGATTGAGGATTGAGGATTGTAGATTGAGTGTTGAGAATGGAAGATTGGGGATTGGTGATTGAGGATTGAGGATTGAGCATTGAGGATTGAGGATTGAGGATTGAGGATTGAGGATTAAAGATTCAGTATTGAGGATTGAAGATTGAGGATTGAGGATTGAGGATTGAGGATTGAGGATTGAGGATTGAGGATTGAGGGTTGAGGATTGAGGATTGAGGATTGAGGATTGAAGGTTGAGTACTGAGGATTGAAGATTGAGGATTGAAGATTGTGTATTGATGATTGAGGATTGAGGTTTGAGGATTGAGGACGAGGACTCACTGTTGAGGATTGAGGTTTGAGGATTGTGGATTGAGGATTTAGGACTGAGGATTGAGGATTGAGGATTGAGCATTGAGGATTGAAGATTGTGTATTCATGACTGTGGATTGAGGATTGAGGATTGAGGATTGAGGATTGAGGATTGATGATTGAGTATTGAGGATTGAAGATTGAGGATTGAGGATTGAAGATTGAGGATTAAGCATTGAGGATTGGGCATTGAGGATCTAGGATTGGAGATTGATTATTGAGTATTGAATATTGAGGATTGAGGATTGAGGATTGAGAATTGAAAATTGAGAGTTGAGGATGAGGACTGAGGGTTGAGGATTGAGTGATGAGAATTGATGTTTGTGGATAGAGATTTGAAGATTGCAGATTGAGTATTGAGCATTGAAAACTGTGAATTGAGGATATTCTATTGAGGATTGGGGATTCAGGACTGAGGATTGAGGATTTTGGATTGGACATTCAGGATTGAAGATTGAGGACTGGGGATTGAGTGTTGCAGATTGAGGAATAAGGATTGAGTATTGGGGATTGAGGATCTAGGATTGGAGATTCATTATTGAGGATTGAAGATTAAGGTTTGAGGATTGAGAATTGAGAATTGAGAATTGAGGACGAGGACTGAGGGCTGAGGACTGAGGTTTGAGGCACGAGTATTGAGGATTGAGGATTGAGGATTGAAGATTGAGGATTTGGGACTGAGGATTGAAGATTCACTATTGAGGATTGAAGATTGAGAGTTGAGGATTGAGGATTGAACATTGAGGGCTGAGTGTTGAGGGCTGAGTGATGAGAATTCATGTTTGCGGATAGAGATTTGAAGATTGCAGATTGAGTATTGAGTATTGAAAACTGTGAATTGAGTATATTCTATTGAGGATTGAGTATTGACAACTGATTGTTGAAGACTGAGGGCTGTAGATCGAAGAGTGAGTATTGAGGATTGAAGATTGAGGATTGAGGATTGAGGATTGAGGATTGAGGATTGAGGATTGAGGATTGAGGATTGAAGATTGAGTATTGAGGACTCAAGATTGAGGATTGAGGATTGAGGATTGAGGATTGAGGGTTGAGGATTGATGATTGAGTATTGAGGATTGAAGATTGAGGTTTGAGGATTGGGGATTGAGGATTGAGGATAGAAGATTGAGTACTGAGGATTGAAGATTGAGGATTGACGATTGAGGGTGGAGGATTGAGGATTGAGTATTGAGGATTGAAGATTGAGTATTGAGGATTGCAGATTGAGGATTGAGGATTGAGGATTGAAGATTGAAGATTGAGGATTGATGATTGAGGATTGAGGATTGAGGATTGAGGATTGAGGATTGAGGATTGAAGATTGAGTTTTGAGGATGGAAGATTGAGGATTGGGGACTGAGGATTGAGGATGGAGGATGAGGGCTGAAGGTTGAGGATTGAGGATTGAAGATTGAGTATTGAGGATTGAAGATTGAGGGTTGAGGATTGAGGTTTTTGAATTGAGGATTGAGGATTGAGGATTGAGGATTGAGGATTGAGGATTGACGATTGAAGATTGAGGATTGGGGACTGAGGATTGAAGATTGAGGATTGAGGACTGAGGATTGACGATTGAAGATTGAGTATTGAGGATTGAAGATTGAGGATTGTGGATTGAGGATTGAGGATTGAGGTTGAGGGCTGAGGGTTGAGGATTGAGGTTTGAGGACTGAGGACTGGGGATAGACGATTGAGAATTGAGGATTGAGGATTGAGGATTGAAGATTGAGGATTGGGTATTGAGGACTGAGGGTTGAGGATTGAGGATGGAGTATTCAGGATTGAGGATTGAGGATTGAGTATTGAAGATTGAGTATTCAAGGCAGATGATTGAGCATTGAGGATTGATGATTGAGTATTGAGGATTGAAGATTGAGGATTGAGGATTGAGGATTGAGGATTGAGGATGGAGGATGAGGGCTGAGGGTTGAGGATTGAGGATTGAAGATTGAGTATTGTGGATTGAAGATTGAGTATTGAGGATTGAAGGTTGAGGATTGACGATTGAGGATTGAGTATTAAGGATTAAGAATTGAGGATTGAGGATTGAAGATTGAGTATTGAGGATTGAAGATTGAGGATTGAAGATTGTGTATTGATGATTGAGGATTGAGGGTTGAGGACTGAGGACGAGGACTCACGGTTGAGGATTGAGGTTTGAGGATTTTGGATTGATGATTTAGGACTAAGGATTGAGGATTGAGGATTGAGCATTGAGGATTGAAGGTTGAGTATTCATGACTGAGGATTGAGCATTGAGGATTGAAGATTGAGTATTCATGACTGAGGATTGAGGATTGAGGATTGAGTATTGAGGATTGAAGATTGAGTATTGAGGATTGAGGACTGACGATTGAGAATTGAGGATATAGGATTGAGGATTGAGTATTGAAGATTGAGTGTTCATGACTGAGGATTGAGTATTGAGGATTGAGGATTGAGGATTGAAGATTGAGTATTGAGGATTGAAGATTGAGGATTGAGGATTGAGGATTGAGGATTGAGGATTGAAGATTGAGTATTGAGGATTGAAGATTGAGGATTGACGATTGAGGACTGAGTATTAAGGATTAAGTATTGAGGATTGAGGATTGAAGATTGAGTATTGAGGACTGAAGGTTGAGGATTGAGGATTGAGGGTTGAGGATTGTTGATGAGGGCTGAGGGTTGAGGATTGAGGATTGAGGACTAAGGACTGATGGTTGAGGATTGAGAATTGAGGATTGAGGACTGAGGTTTGAAGATTGAGGATTGGGTATTGAGGATTGAAGAATGAGGGTTGAGGATTGAGGATTGAGGATTGAGTATTGAAGATTGAGTATTGAGGATTGAAGACTGACGATTGAGGATTGAGGATTGAGGATTGAGAATGGAGGATGAGGGCTGAGGGTTGAGGATTGAGGATTGAAGATTGAGT
This sequence comes from Calliopsis andreniformis, assembly GCF_051401765.1. Classification (NCBI taxonomy): domain Eukaryota; kingdom Metazoa; phylum Arthropoda; class Insecta; order Hymenoptera; family Andrenidae; genus Calliopsis; species Calliopsis andreniformis. The sequence goes on along the minus strand of NW_027480450.1, from coordinate 4,165,950 downwards.
ATTGAGGATTGAAGATTGAGTATTGAGGATTGAAGATTGAGGATTGACGATTGAGGATTGAGTATTAGGGATTAAGAATTGAGGATTGAGGATTGAAGATTGAGTATTGAGGATTGAAGATTGAGGATTGAAGATTGTGTATTGATGATTGAGGTTTGAGGGTTGAGGACTGAGGACGAGGACTCACGGTTGAGGATTGAGGTTTGAGGATTATGGATTGACGATTTAGGACTGAGGATTGAGGATTGAGGATTGAGCATTGAGGATTGAAGGTTGAGTATTCATGACTGAGGATTGAGCATTGAGGATTGAAGATTGAGTATTCATGACTGAGGATTGAGGATTGAGGATTGAGTATTGAGGATAGAAGATTGAGTATTGAGGATTGAGGACTGACGATTGAGGATTGAGGATGTAGGATTGAGGATTGACTATTGAAGATTGAGTGTTCATGACTGAGGATTGAGTATTGAGGATTGAGGATTGAGGATTGAAGATTGAGTATTGAGGATTGAAGATTGAGGATTGAGGATTGAGGATTGAGGATTGAGGATTGAAGATTGAGTATTGAGGATTGAAGATTGAGGATTGACGATTGAGGATTGAGTATTAAGGATTAAGAATTGAGGATTGAGGATTGAAGATTGAGTATTGAGGATTGAAGGTTGAGGATTGAGGATTGAGGGTTGAGGATTGTGGATGAGGGCTGAGGGTTGAGGATTGAGGATTGAGGACTGAGGACTGATGGTTGAGGATTGAGAATTGAGGATTGAGGACTGAGGTTTGAAGATTGAGGATTGGGTATTGAGGATTGAAGAATGAGGTTTGAGGAATGAGGATTGAGGATTGAGGATTGAGGATTGAGGATGGAGGATTGAGGATTGAGGATTGAGTATTGAAGATTGAGTATTCATGACTGAGGATTGAGGATTGACGATTGAGGATTGAGGTTTGAGGATTGAGGATTGAGCATTGAGGACTGAGGATTGAGGATGGAGGTTTGAGCATTGAGGATTGAAGATTGAAGATTGAGGACTGGGGATTGAGGACTGAAGATTGAGGATTGAGGATGGAGGATGAGGGCTGAGGGTTGAGGTTTGAGGATTGAAGATTGAGTATTGAGGATTGAATATTGAGGATTGGGGATTGAGGATTGACGATTGAGGATTGAGTATTGAAGATTGAGGATTGAGTATTGAGGATCCAAGATTGAGGACTGAGCGTTGAGGGTTGATTGATGAGGATTGATGTTTGTGGATTGAGATTTGAGGATTGAAGATTGGGGATTGAGTATTGAAAACTGTGAATTGTGGATATTCTATTGAGGATTGAGGATTGAGGATTGACAAATGATTGTTCAGGTCTGAGGGCTGAAGACTGAGGATTCAGGATTGAGGTTCGGGTTTGAGGTTTGAGGACTGAGGATTGAGGGTTGAGGATTGAGGATTGAGGATTGACGGTTGAGGATTGAGGATTGAGAATGGAGGATCGAAGAGAGAGGACTGAGTGTTGAGGATTGAGTGTTGAGAATTGATGTTTGAGGATTGAGATTTGATTATTGAATACTGTGGATCGAGTATTGAACCATGAGAATTCAGGATATTCTATTGAGTATTGAGAATTGAGGATTGATGGTTGAGTATTGAGGATTGATGGTTGAGGGTTGTGTGTTGAATATTGAGTATTGAGGTTTGAGGATTGAGGATTGAGGATTGAGGATTGAAGATTGAGTATTGATTAGTGAGTATTGAGGGTTGAGGATTGAGGACGAGGACTGACGGTTGAGGATTGAGGTTTGAGAATTGAGGATTGAGGATTGAGGACTGAGGATTGAGGAATTTGGATTGAGGATTAAGGATTGAGTATTGGGGATTGAGGATCTAGGATTGGATATTCATTATTGAGGATTGAAGATTAAGGATTGAGGATTGAGGGTTGAGAATTGAGAATTGAGGACGAGGACTGAGGTTTGAGGACTGAGGTTTGTGGCACGAGGATTGAGGATTGAGGATTGAGGACAGCGGATTGACCATTGAGTATTGAAAATCGAGGATTGGTGTCTGAGGATTGAGGATTGAGGATTGAGGTTTGATAATTGAGGATTGAGGATTGAAGATTGAGTATTGAGGATTGAAGATTGAGGATTGGGGATTGAGGATTGAGGATTGAGGATTGAGGATTGAAGATTGAGGATTTGGGACTGAGGATTGAAGATTCACTATTGAGGATTGAAGATTGAGAGTTGAGGATTGAGGATTGAACATTGAGGACTGAGTGTTGAGGGCTGAGTGATGAGAATTCATGTTTGCGGATAGAGATTTGAAGATCGCAGATTGAGTATTGAGTATTGAAAACTGTGAATTGAGGATATTCTATTGAGGATTGAGGATTGACAACTGATTGCTGAGGACTGAGGGCTGAAGATTGAAGAGTGAGTATTGAGGATTGAAGATTGAGGATTGAGGATTGAGGATTGAGGATTGAAGATTGAGGATTAAGGATTGAGGATAGGGGATTGAGGATCTAGGTTTGGAGATTGATTACTGAGGATTGAAGGTTGAGTATTGAGGATTGTGTATTGAGAATTGAGAATTGAGAATGAGGACTGAGAGTTGAGGACTGAGGATTGAGGATTGAGGATTGAGGGTTGAGGATTGAGTACTGAAGATTGAGGATTGATGATTTAGGATTGAGGATTGAGGATTGAGGATTGAGGATTGAGGATTGATGATTGAAGATTGAGTATTGAGGATTGATGATTGAGGATTGAGGATTGAGGATTGAGGGTTGATGATTGAGGACGAGGACTGACGGTTGAGGATTGAGGTTTGAGGATTGAGGATTGAGGATTGAGGATTGAGCATTGAGAATTGAAGATTGAGTATTCATGACTGAGTATTGAGGATTGAGGATTGAAGATAGAATATTGATGATTGAAGATTCAGGATTGAGGGTTGTGGATTGAGGACGGGGACTGAGGGTTGAGTATTGATGTTTGAGGTCTGAGGATTTAGGATTGGGGATAGAGAATTGAGGATTGGGTATTGAGGATTGGAGATTGAGGATTGTGTATTGAGGATTGAAGAATGAGGGTTCAGGATTGAGGATTGAGGATTGAGGATAGCAGATTGAGTATTGAGGATTGAGGACTCGGGATTGAGGTTTGAGGACTGAGGATTGAGGGTTGATGTTTGAGGATTGAGATTTGATTACTGAATATTGCGGCTTGAGTATTGAACCATGAGAATTCAGGATATTCTATTGAGTATTGAGAATTGAGGATTGATGGTTGAGTATTGAGGATTGATGATTGAGGGTTGTGTGTTGAATATTGAGGACTGAGGATTGAGGATTGAGTATTGATGATTGAAGATTGAGGGTTGAGGATTGAGGGTTGAGGATTGAGGACGAGGACTGACGGTTGGGGATTGAGGTTTGAGGATTGAGGATTGAGGATTGAGGACTGAGAATTGAGGATTGAAGATTGAGCATTGAGGATTGAAGATTGAGAGCTGGGGACTGAGGATTGAAGATTGAGGATTAAGGATTGAGGATTGGGGATTGAGGATCTAGGATTGGAGATTGATTATTGAGGATTGAAGATTGAGTATTGAGGATTGTGGATTGAGAATTGAGAATTGAGGATGAGGACTGAGGGTTGAGGTTTGAGGTTTGAGGAATGAGGATCGAGGGTTGAGGATTGTGGATTGAGGATTGAGGATGGAGGATGAGGGCTGAGGGTTGAGGATTAAGGTTTGAGTATTGAATCCTGAGATCTCAGGGTATTCTATTGAGTATTGAGAATTGAGGATTGATGGTTGAGTATTGAGGACTGAGGATTGAGGATTGGAAATTGAATATTGAGGATTGAAGTTTGAGGATTGAGGGTTGAGGATTGAGGATTGAGGATGAGGGCTGTGGGTTGAGGATTGAGGATTGAGGACTGAGGCCTGAGGATTGAGTATTGAGAACTGAGGATTGAGGATTGAGGATTGAAGATTGAGGATTGGGTATTGAGGATTGAAGAATGAGGGTTGAGGATTGAGGATTGAGGATTGAGGATTGAAGTCTTAGTATTCAGGATTGAAGATTGAGGATCGAGGATTGAGGGTTGTGGATTGAGGTCGATGACTGAGGGTTGGGTATTGATGTTTGAGGTCTGAGGGTTGAGGATTGAGGATTGAGAATTGACGATTGAGGATTGAGAATTGAGGATTGAGGATTGAGGACTGAGGATTGAAGATTGAGTATTGAGGATTGAAGATTGAGGATTGAGAGTTGGGGATTAAGGTTTGGGGATTGAGGATTGTCGATTGAGGATTGAGGATTGAGGATTGAGGATAGAGGATTGAGGATTGAGAATTGAGGATTGAGGATTGAGGACTGAGGATTGAAGATTGAGTATTGAGGATTGAAGATTGAGGATTGAGAGTTGGGGATTAAGGTTTGGGGATTGAGGATTGACGATTGAGGATTGAGGATTGAGGATTGAGGATAGAGGATTGAGGATTGTGTATTGAAGATTAAGTATTCATGACTGAGGCATGAGGATTGAGGATTGAGCATTGAGGATTGAAGATTGAAGATTGAGGATTGAGGAATGAGGTTTGAGGATTCAGTATTGAAGATTGAGTAATGATGACTGAGTATTGAGTATTGAGGATTGAGGATTAAGGATTGAGGATTGAAGATTGAGTATTGAGGATTGAAGGTAGAGGATTGAGGATTGAGGATTGAGGATGGAGTTTGAGGGCTGAGGGTTGAGGATTAAGGTTTGAGTATTGAATCCTGAGAACTCAGGATATTCTATTGAGTATTGAGAATTGAGGATTGAGGATTGAGGATTGAGGATTGAGGATTGAGGATTGATGATTGAAGATTGAGTATTGAGGATTGATGATTGAGGATTGAGGATTGAGGATTGAGGGTTGATGATTGAGGACGAGGACTGACGGTTGAGGATTGAGGTTTGAGGATTGAGGATTGAGGATTGAGGACTGAGAGTTGAGGATTGAAGATTGAGCATTGAGGATTGAAGATTGAGGACTGGGGATTGAGGATTGAAGATTGAGGATTAAGGATTGAGGATTGGGGATTGAGGATCCAGGATTGGAGATTGATTATTGAGGATTGAAGATTGAGTATTGAGGATTGTGGATTGAGAATTGAGAATTGAGGATGAGGACTGAGGGTTGAGGACTGAGGTTTGAGGAATGAGGATTGAGAATTGAGGATTGAGGATTGAGGGCTGAGGATTGAAGATTGAGTATTGAGGATTGAAGATTGAGGATTGAGAGTTGGGGATTAAGGTTTGGGTATTGAGGATTGACGATTGAGGATTGAGGATTGAGGATTGAGGATAGAGGATTGAGGATTGAGAATTGAGGATTGAGGATTGAGGACTGAGGATTGAAGATTGAGTATTGAGGATTGAAGATTGAGGATTGAGAGTTGGGGATTAAGGTTTGGGGATTGAGGATTGACGATTGAGGATTGAGGATTGAGGATTGAGGATAGAGGATTGAGGATTGTGTATTGAAGATTGAGTATTCATGACTGAGGCTTGAGGATTGAGGATTGAGCATTGAGGATTGAAGATTGAAGATTGAGGATTGAGGAATGAGGTTTGAGGATTCAGTATTGAAGATTGAGTAATGATGACTGAGTATTGAGTATTGAGGATTGAGGATTAAGCATTGAGGATTGAAGATTGAGTATTGAGGATTGAAGGTAGAGGATTGAGGATTGAGGATTGAGGATGGAGGATTGAGGATTGAGGATTGAAGATTGAGGATTAAGGATTGAGGATAGGGGATTGAGGATCTAGTATAGGAGATTGATTATTGAGGATTGAAGATTGAGTATTGAGGATTGCGGATTGAGAATTGAGAATTGAGGATGAGGACTGAGGTTTGAGGACTGAGGTTTGAGGAATGAGGATTGAGGATTGAGGATTGAGGGTTGAGGATTGAGGATTGAGGATTGAAGATAGAATATTGATGATTGAAGATTCAGGATTGAGGGTTGTGGATTGAGGACGGGGACTGAGGGTTGAATATTGATGTTTGAGGTCTGAGGATTGAGGATTGGGGATAGAGAATTGAGGATTGGGTATTGAGGATTGGAGATTGAGGATTGTGTATTGAGGATTGAAGAATGAGGGTTCAGGATTGAGGATTGAGGATTGAGGATAGCAGATTGAGTATTGAGGATTGAGGACTCGGGATTGAGGTTTGAGGACTGAGGATTGAGGGTTGAAGTTTGAGGATTGAGGGTTGAGGATGGAGGATTGAGGAGAGAGGACTGAGTGTTGTGGATTGAGTGTTGAGAATTGATGTTTGAGGATTGAGATTTGATTACTGAATATTGCGGCTTGAGTATTGAACCATGAGAATTCAGGATATTCTATTGAGTATTGAGAATTGAGGATTGATGGTTGAGTATTGAGGATTGATGATTGAGGGTTGTGTGTTGAATATTGAGGACTGAGGATTGAGGATTGAGTATTGATGATTGAAGATTGAGGGTTGAGGATTGAGGGTTGAGGATTGAGGACGAGGACTGACGGTTGGGGATTGAGGTTTGAGGATTGAGGATTGAGGATTGAGGACTGAGAATTGAGGATTGACGATTGAGCATTGAGGATTGAAGATTGAGAGCTGGGGATTGAGGATTGAAGATTGAGGATTAAGGATTGAGGATTGGGGATTGAGGATCTAGGATTGGAGATTGATTATTGAGGATTGAAGATTGAGTATTGAGGATTGTGGATTGAGAATTGAGAATTGAGGATGAGGACTGAGGGTTGAGGTTTGAGGTTTGAGGAATGAGGATCGAGGGTTGAGGATTGTGGATTGAGGATTGAGGATGGAGGATGAGGGCTGAGGGTTGAGGATTAAGGTTTGAGTATTGAATCCTGAGAACTCAGGGTATTCTATTGAGTATTGAGAATTGAGGATTGATGGTTGAGTATTGAGGACTGAGGATTGAGGATTGGAAATTGAATATTGAGGATTGAAGTTTGAGGATTGAGGGTTGAGGATTGAGGATTGAGGATGAGGGCTGTGGGTTGAGGATTGAGGATTGAGGACTGAGGCCTGAGGATTGAGTATTGAGAATTGAGGATTGAGGATTGAGGATTGAAGATTGAGGATTGGGTATTGAGGATTGAAGAATGAGGGTTGAGGATTGAGGATTGAGGATTGAGGATTGAAGTCTTAGTATTCAGGATTGAAGATTGAGGATCGAGGATTGAGGGTTGTGGATAGAGGTCGATGACTGAGGGTTGGGTATTGATGTTTGAGGTCTGAGGATTGAGGATTGAGGATTGAGAATTGAGGATTGAGGATTGAGAATTGAGGATTGAGGATTGAGGACTGGGGATTGAAGATTGAGTATTGAGGATTGAAGATTGAGGATTGAGAGTTGGGGATTAAGGTTTGGGGATTGAGGATTGTCGATTGAGGATTGAGGATTGAGGATTGAGGATAGAGGATTGAGGATTGAGAATAGAGGATTGAGGATTGAGGACTGAGGATTGAAGATTGAGTATTGAGGATTGAAGATTGAGGATTGAGAGTTGGGGATTAAGGTTTGGGGATTGAGGATCGACGATTGAGGATTGAGGATTGAGGATTGAGGATAGAGGATTGAGGATTGTGTATTGAAGATTGAGTATTCATGACTGAGGCTTGAGGATTGAGGATTGAGCATTGAGGATTGAAGATTGAAGATTGAGGATTGAGGAATGAGGTTTGAGGATTCAGTATTGAAGATTGAGTAATGATGACTGAGTATTGAGTATTGAGGATTGAGGATTAAGGATTGAGGATTGAAGATTGAGTATTGAGGATTGAAGGTAGAGGATTGAGGATTGAGGATTGAGGATGGAGTTTGAGGGCTGAGGGTTGAGGATTAAGGTTTGAGTATTGAATCCTGAGAACTCAGGATATTCTATTGAGTATTGAGAATTGAGGATTGAGGATTGAGGATTGAGGATTGAGGATTGAGGATTGATGATTGAAGATTGAGTATTGAGGATTGATGATTGAGGATTGAGGATTGAGGATTGAGGGTTGATGATTGAGGACGAGGACTGACGGTTGAGGATTGAGGTTTGAGGATTGAGGATTGAGGATTGAGGACTGAGAGTTGAGGATTGAAGATTGAGCATTGAGGATTGAAGATTGAGGACTGGGGATTGAGGATTGAAGATTGAGGATTAAGGATTGAGGATTGGGGATTGAGGATCCAGGATTGGAGATTGATTATTGAGGATTGAAGATTGAGTATTGAGGATTGTGGATTGAGAATTGAGAATTGAGGATGAGGACTGAGGGTTGAGGACTGAGGTTTGAGGAATGAGGATTGAGAATTGAGGATTGAGGATTGAGGGCTGAGGATTGAAGATTGAGTATTGAGGATTGAAGATTGAGGATTGAGAGTTGGGGATTAAGGTTTGGGTATTGAGGATTGACGATTGAGGATTGAGGATTGAGGATTGAGGATAGAGGATTGAGGATTGAGAATTGAGGATTGAGGATTGAGGACTGAGGATTGAAGATTGAGTATTGAGGATTGAAGATTGAGGATTGAGAGTTGGGGATTAAGGTTTGGGGATTGAGGATTGACGATTGAGGATTGAGGATTGAGGATTGAGGATAGAGGATTGAGGATTGTGTATTGAAGATTGAGTATTCATGACTGAGGCTTGAGGATTGAGGATTGAGCATTGAGGATTGAAGATTGAAGATTGAGGATTGAGGAATGAGGTTTGAGGATTCAGTATTGAAGATTGAGTAATGATGACTGAGTATTGAGTATTGAGGATTGAGGATTAAGCATTGAGGATTGAAGATTGAGTATTGAGGATTGAAGGTAGAGGATTGAGGATTGAGGATTGAGGATGGAGGTTGAGGGCTGAGGGTTGAGGATTAAGGTTTGAGTATTGAATCCTGAGAACTCAGGATATTCTATTGAGTATTGAGAATTGAGGATTGATGGTTGAGTATTGAGGACTGAGGATTGAAGATTGGAAATTGAGTATTGAGGATTGAAGTTTGAGGACTGAGGATTGAGGATTGAGAATTGAGAATGAGGGCTGAGGGCTGAGGGCTGAGGATTGAGGATTGAGGACTGAGGACTGAGGATTGAGGATTGAGAATTGAGGATTGAGGATTGAGGATTGAGGATTGAAGATTGGGTATTGAGGATTGAAGAATGAATGTTGAGGATTGAGGATTGAGGATTGAGGATTGAAGATTTAGTATTCAGGATTGAAGATTGACGATTGAGGATTGAGGATTGAGGATTGAGAATTGAGGATTGAGGATTGAAGATTGAGTACCGAGGATTGAAGATTGAGGATTGAGGATTGAGGATTGAGGATTGAAGATTGAAGATTGTGGGTTGGGGACTGAGTGTTGAGGGCTGAGTGATGAGAATTGATGTTTGTGGAGAGAGATTGGAAGTTTGCAGATTGAGTATTCAGTATTGAAAACTGTGAAATGAGGATATTCTATTGAGGATTGAGGATGGACAACTGATTGTTGAGGACTCGTGGCTGAAGATTGAGGATTCAGGATTGAGGATTCAGGATTGAGGTTTGAGGACTGAGGATTGAGGACTGAGGATTGAGGATTGAGGATTGAAGATTGAATATTGATGATTGAAGATTGAGGATTGAGGATTGAGTGTTGTGGATTGAGGACGAGGACTGAGGTCTGGATATTGAAGTTTGAGGTCTGAGGATTGAGGATTGAGGATTGAGATTTGAGGATTGAGTATTGAGGGCTGAGGATTCAAGATTGAGTATTGAGGATTGAAGATTGAAGATTGAGTATTGGGGATTGAGAATTGAGAATTGAGGATGAGGACTGAGGGTTGAGGACTGAGGTTTGAGGAATGAGGACTGAGGATTGAGGATTGAGGATTGAGGATTGAGGATTGAGGATGGAAGATTGAATATTGATGATTGAAGATTCAGGATTGAGGGTTGTGGATTGAGGACGAGGACTGAGGGTTGAGTATTGATGTTTGAGGTCTGAGGATTGAGGATTGGGGATAGAGAATTGAGGATTGGGTATTGAGGATTGGAGATAGAGGATTGTGTATTGAGGATTGAAGAATGAGGGTTCAGGGTTGAGGATTGAGGATTGAGGATTGCAGATTGAGTATTGAGGATTGAGGATTCGGGATTGAGGTTTGAGGACTGAGGATTGAGGGTTGAGGTTTGAGGATTGAGGGTTGAGGATGGAGGATTGAGGAGAGAGGACTGAGTGTTGTGGATTGAGTGTTGAGAATTGATGTTCGAGGGTTGAGATTTGATTATTGAATATTGTGGGTTGAGTATTGAACCATGAGAATTCAGGATATTCTATTGAGTATTGAGAATTGAGGATAGATTGTTGAGTATTGAGGATTGATGATTGAGGGTTGTGTGTTGAATATTGAGGACTGAGGATTGTGGATTGAGAATTGAGATTTGGGGATGTGGACTGAGGGTTGAGGATTGAGGTTTGAGGAATGAGGATCGAGGGTTGAGGATTGAGGATTGAGGATTGAGGATTCTGTATTGAAGATTGAGAATTGATGACTGAGTATTGAGGATTGAGGATTGAGGATTAAGGATTGAGGATTGAGGATGGAGGATGAGGGCTGAGGGTTGAGGATTAAGGTTTGAGTATTGAATCCTGAGAACTCAGGGTATTCTATTGAGTATTGAGAATTGAGGATTGATGGTTGAGTATTGAGGACTGAGGATTGAGGATTGGAAATTGAGTATTGAGGATTGAAGTTTGAGGATTGAGGGTTGAGGATTGAGGATTGAGGACTGAGGATTGAAGATTGAGTATTGAGCACTGAAGATTGAGGATTGAGAGTTGGGGATTAAGGTTTGGGGATTGAGGATTGACGATTGAGGATTGAGGATTGAGGATTGAGGATAGAGGATTGAGGATTGGGTATTGAAGATTGAGTATTCATGACTGAGGCTTGAGGATTGAGGATTGAGCATTGAGGATTGAAGATTGAGGATTGAGGATTGAGGGTTGTGGATTGAGGACGAGGACTGACGGTTGAGGATTGAAGTTTGAGGAATGAGGATTGAGGATTGAGGACTGAGGATTGAGGATTGAGGATTGAGCATTGAGGATTGATGATTGAGGATTGTGGATTGAGGATTCAGTATTGAAGGTTGAGTATTGATGACTGAGGACCGAGGATTGAGGATTGAAGTTTGAGTATTGAGGATTGAAGATTGAGGATTGAGGACTGAGTATTGAGGATTGAGGACGAGGTCTGAGGTTTGAGGATTGAGGTTTGAGGACTGTGGTCTGAGGATTGAGGATTGAGGATTGAGGTTTGAGGATTGAGGACTGAGGATTGAGGATTGAGGATTGAGGATTGAGGATTGAGGATTGAAGATTGTGGGTTGGGGACTGAGTGCTGAGGGTTGAGTGATGAGGATTGATGTTTGTGGATAGAGATTGGAAGTTTGCAGATTGAGTATTGAGTATTGAAAACTGTGAATTGAGGATATTCTATTGAGGATTGAGGATTGACAACTGATTGTTGAGGACTGGTGGCTGAAGATTTTGGATTCAGGATTGAGGATTCAGGATTGAGGTTTGAGGACTGAGGACTGAGGACTGAGGATTGAGGATTGAGGATTGAAGATTGAATATTGATGATTGAAGATTGAGGATTGAGGATTGAGGGTTGTGGATTGAGGACGAGGACTGAGGTTTGGGTATTGATGTTTGAGTTCTGAGGATTGAGGATTGAGGATTGAGAATTGGGGATTGAGGATTGAGGACTGAGGATTGAAGATTGAGTATCGAGGATTGAAGATTGAGGATTGAGGATTGGGGATTAAGGATTGAGGATTGGGAATTGAGGGGTGAAGATTGAGTATTGAGGATTGAAGGCTGAGGATTGAGGATTGAGGATTGAGGATTGAGGATCGAAGATTGAGGATTGGTGATTGAGGATTGACGATTGAGGATTGAGGATTGAGGATTGAGGATAGAGGATTGAGGATTGAGTATTGAAGATTGAGAATTCATGACTGAGGCTTGAGGATTGAGGATTGAGCATCGAGGATTGAAGATTGAAGACTGGGGATTGAGGATTGAAGATTGAGGATTAAGGATTGAGGATTGGGGATTGAGGATCTAGGATTGGAGATTGATTATTGAGGATTCAAGATTGAGGATTGAGGATTGAGGATTGAGGATTGAGAATTGGGGATGAGTACTGAGGGTTGAGAATTAAGGTTTGAGGGACGAGGATTGAGGATTGAGGATTGAGGATTGAGGATTGAGGATTCAGTATTGAAGATTGAGTATTGATGACTTAGTATTGAGGATTGAGGATTGAGGATTAAGGATTGAGGATTGAAGATTGAGTATTGAGGATTGAAGGTAGAGGATTGAAGATTGAGTGTTGAGGATGGAGGATGAGGGCTGAGGGTTGAGGATTATGGTTTGAGTATTGAATCCTGAGAACTCAGGATATTCTATTGAGTATTGAGAATTGAGTATTGATGATTGAGTATTGAGGACTGAGGATTGAGGATTGGAAATTGAGTATTGAGGATTGAAGTTTGAGGATTGAGGATTGAGGATTGAGGATTGAGGATGAGGGCTGAGGGTTGAGGATTAAGGTTTGAGTATTGAATCCTGAGAACTCAGGGTATTCTATTGAGTATTGAGAATTGAGGATTGATGGTTGAGTATTGAGGATTGAGGATTGAGGATTGGAAATTGAGTATTGAGGATTGAAGTTTGAGGATTGAGGGTTGAGAATTGAGGATTGAGGATGAGGGCTGTGGGTTGAGGATAGAGGATTGAGGACTGAGGACTGAGGATTGAGTATTGAGAATTGAGGATTGAGGATTAAGGATTGAGGATTGAAGATTGAGTATTGAGGATTGAAGGTAGAGGATTGAGGATTGGGTATTGAGGATTGAAGAATGAGGGTTGAGGATTGAGGATTCAGGATTGAGGATTGAATATTTAGTATTCAGGATTGAAGATTGAGGATTGAGGATTGAGGGTTGTGGATTGAGGACGATGACTGAGTGTTGGGTATTGATGTTTGAGGTCTGAGGATTGAGGATTGAGGATTGAGAATTGAGGATTGAGGATTGAGGACTGAGGATTGAAGATTGAGTATTGAGGATTGAAGATTGAGGATTGAGTATTGGGGATTAAGGATTGAGGATTGGGAATTGAGGAGTGAAGAATGAGTATTGAGGATTGAAGGTTGAGGATAGAGGATTGAGGATTGAGGATTGAGGATTGAAGATTGAGGATTGGGGATTGAAGATTGACGATTGAGTATTGAGGATTGAGGATTGAGGATAGAGGATTGAGGATTGAGTATTGAAGATTGAGTATTCATGACTGAGGCTTGAGGATTGAGGATTCAGCATTGAGGACTGAAGATTGAGGATTGAGGATTGAGGAATGAGGACTGAGGATTCAGTATTGAAGATTGATTATTGATGACTGAGTATTGAGGATTGAGTATTGAGGATTAAGGATTGAGGATTGAAGATTGTGTATTGAGGATTGAAGGTAGAGGATTGAGGATTGAGGATTGACGATGGAGGATGAGGGCTGAGGGTTGAGGATTAAGGTTTGAGTATTGAATCCTGAGAACTCAGGATATTCTGTTGAGTATTGAGAGTTGAGGATTGATGGTTGAGGATTGAGGATTGAGGATTGAGGATTGATGATTGAAGATTGAGTATTGAGGATTGATGATTGAGGATTGAGGATTGAGGATTGAGGGTTGATGATTGAGGACGAGGACTGACGGTTGAGGATTGAGGTTTGAGGATTGAGGATTGAGGATTGAGGACTGAGAGTTGAGGATTGAAGATTGAGCATTGAGGATTGAAGATTGAGGACTGGGGATTGAGGATTAAGGATTGAGGATTGGGGATTGAGGATCTAGGATTGGAGATTGATTATTGAGGATTGAAGATTGAGTATTGAGGATTGTGGATTGAGAATTGAGAATTGAGGATGAGGACTGAGGGTTGAGGACTGAGGTTTGAGGAATGAGGATTGAGAATTGAGGATTGAGGATTGAGGACTGAGGGTTGAAGATTGAGTATTGAGGATTGAAGATTGAGGATTGAGAGTTGGCGATTAAGGTTTGGGTATTGAGGATTGACGATTGAGGATTGAGGATTGAGGATTGAGGATAGAGGATTGAGGATTGAGAATTGAGGATTGAGGATTGAGGACTGAGGATTGAAGATTGAGTATTGAGGATTGAAGATTGAGGATTGAGGGTTGGGGATTAAGGTTTGGGGATTGAGGATTGACGATTGACGATTGAGGATTGAGGATTGAGGATTGAGGATTGAAGATTGAAGATTGAGGATTGAGGAATGAGGTTTGAGGATTCAGTATTGAAGATTGCGTAATGATGACTGAGTATTGAGTATTGAGGATTGAGGATTAAGGATTGAGGATTGAAGATTGAGTATTGAGGATTGAAGGTAGAGGATTGAGGATTGAGGATTGAGGATGGAGGTTGAGGGCTGAGGGTTGAGGATTAAGGTTTGAGTATTGAATCCTGAGAACTCAGGATATTCTATTGAGTATTGAGAATTGAGGATTGATGGTTGAGTATTGAGGACTGAGGATTGAAGATTGGAAGTTGAGTATTGAGGATTGAAGTTTGAGGACTGAGGATTGAGGATTGAGAATTGAGAATGAGGGCTGAGGGCTGAGGGCTGAGGATTGAGGATTGAGGACTGAGGACTGAGGATTGAGGATTGAGAATTGAGGATTGAGGATTGAGGATTGAGGATTGAAGATTGGGTATTGAGGATTGAAGAATGAATGTTGAGGATTGAGGATTGAGGATTGAGGATTGAAGATTTAGTATTCAGGATTGAAGATTGACGATTGAGGATTGAGGATTGAGGATTGAGAATTGAGGATTGAGGATTGAAGATTGAGTACTGATGATTGAAGATTGAGGATTGAGGATTGAGGATTGAGGATTGAAGATTGAAGATTGTGGGTTGGGGACTGAGTGTTGAGGGCTGAGTGATGAGAATTGATGTTTGTGGATAGAGATTGGAAGTTTGCAGATTGAGTATTCAGTATTAAAGTCTGTGAATTGAGAATATTCTATTGAGGATTGAGGATTGACAACTGATTGTTGAGGACTGAGGGCTGATCATTGAAGATTCAGTATTGAGGGTTCAGACTTGAGGTTTGAGGACTGAGGATTGAGGATTGAAGATGGAGTAAATAGGATTGAAGATTGAGGATTGAGGATTGAGGATGAGCGCTCAGAGTTGAGGATTGAGGTATGGGGACTGAGGACTGAGGATTGAGGATTGAGAATTGAGGGTTGAGGATTGTGTATTGAAGATTGAGTATTGAAGATTGAGGATTGATGATTTAGGATTGAGGATTGAGGATTGAGGATTGAGGATTGAGGATTGATGATTGAAGATTGAGTATTGAGGATTGATGATTGAGGATTGAGGATTGAGGATTGAGGGTTGATGATTGAGTATTGAGGATTGTGGATTGAGAATTGAGAATTGAGGATGAGGACTGAGGGTTGAGGACTGAGGTTTGAGGAATGAGGACTGAGGAATGAGGATTGAGGATTGAGGATTGAGGATTGAGGATTGAAGATTGAATATTGATGATTGAAGATTCAGGATTGAGGGTTGTGGATTGAGGACGAGGACTGAGGGTTGAGTATTGATGTTTGAGGTCTGAGGATTGAGGATTGGGGATAGAGAATTGAGGATTGGGTATTGAGGATTGGAGATTGAGGATTGTGTATTGAGGATTGAAGAATGAGGGTTCAGGATTGAGGATTGAGGATTGAGGATTGCAGATTGAGTATTGAGGATTGAGGATTCGGGATTGAGGTTTGAGGACTGAGGATTGAGGGTTGAGGTTTGAGGATTGAGGGTTGAGGATGGAGAATTGAGGAGAGAGGACTGAGTGTTGTGGATTGAGTGCTGAGAATTGATGTTTGAGGATTGAGATTTGATTATTGAATATTGTGGATTGAGTATTGAACCACGAGAATTCAGGATATTCTATTGAGTATTGAGAATTGAGGATTGATGGTTGAGTATTGAAGATTGATGATTGAGGGTTGTGTGTTGAATATTGAGGACTGAGGATTGAGGATTGAGTATTGATGATTGAAGATTGAGGGTTGAGGATTGAGGGTTGAGGATTGAGGACGAGGACTGACGGTTGGGGATTGAGGTTTGAGTATTGAGAATTGAGGACTGATGGTTGAGTATTGAGGATTGATGATTGAGGGTTGTGTGTTGAATATTGAGGACTGAGGATTGTGGATTGAGAATTGAGAATTGAGGATGTGGACTGAGGAATGAGGATAGAGGTTTGAGGAATGAGGATCGAGGGTTGAGGATTGAGGATTGAGGATTGAGGATTCAGTATTGAAGATTGAGTATTGATGACTGAGTATTGAGGATTGAGGATTGAGGATTAAGGATTGAGGATTGAGGATGGAGGATGAGGGCTGAGGGTTGAGGATTAAGGTTTGAGTATTGAATCCTGAGAACTCAGGGTATTCTATTGAGTATTGAGAATTGAGGATTGATGGTTGAGTATTGAGGACTGAGGATTGAGGATTGGAAATTGACTATTGAGGATTGAAGTTTGAGGATTGAGGGTTGAGGATTGAGGTCGACGACTGAGGGTTGGGTATTGATGTTTGAGGTCTGAGGATTTAGGATTGAGGATTGAGAATTGAGGACTGAGAATTGAGAATTGAGGATTGAGGATTGAGGACTGAGGATTGAAGATTGAGTATTGAGCACTGAAGATTGAGGATTGAGAGTTGGGGATTAAGGTTTGGGGATTGAGGATTGACGATTGAGGATTGAGGATTGAGGATTGAGGATAGAGGATTGAGGATTGGGTATTGAAGATTGAGTATTCATGACTGAGGCTTGAGGATTGAGGATTGAGCATTGAGGATTGAAGATTGAGGATTGAGGATTGAGGGTTGTGGATTGAGGACGAGGACTGAGGGTTGAGTATTGATGTTTGAGGTCTGAGGATTGAGGACTGGGGATTGAGAATTGAGGATAGAGGATTGAGGATTGAAGATTGAGGATTGGGTATTGAGGATTGAAGAATGAGGACTGAGGATTGAGGATTGAGGATTGAGGATTGCAGATTGAGTATTGAGGATAGAAGATTGAGGTTTGAGGATTGAGGATTGAGGATCGAGGATTGAGGACTGAGGATTGAAGATTGAGTATTGAGGATTGAAGATTGAGGATTGAGGATTGAGGATTGAGGATTGAGGATTGAAGATTGAGGATTGGGGATTGAGGATTGACGATTGAGGATTGAGTAATGAGGATTGAGTATTGATGATTGAAGATTGAGAATTGAGGATTGTGGGTTGAGGATTGAGGACGGGGACTGACGGTTGAGGATTGAAGTTTGAGGATTGAGGATTGAGGATTGAGGACTGAGGATTGAGGATTGAGGATTGAGCATTGAAGATTGAGGATTGAGGACTGGGGATTGAGGATTGAAGATTGAGGACTAAGGATTGTGGATTGGGCATTGAGGATCTAGGATTGGAGATTGATTATTGAGAATTGAAGATTGAGGATTGAGGATTGAGTATTGAGAATTGAGAATTGAGGATGAGGACTGAGGGATGAGGATTGAGGTTTGAGGAATGAGGATTGAGTATTGAGGATTGATGATTGAGGATTGTGGATTGAGGATTCAGTATTGAAGGTTGAGTATTGATGACTGAGGACCGAGGATTGAGGATTGAAGTTTGAGTATTGAGGATTGAAGATTGAGGATTGAGGACTGAGTATTGAGGATTGAGGACGAGGTCTGAGGTTTGAGGATTGAGGTTTGAGGACTGTGGTCTGAGGATTGAGGATTGAGGATTGAGGTTTGAGGATTGAGGATTGAGGACGGGGACTGACGGTTGAGGATTGAAGTTTGAGGATTGAGGATTGAGGATAGAGGATTGAGGATTGAGTATTGAAGATTGAGAATTCATGACTGAGGCTTGAGGATTGAGGATTGAGCATCGAGGATTGAAGATTGAAGACTGGGGATTGAGGATTGAAGATTGAGGATTAAGGATTGAGGATTGGGGATTGAGGATCTAGGATTGGAGATTGATTATTGAGGATTCAAGATTGAGGATTGAGGATTGAGGATTGAGGATTGAGAATTGGGGATGAGTACTGAGGGTTGAGAATTAAGGTTTGAGGGACGAGGATTGAGGATTGAGGATTGAGGATTGAGGATTGAGGATTCAGTATTGAAGATTGAGTATTGATGACTGAGTATTGAGGATTGAGGATTGAGGATTAAGGCTTGAGGATTGAAGATTGAGTATTGAGGATTGAAGGTAGAGGATTGAAGATTGAGTGTTGAGGATGGAGGATGAGGGCTGAGGGTTGAGGATTATGGTTTGAGTATTGAATCCTGAGAACTCAGGATATTCTATTGAGTATTGAGAATTGAGTATTGATGATTGAGTATTGAGGACTGAGGATTGAGGATTGGAAATTGAGTATTGAGGATTGAAGTTTGAGGATTGAGGATTGAGGATTGAGGATTGAGGATGAGGGCTGAGGGTTGAGGATTGAGGATTGAGGACTGAGGACTGAGGATTGAGGATTGAGAATTGAGGATTGAGGATTGCGGATTGAAGATTGATAATTGGGTATTGAGGATTGAAGAATGAGGGTTGAGGATTGAGTATCCAGGATTGAGGATTTAATATTTAGTATTCAGGATTGAAGATTGAGGATTGAGGATTGAGGGTTGTGGATTGAGGACGATGACTGAGGGTTGGGTATTGATGTTTGAGGTCTGAGCATTGAGGATTGAGGATTGAGAATTAAGGATTGAGGATTGGGGATTGAGGATCTAGGATTGGAGATTGATTATTGAGGATTCAAGATTGAGGATTGAGGATTGATGATTGAAGATTGAGTATTGAGGATTGATGATTGAGGATTGAGGATTGAGGATTGAGGGTTGATGATTGAGTATTGAGGATTGTGGATTGAGAATTGAGAATTGAGGATGAGGACTGAGGGTTGAGGACTGAGGTTTGAGGAATGAGGACTGAGGAATGAGGATTGAGGATTGAGGATTGAGGATTGAGGATTGAAGATTGAATATTGATGATTGAAGATTCAGGAATGAGGGTTGTGGATTGAGGACGAGGACTGAGGGTTGAGTATTGATGTTTGAGGTCTGAGGATTGAGGATTGGGGATAGAGGATTGAAGATTGAAGACTGGGGATTGAGGATTGAAGATTGAGGATTAAGGATTGAGGATTGGGGATTGAGGATCTAGGATTGGAGATTGATTATTGAGGATTCAAGATTGAGGTTTGAGGATTGATGATTGAAGATTGAGTATTGAGGATTGATGATTGAGGATTGAGGATTGAGGATTGAGGGTTGATGATTGAGTATTGAGGATTGTGGATTGAGAATTGAGAATTGAGGATGAGGACTGAGGGTTGAGGACTGAGGTTTGAGGAATGAGGACTGACGAATGAGGATTGAGGATTGAGGATTGAGGATTGAGGATTGAAGATTGAATATTGATGATTGAAGATTCAGGATTGAGGGTTGTGGATTGAGGACGAGGACTGAGGGTTGAGTATTGATGTTTGAGGTCTGAGGATTGAGGATTGGGGATAGAGAATTGAGGATTGGGTATTGAGGATTGGAGATTGAGGATTGTGTATTGAGGATTGAAGAATGAGGGTTCAGGATTGAGGATTGAGGATTGAGGATTGCAGATTGAGTATTGAGGATTGAGGATTCGGGATTGAGGTTTGAGGACTGAGGATTGAGGATTGAGGATTGAGCATTGAAGATTGAGGATTGAGGACTGGGGATTGAGGATTGAAGATTGAGGACTAAGGATTGTGGATTGGGCATTGAGGATCTAGGATTGGAGATTGATTATTGAGAATTGAAGATTGAGGATTGAGGATTGAGTATTGAGAATTGAGAATTGAGGATGAGGACTGAGGGATGAGGATTGAGGTTTGAGGAATGAGGATTGAGTATTGAGGATTGATGATTGAGGATTGTGGATTGAGGATTCAGTATTGAAGGTTGAGTATTGATGACTGAGGACCGAGGATTGAGGATTGAAGTTTGAGTATTGAGGATTGAAGATTGAGGATTGAGGACTGAGTATTGAGGATTGAGGACGAGGTCTGAGGTTTGAGGATTGAGGTTTGAGGACTGTGGTCTGAGGATTGAGGATTGAGGATTGAGGTTTGAGGATTGAGGATTGAGGACGGGGACTGACGGTTGAGGATTGAAGTTTGAGGATTGAGGATTGAGGATAGAGGATTGAGGATTGAGTATTGAAGATTGAGAATTCATGACTGAGGCTTGAGGATTGAGGATTGAGCATCGAGGATTGAAGATTGAAGACTGGGGATTGAGGATTGAAGATTGAGGATTAAGGATTGAGGATTGGGGATTGAGGATCTAGGATTGGAGATTGATTATTGAGGATTCAAGATTGAGGATTGAGGATTGAGGATTGAGGATTGAGAATTGGGGATGAGTACTGAGGGTTGAGAATTAAGGTTTGAGGGACGAGGATTGAGGATTGAGGATTGAGGATTGAGGATTGAGGATTCAGTATTGAAGATTGAGTATTGATGACTGAGTATTGAGGATTGAGGATTGAGGATTAAGGCTTGAGGATTGAAGATTGAGTATTGAGGATTGAAGGTAGAGGATTGAAGATTGAGTGTTGAGGATGGAGGATGAGGGCTGAGGGTTGAGGATTATGGTTTGAGTATTGAATCCTGAGAACTCAGGATATTCTATTGAGTATTGAGAATTGAGTATTGATGATTGAGTATTGAGGACTGAGGATTGAGGATTGGAAATTGAGTATTGAGGATTGAAGTTTGAGGATTGAGGATTGAGGATTGAGGATTGAGGATGAGGGCTGAGGGTTGAGGATTGAGGATTGAGGACTGAGGACTGAGGATTGAGGATTGAGAATTGAGGATTGAGGATTGCGGATTGAAGATTGATAATTGGGTATTGAGGATTGAAGAATGAGGGTTGAGGATTGAGTATCCAGGATTGAGGATTTAATATTTAGTATTCAGGATTGAAGATTGAGGATTGAGGATTGAGGGTTGTGGATTGAGGACGATGACTGAGGGTTGGGTATTGATGTTTGAGGTCTGAGCATTGAGGATTGAGGATTGAGAATTAAGGATTGAGGATTGGGGATTGAGGATCTAGGATTGGAGATTGATTATTGAGGATTCAAGATTGAGGATTGAGGATTGATGATTGAAGATTGAGTATTGAGGATTGATGATTGAGGATTGAGGATTGAGGATTGAGGGTTGATGATTGAGTATTGAGGATTGTGGATTGAGAATTGAGAATTGAGGATGAGGACTGAGGGTTGAGGACTGAGGTTTGAGGAATGAGGACTGAGGAATGAGGATTGAGGATTGAGGATTGAGGATTGAGGATTGAAGATTGAATATTGATGATTGAAGATTCAGGATTGAGGGTTGTGGATTGAGGACGAGGACTGAGGGTTGAGTATTGATGTTTGAGGTCTGAGGATTGAGGATTGGGGATAGAGGATTGAAGATTGAAGACTGGGGATTGAGGATTGAAGATTGAGGATTAAGGATTGAGGATTGGGGATTGAGGATCTAGGATTGGAGATTGATTATTGAGGATTCAAGATTGAGGTTTGAGGATTGATGATTGAAGATTGAGTATTGAGGATTGATGATTGAGGATTGAGGATTGAGGATTGAGGGTTGATGATTGAGTATTGAGGATTGTGGATTGAGAATTGAGAATTGAGGATGAGGACTGAGGGTTGAGGACTGAGGTTTGAGGAATGAGGACTGACGAATGAGGATTGAGGATTGAGGATTGAGGATTGAGGATTGAAGATTGAATATTGATGATTGAAGATTCAGGATTGAGGGTTGTGGATTGAGGACGAGGACTGAGGGTTGAGTATTGATGTTTGAGGTCTGAGGATTGAGGATTGGGGATAGAGAATTGAGGATTGGGTATTGAGGATTGGAGATTGAGGATTGTGTATTGAGGATTGAAGAATGAGGGTTCAGGATTGAGGATTGAGGATTGAGGATTGCAGATTGAGTATTGAGGATTGAGGATTCGGGATTGAGGTTTGAGGACTGAGGATTGAGGGTTGAGGTTTGAGGATTGAGGGTTGAGGATGGAGAATTGGGGAGAGAGGACTGAGTGTTGTGGATTGAGTGTTGAGAATTGATGTTTGAGGATTGAGATTTGATTATTGAATATTGTGGATTGAGTATTGAACCATGAGAATTCAGGATATTCTATTGAGTATTGAGAATTGAGGATTGATGGTTGAGTATTGAAGATTGATGATTGAGGGTTGTGTGTTGAATATTGAGGACTGAGGATTGAGGATTGAGTATTGATGATTGAAGATTGAGGGTTGAGGATTGAGGGTTGAGGATTGAGGACGAGGACTGACGGTTGGGGATTGAGGTTTGAGTATTGAGAATTGAGGATTGATGGTTGAGTATTGAGGATTGATGATTGAGGGTTGTGTGTTGAATATTGAGGACTGAGGATTGTGGATTGAGAATTGAGATTTGAGGATGTGGACTGAGGGTTGAGGATTGAGGTTTGAGGAATGAGGATCGAGGGTTGAGGATTGAGGATTGAGGATTGAGGATTCAGTATTGAAGATTGAGTATTGATGACTGAGTATTGAGGATTGAGGATTGAGGATTAAGGATTGAGGATTGAGGATGGAGGATGAGGGCTGAGGGTTGAGGATTAAGGTTTGAGTATTGAATCCTGAGAACTCAGGGTATTCTATTGAGTATTGAGAATTGAGGATTGAAGGTTGAGTATTGAGGACTGAGGATTGAGGATTGGAAATTGAGTATTGAGGATTGAAGTTTGAGGATTGAGGGTTGAGGATTGAGGATTGAGGACTGAGGATTGAAGATTGAGTATTGAGCACTGAAGATTGAGGATTGAGAGTTGGGGATTAAGGTTTGGGGATTGAGGATTGACGATTGAGGATTGAGGATTGAGGATTGAGGATAGAGGATTGAGGATTGGGTATTGAAGATTGAGTATTCATGACTGAGGCTTGAGGATTGAGGATTGAGCATTGAGGATTGAAGATTGAGGATTGAGGATTGAGGGTTGTGGATTGAGGACGAGGACTGAGGGTTGAGTATTGATGTTTGAGGTCTGAGGATTGAGGACTGGGGATTGAGAATTGAGGATTGAGGATTGAGGATTGAAGATTGAGGATTGGGTATTGAGGATTGAAGAATGAGGACTGAGGATTGAGGATTGAGGATTGAGGATTGCAGATTGAGTATTGAGGATAGAAGATTGAGGATTGAGGATTGAGGATTGAGGATCGAGGATTGAGGACTGAGGATTGAAGATTGAGTATTGAGGATTGAAGATTGAGGATTGAGGATTGAGGATTGAAGATTGAGGATTGGGGATTGAGGATTGACGATTGAGGATTGAGGATTGAGTGTTGAGGATTGAGTATTGATGACTGAAGATTGAGAATTGAGGATTGTGGGTTGAGGATTGAGGACGGGGACTGACGGTTGAGGATTGAAGTTTGAGGATTGAGGATTGAGGATTGAGGACTGAGGATTGAGGATTGAGGATTGAGCATTGAAGATTGAGGATTGAGGACTGGGGATTGAGGATTGAAGATTGAGGATTAAGGATTGTGGATTGGGCATTGAGGATCTAGGATTGGAGATTGATTATTGAGAATTGAAGATTGAGGATTGAGGATTGAGTATTGAGAATTGAGAATTGAGGATGAGGACTGAGGGATGAGGACTGAGGTTTGAGGAATGAGGATTGAGTATTGAGGATTGATGATTGAGGATTGTGGATTGAGGATTCAGTATTGAAGGTTGAGTATTGATGACTGAGGACCGAGGATTGAGGATTGAAGTTTGAGTATTGAGGATTGAAGATTGAGGATTGAGGACTGAGTATTGAGGATTGAGGACGAGGTCTGAGGTTTGAGGATTGAGGTTTGAGGACTGTGGTCTGAGGATTGAGGATTGAGGATTGAGGTTTGAGGATTGAGGATTGAGGATTGAGGATTGAGGATTGAGGATTGAGGATTGAGGATTGAAGATTGTGGGTTGGGGACTGAGTGCTGAGGGTTGAGTGATGAGGATTGATGTTTGTGGATAGAGATTGGAAGTTTGCAGATTGAGTATTGAGTATTGAAAACTGTGAATTGAGGATATTCTATTGAGGATTGAGCATTGACAACTGATTGTTGAGGACTGGTGGCTGAAGATTTTGGATTCAGGATTGAGGATTCAGGATTGAGGTTTGAGGACTGAGGACTGAGGACTGAGGATTGAGGATTGAGGATTGAAGATTGAATATTGATGATTGAAGATTGAGGATTGAGGATTGAGGGTTGTGGATTGAGGACGAGGACTGAGGGTTGGGCATTGATGTTTGAGTTCTGAGGATTGAGGATTGAGGATTGAGAATTGGGGATTGAGGATTGAGGACTGAGGATTGAAGATTGAGTATCGAGGATTGAAGATTGAGGATTGAGGATTGGGGATTAAGGATTGAGGATTGGGAATTGAGGGGTGAAGATTGAGTATTGAGGATTGAAGGTTGAGGATTGAGGATTGAGGATTGAGGATTGAGGATCGAAGATTGAGGATTGGTGATTGAGGATTGACGATTGAGGATTGAGGATTGAGGATTGAGGATAGAGGATTGAGGATTGAGTATTGAAGATTGAGAATTCATGACTGAGGCTTGAGGATTGAGGATTGAGCATCGAGGATTGAAGATTGAAGACTGGGGATTGATAATTGAAGATTGAGGATTAAGGATTGAGGATTGGGGATTGAGGATCTAGGATTGGAGATTGATTATTGAGGATTCAAGATTGAGGATTGAGGATTGAGGATTGAGTATTGAGAATTGGGGATGAGTACTGAGGGTTGAGAATTAAGGTTTGAGGGACGAGGATTGAGGATTGAGGGTTGAGGATTGAGGATTGAGGATTCAGTATTGAAGATTGAGTATTGATGACTGAGTATTGAGGATTGAGGATTGAGGATTAAGGATTGAGGATTGAAGATTGAGTATTGAGGATTGAAGGTAGAGGATTGAAGATTGAGTGTTGAG
This sequence comes from Calliopsis andreniformis, assembly GCF_051401765.1. NCBI lineage: Eukaryota > Metazoa > Arthropoda > Insecta > Hymenoptera > Andrenidae > Calliopsis > Calliopsis andreniformis. The sequence continues at coordinate 4,140,691 of NW_027480450.1, read as the reverse complement.
GATGGAGGATGAGGGCTGAGGGTTGAGGATTATGGTTTGAGTATTGAATCCTGAGAACTCAGGATATTCTATTGAGTATTGAGAATTGAGTATTGATGATTGAGTATTGAGGACTGAGGATTGAGGATTGGAAATTGAGTATTGAGGATTGACGTTTGAGGATTGAGGATTGAGGATTGAGGATTGAGGATGAGGGCTGAGGGTTGAGGATTGAGGATTGAGGATTGAGAATTGAGGATTGAGGATTGCGGATTGAAGATTGATAATTGGGTATTGAGGATTGAAGAATGAGGGTTGAGGATTGAGGATTCAGGATTGAGGATTTAATATTTAGTATTCAGGATTGAAGATTGAGGATTGAGGATTGAGGGTTGTGGATTGAGGACGATGACTGAGGGTTGGGTATTGATGTTTGAGGTCTGAGGATTGAGGATTGAGGATTGAGAATTGAGGATTGAGGATTGAGGACTGAGGATTGAGGATTGAGTATTGAGGATTGAAGATTGAGGATTGAGGATTGGGGATTAAGGATTGAGGATTGGGAATTGAGGAGTGAAGAATGAGTATTGAGGATTGAAGGTTGAGGATAGAGGATTGAGGGTTGAGGATTGAGGATTGAAGATTGAGGATTGGGGATTGAAGATTGACGATTGAGGATTGAGGATTGAGGATTGAGGATAGAAGATTGAGGATTGAGTATTGAAGGTTGAGTATTCATGACTGAGGCTTGAGGATTGAGGATTGGGCATTGAGGATTGAAGATTAACGATTGAGGATTGAGGACTGAGGATGAGGGCTGAGGGTTGAGGATTGAGGATTGAGGACTGAGGACTGAGGATTGAGGATTGAGAATTGAGGATTGAGGATTGAGGATTGAAGATTGAAGATTGGGTATTGAGGATTGAAGAATGAGGGTTCAGGATTGAGGATTGAGGATTAAGGATTGCAGATTGTGTATTGAGGATTGAGGATTTGGGGATTGAGGTCTGAGGACTGAGGATTGAGGGTTGAGGTTTGAGGATTGAGGATTGAGGATGGAGGATTGAGGAGAGAGGACTGAGTGTTGTGGATTGAGTGTTGAGGATTGATGTTTGAGGATTGAGGTTTGATTATTGAATATTGTGGATTGAGTATTGAACCATGAGAATTCAGGATATTCTATTGAGTATTGAGAATTGAGGATTGATGGTTGAGTATTGAGGATTGATGATTGAGGGTTGTGTGTTGAATATTGAGGACTGAGGATTGAGGATTTAGTATTGATGATCGAAGATTGAGGGTTGAGGATTGAGGGTTGAGGACTGAGGACGAGGACTGACGGTTGGGGATTGAGGTTTGAGGATTGAGGATTGCAGATTTAGTATTGAGGATAGAAGATTGAGGATTGAGGATTGAGGATTGAGGATCGAGTATTGAGGATTGAGTATTGATGATTGAAGATTGAGGATTGAGGACTGCGGGTTGAGGATTGAGGACGGGGACTGACGGTTGAGGATTGAAGTTTGAGGATTGAGGATTGAGGATTGAGGACTGAGGATTGAGGATTGAGGATTGAGCATTGAGGATTGAAGATTGGGGACTGGGGATTGAGGATTGAAGATTGAGGATTAAGGAATGTGGATTGGGCATTGAGGATCTAGGATTGGAGATTGATTATTGAGGATTGAATATTGAGGATTGAGGATTGAGTATTGAGGGTTGAGAATTGAGGATGAGGACTGAGGGTTGAGGATTGAGGTTTGAGGAATGAGGATTGAGGATTGAGGATTGAGGATTGAGGATTGTGGATTGAGGATTCAGTATTGAAAGTTGAGTATTGACGACTGAGGATTGAGGATCGAGGATTGAGGATTGAGGATCGAGGATTGAAGATTGAGTATTGAGGATTGAAGATTGAGGATTGGTGATTGAGGGTTAAGGATGGAGGATGAGGACTGAGTGTCGAGGATTGAGGTTTGAGGATTGAATCCTGAGAATTCAGGATATTCTATTGAGTATTGAGAGTTGATGATTGATAATTGAGTATTGAGGACTGAGGATTGAGGGATGAAGATTGTGTATTGTGGATTCAGAATCGAGGTTTGAGGACCGTGGATTGAGGATTGAAGTTTGAGTATTGAGGATTGAAGATTGAGGATTGAGGACTGAGGATTGAGGATTGAGAATGAGGTCTGAGGTTTGAGGATTGAGGTTTGAGGACTGTGGTCTGAGGATTGAGGATTGAGGATTGAGGATTGTTGATTGAGGATTGAAAATTAAGGATTCGGGACTGAGGATTGAAGATTGAGGATGGAGGATTGAGGGTTGAGGATTGAGGATTGAGGATTGAAGATTCAGTATTGAGGATTGAAGGTAGAGGATTGAGGATTGAGGATTTAGGATGGAGGATGAGGGCTGAGGGTTGAGGATTAAGGTTTGAGTATTGAACCCTGAGAACTCAGGGTATTCTATTGAGTATTGAGAATTGAGGATTGATGGTTGAGTATTGAGGATTGAGGATTGAGGATTGGAAATTGAGTATTGAAGATTGAAGTTTGAGGATTGAGGGTTGAGAATTGAGGATTGAGGATGAGGGCTGTGGGTTGAGGATAGAGGATTGAGGACTGAGGACTGAGGATTGAGTATTGAGAATTGAGGATTGAGGATTAAGGATTGAGGATTGAAGATTGAGTATTGAGGATTGATGGTAGAGGATTGAGGATTGGGTATTGAGGATTGAAGAATGAGGGTTGAGGATTGAGGATTCAGGATTGAGGATTGAATATTTAGTATTCAGGATTGAAGATTGAGGATTGAGGATTGAGGGTTGTGGATTGAGGACGATGACTGAGGGTTGGGTATTGATGTTTGAGGTCTGAGGATTGAGGATTGAGGATTGAGAATTGAGGATTGAGGATTGAGGACTGAGGATTGAAGATTGAGTATTGAGGATTGAAGATTGAGGATTGAGTATTGGGAATTAAGGAATGAGGATTGGGAATTGAGGAGTGAAGAATGAGTATTGAGGATTGAAGGTTGAGGATAGAGGATTGAGGATTGAGGATTGAGGATTGAAGATTGAGGATTGGGGATTGAAGATTGACGATTGAGTATTGAGGATTGAGGATTGAGGATAGAGGATTGAGGATTGAGTATTGAAGATTGAGTATTCATGACTGAGGCTTGAGGATTGAGGATTCAGCATTGAGGATTGAAGATTGAGGATTGAGGATTGAGGAATGAGGATTGAGGATTCAGTATTGAAGATTGATTATTGATGACTGAGTATTGAGGATTGAGTATTGAGGATTAAGGATTGATGATTGAAGATTGAGTATTGAGGATTGAAGGTAGAGGATTGAGGATTGAGGATTGACGATGGAGGATGAGGGCTGAGGGTTGAGGATTAAGGTTTCAGTATTGAATCCTGAGAACTCAGGATATTCTGTTGAGTATTGAGAGTTGAGGATTGATGGTTGAGGATTGAGGATTGAGGATTGAGGATTGATGATTGAAGATTGAGTATTGAGGATTGATGATTGAGGATTGAGGATTGAGGATTGAGGGTTGATGATTGAGGACGAGGACTGACGGTTGAGGATTGAGGTTTGAGGATTGAGGATTGAGGATTGAGGACTGAGAGTTGAGGATTGAAGATTGAGCATTGAGGATTGAAGATTGAGGACTGGGGATTGAGGATTGAAGATTGAGGATTAAGGATTGAGGATTGGGGATTGAGGATCTAGGATTGGAGATTGATTATTGAGGATTGAAGATTGAGTATTGAGGATTGTGGATTGAGAATTGAGAATTGAGGATGATTACTGAGGGTTGAGGACTGAGGTTTGAGGAATGAGGATTGAGAATTGAGGATTGAGGATTGAGGACTGAGGGTTGAGGACTGAGGTTTGAGGAATGAGGACTGAGGATTGATGTTTGAGGTCTGAGGATTGAGTATTGAGGGCTGAGGATTCAAGATTGAGTATTGAGGATTGAAGATTGAGGATTGAGTATTGGGGATTGAGAATTGAGAATTGAGGATGAGGACTGAGGGTTGAGGACTGAGGTTTGAGGAATGAGGACTGAGGATTGAGGATTGGAAATTGAGTATTGAGGATTGAAGTTTGAGGATTGAGGATTGAGGATTGAGGATTGAGGATGAGGGCTGAGGGTTGAGGATTGAGGATTGAGGATTGAGAATTGAGGATTGAGGATTGCGGATTGAAGATTGATAATTGGGTATTGAGGATTGAAGAATGAGGGTTGAGGATTGAGGATTCAGGATTGAGGATTTAATATTTAGTATTCAGGATTGAAGATTGAGGATTGAGGATTGAGGGTTGTGGATTGAGGACGATGACTGAGGGTTGGGTATTGATGTTTGAGGTCTGAGGATTGAGGATTGAGGATTGAGAATTGAGGATTGAGGATTGAGGACTGAGGATTGAGGATTGAGTATTGAGGATTGAAGATTGAGGATTGAGGATTGGGGATTAAGGATTGAGGATTGGGAATTGAGGAGTGAAGAATGAGTATTGAGGATTGAAGGTTGAGGATAGAGGATTGAGGGTTGAGGATTGAGGATTAAAGATTGAGGATTGGGGATTGAAGATTGACGATTGAGGATTGAGGATTGAGGATTGAGGATAGAAGATTGAGGATTGAGTATTGAAGGTTGAGTATTCATGACTGAGGCTTGAGGATTGAGGATTGAGCATTGAGGATTGAAGATTGAAGATTGAGGATTGAGGATTGAGGATTGAGGATTGAAAATTGAGGATTGAAGATTGAGTATTGAGGATTGAGAATTGAGGATTGAGGATTGAGTATTGAAGATTGAGGGTTGAGGATTGAGGATTGAGGATTGAGGACTGAGGATTGAAGATTCAGTCTTGAGGATTGAAGATTGAGAATTGAGGATTGAGGATTGGACATTGAGGACTGTGTGTTGAGGGTTGAGTGATGAGAATTGATGTTTGTGGGTAGAGATTTGAAGATTGCAGGTGGACTATTGCGTATTGAAAACTGTGAATTGAGGATATTCTATTGAGGATTGAGGATTGACAACTGATTGTTGAGGACTGAGGGCTGGAGTTTGCGCATTCAGGATTGAGGATTCAGTATTATGGTATGAGGACTGAGGATCGAGGATTGAAGATTGAGTATTGAGGATTGATGATGGAGGATTGAGGATTGAGGATTGAGGATTGAGGGTGAGGTCTGAGGGTTGAGGATTGAGGATTGAGGACTGTGGACTGAGGATTGAGGATTGAGGATTGAGAATTGAGGATTGAGGGTTGAGGATTGAGGATTGAAGATTGAGTATTGAGGATTGAAGATAGAGGATTCAGGATTGGGGATTAAGGATTGAGGATTGGGGATTGCGGATTGAAGATTGAGTATTGAGGATTGAAGATTGAGGATTGAGGATTGAGGATGAGGGCTCAGAGTTGAGGATTGAGGTATGGGGACTGAGGACTGAGGATTGAGGATTGAGAATTGAGGGTTGAGGATTGAGTATTGAAGATTGAGGATTGATGACTGAGGATTGAGGATTGAGGATTGAGGATTGAGGATTGAGGATTGAAGATTGAATATTGAGGATTGAAGATTGAGGATTGGGGATTGAATATTGAGGATTGAGGATTGAGAATTGAGGATTGAAGATTGACGATTGAGGACTGAGGATTGAGGATTGAGGATTGAGGATTGAGGATTGAAGATTGAGGATTGAGGATTCAGAATGGAAGATCGAAGAGAGAGGCCTGAGTGTTGAGGATTGAGTGTTGAGAATTGATGTTTGAGGATTGAGATTTGATTATTGAATATTGTGGATCGAGTATTGAACCATGAGAATTCAGGATATTCTATTGAGTATTGAGAATTGAGGATTGATGGTTGAGTATTGTGGATTGATGGTTGAGGGTTGTGTGTTGAATATTGAGGATTGAGGTTTGAGGATTGAGGATTGAGGATGAGGACTGAGGGTTGAGGATTGAGGTTTGAGGAATGAGGATCGAGGGTTGAGGATTGAGGATTGAGGATTGAGGATTCAGTATTGAAGATTGAGTATTGATGACTGAGTATTGAGGATTGAGGATTGAGGATTAAGGATTGAGGATTGAGGATGGAGGATGAGGGCTGAGGGTTGAGGATTAAGGTTTGAGTATTGAATCCTGAGAACTCTGGGTATTCTATTGAGTATTGAGAATTGAGGATTGATGGTTGAGTATTGAGGACTGAGGATTGTGGATTGGAAATTGAGTATTGAGGATTGAAGTTTGAGGATTGAGGGTTGAGGATTGAGGATTGAGGATGAGGGCTGTGGGTTGAGGATTGAGGATTGTGGACTGAGGCCTGAGGATTGAGCATTGAGAATTTAGGATTGAGGATTGAGGATTGAAGATTGAGGATTGGGTATTGAGGATTGAAGAATGAGGGTTGAGGATTGAGGATTGAGTATTGAGGATTGAAGACTTAGTACACAGGATTGAAGATTGTGGATTGAGGATTGAGGGTTGTGGATTGAGGTCGATGACTGAGGGTTGGGTATTGATGTTTGAGGTCTGAGGATTGAGGATTGAGGATTGAGAATTGAGGATTGAGGATTGAGAATTGAGGATTGAGGATTGAGGACTGAGGATTGAAGATTGAGCATTGAGGACTGAAGATTGAGGATTGAGAGTTGGGGATTAAGGTTTGGGGATTGAGGATTGACGATTGAGGATTGAGGATTGAGGATTGAGGATAGAGGATTGAGGATTGAGTATTGAAGATTGAGTATTCATGACTGAGGCTTGAGGATTGAGGATTGAGCATTGAGGATTGAAGATTGAGGATTGCGGATTGAGGGTTGTGGATTGAGGACGAGGAGTGAGGGTTGAGTATTGATGTTTGAGGTCTGAGGATTGACGATTGGGGATTGAGAATTGAGGATTCAGGATTGAGGATTGAAGATTGAGGATTGGGTATTGAGGATTGAAGAATGAGGACTGAGGATTGAGGATTGAGGATTGAGGATTGCAGATTGAGTATTGAGGATAGAATATTGAGGATTGAGGATTGAGTATTGAGTATTGAAGATTGAGTATTTAGGATTGAAGATTGAGGATTGACGATTGAGGATTGAGTATTAAGGATTAAGAATTGAGGATTGAGGATTGAAGATTGAGTATTGAGGATTGAAGATTGAGGATTGAAGATTGAGTATTGATGATTGAGGATTGAGTGTTGAGGACTGAGGACGAGGACTCGCGGTTGAGGATTGAGGATTGAGGGTTTTGGATTGATGATTTAGGACTGAGGATTGAGGATTGAGGATTGAGCATTGAGGATTGAAGATTGAGTATTCATGACTGAGGATTGAGGATTGAGGATTGAGTATAGAGGATTGAAAATTGAGTATTGAGGATTTAGGACTGACGATTGAGGATTGAGGATAGAGGATTGAGGATTGAGTATTGAAGATTGAGTGTTCATGACTGAGGATTGAGGATTGAGTATTGAGGACTGACGATTGAAGTCTGAGAGTTGAGGATTGAAGATTGAGGATTGAGGATTGAGGATTGAAGATTGAGTATTGTGGGTTGAAGATTGAGGGTTGGGTTTGAGGACTGAGGATTGAGGATTGAGGATTGAGGATTGAGGATTGAAAATTGAGGATTGAAGATTGAGTATTGAGGATTGAGAATTGAGGATTGAAGGTAGAGGATTGAGGATTGAGGATTGAGGATGGAGGATGAGGGCTGAGGGTTGAGGATTAAGGTTTGAGTATTGAATCCTGAGAACTCAGGATATTCTGTTGAGTATTGAGAGTTGAGGATTGATGGTTTAGTATTGAGGACTGAGGATTGAGGATTGGAAATTGAGTATTGAGGATTGAAGATTGAGGATTGAGGATTGAGGATTGAGGACTGAGGATGAGGGCTGAGGGTTGAGGATTGAGGATTGAGGACTGAGGACTGAGGATTGAGGATTGAGAATTGAGGATTGAGGATTGAGGATTGAAGATTGAAGATTGGGTATTGAGGATTGAAGAATGAGTGTTGAGGATTGAGGATTGAGGATTGAAGATTGAGGATTTTGTATTCAGGATTGAAGATTGGCGATTGAGGATTGTGGATTGAGGATTGAGAATTGAGTATTGAGGATTGAGGATTGAGGATTGAGGATCGAAGATTGAGGATTGGGGATTGAGGATTGACTATTGAGGATTGAGGATTGAGGATTGAGTATTGAAGATTGAGAATTCATGACTGAGGCTTGAGGATTGAGGATTGAGCATCGAGGATTGAAGATTGAGGATTGAGTATTGAAGATTGAGGATTGATGATTTAGGATTGAGGATTGAGGATTGAGGATTGAGGATTAATGATTGAAGATTGAGTATTGAGTCTTGATGATTGAGGATTGAGGGTTGAGTATTGTGGGCTGAGGATTGAGGACGAGTACTGACGGTTGATGATTGAGGTTTGAGGATTGAGGATTGAGGATTGAGGACTGAGAGTTGAGGATTGAAGTTTGAGCATTGAGGATTGAAGGTTGAGGACTGGGGATTGAGGATTGAAGATTGAGGATTAAGGATTGAGGATAGGGGATTGAGGATCTAGGATTGGAGATTGATTATTGAGGATTGAAGATTGAGTATTGAGGATTGTGGATTGAGAATTGAGAATTGAGTATGAGGACTGAGGTTGAGGACTGAGGATTGAGGATTGAGGATTGAGGGTTGAAGATTGAGTATTGAAGATTGAGGATTGATGATTTAGGTTTGAGGATTGAGGATTGAGGATTGAGGATTGATGATTGAAGATTGAGTATTGAGGATTGATGATTGAGGATTGAGGATTGAGGATTGAGGGTTGATGATTGAGGACGGGACTGACGGTTGAGGATTGAGGTTTGAGGATTGAGGATTGAGGATTGTGGACTGAGAGTTGAGGATTGAAGATTGAGCATTGAGGATTGAAGATTGAGGACTGGGGATTGAGGATTGAAGATTGAGGATTAAGGATTGAGGATTGGGGATTGAGGATCTAGGATTGGAGATTGATTATTGAGGATTGAAGATTGAGTATTGAGGATTGTGGATTGAGAATTGAGAATTGAGGATGAGGACTGAGGGTTGAGGGCTGAGGTTTGAGGAATGAGGATTGAGGATTTAGGATGGAGGATGAGGGCTGAGGGTTGAGGATTAAGGTTTGAGTATTGAATCCTGAGAACTCAGGGTATTCTATTGAGTATTGAGAATTGAGGATTGATGGTTGAGTATTGAGGATTGAGGATTGAGGATTGGAAATTGAGTATTGAGGATTGAAGTTTGAGGATTGAGGGTTGAGAATTGAGGATTGAGGATGAGGGCTGTGGGTTGAGGATAGAGGATTGAGGACTGAGGACTGAGGATTGAGTATTGAGAATTGAGGATTGAGGATTAAGGATTGAGGATTGAAGATTGAGTATTGAGGATTGAAGGTAGAGGATTGAGGATTGGGTATTGAGGATTGAAGAATGAGGGTTGAGGATTGAGGATTCAGGATTGAGGATTGAATATTTAGTATTCAGGATTGAAGATTGAGGATTGAGGATTGAGGGTTGTGGATTGAGGACGATGACTGAGGGGTGGGTATTGATGTTTGAGGTCTGAGGATTGAGGATTGAGGATTGAGAATTGAGGATTGAGGATTGAGGACTGAGGATTGAAGATTGAGTATTGAGGATTGAAGATTGAGGATTGAGTATTGGGGATAAAGGATTGAGGATTGGGATTTGAGGAGTGAAGAATGAGTATTGAGGATTGAAGGTTGAGGATAGAGGATTGAGGACTGAGGATTGCGGATTGAAGATTGAGGATTGGGGATTGAAGATTGACGATTGAGGATTGAGGATTGAGGATTGAGGATAGAGGATTGAGGATTGAGTATTGAAGATTGAGTATTCATGACTGAGGCTTGAGGATTGAGGATTCAGCATTGAGGATTGAAGATTGAGGATTGAGGATTGAGGAATGAGGATTGAGGATTCAGTATTGAAGATTGATTATTGATGACTGAGTATTGAGGATTGAGTATTGAGGATTAAGGATTGAGGATTGAAGATTGAGTATTGAGGATTGAAGGTAGAGGATTGAGGATTGAGGATTGAGGATGGAGGATGAGGGCTGAGGGTTGAGGATTAAGGTGTGAGTATTGAATCCTGAGAACTCAGGATATTCTGTTGAGTATTGAGAGTTGAGGATTGATGGTTGAGTATTGAGGACAGAGGATTGAGGATTGGAAATTGAGTATTGAGGATTGAAGATTGAGGATTGAGGATTGAGGATTGAGGATAGAGGATTGAGGATTGAGTATTGAAGATTGAGTATTCATGACTGAGGCTTGAGGATTGAGGATTGAGCATTGAGGATTGAAGATTGTGGATTGCGGATTGAGGGTTGTGGATTGAGGACGAGGAGTGAGGGTTGAGTATTGATGTTTGAGGTCTGAGGATTGACGATTGGGGATTGAGAATTGAGGATTCAGGATTGAGGATTGAAGATTGAGGATTGGGTATTGAGGATTGAAGAATGAGGACTGAGGATTGAGGATTGAGGATTGAGGATTGCATATTGAGTATTGAGGATTGAGGATTCGGGATTGAGGTTTGAGGACTGAGGATTGAGGGTTGAGGTTTGAGGATTGAGGATTGAGGATGGAGGATTCAGGAGAGAGGACTGAGTGTTGTGCATTGAGTGTTGAGAATTGATGTTTGAGGATTGAGATTTGATTATTGAATATTGTGGATTGAGTATTGAACCATGAGAATTCAGGATATTCTATTGAGTATTGAGAATTGAGGATTGATGGTTGAGTATTGAGGATTGATGATTGAGGTTTGTGTGTTGAATATTGAGGACTGAGGATTGAGGATTGAGTATTGATGATTGAAGATTGAGGGTTGAGGATTGAGGGTTGAGGATTGAGGACGAGGACTGACGGTTGGGGATTGAGGTTTGAGGATTGAGGTTTGAGGATTGATGACTGAGAATTGAGGATTGAAGATTGAGCATTGAGGATTGAAGATTGAGGGCTGGGGATTGAGGATTGAAGATTGAGGATTAAGGATTGAGGATTGGGGATTGAGGATCTAGGATTGGAGATTGATTATTGAGGATTGAAGATTGAGTATTGAGGATTGTGGATTGAGAATTGAGAATTGAGGATGAGGACTGAGGGTTGAGGATTGAGGTTTGCGGAATGAGGATCGAGGATTGAGGATTGAGGATTGAGGATTGAGGATTCAGTATTGAAGATTGAGTATTGATGACTGAGTATTGAGGATTGAGGATTGAGGATTAAGGATTGAGGATTGAGGATGGAGGATAAGGGCTGAGGGTTGAGGATTAAGGTTTGAGTATTGAATCCTGAGAACTCAGGGTATTCTATTGAGTATTGAGAATTGAGGATTGATGGTTGAGTATTGAGGACTGAGGATTGAGGATTGGAAATTGAGTATTGAGGATTGAAGTTTGAGGATTGAGGGTTGAGGATTGAGGATTGGGGATGAGGGCTGTGGGTTGAGGATAGAGGATTGAGGACTGAGGACTGAGGATTGAGTATTGAAGATTGAGAATTCATGACTGAGGCTTGAGGATTGAGGATTGAGCATCGAGGATTGAAGATTGAGGATTGAGTATTGAAGATTGAGGATTGATGATTTAGGATTGAGGATTGAGGATTGAGGATTGAGGATTAATGATTGAAGATTGAGTATTGAGTCTTGATGATTGAGGATTGAGGGTTGAGTATTGTGGGTTGAGGATTGAGGACGAGTACTGACGGTTGATGATTGAGGTTTGAGGATTGAGGATTGAGGATTGAGGACTGAGAGTTGAGGATTGAAGTTTGAGCATTGAGGATTGAAGGTTGAGGACTGGGGATTGAGGATTGAAGATTGAGGATTAAGGATTGAGGATAGGGGATTGAGGATCTAGGATTGGAGATTGATTATTGAGGATTGAAGATTGAGTATTGAGGATTGTGGATTGAGAATTGAGAATTGAGTATGAGGACTGAGGTTGAGGACTGAGGATTGAGGATTGAGGATTGAGGGTTGAAGATTGAGTATTGAAGATTGAGGATTGATGATTTAGGATTGAGGATTGAGGATTGAGGATTGAGGATTGATGATTGAAGATTGAGTATTGAGGATTGATGATTGAGGATTGAGGATTGAGGATTGAGGGTTGATGATTGAGGACGGGGACTGACGGTTGAGGATTGAGGTTTGAGGATTGAGGATTGAGGATTGTGGACAGAGAGTTGAGGATTGAAGATTGAGCATTGAGGATTGAAGATTGAGGACTGGGGATTGAGGATTGAAGATTGAGGATTAAGGATTGAGGATTGGGGATTGAGGATCTAGGATTGGAGATTGATTATTGAGGATTGAAGATTGAGTATTGAGGATTGTGGATTGAGAATTGAGAATTGAGGATGAGGACTGAGGGTTGAGGGCTGAGGTTTGAGGAATGAGGATTGAGGATTTAGGATGGAGGATGAGGGCTGAGGGTTGAGGATTAAGGTTTGAGTATTGAATCCTGAGAACTCAGGGTATTCTATTGAGTATTGAGAATTGAGGATTGATGGTTGAGTATTGAGGATTGAGGATTGAGGATTGGAAATTGAGTATTGAGGATTGAAGTTTGAGGATTGAGGGTTGAGAATTGAGGATTGAGGATGAGGGCTGTGGGTTGAGGATAGAGGATTGAGGACTGAGGACTGAGGATTGAGTATTGAGAATTGAGGATTGAGGATTAAGGATTGAGGATTGAAGATTGAGTATTGAGGATTGAAGGTAGAGGATTGAGGATTGGGTATTGAGGATTGAAGAATGAGGGTTGAGGATTGAGGATTCAGGATTGAGGATTGAATATTTAGTATTCAGGATTGAAGATTGAGGATTGAGGATTGAGGGTTGTGGATTGAGGACGATGACTGAGGGTTGGGTATTGATGTTTGAGGTCTGAGGATTGAGGATTGAGGATTGAGAATTGAGGATTGAGGATTGAGGACTGAGGATTGAAGATTGAGTATTGAGGATTGAAGATTGAGGATTGAGTATTGGGGATAAAGGATTGAGGATTGGGAATTGAGGAGTGAAGAATGAGTATTGAGGATTGAAGGTTGAGGATAGAGGATTGAGGATTGAGGATTGCGGATTGAAGATTGAGGATTGGGGATTGAAGATTGACGATTGAGGATTGAGGATTGAGGATTGAGGATAGAGGATTGAGGATTGAGTATTGAAGATTGAGTATTCATGACTGAGGCTTAAGGATTGAGGATTCAGCATTGAGGATTGAAGATTGAGGATTGAGGATTGAGGAATGAGGATTGAGGATTCAGTATTGAAGATTGATTATTGATGACTGAGTATTGAGGATTGAGTATTGAGGATTAAGGATTGAGAATTGAAGATTGAGTATTGAGGATTGAAGGTAGAGGATTGAGGATTGAGGATTGAGGATGGAGGATGAGGGCTGAGGGTTGAGGATTAAGGTTTGAGTATTGAATCCTGAGAACTCAGGATATTCTGTTGAGTATTGAGAGTTGAGGATTGATGGTTGAGTATTGAGGACAGAGGATTGAGGATTGGAAATTGAGTATTGAGGATTGAAGATTGAGGATTGAGGATTGAGGATTGAGGATTGAGGATGAGGGCTGAGGGTTGAGGATTGAGGATTGAGGACTGAGGACTGAGGATTGAGGATTGAGAATTGAGGATTGAGGATTGAGGATTGAAGATTGAAGATTGGGTATTGAGGATTGAAGAATGAGTGTTGAGGATTGAGGATTGAGGATTGGGGATTGAAGATTTAGTATTCAGGATTGAAGATTGGCGATTGAGGATTGTGGATTGAGGATTGAGAATTGAGGATTGAGGATTGAAGATTGAGTATTGAGGATTGAAGGTTGAGAATTGAGGATTGAGGATTGAGGATTGAGGATTGAGGATTGAGGATTGAGGATTGAGGACTGAGGATTGAAGATTGAGCATTGAGGACTGAAGATTGAGGATTGAGAGTTGGGGTTTAAGGTTTGGGGATTGAGGATTGCCGATTGAGGATTGAGGATTGAGGATTGAGGATAGAGGATTGAGGATTGAGTATTGAAGATTGAGTATTCATGACTGAGGCTTGAGCATTGAGGATTGAGCATTGAGGATTGAAGATTGAGGATTGCGGATTGAGGGTTGTGGATTGAGGACGAGGAGTGAGGGTTGAGTATTGATGTTTGAGGTCTGAGGATTGACGATTGGGGATCGAGAATTGAGGATTCAGTATTGAAGATTGAGTATTGATGACTGAGTATTGAGGATTGAGGATTGAGGATTAAGGATTGAGGATTGAGGATGGAGGATAAGGGCTGAGGGTTGAGGATTAAGGTTTGAGTATTGAATCCTGAGAACTCAGGGTATTCTATTGAGTATTGAGAATTGAGGATTGATGGTTGAGTATTGAGGACTGAGGATTGAGGATTGGAAATTGAGTATTGAGGATTGAAGTTTGAGGATTGAGGGTTGAGGATTGAGGATTGGGGATGAGGGCTGTGGGTTGAGGATAGAGGATTGAGGACTGAGGACTGAGGATTGAGTATTGAGAATTGAGGATTGAGGATTGAGGATTGAAGATTGAGGATTGGGTATTGAGGATTGAAGAATGAGGGTTGAGGATTGAGGATTGAGGATTGAGGATTGAAGGCTTAGTGTTCAGGATTGAACGTTGAGGATTGAGGCTTGAGGATTGAGGATTGAGCATTGAGGATTGAAGATTGAAGATTGAGGATTGAGGAATGAGGGTTGAGGATTCAGTATTGAAGATTGAGTAATGATGACTGAGTATTGAGTATTGAGGATTGAGGATTAAGGATTGAGGATTGAAGATTGAGTATTGAGGATTGAAGGTAGAGGATTGAGGATAGAGGATTGAGGATTGAGTATTGAAGATTGAGTGTTCATGACTGAGGATTGAGGATTGAGGATTGAGGACTGACGATTGAAGTCTGAGAGTTGAGGATTGAAGATTGAGGATTGAGGATTGAGGATTGAAGATTGAGTATTGTGGGTTGAAGATTGAGGGTTGGGGATTGAGGACTGAGGATTGAGGATTGAGGATTGAGGATTGAGGATTGAAAATTGAGGATTGAAGATTGAGTATTGAGGATTGAGAATTGAGGATTGAGGATTGAGTATTGAAGATTGAGGGTTGAGGATTGAGGATTGAGGATTGAGGACTGAGGATTGAAGATTCAGTCTTGAGGATTGAAGATTGAGGATTGAGGATTGAGGATTGGACATTGAGGACTGAGTGTTGAGGGTTGAGTGATGAGAATTGATGTTTGTGGGTAGAGATTTGAAGATTGCAGGTGGACTATTGCGTATTGAAAACTGTGAATTGAGGATATTCTATTGAGGATTGAGGATTGACAACTGATTGTTGAGGACTGAGGGCTGGAGTTTGCGGATTCAGGATTGAGGATTCAGTATTATGGTATGAGGACTGAGGATCGAGGGTTGAAGATTGAGTATTGAGGATTGATGATGGAGGATTGAGGATTGAGGATTGAGGATTGAGGGTGAGGTCTGAGGGTTGAGGATTGAGGATTGAGGACTGTGGACTGAGGATTGAGGATTGAGGATTGAGAATTGAGGATTGAGGGTTGAGGATTGAGGATTGAAGATTGAGTATTGAGGATTGAAGATAGAGGATTCAGGATTGGGGATTAAGGATTGAGGATTGGGGATTGCGGATTGAAGATTGAGTATTGAGGATTGAAGATTGAGGATTGAGGATTGAGGATGAGGGCTCAGAGTTGAGGATTGAGGTATGGGGACTGAGGACTGAGGATTGAGGATTGAGAATTGAGGGTTGAGGATTGAGTATTGAAGATTGAGGATTGATGACTGAGGATTGAGGATTGAGGATTGAGGATTGAGGATTGAGGATTGAAGATTGAATATTGAGGATTGAAGATTGAGGATTGGGGATTGAATATTGAGGATTGAGGATTGAGAATTGAGGATTGAAGATTGACAATTGAGGACTGAGGATTGAGGATTGAGGATTGAGTATTGAGGATTGAAGATTGAGGATTGAGGATTGAGAATGGAGGATCGAAGAGAGAGGCCTGAGTGTTGAGGATTGAGTGTTGAGAATTGATGTTTGAGGATTGAGATTTGATTATTGAATATTGTGGATCGAGTATTGAACCATGAGAATTCAGGATATTCTATTGAGTATTGAGAATTGAGGATTGATGGTTGAGTATTGTGGATTGATGGTTGAGGGTTGTGTGTTGAATATTGAGGATTGAGGTTTGAGGAATGAGGATCGAGGGTTGAGGATTGAGGGTTGAGGATTGAGGATTCAGTATTGAAGATTGAGTATTGATGACTGAGTATTGAGGATTGAGGATTGAGGATTAAGGATTGAGGATTGAGGATGAAGGATGAGGGCTGAGGGTTGAGGATTAAGGTTTGAGTATTGAATCCTGAGAACTCAGGGTATTCTATTGTGTATTAAGAATTGAGGATTGATGGTTGAGTATTGAGGACTGAGGATTGAGGATTGGAAATTGAGTATTGAGGATTGAAGTTTGAGGATTGAGGGTTGAGGATTGAGGATTGAGGATGAGGGCTGTGGGTTGAGGATTGAGGATTGTGGACTGAGGCCTGAGGATTGAGCATTGAGAATTTAGGATTGAGGATTGAGGATTGAAGATTGAGGATTGGGTATTGAGGATTGAAGAATGAGGGTTGAGGATTGAGGATTGAGTATTGAGGATTGAAGACTTAGTACACAGGATTGAAGATTGTGGATTGAGGATTGAGGGTTGTGGATTGAGGTCGATGACTGAGGGTTGGGTATTGATGTTTGAGGTCTGAGGATTGAGGATTGAGGATTGAGAATTGAGGATTGAGGATTGAGAATTGAGGATTGAGGATTGAGGACTGAGGATTGAAGATTGAGCATTGAGGACTGAAGATTGAGGATTGAGAGTTGGGGATTAAGGTTTGGGGATTGAGGATTGACGATTGAGGATTGAGGATTGAGGATTGAGGATAGAGGATTGAGGATTGAGTATTGAAGATTGAGTATTCATGACTGAGGCTTGAGGATTGGGGATTGAGCATTGAGGATTGAAGATTGAGGATTGCGGATTGAGGGTTGTGGATTGAGGACGAGGAGTGAGGGTTGAGTATTGATGTTTGAGGTCTGAGGATTGACGATTGGGGATTGAGAATTGAGGATTCAGGATTGAGGATTGAAGATTGAGGATTGGGTATTGAGGATTGAAGAATGAGGACTGAGGATTGAGGATTGAGGATTGAGGATTGCAGATTGAGTATTGAGGATAGAAGATTGAGGATTGAGGATTGAGTATTGAGTATTGAAGATTGAGTATTTAGGATTGAAGATTGAGGATTGACGATTGAGGATTGAGTATTAAGGATTAAGAATTGAGGATTGAGGATTGAAGATTGAGTATTGAGGATTGAAGATTGAGGATTGAAGATTGAGTATTGATGATTGAGGATTGAGTGTTGAGGACTGAGGACGAGGACTCGCGGTTGAGGATTGAGGATTGAGGGTTTTGGATTGATGATTTAGGACTGAGGATTGAGGATTGAGGATTGAGCATTGAGGATTGAAGATTGAGTATCCATGACTGAGGATTGAGCATTGAGGATTGAAGATTGAGTATTCATGACTGAGGATTGAGGATTGAGGATTGAGTATTGAGGATTGAAAATTGAGTATTGAGGATTGAGGACTGACGATTGAGGATTGAAGATAGAGGATTGAGGATTGAGTATTGAAGATTGAGTGTTCATGACTGAGGATTGAGGATTGAGGATTGAGGACTGACGATTGAAGTCTGAGAGTTGAGGATTGAAGATTGAGGATTGAGGATTGAGGATTGAAGATTGAGTATTGTGGGTTGAAGATTGAGGGTTGGGTTTGAGGACTGAGGATTGAGGATTGAGGATTGAGGATTGAGGGTTGAAAATTGAGGATTGAAGATTGAGTATTGAGGATTGAGAATTGAGGATTGAGGATTGAGTATTGAAGATTGAGGGTTGAGGATTGAGGATTGAGGATTGAGGACTGAGGATTGAAGATTCAGTCTTGAGGATTGAAGATTGAGAATTGAGGATTGAGGATTGGACATTGAGGACTGAGTGTTGAGGCTTGAGTGATGAGAATTGATGTTTGTGGGTAGAGATTTGAAGATTGCAGGTGGACTATTGCGTATTGAAAACTGTGAATTGAGGATATTCTATTGAGGATTGAGGATTGACAACTGATTGTTGAGGACTGAGGGCTGGAGTTTGCGGATTCAGGATTGAGGATTCAGTATTATGGTATGAGGACTGAGGATCGAGGATTGAAGATTGAGTATTGAGGATTGATGATGGAGGATTGAGGATTGAGGATTGAGGATTGAGGGTGAGGTCTGAGGGTTGAGGGTTGAGGATTGAGGACTGTGGACTGAGGACTGAGGATTGAGGATTGAGAATTGATGATTGAGGGTTGAGGATTGAGGATTGAAGATTGAGTATTGAGGATTGAAGATAGAGGATTCAGGATTGGGGATTAAGGATTGAGGATTGGGGATTGCGGATTGAAGATTGAGTATTGAGGATTGAAGATTGAGGATTGAGGTTTGAAGATTCAGGATTGAGGATTGACGATTGAGGATTGAGGATTGGGGATTGAGTGTTGCGGATTGAGTATTGAAGATTGAGGACTGAAGATTGAGGATTTGGGACTGAGGATTGAAGATTCAGGATTGAGGATTGAGAATTGAGGATTGAGGATAGAGGATTGAAGATTCAGTATTGAGGATTGAAAGTTGAGAATTGAGGAATGAGGGTTGAACATTGAGGACTGAGTGTTGAGGTCTGAGTGATGAGAATTGATGTTTGTGGATAGAGATTTGAAGATTGCAGATTGAGTATTGAGTATTAAAGTCTGTGAATTGAGAATATACTATTGAGGATTGAGGATTGACAACTGATTGTTGAGGACTGAGGGCTGAACATTGAAGATTCAGTATTGAGGGTTCAGAATTGAGGTTTGAGGACTGAGGATTGAGGATTGAAGATGGAGTAAAGAGGATTGAAGATTGAGGATTGAGGATTGAGGATGAGCGCTCAGAGTTGAGGATTGAGGTATGGGGACTGAGGACTGAGGATTGAGGATTGAGAATTGAGGGTTGAGGATTGAGTATTGAAGATTGAGTATTGAAGATTGAGGATTGATGATTTAGGATCGAGGATTGAGGATTGAGGATTGAGGATTGAGGATTGAGGATTGAGGATTGAAGATTGAATATTGATGATTGAAGATTCAGGATTGAGGGTTGTGGATTGAGGACGAGGACTGAGGGTTGAGTATTGATGTTTGAGGTCTGAGGATTGAGGATTGGGGATAGAGAATTGAGGATTGGGTATTGAGGATTGGAGATTGAGGATTGTGTATTGAGGATTGAAGAATGAGGGTTCAGGATTGAGGATTGAGGATTGAGGATTGCAGATTGTGTATTGAGGATTGAGGATTCGGGATTGAGGTCTGATGACTGAGGATTGAGGGTTGAGGTTTGAGGATTGAGGATTGAGGATGGAGGATTGAGCAGAGAGGACTGAGTGTTGTGGATTGAGTGTTGAGGATTGATGTTTGAGGATTGAGATTTGATTACTGAATATTGTGGATTGAGTATTGAACCATGAGAATTCAGGATATTCTATTGAGTATTGAGAATTGAGGATTGATGGTTGAGTATTGAGGATTGATGATTGAGGGTTGTGTGTTGAATATTGAGGACTGAGGATTGAGGATTTAGTATTGATGATCGAAGATTGAGGGTTGAGGATTGACGGTTGAGGACTGAGGACAAGGACTGACGGTTGGGGATTGAGGTTTGAGGATTGAGGATTGCAGATTGAGTATTGAGGATAGAAGTTTGAGGATTGAGGATTGAGGATTGAGGATCGAGTATTGAGGATTGAGTATTGATGATTGAAGATTGAGGATTGAGGATTGCGGGTTGAGTATTGAGGACGGGGACTGACGGTTGAGGATTGAAGTTTGAGGATTGAGGATTGAGGATTGAGGACTGAGGATTGAGGATTGAGGATTGAGCATTGAGGATTGAAGATTGGGGACTGGGGATTGAGGATTGAAGATTGAGGATTAAGGATTGTGGATTGGGCATTGAGGATCTAGGATTGGAGATTGATTATTGAGGATTGAATATTGAGGATTGAGGATTGAGTATTGAGAGTTGAGAATTGAGGATGAGGACTGAGGGTTGAGGATTGAGGTTTGAGGAATGAGGATTGAGGATTGAGGATTGAGGATTGAGGATTGTGGATTGAGGATTCAGTATTGAAGGTTGAGTATTGACGACTGAGGATTGAGGATCGAGGATTGAGGATTGAGGATCGAGGATTGAAGATTGAGTATTGAGGATTGAAGATTGAGGATTGGTGATTGAGGGTTAAGGATGGAGGATGAGGACTGAGGGTTGAGGATTAAGGTTTGAGTATTGAATCCTGAGAACTCAGGGTATTCTATTGAGTATTGAGAATTGAGGATTGATGGTTGAGTATTGAGGACTGAGGATTGAGGATTGGAAATTGAGTATTGAGGATTGAAGTTTGAGGATTGAGGGTTGAGGATTGAGGATTGAGGATGAGGGCTGTGGGTTGAGGATTGAGGATTGTGGACTGAGGCCTGAGGATTGAGCATTGAGAATTTAGGATTGAGGATTGAGGATTGAAGATTGAGGATTGGGTATTGAGGATTGAAGAATGAGGGTTGAGGATTGAGGATTGAGTATTGAGGATTGAAGACTTAGTACACAGGATTGAAGATTGTTGATTGAGGATTGAGGGTTGTGGATTGAGGTCGATGACTGAGGGTTTCGTATTGATGTTTGAGGTCTGAGGATTGAGGATTGAGGATTGAGAATTGAGGATTGAGGATTGAGAATTGAGGATTGAGGATTGAGGACTAAGGATTGAAGATTGAGCATTGAGGACTGAAGATTGAGGATTGAGAGTTGGGGATTAAGGTTTGGGGATTGAGGATTGACGATTGAGGATTGAGGATTGAGGATTGAGGATAGAGGATTGAGGATTGAGTATTGAAGATTGAGTATTCATGACTGAGGCTTGAGGATTGAGGATTGAGCATTGAGGATTGAAGATTGAGGATTGCGGATTGAGGGTTGTGGATTGAGGACGAGGAGTGAGGGTTGAGTATTGATGTTTGAGGTCAGAGGATTGACGATTGGGGATTGAGAATTGAGGATTGAGGATTGAGGATTGAAGATTGCAGATTGAGTATTGAGGATAGAAGATTGAGGATTGAGGATTGAGTATTGAGTATTGAAGATTGAGTATTTAGGATTGAAGATTGAGGATTGACGATTGAGGATTGAGTATTAAGGATTAAGAATTGAGGATTGAGGATTGAAGATTGAGTATTGAGGATTGAAGATTGAGGATTGAAGATTGAGTATTGATGATTGAGGATTGAGTGTTGAGGACTGAGGACGAGGACTCGCGGTTGAGGATTGAGGATTGAGGGTTTTGGATTGATGATTTAGGACTGAGGATTGAGGATTGAGGATTGAGCATTGAGGATTGAAGATTGAGTATTCATGACTGAGGATTGAGCATTGAGGATTGAAGATTGAGTATTCATGACTGAGGATTGAGGATTGAGGATTGAGTATTGAGGATTGAAAATTGAGTATTGAGGATTGAGGACTGACGATTGAGGATTGAGGATAGAGGATTGAGGATTGAGTATTGAAGATTGAGTGTTCATGACTGAGGATTGAGGATTGAGGATTGAGGACTGAGGATTGAAGTCTGAGAGTTGAGGATTGAAGATTGAGGATTGAGGATTGAGGATTGAAGATTGAGTATTGAGGGTTGAAGATTGAGGGTTGGGGATTGAGGACTGAGGATTGAGGATTGAGGATTGAGGATTGAGGATTGAAAATTGAGGATTGAAGACTGAGTATTGAGGATTGAGAATTGAGGATTGAGGATTGAGTATTGAAGATTGAGGGTTGAGGATTGAGGATTGAGGATTGAGGACTGAGGATTGAAGATTCAGTCTTGAGGATTGAAGATTGAGAATTGAGGATTGAGGATTGGACATTGAGGACTGAGTGTTGAGGCTTGAGTGATGAGAATTGATGTTTGTGGGTAGAGATTTGAAGATTGCAGGTGGACTATTGCGTACTGAAAACTGTGAATTGAGGATATTCTATTGAGGATTGAGGATTGACAACTGATTGTTGAGGACTGAGGGCTGGAGTTTGCGGATTCAGGATTGAGGATTCAGTATTATGGTATGAGGACTGAGGATTGAGGATTGAAGATTGAGTATTGAGGATTGATGATGGAGGATTGAGGATTGAGGATTGAGGATTGAGGGTGAGGTCTGAGGGTTGAGGGTTGAGGATTGAGGACTGTGGACTGAGGACTGAGGATTGAGGATTGAGAATTGATGATTGAGGGTTGAGGATTGAGGATTGAAGATTGAGTATTGAGGATTGAAGATAGAGGATTCAGGATTGGGGATTAAGGATTGAGGATTGGGTATTGCGGATTGAAGATTGAGTATTGAGGATTGAAGATTGAGGATTGAGGTTTGAAGATTCAGGATTGAGGATTGACGATTGAGGATTGAGGATTGGGGATTGAGGGTTGCGGATTGAGTATTGAAGATTGAGGACTGAAGGTTGAGGATTTGGGACTGAGGATTGAAGATTCAGGATTGAGGATTGAGAATTGAGGATTGAGGATAGAGGATTGAAGATTCAGTATTGAGGATTGAAAGTTGAGAATTGAGGAATGAGGGTTGAACATTGAGGACTGAGTGTTGAGGTCTGAGTGATGAGAATTGATGTTTGTGGATAGAGATTTGAAGATTGCAGATTGAGTATTGAGTATTAAAGTCTGTGAATTGAGAATATACTATTGAGGATTGAGGATTGACAACTGATTGTTGAGGACTGAGGGCTGAACATTGAAGATTCAGTATTCAGGGTTCAGAATTGAGGTTTGAGGACTGAGGATTGAGGATTGAAGATGGAGTAAAGAGGATTGAAGATTGAGGATTGAGGATTGAGGATGAGCGCTCAGAGTTGAGGATTGAGGTATGGGGACTGAGGACTGAGGATTGAGGATTGAGAATTGAGGGTTGAGGATTGAGTATTGAAGATTGAGTATTGAAGATTGAGGATTGATGATTTAGGATTGAGGATTGAGGATTGAGGATTGAGGATTGAGGATTGAGGATTGAGGATTGAAGATTGAATATTGATGATTGAAGATTCAGGATTGAGGGTTGTGGATTGAGGACGAGGACTGAGGGTTGAGTATTGATGTTTGAGGTCTGAGGATTGAGGATTGGGGATAGAGAATTGAGGATTGGGTATTGAGGATTGGAGATTGAGGATTGTGTATTGAGGATTGAAGAATGAGGGTTCAGGATTGAGGATTGAGGATTGAGGATTGCAGATTGTGTATTGAGGATTGAGGATTCGGGATTGAGGTCTGATGACTGAGGATTGAGGGTTGAGGTTTGAGGATTGAGGATTGAGGATGGAGGATTGAGCAGAGAGGACTGAGTGTTGTGGATTGAGTGTTGAGGATTGATGTTTGAGGATTGAGATTTGATTACTGAATATTGTGGATTGAGTATTGAACCATGAGAATTCAGGATATTCTATTGAGTATTGAGAATTGAGGATTGATGGTTGAGTATTGAGGATTGATGATTGAGGGTTGTGTGTTGAATATTGAGGACTGAGGATTGAGGATTTAGTATTGATGATCGAAGATTGAGGGTTGAGGATTGACGGTTGAGGACTGAGGACAAGGACTGACGGTTGGGGATTGAGGTTTGAGGATTGAGGATTGCAGATTGAGTATTGAGGATAGAAGTTTGAGGATTGAGGATTGAGGATTGAGGATCGAGTATTGAGGATTGAGTATTGATGATTGAAGATTGAGGATTGAGGATTGCGGGTTGAGTATTGAGGACGGGGACTGACGGTTGAGGATTGAAGTTTGAGGATTGAGGATTGAGGATTGAGGACTGAGGATTGAGGATTGAGGATTGAGCATTGAGGATTGAAGATTGGGGACTGGGGATTGAGGATTGAAGATTGAGGATTAAGGATTGTGGATTGGGCATTGAGGATCTAGGATTGGAGATTGATTATTGAGGATTGAATATTGAGGATTGAGGATTGAGTATTGAGAGTTGAGAATTGAGGATGAGGACTGAGGGTTGAGGATTGAGGTTTGAGGAATGAGGATTGAGGATTGAGGATTGAGGATTGAGGATTGTGGATTGAGGATTCAGTATTGAAGGTTGAGTATTGACGACTGAGGATTGAGGATCGAGGATTGAGGATTGAGGATCGAGGATTGAAGATTGAGTATTGAGGATTGAAGATTGAGGATTGGTGATTGAGGGTTAAGGATGGAGGATGAGGACTGAGTGTCGAGGTTTGAGGTTTGAGGATTGAGGACTGTGGTCTGAGGATTGATGACTGAGTATTGAGGATTGAGGATTGAGGATTAAGGATTGAGGATTGAGGATGGAGGATGAGGGCTGAGGGTTGAGGATTAAGGTTTGAGTATTGAATCCTGAGAACTCAGGGTATTCTATTGAGTATTGAGAATTGAGGATTGATGGTTGAGTATTGAGGACTGAGGATTGAGGATTGGAAATTGAGTATTGAGGATTGAAGTTTGAGGATTGAGGGTTGAGGATTGAGGATTGAGGATGAGGGCTGTGGGTTGAGGATTGAGGATTGTGGACTGAGGCCTGAGGATTGAGCATTGAGAATTTAGGATTGAGGATTGAGGATTGAAGATTGAGGATTGGGTATTGAGGATTGAAGAATGAGGGTTGAGGATTGAGGATTGAGTATTGAGGATTGAAGACTTAGTACACAGGATTGAAGATTGTTGATTGAGGATTGAGGGTTGTGGATTGAGGTCGATGACTGAGGGTTTCGTATTGATGTTTGAGGTCTGAGGATTGAGGATTGAGGATTGAGAATTGAGGATTGAGGATTGAGAATTGAGGATTGAGGATTGAGGACTAAGGATTGAAGATTGAGCATTGAGGACTGAAGATTGAGGATTGAGAGTTGGGGATTAAGGTTTGGGGATTGAGGATTGACGATTGAGGATTGAGGATTGAGGATTGAGGATAGAGGATTGAGGATTGAGTATTGAAGATTGAGTATTCATGACTGAGGCTTGAGGATTGAGGATTGAGCATTGAGGATTGAAGATTGAGGATTGCGGATTGAGGGTTGTGGATTGAGGACGAGGAGTGAGGGTTGAGTATTGATGTTTGAGGTCAGAGGATTGACGATTGGGGATTGAGAATTGAGGATTGAGGATTGAGGATTGAAGATTGCAGATTGAGTATTGAGGATAGAAGATTGAGGATTGAGGATTGAGTATTGAGTATTGAAGATTGAGTATTTAGGATTGAAGATTGAGGATTGACGATTGAGGATTGAGTATTAAGGATTAAGAATTGAGGATTGAGGATTGAAGATTGAGTATTGAGGATTGAAGATTGAGGATTGAAGATTGAGTATTGATGATTGAGGATTGAGTGTTGAGGACTGAGGACGAGGACTCGCGGTTGAGGATTGAGGATTGAGGGTTTTGGATTGATGATTTAGGACTGAGGATTGAGGATTGAGGATTGAGCATTGAGGATTGAAGATTGAGTATTCATGACTGAGGATTGAGCATTGAGGATTGAAGATTGAGTATTCATGACTGAGGATTGAGGATTGAGGATTGAGTATTGAGGATTGAAAATTGAGTATTGAGGATTGAGGACTGACGATTGAGGATTGAGGATAGAGGATTGAGGATTGAGTATTGAAGATTGAGTGTTCATGACTGAGGATTGAGGATTGAGGATTGAGGACTGAGGATTGAAGTCTGAGAGTTGAGGATTGAAGATTGAGGATTGAGGATTGAGGATTGAAGATTGAGTATTGAGGGTTGAAGATTGAGGGTTGGGGATTGAGGACTGAGGATTGAGGATTGAGGATTGAGGATTGAGGATTGAAAATTGAGGATTGAAGACTGAGTATTGAGGATTGAGAATTGAGGATTGAGGATTGAGTATTGAAGATTGAGGGTTGAGGATTGAGGATTGAGGATTGAGGACTGAGGATTGAAGATTCAGTCTTGAGGATTGAAGATTGAGAATTGAGGATTGAGGATTGGACATTGAGGACTGAGTGTTGAGGCTTGAGTGATGAGAATTGATGTTTGTGGGTAGAGATTTGAAGATTGCAGGTGGACTATTGCGTACTGAAAACTGTGAATTGAGGATATTCTATTGAGGATTGAGGATTGACAACTGATTGTTGAGGACTGAGGGCTGGAGTTTGCGGATTCAGGATTGAGGATTCAGTATTATGGTATGAGGACTGAGGATTGAGGATTGAAGATTGAGTATTGAGGATTGATGATGGAGGATTGAGGATTGAGGATTGAGGATTGAGGGTGAGGTCTGAGGGTTGAGGGTTGAGGATTGAGGACTGTGGACTGAGGACTGAGGATTGAGGATTGAGAATTGATGATTGAGGGTTGAGGATTGAGGATTGAAGATTGAGTATTGAGGATTGAAGATAGAGGATTCAGGATTGGGGATTAAGGATTGAGGATTGGGTATTGCGGATTGAAGATTGAGTATTGAGGATTGAAGATTGAGGATTGAGGTTTGAAGATTCAGGATTGAGGATTGACGATTGAGGATTGAGGATTGGGGATTGAGGGTTGCGGATTGAGTATTGAAGATTGAGGACTGAAGGTTGAGGATTTGGGACTGAGGATTGAAGATTCAGGATTGAGGATTGAGAATTGAGGATTGAGGATAGAGGATTGAAGATTCAGTATTGAGGATTGAAAGTTGAGAATTGAGGAATGAGGGTTGAACATTGAGGACTGAGTGTTGAGGTCTGAGTGATGAGAATTGATGTTTGTGGATAGAGATTTGAAGATTGCAGATTGAGTATTGAGTATTAAAGTCTGTGAATTGAGAATATACTATTGAGGATTGAGGATTGACAACTGATTGTTGAGGACTGAGGGCTGAACATTGAAGATTCAGTATTCAGGGTTCAGAATTGAGGTTTGAGGACTGAGGATTGAGGATTGAAGATGGAGTAAAGAGGATTGAAGATTGAGGATTGAGGATTGAGGATGAGCGCTCAGAGTTGAGGATTGAGGTATGGGGACTGAGGACTGAGGATTGAGGATTGAGAATTGAGGGTTGAGGATTGAGTATTGAAGATTGAGTATTGAAGATTGAGGATTGATGATTTAGGATTGAGGATTGAGGATTGAGGATTGAGGATTGAGGATTGATGATTGAAGATTGAGTATTGAGGATTGGTGATTGAGGATTGAGGATTGAGGATTGAGGGTTGATGATTGAGTATTGAGGATTGTGGATTGAGAATTGAGAATTGAGGATGAGGACTGAGGGTTGAGGACTGAGGTTTGAGGAATGAGGACTGAGGAATGAGGATTGAGGATTGAGGATTGAGGATTGAGGATTGAAGATTGAATATTGATGATTGAAGATTCAGGATTGAGGGTTGTGGATTGAGGACGAGGACTGAGGGTTGAGTATTGATGTTTGAGGTCTGAGGATTGAGGATTGGGGATAGAGAATTGAGGATTGGGTATTGAGGATTGGAGATTGAGGATTGTGTATTGAGGATTGAAGAATGAGGGTTCAGGATTGAGGATTGAGGATTGAGGATTGCAGATTGTGTATTGAGGATTGAGGATTCGGGATTGAGGTCTGAGGACTGAGGATTGAGGGTTGAGGTTTGAGGATTGAGGATTGAGGATGGAGGATTGAGCAGAGAGGACTGAGTGTTGTGGATTGAGTGTTGAGGATTGATGTTTGAGGATTGAGATTTGATTACTGAATATTGTGGATTGAGTATTGAACCATGAGAATTCAGGATATTCTATTGAGTATTGAGAATTGAGGATTGATGGTTGAGTATTGAGGATTGATGATTGAGGGTTGTGTGTTGAATATTGAGGACTGAGGATTGAGGATTTAGTATTGATGATCGAAGATTGAGGGTTGAGGATTGACGGTTGAGGACTGAGGACAAGGACTGACGGTTGGGGATTGAGGTTTGAGGATTGAGGATTGCAGATTGAGTATTGAGGATAGAAGTTTGAGGATTGAGGATTGAGGATTGAGGATCGAGTATTGAGGATTGAGTATTGATGATTGAAGATTGAGGATTGAGGATTGCGGGTTGAGTATTGAGGACGGGGACTGACGGTTGAGGATTGAAGTTTGAGGATTGAGGATTGAGGATTGAGGACTGAGGATTGAGGATCGAGGATTGAGCATTGAGGATTGAAGATTGGGGACTGGGGATTGAGGATTGAAGATTGAGGATTAAGGATTGTGGATTGGGCATTGAGGATCTAGGATTGGAGATTGATTATTGAGGATTGAATATTGAGGATTGAGGATTGAGTATTGAGAGTTGAGAATTGAGGATGAGGACTGAGGGTTGAGGATTGAGGTTTGAGGAATGAGGATTGAGGATTGAGGATTGAGGATTGAGGATTGTGGATTGAGGATTCAGTATTGAAGGTTGAGTATTGACGACTAAGGATTGAGGATCGAGGATTGAGGATTGAGGATCGAGGATTGAAGATTGAGTATTGAGGATTGAAGATTGAGGATTGGTGATTGAGGGTTAAGGATGGAGGATGAGGACTGAGTGTCGAGGTTTGAGGTTTGAGGATTGAGGACTGTGGTCTGAGGATTGAGGATTGAGGATTGAGGATTGTGGATTGAGGATTGAAAATTAAGGATTCGGGACTGAGGATTGAAGATTGAGGATGGAGGATTGAGGGTTGAGGATTGAGGATTGAGGATTGAAGATTCAGTATTGAGGATTGAAGGTAGAGGATTGAGGATTGAGGATTTAGGATGGAGGATGAGGGCTGAGGGTTGAGGATTAAGGTTTGAGTATTGCATCCTGAGAACTCAGGGTATTCTATTGAGTATCGAGAATTGAGGATTGATGGTTGAGTATTGAGGATTGAGGATTGAGGATTGGAAATTGAGTATTGAGGATTGAAGTTTGAGGATTGAGGGTTGAGAATTGAGGATTGAGGATGAGGGCTGTGGGTTGAGGATAGAGGATTGAGGACTGAGGACTGAGGATTGAGTATTGAGAATTGAGGATTGAGGATTAAGGATTGAGGATTGAAGATTGAGTATTGAGGATTGAAGGTAGAGGATTGAGGATTGGGTATTGAGGATTGAAGAATGAGGGTTGAGGATTGAGGATTCAGGATTGAGGATTGAATATTTAGTATTCAGGATTGAAGATTGAGGATTGAGGATTGAGGGTTGTGGATTGAGGACGATGACTGAGGGTTGGGTATTGATGTTTGAGGTCTGAGGATTGAGGATTGAGGATTGAGAATTGAGGATTGAGGATTGAGGACTGAGGATTGAAGATTGAGTATTGAGGATTGAAGATTGAGGATTGAGTATTGGGGATTAAGGATTGAGGATTGGGAATTGAGGAGTGAAGAATGAGTATTGAGGATTGAAGGTTGAGGATAGAGGATTGAGGATTGAGGATTGAGGATTGAAGATTGAGGGTTGGGGATTGAAGGTTGACGATTGAGGATTGAGGATTGAGGATTGAGGATAGAGGATTGAGGATTGAGTATTGAAGATTGAGTATTCATGACTGAGGCTTGAGGATTGAGGATTCAGCATTGAGGACTGAAGATTGAGGATTGAGGATTGAGGAATGAGGATTGAGGATTCAGTATTGAAGATTGATTATTGATGACTGAGTATTGAGGATTGAGTATTGAGGATTAAGGATTGAGGATTGAAGATTGAGTATTGAGGATTGAAGGTAGAGGATTGAGGATTGAGGATTGAGGATGGAGGATGAGGGCTGAGGGTTGAGGATTAAGGTTTGAGTATTGAATCCTGAGAACTCAGGATATTCTGTTGAGTATTGAGAGTTGAGGATTGATGGTTGAGTATTGAGGACAGAGGATTGAGGATTGGAAATTGAGTATTGAGGATTGAAGATTGAGGATTGAGGATTGAGGATTGAGGATTGAGGATGAGGGCTGAGGGTTGAGGATTGAGGATTGAGGACTGAGGACTGAGGATTGAGGATTGAGAATTGAGGATTGAGGATTGAGGATTGAAGATTGAAGATTGGGTATTGAGGATTGAAGAATGAGTGTTGAGGATTGAGGATTGAGGATTGAGGATTGAAGATTTAGTATTCAGGATTGAAGATTGGCGATTGAGGATTGTGGATTGAGGATTGAGAATTGAGGATTGAGGATTGAAGATTGAGTATTGAGGATTGAAGGTTGAGAATTGAGGATTGAGGATTGAGGATTGAGGATTGAGGATTGATGATTGTGGGTTGGGGACTGAGTGTTGAGGGTTGAGTGATGAGAATTGATGTTTGTGGATAGAGATTGGAAGTTTGCAGATTGAGTATTGTGTATTGAAAACTGTGAATTGAGGATATTCTATTGAGGATTGAGGATTGACAACAGATTGTTGAGGACTGGTGGCTGAAGATTGAGGATTCAGGATTGAGGATTCAGGATTCAGGTTTGAGGACTGAGGATTGAGGACTGAGGATTGAGGATTGAAGATTGAGGATTAAGGATTGAGGATTGGGGATTGAGGATCTAGGATTGGAGACTGATTATTGAGGATTGAAGATTGAGTATTGAGGATTGTGGATTGAGAATTGAGAATTGAGGATGAGGACTGAGGGTTGAGGACTGAGGTTTGAGGAATGAGGATTGAGGATTGAGGATTGAGGATTGAGGATTGAGGATTGAGGATTGAAGATTGAATATTGATGGTTGAAGATTCAGGATTGATGGTTGTGGATTGAGGACGAGGACTGAGGGTTGAGTATTGATGTTTGAGGTCTGAGGATTGAGGATTGGGGATAGAGAATTGAGGATTGGGTATTGAGGATTGGAGATTGAGGATTGTGTATTGAGGATTGAAGAATGAGTGTTCAGGATTGAGGATTGAGGTTTGAGGATTGCAGATTAAGTATTGAGGATTGAGGATTCGGGATTGAGGTTTGAGGACTGAGGATTGAGGGTTGAGGTTTGAGGATTGAGGATTGAGGATGGAGGATTGAGGAGAGAGGACTGAGTGTTGTGGATTGAGTGTTGAGAATTGATGTTTGAGGATTGAGATTTGATTATTGAATATTGTGGATTGAGTATTGAACCATGAGAATTCAGGATATTCTATTGAGTATTGAGAATTGAGGATTGATGGTTGAGTATTGAGGATTGATGATTGAGGTTTGTGTGTTGAATATTGAGGACTGAGGATTGAGGATTGAGTATTGATGATTGAAGATTGAGGGTTGAGGATTGAGGGTTGAGGATTGAGGACGAGGACTGACGGTTGGGGATTGAGGTTTGAGGATTGAGGTTTGAGGATTGATGACTGAGAATTGAGGATTGAAGATTGAGCATTGAGGATTGAAGATTGAGGGCTGGGGATTGAGGATTGAAGATTGAGGATTAAGGATTGAGGATTGGGGATTGAGGATCTAGGATTGGAGATTGATTATTGAGGATTGAAGATTGAGTATTGAGGATTGTGGATTGAGAATTGAGAATTGAGGATGAGGACTGAGGGTTGAGGATTGAGGTTTGCGGAATGAGGATCGAGGATTGAGGATTGAGGATTGAGGATTGAGGATTCAGTATTGAAGATTGAGTATTGATGACTGAGTATTGAGGATTGAGGATTGAGGATTAAGTATTGAGGATTGAGGATGGAGGATAAGGGCTGAGGGTTGAGGTTTAAGGTTTGAGTATTGAATCCTGAGAACTCAGGGTATTCTATTGAGTATTGAGAATTGAGGATTGATGGTTGAGTATTGAGGACTGAGGGTTGAGGATTGGAAATTGAGTATTAAGGATTGAAGTTTGAGGATTGAGGGTTGAGGATTGAGGATTGGGGATGAGGGCTGTGGGTTGAGGATAGAGGATTGAGGACTGAGGACTGAGGATTGAGTATTGAGAATTGAGGATTGAGGATTGAGGATTGAAGATTGAGGATTGGGTATTGAGGATTGAAGAATGAGGGTTGAGGATTGAGGATTGAGGATTGAGGATTGAAGGCTTAGTATTCAGGATTGAAGGTTGAGGATTGAGGATTGAGGGTTGTGGATTGAGGTCGATGACTGAGGGTTGGGTATTGATGTTTGAGGTCTGAGGATTGAGGATTGAGGATTGAGAATTGAGGATTGAGGATTGAGAATTGATGATTGAGAATTGAGGACTGAGGATTGAAGATTGAGTATTGAGGATTGAAGATTGAGGATTGTGAGTTGGGGATTAAGGTTTGGGGATTGAGGATTGACGATTGAGGATTGAGGATTGAGGATCGAGGATTGAGGATTGAGGATTGAGGATTGAGGATTGAGGATTCAGTATTGAAGATTGAGTATTGATGACTGAGTATTGAGGATTGAGGATTGAGGATTAAGGGTTGAGGATTGAAGATTGAGTATTGAGGATTGAAGGCAGAGGATTCAGGATTGAGGATTGAGGATGGAGGATGAGGCCTGAGGGTTGAGGATTAAGGTTTGAGTATTGAATCCTGAGAACTCAGGGTATTCTATTGAGTATTGAGAATTGAGGATTGATGGTTGAGTATTGAGGACTGAGGATTGAGGATTGGAAATTGAGTATTGAGGATTGAAGTTTGAGGATTGAGGGTTGAGGATTGAGGGTTGAGGATGAGGGCTGTGGGTTGAGGATTGAGGATTGAGGGCTGAGGACTGAGGATTGGGAATTGAGAATTGAGGATTGAGGATTGAGGATCGAAGATTGAGGATTTGGTATTGAGGATTGAAAAATGAGGGTTGAGGATTGAGGTTTGAGGATTGAGGATTGTAGACTTAGTATTCAGGATTGAAGGTTGAGGATTGAGGATTGAGGGTTGTGGGTTGAGGTCGATGACTGAGGGTTGGGTATTGATGTTTGAGTACTGAGGATTGAGGATTGAGGATTGAGAATTGAGGATTGAGGATTGAGAATTGAGGATTGAGGATTGAGGTCTGAGGATTGATGGATGAGTATTGAGGATTGAAGATTGAGGATTGAGGGTTGGGGATTAAGGTTTGGGGATTGAGGAATGACGATTGAGGATTGAGGATTGAGGATTGAGGATAGAGGATTGAGGATTGAGTATTGAAGATTGAGTATTCATGACTGAGGCTT
This sequence comes from Calliopsis andreniformis, assembly GCF_051401765.1. NCBI lineage: Eukaryota > Metazoa > Arthropoda > Insecta > Hymenoptera > Andrenidae > Calliopsis > Calliopsis andreniformis. The sequence goes on along the minus strand of NW_027480450.1, from coordinate 4,107,295 downwards.
GAGGATTGAGGATTGAGCATTGAGGATTGAAGATTGAGGATTGAGGATTGAGGAATGAGGATTGAGGATTCAGTATTGAAGATTGAGTAATGATGACTGAGTATTGAGTATTGAGGATTGAGGATTAAGGATTGAGGATTGAAGATTGAGTATTGAGGATTGAGGGTACAGGATTGAGGATTGAGGATAGAGGATGGAGGATGAGGGCTGAGGGTTGAGGATTAAGGTTTGAGTATTGAATCCTGAGAACTCAGGATATTCTATTGAGTATTGAGAATTGAGGATTGATGGTTGAGTATTGAGGACTGAGGATTGATGATTGGAAATTGAGTATTGAGGATTGAAGTTTGAGGATTGAGGATTGAGGATTGAGGATGAGGGCTGAGGGTTGAGGATTGAGGATTGAGGACTGTGGACTGAGGATTGAGGATTGAGAATTGAGGATTGAGGATTGAGGATTGAAGATTGAAGATTGGGTATTGAGGATTGAAGAATGAGTGTTGAGGATTGAGGGTTGAGGATTGAGGATTGAAGATTTAGTATTCAGGATTGAAGATTGACGATTGAGGATTGAGGATTGAGGATTGAGAATTGAGGATTGAGGATTGAAGGTTGAGTATTGAGGATTGAAGATTGAGGATTGAGGATTGAGGATTGAGGATTGAGGATTGAAGATTGTGGGTTGGGGACTGAGTGTTGAGGGTTGAGTGATGAGAATTGATGTTTGTGGATAAAGATTGGAAGTTTGCAGATTGAGTATTGAGTATTGAAAACTGTGAATTGAGGATATTCTATTGAGGATTGAGGATTGACAACTGTTTGTTGAGGACTGGTGGCAGAAGATTGAGGATTCAGGATTGAGGATTCAGGATTGAGGTTTGAGGACCGAGGATTGAGGACTGAGGATTGAGGATTGAGGATTGAAGATTGAATATTGATGGTTGAAGATTGAGGATTGAGGTTTGAGTGTTGTGGATTGAGGACGAGGACTGAGGGTTGGGTATTGATGCCTGAGGTCTGAGGATTGAGGATTGAGGATTGAGAATTGAGGATTGAGGATTGAGGGCTGAGGATTGAAGATTGAGTATTGAGGATTGAAGATTGAGGATTGATGATTGGGGATTAAGGATTGAGGATTGGGAATTGAGGAGTGAAGATTGCGTATTGAGGATTGAGGGTTGAGTGATGAGAAATGATGTTATTGGATTGATATGTGAAGATTGCAGAATGGGGATTGAGTGTTGAAAACTCTGAATTGAGGATATTCTATTGAGGATTGAGGATTGACAGTTGATTGTTGAGGACTGAGGGCTGAAGGTTGAGGATTCAGGATTGAGGATTCGGGATTGAGGTTTGAGGACTGAGGATTGAGGGTTGAGGATTGAGGATTGAGGATTGAGGATGGAGGATTGAGGAGAGAGGACTGAGTGTTGTGGATTTAGTGTTGAGAATTGATGTTTGAGGATTGAGGTTTGATTATTGATAATTGTGGATTGAGTATTGAGCCATGAGAATTCAGGATATTCTATTGAGTATTGAGAATTGAGGATTGATGGTTGAGTATTGAGGATTGATGATTGAGGGTTGTGTGTTGAATATTGAGGACTGAGGATTGAGGATTGAGTATTGGTGATTGAAGATTGAGGGTTGAGGATTGAGGGTTGAGGATTGAGGACGAGGACTGACGGTTGGGGATTGAGGTTTGAGGATTGAGGTTTGAGGATTGATGACTGAGAATTGAGGATTGAAGATTGAGCATTGAGGATTGAAGATTGAGGGCTGGGGATTGAGGATTGAAGATTGAGGATTAAGGATTGAGGATTGGGGATTGAGGATCTAGGATTGGAGATTGATTATTGAGAATTGAAGATTGAGTATTGAGGATTGTGGATTGAGAATTGAGAATTGAGGATGAGGACTGAGGGTTGAGGATTGAGGTTTGCGGAATGAGGATCGAGGATTGAGGATTGAGGATTGAGGATTGAGGATTCAGTATTGAAGATTGAGTATTGATGACTGAGTATTGAGGATTGAGGATTGAGGATTAAGGTTTGAGGATTGAGGATGGAGGATGAGGGCTGAGGGTTGAGGATTAAGGATTGAGTATTGAATCCTGAGAACTCAGGGTATTCTGTTGAGTATTGAGAATTGAGGATTGATGGTTGAGTAGTGAGGACTGAGGATTGAGGATTGGAAATTGAGTATTGAGGATTGAAGTTTGAGGATTGAGGGTTGAGGATTGAGGATTGGGGATGAGGGCTGTGGGTTGAGGATAGAGGATTGAGGACTGAGGACTGAGGATTGAGTATTGAGAATTGAGGATTGAGGATTGAGGATTGAAGATTGAGGATTGGGTATTGAGGATTGAAGAATGAGGGTTGAGGATTGAGGATTGAGGATTGAGGATTGAAGGCTTAGTATTCAGGATTGAAGGTTGAGGATTGAGGATTGAGGGTTGTGGATTGAGGTCGATGACTGAGGGTTGGGTATTGATGTTTGAGGTCTGAGGATTGAGGATTGAGGATTGAGAATTGAGGATTGAGGATTGAGAATTGAGGATTGAGGATTGAGGACTGAGGATTGAAGATTGAAGATTGAGTATTGCGGATTGAAGGCAGAGGATTGAGGATTGAGGATTGAGGATGGAGGATGAGGGCTGAGGGTTGAGGATTAAGGTTTGAGTATTGAATCCTGAGAACTCAGGGTATTCTATTGAGTATTGAGAATTGAGGATTGATGGTTGAGTATTGAGGACTGAGGATTGAGGATTGGAAATTGAGTATTGAGGATTGAAGTTTGAGGATTGAGGGTTCAGGATTGAGGGTTGAGGATGAGGGCTGTGGGTTGAGGACTGAGGATTGAGGGCTGAGGACTGAGGATTGGGAATTGAGGATTGAGGATTGAGGATTGAGGATTGAAGATTGAGGATTTGGTATTGAGGATTGAAGAATGAGGGTTGAGGATTGAGGTTTGAGGATTGAGGATTGTAGACTTAGTATTCAGGATTGAAGGTTGAGGATTGAGGATTGAGGGTTGTGGGTTGAGGTCGATGACTGAGGGTTGGGTATTGATGTTTGAGTACTGAGGATTGAGGATTGAGGATTGAGAATTGAGGATTGAGGATTGAGAATTGAGGATTGAGGATTGAGGTCTGAGGATTGATGGATGAGTATTGAGGATTGAAGATTGAGGATTGAGGGTTGGGGATTAAGGTTTGGGGATTGAGGAATGACGATCGAGGATTGAGGATTGAGGATTGAGGATAGAGGATTGAGGATTGAGTATTGAAGATTGAGAATTCATGACTGAGGCTTGAGGATTGAGGATTGAGCATTGAGGATTGAAGGTTGAGGATTGAGGATTGAGGGTTGAGGATTGAGGACGAGGACTGACGGTTGGGGATTGAGGTTTGACGACTGAGGATTGAGGATTGAGGACTGAGAATTGAGAATTGAGGATGAGGACTGAGGGTTGAGGATTGAGGTTTGCGGAATGAGGATCGAGGATTGAGGATTGAGGATTGAGGATTGAGGATTCAGTATTGAAGATTGAGTATTGATGACTGAGTATTGAGGATTGAGGATTGAGGATTAAGGATTGAGGATTGAGGATGGAGGATGAGGGCTGAGGGTTGAGGATTAAGGTTTGAGTATTGAATCCTGAGAACTCAGGGTATTCTATTGAGTATTGAGAATTGAGGATTGATGGTTGAGTATTGAGGACTGAGGATTGAGGATTGGAAATTGAGTATTGAGGATTGAAGTTTGAGGATTGAGGGTTGAGGATTGAGGATTGGGGATGAGGGCTGTGGGTTGAGGATAGAGGATTGAGGACTGAGGACTGAGGATTGAGTATTGAGAATTGAGGATTGATGATTGAGGATTGAAGATTGAGGATTGGGTATTGAGGATTGAAGAATGAGGGTTGAGGATTGAGGATTGAGGATTGAGGATTGAAGGCTTAGTATTCAGGATTGAAGGTTGAGGATTGAGGATTGAGGGTTGTGGATTGAGGTCGATGACTGAGGGTTGGGTATTGATGTTTGAGGTCTGAGGATTGAGGATTGAGGATTGAGAATTGAGGATTGAGGATTGAGAATTGAGGATTGAGGATTGAGGACTGAGGGTTGAGGACTGACGATTGAGGATTGAGGATTGAGGATTGAGGATTGAGTATTGAAGATTGAGGATTGATGATTTAGGATTGAGGATTGAGGATTGAGGATTGAGGATTGATGATTGAAGATTGAGTATTGAGGATTGATGATTGAGGCTTGAGGCTTGAGGATTGAGGGTTGAGGATTGAGGACGAGGACTGACGGTTGAGGATTGAGGTTTGAGGATTGAGGATTGAGGATTGAGGACTGAGAGTTAAGGACTGAAGATTGAGCATTGAGGATTGAAGATTGAGGACTGTGGATTGAGGATTGAAGATTGATCATTAAGGATTGAGTGTTGGGGATTGAGAATTGAGGATGAGGACTGAGGGTTGAGGATTGCGGTTTGAGGAATGAGGATTGAGGGTTGAGGATTGAGGGTGGAGGATTGAGGAGAGAGGACTGAGTGTTGTGGATTGAGTGTTGAGAATTGATGTTTGAGGATTGAGATTTGATTATTGAATATTGTGGATTCAGTATTGAACCATGAGAATTCAGGATATTCTATTGAGTATTGAGAATTGACGATTGATGGTTGAGTATTGAGGATTGATGATTGACGGTTGAGTGTTGAATATTGAGGACTGAGGATTGAGGATTGAGTATTGATGATTGAAGATTGAGGGTTGAGGATTGAGGGTTGAGGATTGAGGACGAGGACTGACGGTTGGGGATTGAGGTTTGAGGTCTGAGGATTGAGATTGAGGATTGAGAATTGGGGATTGAGGATTGAGGACTGAGGATTGAGTATTGAAGATTGAGAATTCATGACTGAGGCTTGAGGATTGAGGATTGAGCATTGAGTATTGAGGGTTGAAGATTGAGGTTTAAGGATTGGGGGTTAAGGATTGAGGATTGGGAATTGACGAGTGAAGATTGAGTATTGAGTATTGAAGGTTGAGGATTGAGGAATGAGGATTGAGGATTGAGGATCGAAGATTGAGGATTGGGGATTGAGGATTGAAGATTGAGTATTGAGGATTGAAGGTAGAGGATTGAGGATTGAGGATTGAGGATGGTGGATTGAGGATTGAAGATTGAATATTGATGATTGAAGATTGAGGATTGAGGTTTGAGTGTTGTGGATTGAGGACGAAGACTGAGGGTTGGGTATTGATGCCTGAGGTCTGAGGATTGAGGATTGAGGATTGAGAATTGAGGATTGAGGATTGAGGGCTGAGGTTTGAAGATTGAGTATTGAGGATTGAAGATTGAGGATTGATGATTGGGGATTAAGGATTGAGGATTGGGAATTGAGTATTGAGGATTGAAGATTGAGGATTGAGGATTGGGGATTAAGGATTGAGGATTGGGAATTGAGGAGTGAAGATTGAGTATTGAGGATTGAAGGTTGAGGATTGAGGATTGAGGATTGAGGATTGAGGATCGAAGATTGAGGATTGGGGATTGAGGATTGACGATTGAGGATTGAGGATTGAGGATTGAGGATAGAGGATTGAGGATTGAGTATTGAAGATTGAGAATTTATGACTGAGGCTTGAGGATTGAGGATTGAGCATCGAGGATTGAAGACTGAGGACTGGGCATTGAGGATTGAAGATTGAGGATTAAGGATTGAGGAATGGGGATTGAGGATCTAGGATTGGAGATTGATTATTGAGGATTCAAGGTTGAGGATTGAGGATTGAGGATTGAGGACTGAGGATTGACGATTGAGTATTGAAGATTGAGGATTGATCACTGAGGATTGAGGATTGAGGATTGAGGATTGAAGATTGAGGATTGAAGATTGAGTATTGAGGATTGAATATTGAGTACTGAGGGTTGAGAATTAAGGTTTGAGGAACGAGGATTGAGGATTGAGGATTGAGGATTGAGTATTGAAGATTGAGGATTGATGATTTAGGATTGAGGATTGAGGATTGAGGATTGAGGATTGATGATTGAAGATTGAGTATTGAGTCTCTCTGATTGAGGATTGAGGATTGAGTATTGTGTGTTGAGGATTGAGGACGAATACTGACGGTTGATGGTTGAGGTTTGAGGACTGAGGACTGAGGATTGAGGATTGAGAATTGAGGATTGAGGATTGAGGATTGAACATTGAGGATTGGGTGTTGAGAATTGAGTATTGCTGATTGAGTATTGAGGACTGAGGATTGAGGATTGGAAATTGAGTATTGAGGATTGAAGTTTGAGGATTGAGGATTGAGGATTGAGGATGAGGGCTGAGGATTGAAGATTGAGTATTGAGGAATGAGGATTGAGGATTCAGTATTGAAGATTGACGATTGAGGGTTGAGAATTGAGGATTGAGAATTGAGGATTGAGGATTGAAGATTGAGTATTGAGGATTGAAGATTGTGGATTGAGGATTGAGGATTGAGAATTGAGGATTGAAGATTGTGGGTTGGGGACTGAGTGTTGAGGGTTGAGTGATGACAATTGAAGATTGAGGATTGAGGATTGGGGATTAAGGATTGAGGATTGGGAATTGAGGAGTGAAGATTGAGTATTGAGGATTGTAGGTTGAGGATTGAGGATTGAGGTTTGAGGATTGAGGATTGAAGATTGAGGATTGGGGATTGAGGATTGACGATTGAGGATTGAGGATTGAGGATTGAGGATAGAGGATTGAGTATTGAGTATTGAAGATTGAGTACTCATGGATGAGGCTTGAGGATTGAGGATTGAGCATCGAGGATTGAAGATTGAGGACTGGGGATTGAGGATTGAAGATTGAGGATGAAGCATTGAGGATTGGGGATTGAGGATCTAGGATTGGAGATTGATTATTGAGGATTCAAGATTGAGGATTGCGGATTGAGGATTGAGAATTGAGAATTTAGGATGAGGACTGAGGGTTGAGAATTAAGGTTTGAGGAACGAGGATTGAGGATTGAGGATTGAGGACTCAGGATTGACGATTTAGTATTGAAGATTGAGGATTGATCACTGAGGATTGAGGATTGAGGATTGAGGATTGACGATTGATGATTGAGTATTGAGTCTTGGTGATTGAGGATTGAAGATTGAGGATAGAGGGTTGAGGATTGTGGACGAGGACTGACGGTTGAGGATTGAGGTTTGAGGATTGAGGATTGAGGATTGGGGATTGAGGAACTAGGATTGGAGATTGATTATTGAGGATTGAAGATTGAGTATTGAGGATTGTGGATTGAGAATTGAGAATTGAGAATGAGGACTGAGGGTGAGAGGACTGACGATTGAGGATTGAGGATTGAGGATTGAGGATTGAGTATTGAAGATTGAGGATTGATGATTTAGGATTGAGGATTGAGGATTGAGGATTGAGGATTGATGATTGAAGATTGAGTATTGAGGATTGATGATTGAGGCTTGAGGATTGAGGATTGAGGGTTGAGGATTGAGGACGAGGACTGACGGTTGAGGATTGAGGTTTGAGGATTGAGGATTGAGGATTGAGGACTGAGAGTTAAGGACTGAAGATTGAGCATTGAGGATTGAAGATTGAGGACGGTGGATTGAGGATTGAAGATTGATCATTAAGGATTGAGGGTTGGGGATTGAGAATTGAGGATGAGGACTGAGGGTTGAGGATTGCGGTTTGAGGAATGAGGATTGAGGGTTGAGGATTGAGGATGGAGGATTGAGGAGAGAGGACTGAGTGTTGTGGATTGAGTGTTGAGAATTGATGTTTGAGGATTGAGATTTGATTATTGAATATTGTGGATTCAGTATTGAACCATGAGAATTCAGGATATTCTATTGAGTATTGAGAATTGACGGTTGATGGTTGAGTATTGAGGATTGATGATTGACGGTTGTGTGTTGAATATTGAGGACTGAGGATTGAGGATTGAGTATTGATGATTGAAGATTGAGGGTTGAGGATTGAGGGTTGAGGATTGAGGACGAGGACTGACGGTTGGGGATTGAGGTTTGAGGTCTGAGGATTGAGATTGAGGATTGAGAATTGGGGATTGAGGATTGAGGACTGAGGATTGAAGATTGAGTATTGAGGATTGAAGATTGAGGTTTGAGCATTGGGGGTTAAGGATTGAGGATTGGGAATTGAGGAGTGAAGATTGAGTATTGAGGATTGAAGGTTGAGGATTGAGGAATGAGGATTGAGGATTGAGGATCGAAGATTGAGGATTGGGGATTGAGGATTGAAGATTGAGTATTGAGGATTGAAGGTAGAGGATTGAGGATTGAGGATTGAGGATGGAGGATTGAGGATTGAAGATTGAATATTGATGATTGAAGATTGAGGATTGAGGTTTGAGTGTTGTGGATTGAGGACGAAGACTGAGGGTTGGGTATTGATGCCTGAGGTCTGAGGATTGAGGATTGAGGATTGAGAATTGAGGATTGAGGATTGAGGGCTGAGGATTGAAAATTGAGTATTGAGGATTGAAGATTGAGGATTGATGATTGGGGATTTAGGATTGAGGATTGGGAATTGAGTTTTGAGGATTGAAGATTGAGGATTGAGGATTGGGGATTAAGGATTGAGGATTGGGAATTGAGGAGTGAAGATTGAGTATTGAGGATTGAAGGTTGAGGATTGAGGATTGAGGATTGAGGATTGAGGATCGAAGATTGAGGATTGGGGATTGAGGATTGACGATTGAGGATTGAGGATTGAGGATTGAGGATAGAGGATTGAGGATTGAGTATTGAAGATTGAGAATTTATGACTGAGGCTTGAGGATTGAGGATTGAGCATGGAGGATTGAAGACTGAGGACTGGGCATTGAGGATTGAAGATTGAGGATTAAGGATTGAGGATTGAAGATTGAGTATTGAGGATTGAAGGTAGAGGATTGAGGATTGAGGATTGAGGATGGAGGATGAGGGCTGAGGGTTGAGGATTAAGGTTTGAGTATTGAATCCTGAGAACTCAGGATATTCTATTGAGTATTGAGAATTGAGGATTGATGGTTGAGAATTGAGGACTGAGGATTGAGGATTGGAAATTGGGTATTGAGGATTGAAGTTTGAGGATTGAGGATTGAGGATTTAGGATTGAGGATGAGGGCTGAGGGTTGAGGATTGAGGATTGAGGACTGAGGACTGAGGATTGGGAATTGAGAATTGAGGATTGAGGATTGAGGATTGAAGATTGAGGATTTGGTATTGAGGATTGAAGAATGAGGGTTGAGGAATGAGGTTTGAGGATTGAGGATTGTAGACTTAGTATTCAGGATTGAAGGTTGAGGATTGAGGATTGAGGGTTGTGGGTTGAGGTCGATGACTGAGGGTTGGGTATTGATGTTTGAGTACTGAGGATTGAGGATTGAGGATTGAGAATTGAGGATTGAGGATTGAGAATTGAGGATTGAGGATTGAGGTCTGAGGATTGATGGATGAGTATTGAGGATTGAAGATTGAGGATTCAGGGTTGGGGATTAAGGTTTGGGGATTGAGGAATGACGATTGAGAATTGAGGATTGAGGATTGAGGATAGAGGATTGAGGATTGAGTATTGAAGATTGAGTATTCATGACTGAGGCTTGAGGATTGAGGATTGAGCATTGAGGATTGAAGATTGAGGATTGAGGATTGAGGAATGAGGATTGAGGATTCAGTATTGAAGATTGAGTAATGATGACTGAGTATTGAGTATTGAGGATTGAGGATTAAGGATTGAGGATTGAAGATTGAGTATTGAGGATTGAGGGTACAGGATTGAGGATTGAGGATTGAGGATGGAGGATGAGGGCTGAGGGTTGAGGATTAAGGATTGAGTATTGAATCCTGAGAACTCAGGATATTCTATTGAGTATTGAGAATTGAGGATTGATGGTTGAGTATTGAGGACTGAGGATTGAGGATTGGAAATTGAGTATTGAGGATTGAAGTTTGAGGATTGAGGATTGAGGATTGAGGATTGAGGATGAGGGCTGAGGGTTGAGGATTGAGGATTGAGGACTGAGGACTGAGGATTGAAGATTGAGGATTAAGGATTGAGGATTGGGGATTGAGGATCTAGAATTGGAGATTGATTATTGAGGATTGAAGATTGAGTATTGAGGATTGTGGATTGAGAATTGAGAATTGAGGATGAGGACTGAGGGTTGAGGATTGAGGTTTGAGGTATGAGGATTGAGGATTGAGGACTGAGGATTGAGGATTGAGGGTTGAGCATTGAGGATTCAAGGTTGAGGACTGGGGATTGAGGATTGAAGATTGAGGATTAAGGACTGAGGATTGGGAATTGAGGATCTGTGATTGGAGATCGATTATTGAGGATTGAAGATTCAGGATTGAGGATTGAGGATTGAGAACTGAGAACTGAGGATGAGGACTGAGGGTTGAGGATTGAGGATTGAGGATCGAGGATTGAGGATTGAGGATTGAGGATTGAGGATTGAGGATTCAGTATTGAAGATTGAGTATTGATGACTGAGTATTGAGGATTGAGGATTGAGGATTAAGGATTGAGGATTGAAGATTGAGTATTGAGGATTGAAGGCAGAGGATTGAGGATTGAGGATTGAGGATGGAGGATGAGGGCTGAGGGTTGAGGATTAAGGTTTGAGTATTGAATCCTGAGAACTCAGGGTATTCTATTGAGTATTGAGAATTGAGGATTGATGGTTGAGTATTGAGGACTGAGGATTGAGGATTGGAAATTGAGTATTGAGGATTGAAGTTTGAGGATTGAGGGTTCAGGATTGAGGGTTGAGGATGAGGGCTGTGGGTTGAGGATTGAGGATTGAGGGCTGAGGACTGAGGATTGGGAATTGAGAATTGAGGATTGAGGATTGAGGATTGAAGATTGAGGATTTGGTATTGAGGATTGAAGAATGAGGGTTGAGGATTGAGGTTTGAGGATTGAGGATTGTAGACTTAGTATTCAGGATTGAAGGTTGAGGATTGAGGATTGAGGGTTGTGGGTTGAGGTCGATGACTGAGGGTTGGGTATTGATGTTTGAGTACTGAGGATTGAGGATTGAGGATTGAGAATTGAGGATTGAGGATTGAGAATTGAGGATTGAGGATTGAGTTCTGAGGATTGATGGATGGGTATTGAGGATTGAAGATTGAGGATTGAGGGTTGGGGATTAAGGTTTGGGGATTGAGGAATGACGATTGAGGGTTGAGGATTGAGGATTGAGGATAGAGGATTGAGGATTGAGTATTGAAGATTGAGTATTCATGACTGACGCTTGAGGATTGAGGATTGAGCATTGAGGATTGAAGGTTGAGGTTTGAGGATTGAGGGTTGAGGGTTGAGGACGAGGACTGACGGTTGGGGATTGAGGTTTGACGACTGAGGATTGAGGATTGAGGACTGAGAATTGAGGATTGAAGATTGAGCATTAACGATTGAAGATTGAGGGCTGGGAATTGAGGATTGAAGATTGAGGATTAAGGATTGAGGATTGGGGATTGAGGATCTAGAATTGGAGATTGATTAGTGAGGATTGAAGATTGAGTATTGAGGATTGTGGATTGAGAATTGAGAATTGAGGATGAGGACTGAGGGTTGAGGATTGAGGATTGAGGATCGAGGATTGAGGATTGAGGATTGAGGATTGAGGATTGAGGATTCAGTATTGAAGATTGAGTATTGATGACTGAGTATTGAGGATTGAGGATTGAGGATTAAGGATTGAGGATTGAAGATTGAGTATTGAGGATTGAAGGCAGAGGATTGAGGATTGAGGATTGAGGATGGAGGATGAGGGCTGAGGGTTGAGGATTAAGGTTTGAGTATTGAATCCTGAGAACTCAGGGTATTCTATTGAGTATTGAGAATTGAGGATTGATGGTTGAGTATTGAGGACTGAGGATTGAGGATTGGAAATTGAGTATTGAGGATTGAAGTTTGAGGATTGAGGGTTCAGGATTGAGGGTTGAGGATGAGGGCTGTGGGTTGAGGATTGAGGATTGAGGGCTGAGGACTGAGGATTGGGAATTGAGAATTGAGGATTGAGGATTGAGGATTGAAGATTGAGGATTTGGTATTGAGGATTGAAGAATGAGGGTTGAGGATTGAGGTTTGAGGATTGAGGATTGTAGACTTAGTATTCAGGATTGAAGGTTGAGGATTGAGGATTGAGGGTTGTGGGTTGAGGTCGATGACTGAGGGTTGGGTATTGATGTTTGAGTACTGAGGATTGAGGATTGAGGATTGAGAATTGAGGATTGAGGATTGAGAATTGAGGATTGAGGATTGAGTTCTGAGGATTGATGGATGGGTATTGAGGATTGAAGATTGAGGATTGAGGGTTGGGGATTAAGGTTTGGGGATTGAGGAATGACGATTGAGGGTTGAGGATTGAGGATTGAGGATAGAGGATTGAGGATTGAGTATTGAAGATTGAGTATTCATGACTGACGCTTGAGGATTGAGGATTGAGCATTGAGGATTGAAGGTTGAGGTTTGAGGATTGAGGGTTGAGGGTTGAGGACGAGGACTGACGGTTGGGGATTGAGGTTTGACGACTGAGGATTGAGGATTGAGGACTGAGAATTGAGGATTGAAGATTGAGCATTAACGATTGAAGATTGAGGGCTGGGAATTGAGGATTGAAGATTGAGGATTAAGGATTGAGGATTGGGGATTGAGGATCTAGAATTGGAGATTGATTAGTGAGGATTGAAGATTGAGTATTGAGGATTGTGGATTGAGAATTGAGAATTGAGGATGAGGACTGAGGGTTGAGGATTGAGGTTTGAGGAATGAGGATTGAGGATTGAGGATTGAGGATTGAGGATTGAGGATTCAGTATTGAAGATTGAGTATTGATGACTGAGTATTGAGGATTGAGGATTGAGGATTAAGGATTGAGGATTGAAGATTGAGTATTGAGGATTGAAGGTAGAGGATTGAGGATTGAAGTTTGAGGATTGAGGATTGAGGATTGAGGATTGGGGATTGAGGATACAGTATTGAAGGTTGAGTATTGATGACTGAGTATTGAGGATTGAGGATTTAGGATTAAGGATTGAGGATTGAAGATTGAGTATTGAGGATTGAAGGTAGAGTATTGAGGATTGAGGATTGAGGATTGAGGATGAGGGCTGAGGGTTGAGGATTGAGGATTGAGGACTGAGGACTGAGGATTGAGGATTGAGAATTGAGGATTGAGGATTGAGGATTGAACATTGAGGATTGGGTGTTGAGAATTGAGTATTGATGGTTGAGTATTGAGGACTGAGGATTGAGGATTGGAAATTGAGTATTGAGGATTGAAGTTTGAGGATTGAGGATTGAGGATTGAAGATGAGGGCTGAGGATTGAAGATTGAGTATTGAGGAATGAGGATTGAGGATTCAGTATTGAAGATTGACGATTGAGGATTGAGAATTGAGGATTGAGGATTGAGGATTGAGGATTGAAGATTGAGTATTGAGGATTGAAGACTGTGGATTGAGGATTGAGGATTGAGGATTGAGGATTGAAGATTGTGGGTTGGGGACTGAGTGTTGAGGGTTGAGTGATGACAATTGAAGATTGAGGATTGAGGATTGGGGATTAAGGATTGAGGATTGGGAATTGAGGAGTGAAGATTGAGTATTGAGGATTGTAGGTTGAGGATTGAGGATTGAGGATTGAGGATTGAGTACTGAAGGTTGAATATTGATGATTGAAGATTGAGGATTGAGGATTGAGGGTTGTGGATTGAGGACGAGGACAGAGGGTTGAGGATTGAGAACTGAGGATTGAGGATTGAGGATTGAAGATTGTGGATTGGTCATTGAGGATTGAAGAATGAGGATTGAGGATTGAGGATTGAGAATTGAGGATTGAGGATTGAAGGTAGAGGATTGGGGTTTGAGGATTGACGATTGAGTATTGAGTATTGAGGAATGACAATTGAGGATTGAGGATTGAAGGTTGAGTATTGAGGATTGAAGATTGAGGATTGAGGATTGAGGATTGAGGATTGTGGATTGAAGATTGAGGAGTGGGTATTGAGTATTCAACGTTGAGGATTGAGGATTGAGGATTGAGGATTGAAGATTGAATATTGATGATTGAAGGTTGAGGTTTGAGGATTGAGGATTGTGGATTGAGGACGAGGACTGTGGGTTGAGTATTGATGTTTGAGGTCTGAGGATTGAGGATTGATGATTAAGGATTGAGGATTGAGGATTGAGGATTGAAGATTGAGTATTGAGGATTGAAGATTGAAGATTGAGGATTGAGGATTGAGAATTGAGGATTGAAGATTGAGGATTGGGTCTTGATGGTTGACGATTGAGGATTGAGGATTGAGGATTGAGAATTGAGTATTGAGGAATGAAGGATGAGTATTGAGGATTGAATATTGAGGATTGAGGATTGAGGATCGGAGATTGAGAACTGAGTGTTGAGGTTTGATTGATGAGAATTGATGTTTGTGTATTGAGATTTGAGGATTGGAGATTGGGGATTGAGTATTGAAAACTGTGAATTGAGGATATTCTATTGAGGATTGAGGATTGACAATTGATTGTTGAGGAGTGAGGGCTGAAGACTGAATATTCTGGATTGAGGATTCGGGTTTGAGGTTTGAGGACTGAGTATTGAAGGTTGAGGATTGAGGATTGAGGATTGACGGTTGAGGATTGAGGACTCAGGATGGAGGATTGAAGAGAGAGGCCTGAGTGTTGAGGATTGAGTGTTGAGAATTGATGTTTGAGAATTGAGGTTTGATTATTGAACATTGTGGATTGAGTATTGAACCGTGAGAATTCAGAATATTCTATTGAGTCTTGAGAATTGAGGATTGATGGTTGGGTATTGAGTATTGATGGTTGAGGGTTGTGTGTTGAATATAGATGTCTGAGGATTGAGGATTGACGATTGAGCATTGAGTACTGAGGATTGAGAATTGAGGATTGAGGATTGAAGGTTGAGCATTGAGGATTGAAGATTGAGGATTGAGGATTGAGGATCGAAGATTGAGGACTGAGCGTTGAGGGCTGATTGATGAGAATTGATGTTTGTGTATTGAGATTTGATAATTGAAGATTGGGAATTGAGTATTGAATACTGTGAATTGAGGATATTCTATTGAGGATTGATGATTGACAATTGATTGTTGAGGAGTGAGGGCTGAAGACTGTGTATTCAGGATTGAGGATTCGGGTTTGAGGTTTGAGGACTGAGGACTGAAGGTTGAGGATTGAGGATTGAGGATTGACGGTTGAGGATTGAGGACTGAGGATGGAGGATTGAGGATTGAGGACTGAGGATAGAGTATTGAGGATTGAGCATTGAGTACTGAAGATTGAGGACTGGGGACTGAGGATTGAAAATTGAAGATTAACGATTGAGGATTGGGGATTGAGGATCTAGGATTGGAGGTTGACTATTGAGGATCGAAGGTTGAGGATTGAGGATTGAGGATTGAGAATTGAGAATTGAGGATGAGGATTGAGGATTGAGGATTGAGGATTGAGGGTTGATGATTGAGGATTGAGGATTGAGGACTGAGTATTGAAGATTCAGTATTCATGACTGAGGATTGAGGATTGAGGATTGAGGATTGAGGATTGAGGATTGATGATTGAGTATTGAGGATTGAAGATTGAGGATTGAGGATTGAGGATTGAGGATGGAGGATGAGGGCTGAGGGTTGAGGATTGAGGATTCAGGGTTGAGGACTAAGGATTGAGGATTTTGGATTGAGGATTGAGGATTGAGGGTTGAGTATTGAAGATTGAGTATTCTTGACTGAGGATAGAGGATTGAGGATTGAGGATTGAGGATTGAGGATTGAGGATTGAGGATTGAAGATTGAGGATTGGGGCTTGAGGATTGACGATTGAGGATTGAGGAATGAGGATTGAGTAATGAGTATTGAGGATTGAAGATTGAGTATTGAGGATTGAAGATTGAGGATTGAGGACTGAGGGTCGAAGATTGACGACTGAGTGTTGAGGGTCGATTGATGAGTATTGATGTTTGTGTATTGAGATTTGAAGATTGAAGGTTGGGGATTTAGTATTGAAAACTGTGAATTGAGGATATTCTATAGAGGATTGAGGATTGACAATTGATTGTTGAGGACTGAGGACTGAAGGCTGAGGATTCAGGATTGCGGATACGGGTTTGAGGTTTGAGGACTGAGGATTGAGGGTTGAGGATTGAAGATTGAGGATTGACGGTTGAGAATTGAGGATTGAGGATGGAGGATTGAAGAGAGAGGACTGAGTGTTGAGGATTGAGTGTTGAGTATTGACGTTTGGGGATTGAGATTCGATTATTGTATATTGTGGGTTGAGTATTGAACCATGACATTTCAGGATATTCTATTGAGTATTGAGAACTGAGGATTGATGATTGAGTATTGTGGGTTAAGGATTGGGGCCGAGGACTGACGCTTGAGGATTGAGGTTTGAGAATTGAGGATTGAGGATAGAGGATTGAGGATTGAGGATTGAAGATTGAATATTGATGATTGAAGATTGAGGATTGAGGATTGAGGGTTTTGGACTGAGGACGGGGACTGAGGGTTGAGTATTGATGTTTGAGGTCTGAGGATTGAGGATTGAGGATTGAGAATTGAGAATTGAGGATTGAGGATTGAAGATTGTGGATTGGTTATTGAGGACTGAAGAATGAGGATTGAGGATTGAGGATTGAGAATTGAGGATTGAGGATTGAAGATAGAGGATTGGTTTTTGAGGATTGACGATTGAGTATTGAGTATTGAGGATTGAGAATTGAGGATTGAGGATTGAAGTTTGAGTATTGAGGATTGAAGATTGAGGATTGAGGATTGAGGACCGAAGATTGAGGACTGAGCGTTGAGGGTTGATTGATGAGAGTTGATGTTTGTGTATTGAGATTTGATAATTGAAGATTGGGGATTGAGTATTGAAAACTCTGAATTGAGGATATTCTATTGAGGATTGAGGATTGACAACTGATTGTTGAGGACTGGGGGCTGAAGATTGAGGATTCAGGATTGAGGATTCAGGATTGTGGTTTGAGGACTGAGGATTGAGGACTGAGGATTGAGGATTGAGGATTGAAGATTGAATATTGATGATTGAAGATTGAGGATTGAGTATTGAGGGTTGTGGGCTGAGGTCGAGGACTGAGGGTTGAGTATTGATGTTTGAGGTCTGAGGACTGAGGATTGAGGATTGAGAATTGAGGATTGAGGATTGAGGACTGAGGATTGAAGATTGAGTATTGAGGATTGAAGATTGAGGCTTGAGGGTTGGGGATTAAGGATTGAGGATTGGGGATTAAGGATTGAGTATTGGGAATTGAGGATTGAGGATTGGTGATTAAGGATTGAGGATTAGGAATTGAGGAGTGAAGATTGAGTATTGAGGATCGAAGATTGAGGATTGAGGATTGAGGATTGAGGATTGAAGATTAAGGGTTGGGAATTGAGGATTGAGGATTGAAGATTGAGGGTTGGGGATTGAGGATTGACGGTTGAGTATTGAGGATTGAGGACTGAGGATTGAGGATTGAGGATAGAGTATTGAGGATTGAGTATTGAAGATTGAGTATTCATGACTGAGGGTTGAGTATTGAGGATTGAAGATTGAGGATTGAGGGTTGAGGATTGAGGATGGAGGAAGACGGCTGAGGGTTGAGGATTGAGGTTTGAGTATTGAATCCTGAGAATTCAGGATATTCTATTGAGTATTGGGAATTGAGTATTCATGGTTGAGTATTGAGGACTGAGGGTTGACGGTTGAAGGTTGAGTATTGAGGATTGAGGATTGAGGATTGAGGATTGAGGATTGAGGATTGAGGATTGTATATTCAGGATTGAAGATTGACGATTGATGATTGAGGATTGAGGATTGAGGATTGAGGATGAGGTCTGAGGGTTGAGGATTGAAGATTGAGTATTGAGGATTGAAGATTGAGGATTGAGGATTGAGGATTGAGGATTGATGATTGAGGATTGAGTATGAGGTCTGAGGGTTGAGGATTGAGGTTTGGGGACTGAGGACTGAGGATTGAGGATTGAGGATTGAGGTTTGAGGATTGAGGATTGATGATTTAGAATTGAGGATTGACGATAGAGAATTGAGGATTGAGGATTGAAGATTGAGTATTGAGGATTGAAGTTTGAAGTTTGAGGATTGAGGATTGAGGATTGAAGGTTGAGGATTGAAGACTGAGGATTGGGTACTGAGGATTGACGATTGAGGATTCAGTATTGAAGATTGAGCATTGATGACTGAGGATTGAGGATTGAGGATTGAGGGTGTGGTCTGAGGGTTGAGGATTGAGGATTGAGGATTGTATATTCAGGATTGAAGATTGACGATTGATGATTGAGGATTGAGGATTGAGGATTGAGGAAGAGGTCTGAGGGTTGAGGATTGAAGATTGAGTATTGAGGATTGAAGATTGAGGATTGAGGATTGAGGATTGAGAATTGAGGATTGAAGATTGAGGATTGGGTCTTGATGGTTGACGATTGAGGATTGAGGATTGAGGATTGAGAATTGAGTATTGAGGAATGAAGGATGAGTATTGAGGATTGAATATTGAGGATTGAGGATTGAGGATCGGAGATTGAGAACTGAGTGTTGAGGTTTGATTGATGAGAATTGATGTTTGTGTATTGAGATTTGAGGATTGAAGATTGGGGATTGAGTATTGAAAACTGTGAGTTGAGGATATTCTATTGAGGATTGAGGATTGACAATTGATTGTTGAGGAGTGAGGGCTGAAGACTGTGTATTCAGGATTGAGGATTCGGGTTTGAGGTTTGAGGACTGAGGATTGAAGGTTGAGGATTGAGGATTGAGGATTGACGGTTCAGGATTGAGGACTGAGGATGGAGGATTGAGGATTGAGGACTGAGGATAGAGTATTGAGGATTGAGCATTGAGTACTGAAGATTGAGGACTGGGGACTGAGGATTGAAAATTGAAGATTAACGATTGAGGATTGGGGATTGAGGATCTAGGATTGGAGGTTGACTATTGAGGATCGAAGGTTGAGGATTGAGGATTGAGGATTGAGAATTGAGAATTGAGGATGAGGATTGAGGATTGAGGATTGAGGATTGAGGGTTGATGATTGAGGATTGAGGATTGAGGACTGAGTATTGAAGATTGAGTATTCATGACTGAGGATTGAGGATTGAGGATTGAGGATTGAGGATTGAGGATTGATGATTGAGTATTGAGGATTGAAGATTGAGGATTGAGGATTGAGGATTGAGGATGGAGGATGAGGGCTGAGGGTTGAGGATTGAGGATTCAGGGTTGAGGACTAAGGATTGAGGATTTTGGATTGAGGATTGAGCATTGAGGGTTGAGTATTGAAGATTGAGTATTCTTGACTGAGGATAGAGGATTGAGGATTGAGGATTGAGGATTGAGGATTGAGGATTGAGGATTGAAGATTGAGGATTGGGGCTTGAGGATTGACGATTGAGGATTGAGGAATGAGGATTGAGTAATGAGTATTGAGGATTGAAGATTGAGTATTGAGGATTGAAGATTGAGGATTGAGGACTGAGGGTCGAAGATTGACGACTGAGTGTTGAGGGTCGATTGATGAGTATTGATGTTTGTGTATTGAGATTTGAAGATTGAAGGTTGGGGATTTAGTATTGAAAACTGTGAATTGAGGATATTCTATTGAGGATTGAGGATTGACAATTGATTGTTGAGGACTGAGGACTGAAGGCTGAGGATTCAGGATTGCGGATACGGGTTTGAGGTTTGAGGACTGAGGATTGAGGGTTGAGGATTGAAGATTGAGGATTGACGGTTGAGAATTGAGGATTGAGGATGGAGGATTGAAGAGAGAGGACTGAGTGTTGAGGATTGAGTGTTGAGTATTGACGTTTGGGGATTGAGATTCGATTATTGTATATTGTGGGTTGAGTATTGAACCATGAGATTTCAGGATATTCTATTGAGTATTGAGAACTGAGGATTGATGATTGAGTATTGTGGGTTAAGGATTGGGGCCGAGGACTGACGCTTGAGGATTGAGGTTTGAGAATTGAGGATTGAGGATAGAGGATTGAGGATTGAGGATTGAAGATTGAATATTGATGATTGAAGATTGAGGATTGAGGATTGTGGGTTTTGGACTGAGGACGGGGACTGAGGGTTGAGTATTGATGTTTGAGGTCTGAGGATTGAGGATTGAGGATTGAGAATTGAGAATTGAGGATTGAGGATTGAAGATTGTGGATTGGTTATTGAGGACTGAAGAATGAGGATTGAGGATTGAGGATTGAGAATTGAGGATTGAGGATTGAAGATAGAGGATTGGTTTTTGAGGATTGACGATTGAGTATTGAGTATTGAGGATTGAGAATTGAGGATTGAGGATTGAAGTTTGAGTATTGAGGATTGAAGATTGAGGATTGAGGATTGAGGACCGAAGATTGAGGACTGAGCGTTGAGGGTTGATTGATGAGAGTTGATGTTTGTGTATTGAGATTTGATAATTGAAGATTGGGGATTGAGTATTGAAAACTCTGAATTGAGGATATTCTATTGAGGATTGAGGATTGACAACTGATTGTTGAGGACTGGGGGCTGAAGATTGAGGATTCAGGATTGAGGATTCAGGATTGTGGTTTGAGGACTGAGGATTGAGGACTGAGGATTGAGGATTGAGGATTGAAGATTGAATATTGATGATTGAAGATTGAGGATTGAGAATTGAGGGTTGTGGGCTGAGGTCGAGGACTGAGGGTTGAGTATTGATGTTTGAGGTCTGAGGACTGAGGATTGAGGATTGAGAATTGAGGATTGAGGATTGAGGACTGAGGATTGAAGATTGAGTATTGAGGATTGAAGATTGAGGCTTGAGGGTTGGGGATTAAGGATTGAGGATTGGGGATTAAGGATTGAGTATTGGGAATTGAGGATTGAGGATTGGTGATTAAGGATTGAGGATTAGGAATTGAGGAGTGAAGATTGAGTATTGAGGATCGAAGATTGAGGATTGAGGATTGAGGATTGAGGATTGAAGATTAAGGGTTGGGAATTGAGGATTGAGGATTGAAGATTGAGGGTTGGGGATTGAGGATTGACGGTTGAGTATTGAGGATTGAGGACTGAGGATTGAGGATTGAGGATAGAGTATTGAGGATTGAGTATTGAAGATTGAGTATTCATGACTGAGGGTTGAGTATTGAGGATTGAAGATTGAGGATTGAGGGTTGAGGATTGAGGATGGAGGAAGACGGCTGAGGGTTGAGGATTGAGGTTTGAGTATTGAATCCTGAGAATTCAGGATATTCTATTGAGTATTGGGAATTGAGTATTCATGGTTGAGTATTGAGGACTGAGGGTTGACGGTTGAAGGTTGAGTATTGAGGATTGAGGATTGAGCATTGAGGATTGAGGATTGAGGATTGAGGATTGTATATTCAGGATTGAAGATTGACGATCGATGATTGAGGATTGAGGATTGAGGATTGAGGATGAGGTCTGAGGGTTGAGGATTGAAGATTGAGTATTGAGGATTGAAGATTGAGGATTGAGGATTGAGGATTGAGGATTGATGATTGAGGATTGAGTATGAGGTCTGAGGGTTGAGGATTGAGGTTTGGGGACTGAGGACTGAGGATTGAGGATTGAGGATTGAGGTTTGAGGATTGAGGATTGATGATTTAGAATTGAGGATTGACGATAGAGAATTGAGGATTGAGGATTGAAGATTGAGTATTGAGGATTGAAGTTTGAAGTTTGAGGATTGAGGATTGAGGATTGAAGGTTGAGGATTGAAGACTGAGGATTGGGTACTGAGGATTGACGATTGAGGATTCAGTATTGAAGATTGAGCATTGATGACTGAGGATTGAGGATTGAGGATTGAGGGTGTGGTCTGAGGGTTGAGGATTGAGGATTGAGGATTGTATATTCAGGATTGAAGATTGACGATTGATGATTGAGGATTGAGGATTGAGGATTGAGGAAGAGGTCTGATGGTTGAGGATTGAAGATTGAGTATTGAGGATTGAAGATTGAGGATTGAGGATTGAGGATTGAGAATTGAGGATTGAAGATTGAGGATTGGGTCTTGATGGTTGACGATTGAGGATTGAGGATTGAGGATTGAGAATTGAGTATTGAGGAATGAAGGATGAGTATTGAGGATTGAATATTGAGGATTGAGGATTGAGGATCGGAGATTGAGAACTGAGTGTTGAGGTTTGATTGATGAGAATTGATGTTTGTGGATTGAGATTTGAGGATTGAAGATTGGGGATTGAGTATTGAAAACTGTGAGTTGAGGATATTCTATTGAGGATTGAGGATTGACAATTGATTGTTGAGGAGTGAGGGCTGAAGACTGAATATTCTGGATTGAGGATTCGGGTTTGAGGTTTGAGGACTGAGGATTGAAGGTTGAGGATTGAGGATTGAGGATTGACGGTTGAGGATTGAGGACTCAGGATGGAGGATTGAAGAGAGAGGCCTGAGTGTTGAGGATTGAGTGTTGAGAATTGATGTTTGAGAATTGAGGTTTGATTATTGAACATTGTGGATTGAGTATTGAACCGTGAGAATTCAGAATATTCTATTGAGTCTTGAGAATTGAGGATTGATGGTTGGGTATTGAGTATTGATGGTTGAGGGTTGTGTGTTGAATATAGATGTCTGAGGATTGAGGATTGACGATTGAGCATTGAGTACTGAGGATTGAGAATTGAGGATTGAGGATTGAAGGTTGAGCATTGAGGATTGAAGATTGAGGATTGAGGATTGAGGATCGAAGATTGAGGACTGAGCGTTGAGGGCTGATTGATGAGAGTTGATGTTTGTGTATTGAGATTTGATAATTGAAGATTGGGAATTGAGTATTGAATACTGTGAATTGAGGATATTCTATTGAGCATTGATGATTGACAATTGATTGTTGAGGAGTGAGGGCTGAAGACTGTGTATTCAGGATTGAGGATTCGGGTTTGAGGTTTGAGGACTGAGGACTGAAGGTTGAGGATTGAGGATTGAGGATTGACGGTTCAGGATTGAGGACTGAGGATGGAGGATTGAGGATTGAGGACTGAGGATAGAGTATTGAGGATTGAGCATTGAGTACTGAAGATTGAGGACTGGGGACTGAGGATTGAAAATTGAAGATTAACGATTGAGGATTGGGGATTGAGGATCTAGGATTGGAGGTTGACTATTGAGGATCGAAGGTTGAGGATTGAGGATTGAGGATTGAGAATTGAGAATTGAGGATGAGGATTGAGGATTGAGGATTGAGGATTGAGGGTTGATGATTGAGGATTGAGGATTGAGGACTGAGTATTGAAGATTGAGTATTCATGACTGAGGATTGAGGATTGAGGATTGAGGATTGAGGATTGAGGATTGATGATTGAGTATTGAGGATTGAAGATTGAGGATTGAGGATTGAGGATTGAGGATGGAGGATGAGGGCTGAGGGTTGAGGATTGAGGATTCAGGGTTGAGGACTAAGGATTGAGGATTTTGGATTGAGGATTGAGGATTGAGGGTTGAGTATTGAAGATAGAGTATTCTTGACTGAGGATAGAGGATTGAGGATTGAGGATTGAGGATTGAGGATTGAGGATTGAGGATTGAAGATTGAGGATTGGGGCTTGAGGATTGACGATTGAGGATTGAGGAATGAGGATTGAGTAATGAGTATTGAGGATTGAAGATTGAGTATTGAGGATTGAAGATTGAGGATTGAGGATTGAGGACCGAAGATTGAGGACTGAGCGTTGAGGGTTGATTGATGAGAGTTGATGTTTGTGTATTGAGATTTGATAATTGAAGATTGGGGATTGAGTATTGAAAACTCTGAATTGAGGATATTCTATTGAGGATTGAGGATTGACAACTGATTGTTGAGGACTGGGGGCTGAAGATTGAGGATTCAGGATTGAGGATTCAGGATTGTGGTTTGAGGACTGAGGATTGAGGACTGAGGATTGAGGATTGAGGATTGAAGATTGAATGTTGATGATTGAAGATTGAGGATTGAGTATTGAGGGTTGTGGGCTGAGGTCGAGGACTGAGGGTTGAGTATTGATGTTTGAGGTCTGAGGACTGAGGATTGAGGATTGAGAATTGAGGATTGAGGATTGAGGACTGAGGATTGAAGATTGAGTATTGAGGATTGAAGATTGAGGCTTGAGGGTTGGGGATTAAGGATTGAGGATTGGGGATTAAGGATTGAGTATTGGGAATTGAGGATTGAGGATTGGTGATTAAGGATTGAGGATTAGGAATTGAGGAGTGAAGATTGAGTATTGAGGATCGAAGATTGAGGATTGAGGATTGAGGATTGAGGATTGAGGATTGAAGATTAAGGATTGGGAATTGAGGATTGACGATTGAAGATTGAGGGTTGGGGATTGAGGATTGACGGTTGAGTATTGAGGATTGAGGACTGAGGATTGAGGATTGAGGATAGAGTATTGAGGATTGAGTATTGAAGATTGAGTATTCATGACTGAGGGTTGAGTATTGAGGATTGAAGATTGAGGATTGAGGGTTGAGGATTGAGGATGGAGGAAGACGGCTGAGGGTTGAGGATTGAGGTTTGAGTATTGAATCCTGAGAATTCAGGATATTCTATTGAGTATTGGGAATTGAGGATTCATGGTTGAGTATTGAGGACTGAGGGTTGACGGTTGAAGGTTGAGTATTGAGGATTGAGGATTGAGGACTGAGGATTGAGGATTGAGGATTGTATATTCAGGATTGAAGATTGACGATTGATGATTGAGGATTGAGGATTGAGGATTGAGGATGAGGTCTGAGGGTTGAGGATTGAAGATTGAGTATTGAGGATTGAAGATTGAGGATTGAGGATTGAGGATTGAGGATTGAGGATTGAGGATTGAGGGTGTGGTCTGAGGGTTGAGGATTGAGTATTGAGGATTGAAGACTGAGGATTGAGGATTGAGGATTGAGGATTGAGGATTGAGGATTGAAGATTGAGGATTGGGGACTGAGTGTTGAGGGTTGAGTGATGAGAATTGATGTTTGTGGATAGAGATTTGAAGATTGCAGATAGAGTATTGAGTATTGAAAACTGTGAATTGAGGATATTCTATTGAGGATTGAGGATTGAAAACTGATTGTTGAGGACAGGGGGCTGAAGATTGAGGATTCAGGATTGAGGATTCAGGATTGAGGTTTGAGGACTGAGGATTGAGGACTGAGGATTGAGGATTGAGGATTGAAGATTGAATATTGATGATTGAAGATTGAGGCTTGAGGGTTGGGGATTAAGGATTGAGGATTGGGAATTGAGGAGTGAAGATTGAGTATTGAGGATTGAAGATTGAGGATTGAGGATTGAGGATTGAGGATTGAGGATTGAAGATTGAGGGTTGGGGATTGAGGATTGACGATTGAGGATTGAGGATTGAGGATTGAGGATAGAGGATTGAGGATTGAGTATTGAAGATTGAGTATTCATGACTGAGGACTGAGGATTGAGGATTGAGGATTGAGGATTGAGGATTGAAGATTGAGGGTTGGGGATTGAGGATTGACGGTTGAGTATTGAGGATTGAGGGCTGACGATTGAGGATTGAGGATAGAGGATTGAGGATTGAGTGTTGAAGATTGAGTATTCATGACTGAGGATTGAGTATTGAGGATTGAATATTGAGAATGGAGGATGAGGGCTGAGGGTTGAGGATTGAGGTTTGAGTATTGTATCCTGAGAAATCAGGATATTCTATTGAGTATTGAAGAATTGAGGATTGATGTTTGAGTATTGAGGATTGAAGATTGAGGATTGGGTATTGAGGATTGAATATTGAGGATTGAGGATTGAGGATTGACGATTGAGGATTGAGGACTGAGGATCGAGGATAGAGGATTGAGTATTGAGTGTTGAAGATTGAGTATTCATGACTGAGGATTGAGGATTGAGGATTGAGGATTGAGGATTGAGTGTTGAGGATTGGGGATTGAGGATTGACGGCTGAGTATTGAGGATTGAGGACTGAGGATTGAGGATTGAGGATAGAGGATTGAGGAATGAGTATTGAAGATTGAGTATTCATGACTGAGGATTGAGTATTGAGGATTGAAGATTGAGGATTGAGGGTTGAGGATTGAGGATGGAGGATGAGGGCTGAGGGTTGAGGATTGAGGTTTGAGTGTTGATTCCTGAGAATTCATGATATTCTATTGAGTATTGAGAATTGAGGATTGATGGTAGTGTATTGAGGGCTGAGGGTAGAGGGTTGAAGATTGAGTATTGAGGATTCAGAATTGAGGATTGAGGACTGAGGATTGAGGATCGAAGATTGAGTATTGAGGATAGAAGATTGAGGATTGAGGATTGAGGATTGAGGATTGAGGATTGAGGATGAGGTCTGAGGGTTGAGGATTGAGGTTTGGGGACTGAGGACTGAGGATTGAGGATTGGGGATTGAGGATTGAGGATTGAGGATCGAAGATTGAGGTTTGGGGACTGAGGATTGAAGATTGATGTTTGAGGATTGAGAATTAAGGATTGAGGATTGAGGATTGAAGATTCAGTATTGAGGATTGAAGATTGAGAATTGAGGATTGAGTATTGAAAGTTGAGGACTGAGTGTTGAGGGTTGAGTGATGAGAATTGATGTTTGTGCATAGAGATTTGAAGATTGCAGGCGGAGTATTGAGTATTGAAAGCTGTGAATTGAGGATATTCTATTGTGGATTGAGGATTGACAACTGATTCTTGAGGACTGAGGGCTGAAGATTGAGGATTCAGAATTGAGGATTCAGAATTGAGGTTTGAGGACTGAGGATTGAGGATTGAAGGTTGAGTGTTGAGGATTGAAGATTGAGGATTGAGGATTGAAGATTGAGGATTGAGGATTGAGGATTGAGGATTGAGGATTGAAGATTGAGGGTTGGGGATTGAGGATCGACGATTGAGGATTGAGGACTGAGGATTGAGGATTGAGGATTGAGTATTGAAGATTGAGTATTCATGATTGAGGATTGAGTATTGAGGATTAAAGATTGAGGATGGAGGATGAGGGCTGAGGTTTGAGGATTGAGGTTTGAGTATTGAATCCTGAGAATTCAGGATATTCTATTGAGTATTGAAGAATTGAGGATTGATGGTTGAGTATTGAGGATTGAGGATTGAGGATTGAGGACTGAGGATTGAACATTGAGTGCTGAGTGTTGAGGGTTGAGTGATGAGCGTTGATGTTTGTGGATAGAGATTTGAAGATTGCAGATAGAGTATTGAGTATTGAAAACTGTGAATTGGGGATATTCTATTGAGGATTGAGGATTGACAACTGATTGTTGAGGACTGGGGTCTGAAGATTGAGGATTCAGGTTTGAGGATTCAGGATTGAGGTTTGAGGGCTGAGGATTGAGGACTGAGGATTGAGGATTGAGGATTGAAGATTGAATATTGATGTATGAAGATTGAGGATTGAGTATTGAGGGTTGTGGATTGAGGACGAGGACTGAGGGTTGAGTATTGATGTTTGAGACTGAGGATTGAGGATTGAGGATTGAGAATTGAGGATTGAGGATCGAGGACTGAGGATTGAAGATTGAGTATTGAGGATCGAAGACTGAGGATTGAGGATTGGGGATTAAGGATTGAGGATTGGGAATTGAGGAGTGACCATTGAGTATTGAGGATTGAAGATTGAGGATTGAGGATTGAGGATTGAGGATTGAGGATTGAAGATTGAGTATTGGGGATTGAGGATTGACGATTGAGGATTGAGGATTGAGGATTGAGGATAGAGGATTGAGGATTGAGTATTGAAGATTGAGTATTCATGACTGAGGATTGAGGATTGAGGATTGAGGATTGAGGATTGAGGATTGAGGATTGAGGATTGAGTATTGAAGATTGAGGATTGATGATTGAGGATTGAGAATTGAGGATTGAGGATTGAGGATTGAGGATTGAGGATTGAGTATTGAGGATTGAAGATTGAGGATTGAGGATTGAGGATTGAGGATGGAGAATGAGGGCTGAGCGCTGAGGATTGAGGATTGAGTATTGAATCCTGAGAATTCAGGATATTCTACTGAGTATTGAAGAATTGAGGATTGATGGTTGAGTATTGCGGATTGAGGATTGAGGACTGAGGATTGAACATTGAGGGCTGAGTACTGAGGGTTGAGTGATGAGAATTGATGTTTGTGGATAGAGATTTGAAGATTGCAGATTGAGTATTGAGTACTGAAAACTGTGAATTGAGGATATTCTATTGGGGATTGAGTATTGACAACTGACTGTTGAGGACTGAGGGCTGAAGATTGAGGATTCAGGGTTGAGGATTCAGAATTGAGGTTAGAGGAGTGAAGGTTGAGTATTGAGGATTGCAAATTGAGGATTGAGGATTGAGGATTGGGGATTAAGGATGATGGCTGAGGGTTGAGGACTGAGGATTGAGGACTGAGGACTGAGGATTGAGGATTGAGAATTGAGGATTGAGGATTGAGGATTGGGAATTGAGGAGTGATGATTGAGTACTGAGGATTGAAGATTGAGGATTGAGGATTGAGGATTGAGTATTGAGGACTGAGAATTGAGGATTGAGGATTGAGTATTGAAGATTGAGAATTGAGAATTGGGGATGAGGACTGAGGTTTGAGTATTGAGGATTGAAGATTGAGGATTGTGGATTGAGGATTGAGGACGGAGGATGAGGGCTGAGGGCTGAGGATTGAGGTATGAGTATTGAATCCTGAGAATTCAGGATATTCTATTGAGTATTGAAGATTGAGGATTGATGATTGAGGATTGAGAATTGAGGATTGAGGATTGAGGATTGAGGATTGAGGATTGAGTATTGAGGATTGAAGATTGAGGATTGAGGATTGAGGATTGAGGATTGAGAATTGAGGATTGAAGATTGAGGATTGAGGATTGAGGATTGAGGATTGAGGATTGAAGATTGAGGATTGGGGACTGAGTGTTGAGGGTTGAGTGATGAGAATTGATGTTTGTGGATAGAGATTTGAAGATTTCAGATAGAGTATTCAGTATTGAAAACTGTAAATTGAGGATATTCTATTGAGGATTGAGGATTGACAACTGATTGTTGAGGACTGGGGGCTGAAGATTGAGGATTCAGGATTGAGGATTCAGGATTGAGGTTTGAGGACTGAGGATTGAGGACTGAGGATTGAGGATTGAGGATTGAAGATTGAATATTGATGATTGAAGGTTGAGGATTGAGTATTGAGGGTTGTGGACTGAGGACGAGGACTGAGGGTTGAGTATTGATGTTTGAGGTCTGAGGACTGAGGGTTGAGGATTGAGAATTGAGGATTGAGGATTGAGGACTGAGGATTGAGGATTGAGAATTGAGGATTGAGGATTGAAGACTGAATATTCAGGATTGAAGGTTGACGATTGAGGATTGAGGATTGAGGATTGAGTATTGAGGATTGAGGATGAGGGCTGAGGATCGAGGATGGAGGATGAGGGCTGATGGTTGATGATTAAGGTTTGAGTATTGAATCCTGCGAATTCAGGATATTCTATAGTGTATTGAGGATTGAGTATTGATGGTTGAGAATTGAGGATTGAGAATTGAGGATTGAGGATTGAGTATTGAAGATTGAGGGTTGATGATTGAGGATTGACGATTGAGGATTGAGGATTGAGGACTGAGTGTTGAGGGCTGAGTAATGAGAATTGATGTTTGTGGATACAGATTTGAAGATTGCAGATTGAGTATTGAGCATAGAAAACTGTGAATTGAGAATATTCTATTGAGGATTGAGGATTGACAACTGCTTGTTGAGGACTGAGGGCTGAAGATTGAGGATGCAGGGTTGAGGATTCAGGATTGAGGTTTGAGGACTGAGGATTGAGGATTGAGGATTGAGGATTGAAGATTGAGGATTGGGTATTGAGGATTGAACATTGAGGATTGAGGACTGAGGATTGAGGATTGAGGATTGAGTATTGAAGGTTGAATATTGATGATTGAAGATTGAGGATAGAGGATTGAGATTTGTGGATTGAGGACGAGGACTGAGGGTTGAGTATTGAAGTTTGAGGTCTGAGGATTGAGGATTGAAGATTGAGAATTGAGGATTGATGATTGAGGTCTGAGGATTGAAGATTGAGTATTGAGGATTGAGAATTGATGATTGAGGATTGACGATTGAAGATTGAGGATTGGGTATTGAGAATTGAAGAATGAGGGTTGAGGATTGTGGATTGTGGATTGAGGATTGAAGACTGAATATTCAGGATTGAAGGTTGACGATTGAGGATTGAGGATTGACGATTGAAGATTGAAGATTGAGGATTGGGGACTGTGTGTTGAGGGTTGAGTGATGAGAATTGATGTTTGTGGATAGAGATTTGAAGATTGCAGATAGAGTATTGAGTATTGAAAACTGTGAATTGAGGATATTCTATTGAGGATTGAGGATTGACATCTGATTGTTGAGGACTGGGGGCTGAAGATTGAGGATTAAGGTTTGACGATTCAGGATTGAGGTTTGAGGACTGAGGATTGAGGACCGAGGATCGAGGATTGAGGATTGAATATTGAATGTTGATGATGAAGATTGAGGATTGATGATTGTGGATTGAGTATTGGGGATTGAGGATTGACGGTTGAGGATTAAGGATTGAGGACTAAGGATTGAGGATTGAGGATAGAGGATTGAGGATTGAGTATTGAAGATTGAGTATTCATGACTGAGGTTTGAGTATTGAGGATTGAAGATTGCGGATTGTGGATTGAGGATTGAGGATGGAGGATGAGGGCTGAGGGCTGAGGATTGAGGTATGAGTATTGAATCCTGAGAATTCAGGATATTCTATTGAGTATTGGAGAATTGAGGATTGATGGTTGAGTATTGAGGATTGAGGATTGAGGATTCAGGACTGAGTATTGAAGATTGAGGATTGATGATTGAGGATTGAGGATTGAGGATTGAGGATTGAGGATTGAGGATTGAGGATTGAGTATTGAAGATTGAGGATTGATGATTGAGGATTGAGAATTGAGGATTGAGGATCGAAGATTGAGGTTTGGGGACTGAGGATTGAAGATTGATGTTTGAGGATTGAGAATTAAGGATTGAGGATTGAGGATTGAAGATTCAGTATTGAGGATTGAAGATTGAGAATTGAGGATTGAGTATTGAAAGTTGAGGACTGAGTGTTGAGGGTTGAGTGATGAGAATTGATGTTTGTGCATAGAGATTTGAAGATTGCAGGCGGAGTATTGAGTATTGAAAGCTGTGAATTGAGGATATTCTATTGTGGATTGAGGATTGACAACTGATTCTTGAGGACTGAGGGCTGAAGATTGAGGATTCAGAATTGAGGATTCAGAATTGAGGTTTGAGGACTGAGGATTGAGGATTGAAGGTTGAGTGTTGAGGATTGAAGATTGAGGATTGAGGATTGAAGATTGAGGATTGAGGATTGAGGATTGAGGATTGAGGATTGAAGATTGAGGGTTGGGGATTGAGGATCGACGATTGAGGATTGAGGACTGAGGATTGAGGATTGAGGATTGAGTATTGAAGATTGAGTATTCATGATTGAGGATTGAGTATTGAGGATTAAAGATTGAGGATGGAGGATGAGGGCTGAGGTTTGAGGATTGAGGTTTGAGTATTGAATCCTGAGAATTCAGGATATTCTATTGAGTATTGAAGAATTGAGGATTGATGGTTGAGTATTGAGGATTGAGGATTGAGGATTGAGGACTGAGGATTGAACATTGAGTGCTGAGTGTTGAGGGTTGAGTGATGAGCGTTGATGTTTGTGGATAGAGATTTGAAGATTGCAGATAGAGTATTGAGTATTGAAAACTGTGAATTGGGGATATTCTATTGAGGATTGAGGATTGACAACTGATTGTTGAGGACTGGGGTCTGAAGATTGAGGATTCAGGTTTGAGGATTCAGGATTGAGGTTTGAGGGCTGAGGATTGAGGACTGAGGATTGAGGATTGAGGATTGAAGATTGAATATTGATGTATGAAGATTGAGGATTGAGTATTGAGGGTTGTGGATTGAGGACGAGGACTGAGGGTTGAGTATTGATGTTTGAGACTGAGGATTGAGGATTGAGGATTGAGAATTGAGGATTGAGGATTGAGGACTGAGGATTGAAGATTGAGTATTGAGGATCGAAGACTGAGGATTGAGGATTGGGGATTAAGGATTGAGGATTGGGAATTGAGGAGTGACCATTGAGTATTGAGGATTGAAGATTGAGGATTGAGGATTGAGGATTGAGGATTGAGGATTGAAGATTGAGTATTGGGGATTGAGGATTGACGATTGAGGATTGAGGATTGAGGATTGAGGATAGAGGATTGAGGATTGAGTATTGAAGATTGAGTATTCATGACTGAGGATTGAGGATTGAGGATTGAGGATTGAGGATTGAGGATTGAGGATTGAGGATTGAGTATTGAAGATTGAGGATTGATGATTGAGGATTGAGAATTGAGGATTGAGGATTGAGGATTGAGGATTGAGGATTGAGTATTGAGGATTGAAGATTGAGGATTGAGGATTGAGGATTGAGGATGGAGAATGAGGGCTGAGCGCTGAGGATTGAGGATTGAGTATTGAATCCTGAGAATTCAGGATATTCTACTGAGTATTGAAGAATTGAGGATTGATGGTTGAGTATTGCGGATTGAGGATTGAGGACTGAGGATTGAACATTGAGGGCTGAGTACTGAGGGTTGAGTGATGAGAATTGATGTTTGTGGATAGAGATTTGAAGATTGCAGATTGAGTATTGAGTACTGAAAACTGTGAATTGAGGATATTCTATTGGGGATTGAGTATTGACAACTGACTGTTGAGGACTGAGGGCTGAAGATTGAGGATTCAGGGTTGAGGATTCAGAATTGAGGTTAGAGGAGTGAAGGTTGAGTATTGAGGATTGCAAATTGAGGATTGAGGATTGAGGATTGGGGATTAAGGATGATGGCTGAGGGTTGAGGACTGAGGATTGAGGACTGAGGACTGAGGATTGAGGATTGAGAATTGAGGATTGAGGATTGAGGATTGGGAATTGAGGAGTGATGATTGAGTACTGAGGATTGAAGATTGAGGATTGAGGATTGAGGATTGAGTATTGAGGACTGAGAATTGAGGATTGAGGATTGAGTATTGAAGATTGAGAATTGAGAATTGGGGATGAGGACTGAGGTTTGAGTATTGAGGATTGAAGATTGAGGATTGTGGATTGAGGATTGAGGACGGAGGATGAGGGCTGAGGGCTGAGGATTGAGGTATGAGTATTGAATCCTGAGAATTCAGGATATTCTATTGAGTATTGAAGATTGAGGATTGATGATTGAGGATTGAGAATTGAGGATTGAGGATTGAGGATTGAGGATTGAGGATTGAGTATTGAGGATTGAAGATTGAGGATTGAGGATTGAGGATTGAGGATTGAGAATTGAGGATTGAAGATTGAGGATTGAGGATTGAGGATTGAGGATTGAGGATTGAAGATTGAGGATTGGGGACTGAGTGTTGAGGGTTGAGTGATGAGAATTGATGTTTGTGGATAGAGATTTGAAGATTTCAGATAGAGTATTCAGTATTGAAAACTGTAAATTGAGGATATTCTATTGAGGATTGAGGATTGACAACTGATTGTTGAGGACTGGGGGCTGAAGATTGAGGATTCAGGATTGAGGATTCAGGATTGAGGTTTGAGGACTGAGGATTGAGGACTGAGGATTGAGGATTGAGGATTGAAGATTGAATATTGATGATTGAAGGTTGAGGATTGAGTATTGAGGGTTGTGGACTGAGGACGAGGACTGAGGGTTGAGTATTGATGTTTGAGGTCTGAGGACTGAGGGTTGAGGATTGAGAATTGAGGATTGAGGATTGAGGACTGAGGATTGAGGATTGAGAATTGAGGATTGAGGATTGAAGACTGAATATTCAGGATTGAAGGTTGACGATTGAGGATTGAGGATTGAGGATTGAGTATTGAGGATTGAGGATGAGGGCTGAGGATCGAGGATGGAGGATGAGGGCTGATGGTTGATGATTAAGGTTTGAGTATTGAATCCTGCGAATTCAGGATATTCTATAGTGTATTGAGGATTGAGTATTGATGGTTGAGAATTGAGGATTGAGAATTGAGGATTGAGGATTGAGTATTGAAGATTGAGGGTTGATGATTGAGGATTGACGATTGAGGATTGAGGATTGAGGACTGAGTGTTGAGGGCTGAGTAATGAGAATTGATGTTTGTGGATACAGATTTGAAGATTGCAGATTGAGTATTGAGCATAGAAAACTGTGAATTGAGAATATTCTATTGAGGATTGAGGATTGACAACTGCTTGTTGAGGACTGAGGGCTGAAGATTGAGGATGCAGGGTTGAGGATTCAGGATTGAGGTTTGAGGACTGAGGATTGAGGATTGAGGATTGAGGATTGAAGATTGAGGATTGGGTATTGAGGATTGAACATTGAGGATTGAGGACTGAGGATTGACGATTGAGGATTGAGTATTGAAGGTTGAATATTGATGATTGAAGATTGAGGATAGAGGATTGAGATTTGTGGATTGAGGACGAGGACTGAGGGTTGAGTATTGAAGTTTGAGGTCTGAGGATTGAGGATTGAAGATTGAGAATTGAGGATTGATGATTGAGGTCTGAGGATTGAAGATTGAGTATTGAGGATTGAGAATTGATGATTGAGGATTGACGATTGAAGATTGAGGATTGGGTATTGAGAATTGAAGAATGAGGGTTGAGGATTGTGGATTGTGGATTGAGGATTGAAGACTGAATATTCAGGATTGAAGGTTGACGATTGAGGATTGAGGATTGACGATTGAAGATTGAAGATTGAGGATTGGGGACTGTGTGTTGAGGGTTGAGTGATGAGAATTGATGTTTGTGGATAGAGATTTGAAGATTGCAGATAGAGTATTGAGTATTGAAAACTGTGAATTGAGGATATTCTATTGAGGATTGAGGATTGACATCTGATTGTTGAGGACTGGGGGCTGAAGATTGAGGATTAAGGTTTGACGATTCAGGATTGAGGTTTGAGGACTGAGGATTGAGGACCGAGGATCGAGGATTGAGGATTGAATATTGAATGTTGATGATGAAGATTGAGGATTGATGATTGTGGATTGAGTATTGGGGATTGAGGATTGACGGTTGAGGATTAAGGATTGAGGACTAAGGATTGAGGATTGAGGATAGAGGATTGAGGATTGAGTATTGAAGATTGAGTATTCATGACTGAGGTTTGAGTATTGAGGATTGAAGATTGCGGATTGTGGATTGAGGATTGAGGATGGAGGATGAGGGCTGAGGGCTGAGGATTGAGGTATGAGTATTGAATCCTGAGAATTCAGGATATTCTATTGAGTATTGGAGAATTGAGGATTGATGGTTCAGTATTGAGGATTGAGGATTGAGGATTCAGGACTGAGTATTGAAGATTGAGGATTGATGATTGAGGATTGAGGATTGAGGATTGAGGATTGAGGATTGAGGATTGAGGATTGAGTATTGAAGATTGAGGATTGATGATTGAGGATTGAGAATTGAGGATTGAGGATTGAGGATTGAGGATTGAGGATTGAGTATTGAGGATTGAAGATTGAGGATTGAGGATTGAGGATTGAGGATTGAGCTTTGAGGATTGAGGATTGAGGATTGAAGATTGAGGATTTGGGACTGAGGATTGAAATTGAGGATTGAGGATTAAGGATTGAGGTTCGAGGATTGAGGTTTGAAGATTCAGTACTGAGGATTGAAGATTGAGGATTGAGAATTGAGGATTGAACATTGAGGACTGAGTGTTGAAGGTTGAGAGATGTAAATTGATGTTTGTGGATAGAGATTTGAAGATTGCAGATTGAGTACTGAGTACTGAAAACTGTGAATTGAGGATATTCTATTGAGGATTGAGGATTGACAACTGACTGTTGAGGACTGAGGGCTGAGGGTTGAGGATTCAGGGTTGAGGATTCAGAATTGAGGTTTGAGGACTGAGGATTTAGGATTGAAGGTTGAGTATTGAGGATTGAAGATTGAGGACTGAGCATTGAGGATTGGGGATTGAGGATGACGGCTGAGGGTTGAGGACTGAGGACTGAGGACTGAGGACTGAGGATTGAGGATTGAGAATTGAGGATTGAGGATTGAAGACTGGATATTCAGGATTGAAGGTTGACGATTGAGGATTGAGGATTGAGGATTGAGTATTGAGGATTGAGGATGAGGGCTGAGGATCGAGGATGGAGGATGAGGGCTGATGGTTGAGGATTAAGGTTTGAGTATTGAATCCTGCGAATTCAGGATATTCTATAGTGTATTGAGGATTGAGTATTGATGGTTGAGAAGTGAGGATTGAGAATTGAGGATTGAGGATTGAGTATTGAAGATTGAGGGTTGATGATTGAGGATTGAGGATTGAGGATTGAGGATTGAGGATTGAGTATTCAGTATTGAAGATTGAGTATTGAGGATTGAAGAGTGACGATTGGGGATTGAGCATTGAGGATTGAGGATTGAGTATTTGGGACAGAGGATTGAAGATTCAGGATTGAGGATTGAGAATTGAGGATTGAGGATTGAGGATTGAAGATTCAGTATTGAGGATTGAATATCGAGAATTGAGGATTGAGTATTGAACATTGAGGACTGAGTGTTGAGGGTTGAGTGCTGAGAATGGATGTTTGTGGATAGAGATTTGAAGATTGCAGGTAGAGTATTGAGTATTGAAAACAGTGAATTGAGGATATTCTATTGAGGATTGAGGATTGACAACTGATTGTTGAGGACTGGGGGCTGAAGATTGAGGATACAGGTTTGAGGATTCAGGATTGAGGTTTGAGGACTGAGGATTGAGGACTGGGTATTGAGGATTGAGGGTTGAAGATTGAATATTGATGATTGAAGATTGAGGATTGAGTATTGAGGTATGTGGAATGAGGACGAGGACTGAGGGTTGAGTATGGATGTTTGAGGTCTGAGGATAGAGGATTGATGATTGAGAAATGAGGATTGAGGATTGAGGACTGAGGATTGAAGATTGAGTATTGAGGATTGAAGATTGAGGATTGAGGATTGGTGATTAAGGATTGAGGATTGGGAATTGAGGAGTGAAGATTGAGTATTGAGGATTGAAGGTTGAGGATTGAGGATTGAGGATTGAGGATTGAGGATTGAAGATTGAGGATTGGGGATTGAGGATTGACGTTTGAGGTTTGAGGATTGAGGATTGAGGATAGAGGACTGAGGATTGAGTATTGAAGATTGAGTATTCATGACTGAGGATTGAGGATTGAGTATTGAGGATTGAGGATTGAGGATTGAGGATTGGGGATTGAGGATTGGGTATTGAGGATTGAAGAATGAGGGTTGAGGATTGAGGATTGAGGATTGAGGATTGAGAATTGAGGATTGAGGATTGAAGATTGAGTGTTGAGGATTGAAGATTGAGGATTGAGGATTGATGATTGAGGATTGAGGATTGAAGATTGAGGATTGGGGACTGAGTGTTGAGGGTTGAGTGATGAGAATTGATGTTTGTGGATAGAGATCTGAAGATTGCAGATAGAGTATTCAGTATTGAAAACTGTGAATTGAGGATATTCTATTGAGGATTGAGGATTGACAACTGATTGTTGAGGACTGGGGGCTGAAGATTGAGGATTCAGGATTGAGGATTCAGGATTGAGGTTTGAGGACTGAGGATTGAGGACTGAGGATTGAGGATTGAGGATTGAAGATTGAATATTGATGATTGAAGGTTGAGGATTGAGTATTGAGGGTTGTGGACTGAGGACGAGGACTGAGGGTTGAGTATTGATGTTTGAGGTCTGAGGACTGAGGATTGAGGATTGAGAATTGAGGATTGAGGATTGAGGACTGAGGATTGAGGATTGAGAATTGAGGATTGAGGATTGAAGACTGAATATTCAGGATTGAAGGTTGACGATTGAGGATTGAGGATTGAGGATTGAGTATTGAGGATTGAGGATGAGGGCTGAGGATCGAGGATGGAGGATGACGGCTGATGGTTGAGGATTAAGGTTTGAGTATTGAATCCTGCGAATTCAGGATATTCTATAGTGTATTGAGGATTGAGTATTGATGGTTGAGAATTGAGGATCGAGAATTGAGGATTGAGGATTGAGTATTGAAGATTGAGGGTTGATGATTGAGGATTGAGGATTGAGGATTGAGGATTGAGGATTGAGAATTCAGTATTGATGATTGAGTATTGAGGATTGAAGATTGAGGATTGGGGATTGAGCATTGAGGATTGAGGATTGAGGATTGAGGATTGAGTATTTGGGACAGAGGATTGAAGATTCAGGATTGAGGATTGAGAATTGAGGATTGAGGACTGAGGATTGAAGATTCAGTATTGAGGATTGAAGATCGAGATTTGAGGATTGAGTATTGAACATTGAGGACTGAGTGTTGAGGGCTGAGTAATGAGAATTGATGTTTGTGGATACAGATTTGAAGATTGCAGATTGAGTATTGAGTATAGAAAACTGTGAATTGAGAATATTCTATTGAGGATCGAGGATTGACAACTGCTTGTTGAGGACTGAGGGCTGAAGATTGAGGATGCAGGATTGAGGATTCAGGAATGAGGTTTGAGGACTGAGGATTGAGGATTGAGGATCGAGGATTGAAGATTGAGGATTGGGTATTGAGGATTGAACATTGAGGATTGAGGACTGAGGATTGAGGATTGAGGATTGAGTATTGAAAGTTGAATATTGATGATTGAATATTGAGGATAGAGGATTGAGGGTTGTGGATTGAGGACGAGGACTGAGGGCTGAGTATTGAAGTTTGAGGTCTGAGGATTGATGATTGAGGATTGAGAATTGAGGATTGATGATTGAGGTCTGAGGATTGAAGATTGAGTATTGAGGATTGAAGATTGAGGATTGAGGATTGGGGATTAAAGATTGAGGATTGGGAATTGAGGAGTGAAGGTTGAGTATTGAGGATTGAAGATTGAGGATTGAGGATTGAGTATTGAGGGTTGAGGATTGAAGATTGAGGATTGGAAATTGAGGATTGAGTATTGAGGATTGAAGATTGAGGATTGGGGATTGAGGATTGACGATTGAGGATTGAGGATTGAGGATTGAGGATAGAGGATTGAGGATTGAGTATTGAAGATCCAGTATTCATTACTGAGGATTGAGTATTGAGGATTGAAGATTGAGGATTGAGGATTGAGGATTGAGGATGGAGGATGAGTGCTGAGGGTTGAGGATTCAGGTTTGAGTATTGAATCCTGAGAATTCAGGATATTCTATTGAGTATTGAAGAATTGAGGATTGTAGGTTGAGTATTGAGGATTGAGGATTGAGGATTGAGGACTGAGTATTAAAGATTGAGGATTGATGATTGAGGATTGAGGATTGAGGATTGAGGATTGAGGA
Organism: Calliopsis andreniformis; assembly: GCF_051401765.1. Taxonomy (NCBI): domain Eukaryota; kingdom Metazoa; phylum Arthropoda; class Insecta; order Hymenoptera; family Andrenidae; genus Calliopsis; species Calliopsis andreniformis. The sequence continues at coordinate 4,067,855 of NW_027480450.1, read as the reverse complement.
TTGAGGATTGAGTATTGAAGATTGAGGATTGTTGATTGAGGACTGAGGATTGAGGATTGAGGATTGTTGATTGAGGATCGAGGATTGAGTATTGAGGATTGAAGATTGAGGATTGAGGATTGAGGATTGAGGATTGAGGATTGAGGATTGAAGATTGAGGATTTGGGACTGAGGATTGAAGATTGAGGATTGAGGATTGAGGATTCAGGATTGAGGATTGAGGATTGAGGATTGAGGATTGAAGATTCAGTATTGAGGATTGTAGGTTGAGAATTGAGAATTGAGGATTGAACATTGAGTACTGAGTGTTGAGGGTAGAGAGGTGAGAATTGATGTTTGTGGATAGAGATTTGAAGATTGCAGATTGAGTACTGAGTACTGAAAACTGTGAGTTGAGGATATTCTATAGGGGATAGAGGATTGACAACTGACTGTTGAGGACTGAGGGCTGAAGTTTGAGGATTCAGGGTTGAGGATTCAGAATTGAGGTTTCAGGACTGAGGATTGAGGATTGAGGATTGAGGATTGAGCTTTGAGGATTGAGGATTGAGGATTGAAGATTGAGGATTTGGGACTGAGGATTGAAATTGAGGATTGAGGATTAAGGATTGAGGTTCGAGGATTGAGGTTTGAAGATTCAGTACTGAGGATTGAAGATTGAGGATTGAGAATTGAGGATTGAACATTGAGGACTGAGTGTTGAAGGTTGAGAGATGTAAATTGATGTTTGTGGATAGAGATTTGAAGATTGCAGATTGAGTACTGAGTACTGAAAACTGTGAATTGAGGATATTCTATTGAGGATTGAGGATTGACAACTGACTGTTGAGGACTGAGGGCTGAGGGTTGAGGATTCAGGGTTGAGGATTCAGAATTGAGGTTTGAGGACTGAGGATTTAGGATTGAAGGTTGAGTATTGAGGATTGAAGATTGAGGACTGAGCATTGAGGATTGGGGATTGAGGATGACGGCTGAGGGTTGAGGACTGAGGACTGAGGACTGAGGACTGAGGATTGAGGATTGAGAATTGAGGATTGAGGATTGAAGACTGGGTATTCAGGATTGAAGGTTGACGATTGAGGATTGAGGGTTGAGGATTGAGGATTGAGTATTGAGGATTGAGGATGAGGGCTGAGGATCGAGGATGGAGGATGAGGGCTGATGGTTGAGGATTAAGGTTTGAGTATTGAATCCTGCGAATTCAGGATATTCTATAGTGTATTGAGGATTGAGTATTGATGGTTGAGAAGTGAGGATTGAGAATTGAGGATTGAGGATTGAGTATTGAAGATTGAGGGTTGATGATTGAGGATTGAGGATTGAGGATTGAGGATTGAGGATTGAGTATTCAGTATTGAAGATTGAGTATTGAGGATTGAAGAGTGACGATTGGGGATTGAGCATTGAGGATTGAGGATTGAGTATTTGGGACAGAGGATTGAAGATTCAGGATTGAGGATTGAGAATTGAGGATTGAGGATTGAGGATTGAAGATTCAGTATTGAGGATTGAATATCGAGAATTGAGGATTGAGTATTGAACATTGAGGACTGAGTGTTGAGGGTTGAGTGATGAGAATTGATGTTTGTGGATAGTGATTTGAAGATTGCAGATGGAGTATTGAGTATTGAAAACTGTGAATTGAGGATATTCTATCGAGGATTGAGGATTGACAACTGATTGTTGAGGACTGAGGGCTGAAGATTGAGGATTCAGGATTGAGGATTCAGAATTGAGGTTTGAGGACTGAGGATTGAGGATTGAAGGTTGAGTATTGAGGATTGAAGATTGAGGATTGAGGATTGAGAATTGAGGATTGAGGATGAGGGCTGAGGGTTGAGGACTGAGGATTGAGGACTGAGGGCTGAGGATTGTGGATTGAGAATTGAGGATTGAGGATTGAGAATTGAAGATTGAGGATTGGGTATTGAGGATTGAAGAATGAGGGTTGAGGATTGAGGATTGGGGATTGAGAATTGAGGATTGAGGATTGAAGATTGAGTGTTGAGTATTGAAGATTGAGGATTGAGGATTGAGGATTGAGGATTGAGGATTGAAGATTGAGGATTGGGGACTTAGTGTTGAGGGTTGAGTGGTGAGAATTGATGTTTGTGGATAGAGATTTGAAGATTGCAGATAGGGTATTGAGTATTGAAAACTGTGAATTCAGGATATTCTATTGAGGATTGAGGATTGACAACTGATTGTTGAGGACTGGGGGCTGAAGATTGAGGATTCAGGATTGAGGATTCAGGATTGTGGTTTGAGGACTGAGGATTGAGGACTGAGGATTGAGGATTGAGGATTGAAGATTGAATATTGATGATTGAAGATTGAGGAGTGAGTATCGAGGGTTGTGGACTGAGGACGAGGACTGAGGGTTGAGTATTGATGTTTGAGGTCTGAGAACTGAGGATTGAGGATTGAGAATTGAGGATTGAGGATTGAGGACTGAGGATTGAAGATTGAGTATTGAGGATTGCAGATTGAGGTTTGAGGGTTGGGGATTAAGGATTGAGGATTGGGAATTGAGGAGTGAAGATTGAGTATTGAGGATTGAAGATTGAGGATTGAGGATTGAGGATTGAGGATAGAGGATTGAGGATTGATTATTGAAGATTGAGTACTCATGACTGATGACTGAGGATTGAGGGTTGAGGATTGAGGATTGAGGATTGAAGATTGAGGGTTGGGGATTGAGGATTGACGGTTGAGGATTGAGGATTGAGGACTGAGGATTGAGGATTGAGGATAGAGGATTGAGGATTGAGTATTGAAGATTGAGTATTCATGACTGAGGATTGAGTATTGAGGATTGAAGATTGAGGATGGAGGATGAGGGCTGAGGGTTGAGGATAGAGGCTTCAGTATTGAATCCTGAGAATTCAGGATATTCTATTGAGTATTGAAGAATTGAGGATTGATGGTTGAGTATTGAGGATTGAGGATTGAGGATTGAGGACTGAGGATTGAACATTGAGGGCTGAGTGTTGAGGGTTGAGTGATGAGGATTGATGTTTGTGGATAGACATTTGAAGATTGCAGATAGAGTATTGAGTATTGAAAACTGTGAATTGATGATTTTCTATTGAGGATTGAGGATTGACAACTGATTGTTGAGAACTGAGGGCTGAAGATTGAGGATTCAGGATTGAGGATTCGGAATTGAGGTTTGAGAACTGAGGATTGAGGATTGAAGATTGTGTATTGAGGATTGAAGATTGAGGATTGAGGATTGAGGATTGAGGATTGAGGATTGAGGATATAGGATTGAGGATTGAATATTGAAGATTGAGTATTCATGACTGAGGATTGAGGATTGAGGATTGAGGATTGAGGATTGAGGATTCGGAATTGAGGTTTGAGGACTGAGGATTGAGGATTGAAGATTGTGTATTGAGGATTGAAGATTGAGGATTGAGTATTGACGATTGTGGATTGAGGACGAGGACTGAGGGTTGACTATTGATGTTTGAGGTCTGAGGATTGAGGGTTAAGGGTTGAGAAATGAGGATTGAGGATTGAGGACTGAGGATTGAAGATTGAGTATTGAGGATTGAAGATTGAGGATTGAGGATTGGGGATTAAGGATTGAGGATTGGGAACTGAGGAGTGATGATTGAGTATTGAGGATTGAAGATTGAGGATTGAGGATTGAGGATTGAGTATTGAGGACTGAGAATTGAGGATTGAGGATTGAGTATTGAAGATTGAGAATTGAGAATTGGGGATGAGGACTGAGGGTTGAGGATTGAGGTTTGAGGAACGAGGATTGAGGATTGAGGATTGAGGTCTGACGATTGACGATTGAGTATTGAAGATTGAGGATTGATGACTGAGGATTGAAGATTGAGGATTGAGGATTGAGGATTGAGTACTGAGGATTGAAGATTGAGGATTGAGGATTGAGGATTGAGGACTGAGGATTGAGGATTGAAGACTGAGGATTGGGGACTGAGGATTGAGCATTGAGGTTTGAGGATTGAATCTTGCGAATTCAGGATATTCTATTTTGTATTGAGAATTGAGGATTGATGGCTGAATATTGAGGACTGAGGATTGACGGTTGAAGGTTGAGTATTGAGGATTCAGAATTGAGGATTGAGGACTGAGGATTGAGGATTGAAGGTTGAGTATTGAGGATTGAAGATTGAGGATTGAGTATTGACGATTGAGGATTGAGGATGAGGTCTGAGGGTTGAGGATTGAGGTTTGGGGACTGAGGACTGAGGATTGAGGATTGAGGATTGAGGACTGAGGATTGAGGATTGAAGGTTGGGTCTTGAGGATTGAAGATTGAGGATTGATAATTGAGTATTGAGGATTGAGGATGAGGGCTGAGGGTTGAGGACTGAGGATTGAGGACTGAGGACTGAGGATTGAGGATTGAGAATTGAGGATTGAGGATTGAGGATTGAAGATTGAGGATTGGGTATTGAGGATTGAAGAATGAGGGTTGAGGATTGAGGATGGAGGATTGTGGATTGATGATTGAATATTCAGGATTGAAGATAGACGATTGAGGATTGAGGATTGAGGATTGAGAATTGAGGACTGAGGATAGAAGATTGAGTGTTGACGATTGAAGATTGAAGATTGAGGATTGGGGATTGAGGATTGACGATTGAGGATTGAGGTCTGAGGGTTGAGGATTGAGGTTTGAGTATTGAATCCTGAGAATTCAGGATATTCTATTGAGTATTGAAGAATTGAGGATTTATGGTTGAGTATTGAGGATTGAGGATTGAGGATTGAGGACTGAGTATTGAAGATTGAGGATCGATGATTGATGTCTGAGGATTGAGGATTGAGGATTGAGGATTGAGGACTGAGTATTGAGGATTGAGGATTGATGGTTGAGGATTGAGGATTGAGGATTGAGTATTGAGGATTGAGGATTGAGGATTGAGAATTGAGGATTGAAGATTGAGGATTGAGGATTGAGGATTGAGGATTGAGTATTGAGGATTGAAGATTGAGGATTTGGGACTGAGGATTGAAGATTGAGGATTGAGGATTGAGGATTGAGTATTGAGGATTGAGGATTGAAGATTCAGTATTGAGGATTGAAGACTGAGAATTGAGAATTGAGGATTGAACATTGAGGACTGAGTGTTGAGGGTTGAGTGCTGAGAATGGATGTTTGTGGATAGAGATTTGAAGATTGCAGGTAGAGTATTGAGTACTGAAAACAGTGAATTGAGGATATTCTATTGAGGATTGAGGATTGACAACTGATTGTTGAGGACTGGGGGCTGAAGATTGAGGATACAGGTTTGAGGATTCAGGATTGAGGTTTGAGGACTGAGGATTGAGGACTGGGTATTGAGGATTGAGGGTTGAAGATTGAATATTGATGATTGAAGATTGAGGATTGAGTATTGAGGTATGTGGAATGAGGACGAGGACTGAGGGTTGAGTATGGATGTTTGAGGTCTGAGGATAGAGGATTGATGATTGAGAATTGAGGATTGAGGATTGAGGACTGAGGATTGAAGATTGAGTATTGAGGATTGAAGATTGAGGATTGAGGATTGGTGATTAAGGATTGAGGATTGGGAATTGAGGAGTGAAGATTGAGTATTGAGGATTGAAGGTTGAGGATTGAGGATTGAGGATTGAGGATTGAGGATTGAAGATTGAGGATTGGGGATTGAGAATTGACGTTTGAGGTTTGAGGATTGAGGATTGAGGATAGAGGACTGAGGATTGAGTATTGAAGATTGAGTATTCATGACTGAGGATTGAGGATTGAGGATTGAGGATTGAGGATTGAGGATTCGGAATTGAGGTTTGAGGACTGAGGATTGAGGATTGAAGATTGTGTATTGAGGATTGAAGATTGAGGATTGAGTATTGACGATTGTGGATTGAGGACGAGGACTGAGGGTTGACTATTGATGTTTGAGGTCTGAGGATTGAGGGTTAAGGGTTGAGAAATGAGGATTGAGGATTGAGGACTGAGGATTGAAGATTGAGTATTGAGGATTGAAGATTGAGGATTGAGGATTGGGGATTAAGGATTGAGGATTGGGAACTGAGGAGTGATGATTGAGTATTGAGGATTGAAGATTGAGGATTGAGGATTGAGGATTGAGTATTGAGGACTGAGAATTGAGGATTGAGGATTGAGTATTGAAGATTGAGAATTGAGAATTGGGGATGAGGACTGAGGGTTGAGGATTGAGGTTTGAGGAACGAGGATTGAGGATTGAGGATTGAGGTCTGACGATTGACGATTGAGTATTGAAGATTGAGGATTGATGACTGAGGATTGAAGATTGAGGATTGAGGATTGAGGATTGAGTACTGAGGATTGAAGATTGAGGATTGAGGATTGAGGATTGAGGACTGAGGATTGAGGATTGAAGACTGAGGATTGGGGACTGAGGATTGAGCATTGAGGTTTGAGGATTGAATCTTGCGAATTCAGGATATTCTATTGAGTATTGAGAATTGAGGATTGATGGCTGAATATTGAGGACTGAGGATTGACGGTTGAAGGTTGAGTATTGAGGATTCAGAATTGAGGATTGAGGACTGAGGATTGAGGATTGAAGGTTGAGTATTGAGGATTGAAGATTGAGGATTGAGTATTGACGATTGAGGATTGAGGATGAGGTCTGAGGGTTGAGGATTGAGGTTTGGGGACTGAGGACTGAGGATTGAGGATTGAGGATTGAGGACTGAGGATTGAGGATTGAAGGTTGGGTCTTGAGGATTGAAGATTGAGGATTGATAATTGAGTATTGAGGATTGAGGATGAGGGCTGAGGGTTGAGGACTGAGGATTGAGGACTGAGGACTGAGGATTGAGGATTGAGAATTGAGGATTGAGGATTGAGGATTGAAGATTGAGGATTGGGTATTGAGGATTGAAGAATGAGGGTTGAGGATTGAGGATGGAGGATTGTGGATTGATGATTGAATATTCAGGATTGAAGATAGACGATTGAGGATTGAGGATTGAGGATTGAGAATTGAGGACTGAGGATAGAAGATTGAGTGTTGACGATTGAAGATTGAAGATTGAGGATTGGGGATTGAGGATTGACGATTGAGGATTGAGGTCTGAGGGTTGAGGATTGAGGTTTGAGTATTGAATCCTGAGAATTCAGGATATTCTATTGAGTATTGAAGAATTGAGGATTTATGGTTGAGTATTGAGGATTGAGGATTGAGGATTGAGGACTGAGTATTGAAGATTGAGGATCGATGATTGATGTCTGAGGATTGAGGATTGAGGATTGAGGATTGAGGACTGAGTATTGAGGATTGAGGATTGATGGTTGAGGATTGAGGATTGAGGATTGAGTATTGAGGATTGAGGATTGAGGATTGAGAATTGAGGATTGAAGATTGAGGATTGAGGATTGAGGATTGAGGATTGAGTATTGAGGATTGAAGATTGAGGATTTGGGACTGAGGATTGAAGATTGAGGATTGAGGATTGAGGATTGAGTATTGAGGATTGAGGATTGAAGATTCAGTATTGAGGATTGAAGACTGAGAATTGAGAATTGAGGATTGAACATTGAGGACTGAGTGTTGAGGGTTGAGTGCTGAGAATGGATGTTTGTGGATAGAGATTTGAAGATTGCAGGTAGAGTATTGAGTACTGAAAACAGTGAATTGAGGATATTCTATTGAGGATTGAGGATTGACAACTGATTGTTGAGGACTGGGGGCTGAAGATTGAGGATACAGGTTTGAGGATTCAGGATTGAGGTTTGAGGACTGAGGATTGAGGACTGGGTATTGAGGATTGAGGGTTGAAGATTGAATATTGATGATTGAAGATTGAGGATTGAGTATTGAGGTATGTGGAATTAGGACGAGGACTGAGGGTTGAGTATGGATGTTTGAGGTCTGAGGATAGAGGATTGATGATTGAGAATTGAGGATTGAGGATTGAGGACTGAGGATTGAAGATTGAGTATTGAGGATTGAAGATTGAGGATTGAGGATTGGTGATTAAGGATTGAGGATTGGGAATTGAGGAGTGAAGATTGAGTATTGAGGATTGAAGGTTGAGGATTGAGGATTGAGGATTGAGGATTGAGGATTGAAGATTGAGGATTGGGGATTGAGGATTGACGTTTGAGGTTTGAGGATTGAGGATTGAGGATAGAGGACTGAGGATTGAGTATTGAAGATTGAGTATTCATGACTGAGGATTGAGGATTGAGTATTGAGGATTGAGGATTGAGGATTGAGGATTGGGGATTGAGGATTGGGTATTGAGGATTGAAGAATGAGGGTTGAGGATTGAGGATTGAGGATTGAGGATTGAGAATTGAGGATTGAGGATTGAAGATTGAGTGTTGAGGATTGAAGATTGAGGATTGAGGATTGATGATTGAGGATTGAGGATTGAAGATTGAGGATTGGGGACTGAGTGTTGAGGGTTGAGTGATGAGAATTGATGTTTGTGGATAGAGATCTGAAGATTGCAGATAGAGTATTCAGTATTGAAAACTGTGAATTGAGGATATTCTATTGAGGATTGAGGATTGACAACTGATTGTTGAGGACTGGGGGCTGAAGATTGAGGATTCAGGATTGAGGATTCAGGATTGAGGTTTGAGGACTGAGGATTGAGGACTGAGGATTGAGGATTGAGGATTGAAGATTGAATATTGATGATTGAAGGTTGAGGATTGAGTATTGAGGGTTGTGGACTGAGGACGAGGACTGAGGGTTGAGTATTGATGTTTGAGGTCTGAGGACTGAGGATTGAGGATTGAGAATTGAGGATTGAGGATTGAACATTGAGGATTGAGGACTGAGGATTGAGGATTGAGGATTGAGTATTGAAAGTTGAATATTGATGATTGAATATTGAGGATAGAGGATTGAGGGTTGTGGATTGAGGACGAGGACTGAGGGCTGAGTATTGAAGTTTGAGGTCTGAGGATTGAAGATTGAGGATTGGGGATTGAGGATTGACGATTGAGGATTGAGGATTGAGGATTGAGGATAGAGGATTGAGGATTGAGTATTGAAGATCCAGTATTCATTACTGAGGATTGAGTATTGAGGATTGAAGATTGAGGATTGAGGATTGAGGATTGAGGATGGAGGATGAGTGCTGAGGGTTGAGGATTCAGGTTTGAGTATTGAATCCTGAGAATTCAGGATATTCTATTGAGTATTGAAGAATTGAGGATTGTAGGTTGAGTATTGAGGATTGAGGATTGAGGATTGAGGACTGAGTATTAAAGATTGAGGATTGATGATTGAGGATTGAGGATTGAGGATTGAGGATTGAGGATTGAGGATTGAGGATTGAAGATTGAGGATTGTTGATTGAGGACTGAGGATTGAGGATTGAGGATTGTTGATTGAGGATCGAGGATTGAGTATTGAGGATTGAAGATTGAGGATTGAGGATTGAGGATTGAGGATTGAGGATTGAGGATTGAAGATTGAGGATTTGGGACTGAGGATTGAAGATTGAGGATTGAGGATTGAGGATTCAGGATTGAGGATTGAGGATTGAGGATTGAGGATTGAAGATTCAGTATTGAGGATTGTAGGTTGAGAATTGAGAATTGAGGTTTGAACATTGAGTACTGAGTGTTGAGGGTAGAGAGGTGAGAATTGATGTTTGTGGATAGAGATTTGAAGATTGCAGATTGAGTACTGAGTACTGAAAACTGTGAGTTGAGGATATTCTATAGGGGATAGAGGATTGACAACTGACTGTTGAGGACTGAGGGCTGAAGTTTGAGGATTCAGGGTTGAGGATTCAGAATTGAGGTTTCAGGACTGAGGATTGAGGATTGAAGGTTGAGTATTGAGGATTGAAGATTGAGGATTGAGGATTGAGGATTGGGGATTGAGGATGAGGGCTGAGGGTTGAGGACTGAGGATTGAGGACTGAGGACTGAGGATTGAGGATTGAGAATTGATGATTGAGGATTGACGATTGAAGATTGAGGATTGGGTATTGAGGATTGAAGAATGAGGGTTGAGGATTGTGGATTGTGGATTGAGGACTGAAGACTGAATATTCAGGATTGAAGGTTGACGATTGAGGATTGAGGATTGACGATTGAAGATTGATGATTGAGGATTGGGGACTGAGTGTTGAGGGTTGAGTGATGAGAATTGATGTTTGTGGATAGTGATTTGAAGATTGCAGATGGAGTATTGAGTATTGAAAACTGTGAATTGAGGATATTCTATCGAGGATTGAGGATTGACAACTGATTGTTGAGGACTGAGGGCTGAAGATTGAGGATACAGGTTTGAGGATTCAGGATTGAGGTTTGAGGACTGAGGATTGAGGATTGGGGATTGTGGATTGGGTATTGAGGATTGAAGAATGAGGGTTGAGGATTGAGGATTGAGGATTGAGAATTGAGGATTGAGGATTGAAGATTGAGTGTTGAGGATTGAGGATGGAGGATTGAGGATTGAGGACTGAGGATTGAGGATTGAAGACTGAGGATTGGGGACTGAGGATTGAGGATTGAGGTTTGAGGATTGAATCTTGCGAATTCAGGATACTCTATTGAGTATTGAGAATTGAGGATTGATGGCTGAATATTGAGGACTGAGGATTGACGGTTGAAGGTTGAGTATTGAGGATTCAGAATTGAGGATTGAGGACTGAGGATTGAGGATTGAAGGTTGAGTATTGAGGATTGAAGATTGAGGATTGAGTATTGACGATTGAGGATTGAGGATGAGGTCTGAGTGATGAGAATTGATGTTTGTGGATAGAGATTTGAAGATTGCAGATAGAGTATTCAGTATTGAAAACTGTTTATTGAGGATATTCTATTGAGGATTGAGGATTGACAACTGATTGTTGAGGACTGGGGGCTGAAGATTGAGGATTCAGGATTGAGGATTCAGGATTGAGGTTTGAGGACTGAGGATTGAGGACTGAGGATTGAGGATTGAGGATTGAAGATTGAATATTGATGATTGAAGGTTGAGGATTGAGTATTGAGGGTTGTGGACTGAGGACGAGGACTGAGGGTTGAGTATTGATGTTTGAGGTCTGAGGACTGAGGATTGAGGTTTGAGAATTGAGGATTGAGGATTGAGGACTGAATATTCAGGATTGAAGGTTGACGATTGAGGATTGAGGATTGAGGATTGAGTATTGAGGATTGAGGATGAGGGCTGAGGATCGAGGATGGAGGATGAGGGCTGATGGTTGAGGATTAAGGTTTGAGTATTGAATCCTGCGAATTCAGGATATTCTATAGTGTATTGAGGATTGAGTATTGATGGTTGAGAATTGAGGATTGAGAATTGAGGATTGAGGATTGAGTATTGAAGATTGAGGGTTGATGTTTGAGGATTGAGGATTGAGGATTGAGGATTGAGGATTGAGAATTCAGTATTGAAGATTGAGTATTGAGGATTGAAGATTGAGGATTGGGGATTGAGCATTGAGGATTGAGGACTGAGGATTGAGGATTGAGTATTTGGGACAGAGGATTGAAGATTCAGGATTGAGGATTGAGAATTGAGGATTGAGGATTGAGGATTGAAGATTCAGTATTGAGGATTGAAGATCGAGATTTGAGGATTGAGTATTGAACATTGAGGACTGAGTGTTGAGGGCTGAGTAATGAGAATTGATGTTTGTGGATACAGATTTGAAGATTGCAGATTGAGTATTGAGTATAGAAAACTGTGAATTGAGAATATTCTATTGAGGATTGAGGATTGACAACTGCTTGTTGAGGACTGAGGGCTGAAGATTGAGGATGCAGGATTGAGGATTCAGGATTGAGGTTTGAGGACTGAGGATTGAGGATTGAGGATTGAGGATTGAAGATTGAGGATTGGGTATTGAGGATTGAACATTGAGGATTGAGGACTGAGGATTGAGGATTGAGGATTGAGTATTGAAGGTTGAATATTGATGATTGAAGATTGAGGATAGAGGATTGAGGGTTGTGGATTGAGGACGAGGACTGAGGGTTGAGTATTGAAGTTTGAGGTCTGAGGATTGAGGATTGAGGATTGAGAATTGAGGATTGATGATTGAGGTCTGTGGATTGAAGATTGAGTATTGAGGATTGAAGATTGAGGATTGAGGATTGGGGATTAAAGATTGAGGATTGGGAATTGAGGAGTGAAGGTTGAGTATTGAGGATTGAAGATTGAGGATTGAGGATTGAGTATTGAGGATTGAGGATTGAAGATTGAGGATTGGAAATTGAGGATTGAGGATTGAGGATTGAAGATTGAGGATTGGGGATTGAGGATTGACGATTGAGGATTGAGGATTGAGTATTGAGGATAGAGGATTGAGGATTGAGTATTGAAGATCCAGTATTCATTACTGAGGATTGAGTATTGAGGATTGAAGATTGAGGATTGAGGATTGAGAATTGAGGATTGAGGATTGGGGATTGAGGATTGACAATTGAGGTTTGAGGATTGAGGATTGAGGATAGAGGACTGAGGATTGAGTATTGAAGATTGAGTATTCATGACTGAGGATTGAGGATTGAGTATTGAGGATTGAGGATTGAGGATTGAGGATTGAGGATTGGGGATTGAGGATTGGGGACTGAGGATTGAAGACTGAGGATTGAGGATTGTGGATTGAGGATTGAGGTTTGAGGATTGAAGATACAGTATTGAGAATTGAAGATTGAGAATTGAGGATTGGGGATTGAACATTGAGGACTGAGTGTTGAGGGTTGAGTGATGAGAATTGATGTTTGTGGATAGAGATTTGAAGATTGCAGATAGAGTATTCAGTATTGAAAACTGTAAATTGAGGATATTCTATTGAGGATTGAGGATTGACAACTGATTGTTGAGGACTGGGGGCTGAAGATTGAGGATTCAGGATTGAGGATTCAGGATTGAGGTTTGAGGACTGAGGATTGAGGACTGAGGATTGAGGATTGAGGATTGAAGATTGAATATTGATGATTGAAGTTTGAGGATTGAGTATTGAGGGTTGTGGACTGAGGACGAGGACTGAGGGTTGAGTATTGATGTTTGAGGTCTGAGGACTGAGGATTGAGGATTGAGAATTGAGGATTGAGGATTGAGGACTGAGGATTGAGGATTGAGAATTATGGATTGAGGATTGAAGACTGAATATTCAGGATTGAAGGTTGACGATTGAGGATTGAGGATTGAGGATTGAGTATTGAGGATTGAGGATGAGTGCTGAGGATCGAGGATGGAGGATGAGGGCTGATGGTTGAGGATTAAGGTTTGAGTATTGAATCCTGCGAATTCAGGATATTCTATAGTGTATTGAGGATTGAGTATTGATGGTAGAGAATTGAGGATTGAGTATTGAGGATTGAGGATTGAGTATTGAAGATTGAGGCTTGATGATTGAGGATTGAGGATTGAGGATTGAGGATTGAGGATTGAGAATTCAGTTTTGAAGATTGAGTATTGAGGATTGAAGAGTGAGGATTGGGGATTGAGCATTGAGGATTGAGGATTGAGTATTTGGGACAGAGGATTGAAGATTCAGGATTGAGGATTGAGAATTGAGGATTGAGGATTGAGGATTGAAGATTCAGTATTGAGGATTGAATATCGAGAATTGAGGATTGAGTATTGAACATTGAGGACTGAGTGTTGAGGGTTGAGTGATGAGAATTGATGTTTGTGGATAGTGATTTGAAGATTGCAGATGGAGTATTGAGTATTGAAAACTGTGAATTGAGGATATTCTATCGAGGATTGAGGATTGACAACTGATTGTTGAGGACTGAGGGCTGAAGATTGAGGATTCAGGATTGAGGATTCAGAATTGAGGTTTGAGGACGGAGGATTGAGGATTGAAGGTTGAGTATTGAGGATTGAAGATTGAGGATTGAGGATTGAGGATTGAGGATGAGGGCTGAGGGTTCAGGACTGAGGATTGAGGACTGAGGGCTGAGGATTGTGGATTGAGAATTGAGGATTGAGGATTGATAATTGAAGATTGAGGATTGAGTATCGAGGGTTGTGGACTGAGGACGAGGACTGAGGGTTGAGTATTGATGTTTGAGGTCTGAGGACTGAGGATTGAGGATTGAGAATTGAGGATTGAGGATTGAGGACTGAGGATTGAAGATTGAGTATTGAGGATTGCAGATTGAGGTCTGAGGGTTGGGGATTAAGGATTGAGTATTGGAAATTGAGGAGTGAAGATTGAGTATTGAGGATTGAAGATTGAGGATTGAGGATTGAGGATTGAGGATTGAGGATTGAAGATTGAGGGTTGGGGATTGAGGATTGACGATTGAGGATTGAGGATTGAGGATTGAGGATAGAGGATTGAGGATTGATTATTGAAGATTGAGTATTCATGACTGAGGACTGAGGATTGAGGATTGAGGATTGAGGATTGAGGATTGAAGATTGAGGGTTGGGGATTGAGGATTGACGGTTGAGGATTGAGGATTGAGGACTGAGGATTGAGGATTGAGGATAGAGGATTGAGGATTGAGTATTGAAGATTGAGTATTCATGACTGAGGATTGAGTATTGAGGATTGAAGATTGAGGATGGAGGATGAGGGCTGAGGGTTGAGGATAGAGGCTTCAGTATTGAATCCTGAGAATTCAGGATATTCTATTGAGTATTGAAGAATTGAGGATTGATGGTTGAGTATTGAGGAATGAGGATTGAGGATTGAGGACTGAGGATTGAACATTGAGGGCTGAGTGTTGAGGGTTGAGTGATGAGGATTGATGTTTGTGGATAGACATTTGAAGATTGCAGATAGAGTATTGAGTATTGAAAACTGTGAATTGATGATTTTCTATTGAGGATTGAGGATTGACAACTGATTGTTGAGAACTGAGGGCTGAAGATTGAGGATTCAGGATTGAGGATTCGGAATTGAGGTTTGAGAACTGAGGATTGAGGATTGAAGATTGTGTATTGAGGATTGAAGATTGAGGACTGAGGATTGAGGATTGAGGATTGAGGATTGAGGATATAGGATTGAGGATTGATAATTGAGGATTGAGGATTGAGGATGAGGGCTGAGGGTTGAGGACTGAGGATTGAGGACTGAGGACTGAGGATTGAGGATTGAGAATTGAGGATTGAGGATTGAGGATTGAAGATTGAGTATTGAGGATTGAAGATTGAGGATTGAGGATTGGTGATTAAGGATTGAGAATTGGGAATTGAGGAGTGAAGATTGAGTATTGAGGATTGAAGGTTGAGGATTGAGGATTGAGGATTGAGGATTGAGGATTGAAGATTGAGGATTGGGGATTGAGGATTGACAATTGAGGTTTGAGGATTGAGGATTGAGGATAGAGGACTGAGGATTGAGTATTGAAGATTGAGTATTCATGACTGAGGATTGAGGATTGAGTATTGAGGATTGAGGATTGAGGATTGAGGATTGAGGATTGGGGATTGAGGATTGGGGACTGAGGATTGAAGACTGAGGATTGAGGATTGTGGATTGAGGATTGAGGTTTGAGGATTGAAGATACAGTATTGAGAATTGAAGATTGAGAATTGAGGATTGGGGATTGAACATTGAGGACTGAGTGTTGAGGGTTGAGTGATGAGAATTGATGTTTGTGGATAGAGATTTGAAGATTGCAGATAGAGTATTCAGTATTGAAAACTGTAAATTGAGGATATTCTATTGAGGATTGAGGATTGACAACTGATTGTTGAGGACTGGGGGCTAAAGATTGAGGATTCAGGATTGAGGATTCAGGATTGAGGTTTGAGGACTGAGGATTGAGGACTGAGGATTGAGGATTGAGGATTGAAGATTGAATATTGATGATTGAAGGTTGAGGATTGAGTATTGAGGGTTGTGGACTGAGGACGAGGACTGAGGGTTGAGTATTGATGTTTGAGGTTTGAGGACTGAGGATTGAGGATTGAGAATTGAGGATTGAGGATTGAGGACTGAGGATTGAGGATTGAGAATTATGGATTGAGGATTGAAGACTGAATATTCAGGATTGAAGGTTGACGATTGAGGATTGAGGATTGAGGATTGAGTATTGAGGATTGAGGATGAGGGCTGAGGATCGAGGATGGAGGATGAGGGCTGATGGTTGAGGATTAAGGTTTGAGTATTGAATCCTGCGAATTCAGGATATTCTATAGTGTATTGAGGATTGAGTATTGATGGTTGAGAATTGAGGATTGAGAATTGAGGATTGAGGATTGAGTATTGAAGATTGAGGGTTGATGATTGAGGATTGAGGATTGAGGATTGAGGATTGAGGATTGAGAATTCAGTATTGAAGATTGAGTATTGAGGATTGAAGATTGAGGATTGGGGATTGACCATTGAGGATTGAGGATTGAGGATTGAGGATTGAGTATTTGGGACAGAGGAATGAAGATTCAGGATTGAGGATTGAGAATTGAGGATTGAGGATTGAGGATTGAAGATTCAGTATTGAGGATTGAAGATCGAGATTTGAGGATTGAGTATTGAACATTGAGGACTGAGTGTTGAGGGCTGAGTAATGAGAATTGATGTTTGTGGATACAGATTTGAAGATTGCAGATTGAGTATTGAGTATAGAAAACTGTGAATTGAGAATATTCTATTGAGGATCGAGGATTGACAACTGCTTGTTGAGGACTGAGGGCTGAATATTGAGGATTCAGGATTGAGGTTTGAGGACTGAGGATTGAGGATTGAGGATCGAGGATTGAAGATTGAGGATTGGGTATTGAGGATTGAACATTGAGGATTGAGGACTGAGGATTGAGGATTGAGGATTGAGTATTGAAGGTTGAATATTGATGATTGAATATTGAGGATAGAGGATTGAGGGTTGTGGATTGAGGACGAGGACTGAGGGCTGAGTATTGAAGTTTGAGGTCTGAGGATTGAGGATTGACGATTGAGAATTGAGGATTGATGATTGAGGTCTGAGGATTGAAGATTGAGTATTGAGGATTGAAGATTGAGGATTGAGGATTGGGGATTAAAGATTGAGGATTGGGAATTGAGGAGTGAAGGTTGAGTATTGAGGATTGAAGATTGAGGATTGAGGATTGAGTATTGAGGATTGAGGATTGAAGATTGAGGATTGGAAATTGAGGATTGAGGATTGAGGATTGAAGATTGAGGATTGGGGATTGAGGATTGACGATTGAGGATTGAGGATTGAGGATTGAGGATAGAGGATTGAGGATTGAGTATTGAAGATCCAGTATTCATTACTGAGGATTGAGTATTGAGGATTGAAGATTGAGGATTGAGGATTGAGGATTGAGGATGGAGGATGAGTGCTGAGGGTTGAGGATTCAGGTTTGAGTATTGAATCCTGAGAATTCAGGATATTCTATTGAGTATTGAAGAATTGAGGATTGTAGGTTGAGTATTGAGGATTGAGGATTGAGGATTGAGGACTGAGTATTAAAGATTGAGGATTGATGATTGAGGATTGAGGATTGAGGATTGAGGATTGAGGATTGAGGATTGAGTATTGAAGATTGAGGATTGTTGATTGAGGACTGAGGATTGAGGATTGAGGATTGTTGATTGAGGATCGAGGATTGAGTATTGAGGATTGAAGATTGAGGATTGAGGATTGAGGATTGAGGATTGAGGATTGAGGATTGAAGATTGAGGATTTGGGACTGAGGATTGAAGATTGAGGATTGAGGATTGAGGATTCAGGATTGAGGATTGAGGATTGAGGATTGAGGATTGAAGATTCAGTATTGAGGATTGTAGGTTGAGAATTGAGAATTGAGGATTGAACATTGAGTACTGAGTGTTGAGGGTAGAGAGGTGAGAATTGATGTTTGTGGATAGAGATTTGAAGATTGCAGATTGAGTACTGAGTACTGAAAACTGTGAGTTGAGGATATTCTATTGGGGATAGAGGATTGACAACTGACTGTTGAGGACTGAGGGCTGAAGTTTGAGGATTCAGGGTTGAGGATTCAGAATTGAGGTTTCAGGACTGAGGATTGAGGATTGAAGGTTGAGTATTGAGGATTGAAGATTGAGGATTGAGGATTGAGGATTGGGGATTGAGGATGAGGGCTGAGGGTTGAGGACTGAG
Organism: Calliopsis andreniformis; assembly: GCF_051401765.1. Classification (NCBI taxonomy): domain Eukaryota; kingdom Metazoa; phylum Arthropoda; class Insecta; order Hymenoptera; family Andrenidae; genus Calliopsis; species Calliopsis andreniformis. Next base: position 4,049,851 of record NW_027480450.1, on the reverse strand, counting down.
GATTGAGGACTGAGGACTGAGGATTGAGGATTGAGAATTGATGATTGAGGATTGACGATTGAAGATTGAGGATTGGGTATTGAGGATTGAAGAATGAGGGTTGAGGATTGTGGATTGTGGATTGAGGATTGAAGACTGAATATTCAGGATTGAAGGTTGACGATTGAGGATTGAGGATTGACGATTGAAGATTGATGATTGAGGATTGGGGACTGAGTGTTGAGGGTTGAGTGATGAGAATTGATGTTTGTGGATAGTGATTTGAAGATTGCAGATGGAGTATTGAGTATTGAAAACTGTGAATTGAGGATATTCTATCGAGGATTGAGGATTGACAACTGATTGTTGAGGACTGAGGGCTGAAGATTGAGGATACAGGTTTGAGGATTCAGGATTGAGGTTTGAGGACTGAGGATTGAGGATTGGGGATTGAGGATTGGGTATTGAGGATTGAAGAATGAGGGTTGAGGATTGAGGATTGAGGATTGAGAATTGAGGATTGAGGATTGAAGATTGAGTGTTGAGGATTGAGGATGGAGGATTGAGGATTGAGGACTGAGGATTGAGGATTGAAGACTGAGGATTGGGGACTGAGGATTGAGGATTGAGGTTTGAGGATTGAATCTTGCGAATTCAGGATATTCTATTGAGTATTGAGAATTGAGGATTGATGGCTGAATATTGAGGACTGAGGATTGACGGTTGAAGGTTGAGTATTGAGGATTCAGAATTGAGGATTGAGGACTGAGGATTGAGGATTGAAGGTTGAGTATTGAGGATTGAAGATTGAGGATTGAGTATTGACGATTGAGGATTGAGGATGAGGTCTGAGTGATGAGAATTGATGTTTGTGGATAGAGATTTGAAGATTGCAGATAGAGTATTCAGTATTGAAAACTGTTTATTGAGGATATTCTATTGAGGATTGAGGATTGACAACTGATTGTTGAGGACTGGGGGCTGAAGATTGAGGATTCAGGATTGAGGATTCAGGATTGAGGTTTGAGGACTGAGGATTGAGGACTGAGGATTGAGGATTGAGGATTGAAGATTGAATATTGATGATTGAAGGTTGAGGATTGAGTATTGAGGGTTGTGGACTGAGGACGAGGACTGAGGGTTGAGTATTGATGTTTGAGGTCTGAGGACTGAGGATTGAGGTTTGAGAATTGAGGATTGAGGATTGAGGACTGAGGATTGAGGATTGAGAATTATGGATTGAGGATTGAAGACTGAATATTCAGGATTGAAGGTTGACGATTGAGGATTGAGGATTGAGGATTGAGTATTGAGGATTGAGGATGAGGGCTGAGGATCGAGGATGGAGGATGAGGGCTGATGGTTGAGGATTAAGGTTTGAGTATTGAATCCTGCGAATTCAGGATATTCTATAGTGTATTGAGGATTGAGTATTGATGGTTGAGAATTGAGGATTGAGAATTGAGGATTGAGGATTGAGTATTGAAGATTGAGGGTTGATGTTTGAGGATTGAGGATTGAGGATTGAGGATTGAGGATTGAGAATTCAGTATTGAAGATTGAGTATTGAGGATTGAAGATTGAGGATTGGGGATTGAGCATTGAGGATTGAGGACTGAGGATTGAGGATTGAGTATTTGGGACAGAGGATTGAAGATTCAGGATTGAGGATTGGGAATTGAGGATTGAGGATTGAGGATTGAAGATTCAGTATTGAGGATTGAAGATCGAGATTTGAGGATTGAGTATTGAACATTGAGGACTGAGTGTTGAGGGCTGAGTAATGAGAATTGATGTTTGTGGATACAGATTTGAAGATTGCAGATTGAGTATTGAGTATAGAAAACTGTGAATTGAGAATATTCTATTGAGGATTGAGGATTGACAACTGCTTGTTGAGGACTGAGGGCTGAAGATTGAGGATGCAGGATTGAGGATTCAGGATTGAGGTTTGAGGACTGAGGATTGAGGATTGAGGATTGAGGATTGAAGATTGAGGATTGGGTATTGAGGATTGAACATTGAGGATTGAGGACTGAGGATTGAGGATTGAGGATTGAGTATTGAAGGTTGAATATTGATGATTGAAGATTGAGGATAGAGGATTGAGGGTTGTGGATTGAGGACGAGGACTGAGGGTTGAGTATTGAAGTTTGAGGTCTGAGGATTGAGGATTGAGGATTGAGAATTGAGGATTGATGATTGAGGTCTGTGGATTGAAGATTGAGTATTGAGGATTGAAGATTGAGGATTGAGGATTGGGGATTAAAGATTGAGGATTGGGAATTGAGGAGTGAAGGTTGAGTATTGAGGATTGAAGATTGAGGATTGAGGATTGAGTATTGAGGATTGAGGATTGAAGATTGAGGATTGGAAATTGAGGATTGAGGATTGAGGATTGAAGATTGAGGATTGGGGATTGAGGATTGACGATTGAGGATTGAGGATTGAATATTGAGGATAGAGGATTGAGGATTGAGTATTGAAGATCCAGTATTCATTACTGAGGATTGAGTATTGAGGATTGAAGATTGAGGATTGAGGATTGAGGATTGAGGATGGAGGATGAGGGCTGAGGGTTGAGGATTCAGGTTTGAGTATTGAATCCTGAGAATTCAGGATATTCTATTGAGTATTGAAGAATTGAGGATTGTAGGTTGAGTATTAAGGATTGAGGATTGAGGATTGAGGACTGAGTATTAAAGATTGAGGATTGATGATTGAGGATTGAGGATTGAGGATTGAGGATTGAGGATTGAGGATTGAGTATTGAAGATTGAGGATTGTTGATTGAGGACTGAGGATTGAGGATTGAGGATTCTTGATTAAGGATCGAGGATTGAGTATTGAGGATTGAAGATTGAGGATTGAGGATTGAGGATTGAGGATTGAGGATTGAGGATTGAAGATTGAGGAATTGGGACTGAGGATTGAAGATTGAGGATTGAGGATTGAGGATTGAGGATTGAGGATTGAGGATTGAGGATTGAGGATTGAAGATTCAGTATTGAGGATTGAAGGTTGAGAATTGAGAATTGAGGATTGAACATTGAGGACTGAGTGTTGAGGGTTGAGAGGTGAGAATTGATGTTTGTGGATAGAGATTTGAAGATTGCAGATTGAGTACTGAGTACTGAAAACTGTGAGTTGAGGATATTCTATTGGGGATAGAGGATTGACAACTGACTGTTGAGGACTGAGGGCTGAAGTTTGAGGATTCAGGGTTGAGGATTCAGAATTGAGGTTTCAGGACTGAGGATTGAGGATTGAAGGTTGAGTATTGAGGATTGAAGATTGAGGATTGAGGATTGAGGATTGGGGATTGAGGATGAGGGCTGAGGGTTGAGGACTGAGGATTGAGGACTGAGGACTGAGGATTGAGGATTGAGAATTGATGATTGAGGATTGACGATTGAAGATTGAGGATTGGGTATTGAGGATTGAAGAATGAGGGTTGAGGATTGTGGATTGTGGATTGAGGATTGAAGACTGAATATTCAGGATTGAAGGTTGACGATTGAGGATTGAGGATTGACGATTGAAGATTGAAGATTGAGGATTGGGGACTGAGTGTTGAGGGTTGAGTGATGAGAATCGATGTTTGTGGATAGTGATTTGAAGATTGCAGATGGAGTATTGAGTATTGAAAACTGTGAATTGAGGATATTCTATCGAGGATTGAGGATTGACAACTGATTGTTGAGGACTGAGGGCTGAAGATTGAGGATACAGGTTTGAGGATTCAGAATTGAGGATTGAGGACTGAGGATTGAGGATTGAAGTTTGAGTATTGAGGATTGAAGATTGAGGATTGAGTATTGACGATTGAGGATTGAGGATGAGGTCTGAGGGTTGAGGATTGAGGTTTGGGGACTGAGGACTGAGGATTGAGGATTGAGGATTGAGGATTGATAATTGAGGATTGAGGATTGAGGATGAGGGCTGAGGGTTGAGGACTGAGGATTGAGGACTGAGGACTGAGGATTGAGGATTGAGAATTGAGGATTGAGGATTGGGGATTGAGGATTGACAATTGAGGTTTGAGGATTGAGGATTGAGGATAGAGGACTGAGGATTGAGTATTGAAGATTGAGTATTCATGACTGAGGATTGAGGATTGAGTATTGAGGATTGAGGATTGAGGATTGAGGATTGAGGATTGAGGATTGGGGATTGAGGATTGGGGACTGAGGGTTGAAGACTGAGGATTGAGGATTGTGGATTGAGGATTGAGGTTTGAGGATTGAAGATACAGTATTGAGAATTGAAGATTGAGAATTGAGGATTGGGGATTGAACATTGAGGACTGAGTGTTCAGGGTTGAGTGATGAGAATTGATGTTTGTGGATAGAGATTTGAAGATTGCAGATAGAGTATTCAGTATTGAAAACTGTAAATTGAGGATATTCTATTGAGGATTGAGGACTGACAACTGATTGTTGAGGACTGGGGGCTGAAGATTGAGGATTCAGGATTGAGGATTCAGGATTGAGGTTTGAGGACTGAGGATTGAGGACTGAGGATTGAGGATTGAGGATTGAAGATTGAATATTGATGATTGAAGGTTGAGGATTGAGTATTGAGGGTTGTGGACTGAGGACGAGGACTGAGGGTTGAGTATTGATGTTTGAGGTTTGAGGACTGAGGATTGAGGATTGAGAATTGAGGATTGAGGATTGAGGACTGAGGATTGAGGATTGAGAATTATGGATTGAGGATTGAAGACTGAATATTCAGGATTGAAGGTTGACGATTGAGGATTGAGGATTGAGGATTGAGTATTGAGGATTGAGGATGAGGGCTGAGGATCGAGGATGGAGGATGAGGGCTGATGGTTGAGGATTAAGGTTTGAGTATTGAATCCTGCGAATTCAGGATATTCTATAGTGTATTGAGGATTGAGTATTGATGGTTGAGAATTGAGGATTGAGAATTGAGGATTGAGGATTGAGTATTGAAGATTGAGGGTTGATGATTGAGGATTGAGGATTGAGGATTGAGGATTGAGGATTGAGAATTCAGTATTGAAGATTGAGTATTGAGGATTGAAGATTGAGGATTGGGGATTGACCATTGAGGATTGAGGATTGAGGATTGAGGATTGAGTATTTGGGACAGAGGAATGAAGATTCAGGATTGAGGATTGAGAATTGAGGATTGAGGATTGAGGATTGAAGATTCAGTATTGAGGATTGAAGATCGAGATTTGAGGATTGAGTATTGAACATTGAGGACTGAGTGTTGAGGGCTGAGTAATGAGAATTGATGTTTGTGGATACAGATTTGAAGATTGCAGATTGAGTATTGAGTATAGAAAACTGTGAATTGAGAATATTCTATTGAGGATTGAGGATTGACAACTGCTTGTTGAGGACTGAGGGCTGAAGATTGAGGATGCAGGATTGAGGATTCAGGATTGAGGTTTGAGGACTGAGGATTGAGGATTGAGAATTGAGGATTGAACATTGAGGACTGAGTGTTGAAGGCTGAGAGATGAGAATTGATGTTTGTGGATAGAGATTTGAAGATTGCAGATTGAGTACTGAGTACTGAAAACTGTGAATTGAGGATATTCTATTGAGGATTGAGGATTGACAACTGACTGTTGAGGACTGAGGGCTGAGGGTTGAGGATTCAGGGTTGAGGATTCAGAATTGAGGTTTGAGGACTGAGGATTTAGGATTGAAGGTTGAGTATTGAGGATTGAAGATTGAGGACTGAGCATTGAGGATTGGGGATTGAGGATGACGGCTGAGGGTTGAGGACTGAGGATTGAGGACTGAGGACTGAGGATTGAGGATTGAGAATTGAGGATTGAGGATTGAAGACTGAATATTCAGGATTGAAGGTTGACGATTGAGGATTGAGGATTGAGTATTGAGGATTGAGGATGAGGGCTGAGGATCGAGGATGGAGGATGAGGGCTGATGGTTGAGGATTAAGGTTTGAGTATTGAATCCTGCGAATTCAGGATATTCTATAGTGTATTGAGGATTGAGTATTGATGGTTGAGAATTGAGGATTGAGAATTGAGGATTGAGGATTGAGTATTGAAGATTGAGGGTTGATGATTGAGGATTGAGGATTGAGGATTGAGGATTGAGGATTGAGTATTCAGTATTGAAGATTGAGTATTGAGGATTGAAGAGTGAGGATTGGGGATTGAGCATTGAGGATTGAGGATTGAGTATTTGGGACAGAGGATTGAGGATTCAGGATTGAGGATTGAGAATTGAGGATTGAGGATTGAGGATTGAAGATTCAGTATTGAGGATTGAATATCGAGAATTGAGGATTGAGTATTGAACATTGAGGACTGAGTGTTGAGGGTTGAGTGATGAGAATTGATGTTTGTGGATAGTGATTTGAAGATTGCAGATGGAGTATTGAGTATTGAAAACTGTGAATTGAGGATATTCTATCGAGGATTGAGGATTGACAACTGATTGTTGAGGACTGAGGGCTGAAGATTGAGGATTCAGGATTGAGGATTCAGAATTGAGGTTTGAGGACTGAGGATTGAGGATTGAAGGTTGAGTATTGAGGATTGAAGATTGAGGATTGAGGATTGAGAATTGAGGATTGAGGATGAGGGCTGAGGGTTGAGGACTGAGGATTGAGGACTGAGGGCTGAGGATTGTGGATTGAGAATTGAGGATTGAGGATTGATAATTGAAGATTGAGGATTGGGTATTGAGGATTGAAGAATGAGGGTTGGGGATTGAGGATTGGGGATTGAGAATTGAGGATTGAGGATTGAAGATTGAGTGTTGAGTATTGAAGATTGAGGATTGAGGATTGAGGATTGAGGATTGAGGATTGAAGATTGAGGATTGGGGACTTAGTGTTGAGGGTTGAGTGGTGAGAATTGATGTTTGTGGATAGAGATTTGAAGATTGCAGATAGGGTATTGAGTATTGAAAACTGTGAATTGAGGATATTCTATTGAGGATTGAGGATTGACAACTGATTGTTGAGGACTGGGGGCTGAAGATTGAGGATTCAGGATTGAGGATTCAGGATTGTGGTTTGAGGACTGAGGATTGAGGACTGAGGATTGAGGATTGAGGATTGAAGATTGAATATTGATGATTGAAGATTGAGGATTGAGTATTGAGGGTTGTGGACTGAGGACGAGGACTGAGGGTTGAGTATTGATGTTTGAGGTCTGAGGACTGAGGATTGAGGATTGAGAATTGAGGATTGAGGATTGAGGACTGAGGATTGAAGATTGAGTATTGAGGATTGCAGATTGAGGTCTGAGGGTTGGGGATTAAGGATTGAGGATTGGAAATTGAGGTGTGAAGATTGAGTATTGAGGATTGAAGATTGAGGATTGAGGATTGAGGATTGAGGATTGAGGATTGAAGATTGAGGGTTGGGGATTGAGGATTGACGATTGAGGATTGAGGATTGAGGATTGAGGATAGAGGATTGAGGATTGATTATTGAAGATTGAGTATTCATGACTGAGGACTGAGGATTGAGGATTGAGGATTGAGGATTGAGGATTGAAGATTGAGGGTTGGGGATTGAGGATTGACGGTTGAGGATTGAGGATTGAGGACTGAGGATTGAGGATTGAGGATAGAGGATTGAGGATTGAGTATTGAAGATTGAGTATTCATGACTGAGGATTGAGTATTGAGGATTGAAGATTGAGGATGGAGGATGAGGGCTGAGGGTTGAGGATAGAGGCTTCAGTATTGAATCCTGAGAATTCAGGATATTCTATTGAGTATTGAAGAATTGAGGATTGATGGTTGAGTATTGAGGATTGAGGATTGAGGATTGAGGACTGAGGATATAGGATTGAGGATTGAATATTGAAGATTGAGTATTCATGACTGAGGATTGAGGATTGAGGATTGAGGATTGAGGATTTTGGATTCGGAATTGAGGTTTGAGGACTGAGGATTGAGGATTGAAGATTGTGTATTGAGGATTGAAGATTGAGGATTGAGTATTGACGATTGTGGATTGAGGACGAGGACTGAGGGTTGAGTATTGATGTTTGAGGTCTGAGGATTGAGGGTTAAGGGTTGAGAAATGAGGATTGAGGATTGAGGACTGAGGATTGAAGATTGAGTATTGAGGATTGAAGATTGAGGATTGAGGATTGGGGATTAAGGATTGAGGATTGGGAATTGAGGAGTGATGATTGAGTATTGAGGATTGAAGATTGAGGATTGAGGATTGAGGATTGAGTATTGAGGACTGAGAATTGAGGATTGAGGATTGAGTATTGAAGATTGAGAATTGAGAATTGGGGATGAGGACTGAGGGTTGAGGATTGAGGTTTGAGGAACGAGGATTGAGGATTGAGGATTGAGGTCTGACGATTGACGATTGAGTATTGAAGATTGAGGATTGATGACTGAGGATTGAAGATTGAGGATTGAGGATTGAGGATTGAGTACTGAGGATTGAAGATTGAGGATTTTGGATTGAGGATTGAGGACTGAGGATTGAGGATTGAAGATTGAGTATTGAGGATTGAAGATTGAGGATTGGGGATTGAGCATTGAGGATTGAGGATTGAGGATTGAGGATTGAGTATTTGGGACAGAGGATTGAAGATTCAGGATTGAGGGTTGAGAATTGAGGATTGAGGACTGAGGATTGAAGATTCAGTATTGAGGATTGAAGATCGAGATTTGAGGATTGAGTATTGAACATTGAGGACTGAGTGTTGAGGGCTGAGTAATGAGAATTGATGTTTGTGGATACAGATTTGAAGATTGCAGATTGAGTATTGAGTATAGAAAACTGTGAATTGAGAATATTCTATTGAGGATCGAGGATTGACAACTGCTTGTTGAGGACTGAGGGCTGAAGATTGAGGATTCAGGATTGAGGTTTGAGGACTGAGGATTGAGGATTGAGGATCGAGGATTGAAGATTGAGGATTGGGTATTGAGGATTGAACATTGAGGATTGAGGACTGAGGATTGAGGATTGAGGATTGAGTATTGAAGGTTGAATATTGGTGATTGAATATTGAGGATAGAGGATTGAGGGTTGTGGATTGAGGACGAGGACTGAGGGCTGAGTATTGAAGTTTGAGTTCTGAGGATTGAGGATTGACGATTGAGAATTGAGGATTGATGATTGAGGTCTGAGGATTGAAGATTGAGTATTGAGGATTGAAGATTGAGGATTGAGGATTGGGGATTAAAGATTGAGGATTGGGAATTGAGGAGTGAAGGTTGAGTATTGAGGATTGAAGATTGAGGATTGAGGATTGAGTATTGAGGATTGAGGATTGAAGATTGAGGATTGGAAATTGAGGATTGAGGATTGAGGATTGAAGATTGAGGATTGGGGATTGAGGATTGACGATTGAGGATTGAGGATTGAGGATTGAGGATAGAGGATTGAGGATTGAGTATTGAAGATCCAGTATTCATTACTGAGGATTGAGTATTGAGGATTGAAGATTCAGGTTTGAGGATTGAGGATTGAGGATGGAGGATGAGGGCTGAGGGTTGAGGATTCAGGTTTGAGTATTGAATCCTGAGAATTCAGGATATTCTATTGAGTATTGAAGAATTGAGGATTGATGGTTGAGTATTGAGGATTGAGGATTGAGGATTGAGGCCTGAGTATTAAAGATTGAGGATTGATGATTGAGGATTGAGAATTGCGGATTGAGGATTGAGGATTGAGGATTGAGGATTGAGTATTGAAGATTGAGGATTGTTGATTGAGGATTGAGGATTGAGGATTGAGGACTGTTGATTGAAGATCGAGGATTGAGTATTGAGGATTGAAGATTGAGGATTGAGGATTGAGGATTGAGGATTGAGGATTGAGGATTGAGGATTGAAGATTGAGGATTTGGGACTGAGGATTGAAGATTGAGGATTGAGGATTGAGGATTGAGGATTGAGGATTGAGGATTGAGAATTGAAGATTCAGTATTGAGGATTGAAGGTTGAGAATTGAGAATTGAGGATTGAACATTGAGGACTGAGTGTTGAGCGTTGAGAGGTGAGAATTGATGTTTGTGGATAGAGATTTGAAGATTGCAGATTGAGTACTGAGTACTGAAAACTGTGAGTTGAGGATATTCTATTGGGGATAGAGGATTGACAACTGACTGTTGAGGACTGAGGGCTGAAGTTTGAGGATTCAGGGTTGAGGATTCAGAATTGAGGTTTCAGGACTGAGGATTGAGGATTGAAGGTTGAGTATTGAGGATTGAAGATTGAGGATTGAGGATTGAGGACTGGGGATTGAGGATGAGGGCTGAGGGTTGAGGACTGAGGATTGAGGACTGAGGACTGAGGATTGAGGATTGAGAATTGATGATTGAGGATTGACGATTGAAGATTGAGGATTGGGTATTGAGGATTGAAGAATGAGGGTTGAGGATTGTGGATTGTGGATTGAGGATTGAAGACTGAATATTCAGGATTGAAGGTTGACGATTGAGGATTGAGGATTGACGATTGAAGATTGAAGATTGAGGATTGGGGACTGAGTGTTGAGGGTTGAGTGATGAGAATTGATGTTTGTGGATAGTGATTTGAAGATTGCAGATGGAGTATTGAGTATTGAAAACTGTGAATTGAGGATATTCTATCGAGGATTGAGGATTGACAACTGATTGTTGAGGACTGGGGGCCGAAGATTGAGGATTCAGGATTGAGGATTCAGGATTGAGGTTTGAGGACTGAGGATTGAGGACTGAGGATTGAGGATTGAGGATTGAAGATTGAATATTGATGATTGAAGGTTGAGGATTGAGTATTGAGGGTTGTGGACTGAGGATGAGGACTGAGGGTTCAGTATTGATGTTTGAGGTCTGAGGACTGAGGATTGAGGATTGAGAATTGAGGATTGAGGATTGAGGACTGAGGATTGAGGATTGAGAATTGAGGATTGAGGATTGAAGACTGAATATTCAGGATTGAAGGTTGACGATTGAGGATTGAGGATTGAGGATTGAGTATTGAGGATTGAGGATGAGGGCTGAGGATCGAGGATGGAGGATGAGGGCTGATGGTTGAGGATTAAGGTTTGAGTATTGAATCCTGCGAATTCAGGATATTCTATAGTGTATTGAGGATTGAGTATTGATGGTTGAGTATTGAGGATTGAGAATTGAGGATTGAGGATTGAGTATTGAAGATTGAGGGTTGATGATTGAGGATTGAGGATTGAGGATTGAGGATTGAGGATTGAGAATTCAGTATTGAAGATTGAGTATTGAGGATTGAAGATTGAGGATTGGGGATTGAGCATTGAGGATTGAGGATTGAGGATTGAGGATTGAGTATTTGGGACAGAGGATTGAAGATTCAGGATTGAGGATTGAGAATTGAGGATTGAGGATTGAGGATTGAAGATTCAGTATTGAGGATTGAAGATCGAGATTTGAGGATTGAGTATTGAACATTGAGGACTGAGTGTTGAGGGCTGAGTAATGAGAATTGATGTTTGTGGATACAGATTTGAAGATTGCAGATTGAGTATTGAGTATAGAAAACTGTGAATTGAGAATATTCTATTGACGATTGAGGATTGACAACTGCTTGTTGTGGACTGAGGGCTGAAGATTGAGGATGCAGGATTGAGGATTCAGGATTGAGGTTTGAGGACTGAGGATTGAGGATTGAGGATCGAGGATTGAAGATTGAGGATTGGGTATTGAGGATTGAACATTGAGGATTGAGGACTGAGGATTGAGGATTGAGGATTGAGTATTGAAGGTTGAATATTGATGATTGAAGATTGAGGATAGAGGATTGAGGGTTGTGGATTGAGGACGAGGACTGAGGGTTGAGTATTGAAGTTTGAGGTCTGAGGATTGAGGATTGAGGATTGAGAATTGAGGATTGATGATTGAGGTCTGAGGATTGAAGATTGAGTATTGAGGATTGAAGATTGAGGATTGAGGATTGGGGATTAAAGATTGAGGATTGGGAATTGAGGAGTGAAGGTTGAGTATTGAGGATTGAAGATTGAGGATTGAGGATTGAGTATTGAGGATTGAGGATTGAAGATTGAGGATTGGAAATTGAGGATTGAGGATTGAGGATTGAAGATTGAGGATTGGGGATTGAGGATTGACGATTGAGGATTGAGGATTGAGGATTGAGGATAGAGGATTGAGGATTGAGTATTGAAGATCCAGTATTCATTACTGAGGATTGAGTATTGAGGATTGAAGATTGAGGATTGAGGATTGAGGATTGAGGATGGAGGATGAGGGCTGAGGGTTGAGGATTGAGGTTTGAGTATTGAATCCTGAGAATTCAGGATATTCTATTGAGTATTGAAGAATTGAGGATTGATGGTTGAGTATTGAGGATTGAGGATTGAGGATTGAGGACTGAGTATTAAAGATTGAGGATTGATGATTGAGGATTGAGGATTGAGGATTGAGGACTGAGGATTGAGGATTGAGTATTGAAGATTGAGGATTGTTGATTGAGGATTGAGGATTGAGGATTGAGGATTGTTGATTGAGGATCGAGGATTGAGTATTGAGGATTGAAGATTGAGGATTGAGGATTGAGGATTGAGGATTGAGGATTGAGGATTGAAGATTGAGGATTTGGGACTGAGGATTGAAGATTGAGGATTGAGGATTGAGGATTGAGGATTGAGGATTGAGGATTGAGGATTGAAGATTCAGTATTGAGAATTGAAGGTTGAGAATTAGGAATTGAGGATTGAACATTGAGGACAGAGTGTTGAGGGTTGAGAGGTGAGAATTGATGTTTGTGGATAGAGATTTGAAGATTGCAGATTGAGTACTGAGTACTTAAAGCTGTGAGTTGAGGATATTCTATTGGGGATAGAGGATTGACAACTGACTGTTGAGGACTGAGGGCTGAAGTTTGAGGATTCAGGGTTGAGGATTCAGAATTGAGGTTTCAGGACTGAGGATTGAGGATTGAAGGTTGAGTATTGAGGATTGAAGATTGAGGATTCAGGATTGAGGATTCGGAATTGAGGTTTGAGGACTGAGGATTGAGGATTGAAGATTGTGTATTGAGGATTGAAGATTGAGGATTGAGGATTGAGGATTGAGGATTGAGGATTGAGGATAGAGGATTGAGGATTGAGTATTGAAGATTGAGCATTCATGACTGAGGACTGAGGATTGAGGATTGAGGATTGAGGATTCGGAATTGAGGTTTGAGGACTGAGGATTGAGGATTGAAGATTGTGTATTGAGGATTGAAGATTGAGGGTTGAGTATTGAGGGTTGTGGATTGAGGACGGGGACTGAGGGTTGAGTATTGATGTTTGAGGTCTGAGGATTGAGGGTTGAGGGTTGAGAAATGAGGATTGAGGATTGAGGACTGAGGATTGAAGATTGAGTATTGAGGATTGAAGATTGAGGATTGAGGATTGGGGATTAAGGATTGAGGATTGGGAATTGAAGAGTGATGATTGAGTATTGAGGATTGAAGATTGAGGATAGAGGATTGAGGATTGAGGATTGAGGATTGAAGATTGAGGATTGGGGATTGAAGATTGACGATTGAGGATTGAGGACTGAGGATTGAGGATTGAGGATTGAGGATAGAGTATTGAAGATTGAGTATTGATGATTGAGGATTGAGGATTGAGGTTTGAGGATTGATTATTGAGGATTGAGGATGAGGGCTGAGGATCGAGGATGGAGGATGAGGGCTGAGGGTATAGGAGTGAGGTTTGAGTATTGAATCCTGCGAATTCAGGATATTCTATTGTGTATTGAGAATTCAGTATTGATGGTTGAGTATTGAGGACTGAGAATTGAGGACTGAGGATTGAGTATTGAAGATTGAGAATTGAGAATTGGGGATGAGGACTGAGGGTTGAGGATTGAGGTTTGAGGAACGAGGATTGAGGATTTAGGATTGAGGTCTGACGATTGACGATTGAGTATTGAAGATTGAGGATTGATGACTGAGGATTGAGGATTGAGGACTGAGGATTGAGGATTGAGTATTGAGGATTGAAGATTGAGGATTGAGGATTGAGGATTGAGGATTGAGGATTGAGGATTGAAGACTGAGGATTGGGGACTGAGGATTGAGGATTGAGGTTTGAGTATTGAATCTTGCGAATTCAGGATATTCTATTGAGTATTGAGAATTGAGGATTGATGGCTGAATATTGAGGACTGAGGATTGAGGGTTGAAGGTTGAGTATTGAGGATTCAGAATTGAGGATTGAGGACTGAGGATTGAGGATTGAAGGTTGAGTATTGAGGATTGAAGATTGAGGATTGAGTATTGAGGATTGAGGATTGAGGATGAGGTCTGAGGGTTGAGGATTGAGGTTTGGGGACTGAGGACTGAGGATTGAGGATTGAGGATTGAGGACTGAGGATTGATGATTGAGGATTGAAGGTTGGGTCTTGAGGATTGAAGATTGAGGATTGGTAATTGAGGATTGAGGATTGAGGATGAGGGCAGAGGGTTGAGGACTGAGGATTGAGGACTGAGGACTGAGGATTGAGGATTGAGAATTGAGGATTGAGGATTGAGGATTGACAACTGATTGCTGAGGACTGGGGGCTGAACATTGAGGATTCAGGTTTGAGGATTCAGGAATGAGGTTTGAGAACTGAGGATTGAGGACTGAGGATTCAGGATTGAGGATTGAAGATTGAATATTGACGTTTGAAGATTGAGGATTGAGTATTGAGTGTTGTGGATTGAGGACGAGGACTGAGGGTTGAGTATTGATGTTTGAGGTCTGAGGATTGAGGATTGAGGATTGAGAATTGAGGATTGAGGATTGAGGACTGAGGATTGAAGATTGAGTATTGAGGATTGAAGATTGAGGATTGAGGATTGGGTATTAAGGATTGAGGATTGGGAATTGAGGATTGAGGATTGGTGATTAAGGATTGAGGATTGGGAATTGAGGAGTGAAGATTGAGTATTGAGGATTGGAAATTGAGGATTGAGGATTGAGGATTGAGGATTGAGGATTGAAGATTGAGGATTGGGGATTGAGGATTGACGATTGAGGTTTGAGGACTGAGGATTGAGGATAGAGGTCTGAGGATTGAGTATTGAAGATTGAGTATTCATGACTGAGGATTGAGGATCGAGTATTGAGGATTGAGGATTGGGGATTAAGGATTGAGGATTGGGAATTGAGGATTGAGGATTGGTGATTAAGGATTGAGGATTGGGAATTGAGGAGTGAAGATTGAGTATTGAGGATTGGAAATTGAGGATTGAGGATTGAGGATTGAGGATTGAGGATTGAAGATTGAGGATTGGGGATTGAGGATTGACGATTGAGGTTTGAGGACTGAGGATTGAGGATAGAGGTCTGAGGATTGAGTATTGAAGATTGAGTATTCATGACTGAGGATTGAGGATCGAGTATTGAGGATTGAGGATTGAGGATTGAGGATTGGGGATTGAGGATTGAGGATTGAGGACTGAGGATTGAGGATTGAGGATAGAGGATTGAGGATTGAGTATTGAATATTGAGTATTCATGACTGAGGATTGAGTATTGAGGATTGAAGGTTTAGGATTGAGGATTGAGGATTGAGGATGGAGGATGAGGGCTGAGCGTTGAGGATTGAGGGTTGAGTATTGAATCCTGAGAATTCAGGATATTCTATTGAGTATTGAAGAATTGAGGATTGATGGTAGAGTATTGAGGACTGAGGATTGAGGATTGAGGACTGAGTATTGAAGATTGAGTATTGATGATTGAGGATTGAGGATTGAGGATTGAGTATTGAGGATTGAGGATTGAGTATTGAAGATTGAGGATTGATGATTGAGGATTGAGGGTTGAGGATTGAGGATTGAGGATTGATCATTGAGGATTGAGCATTGAGGATTGAAGATAGAGGATTGAGGATTGAGGTTTGAGGATTGAGGATTGAGGATTGAAGATTGAGGATTTGGGACTGAGGATTGAAGATTGAGGATTGAGGATTGAGGATTGAGGATTGAGGATTGAGTATTGAACATTGAGGACTGAGTGTTGAGGGTTGAGTGATGAGAATTGATGTTTGTGGATAGTGATTTGAAGATTGCAGATGGAGTATTGAGTATTGAAAACTGTGAATTGAGGATATTCTATCGAGGATTGAGGATTGACAACTGATTGTTGAGGACTGAGGGCTGAAGATTGAGGATTCAGGATTGAGGATTCAGAATTGAGGTTTGAGGACTGAGGATTGAGGATTGAAGGTTGAGTATTGAGGATTGAAGATTGAGGATTGAGGATTGAGAATTGAGGATTGAGGATGAGGGCTGAGGGTTGAGGACTGAGGATTGAGGACTGAGGGCTGAGGATTGTGGATTGAGAATTGAGGATTGAGGATTGATAATTGAAGATTGAGGATTGGGTATTGAGGATTGAAGAATGAGGGTTGAGGATTGAGGATTGGGGATTGAGAATTGAGGATTGAGGATTGAAGATTGAGTGTTGAGTATTGAAGATTGAGGATTGAGGATTGAGGATTGAGGATTGAGGATTGAAGATTGAGGATTGGGGACTTAGTGTTGAGGGTTGAGTGGTGAGAATTGATGTTTGTGGATAGAGATTTGAAGATTGCAGATAGGGTATTGAGTATTGAAAACTGTGAATTGAGGATATTCTATTGAGGATTGAGGATTGACAACTGATTGTTGAGGACTGGGGGCTGAAGATTGAGGATTCAGGATTGAGGATTCAGGATTGTGGTTTGAGGACTGAGGATTGAGGACTGAGGATTGAGGATTGAGGATTGAAGATTGAATATTGATGATTGAAGATTGAGGATTGAGTATCGAGGGTTGTGGACTGAGGACGAGGACTGAGGGTTGAGTATTGATGTTTGAGGTCTGAGGACTGAGGATTGAGGATTGAGAATTGAGGATTGAGGATTGAGGACTGAGGATTGAAGATTGAGTATTGAGGATTGCAGATTGAGGTCTGAGGGTTGGGGATTAAGGATTGAGGATTGGAAATTGAGGAGTGAAGATTGAGTATTGAGGATTGAAGATTGAGGATTGAGGATTGAGGATTGAGGATCGAGGATTGAAGATTGAGGGTTGGGGATTGAGGATTGACGATTGAGGATTGAGGATTGAGGATTGAGGATAGAGGATTGAGGATTGATTATTGAAGATTGAGTATTCATGACTGAGGACTGAGGATTGAGGATTGAGGATTGAGGATTGAGGATTGAAGATTGAGGGTTGGGGATTGAGGATTGACGGTTGAGGATTGAGGATTGAGGACTGAGGATTGAGGATTGAGGATAGAGGATTGAGGATTGAGTATTGAAGATTGAGTATTCATGACTGAGGATTGAGTATTGAGGATTGAAGATTGAGGATGGAGGATGAGGGCTGAGGGTTGAGGATAGAGGCTTCAGTATTGAATCCTGAGAATTCAGGATATTCTATTGAGTATTGAAGAATTGAGGATTGATGGTTGAGTATTGAGGATTGAGGATTGAGGATTGAGGACTGAGGATTGAACATTGAGGGCTGAGTGTTGAGGGTTGAGTGATGAGGATTGATGTTTGTGGATAGACATTTGAAGATTGCAGATAGAGTATTGAGTATTGAAAACTGTGAATTGATGATTTTCTATTGAGGATTGAGGATTGACAACTGATTGTTGAGAACTGAGGGCTGAAGATTGAGGATTCAGGATTGAGGATTCGGAATTGAAGTTTGAGAACTGAGGATTGAGGATTGAAGATTGTGTATTGAGGATTGAAGATTGAGGATTGAGGATTGAGGATTGAGGATTGAGGATTGAGGATATAGGATTGAGGATTGAATATTGAAGATTGAGTATTCATGACTGAGGATTGAGGATTGAGGATTGAGGATTGAGGATTGAGGATTCGGAATTGAGGTTTGAGGACTGAGGATTGAGGATTGAAGATTGTGTATGGAGGATTGAAGATTGAGGATTGAGTATTGACGATTGTGGATTGAGGACGAGGACTGAGGGTTGAGTATTGATGTTTGAGGTCTGAGGATTGAGGGTTAAGGGTTGAGAAATGAGGATTGAGGATGGAGGACTGAGGATTGAAGATTGAGTATTGAGGATTGAAGATTGAGGATTGAGGATTGGGGATTAAGGATTGAGGATTGGGAATTGAGGAGTGATGATTGAGTATTGAGGATTGAAGATTGAGGATTGAGGATTGAGGATTGAGTATTGAGGACTGAGAATTGAGGATTGAGGATTGAGTATTGAAGATTGAGAATTGAGAATTGGGGATGAGGACTGAGGGTTGAGGATTGAGGTTTGAGGAACGAGGATTGAGGATTGAGGATTGAGGTCTGACGATTGACGATTGAGTATTGAAGATTGAGGATTGATGACTGAGGATTGAAGATTGAGGATTGAGGATTGAGGATTGAGTACTGAGGATTGAAGATTGAGGATTTTGGATTGAGGATTGAGGACTGAGGATTGAGGATTGAAGATTGAGTACTGAGGATTGAAGATTGAGGATTGGGGATTGAGCATTGAGGATTGAGGATTGAGGATTGAGGATTGAGTATTTGGGACAGAGGATTGAAGATTCAGGATTGAGGATTGAGAATTGAGGATTGAGGACTGAGGATTGAAGATTCAGTATTGAGGATTGAAGATCGAGATTTGAGGATTGAGTATTGAACATTGAGGACTGAGTGTTGAGGGCTGAGTAATGAGAATTGATGTTTGTGGATACAGATTTGAAGATTGCAGATTGAGTATTGAGTATAGAAAACTGTGAATTGAGAATATTCTATTGAGGATCGAGGATTGACAACTGCTTGTTGAGGACTGAGGGCTGAAGATTGAGGATGCAGGATTGAGGATTCAGGATTGAGGTTTGAGGACTGAGGATTGAGGATTGAGGATCGAGGATTGAAGATTGAGGATTGGGTATTGAGGATTGAACATTGAGGATTGAGGACTGAGGATTGAGGATTGAGGATTGAGGATTGAGTATTGAAGGTTGAATATTGATGATTGAAGATTGAGGATAGAGGATTGAGGGTTGTGGATTGAGGACGAGGACTGAGGGCTGAGTATTGAAGTTTGAGGTCTGAGGATTGAGGATTGACGATTGAGAATTGAGGATTGATGATTGAGGTCTGAGGATTGAAGATTGAGTATTGAGGATTGAAGATTGAGGATTGAGGATTGGGGATTAAAGATTGAGGATTGGGAATTGAGGAGTGAAGGTTGAGTATTGAGGATTGAAGATTGAGGATTGAGGATTGAGTATTGAGGATTGAGGATTGAAGATTGAGGATTGGAAATTGAGGATTGAGGATTGAGGATTGAAGATTGAGGATTGGGGATTGAGGATTGACGATTGAGGATTGAGGATTGAGGATTGAGGATAGAGGATTGAGGATTGAGTATTGAAGATCCAGTATTCATTACTGAGGATTGAATATTGAGGATTGAAGATTGAGGTTTGAGGATTGAGGATTGAGGATGGAGGATGAGGGCTGAGGGTTGAGGATTCAGGTTTGAGTATTGAATCCTGAGAATTCAGGATATTCTAATGAGTATTGAAGAATTGAGGATTGATGGTTGAGTATTGAGGATTGAGGATTGAGGATTGAGGCCTGAGTATTAAAGATTGAGGATTGATGATTGAGGATTGAGAATTGAGGATTGAGGATTGAGGATTGAGGATTGAGGATTGAGTATTGAAGATTGAGGATTGTTGATTGAGGATTGAGGATTGAGGATTGAGGATTGTTGATTGAAGATCGAGGATTGAGTATTGAGGATTGAAGATTGAGGATTGAGGATTGAGGATTGAGGATTGAGGATTGAGGATTGAGGATTGAAGATTGAGGATTTGGGACTGAGGATTGAAGATTGAGGATTGAGGATTGAGGATTGACAATTGAGGATTGAGGATTGAGGATTGAGGATTGAAGATTCAATATTGAGGATTGAAGGTTGAGAATTGAGAATTGAGGATTGAACATTGAGGACTGAGTGTTGAGCGTTGAGAGGTGAGAATTGATGTTTGTGGATAGAGATTTGAAGATTGCAGATTGAGTACTGAGTACTGAAAACTGTGAGTTGAGGATATTCTATTGGGGATAGAGGATTGACAACTGACTGTTGAGGACTGAGGGCTGAAGTTTGAGGATTCAGGGTTGAGGATTCAGAATTGAGGTTTCAGGACTGAGGATTGAGGATTGAAGGTTGAGTATTGAGGATTGAAGATTGAGGATTGAGGATTGAGGACTGGGGATTGAGGATGAGGGCTGAGGGTTGAGGACTGAGGATTGAGGACTGAGGACTGAGGATTGAGGATTGAGAATTGATGATTGAGGATTGACGATTGAAGATTGAGGATTGGGTATTGAGGATTGAAGAATGAGGGTTGAGGATTGTGGATTGTGGATTGAGGACTGAAGACTGAATATTCAGGATTGAAGGTTGACGATTGAGGATTGAGGATTGACGATTGAAGATTGAAGATTGAGGATTGGGGACTGAGTGTTGAGGGTTGAGTGATGAGAATTGATGTTTGTGGATAGTGATTTGAAGATTGCAGATGGAGTATTGAGTATTGAAAACTGTGAATTGAGGATATTCTATCGAGGATTGAGGATTGACAACTGATTGTTGAGGACTGAGGGCTGAAGATTGAGGATACAGGTTTGAGGATTCAGGATTGAGGTTTGAGGACTGAGGATTGAGGATTGGGGATTGAGGATTGGGTATTGAGGATTGAAGAATGAGGGTTGAGGATTGAGGATTGAGGATTGAGGATTGAAGACTGAATATTCAGGATTGAAGGTTGACGATTGAGGATTGAGGATTGAGGATTGAGTATTGAGGATTGAGGATGAGGGCTGAGGATCGAGGATGGAGGATGAGGGCTGATGGTTGAGGATTAAGGTTTGAGTATTGAATCCTGCGAATTCAGGATATTCTACAGTGTATTGAGGATTGAGTATTGATGGTTGAGTATTGAGGATTGAGAATTGAGGATTGAGGATTGAGTATTGAAGATTGAGGGTTGATGATTGAGGATTGAGGATTGAGGATTGAGGATTGAGGATTGAGAATTCAGTATTGAAGATTGAGTATTGAGGATTGAAGATTGAGGATTGGGGATTGAGCATTGAGGATTGAGGATTGAGGATTGAGGATTGAGTATTTGGGACAGAGGATTGAAGATTCAGGATTGAGGATTGAGAATTGAGGATTGAGGATTGAGGATTGAAGATTCAGTATTGAGGATTGAAGATCGAGATTTTAGGATTGAGTATTGAACATTGAGGACTGAGTGTTGAGGGCTGAGTAATGAGAATTGATGTTTGTGGATACAGATTTGAAGATTGCAGATTGAGTATTGAGTATAGAAAACTGTGAATTGAGAATATTCTATTGACGATTGAGGATTGACAACTGCTTGTTGAGGACTGAGGGCTGAAGATTGAGGATGCAGGATTGAGGATTCAGGATTGAGGTTTGAGGACTGAGGATTGAGGATTGAGGATCGAGGATTGAAGATTGAGGATTGGGTATTGAGGATTGAACATTGAGGATTGAGGACTGAGTATTGAGGATTGAGGATTGAGTATTGAAGATTGAATATTGATGATTGAAGATTGAGGATAGAGGATTGAGGGTTGTGGATTGAGGACGAGGACTGAGGGTTGAGTATTGAAGTTTGAGGTCTGAGGATTGAGGATTGAGGATTGAGAATTGAGGATTGATGATTGAGGTCTGAGGATTGAAGATTGAGTATTGAGGATTGAAGATTGAGGATTGAGGATTGGGGATTAAAGATTGAGGATTGGGAATTGAGGAGTGAAGGTTGAGTATTGAGGATTGAAGATTGAGGATTGAGGATTGAGTATTGAGGATTGAGGATTGAAGATTGAGGATTGGAAATTGAGGATTGAGGATTGAGGATTGAAGATTGAGGATTGGGGATTGAGGATTGACGATTGAGGATTGAGGATTGAGGATTGAGGATAGAGGATTGAGGATTGAGTATTGAAGATCCAGTATTCATTACTGAGGATTGAGTATTGAGGATTGAAGATTGAGGATTGAGGATTGAGGATTGAGGATGGAGGATGAGGGCTGAGGGTTGAGGATTGAGGTTTGAGTATTGAATCCTGAGAATTCAGGATATTCTATTGAGTATTGAAGAATTGAGGATTGATGGTTGAGTATTGAGGATTGAGGATTGAGGATTGAGGACTGAGTATTAAAGATTGAGGATTGATGATTGAGGATTGAGGATTGAGGATTGAGGATTGAGGATTGAGGATTGAGTATTGAAGATTGAGGATTGTTGATTGAGGATTGAGGATTGAGGATTGAGGATTGTTGATTGAGGATCGAGGATTGAGTATTGAGGATTGAAGATTGAGGATTGAGGATTGAGGATTGAGGATTGAGGATTGAGGATTGAAGATTGAGAATTTGGGACTGAGGATTGAAGATTGAGGATTGAGGATTGAGGATTGAGGATTGAGGATTGAGGATTGAGGATTGAAGATTCAGTATTGAGAATTGAAGGTTGAGAATTGAGAATTGAGGATTGAACATTGAGGACAGAGTGTTGAGGGTTGAGAGGTGAGAATTGATGTTTGTGGATAGAGATTTGAAGATTGCAGATTGAGTACTGAGTACTTAAAGCTGTGAGTTGAGGATATTCTATTGGGGATAGAGGATTGACAACTGACTGTTGAGGACTGAGGGCTGAAGTTTGAGGATTCAGGGTTGAGGATTCAGAATTGAGGTTTCAGGACTGAGGATTGAGGATTGAAGGTTGAGTATTGAGGATTGAAGATTGAGGATTCAGGATTGAGGATTCGGAATTGAGGTTTGAGGACTGAGGATTGAGGATTGAAGATTGTGTATTGAGGATTGAAGATTGAGGATTGAGGATTGAGGATTGAGGATTGAGGATTGAGGATAGAGGATTGAGGATTGAGTATTGAAGATTGAGCATTCATGACTGAGGACTGAGGATTGAGGATTGAGAATTGAGGATTCGGAATTGAGGTTTGAGGACTGAGGATTGAGGATTGAAGATTGTGTATTGAGGATTGAAGATTGAGGATTGAGTATTGAGGGTTGTGGATTGAGGGCGAGGACTGAGGGTTGAGTATTGATGTTTGAGGTCTGAGGATTGAGGGTTGAGGGTTGAGAAATGAGGATTGAGGATTGAGGACTGAGGATTGAAGATTGAGTATTGAGGATTGAAGATTGAGGATTGAGGATTGGGGATTAAGGATTGAGGATTGGGAATTGAGGAGTGATGATTGAGTATTGAGGATTGAAGATTGAGGATAGAGGATTGAGGATTGAGGATTGAGGATTGAAGATTGAGGATTGGGGATTGAAGATTGACGATTGAGGATTGAGGACTGAGGATTGAGGATTGAGGATTGAGGATAGAGTATTGAAGATTGAGGATTGATGATTGAGGATTGAGGATTGAGGTTTGAGGATTGATTATTGAGGATTGAGGATGAGGGCTGAGGATCGAGGATGGAGGATGAGGGCTGAGGGTATAGGAGTGAGGTTTGAGTATTGAATCCTGCGAATTCAGGATATTCTATTGTGTATTGAGAATTCAGTATTGATGGTTGAGTATTGAGGACTGAGAATTGAGGACTGAGGATTGAGTATTGAAGATTGAGAATTGAGAATTGGGGATGAGGACTGAGGGTTGAGGATTGAGGTTTGAGGAACGAGGATTGAGGATTTAGGATTGAGGTCTGACGATTGACGATTGAGTATTGAAGATTGAGGATTGATGACTGAGGATTGAGGATTGAGGACTGAGGATTGAGGATTGAGTATTGAGGATTGAAGATTGAGGATTGAGGATTGAGTATTGAAGGTTGAATATTGATGATTGAAGATTGAGGATAGAGGATTGAGGGTTGTGGATTGAGGACGAGGACTGAGGGTTGAGTATTGAAGTTTGAGGTCTGAGGATTGAGGATTGAGGATTGAGAATTGAGGATTGATGACTGAGGTCTGAGGATTGAAGATTGAGTATTGAGGATTGAAGATTGAGGATTGAGGATTGGGGATTAAAGATTGAGGATTGGGAATTGAGGAGTGAAGGTTGAGTATTGAGGATTGAAGATTGAGGATTGAGGATTGAGTATTGAGGATTGAGGATTGAGGAGTGAAGGTTGAGTATTGAGGATTGAAGATTGAGGATTGAGGATTGAGTATTGAGGATTGAGGATTGAAGATTGAGGATTGGAAATTGAGGATTGAGGATTGAGGATTGAAGATTGAGGATTGGGGATTGAGGATTGACGATTGAGGATTGAGGATTGAGGATTGAGGATAGAGGATTGAGGATTGAGTATTGAAGATCCAGTATTCATTACTGAGGATTGAGTATTGAGGATTGAAGATTGAGGATTGAGGATTGAGGATTGAGGATTGAGGATGGAGGATGAGGGCTGAGGGTTGAGGATTGAGATTTGAGTATTGAATCCTGAGAATTCAGGATATTCTATTGAGTATTGAAGAATTGAGGATTGATGGTTGAGTATTGAGGATTGAGGATTGAGGATTGAGGACTGAGTATTAAAGATTGAGGATTGATGATTGAGGATTGAGGATTGAGGATTGAGGATTGAGGATTGAGGATTGAGTATTGAAGATTGAGGATTGTTGATTGAGGATTGAGGATTGAGGATTGAGGATTGTTGATTGAGGATCGAGGATTGAGTATTGAGGATTGAAGATTGAGGATTGAGGATTGAGGATTGAGGATTGAGGATTGAGGATTGAAGATTGAGGATTTGGGACTGAGGATTGAAGATTGAGGATTGAGGATTGAGGATTGAGGATTGAGGATTGAGGATTGAGGATTGAGGATTGAGGATTGAAGATTGAGTATTGAGGATTGAAAATTGAGGATTGAAGATTAAGGATTGAGGATGAAGGATGAGGGCTGACGGTTGAGGATTGAGGTTTGAGTATTGAATCCTGAGAGTTCAGGATAGTCTAGACAGTATTGAGAATTGAGGATTGATGGTTGAGTATTAAGGATTGAGTATTGAGCGTTGAGGATTGAGTATTGAAGATTGAGGATTGATGATTGAGGATTGAGGATTGAGGATTGAGGATTGAGGGTTGAGTATTGAAGGTTGAGGATTGATGATTGAGGATTGAGGATTGAGGATTGAGGATTGAGGATTGAGGATTGAGGACTGAGGCTTGAGGATTGAGGATTGAGCATTGAGGATTGAGGATTGAGGATTGAAGATTGAGGATTGATGATTGAAGATTGAGGAATGAGTATTGAGGGTTGAGGATTCAGGTTTGAGGATTGAGGATTGAGGATTGAGGATTGAGGATTGAGGACTGAGGCTTGAGGATTGAGGATTGAGCATTGAGAATGCAATATTGAGGATTGAGGTTTGAGGATTGAGGACTGAGGATTGAGAATGAGGGCTGAGGGCTGAGGATTGAGGTTTGAGTATTGAATCCTGAGAATTCAGGATATTCTATTGAGTATTGAGAATTGAGGTTTGATGGTTGACTATTGAGGATTGATGGTTGAGGGTTGTGTGTTGAATATTGAGGATTGAGGATTGAGGATTGAGGATTGAGGATTGATGATTGAGTATTGATGATTGAAGATTGAGGATTCAGGGTTGAGGGTTAAGGATTGAGGACGAGGAATGACGGTTGAGGGTTGAGATTTGAGGATTGAGGATTGAGGACTGAGGATTGAGGATTGATGATTGAGCATTGAGGATTGTAGATTGAGGTCCGGGGATTGAGGATTGAAGATTGAGGATTAAGGATTGAGGATTGGGGATTGAGTATCTAGGATTGGAGATTGATTATTGAGGATTGAAGATTGAGGATTGAGGATTGAGGATAGAGAATTGAGAATTGAGGGTGAGGACTGAGGGTTGAGGATTGAGGTTTGAGGAATGAGGATTGAAGCTTGAGGTTTGAGAATTGAGGTTTGAGGGTTGAGTATTGAAGGTTGAGTATTGATGACTGAGGATTGAGGATTGAGGATTGAGGATTGAAGTTTGAGTATTGAGGATTGAAGATTGAGGATTGAGGATTGAGGATTGAGGATGAAGAATGAGGGCTGAGGGTTGAGGATTGAGGTTTGATTATTGAATCCTGAGAATTCAGGATATTCTAGTCAGTATTGAGAATTGAGGATTGATGGTTGAGTATTGAGGATTGAGTATTGAGGATTGAGGGCTGAGTATTGAAGATTGATGATTGATGATTGAGGATTGAGGATTGAGGATTGAGGATTGAGGGTTGAGTACTGAAGGTTGAGGATTGATGATTGAGGATTGAGGATTAAGGATTGAGGATTGAAGATTGAGTATTGAGGATTGAAGATTGAGGATTGAGGATTGAGGATTGAGGATGAAGGATGTGGGCTGAGGGTTGAGGATTGAGGTTTGAGTATTGAATCCTGAGAATTCAGGATATTCTAGAGAGTATTGAGAATTGAGTATTGATGGTTGAGTATTGAGGATTGAGTATTGATGATTGAAGATTGAGGAATTAGTATTGTGGTTTGATGATTGAGGACGGGGACTGACGGTTTAGGATTTAGGTTTGAGGATTGAGGATTGAGGGTTGAGGATTGAGGACTGAGGCTGGAGGATTGAGGATTGAGCATTGAGGATTCAAGATTGAGGATTGTGGATTGAGGATTGAGGATTCAGGATTTAGGATGAAGGATGAGGGCTGAGGGTTGAGGATTGAGGTTTGATTATTGAATCCCGAGAATTCAGGATATTCTAGACAGTATTGAGAATTGAGCATTGATGGTTGAGTATTGAGGATTGAGTATTGAGGATTGAGGATTGAGGATTGAGGATTGAGGATTGAAGATTGAGTATTGAGGATTGAGGATTGAGTATTGAAGATTGAGGATTGATGATTGAGAATTGAGGGTTGAGGATTGAGGATTGATGGTTGAGTATTGAGGATTGAGGATTGAGGACTGAGGCTTGAGGATTGAGGATTGAGGATTGAAGATTGAGTATTGAGGATTGAAGATTGAGGATTGAGGATTGAGAATGAGGGCTGTGGGTTGAGGATTGAGGTTTGAGTATTGAATCCTGAGAACTCAGGATATTCTATTGAGTATTGAGAATTGAGTATTGATGGTTGAGTATTGAGCATTGAGTATTGAGGATTAAGGATTGAGGATTGAGAATTGAGGATTGAGGATTGAAGATTGAGTATTGAGGATTGAGGATTGATGATTGAGTATTGATGATTGAAGATTGAGGATTGAGGATTGAGGGTTAAGGATTGAGGACGAGGACTGACGGTTGAGTGTTGAGGTTTGAGGATTGAGGATTGAGGATTGAGGACTGAGGATTGAGGATTGAGGATTGAGCATTGAGGATTGTAGATTGAGGACCGGGGATTGTGGATTGAAGATTGAAGATTAAGGATTGAGGATTGGGGATTGAGTATCTAGGATTGGGAATTGATTATTGAGGATTGAAGATTGAGGATTGAGGATTGAGTATTGAGTATTGAGAATTGAGCGTGAGGACTGAGGGTTGAGGATTGAGGTTTGAGGAATGAGGATTGAGGCTTGAGGATTGAGAACTGAGGATTGAGGGTTGAGGATTGAGTATTGAAGATTGAGTATTCATGACTGAGGATTGAGGATTGAGAATTGAAGATTGAGGATTGAGGATGAAGGATGAGGGCTGAGGGTTGAGGATTGAGGTTTGAGTATTGAATCCTGAGAATTCAGGATATTCTAGTCAGCATTGAGAATTGAGGATTGATGGTTGAGTACTGAGGATTGAGTATTGAGGATTGAGGATTGAGTATTGAAGATTGAGGATTGATGATTGAGGATTGAGGATTGAGGATTGGGGATTGAGGGTTGAGTATTGAAGGTTGAGGATTGAAGATTGAGGATTGAGGATTGAGGATTGAGGATTGAGGATTGAAGATTGAGTATCGAGGATTGAAGGTTGAGGATTGAGTATTGAGGATTGATTGTTGAGGGTTGTGTGGTGAATATTGAGGATTGAGGATTGAGGATTGAGGATTGAAGATTGAGTATTGATGATTGAAGATTGAGGAATTAGTATTGTGGTTTGATGATTGAGGACGGGGACTGACGGTTGAGGATTGAGGTTTGAGGATTGAGGATTGAGGATTGAGGATTGAGGACTGAGGCTTGAGGATTGAGGATTGAGCATTGAGGATTCAAGATTGAGGATTGAAGGTTGAGGATTGAGGATTGAGGATTTAGGATGAACGATGAGGGCTGAGGGTTGAGGATTGAGGTTTGAGTATTGAATCCTGAGAATTCAGGATATTCTAGACAGTATTGAGAATTGAGGATTGATGGTTGAGTATTGAGGATTGAGTATTGAGTATTGAGGATTGAGTATTGAAGATTGAGGATTGATGATTGAGGATTGAGGATTGAGGATTGAGGATTGAGGGTTGAGTATTGAAGATTGAGGATTAAGGATTGAGGATTGGGGATTGAGGATCTAGGATTGGAGTTTGATTATTGAGGATTCAAGATTGAGGATTGAATATTGAGGATTGAGAATTGAGAATTGAGAATTGAGGATGAGGACTGAGGGTTGAGGATTGAGGTTTGAGGAACGAGGATTGAGGATTGAGGATTGAGGACTGAGGATTGACGATTGAGTATTGAAGATTGAGGATTTATGACTGAGGATTGAGGATTGAGGATTGAGGATTGAGGATTGAGGATTGAGGATTGAGGATTGAGGATTGAGGATTGAGAATTAAGAATTGAGGGTGAGGAATTTGGGTTGAGGATTGAGGTTTGAGGAATGAGGATTGAGGCTTGAGGATTGAGAATTGAGGATTGAGGATTGAGGACTGAGTATTGAAGATTGAGTATTCATGACTGAGGATTGAGGATTGAGGATTGAGGATTGAGGATTGAGGATTGAAGATTGAGTATAGAGGATTGAAAATTGAGGATTGAAGATTGAGGATTGAGGATTGAGGATTGAAGATTGAGGACTGAGTGTTGAGGGTTGAGTGACGGGAATTGATGTTTGTGGATTGAGATTTGAAGACTGAAGAATGGGGATTGAGTATTGAAAACTGTGAATTGAGGATATTCTATTGAGGATTGAGAATTGACAGTTGATTGTTGAGGACTGAGGGCTGAAGGTTGAGGACTCAGGATTGTGTATTCGGGATTGAGGTTTGAGGACTGAGGATTGAGAGCTGAGGATTGAGTATTGAGGATTGACGCTTGAGGATTGAGGATTGAGGATGGAGGATTGAAGAGAGAGGACTGAGTGTTGTGGATTGAGTGCTAAGGATTGATGTTTGAGGATTGAGATTTGATTATTGAATATTGTGGATTGAGTATTGAACCATGAGAATACAGGATATTCTATTAAGTATTGAGAATTGAGGATTGATGGTTGACTATTGAGGATTGATGGTTGCTGGTTGTGTGTTGAATATTGGGGATTGAGGATTGAGGATTGAGAATTAAGGATTGAGGATTGATGACTGAGTATTGCTGACTGAAGATTGAGGATTGAGGATTGAGGATTGATCATTGAGGATTGTAGATTGAGGACAGGGGATTGAGGACTGAAGATTGGGGACTAAGGATTGAGGATTGGGGATTGAGTATCTAGGATTGGAGATTGATTATTGAGGATTGAAGATTGAGGATTGAGGATTGAGGATTGAGAATTGAGAATTGAGGGTGAGGAATTTGGGTTGAGGATTGAGGTTTGAGGAATGAGGATTGAGGATTGAGGATCGAGGATTAAAGTCTGAGGATTGGGGACTGAGGATTGAAGACTGAGGATTGAGGATTGTGGATTGAGGATTGAGGTTTGAGGATTGAAGATACAGTATTGAGAATTGAAGATTGAGAATTGAGGATTGGGGATTGAACATTGAGGACTGAGTGTTGAGGGTTGAGTGATGAGAATTGATGTTTGTGGATAGAGGTTTGAAGATTGCATATTGAGTATTGAGTATTGAAATCTGTGAATTGAGGATATTCTATTGAGGATTGAGGATTGACAACTGATTGTTGAGGACTGCGGGCTGAAGATTGAGGATTCAGTATTGAGGATTCAGAATTGAGGTTTGAGGACTGAGGATTGAGGATTGAGGATTGAGGATTGAGGATTGAGTAGGAGGGCTGAGGTTTGAGGATTGAGGTTTGAGTATTGTAGACTGAGGATTGAGGATTGACGATTGAGGATTGAGGATTGAGGATTGAGGACTGAGGATTGAAGATTGAGTATTGAGTATTGAGGATTGAAGATTGAGGATTGAGGATTGAGCATTGAGGATTGAAGGTTGATGTTTGGGGATTGAGGATTGACGATTGAGGATTGAGTATTGAGGATGGAGAATCGGGGATTGAAGATTGAAGATTGACTATTGAGAATTGAAGATTGATGATTGAGGATTGAGGATTGAAGATTGAGGACTGAGTGTTGAGGGTTGAGTGACGGGAATTGATGTTTGTGGATTGAGATTTGAAGATTGAAGAATGGGGATTGAGTATTGAAAACTGTGAATTGAGGATATTCTATTGAGGATTGAGAATTGACAGTTGATTGTTGAGGACTGAGGGCTGAAGGTTGAGGATTCAGGATTGTGTATTCGGGATTGAGGTTTGAGGACTGAGGATTGAGAGCTGAGGATTGAGGTTGAGGATTGACGCTTGAGGATTGAGGATTGAGGATGGAGGATTGAAGAGAGAGGACTGAGTGTTGTGGATTGAGTGTTAAGGATTGATGTTTGAGGATTGAGATTTGATTATTGAATATTGTGGATTGAGTATTGAACCATGAGAATACAGGATATTCTATTAAGTATTGAGAATTGAGGATTGATGGTTGACTATTGAGGATTGATGGTTGCGGGTTGTGTGTTGAATATTGGGGATAGAGGATTGAGGATTGAGAATTAAGGATTGAGGATTGATGACTGAGTATTGCTGATTGAAGATTGAGGATTGAGGATTGAGGATTGATCATTGAGGATTGTAGATTGAGGACCGGGGATTGAGGATTGAAGATTGGGGATTAAGGATTGAGGATTGGGGATTGAGTATCTAGGATTGGAGATTGATTATTGAGGATTGAAGATTGAGGATTGAGGATTGAGGATTGAGAATTGAGAATTGAGGGTGAGGAATTTGGGTTGAGGATTGAGGTTTGAGGAATGAGGATTGAGGCTTGAGGATTGAGAATTGAGGATTGAGGATTGAGTATTGAGGATTGAGGATTGAGTATTGAAGATTGAGGATTGATGATTGAGGATTGAGGGTTGAGGATTGAGGATTGATGGTTGAGTATTGAGGATTGAGGATTGAGGACTGAGGCTTGAGGATTGAGGATTGAGGATTGAAGATTGAGTATTGAGGATTGAAGATTGAGGATTGAGTATTGAGGATTGATGGTTGAGGGTTGTGTGTTGAATATTGAGGATTGAGGTTTGAGGAATGAGGATTGAGGCTTGAGGATTGAGAATTGAGGATTGAGGATTGAGGACTGAGTATTGAAGATTGAGTATTCATGACTGAGGATTGAGGATTGAGGATTAAGGATTGAGGATTGGGGATTGAGGATCTAGGATTGGAGATTGACTATTGAGGATTCAAGATTGAGGATTGAGGATTGAGTGTTGAGAATTGATAATTGAGAATTGAGATTTGATTGTTGAACATTGTGGATTGAGTGTAGGACCATGAGAATTCAGGATATTTTATTGACTATTGAGAATTGAGGATTGATGGTTGAGTGTTGTGTGTTGAATATTGAGGATTGAGGATTGAGGATTGAGGATAGAAGGTTGAGTATTGATGATTGAAGATTGAGGATTGAGTATTGAGGGTTGAGGACTGAGGACGGGGACTGACGGTTGAGGATTGAGAATTGATAATTGAGAATTGAGGATGAGGACTGAGGGTTGAGGATTGAGGTTTGAGGAACGAGGGTTGGGGATTGAGGATTGAGGACTGAGGATTGACGATTGAGTATTGAAGATTGAGGATTTATGACTGAGGATTGAGGATTGAGGATTGAGGATTGAGGACTGAGGATTGAGGATTGAGAATTGAGAATTGAGAATTGAGAATTGAGAATTGAGGATGATGACTGAGGGTTGAGGTTTGTGGATTGAGGATTGAGGATTGAGGACTGAGGGTTGAGGATTGAGGATTGAGGATTGAGCATTGAGAATGAGGGCTGAGGGTTGAGGGTTGAGGTTTGAGTATTGAATCCTGAGAACTCAGGATATTCTATTGAGTATTGAGAATTGAGGATTGATGGTTGAGTATTGAGGATTGAGGATTGAGCATTGAGGATTGTGTATTGAAGATTGTGGATTGGTGATTTAGGATTGAGGATTGAGGATTGAGAATTGAGGATTGAGGATTGAAGATTGAGTATTGAGGATTGATGGTTGAGGATTGAGGATTGAAGATTGAGGATTGAGGATTGAGGGTTAAGGATTGAGGACGAGGAATGACGGTTGAGGGTTGAGGTTTGAGGATTGAGGTTTGAGGATTGAGGACTGAGGCTTGAGGATTGAGGATTGAGGATTGAAGATTGAGTATTGAGGATTGAAGATTGAGGATTGAAGATTGAGGGTTGAGTATTGAAGGTTGAGGATTGATTATTGAGGATTGAGGATTGAGGATTGAGGATCTAGGATTGGAGTTTGATTATTGAGGATTCAAGATTGAGGACTGAGGATTGAGGATTGAGATTTGAGAATTGAGAATTGAGGATGAGAACTGAGGGTTGAGGTTTGAGGTTTGAGGAACGAGGATTGGGGATTGAGGATTGAGGACTGAGGATTGACGATTGAGCATTGAAGATTGACGATTTATGACTGAGGATTCAGGATTGGGGATTGAGGATTGAGGATTGAGGATTGAGGATTGAAGATTGAGTATTGAAGATTGAATATTGTGGATTGAGGATTGAGGATTGAGGATCGAGAATGTGGGCTGACGGTTGAGGATTGTGGATTGAGTATTGAACCATGAGAATACAGGATATTCTATTAAGTATTGAGAATTGAGGATTGATGGTTGACTATTGAGAATTGATGTTTGCGGGTTGTGTGTTGAATATTGGGGATTGAGGATTGAGGATTGAGAATTGAGGATTGAGGATCGATGATTGAGTATTGATGATTGAAGATTGAGGATTGAGGATTGAGGATTGAGAATTGAGGATTGTAGATTGAGGACCGGGGATTGAGGATTGAAGATTGGGGATTAAGGATTGAGGATTGGGGATTGAGTATCTAGGATTGGAGATTGATTATTGAGGATTGAAGATTGAGGATTGAGGATTGAGGATTGAGAATTGAGAATTGAGGGTGAGGAATTTGGGTTGAGGATTGAGGTTTGAGGAATGAGGATTGAGGCTTGAGGATTGAGAATTGAGGATTGAGGATTGAGGACTGAGTATTGAAGATTGAGTATTCATGACTGAGGATTGAGGATTGAGGATTGAGGATTGAGGATTGAGGATTGAGGATTGAAGATTGAGTATAGAGGATTGAAAATTGAGGATTGAAGATTGAGGATTGAGGATTGAGGATTGAAGATTGAGGACTGAGTGTTGAGGGTTGAGTGACGGGAATTGATGTTTGTGGATTGAGATTTGAAGATTGAAGAATGGGGATTGAGTATTGAAAACTGTGAATTGAGGATATTCTATTGAGGATTGAGAATTGACAGTTGATTGTTGAGGACTGAGGGCTGAAGGTTGAGGACTCAGGATTGTGTATTCGGGATTGAGGTTTGAGGACTGAGGATTGAGAGCTGAGGATTGAGGATTGAGGATTGACGCTTGAGGATTGAGGATTGAGGATGGAGGATTGAAGAGAGAGGACTGAGTGTTGTGGATTGAGTGTTAAGGATTGATGTTTGAGGATTGAGATTTGATTATTGAATATTGTCGATTGAGTATTGAACCATGAGAATACAGGATATTCTATTAAGTATTGAGAATTGAGGATTGATGGTTGACTATTGAGGATTGATGGTTGCGGGTTGTGTGTTGAATATTGGGGATTGAGGATTGAGGATTGAGGATTGAGGATTGAAGATTGAGTATAGAGGATTGAAAATTGAGGATTGAAGATTGAGGATTGAGGATTGAGGATTGAAGATTGAGGACTGAGTGTTGAGGGTTGAGTGACGGGAATTGATGTTTGTGGATTGAGATTTGAAGACTGAAGAATGGGGATTGAGTATTGAAAACTGTGAATTGAGGATATTCTATTGAGGATTGAGAATTGACAGTTGATTGTTGAGGACTGAGGGCTGAAGGTTGAGGACTCAGGATTGTGTATTCGGGATTGAGGTTTGAGGACTGAGGATTGAGAGCTGAGGATTGAGTATTGAGGATTGACGCTTGAGGATTGAGGATTGAGGATGGAGGATTGAAGAGAGAGGACTGAGTGTTGTGGATTGAGTGCTAAGGATTGATGTTTGAGGATTGAGATTTGATTATTGAATATTGTGGATTGAGTATTGAACCATGAGAATACAGGATATTCTATTAAGTATTGAGAATTGAGGATTGATGGTTGACTATTGAGGATTGATGGTTGCTGGTTGTGTGTTGAATATTGGGGATTGAGGATTGAGGATTGAGAATTAAGGATTGAGGATTGATGACTGAGTATTGCTGACTGAAGATTGAGGATTGAGGATTGAGGATTGATCATTGAGGATTGTAGATTGAGGACAGGGGATTGAGGACTGAAGATTGGGGACTAAGGATTGAGGATTGGGGATTGAGTATCTAGGATTGGAGATTGATTATTGAGGATTGAAGATTGAGGATTGAGGATTGAGGATTGAGAATTGAGAATTGAGGGTGAGGAATTTGGGTTGAGGATTGAGGTTTGAGGAATGAGGATTGAGGCTTGAGGATTGAGAATTGAGGATTGAGGACTGAGGACTGAGTATTGAAGATTGAGTATTCATGACTGAGGATTGAGGATTGAAGATTGAGGATTGAGGATTCAGGATTGAAGATTGAGTATTGAGGATTGAAAATTGAGGATTGAAGATTGAGGATTGAGGATGAAGGATGAGGGCTGAGGGTTGAGGATTGGGGTTTGAGTATTGAATCCTGAGAAATCGGGATATTCTAGTCAGTATTGAGAATTGAGGATTGATGGTTGGGTATTGAGGATTGAGTATTGAGGATTGAGGATTGAGTATTGAGGATTGAGGATTGATGATTGAGGATTGAGTATTGAGGATTGAGGATTGAGTATTGAGTATTGAGGATTGGGGATTGAGGACTGAGGCTTGAGGATTGAGGATTGAGGATTGAGGATTGAGGATCGAGGATTAAAGTCTGAGGATTGGGGACTGAGGATTGAAGACTGAGGATTGAGGATTGTGGATTGAGGATTGAGGTTTGAGGATTGAAGATACAGTATTGAGAATTGAAGATTGAGAATTGAGGATTGGGGATTGAACATTGAGGACTGAGTGTTGAGGGTTGAGTGATGAGAATTGATGTTTGTGGATAGAGGTTTGAAGATTGCATATTGAGTATTGAGTATTGAAATCTGTGAATTGAGGATATTCTATTGAGGATTGAGGATTGACAACTGATTGTTGAGGACTGCGGGCTGAAGATTGAGGATTCAGTATTGAGGATTCAGAATTGAGGTTTGAGGACTGAGGATTGAGGATTGAGGATTGAGGATTGAGGATTGAGTAGGAGGGCTGAGGTTTGAGGATTGAGGTTTGAGTATTGTAGACTGAGGATTGAGGATTGACGATTGAGGATTGAGGATTGAGGATTGAGGACTGAGGATTGAAGATTGAGTATTGAGTATTGAGGATTGAAGATTGAGGATTGAGGATTGAGCATTGAGGATTGAAGGTTGATGTTTGGGGATTGAGGATTGACGATTGAGGATTGAGTATTGAGGATGGAGAATCGGGGATTGAAGATTGAAGATTGACTATTGAGAATTGAAGATTGATGATTGAGGATTGAGGATTGAAGATTGAGGACTGAGTGTTGAGGGTTGAGTGACGGGAATTGATGTTTGTGGATTGAGATTTGAAGATTGAAGAATGGGGATTGAGTATTGAAAACTGTGAATTGAGGATATTCTATTGAGGATTGAGAATTGACAGTTGATTGTTGAGGACTGAGGGCTGAAGGTTGAGGATTCAGGATTGTGTATTCGGGATTGAGGTTTGAGGACTGAGGATTGAGAGCTGAGGATTGAGGATTGAGGATTGACGCTTGAGGATTGAGGATTGAGGATGGAGGATTGAAGAGAGAGGACTGAGTGTTGTGGATTGAGTGTTAAGGATTGATGTTTGAGGATTGAGATTTGATTATTGAATATTGTGGATTGAGTATTGAACCATGAGAATACAGGATATTCTATTAAGTATTGAGAATTGAGGATTGATGGTTGACTATTGAGGATTGATGGTTGCGGGTTGTGTGTTGAATATTGGGGATAGAGGATTGAGGATTGAGAATTAAGGATTGAGGATTGATGACTGAGTATTGCTGATTGAAGATTGAGGATTGAGGATTGAGGATTGATCATTGAGGATTGTAGATTGAGGACCGGGGATTGAGGATTGAAGATTGGGGATTAAGGATTGAGGATTGGGGATTGAGTATCTAGGATTGGAGATTGATTATTGAGGATTGAAGATTGAGGATTGAGGATTGAGGATTGAGAATTGAGAATTGAGGGTGAGGAATTTGGGTTGAGGATTGAGGTTTGAGGAATGAGGATTGAGGCTTGAGGATTGAGAATTGAGGATTGAGGATTGAGTATTGAGGATTGAGGATTGAGTATTGAAGATTGAGGATTGATGATTGAGGATTGAGGGTTGAGGATTGAGGATTGATGGTTGAGTATTGAGGATTGAGGATTGAGGACTGAGGCTTGAGGATTGAGGATTGAGGATTGAAGATTGAGTATTGAGGATTGAAGATTGAGGATTGAGTATTGAGGATTGATGGTTGAGGGTTGTGTGTTGAATATTGAGGATTGAGGTTTGAGGAATGAGGATTGAGGCTTGAGGATTGAGAATTGAGGATTGAGGATTGAGGACTGAGTATTGAAGATTGAGTATTCATGACTGAGGATTGAGGATTGAGGATTAAGGATTGAGGATTGGGGATTGAGGATCTAGGATTGGAGATTGACTATTGAGGATTCAAGATTGAGGATTGAGGATTGAGTGTTGAGAATTGATAATTGAGAATTGAGATTTGATTGTTGAACATTGTGGATTGAGTGTAGGACCATGAGAATTCAGGATATTTTATTGACTATTGAGAATTGAGGATTGATGGTTGAGTGTTGTGTGTTGAATATTGAGGATTGAGGATTGAGGATTGAGGATAGAAGGTTGAGTATTGATGATTGAAGATTGAGGATTGAGTATTGAGGGTTGAGGACTGAGGACGGGGACTGACGGTTGAGGATTGAGAATTGATAATTGAGAATTGAGGATGAGGACTGAGGGTTGAGGATTGAGGTTTGAGGAACGAGGGTTGGGGATTGAGGATTGAGGACTGAGGATTGACGATTGAGTATTGAAGATTGAGGATTTATGACTGAGGATTGAGGATTGAGGATTGAGGATTGAGGACTGAGGATTGAGGATTGAGAATTGAGAATTGAGAATTGAGAATTGAGAATTGAGGATGATGACTGAGGGTTGAGGTTTGTGGATTGAGGATTGAGGATTGAGGACTGAGGATTGAGGATTGAGGATTGAGGATTGAGCATTGAGGATTGTAGATTGAGGACCGGGGATTGAGGATTGAAGAT
This sequence comes from Calliopsis andreniformis, assembly GCF_051401765.1. NCBI lineage: Eukaryota > Metazoa > Arthropoda > Insecta > Hymenoptera > Andrenidae > Calliopsis > Calliopsis andreniformis. The sequence goes on along the minus strand of NW_027480450.1, from coordinate 4,012,072 downwards.
TGAGGATTAAGGATTCAGGATTGGGGATTGAGTATCTAGGATTGGAGATTGATTATTGAGGATTGAAGATTGAGGATTGAGGATTGAGGATTGAGAATTGAGATTTGAGGGTGAGGACTGAGGGTTGAGGATTGAGGTTTGAGGAATGAGGATTGAGGCTTGAGGATTGAGAATTGAGGATTGAGGATTGAGGATAGAGTATTGAAGATTGAGTATTCATGACTGAGGATTGAGGATTGATGATTGAGGATTGAGGATTGAGGATTGAAGATTGATTATTGAGGATTGAAGATTGAGGATTGAAGATTGAGGGTTGAGTATTGAAGGTTGAGGATTGATGATTGAGGATTGAGGATTGAGGATTGAGGATTGAAGATTGAGTATTGAGGATTCAAGATTGAGGATTGAGTATTGAGGATTGATGGTTGAGGGTTGTGTGTTGAATATTGAGGTTTGAGGATTGAGGATTGAGGATTGAGGACTGAGGATTGAGGATTGAGGATTGAGCATTGAGGATTGTAGATTGAGGACCGGGGATTGACGATTGAAGATTGAGGATTAAGGATTGAGTATTGGGGATTGAGTATCTAGGATTGGAGATTGATTATTGAGGATTGAAGATTGAGGATTGAGGATTGAGGATAGAGAATTGAGAATTGAGGGTGAGGACTGAGGGTTGAGGATTGAGGTTTGAGGAATGAGGATTGAGGCTTGGGGATTGAGAATTGAGGTTTGAGGGTTGAGTATTGAAGGTTGAGTATTGATGACTGAGGATTGAGGATTGAGGATTGAGGAATGAAGATTGAGTATTGAGAATTGAAGATTGAGGATTGAGGATTGAGGATTGAGGATGAAGAATGAGGGCTGAGGGTTGAGGATTGAGGTTTGAGTATTGAATCCTGAGAATTCAGGATATGCTAGTCAGTATTGAGAATTGAGGATTGATGGTTGAGTATTGAGGATTGAGTATTGAGGATTGAGGGTTGAGTATTGAGGATTGAATATTGAGGATTGAGGATTGAGGATTGAGGACTGAGAATGTGGGCTGACGGTTGAGGATTGAGGTTTGAGTATTGAATCCTGAGAACTCAGGATATTCTATTGAGTATTGAGAATTGAGGATTGATGGTTGAGTATTGAGGATTGAGGATTGAGTATTGAAGATTGTGGATTGATGATTTAGGATTGAGGATTGAGGATTGAGGATTGAGAATGAGGGCTGAGGGTTGAGGGTTGAGGTTTGAGTATTGAATCCTGAGAACTCAGGATATTCTATTGAGTATTGAGAATTGAGGATTGATGGTTGAGTATTGAGGATTGAGGATTGAGCATTGAGGATTGTGTATTGAAGATTGTGGATTGGTGATTTAGGATTGAGGATTGAGGATTGAGAATTGAGGATTGAGGATTGAAGATTGAGTATTGAGGATTGATGGTTGAGGATTGAGGATTGAAGATTGAGGATTGAGGATTGAGGGTTAAGGATTCAGGACGAGGAATGACGGTTGAGGGTTGAGGTTTGAGGATTGAGGTTTGAGGATTGAGGACTGAGGCTTGAGGATTGAGGATTGAGGATTGAAGATTGAGTATTGAGGATTGAAGATTGAGGATTGAAGATTGAGGGTTGAGTATTGAAGGTTGAGGATTGATTATTGAGGATTGAGGATTGAGGATTGAGGATCTAGGATTGGAGTTTGATTATTGAGGATTCAAGATTGAGGACTGAGGATTGAGGATTGAGATTTGAGAATTGAGAATTGAGGATGAGAACTGAGGGTTGAGGTTTGAGGTTTGAGGAACGAGGATTGGGGATTGAGGATTGAGGACTGAGGATTGACGATTGAGCATTGAAGATTGACGATTTATGACTGAGGATTCAGGATTGGGGATTGAGGATTGAGGATTGAGGATTGAGGATTGAAGATTGAGTATTGAAGATTGAATATTGTGGATTGAGGATTGAGGATTGAGGATCGAGAATGTGGGCTGACGGTTGAGGATTGTGGATTGAGTATTGAACCATGAGAATACAGGATATTCTATTAAGTATTGAGAATTGAGGATTGATGGTTGACTATTGAGAATTGATGTTTGCGGGTTGTGTGTTGAATATTGGGCATTGAGGATTGAGGATTGAGAATTGAGGATTGAGGATCGATGATTGAGTATTGATGATTGAAGATTGAGGATTGAGGATTGAGGATTGAGAATTGAGGATTGTAGATTGAGGACCGGGGATTGAGGATTGAAGATTGGGGATTAAGGATTGAGGATTGGGGATTGAGTATCTAGGATTGGAGATTGATTATTGAGGATTGAAGATTGAGGATTGAGGATTGAGGATTGAGAATTGAGAATTGAGGGTGAGGAATTTGGGTTGAGGATTGAGGTTTGAGGAATGAGGATTGAGGCTTGAGGATTGAGAATTGAGGATTGAGGATTGAGGACTGAGTATTGAAGATTGAGTATTCATGACTGAGGATTGAGGATTGAGGATTGAGGATTGAGGATTGAGGATTGAGGATTGAAGATTGAGTATAGAGGATTGAAAATTGAGGATTGAAGATTGAGGATTGAGGATTGAGGATTGAAGATTGAGGACTGAGTGTTGAGGGTTGAGTGACGGGAATTGATGTTTGTGGATTGAGATTTGAAGATTGAAGAATGGGGATTGAGTATTGAAAACTGTGAATTGAGGATATTCTATTGAGGATTGAGAATTGACAGTTGATTGTTGAGGACTGAGGGCTGAAGGTTGAGGACTCAGGATTGTGTATTCGGGATTGAGGTTTGAGGACTGAGGATTGAGAGCTGAGGATTGAGGATTGAGGATTGACGCTTGAGGATTGAGGATTGAGGATGGAGGATTGAAGAGAGAGGACTGAGTGTTGTGGATTGAGTGTTAAGGATTGATGTTTGAGGATTGAGATTTGATTATTGAATATTGTCGATTGAGTATTGAACCATGAGAATACAGGATATTCTATTAAGTATTGAGAATTGAGGATTGATGGTTGACTATTGAGGATTGATGGTTGCGGGTTGTGTGTTGAATATTGGGGATTGAGGATTGAGGATTGAGAATTAAGGATTGAGGATTGATGACTGGGTATTGCTGATTGAAGATTGAGGATTGAGGATTGAGGATTGATCATTGAGGATTGTAGATTGAGGACAGGGGATTGAGGATTGAAGATTGGGGACTAAGTATTGAGGATTGGGGATTGAGTATCTAGGATTGGAGATTGATTGTTGAGGATTGAAGATTGAGGATTGAGGATTGAGGATTGAGAATTGAGAATTGAGGGTGAGGAATTTGGGTTGAGGATTGAGGTTTGAGGAATGAGGATTGAGGCTTGAGGATTGAGTATTGAGGATTGAGGATTGAGGACTGAGTATTGAAGATTGAGTATTCATGACTGAGGATTGAGGATCGAGGATTGAAGACTGAGGATTGGGGACTGAGGATTGAAGACTGAGGATTGAGGATTGTGGATTGAGGATTGAGGTTTGAGGATTGAAGATACAGTATTGAGAATTGAAGATTGAGAATTGAGGATTGGGGATTGAACATTGAGGACTGAGTGTTGAGGGTTGAGTGATGAGAATTGATGTTTGTGGATAGAGGTTTGAAGATTGCAGATTGAGTATTGAGTATTGAAAACTGTGAATTGAGGATATTCTATTGAGGATTGAGGATTGACAACTGATTGTTGAGGACTGAGGGCTGAAGACTGAGAATTCAGTATTGAGGATCCAGAATTGAGGTTTGAGGACTGAGGATTGAGGATTGAGGATTGAGGATTGAGGATTGAGAAGGAGGGCTGAGGTTTGAGGGTTGAGGTTTGAGTATTGTAGACTGGGGATTGAGGATTGAGGATTGAGGATTGAAGGTTGAGTTTTGGGGATTGAGGATTGACGATTGTGGATTGAGTATTGAGGATGGAGAATCGGGGATTGAAGATTGAAGGTTGACTATTGAGGATTGAGGATTGACGCTTGAGGATTGAGGATTGAGGATGGAGGATTGAAGAGAGAGGACTGAGTGTTGTGGATTGAGTGTTAAGAATTGATGTTTGAGGATTGAGATTTGATTATTGAATATTGTGGATTGAGTATTGAACCATGAGAATACAGGATATTCTATTAAGTATTGAGAATTGAGGATTGATGGTTGACTATTGAGGATTGATGTTTGCGGGTTGTGTGTTGAATATTGGGGATTGAGGATTGAGGATTGAGAATCGAGGATTGAGGATTGATGATTGAGTATTGTTGATTGAAGATTGAGGATTGAGGATTGAGGATTGAGCATTGAGGATTGTAGATTGAGGACCGGTGATTGAAGATTGAGTATTGAGGATTGAAGATTGAGGATTGGGGATTGAGGATTGAGTATTGAAGATTGAGAATTGAGAATTGGGGATGAGGACTGAGGGTTGAGGATTGAGGTTTGAGGAACGAGGATTGAGGATTGAGGATTGAGGTCTGACGATTGACGATTGAGTATTGAAGATTGAGGATTGATGACTGAGGATTGAAGATTGAGGATTGAGGATTGAGGATTGAGTACTGAGGATTGAAGATTGAGGATTGAGGATTGAGGATTGAGGACTGAGGATTGAGGATTGAAGACTGAGGATTGGGGATAGAGGACTGAGGATTGAGTATTGAAGATTGAGTATTCATGACTGAGGATTGAGGATTGAGTATTGAGGATTGAGGATTGAGGATTGAGGATTGGGGATTGAGGATTGGGTATTGAGGATTGAAGAATGAGGGTTGAGGATTGAGGATTGAGGATTGAGAATTGAGGATTGAGGATTGAAGATTGAGTGTTGAGGATTGAAGATTGAGGATTGAGGATTGAGGATTGAGGCTTGAGGATTGAAGATTGAGGATTGGGGACTGAGTGTTGAGGGTTGAGTGATGAGAATTGATGTTTGTGGATAGAGATTTGAAGATTGCAGATAGAGTATTCAGTATTGAAAACTGTAAATTGAGGATATTCTATTGAGGATTGAGGATTGACAACTGATTGTTGAGGACTGGGGGCTGAAGATTGAGGATTCAGGATTGAGGATTCAGGATTGAGGTTTGAGGACTGAGGATTGAGGACTGAGGATTGAGGATTGAGGATTGAAGATTGAATATTGATGATTGAATGTTGAGGATTGAGTATTGAGTGTTGTGGACTGAGGACGAGGACTGAGGGTTGGGTATTGATGTTTGAGGTCTGAGGACTGAGGATTGAGGATTGAGAATTGAGGATTGAGGATTGAGGACTGAGGATTGAGGATTGAGAATTGAGAATTGAGGATTGAGGATTGAAGACTGAATATTCAGGATTGAAGGTTGACGATTGAGGATTGAGGATTGAGGATTGAGTATTGAGGATTGAGGATGAGGGCTGAGGATCGAGGATGGAGGATGAGGGCTGATGGTTGAGGATTAAGGTTTGAGTATTGAATCCTGCGAATTCAGGATATTCTATAGTGTATTGAGGATTGAGTATTCATGGTTGAGAATTGAGGATTGAGAATTGAGGATTGAGGATTGAGTATTGAAGATTGAGGGTTGATGATTGAGGATTGAGGATTGAGGATTGAGGATTGAGGATTGAGAATTCAGTATTGAAGATTGAGTATTGAGGATTGAAGATTGAGGATTGGGGATTGAGCATTGAGGATTGAGGATTGAGGATTGAGGATTGAGTATTTGGGACAGAGGATTGAAGATTCAGGATTGAGGATTGAGAATTGAGGATTGAGGATTGAGGATTGAAGATTCAGTATTGAGGATTGAAGATCGAGATTTGAGGATTGAGTATTGAACATTGAGGACTGAGTGTTGAGGGCTGAGTAATGAGAATTGATGTTTGTGGATACAGATTTGAAGATTGCAGATTGAGTATTGAGTATAGAAAACTGTGAATTGAGAATATTCTATTGAGGACTGAGGATTGACAACTGCTTGTTGAGGACTGAGGGCTGAAGATTGAGGATGCAGGATTGAGGATTCAGGATTGAGGTTTGAGGACTGAGGATTGAGGATTGAGGATTGAGGATTGAAGATTGAGGTTTGGGTATTGAGGATTGAACATTGAGGATTGAGGACTGAGGATTGAGGATTGAGGATTGAGTATTGAAGGTTGAATATTGATGACTGAAGATTGAGGATAGAGGATTGAGGGTTGTGGATTGAGGACGAGGACTGAGGGTTGAGTATTGAAGTTTGAGGTCTGAGGATTGAGGATTGAGGATTGAGAATTGAGGATTGATGATTGAGGTCTGAGGATTGAAGATTGAGTACTGAGGATTGAAGGTTGAGGATTGAGGATTGGGGATTAAAGATTGAGTATTGGGAATTGAGGAGTGAAGGTTGAGTATTGAGGATTGAAGATTGAGGATTGAGGATTGAGTATTGAGGATTGAGGATTGAGGTCTGAGGATTGAACATTGATGGCTGAGTGTTGAGGGTTGAGTGATGAGAATTGATGTTTGTGGATAGAGATTTGAAGATTGCAGATGGAGTATTGAGTAGTGAAAGGTGTGAATAGAGGATATTCTATTGAGGATTGAGGATTGACAACTGATTGTTGAGGACTGGGGTCTGAAGATTGAGGATTCGGGTTTCAGGATTCAGGATTGAGGTTTGAGGACTGAGGATTGAGGACTGAGGATTGAGGATTGAGGACTGAAGGTTGAATATTTATGTTTGAAGATTGAGGATTGAGTATTGAGGGTTTTGGATTGAGGACGAGGACTGAGGGTTGAGTATTGATGTTTGAGGTCTGAGGATTGAGGATTGAGGATTGAGAATTGAGGATTGAGGATTGAGGACTGAGGATTGAAGATTGTGTATAGAGGATTGAAGATTGAGGATTGAGGATTGGGGATTAAGGATTGAGGATTGGGAATTGAGGATTGAGGATTGAAGATTGAGGGTTGGGGATTGAGGATTCACGGTTGAGGATTGAGGATTGAGGACTGAGGATTGAGGATTGAGGATAGAGGATTGAGGATTGAGTATTGAAGATTGAGTATTCATGACTGAGGATTGAGTATTGAGGATTGAAGATTGAGGATGGAGGATGAGGGCTGAGGGTTGAGGATTGAGGTTTGAGTATTGAATCCTGAGAATTCAGGATATTCTATTGAGTATTGAAGAATTGAGGATAGATGGTTGAGTATTGTGGATTGAGGATTGAGGATTGAGGACTGAGGATTGAACATTGAGGGCTGAGTGTTGAGGGTTGAGTGATAAGGATTGATGTTTGTGGATAGAAATTTGAAGATAGCAGACAGAGTATTGAGTATTGAAATCTGTGAATTGGGGATATTCTATTGAGGATTGAGGATTGACAACTGATTGTTGAGGACTGGGGTCTGAAGATTGAGGATTCAGGTTTGAGGATTCAGGATTGAGGTTTGAGGACTGAGGATTGAGGACTGAGGATTGAGGATTGAGGATTGAAGATTGTATATTGATGTTTGAAGATTGAGGATTGAGTATTGAGGGTTGTGGATTCAGGACGAGGACTGAGGGTTGAGTATTGATGTTTGAGGTCTGAGGATTGAGGATTGAGGATTGAGAATTGAGGATTGAGGATTGAGGACTGAGGATTGGGGATTAGGGATTGAGGATTGGGAATTGAGGAGTGAAGATTGAGTATTGAGGATTGAAGATTGAGGATTGAGGATTGAGGATTGAGGATTGAGGATTGAGGATTGAAGATTATGGTTTGGGGACTGAGGATTGAAGATTGAGTATTGAGGATTGAGAATTGAGGATTGAGGATTGATGATTGAGGATTGAGGATTGAGGATTGAGAATTGGGAATTGATAATTGTGGATGAGGACTGAGGGTTGAGGATTGAGGTTTGAGGAACGAGGATTGAGGATTGAGGATTGAGGACTGAGGATTGAAGATTGAGAATTGAGGATTGAGGATTGAACATTGAGGACTGAGTGTTGAGGGTTGAGTGATGAGAATTGATGTTTGTGGATAGAGATTTGAAGATTGCAGATGGAGTATTGAGTATTGAGAGCTGTGAATTGAGGATATTCTATTGTGGATTGAGGATTGGCAACTGATTCTTGAGGACTGAGGGCTGAAGATTGAGGATTCGGGATTGAGGATTCAGAATTGAGGTTTGAGGACTGAGGATTGAGGATTGAATGTTGAGTGTTGAGGATTGAAGATTGAGTATTCATGACTGAGGATTGAGGATTGAGGATTGAGGATTGAGGATTGAGGATTGAGGATTGGGGATTGAGGACTGACGGTTGAGGATTGAGGATTGAGGACTGATGATTGAGGATTGAGGATAGAGGACTGAGGATTGAGTATTGAAGATAGAGTATTCATGACTGAGGATTGAGTATTGAGGATTGAAGATTGAGGATCGAGGATTGAGGATTGAGGATGGAGAATGAGGGCTGAGGGCTGAGGATTGAGGGTTGAGTATTGAATCCTGAGAATTCAGGATATTCTACTGAGTATTGAAGGATTGAGGATTGATGGTTGAGTATTGAGGATTGAGGATTGAGGTCTGAGGATTGAACATTGAGGGCTGAGTGTTGAGGGTTGAGTGATGAGAATTGATGTTTGTGGATAGAGATTTGAAGATTGCAGATAGAGTATTGAGTAGTGAAAAGTGTGAATTGAGGATATTCTATTGAGGATTGAGGATTGACAACTGATTGTTGAGGACTGGGGTCTGAAGATTGAGGATTCGGGTTTCAGGATTCAGGATTGAGGTTTGAGGACTGAGGATTGAGGACTGAGGATTGAGGATTGAGGACTGAAGGTTGAATATTTATGTTTGAAGATTGAGGATTGAGTATTGAGGGTTTTGGATTGAGGACGAGGACTGAGGGTTGAGTATTGATGTTTGAGGTCTGAGGATTGAGGATTGAGGATTGAGAATTGAGGATTGAGGATTGAGGACTGAGGATTGAAGATTGTGTATAGAGGATTGAAGATTGAGGATTGAGGATTGGGGATTAAGGATTGAGGATTGGGAATTGAGGATTGAGGATTGAAGATTGAGGGTTGGGGATTGAGGATTGACGGTTGAGGATTGAGGATTGAGGACTGAGGATTGAGGATTGAGGATAGAGGATGGAGGATTGAGTATTGAAGATTGAGTATTCATGACTGAGGATTGAGTATTGAGGATTGAAGATTGAGGATGGAGGTTGAGGGCTGAGGGTTGAGGATTGAGGTTTGAGTATTGAATCCTGAGATTTCAGGATATTCTATTGAGTATTGAAGAATTGAGGATTGATTGTTGAGTATTGAGGATTGAGGATTGAGGATTGAGGACTAAGGATTGAACATTGAGGGCTGAGTGTTGAGGGTTGAGTGATGAGGATTGATGTTTGTGGATAGAAATTTGAAGATAGCAGATAGAGTATTGAGTATTGAAATCTGTGAATTGGGTATATTCTATTGAGGATTGAGGATTGACAACAGATTGTTGAGGACTGGGGTCTGAAGATTGAGGATTCAGGTTTGAGGATTCAGGATTGAGGTTTGAGGACTGAGGATTGAGGACTGAGGATTGAGGATAGAGGATTGAGTATTGAGTGCTGAAGATTGAGTATTCATGACTGAGGATTGAGGATTGAGGATTGAGGATTGAGGATTGAGTGTTGAGGATTGGGGATTGAGGATTGACGGTTGAGTATTGAGGATTGAGGACTGAGGATTGAGGATTGAGGATAGAGGATTGAGGAATGAGTATTGAAGATTGAGTATTCATGACTGAGGATTGAGTATTGAGGATTGAAGATTGAGGATTGAGGGTTGAGGATTGAGGATGGAGGATGAGGGCTGAGGGTTGAGGATTGAGGTTTGAGTATGGAATCCTGAGAATTCAGGATATTCTATTGAGTATTGAGAATTGAGGATTGATGGTAGTGTATTGAGGACTGAGGGTTGAGGGTTGAAGATTGAGTATTGAGGATTCAGAATTGAGGATTGAGGACTGAGGATTGAGGATTGAAGATTGAGTATTGAGGATAGAAGATTGAGGATTGAGGATTGAGGATTGAGGATTGAGGATGAGGTCTGAGGGTTGAGGATTGAGGTTTGGGGACTGAGGATTGATGATTGAGGATTGAGGATTGAGGATTGAGAATTAAGGATTCAGGATTGAGGATTGAAGATTCAGTATTGAGGATTGAAGATTGAGAATTGAGGATTGAGGATTGAAAATTGAGGACTGAGTGTTGAGGGTTGAGTGATGAGAATTGATGTTTGTGGATAGAGATTTGAAGATTGCAGATGGAGCATTGAGTATTGTAAGCTGTGAATTGAGGATATTCTATTGTGGATTGAGGATTGACAACTGATTCTTGAGGACTGAGGGCTGAAGATTGAGGATTCAGGATTGAGGATTCAGAATTGAGGTTTGAGGACTGAGGATTGAGGATTGAAGGTTGAGTGTTGAGGATTCAATATTGAGGATTGAGGATTGAAGATTGAGGATTGAGGATTGAGGATTGAGGATTGAGGATTGAAGATTGAGGATTGGGGATTGAGGATTGACGATTGAGGATTGAGGACTGAGGATTGAGAATTGAGGATAGAGGACTGAGGATTGAGTATTGAAGATAGAGTATTCATGACTGAGGATTGAGTATTGAAGATCGAGTATTCATGACTGAGGATTGAGTATTGAGGATTGAAGATTGAGGATCGAGGATTGAGGATTGAGGATGGAGAATGAGGGCTGAGGGCTGAGGATTGAGGGTTGAGTATTGAATCCTGAGAATTCAGGATATTCTACTGAGTATTGAAGGATTGAGGATTGATGGTTGAGTATTGAGGATTGAGGATTGAGGTCTGAGGATTGAACATTGAGGGCTGAGTGTTGAGGGTTGAGTGATGAGAATTGATGTTTGTGGATAGAGATTTGAAGATTGCAGATGGAGTATTGAGTAGTGAAAGGTGTGAATTGAGGATATTCTATTGAGGATTGAGGATTGACAACTGATTGTTGAGGACTGGGGTCTGAAGATTGAGGATTCAGGTTTGAGGTTTGAGGACTGAGGATTGAGGACTGAGGATTGAGGATTGAGGATTGAAGATTGTATATTTATGTTTGAAGATTGAGGATTGAGTATTGAGGGTTGTGGATTGAGTACGAGGACTGAGGGTTGAGTATTGATGTTTGAGGTCTGAGGATTGAGGATTGAGGATTGAGAATTGAGGATTGAGGATTGAGGACTGAGGATTGAAGATTGAGTATTGAGGATTGAAGATTGAGGGTTGAGTATTGAGGATTGAATATTGAGGATTGAGGATTGAGGATTGACGATTGAGGATTGAGGACTGAGGATCGAGGATAGAGGATTGAGTATTGAGTGTTGAAGATTGAGTATTCATGACTGAGGATTGAGGATTGAGGATTGAGGATTGAGGATTGAGGATGAGGTCTGAGGGTTGAGGATTGAGGTTTGGGGACTGAGGATTGATGATTGAGGATTGAGGATTGAGGATTGAGAATTAAGGATTGAGGATTGAGGATTGAAGATTCAGTATTGAGGATTGAAGATTGAGAATTGAGGATTGAGGATTGAAAATTGAGGACTGAGTGTTGAGGGTTGAGTGATGAGAATTGATGTTTGTGGATAGAGATTTGAAGATTGCAGATGGAGCATTGAGTATTGTAAGCTGTGAATTGAGGATATTCTATTGTGGATTGAGGATTGACAACTGATTCTTGAGGACTGAGGGCTGAAGATTGAGGATTCAGGATTGAGGATTCAGAATTGAGGTTTGAGGACTGAGGATTGAGGATTGAAGGTTGAGTGTTGAGGATTCAATATTGAGGATTGAGGATTGAAGATTGAGGATTGAGGATTGAGGATTGAGGATTGAGGATTGAAGATTGAGGATTGGGGATTGAGGATTGACGATTGAGGATTGAGGACTGAGGATTGAGGATTGAGGATAGAGGACTGAGGATTCAGTATTGAAGATAGAGTATTCATGACTGAGGATTGAGTATTGAAGATCGAGTATTCATGACTGAGGATTGAGTATTGAGGATTGAAGATTGAGTATCGAGGATTGAGGATTGAGGATGGAGAATGAGGGCTGAGGGCTGAGGATTGAGGGTTGAGTATTGAATCCTGAGAATTCAGGATATTCTACTGAGTATTGAAGGATTGAGGATTGATGGTTGAGTATTGAGGATTGAGGATTGAGGTCTGAGGATTGAACATTGAGGGCTGAGTGTTGAGGGTTGAGTGATGAGAATTGATGTTTGTGGATAGAGATTTGAAGATTGCAGATGGAGTATTGAGTAGTGAAAGGTGTGAATTGAGGATATTCTATTGAGGATTGAGGATTGACAACTGATTGTTGAGGACTGGGGTCTGAAGATTGAGGATTCGGGTTTCAGGATTCAGGATTGAGGTTTGAGGACTGAGGATTGAGGACTGAGGATTGAGGATTGAGGACTGAAGGTTGAATATTTATGTTTGAAGATTGAGGATTGAGTATTGAGGGTTTTGGATTGAGGACGAGGACTGAGGGTTGAGTATTGATGTTTGAGGTCTGAGGATTGAGGATTGAGGATTGAGAATTGAGGATTGAGGATTGAGGACTGAGGATTGAAGATTGTGTATAGAGGATTGAAGATTGAGGATTGAGGATTGGGGATTAAGGATTGAGGATTGGGAATTGAGGATTGAGGATTGAAGATTGAGGGTTGGGGATTGAGGATTCACGGTTGAGGATTGAGGATTGAGGACTGAGGATTGAGGATTGAGGATAGAGGATTGAGGATTGAGTATTGAAGATTGAGTATTCATGACTGAGGATTGAGTATTGAGGATTGAAGATTGAGGATGGAGGATGTGGGCTGAGGGTTGAGGATTGAGGTTTGAGTATTGAATCCTGAGAATTCAGGATATTCTATTGAGTATTGAAGAATTGAGGATAGATGGTTGAGTATTGAGGATTGAGGATTGAGGATTGAGGACTGAGGATTGAACATTGAGGGCTGAGTGTTGAGGGTTGAGTGATGAGGATTGATGTTTGTGGATAGAAATTTGAAGATAGCAGACAGAGTATTGAGTATTGAAATCTGTGAATTGGGGATATTCTATTGAGGATTGAGGATTGACAACTGATTGTTGAGGACTGGGGTCTGAAGATTGAGGATTCAGGTTTGAGGATTCAGGATTGAGGTTTGAGGACTGAGGATTGAGGTCTGAGGATTGAGGATTGAGGATTGAAGATTGAATATTGATGTTTGAAGCTTGAGGATTGGGTATTGAGGGTTGAGGATTGAGGACTGAGGACTGAGGACTGAGGATTGAGGTTTGAGTATTGAATCCTGCGAATTCAGGATATTCTATTGAGGATTGAGTATTGACAACTGATTGTTGAGTACTCAGGGCTGCAGATTGAAGATTCAGGGCTGAGGATTCAGGATTCAGTTTTGAGGACTGAGGATTGAGGATTGAGGATTGAGGATTGAGGATTGAGGATTGAAGATTGAGGATTGGGTATTGAGGACTGAACACTGAGGATAGAGGATTGAGAATTGAGGATTGAGGGTTGAGGACTGAAGGCTGAGGATTGGGTATTCAGGATTGAAGAATTAGGATTGAGGATTGAGGATTGAGGATTGCAGATTGAGTATTGAGGATTGAAGATTGAGTATTGAGGATTGTGAATTGAGAATTGAGAATTGAGGATGAGGTCTGAGGGTTGAGGATTGAGGTTTGAGGAATGAGGATTGAGGGTTGAGGATTGAGGATTGAGGATTGAGGGCTCATGATTGAGGACGAGGACTGGCGGTTGAGTATTGAGGTTTGAGGATTGAGGATTGAGGATTGAGGAGTGAGGATTGAGGATTGAGGATTGAGCATTGAGGATTGTAGATTGAGGACTGGGGATTGAGGATTGAAGATAGAGGGTTAAGGATTGAGGATTGGGGATTGAGTATCTAGGATTGGAGATTGACTATTGAGGATTGAAGATGGAGGATTGAGGATTGAGGATTGAGAATTGAGAATTGAGGATGAGGACTGAGGGTTGAGGATTGAGGTTTGAGGAATGAGGAATGACGAATGAGGAATGAGGATTGAGGATTGAGGATTGAGAATTGAGGATTGAGGATTGAGTATAGAAGATTGAGTATCCATGACTGAGGATTGAGGATTGAGGATTGAGGATTGAGGATTGAGTGTTGTGTATTGAAGGTTTAGGATTGATGATTGAGGATTGAGGATTGAGGATTGAGGATTGAGGATTGAGGATTGCAAATTGAGTGTTGAGGATTGTAGATTGAGGATTGAGGATTGAGGATTGAGGATTGGGGATTGAGGATCGGAGATTGAGGATTTGGGACTGAGGATTGAAGATTGAGGATTGAGGATTGAGGATTGAGGATTGGGGACTGTGGATTGAAGATTCAATATTAAGGATTGAAGATTGAGAATTGAGGATTGAGGATTGAACATTGAGGACTGAGTGTTGAGGTTTGAGTGATGAGAATTGATGTTTGTGGATAGAGATTTGAAGATTGCAGATTGAGTATTGAGTATTCAAAACTGTGAATTGAAGATATTCTATTGAGGATTGAGGATTGACAACTGATTGTTGAGGACTGAGTGCTGAAGATTGAGGATTCAGGATTGAGGATTCAGAATTGAGGTTTGAGGACTGAGGATTGACGATTGATAATTGAGTATTGAGGATTGTAGATTGAAGATTGAGGATTGAGGATTGAGGGTTGAGGATTGAGGATGAGGGCTGAGGGTTGAGGATTGAGGATTGAGGATTGAGGATTGAAGATTGAGGATTGGGGACAGAGTGTTGAGGGTTTAGTGTCGAGAATTGATGTTTGTGGATAGAGATTTGGAGATTGCAGTTTGAGTATTGAGTATTGAAAACTGTGAATTGAGGATATTCTATTGAGGATTGAGGAATTACAACTGACTGTTGAGGACACAGGGCTGAAGATTGAGGATTCAGGATTGAGGATTCAGGATTGAGGTTTGAGGACTGAGGATTGAGGACTGAGGATTGAGGATTGAGGATTGGGTATTGAGGATCGAAGAATGAGTATTGAGGATTGAGGATTGAGGATTGAGGATTGAGGATTGAGTATCGAGGATTGAAGGTTGAGTATTGAGGATTGAGGATTGAGGATTGAGGATTGAGGATTGAGGATAGAGGATTGAACATTGAGTATTGAGGATTTAAGTTTGAGGACTGAGGATTGAGGATTGAGGATTGAGGATTGAAGATTGAGGATTGGGGATTGAGGATTGACGATTGAGGATTGAGTATTGAGGATTGAGAATTGAGGATTGAGGATTGAAAATTGAGTATTGAGTATTGAAGATTGGGGATTGAGGATTGAGGATTGAAGATTGAGGACTGAGTGTTGAGGGTTGAGTGATGAGAATTGACGTTTGAGGATTGAGATTTGAAGATTGAAGAATGGGGATTGAGTATTGAAAACTGTGAATTAAGGATATTCTATTGAGGATTGAGGATTGACAATTGATTTTTGAAGACTGAGGTCTGAAGATTGAGGATTCAGGATTGAGGATTCGGGATTGGGGTTCGAGGACTGAGGATAGAGCGTTGAGGATTGAGGATTGAGGATTGACGCTTGAGGATTGAGGGTTGAGAATGGAGGATTGAAGATAGACGACTGAGTATTGAGGATTGAGTGTTGTGAATTGATCTTTGAGGATTGAGGTTTGATTATTGAATATTGTGGATTGAGTATAGATCCATGAGAGTTCAGGATATTCTATTGAGTATTTAGAATTGAGGAATGATGGTTGAGTTTTGAGGATTGATGGTTGAGGGTTGTGTGTTGAATATTGAGGATTGAGGATTGAGGATTGAGGATTGAGGATTGAAGATTGAGTATTGATAGTTGATGATCGAGGATTGAGTATTGATTGTTGAGGATTGAGGACGAGGACTGACGGTTGAGGTTTGAGGTTTGAGGATTGAGGATTGAGGATTTAGGACTGAGACTTGAGGATTGAGGATTGAGCATTGAGGATTGAAGATTGAGGACTGGGGATTGAGGATTGAAGATTGAGGATTAAGGATTGAGGATTGGGGATTGAGGATCTAGGATTGGAGATTGATTATTGAGGATTCAAGATTGAGGATTGAGGATTGAGGATTGAGAATTGGGAATTGATAATTGAGGATGAGGACTGAGGGTTGAGGATTGAGGTTTGAGGAACGAGGTTTGAGGATTGAGGATTGAGGACTGAGGATTGACGATTGAGTGTTGAAGATTGAGGATTGATGACTGAGGATTGAGGATTGAGGATTGAGGATTGAGGATTGAGGATTGAATATTGAGTATTGAGGATTGAATATTGGGGATTGAGGATTGAGGATTGAGGATTGAGAATGAGGGCTGAGGGTTGAGGATTGAGGTTTGAGCATTGAATCCTCAGAACTCAGGATATTCTATTGAGTATTGAAGATTGTGGATTGATGATTTAGGATTGAGGATTGAGGATTGAGAATTGAGGATTGAGGACTGAAGATTGAGGATTGGGGACTGAGGATTGAAGACTGAGGATTGAGGATTGAGGATTGAGGATTGAGGATTGAGTATGAGGGCTGAGTGTTTAGGATTGAGGTTTGAGGATTGAGGATTGAAGGTTGAGGATTGGGGACTGAGAGCTGAGGGTTGAGTAATGTGAATTGATGTTGGTGGATTGAGATTTGAAGATTGTAGATTGAGTATTGAGTATTGAAAACTGTGAATTGAGGATATTCTATTGAGGATTGAGCATTGACAACTGACTGTTGAGGACTCAGGGCTGAAGATTGAGGATTCAGGATTGAGGATTCAGGATTGAGGTTTGAGGACTGAGGATTGAGGACTGAGGAATGAGGATTGAGGATTGGAGATTGAATATTGATGATTGAATATTGAGGATTGAGGATTGAGCGTTGCGGATTGAGGACGAGGACTGAGGGTTGAGTATTGATGATTGAGGTCTGGGGATTGAGGATTGAGGATTGAGAATTGAGGATTGAGGATTGAGGATTGAGGATTGAGGATTGAGAATTGGGAATTGATAATTGAGGATGAGGACTGAGGGTTGAGGATTGAGGTTTGAGGAACGAGGATTGAGGATTGAGGATTGAGGACTGAGGATTGACGATTGAGTGTTGAAGATTGAGGATTGATGACTGAGGATTGAGTATTGAGGATTGAAGATTGAGGATTGGGGGTTGAGGATTGAGGATGGAGGATGAGGGCTGAGGGTTGAGGATTGAGGTTTGAGTATTGAATCCTGAGAATTCAGGATATTCTATTGAGTATTGAGAATTGAGGATTGATGGTAGTGTATTGAGGACTGAGGGTTGAGGGTTGAAGATTGAGTATTGAGGATTCAGAATTGAGGATTGAGGACTGAGGATTGAGGATTGAAGATTGAGTATTGAGGATAGAAGGTTGAGGATTGAGGATTGAGGATTGAGGATTGAGGATGAGGTCTGAGGGTTGAGGATTGGGGTTTGGGGACTGAGTACTGAGGATTGAGGATTGAGGACTGAGGATTGAACATTGAGGGCTGAGTGTTGAGGGTTGAGTGATGAGGATTGATGTTTGTGGATAGAGATTTGAAGATTGCAGATAGAGTATTGAGTATTGAAATCTGTGAATTGGGGATATTCTATTGAGGATTGAGGATTGACAACTGATTGCTGAGGACTGGGGTCTGAAGATTGAGGATTCAGGTTTGAGGATTCAGGATTGAAGTTTGAGGACTGAGGATTGAGGACTGAGGATTGAGGATTGAGGATTGAAGATGGAATATTGATGTTTGAAGATTGAGGATTGAGTATTGAGGGTTGTGGATTGAGGACGAGGACTGAGGGTTGAGTATTGATGTTTGATGTCTGAGGATTGAGGATTGAGGATTGAGTATTGAGGATTGAAGATTGAGGATTGAGTATTGAGGATTGAATATTGAGGATTGAGGATTGAGGATTGACGATTGAGGATTGAGGACTGAGGATCGAGGATAGAGGATTGAGTATTGAGTGTTGAAGATTGATTATTCATGACTGAGGATTGAGGATTGAGGATTGAGGATTTAGTGTTGAGGATTGGGGATTGAGGATTGACGGTTGAGTATTGAGGATTGAGGACTGAGGATTGAGGATTGAGGATAGAGGATTGAGGAATGAGTATTGAAGATTGAGTATCCATGACTGAGGATTGAGTATAGAGGATTGAAGATTGAGGATTGAGGGTTGAGGATTGAGGATGGAGGATGAGGGCTGAGGGTTGAGGATTGAGGTTTGGGTATTGAATCCTGAGAATTCAGGATATTCTATTGAGTATTGAGAATTGAGGATTGATGGTAGTGTATTGAGGACTGAGGGTTGAGGGTTGAAGATTGAGTATTGAGGATTCAGAATTGAGGATTGAGGACTGAGGATTGAGGATTGAAGATTGAGTATTGAGGATAGAAGATTGAGGATTGAGCATTGAGGAGTGAGGATTGAGGATTGAGGATTGAAGATTCAGTATTGAGGATTGAAGATTGAGAATTGAGGATTGAGGATTGAACATTGAGGACTGAGTGTTGAGGGTTGAGTGATGAGAATTGATGTTTGTGGATAGAGATTTGAAGATTGCAGATGGAGTATTGAGTATTGAGAGCTGTGAATTGAGGATATTCTATTGTGGATTGAGAATTGACAACTGATTCTTGAGGACTGAGGGCTGAAGATTGAGGATTCAGGATTGAGGATTCAGAATTGAGGTTTGAGGACTGAGGATTGAGGTTTGAATGTTGAGTGTTGAGGATTGAAGATTGAGGATTGAGGATTGAAGATTGAGGATTGAGGATTGAGGATTGAGGATTGAGGATTGAAGATTGAGGATTGGGGATTGAGGATTGACGATTCAGGATTGAGGACTGAGGACTGCGGATTGAGGATTGAGTATTGAAGATTGAGTATCCATGACTGAGGATTGAGTATTGAGGATTGAAGATTGAGGATGGAGGATGAGGGCTGAGGGTTGAGGATTGATGTTTGAGTATTGAATCCTGAGAATTCAGGATATTCTATTGAGTATTGAAGAATTGAGGATTGATGGTTGAGTATTGGGGATTGAGGATTGAGTATTGAGGACTGAGGATTGAACATTGAGGGCTGAGTGCTGAGGGTTGAGTGATGAGCATTGATGTTTGTGGATAGAGATTTGAAGATTGCAGATAGAGTATTGAGTATTGAAAACTGTGAATTGGGGATATTCTAGTGAGGATTGAGGATTGACAACTGATTGTTGAGGACTGGGGTCTGAAGATTGAGGATTCAGGTTTGAGGATTCAGGATTGAGGTTTGAGGACTGAGGGTTGAGGACTGAGGATTGAGGATTGAGGATTGAAGGTTGAATAGTGATGTTTGAAGCTTGAGGATTGAGTAGTGAGGGTTGAGGACTGAGGACTGAGGACTGAGTGTTGAGGTTTGAGTGATGAGAATTGATGTTTGTGGATAGAGATTTGAAGATTGCAGATTGAGTATTGAGTATTCAAAACTGTGAATTGAAGATATTCTATTGAGGATTGAGGATTGACAACTGATTGTTGAGGACTGAGTGCTGAAGATTGAGGATTCAGGATTGAGGATTCAGAATTGAGGTTTGAGGACTGAGGATTGACGATTGATAATTGAGTATTGAGGATTGTAGATTGAGGATTGAGGATTGAGGATTGAGGGTTGAGGATTGAGGATGAGGGCTGAGGGTTGAGGATTGAGGATTGAGGATTGAGGATTGAAGATTGAGGATTGGGGACAGAGTGTTGAGGGTTTAGTGTCGAGAATTGATGTTTGTGGATAGAGATTTGGAGATTGCAGTTTGAGTATTGAGTATTGAAAACTGTGAATTGAGGATATTCTATTGAGGATTGAGGAATTACAACTGACTGTTGAGGACACAGGGCTGAAGATTGAGGATTCAGGATTGAGGATTCAGGATTGAGGTTTGAGGACTGAGGATTGAGGACTGAGGATTGAGGATTGAGGATTGGGTATTGAGGATCGAAGAATGAGTATTGAGGATTGAGGATTGAGGATTGAGGATTGAGGATTGAGTATCGAGGATTGAAGGTTGAGTATTGAGGATTGAGGATTGAGGATTGAGGATTGAGGATTGAGGATAGAGGATTGAATATTGAGTATTGAGGATTTAAGTTTGAGGACTGAGGATTGAGGATTGAGGATTGAGGATTGAAGATTGAGGATTGGGGATTGAGGATTGACGATTGAGGATTGAGTATTGAGGATTGAGAATTGAGGATTGAGGATTGAAAATTGAGTATTGAGTATTGAAGATTGGGGATTGAGGATTGAGGATTGAAGATTGAGGACTGAGTGTTGAGGGTTGAGTGATGAGAATTGACGTTTGAGTATTGAGATTTGAAGATTGAAGAATGGGGATTGAGTATTGAAAACTGTGAATTAAGGATATTCTATTGAGGATTGAGGATTGACAATTGATTTTTGAAGACTGAGGTCTGAAGATTGAGGATTCAGGATTGAGGATTCGGGATTGGGGTTCGAGGACTGAGGATAGAGCGTTGAGGATTGAGGATTGAGGATTGACGCTTGAGGATTGAGGGTTGAGAATGGAGGATTGAAGATAGACGACTGAGTGTTGAGGATTGAGTGTTGTGAATTGATCTTTGAGGATTGAGGTTTGATTATTGAATATTGTGGATTGAGTATAGATCCATGAGAGTTCAGGATATTCTATTGAGTATTGAGAATTGAGGATTGATGGTTGAGTATTGAGGATTGATGGTTGAGGGTTGTGTGTTGAATATTGAGGATTGAGGATTGGGGATTGAGGATTGAGGATTGAAGATTGAGTATTGATGGTTGATGATCGAGGATTGAGTATTGATTGTTGAGGATTGAGGACGAGGACTGACGGTTGAGGTTTGAGGTTTGAGGATTGAGGATTGAGGATTTAGGACTGAGACTTGAGGATTGAGGATTGAGCATTGAGGATTGAAGATTGAGGACTGGGGATTGAGGATTGAAGATTGAGGATTAAGGATTGAGGATTGGGGATTGAGGATCTAGGATTGGAGATTGATTATTGAGGATTCAAGATTGAGGATTGAGGATTGAGGATTGAGAATTGGGAATTGATAATTGAGGATGAGGACTGAGGGTTGAGGATTGAGGTTTGAGGAACGAGGATTGAGGATTGAGGATTGAGGACTGAGGATTGACGATTGAGTGTTGAAGATTGAGGATTGATGACTGAGGATTGAGTATTGAGGATTGAAGATTGAGGATTGGGGGTTGAGGATTGAGGATGGAGGATGAGGGCTGAGGGTTGAGGATTGAGGTTTGAGTATTGAATCCTGAGAATTCAGGATATTCTATTGAGTATTGAGAATTGAGGATTGATGGTAGTGTATTGAGGACTGAGGGTTGAGGGTTGAAGATTGAGTATTGAGGATTCAGAATTGAGGATTGAGGACTGAGGATTGAGGATTGAAGATTGATTATTGAGGATAGAAGGTTGAGGATTGAGGATTGAGGATTGAGGATTGAGGATGAGGTCTGAGGGTTGAGGATTGGGGTTTGGGGACTGAGTACTGAGGATTGAGGATTGAGGACTGAGGATTGAACATTGAGGGCTGAGTGTTGAGGGTTGAGTGATGAGGATTGATGTTTGTGGATAGAGATTTGAAGATTGCAGATAGAGTATTGAGTATTGAAATCTGTGAATTGGGGATATTCTATTGAGGATTGAGGATTGACAACTGATTGCTGAGGACTGGGGTCTGAAGATTGAGGATTCAGGTTTGAGGATTCAGGATTGAAGTTTGAGGACTGAGGATTGAGGACTGAGGATTGAGGATTGAGGATTGAAGATGGAATATTGATGTTTGAAGATTGAGGATTGAGTATTGAGGGTTGTGGATTGAGGACGAGGACTGAGGGTTGTGTATTGATGTTTGATGTCTGAGGATTGAGGATTGAGGATTGAGTATTGAGGATTGAAGATTGAGGATTGAGTATTGAGGATTGAATATTGAGGATTGAGGATTGAGGATTGACGATTGAGGATTGAGGACTGAGGATCGAGGATAGAGGATTGAGTATTGA
The DNA here is from genome assembly GCF_051401765.1 of Calliopsis andreniformis. NCBI lineage: Eukaryota > Metazoa > Arthropoda > Insecta > Hymenoptera > Andrenidae > Calliopsis > Calliopsis andreniformis. Next base: position 3,989,910 of record NW_027480450.1, on the reverse strand, counting down.
GTGTTGAAGATTGATTATTCATGACTGAGGATTGAGGATTGAGGATTGAGGATTTAGTGTTGAGGATTGGGGATTGAGGATTGACGGTTGAGTATTGAGGATTGAGGACTGAGGATTGAGGATTGAGGATAGAGGATTGAGGAATGAGTATTGAAGATTGAGTATCCATGACTGAGGATTGAGTATAGAGGATTGAAGATTGAGGATTGAGGGTTGAGGATTGAGGATGGAGGATGAGGGCTGAGGGTTGAGGATTGAGGTTTGGGTATTGAATCCTGAGAATTCAGGATATTCTATTGAGTATTGAGAATTGAGGATTGATGGTAGTGTATTGAGGACTGAGGGTTGAGGGTTGAAGATTCAGTATTGAGGATTGAAGATTGAGAATTGAGGATTGAGGATTGAACATTGAGGACTGAGTGTTGAGGGTTGAGTGATGAGAATTGATGTTTGTGGATAGAGATTTGAAGATTGCAGATGGAGTATTGAGTATTGAGAGCTGTGAATTGAGGATATTCTATTGTGGATTGAGGATTGACAACTGATTCTTGAGGACTGAGGGCTGAAGATTGAGGATTCAGGATTGAGGATTCAGAATTGAGGTTTGAGGACTGAGGATTGAGGTTTGAATGTTGAGTGTTGAGGATTGAAGATTGAGGATTGAGGATTGAAGATTGAGGATTGAGGATTGAGGATTGAGGATTGAGGATTGAAGATTGAGGATTGGGGATTGAGGATTGACGATTCAGGATTGAGGACTGAGGACTGCGGATTGAGGATTGAGTATTGAAGATTGAGTATCCATGACTGAGGATTGAGTATTGAGGATTGAAGATTGAGGATGGAGGATGAGGGCTGAGGGTTGAGGATTGATGTTTGAGTATTGAATCCTGAGAATTCAGGATATTCTATTGAGTATTGAAGAATTGAGGATTGATGGTTGAGTATTGGGGATTGAGGATTGAGGATTGAGGACTGAGGATTGAACATTGAGGGCTGAGTGCTGAGGGATGAGTGATGAGCATTGATGTTTGTGGATAGAGATTTGAAGATTGCAGATAGAGTATTGAGTATTGAAAACTGTGAATTGGGGATATTCTAGTGAGGATTGAGGATTGACAACTGATTGTTGAGGACTGGGGTCTGAAGATTGAGGATTCAGGTTTGAGGATTCAGGATTGAGGTTTGAGGACTGAGGGTTGAGGACTGAGGATTGAGGATTGAGGATTGAAGGTTGAATAGTGATGTTTGAAGCTTGAGGATTGAGTAGTGAGGGTTGAGGACTGAGGACTGAGGACTGAGTGTTGAGGTTTGAGTGATGAGAATTGATGTTTGTGGATAGAGATTTGAAGATTGCAGATTGAGTATTGAGTATTCAAAACTGTGAATTGAAGATATTCTATTGAGGATTGAGGATTGACAACTGATTGTTGAGGACTGAGTGCTGAAGATTGAGGATTCAGGATTGAGGATTCAGAATTGAGGTTTGAGGACTGAGGATTGACGATTGATAATTGAGTATTGAGGATTGTAGATTGAGGATTGAGGATTGAGGATTGAGGGTTGAGGATTGAGGATGAGGGCTGAGGGTTGAGGATTGAGGATTGAGGATTGAGGATTGAAGATTGAGGATTGGGGACAGAGTGTTGAGGGTTTAGTGTCGAGAATTGATGTTTGTGGATAGAGATTTGGAGATTGCAGTTTGAGTATTGAGTATTGAAAACTGTGAATTGAGGATATTCTATTGAGGATTGAGGAATTACAACTGACTGTTGAGGACACAGGGCTGAAGATTGAGGATTCAGGATTGAGGATTCAGGATTGAGGTTTGAGGACTGAGGATTGAGGACTGAGGATTGAGGATTGAGGATTGGGTATTGAGGATCGAAGAATGAGTATTGAGGATTGAGGATTGAGGATTGAGGATTGAGGATTGAGTATCGAGGATTGAAGGTTGAGTATTGAGGATTGAGGATTGAGGATTGAGGATTGAGGATTGAGGATAGAGTATTGAATATTGAGTATTGAGGATTTAAGTTTGAGGACTGAGGATTGAGGATTGAGGATTGAGGATTGAAGATTGAGGATTGGGGATTGAGGATTGACGATTGAGGATTGAGTATTGAGGATTGAGAATTGAGGATTGAGGATTGAAAATTGAGTATTGAGTATTGAAGATTGGGGATTGAGGATTGAGGATTGAAGATTGAGGACTGAGTGTTGAGGGTTGAGTGATGAGAATTGACGTTTGAGTATTGAGATTTGAAGATTGAAGAATGGGGATTGAGTATTGAAAACTGTGAATTAAGGATATTCTATTGAGGATTGAGGATTGACAATTGATTTTTGAAGACTGAGGTCTGAAGATTGAGGATTCAGGATTGACGATTCGGGATTGGGGTTCGAGGACTGAGGATAGAGCGTTGAGGATTGAGGATTGAGGATTGACGCTTGAGGATTGAGGGTTGAGAATGGAGGATTGAAGATAGACGACTGAGTGTTGAGGATTGAGTGTTGTGAATTGATCTTTGAGGATTGAGGTTTGATTATTGAATATTGTGGATTGAGTATAGATCCATGAGAGTTCAGGATATTCTATTGAGTATTGAGAATTGAGGATTGATGGTTGAGTATTGAGGATTGATGGTTGAGGGTTGTGTGTTGAATATTGAGGATTGAGGATTGAGGATTGAGGATTGAGGATTGAAGATTGAGTATTGATGGTTGATGATCGAGGATTGAGTATTGATTGTTGAGGATTGAGGACGAGGACTGACGGTTGAGGTTTGAGGTTTGAGGATTGAGGATTGAGGATTTAGGACTGAGACTTGAGGATTGAGGATTGAGCATTGAGGATTGAAGATTGAGGACTGGGGATTGAGGATTGAAGATTGAGGATTAAGGATTGAGGATTGGGGATTGAGGATCTAGGATTGGAGATTGATTATTGAGGATTCAAGATTGAGGATTGAGGATTGAGGATTGAGGATTGAGAATTGGGAATTGATAGTTGAGGATGAGGACTGAGGGTTGAGGATTGAGGATTGAGAAACGAGGATTGAGGATTGAGGATTGAGGACTGAGGATTGACGATTGAGTGTTGAAGATTGAGGATTGATGACTGAGGATTGAGGATTGAGGATTGAGGATTGAGGGTTGAGTAATGAGAATTGATGTTTGTGGATTTAGATTTGAGGATTGAAGAATGGGGATTGAGTATTGAATACTGTGAATTGAGGATATTCTATTGAGGACTGAGGATCGACAGTTGGTTGTTGAGGACTGATGGCTGAAGATTGAGGATTCAGGACTGAGGATTCAGAATTGAAGTATGAGAACTGAGGATTGAGGATTGAAGATTGAGTGGTTGAGGATTGAAGATTGAGGATTGAGGATTGAGGATTGAGGATTGAGGATGAGGGCTGAGGGTTGAGGATTGAGGATTGAGGACTGAGGACTGAGGATTGAGGACTGAGTATTGAGGATTGAGGATTGAGGATTGAAGATTGAGGATTGGGTATTGAGGATTGAGGATTGAGGATTGAAGATTGAGGATTGGGTATTGGTGATTGAGTGTTGAAGATTGAGGATTGATGACTGAGGATTGAGGATTGAGGATTGAGGGTTGAGGATTGAGGATTGAATATTGAGTATTGAGGATTGAGGATTGAGGATTGAGGATTGAGGATTGAAGATTGAGTATTGATGGTTGAAGATTGAGGATTGAGTATTGAGTGTTGAGGATTGAGGACGAGGACTGACGGTTGAGGTTTGAGGTTTGAGGATTGAGGATTGAGCATGAGGGCTGAGGGTTGAGGATTGAGGTTTGAGGATTGGGAATTGATAATTGAGGATGAGGACTGAGGGTTGAGGATTGAGGTTTGAAGAACGAGGATTGAGGATTGAGGATTGAGGACTGAGCATTGACGATTGAGTATTGAAGATTTATGATTGATGACTGAGGATTGAGGATTGAGGATTGAGGATTGAGGATTGAGGATTGAAGATTGAGTATTGAGGATTGAATGTTGAGGATTGAGGATTGAGGACTGAGCATGAGGGCTGAGGGTTGAGGATTGAGGTTTGTGTATTGAATCCTGAGAACTCAGGATATTCTATTGAGAATTGAGAATTGAGGATTGATGGTTGAGTATTGAGCATTGAGGATTGAGGATTGAGTATTGAGCATTGAAGATTGTGGATTGATGATTTAGGATTGAGGATTGAGGATTGAGAACTGAGGATTGAGGATTGATGATCGAGTATTGAGGATTGATGATTGAGGATTGAGGATTGAGGATTGAGGATTGAGGATTGAGGATCGAGGATTGAAGACTGAGGATTGGGGACTGAGTATTGAAGATTGAGGATTGAGGATTGAGTATTGAAGATTGTGGATTGATGATTTAGGATTGAGGATTGAGGATTGAGAACTGAGGATTGAGGATTGAAGATCGAGTATTGAGGATTGATGATTGAGGATTGAGGATTGAGGATTGAGGATTGAGGATTGAGGATCGAGGATTGAAGACCGAGGATTGGGGGCTGAGTATTGAAGATTGAGGATTGAGGATTGAGGATTGAGGATTGAGGATTGAGGATTGAGGATTGAAGATACAGTATTGAGAATTGAAGATTGAGAATTGAGGATTGAGGATTGAACATTGAGGACAGAGTGTTGAGGGTTGAGTGATGAGAATTGATGTTTGTGGATAGAGATTTGAAGATTGCAGATTGAGTATTGAGTATTGAAAACTGTGAATTGAGGATATTCTATTGAGGATTGAGGATTGACAACTGATCGTTGAGGACTGAGGTCTGAAGATTGAGGATTCAGTATTGAGGATTCAGAATTGAGGTTTGAGGACCGAGGATTGAGGATTGAAGATTGAGTATTGAGGATTGAAGATTGCAGATTGAGCATTGAGTATTGAAAACTGTGAATTGAGGATATTCTATTGAGGATCGAGGATTGACAACTGATAGTTGAGGACTCAGTGCTGAAGATTGAGCATTCAGGATTGAGGATTCAGGATTGAGGTTTGAGGACTGAGGATTGAGGATTGAGGACTGTGGATTGAGGATTGAGGGTTGTGGATTGAGGTCGAGGACAGAGGTTTGAGTATTGATGATTGAGGTCTGAGGATTGCGGATTGAGGATTGAGAATTGAGGATTGAGAATTGAGGATTGAAGATTGAAGATTGAGTAATGAGGATTGAAGATTGAGGATTGAGGATTGGGGACTAAGGATTGATGATTGGGAATTGAGGATTGAAGATTGAGTATTGAGGATTGAAGATTGAGGATTGAGGATTGAGGATTGAGGATTGAAGATTGAGGATTGGGTATTGAGGATTGAGGATTGAGGATTGAGGATTGAGGATTGAGGATTGAATATTGAGTATTGAGGATTGAAGATTGAGGATCAAGGATTGAGGATTGAGGATTGAGGATGAGGGCTGAGGGTTGAGGATTGAGGATTGAGGACTGAGGACTGAGGATTGAGGACTGAGCATTGAGGATTGAGGATTGAGGATTGAAGATTGAGGATTGGGTATTGAGGATTGAGGATTGAGGATTGAAGATTGAGGATTGGGTATTGAGGATTGAAGAATGAGGATTGAGGATCGAGGATTGAGGATTGGGTATTGACGCTTGAGGATTGCGGGTTGGGGATGGAGTATTAAAGAGAGAGGACTGAGTGTTGAGGATTGAGTGTTGAGAATTGATCTTTGAGGATTGAGATTTGATTATTGAATATTGTGTATTGAGTATAGAAATATGAGAATTCAGGATATTCTGTTGAGTATTGAGAATTGAGGATTGAAGATTGAGGATTGAGGATTGGGGACTAAGGTTTGATGATTGGGAATTGAGGATTGAAGATTGAGTATTGAAGATTGAGGATTGAGGATTGAGGATTGAGGATTGAAGATTGATGATTGGGGATTGAGGGTTGACGATTGTGGATTGAGTATTGAGGATTGAGAACTGAGGATTGAGGATTGAAGATTGTGTATTGAGGATTGAACGTTGAGGATTGAGGATTGAGGATTGAAGATTGAGGATTGAGTGTTGAGGGTTGAGTGATGAGAATTGATGCTTGTGGATTTAGATTTGAAGATTGAAGAATTGGGATTGAGTATTGAATACTGTGAATTGATGATACTCTACTGGGAACTGAGGATTGACAGTTGATTGTTGAGGACTGAGGGCTGAAGGTTGAGGATTCAGGATTGAGGATTCATTATTGAGGTATGAGGACTGAGGATTGAGGGTTGAAGATTGAGTATTGAGGATTGAAGGTTGAGGATTGAGGATTGAGGATTGAGGATTGAGGATTGAGTATTGACGCTTGAGGATTGAGGGTTGAGGATGGAGGATTAAAGAGAGAGGACTGAGGATTGAGGATTGAGGATTGAGCATTGAGGATTGTAGATTGAGGACTGGGGATTGAGGATTAAAGATTGATGGATTAAGGCATTGAGGATTGGGGATTGAGTATCAAGGATTGGAGATTGATTATTGAGGATTGAAGATTGAGGATTGAGGATTGAGGATTGAGAATTGAGAATTGAGAATTGAGGATGAGGACTGAGGGCTGAGGATTGAGGTTTGAGGAATGAGGATTGAGGCTTGACCATTGAGGATTGAGGATTGAGGATTGAGGATTGAGTATTGAAGATTGAGTATTCATGACTGAGGATTGAGGATTGAGGATTGAGGATTGATGATTGATGATTGAAGATTGAGTATACAGGATTGAAGATTGAGGATTGAGGATTGAGGTTTGAGGATGATGGATGAGGGCTGAGGGTTGAGGATTGATGTTTGAGTATTGAATCCTGAGAATTCAGGATATTCTAGTCAGTATTGGGAATTGAGGATTGATGGTTGAGCATTGAGGGTCGAGTATTGAGGATTGAGGATTGAGTATTGAAGATTGAGGATTGATGATTGAGGATTGAGGATTGAGGGTTGAGTATTGAAGGTTGAGGATTGATGATTGAGGATTGAGTATTGAGGATTGAGGATTGAGGATTGAGGATTGAAGATTGAGTATTGAGGATTGTAGATTGAGGATTGAGGATTGAGCATTGAGGATTGGGGATTGGGGATTGAAGATTGAGTATTTGGGACTGAGGATTGAGGATTGAGGATTGAGGATTGAGGATTGGGGATTGGGGATTGAGGATTGAAGATTCAGTATTGAGGATTGAAGGTTGAGAATTGAGGATTGAGGATTGATCATTGAGGACTGACTGTTGAGGGTTGAGTGATGTGAATTGATGTTTGTGGATGGAGATTTGAAGATTGCAGGTTGAGTACTGAGTATTCAAAACTGTGAATTGGGGATATTCTATTGAGGATTGAGGATTGACAACTGATTGTTGAGGACTGAGGGCTGAAGATTGAGGATTCAGGATTGAGGATTCAGAATTGAGGTTTGATGAGAGAGGATTGAGGATTGAAGATTGAGTATTGAGGATTGAAGATTGAGGATTGAGGATTGAGGATTGAGGATTGAGGATTGAGTATGAGGGCTGAGTGTTGATGATTGAAGATTGAGGATTGAGTATTGAGGGTTGAGGATTGAGGACGAGGACTGACGGTTGAGGATTGAGGTGTGAGGGTTGAGGATTGAGGATTGAGGACTGAGGCTTGGGGATTGACGATTGAGCATTGAGGATTGAAGATTGAGTATTGAGGATTGTAGATTGAGGATTGAGGATTGAGCATTGAGGATTGGGGATTGGGGATTGAAGATTGAGTATTTGGGACTGAGGATTGAGGATTGAGGATTGAAGATTGAGGATTGGGTATTGAGGATTGAGGATTGAGGATTGAAGATTGAGGATTGGGTATTGAGGATTGAAGAATGAGGATTGAGGGTTGAGGGTTGAGGATTGAGTATTGACGCTAGAGGATTGAGGGTTGAGGATGGAGGATTAAAAAGAGAGGACTGAGTGTTGAGGATTGCGTGTTGAGAATTGATCTTTGAGGATTGAGATTTGATTATTGAATATTGTGTATTGAGTATAGAAATATGAGAATTCAGGATATTCTGTTGAATATTGAGAATTGAGGATTGATGGTTGAGTATTGAGGATTGAAGATTGCAGATTGAGTATTGAGTATTGAAAACTGTGAATTGAGGATATTCTATTGAGGATTGAGGATTGACAACTGATTGTTGAGGACTCGGGGCTGAAGATTGAGCATTCAGGATTGAGGATTCAGAATTGAGGTATGAGGACTGAGGATTGAGAATTGAAGATTGAGTATTGAGGATTGAAGGTTCAGGATTGAGGATTGAGGATTGAGGATTGAGGATGAGGGCTGAGGGTTGAGGATTGAGGGTTGAGGACTGAGGACTGAGGATTGAGGACTGAGTATTGAGGATTGAGGATTGAGGATTGAAGATTGAGGATTGGGTACTGAGGATTGGGGATTGAGGATTGAAGATTGAGGATTGGGTATTGAGGTTTGAAGAATGAGGATTGAGGATTGAGGATTGAGGATTGAGTATTGACGCTTGAGGATTGAGGGTTGAGTATGGAGGATTAAAGAGAGAGGACCGAGTGTACAGGATTGAGTGTTGAGAATTGATCTTTGAGGATTGTGATTTGGTTATTGAATATTGTGTATTGAGTATAGAAATATGAGAATTCAGGATATTCTGTTGAGTATTGGGAATTGAGGATTGGTGGTTGAGTATTGACGGTTGAGGATTGACGATTGAGGATTGAGGATTGAGGATTGAGGATTGAGTATTGACGCTTGAGGATTGAGGGTTGAGGATGGAGGATTAAAGAGAGAGGACCGAGTGTACAGGATTGAGTGTTGAGAATTGATCTTTGAGGATTGTGATTTGGTTATTGAATATTGTGTATTGAGTATAGAAATATGAGAATTCAGGATATTCTGTTGAGTATTGGGAATTGAGGATTGGTGGTTGAGTATTGAGGGTTGAGGATTGACGATTGAGGATTGAGTATTGAGGATTGAGGATTGAGGATTGAGGATTGAGGATTGAGGATTGAGGATTGACGATTGAGTATTGAGGATTGAAGATTGAGGATTGAGGATTGAGGATTGAGGATTGGGGATTGAGGGTTGTAGACTGAGGATTGAGGATTGAGGACTGAGGATTGAGGATTGAGGATTGAGCATTGAGGATTGTAGATCGAGGACTGGGGATTGAGGATTGAATATTGATGGATCAAGGATTGAGGATTGGGGATTGAGTATCTAGGATTGGAGATTGATTATTGAGGATTGAAGATTGAGGATTGAGGATTGAGGATTGAGGATTGGGGATTGAGGATTGAGGATTGAATGTTGAGTATTGAGGATTGAATATTGAGGATTGTGGATTGAGGATTGAGGATTGAGAATGAGGCCTGAGGGTTGAGGATTGAGGTTCGAGCATTGAATCCTGAGAACTCAGGATATTCTATTGAGTATTGAGAATTGAGGATTGATGATTGAATATTGAGGATTGAGGATTGAGGATTGAGGATTAGAGTATGGAAGATTGTGGAATGATGATTTAGGATTGAGGATTGAGTATTGAGGATTGAGGATTGAAGATTGAGTACTGAGGATTGATGATTGAGGATTGAGGATTGAGGATTGAGGATTGAGGATTGAGGATTGTGGATCGAGGATTGAAGACTGAGGATTGGGTACTGAGGATTGAAGATTGAGGATTCAGGCATGAGGATTGAGTATTGAGGATTGAGGAGTGAAGATACAGTATTGAGAATTGAAGATTGAGAATTGAGGATTGAGGATTGAACATTGAGGACAGAGTGTTGAGGGTTGAGTGATGAAAATTGATGTTTGTGGATAGAGATTTGAAGATTGCAGATTGAGTATTGAGTATTGAAAACTGTGAATTGAGGATACTCTATTGAGGATTGAGGATTGACAACTGATTGTTGAGGACTGAGGACTGAAGATTGAGGATTCAGTATTGACGATTCAGAATTAAGGTTTCAGGACTGAGGATTGAGGATTGAAGGTTGAGTATTGAGGATTGAAGATTGCAGATTGAGGATTGAGAATTGAGGATTGAGGATGAGGGCTGAGGGTTGAGGATTGAGGATTGAGGTCTGAGGACTGAGGATTGAGGACTGAGTATTGAGGATTGAGGATTGAGGATTGAGGATTGACGATTGAGTATTGAGGATTGAAGAATGAGGATTGAGGATTGAGGATTGAGGATTGAGGATTGAGGATTGAGGATTGTAGAAAGAGGATTGAGGATTGAGGATTGAGGATTGAGGATTGAGTATTGAGGATGGAGAATTGGGGATTGAGAATTGAAGATTGAGTATTGGGGATTGAAGATTGAGGATTGAGGACTGAGTATTGAAGATTGAGGACTGAGTGTTGAGGGTTGAGTGATGGGAATTGATGTTTGTGGATTGAGATTTGAAGATTGAAGAATGGGGATTGAGTATTGAAAACTGTGAATTGAGGATATTCCATTGAGTATTGAGAATTGACAGTTGATTGTTGAGGACTGAGTGCTGAAGGTTGAGGATTCATGATTGAGGATTCGGGATTGAGGTTTGAGGACTGAGGATTGAGAGTTGAGGATTGAGGATTGAGGATTGACGCTTGAGGATTGAGGATTGAGGGTGGAGGATTGAAGAGAGAGGACTGAGTGTTGTGGATTGAGTGTTAAGAATTGATGTTTGAGGATTGGGATTTGATTATTGAATATTGTGGATTGAGTATTGAACCATGAGAATTCAGGATATTCTATTGAGTATTGAGAATTGAGGATTGATGGTTGACTATTGAGGATTGATGGTTGAGTGTTGTGTGTTGAATATTGAGGATTGAGGATTGAGGATTGAATATCGAGGATTGAAGATTGAGGATTGAGGATTGAGGATTGAGAATTGAGGATTCAAGATTGAGTATTGAGGATTGAAGATTGAGGATTGAGGATTGAGGATTGAGGATTGAAGATTGATGACTGGGGATTGAGGATTGACGATTGTGGATTGAGTATTGAGGATTGAGAATTGCGGATTGATGGTTGAGTATTGAGGATTGATGGTTGAGGGTTGTGTGTTGAATATTGTGTATAGAGGATTGAGGATTGAGAATTGAGAATTGAGGATTGATGATTGAGTATTGATGATTGAAGATTGTGGATTGAGGATTGAGGGTTTAGGATTGAGGACGAGGACTGACGGTTGAGGATTGAGGTTTGAGGATTGAGAATTGAGGATTGAGGACTGAGGATTGAGGATTGAGGATTGAGCATTGAGGATTGTAGATCGAGGACTGGGGATTGAGGATTGAATATTGATGGATCAAGGATTGAGGATTGGGGATTGAGTATCTAGGATTGGAGATTGATTATTGAGGATTGAAGATTGAGGATTGAGGATTGAGGATTGAGGATTGGGGATTGAGGATTGAGGATTGAATGTTGAGTATTGAGGATTGAATATTGAGGATTGAGGATTGAGGATTGAGGATTGAGAATGAGGCCTGAGGGTTGAGGATTGAGGTTCGAGCATTGAATCCTGAGAACTCAGGATACTCTATTGAGTATTGAGAATTGAGTATTGATGGTTGAGTATTGAGGATTGAGGATTGAGGATTGAGGATTAGAGTATGGAAGATTGTGGAATGATGATTTAGGATTGAGGATTGAGTATTGAGGATTGAGGATTGAAGATTGAGTACTGAGGATTGATGATTGAGGATTGAGGATTGAGGATTGAGGATTGAGGATTGAGGATCGAGGATTGAAGACTGAGGATTGGGTACTGAGGATTGAAGATTGAGGATTGAGGCATGAGGATTGAGTATTGAGGATTGAGGAGTGAAGATACAGTATTGAGAATTGAAGATTGAGAATTGAGGATTGAGGATTGAACATTGAGGACAGAGTGTTGAGGGTTGAGTGATGAAAATTGATGTTTGTGGATAGAGATTTGAAGATTGCAGATTGAGTATTGAGTATTGAAAACTGTGAATTGAGGATACTCTATTGAGGATTGAGGATTGACAACTGATTGTTGAGGACTGAGGACTGAAGATTGAGGATTCAGTATTGACGATTCAGAATTAAGGTTTGAGGACTGAGGATTGAGGATTGAAGGTTGAGTATTGAGGATTGAAGATTGCAGATTGAGGATTGAGAATTGAGGATTGAGGATGAGGGCTGAGGGTTGAGGATTGAGGATTGAGGTCTGAGGACTGAGGATTGAGGACTGAGTACTGAGGATTGAGGATTGAGGATTGACGATTGAGTATTGAGGATTGAAGAATGAGGATTGAGGATTGAGGAATGAGGATTGAGGATTGAGGATTGTAGAAAGAGGATTGAGGATTGAGGATTGAGGATTGAGGATTGAGTATTGAGGATGGAGAATTGGGGATTGAGAATTGAAGATTGAGTATTGGGGATTGAAGATTGAGGATTGAGGACTGAGTATTGAAGATTGAGGACTGAGTGTTGAGGGTTGAGTGATGGGAATTGATGTTTGTGGATTGAGATTTGAAGATTGAAGAATGGGGATTGAGTATCTAGGATTGGAGATTGATTATTGAGGATTGAAGATTGAGGATTGAGGGTTGAGGATTGAGAATTGAGAATTGAGGGTGAGGACTGAGGGTTGAGGATTGAGGTTTGAGGAATGAGGATCGAGGATTGAAGATTGAGAATTGAGGATTGAGTATTGATGAAAGAAGATTGAGGATTGAGGATTGAGGGTTAAGGATTGAGGACGATGACTGACGGTTGAGGGCTGAGGTTTGAGGAATGAGGATTGAGGATTGAGGACTGAGGATTGAAGATTGAGGATTGAGGATTGAGGATTGGGGATTGAGTATCTAGGATTGGAGATCGATTATTGAGGATTGAAGATTGAGGATTGAGGATTGAGGATTGAGAATTGAGAATTGAGGGTGAGGACTGAGGGTTGAGGATTGAGGTTTGAGGAATGAGGATTGAGGCTTGAGGATTGAGAATTGAGGACTGAGGATTGAGGATTGAAGATCGAGTATTGAGGATTGATGATTGAGGATTGAGGATTGAGGATTGAGGATTGAGGATTGAGGATCGAGGATTGAAGACTGAGGATTGGGGACTGAGTATTGAAGATTGAGGATTGAGGATTGAGGATTGAGGAATGAGGATTGAGGATTGAGGATTGAAGATACAGTATTGAGAATTGAAGATTGAGAATTGAGGATTGAGGATTGAACATTGAGGACAGAGTGTTGAGGGTTGAGTGATGAGAATTGATGTTTGTGGATAGAGATTTGAAGATTGCAGATTGAGTATTGAGTATTGAAAGCTGTGAATTGAGGATATTCTATTGAGGATTGAGGATTGACAACTGATCGTTGAGGACTGAGGTCTGAAGACTGAGGATTCAGTATTGAGGATTCAGAATTGAGGTTTGAGGACTGAGGATTGAGGATTGAAGATTGAGTATTGAGGATTGAAGATTGCAGATTGAGCATTGAGTATTGAAAACTGTGAATTGAGGATATTCTATTGAGGATCGAGGATTGACAACTGATAGTTCAGGACTCAGTGCTGAAGATTGAGCATTCAGGATTGAGGATTCAGGATTGAGGTTTGAGGACTGAGGATTGAGGATTGAGGACTGAGGATTGAGGATTGAGGGTTGTGGATTGAGGTCGAGGACAGAGGGTTGAGTATTGATGATTGAGGTCTGAGGATTGCGGATTGAGGATTGAGAATTGAGGATTGAGGATTGAGGATTGAAGATTGAAGATTGAGTAATGAGGATTGAAGATTGAGGATTGAGGATTGGGGACTAAGGATTGATGATTGGGAATTGAGGATTGAAGATTGAGTATTGAGGATTGAAGATTGAGGATTGAGGATTGAGGATTGAGGATTGAAGATTGATGATTGGGGATTGAGGGTTGACGATTGTGGATTGAGTATTGAGGATTGAGAACTGAGGATTGAGGATTGAAGATTGTGTATTGAGGATTGAAGGTTGAGGATTGAGTATTGAGGATTGAAGATTGAGGATTGAGTGTTGAGGGTTGAGTGATGAGCATTGATGCTTGTGGATTTAGATTTGAAGATTGAAGAATTGGGATTGAGTATTGAATACTCTGAATTCAGGATATTCTATTGAGGACTGAGGATCGACAGTTGATTGTTCAGGACTGATGGCTGGAGATTGAGGATTCAGGATTGAGGATTCAGAATTGAGGTATGAGAACAGAGGATTGAGGATTGAAGGTTGAGTATTGAGGATTGAAGATTGAGGATTGGGTATTGAGGATTGAGGATTGAGGATTGAAGATTGAGGATTGGGTATTGACGATTGAGTGTTGAAGATTGAGGATTGATGACTGAGGATTGAGGATTGAGGATTGAGGATTGAGGATTGAGTATTGAAGATTGAGGATTGATGATTGAGGATTGAGGATTGAGGATTGAGGATTGAGGATTGAGGATTGAGGATTGAGGATTGAGGATGAGGGCTGAGGGTTGAGGATTGAGGGTTGAGGACTGAGGACTGAGGATTGAGGATTGAGGATTGAAGATTGAGTATAGAGGATTGAAGATTGAGGATTGAGGATTGAGGATTGAGCATTGAGGATTGAAGATTCAGGATTGGGGATTGAGGATTGACAATTGAGGATTGAGTATTGAGGATTGAGAATTGGGGATTGAGGATTGAAGATTGAGTATTGAGGATTGAAGATTTAGGATTGAGGATTGAGGATTGAAAAATTGAGGACTGAGTGTTGAGGGTTGAGTGATGAGAATTGAAGTTTGTGGATTGAGATTTGAGGGTTGAAGTATGCGGATTGAGTATTGAAAACTGTGAATTGAGGATATTCTATTGAGGATTGAGAATTGACAGTTGATTGTTGAGGACTGAGGGCTGAAGATTGAGGATTCAGGATTGAGGATACGGGATTGAGGTTTGAGGACTGAGGATTGAGAGTTGAGGATTGAGGATTGAGGATTGACTGTTGAGGATTGAGGATTGAGGATGGTGGATTGAAGAGAGATGACTGAGTGTTGTGGATTGAGTGTTAAGGATTGATGTTTGAGGATTGAGAGTTGATTATTGAATATTGTGGATTGAGTATTGAACCATGAGTATTCAGGATTTTCTATTGAGTATTGAGAATTGAGGATTGATGGTTGAGTATTGAGGATTGATGGTTGAGGGTTGTGTGTTGAATATTGTGTATAGAGGATTAAGGATTGAGGATTGAGGATTGAGGATTGGGGATTGAGGATTGAGGATTGAATGTTGAGTATTGAGGATTGAATATTGAGGATTGAGGATTGAGGATTGAGGATTCAGGATTGAAGATTGAGTATTGATGATTGAAGATTGAGGATTGAGTATTGAGTGTTGAGGATTGAGGACGGGGACTGACGTTTGAGGATTGAGGTTTCAGGAATGAGGATTGAGGATTGAGGATTGAGGATTGACCATTGAGGATTGAAGATTGAGGACTGGGGATTGGGGATTGAAGATTGAGGATTAAGGATTGAGGATTGGGGATTGAGGATCTAGGATTGGAGCATGATTATTGAGGATTCAAGATTGAGGATTGAGGATTGAGGATCGAGAATTGAGAATTGAGAATTGAGGATGAGGACTGAGGGTTGAGGGTTGAGGTTTGAGGAACGAGGATTGAGGATTGAGGACTGAGGCTTGAGGATTGACGATTGAGCATCGAGGATTGAAGATTGAGGACTGGGGATTGAGGATTGATCGTTGAGGTTTTAGGATTGAGGATTTGGGATTGAGGATCTAGGATTGGAGATTGATTATTGAGGATTCAAGGTTGAGGATTGAGGATTGAGTGTTGAGAATTGAGAATTGAGAATTGAGATCTGATTGTTGAATATTGTGGATTGAGTATATAACCATGAGAATTCAGGAAATGCTATTGAGTATTGAGAATTGAGGATTGATGGTTGAGTATTGAGGATTGATGGTTGAGGGTTGTGTGTTGAATATTGAGGATTGAGGATTGAGGATTGAGGATTGAGGATTGAGGATTGAAGATTGGGTATTGATGATTGAAGATTGAGGGTTGAGTATTGATGGTTGAGGATTGAGTACGGGGACTGACGGTTGAGGATTGAGGTTTGAGGATTGAGAATTGAGGATTGAGGACTGAGGCTTGAGGATTGAGGATTGAGCATTGAGGATTGAAGGTTGAGGACTGGGGATTGCGGATTGAAGATTGAGGATTAAGGATTGAGGATTGGGGACTGAGGATCTAGGATTGGAGTTTGATTATTGAGGATTCAAGGTTGAGGATTGAGGATTGAGGATTGAGGATTGAGGATTGAGGATTGAAGATTGAGTATTGATGATTGAAGTTTGAGGATTGAGTATTGAGGATTGATGGTTGAGTGTTGTGTGTTGAATTTTGAGGATTGAGGATTCAGGATTGAGGATTGAGGATTGAAGATTGAGTATTGATGATTGAAGATTGAGGATTGAGGATTGAGAATTGAGGATTGAGGATTGAAGATTGAGTATTGAGGATTGATGACTGAGGATTGAGGATTGAGGATTGAGGACTGGGGATTGAGGATCTAGGATTGGAGATTGATTATTGAGGATTCAAGATTGAGGATTGAGGATTCAGTGTTGAGAATTGAGAATTGAGATTTGAGATTTGATTGTTGAATATTGTGGATTGAGTATAGGACCATGAGAATTCAGGATACTCTATTGAGTATTGAGAATTGATGATTGATGGTTGAGGGTTGTGTGTGTTGAATATTGAGGATTGAGGATTGAGGATTGAGGATTGAGGATTGAAGATTGAGTATTGATGATTGAAGATTGAGGATTGAGTATTGAGTGTAGAGGATTGAGGACGGGGACTGACGGTTGAGGATTGAGGTTTGAGGATTGAGGATTGAGGATTGAGGATTGAGGACTGAGGCTTGAGGATTGAGGATTGAGCATTGAGGATTGAAGATTGAGGACTGGGGATTGAGGATTGAAGATTGAGGATTAAGGATTGAGGATTGGGGATTGAGGATCTAGGATTCGAGTTTGATTATTGAGGATTCAAGATTGAGGATTGAGGATTGAGGATTGAGGATTGAGAATTGAGAACTGAGAATTGAGGATGAGGGCTCAAGGTTGAGGGTTGAGGTTTGAGGAACGAGGATTGAGGATTGAGGATTGAGGACTGAGGATTGACGATTGAGTATTGAAGATTGAGGATTTATGTCTGAGGATTGAGTATTGAGGATTGAGGATTGAGGATGGAGTATTGGGGATTGAGGATTGAAGATTGAGTATTGAGGATTGAAGGTTGAGGATTGAGGATTGAGGATTGAAGATTGAGGACTGAGAGTTGAGGGTTGAGTGATGGGAATTGATGCTTGTTGATTGAGATTTGAAGATTGCAGACTGAGCATTGAGTATTGAAAACTGTGAATTGAGGATATTCTATTGAGGATTGAGGATTGACAACTGATTGTTGAGGACTGAGGGCTGAAGATTGGGGATACAGGACTGAGGATTCAGGATTGAGGTTTGAGGACTGAGGATTGAGGGCTGAGGATTGAGTATTGTAGACTGAAGATTGAGGATTGAGGATTGAGGATCGAGGATTGAGGATTGAGGATTGAGGATTGAAGATTGAGTATAGAGGATTGAAGACTGAGGATTGAGGATTGAGGATTGAGCATTGAGGATTGAGGACTGAGGCTTGAGGATTGAGGATTGAGCATTGAGGATTGAAGATTGAGGACTGGGGATTGAGGATTGAAGATTGAGGATTAAGGATTGAGGATTGGGGATTGAGGATCTAGGATTCGAGTTTGATTATTGAGGATTCAAGATTGAGGATTGAGGATTGAGTATTGAGGATTGAGAATTGAGAACTGAGAATTGAATATGAGGGCTCAAGGTTGAGGGTTGAGGTTTGAGGAACGAGGAATGAGGATTGAGGATTGAGGACTGAGGATTGACGATTGAGTATTGAAGATTGAGGATTTATGTCTGAGGATTGAGTATTGAGGATTGAGGATTGAGGATTGAGGATTGAGAATTGAAGATTGAGTTTTGAGGATTGAATATTGAGGATTGAGTATTGAGGATTGAGGATTGAGAATGAGGGCTGAGGGTTGAGGATTGAGGTTTTAGTATTGAATCCTGAGAGCTCAGGATATTCTATTGAGTATTGAGAATTGAGGATTGATGGTTGAGTATTGAGGATTGAAGATTGAGGATTGCGGATTGATGATTGAGAATGAGGGCTGAGGGTTGAGGATTGAGGTTTGAGTATTGTAGACTGAGGATTGAGGATTGATGATTGAGGATTGAGGATTGAGGATTGAGGATTGAGGATTGAGGATTGAAGATTGAGTATAGAGGATTGAAGATTGAGGATTGGGGATTGAGGATTGAGCATTGAGGATTGAAGATTGAGGATTGGGGATTGAGGATTGACGATTGAGTATTGAGTATTGAGGATGGAGTATTGGGGATTGAGGATTGAAGATTGAGTATTGAGGATTGAAGACTGAGGATTGGGGACTGAGGATTGAAGATTGAGGATTCAGCATTGAGGATTGAGGATTGAGGTTTGAGGATTGAAGATACAGTATTGAGTATTGAAGATTGAGAATTGAGGGTTCAGGATTGAACATTGAGGACTGAGTGTTGAGGGTTGAGTGATGAGAATTGATGTTTGTGGATAGAGGTTTGAAGATTGCAGATTCAGTATTGAGTATTGAAAACTGTGAATTGAGGATACTCTATTGAGGATTGAGAATTGACAGCTGATTGTTGAGGACTGAGGGCTGAAGGTTGAGGATTCAGGATTGAGGATTCGGGATTGAGGTTTGAGGACTGAGGATTGAGAGTTGAGGATTGAGGATTGAGGATTGACGCTTGAGGATTGAGGATTGAGCATTGAGGATTGAAAATTGAGGACTGGGGATTGAGGATTGAAGATTGAGGATTAAGGATTGAGGATTGGGGATTGAGGATCTAGAATTCGAGTTTGATTATTGAGGATTCAAGATTGAGGATTGAGGATTGAGGATTGAGGATTTGGAATTGAGAATTGAGAATTGAGGATGAGGACTGAGGGTTGAGGATTGAGGTTTGAGGAACGAGGATTGAGGATTGAGGATTGAGGACTGAGGATTGACGATTGAGTATTGAAGATTGAGGATTTATGTCTGAGGATTGAGTATTGAGGATTGAGGATTGAGGATGGAGTATTGGGGATTGAGGATTGAAGATTGAGTATTGAGGATTGAAGGTTGAGGATTGAGGATTGAGGATTGAAGATTGAGGACTGAGAGTTGAGGGTTGAGTGATGGGAATTGATGTTTGTTGATTGAGATTTGAAGATTGCAGACTGAGCATTGAGTATTGAAAACTGTGAATTGAGGATATTCTATTGAGGATTGAGGATTGACAACTGATTGTTGAGGACTGAGGGCTGAAGATTGGGGATACAGGACTGAGGATTCAGGATTGAGGTTTGAGGACTGAGGATTGAGGGCTGAGGATTGAGTATTGTAGACTGAAGATTGAGGATTGAGGATTGATGATCGAGGATTGAGGATTGAGGATTGAGGATTGAAGATTGAGTATAGAGGATTGAAGACTGAGGATTGAGGATTGAGGATTGAGGATTGACGATTGAGGATTGATGATTGAGGACTGAGTGTTGAGGGTTGAATGATGGGAATTGATGTTTGTGGATTGAGATTTGGAGATTGAAGAACGGGGATTGAGTATTGAAAACTGTGAATTGAAGATATTCTATTGAGGATTGAGAATTGACAGTTGATTGCTGAGGACTGAGGGATGAAGGTTGAGGATTCAGGATTGAGGATTCGGGATTGAGGTTTGAGGACTGAGGATTGAGAGTTGAGGATTGAGGATTGTGGATTGACCCATGAGGATTGAGGATTGAGGATGGAGGATTGAAGAGAGAGGACTGAGTGTTGTGGATTGAGTGTTAAGAATTGATGTTTGAGGATTGAGATTTGATTATTGAATATTGTGGATTGAGTATTGAATCATGAGAATTCAGGATATTCTATTGACTATTGAGAATTGAGGTTTGATGGTTGACTATTGAGCATTGATGGTTGAGGGTTGTGTGTTGAACATTGAGTATTGAGCATTGAGGATTGAGAATTGAGGATCGAGGATTGATGATTGAGTATTGATGATTGAAGATTGAGGATTGAGGATTGAGGGTTAAGGATTGAGGACGAGGACTGACGGTTGAGGGTTGAGGTTTGAGGGTTGAGGATTGAGGGTTGAGGACTGAGGATTGAGGATTGAGGACTCAGCATTGAGGATTGTAGATTGAGGACCGGGGATTGAGGATTGAAGATTGAGGATTAAGGATTGAGGATTGGGGATTGAGTATCTAGGATTGGAGATTGATTATTGAGGATTGAAGATTGAGGATTGTGGATTGAGGATTGAGGATTGAGAATTGAGAATTGAGGGTGTGGACTGAGGGTTGAGGATTGAGGTTTGAGGAATGAGGATTGAGGCTTGAGAATTGAGAATTGAGGATTGAGGATTGAGGATTGAGGGTTGAGGATTGAAGATTGAGTATTGAGTATTGAATATTGAGGGTTGAGGATTGGGGATTGAGGATTGAGGATTGAGAATGAGGGCTGAGGGATGAGGATTGAGGTTTGAGTATTGAATCCCGAGAACTCAGGATATTCTATTGAGTATTGAGGATTGAGGATTGATGGATGAGTATTGCGGATTGTGGATTGAGGATCGAGGATTGAAGACTGAGGATTGGGGAATGAGGATTGAAGATTGAGGATTGAGGAATGAGGATTGAGGATTGAGGTTTGAGGATTGAAGATACAGTACTGAGAATTGCAGATTGAGTATTGAGTATTGAAAACTGTGAATTGAGGATATTCTATTGAGGATAGAGGGTTGCCAACTGATTGTTGAGGACTGAGGGCTGAAGATTGAGGATTCAGTATTGAGGATTCAGAATTGAGGTTTGAGGACTGAGGATTGCAGCTTGAAGATTGAGTATTGAGGATTGAAGATTGCAGATTGTGCATTGAGTATCGAAAACTGTGAATTGAGGATATTCTATTGAGGATTGAGGATTGACAACTGATTGTTGAGGACTCAGGGCTGAAGATTGAGGTTTCAGGATTGAGGATTGAGGATTGAGGATTGAGGACTGAAGACTGAGTATTGAGGATTGAAGATTGAGGATTGAGGATTGAGGATTGAGGTTTGAGGATTGAATATTGATGATTGGGGATTGAGGATTGACGATTGTGGATTGAGTATTGAGGATTGAAGAATTGTGGATTGAGGATTGAAGATTGAGTATTGAGGATTGAACATTGAGGATTGAGGATTGAGGATTGAAGAGAGAGGACTGAGTGTTGTGGATTGAGTGTTAAGAATTGATGTTTGAGGATTGAGATTTGATTATTGAATATTGTGGATTGAGTATTGAACCATGAGAATTCAGGATATTCTATTGAGTATTGAGAATTGAGGATTGATGGTTGACTATTGAGGATTGATGGTTGAGTGTTGTGTGTTGAATATTGAGGATTGAGGATTGAGGATTGAGGATTGAGGATTGAGGATTGAGGATTGAAGATTGGGTATTGATGATTGAAGATTGAGGGTTGAGTATTGATGGTTGAGGATTGAGTACGGGGACTGACGGTTGAGGATTGAGGTTTGAGGATTGAGAATTGAGGATTGAGGACTGAGGCTTGAGGATTGAGGATTGAGCATTGAGGATTGAACATTGAGGACTGGGGATTGCGGATTGAAGATTGAGGATTAAGGATTGAGGATTGGGGACTGAGGATCTAGGATTGGAGTTTGATTATTGAGGATTCAAGGTTGAGGATTGAGGATTGAGTATTGAGGATTGAGGATTGAGGATTGAGGATTGAGGATTGAAGATTGAGTATTGATGATTGAAGTTTGAGGATTGAGTATTGAGGATTGATGGTTGAGTGTTGTGTGTTGAATTTTGAGGATTGAGGATTCAGGATTGAGGATTGAGGATTGAAGATTGAGTATTGATGATTGAAGATTGAGGATTGAGGATTGAGAATTGAGGATTGAGGATTGAAGATTGAGTATTGAGGATTGATGACTGAGGATTGAGGATTGAGGATTGAGGATTGGGGATTGAGGATCTAGGATTGGAGATTGATTATTGAGGATTCAAGATTGAGGATTGAGGATTGAGTGTTGAGGATTGAGAATTGAGATTTGAGATTTGATTGTTGAATATTGTGGATTGAGTATAGGACCATGAGAATTCAGGATATTCTATTGAGTATTGAGAATTGATGATTGATGGTTGAGGGTTGTGTGTGTTGAATATTGAGGATTGAG